>NC_138529.1:114643871-115843871 GCF_964234715.1 Podarcis melisellensis | reverse complement strand
TTTTATTAAAAGAAAGGTGTAGGGTTGCCTTCATTGCAGGGGGTTGGACTAGATGACCCAAGGGGTCCCTTCCAACTGTACAGTTCGACTTGCAGCAAATCATTCGGCCAGCCTTTAGTTTCCAGGCCCGATTCAAAGTGCTGGTTCTGACCTGGAAAGCCTTAAACAGCCGAGGGCCACAGTACCTCAAGGACTGCCTCTGCCCTTATGAACCAACCCCGGACCCCATGATCATAAAATGAGGCCCTTCTTTGTGTGCCTCCTCCACACGAGGTCAGGAGGGTGGCAACACGGGAACGGGCCTTTTTTCTGGTGGCTCAGCTGGCACCTTCACTACATCTTTAGGTGCCAGGCAAAAACATTTCTCCATAACTAGGCCTTTAGCTGATTAACATTCGATGGCCTTTTGAATGCATTTGTGTGATGGTCCAATCCCCTGTAATGCAGGAATCTCAAACTAGATCATACATGACCGATGGCCATGCAACCTCTGCTTTGAAACCTCCAAGGATGGAGAGTCTCTAGCGCCTCTCACGGAAATCTGCTCCACTGTTAGACAGCTTTCATTTTATTAATGCGTTTTGCGTTCTCAATTTGTATTCTTATCTTGTGAACTGCCCTGCGATCTCCGGAAGAAGTGTGGCAATTCAGACAATAGCAAATATAAATAATAAATAAAATAGCCAGCTCAAGAGTCTCCTTCGGTTTGCTCCCACCACCTGCAATGTACATATTGTGTAAAGAGGGTTTCGTATGCTTAATGATAATGATTACCGTTAATAATATTATGGACAATAACACTGGACTTCAGTGACCCCCCTGCTTTCAAGTATTTGGACTGTGGGGACCCTAGCCACAAACATTGTCTTATTTCTCGTTTTAAATAAAAGTATAAACTAACTGCGGATCACAAGTGTGTGTTATTTCTAGAAATAAACCCCTTATAAATGCCTTGAGGGAGATTGCTTAAGTGACCTTCTATTATTGATTGACAGCCTTTGGTCTTATGTACCCAGGACGTCACTACAGTTTGCGGGCAATTTCCAAAGATCTCAGAAGCCTGTACCTTCCAGAAAAAAAGTGAACACATTTTTGTTCCTACAAGCTCTTGCAGCTGGGTGAATAGGATGGCAGGCCTTAGGGGTCCATTTCCTATTGTTTTTCCATTTGTCAGGGGTTTTTTGAATGCTGTTTTTATTATATTTCGTACATCACCATGGGACATCTGCGGATGACAGGGCTTTGCTGATTCTCCAGTGCAGCCGAGAATGCCTGTTTCAATCTGCTTTCAGTTTGTTGCTGGTTTTATCTTCTGAATGTATTGAAGAGTTGCTTTTACTAATATTTTTGCCGTTCTGTTCTCTCTGTGAACCGCTTTGAGATTGGCGCGTTTTTTTTAACAGCCTAGCGGTGGACAACTTTCAGGAAATAAAGAATATCTCACTTTGAAAAGTGCCAAATTCTCGGGAGGGCTTAATAATAATAATAATAATAATAATAATAATAATACAGTCATACCTCGGGTTACAGACGCTTTGGGTTGTGTGATTTCGGGTTGCGCACGGCGCCAAACCCGAAAGTACTGGAATGGGTTACTTCCGGGTTTTGGCGCTTGCGCATTCGCAGAAGCACTAAATTGTGCTTTGCGCATGCGCAGAAGTGCCGAATTGCGACCCGTGCATGCGCAGTGGGTTGCAGATGCTGCAGGTTGCGAACATGCTTCCCTCACGGATCATGTTCGTAACCCGAGCCTCCACTGTAATAATAATTTCTCCCCCGCCCATCTGGCTGCGTCTCCCAGCCACTCTGGGTGGCTCCCAACAGAATATTAAAAACATGGTTAAACATCCAACATGAAAAGCTTGCCTAAATAGGGCTGCCTTCAATTGTCTTCTAAAAGTCAGCAAGTTGTTTATTCCCAATTTTACACTGGAAGTGAGCGAGGCTGCCTGCCATCTCCCTCTTGCCCTGAACTGATGGGACTTGAGATGCTCTCTTGCGAACTGAGACTTCGAAGGGCTTTCCACCTGGAGCACAAGTCCAGCTGCCTCTTTGCGTTTTTAATACCCTGCCTTTTCTCCAAGGGGCTCATAGTGGCCTCTGCTGCTCTCCGCTTCCACAGCTACCATCACAACAACCCTGTGAGGTGGGCCAGCTTGAGAGGCCGCCAGCAGCCACAGGTCGCTCCCTGATCAGTACTTTTGGTTTAGATGGGGGCACGAGACTCTTAATCTCGGGGTCATGGGTTCGAGTCCCACATGAGGCAAGAGAGTCCTACATTGCTGGGGGTTGGACTGGATGACCTTCGGGGTCCCTTCCAACTCTAGAATCCAACCATGTTGACATACAAGTCTGCTTCGCCTTCTCATTCTTTTGGTCGGGCACCATTGCTTTACTGGTGTGCCAGTAAGCGAGTACATAGAAAGGGAAACTAAAAATAAATAATTTGTTCCCCAGGGAGGAACAAACTACACCTCCCAGAATCCTTTGGGTCTGGGAAAAGGGAAGAAGCGAAGGACTAGGCCATCGCAATCATAAACTGAGGTTGGTAGTGCAATAGCTCAGCAAACAAGCATTTGGGTTTCCTCAAACACTGCACTTCAATTGGAAGAAAGCAGAGCTCAGGTGAGGCTGGATTGTAAGCGAGTAAATAGAAAGGAGGGGGCGTGAGCAGCCTTTCCCAGAGCCCAAAGGCATATTTTGGGAGGAAAAGACTACACCTCCCAGAATCCTTTGGGTCTGGAAAAAAAGGGAAGAAGCGAAGAACACGAGGACATTCCTTTTTGTGTGGGTTTTTTGCAGGAGGCGTCCGGCCATCGCGATCTCTGGGGTGCAAAGAGGTTTTGCAGGGGAGGCTGAAGGTGGGAGCAGGAAGGAGTCTTTGCTGGCAGAGGCGCCCTTCGCAAGCAGCTGTACACGGGTGAGAGGGCACCGTCTGAACCCTGCAACACGTGAATGCCGGTGAGGGGGCGGGGCAGGAAAGGGCGGCGGGAAAGATGAGCCATTTTGGCTTTTCCCATTGCACAGGTAAGTTTGCACGTTGCATCGGGGTGAAAGAGGAGGAAGGGGAGATTCTGGGGAGCAGAAAACTCACTCATTCCTCTTTGAAATGAAACGGTAAAATGTTAAATTTTGTAAAATGGAACATTACCAGAGGTAACTAGCAATATGAAACATAGTAATAGTAGATGATAAAGATGCATCAGTGCTGTATACTAGCGTGTCGCGACACACAGTTTGGAAAGCTCCGCTATACAGCGTTAAAGTCTCGCATTGAATATAAGTGATCTGAAAAAAGGACTTTTACAATCTGAAAACGGATACAATGTATGGACTTTTTTGGTAACCCAAGAAAACCTTGAATAATCATCCTAATAAAAGCAACCCAAAGAATGAAGTTGCAAGCATCTATGGCAGGCATGGCCAGACTTGGCCCTCCAGATGTTTTGGGACTACAACTCCCATCATCCCTAGCTAACAGGACCAGTGGTCAGGGATGATGGGAGTTATAGTCCCAAAACATCTGGAGGGCCAAGTTTGGCCATGCCTGATCTATGAAGAAGACCGAGATTCCCATTCTGCGCTTGCCACCAAAGGTGTTCCTGAGGTGCTGCAGTTTTTGCTGAGGGCGTTTTGTCATTACAAAGACCGCTAACCTTTGAGGATATCTCTGTTTATTTCTCTAGGGTCGAAAGGGCCCTCCCTGCTGGACGTTGCCGGAGAGCAAGGGAGGCCATGCTGGAGAATGAGCGGGACGTGGCCTCTCTGGGTAAGGAGCCTCCTTCCTTGAGTCTGAAGCAGTTTCTTCTCACTCTTCCTTTGGGTTGGAGGGGTAGGTGGGGAGCAGATTTGTTCCACAAGATGTACTTTATTCTTTTTTTATATATATAGAATATTAATTAAGATTTTACAAAGACATAAATACAAAAATCCATAAAAAAGAAAAAGAAAAATACAAAAGAAAAAAGAAAAAAATAAGAAAAATAATAATAACAAATCCATTTTTTTTAACTTTAAACTCATTAGCTTGTTTCCTTGACCTCCTCTCACCTCCCCTTTTTGTGTTCCCATTTACATAATCAAATCAGCAGATCCTTACCCTCTTTCATTTATCTTAACTCTTTATCTTAACATATTATAACTCAATATTTTCATCCATTATCAATTCATTTTTGCATATTCTTATTAGCTTTGTTGCTAATGCCACTTATTTTCAATCCAACATCATTTTAACATTCATTAATTTTACAGTGTTTCTGCAGATAGTCTTTAAATTTCTTCCAGTCTTCTTCCACCAACTCTTCTCCCTGGTCTCGGATTCTGCCAGTCATTTCCGCCAATTCCATATAGTCCATCACCTTCATCTGCCACTCTTCCAGGGTGGGTAGATCTTGTGTCTTCCAATGCAAATGTATTTTATTCTTAAGGCCATCCATTTTGATCCCGACTTTTTCCCCTCCGAGGAGCGCAATGTGGGGCACACGGGTCTCCCCCCCCCATTTAATCCCCACAACAAGCCCCAAATGGCCTTGTATACCTGAAGGAGTGTCTCCACCTCCATCACTCTGCCTGGACACTGAGGTCCAGCGCCGAGGGCCTTCTGGCGGTTCCCTTAATGCAAAAAGTGAAATTACAGGGAACCAGGCAGAGGGCCTTCTCGGTAGTGGCACCCGCCCTGTGAAACACCCTCCCAGCAGATTTCAAGGAATTAAAAAAACTATATAAGCTTTAGAAGGCAGCCCTGTATCAGGAAGTTTTTAATGTTCAATGTTTTATTATGTTATTATATGTGCTGGAAGCTGCCCAGAGTGGCTGGGGCAACCCATTCAGATGGGTGGGGTACAAATAATAAAGTATTCTTATTAGTAATCTAGCGTAGGTGTGGAGAACTCAGACTGTTGTGTGGCTGTAAGGTAGGATTCTGTGCAAAATGAAAAATGCTGGATGGGCAGGGAATAATAAGAATAAGAATAAGAATACAGTGGTATACCTCTTAACCTGAGCTATTATTTCTGGGTTAGCGGAGTCTGTAACTTGAAGCATATGTAACCTGAAGTGTATGTAACCCGAGGTACCACTGTAATAATAATAATATGAAATTTACGGCATGTAATGCCCTAAGAGAGAATATTATGAAAATGATTTATAGGTGGTACATGACCCCAGTCAAGCTTGCAAAAATTTACCGCTTACCTGATAATAAATGTTGGAAATGTAAAGAGACTGAAGGTACACTCTTTCACCTTTGGTGGACATGCCCAAAGATTAAGGCTTTCTGGGAAATGATATACAATGAAATGAAAAAGGTATTTAAATATACCTTCCTGAAGAAACCAGAGGCCTTTCTCCTGCGTATGGTTGGCCAATTGGTGCCAAAGAAGGATAGAACATTCTTTATGTACGCTACAACAGCAGCAAGAATACTCATCGCAAAGTATTGGAAGACACAAGATCTACCCACCTTGGAAGAATGGCAGATGAAGGTGATAGACTATATGGGACTGGCAGAAATGACTGGCAGAATCCGAGACCAGGGGAGAGAGACAGTGGAAGAAGATTGGAAGAAATTTAAGGACTATCTTAGGAAACATTGCAAAATTAATGAATGTTAGAATGACGTTGATTTAGAAATTATGTGGTTTCCAGCTGTAATGGTTAAGTAAAAAGAAAAGAAAGGTTAAAAACTAAATGAAAAATAAGGGAGAGGATTGCTGAATTAATAATCAGAAATTGGAATACAGAAAGGGGAGGTATGAGGAAGTTGGGGAAGTAAGTTACAAGAAAATAAGGGATTGAAATTATACTTGTTTTTGTTTGTGTTTGTTTGTATTGTTGTTTAGTTTTGTTTTTATATAATTTTTGAAACTTTAATAAATATCTTTTTTTATAAAAAAAATAATAAACAGTTTTGTGAGGTAGAGTAGCCCTAAGAGCGAATGACTGGACCAATATTTCCTGATGAGTTTCATGGCTGAGGGGGATTTGAATTCTGGTCTCCCAGATTCCAGTCTGGCACTTTAACCACTGCGCTGCACTCTGGCTGTGCAAAATAGGTTTGTTGGCATGTGAGGGACTCCCACCAGCGTAACAGCAACAGTCTGGAAGCGCCAGCCATGTTCCCTCCCTGGGGTCCTGGCAGTGCAGTCCTGACCCCCCCCCCACCCTGCAGCCATCTTCAGCCGTCCTCCCTTCTCCTTCCAGCACAGACCAACCGGCCACCTTGCCCCACACAAACATGCAGCCCCCTAACCCAAGGTACTGTTTAGTTATGGGTTCTTCCTCAGAAAAGTTTGAGAGAGAGCTTTGGATGACCGGCCGCTGGGGATAGTTTGGGCCATGAAACCGAATGCTTCCTCCACGCTTCCTTCTCCTCACTTCTTCTTCTTCTTCCTCCTTCTCCCTTCTTTCCCGCATAGCACTGCCGTTTCCCCAGACGAGCCTCGTCCCCAGCGCAGAGCAAGCGGAAGAGCCCAGGAGGCCACAATATCAGATCTCAGACGGAACAGGGGCTGCCATTTTGGACACCAGCTCAGGTGAGGCAGTTTGGGTGGGATGCCGAGTCCGTTCAGAGTTTCTCCTCCCTTGATGAGAATTGGCAAGAAAAATCTTCTCTGTTACTTCATTCATAGGGTTGGTAAGGATCCTGTTGTGTTAAAGTTGCTTCTCCCACAGATCCGGCCACCGTTTTTCCTTTCCCCACCCCTGTCCTTCCTCCTCAATTTACTATTTTTAAGAACATGAAAACTTAGAATCTCGACCTTCTCACAATCTCTGCTTTGGTCTGTCCTGCATTTTCCAAGGTTCAGCTTCAGGGGGGGGGGCTCTGCCTTTTTGCACGATGCAAGAGGGAGAGAAACTTCACTTTCCCCTTTACACCTCTGCCCTGTCCTCCCTCCACCACCTTTGCTCTTCCTCCTCTAGCTCTGCTGCCTGCTGAGTCCCTCAGGCCCAGAAGTTAGGAGGATCAAGGAGAGGAAGAAGAAAGTGGGGAATGAGAGCAAACTGCTCTGTGAGCACATTTGGGTTTTTTTCTTTAAAGCGTCTTCTGTGGGCACCACCCATTCCGGTGATTCCTCCCTGGACTGAGAGCAGGTACCTTTGAGGGCATCATTGTTCGAAGGGATTTGGGTGGAAACCTGAACAAGTAGAATTTCGCTTGAGCCTCGAAAAGGACCTAGAGCTGAAAGAAGTGGGGAAGAGAGTCCCTTTCCATCTTCCTTTTCCTCCTACTTCTTCAATTTGGATTCTGAGGCTATTTCAAGGTTACCAGATTTTTCCCACCAATTAATCCAGGGTCACTTTTCAACTTCCTACTAAATAGCTGGATTTTGTCAGGGGACTGACTTGTATATCCGAGGACTTTCCCTGGGAAACGGGGACGTCTGGTAACCTTAGGCTACTTCTCTGCCATCTTCAAACCCTGATTCCGCTTTCTTCACTCTCTCAGCAGGAAGCTCAAGGAGGAAACACTTCTGCCCAGAGAGTGGCCGATGCTTTGCCTTCGGATTGGCTCTTGCTAGACACCAGAGAATCCACACAGGGGAGAAGATCCAGGAAAGCTCTGAGCGTGGGGAATGTTTTGGTCAGAGTTCAGAGCTTGTGAGCCCTTTGGAAACCCCTATGTCTTTGGAGTTCAGGAAGGTTCTTGCTCATCAGCCCATCGTTCTGATCCACCGGAACGTCCATGCAGGAGGAGAGAAGTCATATCGCTGCTTGGAGTGTGGGGAAGGTTTTTCCCAACTCTCAGATTTTGTGAAACATGAAAGAGGCCACACAGGAGAGAAACCCCACAAACACGGCAGGAGTAGGATCCAGTTCCCCAAGAGATCACAGCTTCATGGGCCCCATAAAGTCCACACAGGAGAGAAGCCCCACAAATGCAGTGTGTGTGGGTTATGCTTTTCTGTTAGGTCAGAACTTGTTAGCCATCAGCGAACCCACACTGGAGAAAAACCCTATGAATGCCCAGAGTGTGGGAAATCATTTGCTCACAAGTCAGTCCTTGTGGTCCATCGGAGGCTCCACACAGGAGAGAAGCCCTATGAATGCTGGGAGTGCGGGAAATGTTTTCCTCAAAACGCACAGCTTTGGAGCCATCGGTTGGTTCACACAGGGGAGAAGCGGTATAAATGCTTTGAATGTGGGAAAAAGTTTGCTTCCCGTTCCAGCCTTGCAACCCATCAGAAAACCCACACAGGAGAAAGGCCCCATAAGTGTCTGGAGTGTGGCAAATGTTTCCCCACAAAAGGAAGTCTCAGGCGACACCAGAGAATCCACACAGGAGAGAAACCCTATGAATGTAGAGAGTGTGGCAAATGTTTTCATGAGAAAGCTAACCTTCTGAGCCATCAGACTGTTCACAGTGGAGAGAGGCCCCATAAATGTGCGGAGTGTGGGAAAAGCTGTATTTCAGCATCAGAACTTGTAATCCACCGGAGAATCCATACGGGAGAGAAACCGTTTGAATGTGTGGAGTGTGGGAGATGGTTTTCCCAGAAACAACACCTCTGCAGACATCAGAAGGTCCATACGGGAGAGAAACCCTACAAATGCATGAAATGTGGAAAATGCTTTGCTGGCATATCAGACCTTCGTGTACATGACAGGATACACACAGGATTGAGGCCATATGAGTGTGGAGAATGTGGAAAACGTTTTTCTACTACATCATCTTTTATTATTCATAAGAGAGTCCACACAGGAGAGAAACCATATAAATGTTTAGACTGTGGAATGTCATTTACTTTATCAGGAAGCCTTAGGGGGCACCAGAGAACCCACACAGGAGAGAAACCCCACAGATGTTTGGAGTGTGGGAAATGTTTTTCAAGGAGGGACACTCTTGTGATCCATCAGAGGATCCACACAGGAGAGAAACCCCACAGATGTTTGGAGTGTGGGGAATGTTTTTCAAGGAGAGACACCCTTGTGATTCATCAGACAACCCACACAGGAGAGAAACCCTATAAATGCTTGGAGTGTGAGAAATCATTTCCTCAGAAGTCACCCCTTGTGATCCATCAGAGGATCCACACAGGAGAGAAACCTTACAGTGTGGGGAATATTTTGATCAGTGGTCAGCCCTCGTGGCACACCAGAGTGTCCATCCCAAAAGGAGGACGGACAGACATTAGGAGTGTGGAATATGCTTTGTAAAGAAATGAATCTTTTATCAACATTGGTGACTCCACGAAGGAAATAAATTGCAAGTGTCTGGAGTGTGGGAAAAGATTTGCTCCTCATTCGGACCTTCAAAGGCACCAGAGAATCCACAATAAAGGGAAACCCATTAATGTTTCGAGTGTGAGAAATGTTTGGCCTGGAAGCCGCAGGCTGGGGCTGCATCAGGGAGTCCTCACAGGAGAGAAACCACAAATGTACTTTGAGTATGTGTATTGCCAGATAATTTCAGAAAGCGGTGTCTCCTGATCTCAGTGTAATGGTAACTTTAAATCCTTATATATTTACAGTGGTGCCCCGCAAGACGAATGCCTCGCAAGACGAAAAACCCGCAGGACGAAAGGTTTTTTCGGTTTTTGCGTCGCTTCGCTAGACGATTTTCCCTATGGGCTTGCTTCGCAAGAAGAAAGCCCATCGGGAAATCTCTGGGGACCTCTTTTAAATGCTGGCGGTGGGGAGCAAAGCCTTTCCCCCCCCCGGCCTTCAGAAGAGGTCCAGGAAGGCCGGCGTGGGCCGAAAGGCTTTGCTCCCCACCGCCAGCATTTTAAAAGCGGTCCGGGATAGCAGGGAAGCGATTCTCCGCTCTCCCGGGAAGGCAGGCAGGGGGAAGCAAAGACTTTTGCCCCCCGCCGGCCTTCAGAAGAGGTCCAGGACCTGTTCTGAAGGCTGGCGGGGGGCAAAAGTCTTTGTCCCCCCTGCCTGCCTTCCCGGGGGCTTTTAAATCGCCCCAGGACAGCGGAGAATTCCTCCGCTGTCCCGGGGCGATTTTAAAATGCTGGCGGGCGGCAGCGTTTTAAGATCGCCCCAGACAGCAGAGAAGTCCTCCGCTGTCCCGGGGTTTTTAAAATGCTGGCGGGCGGCAACGAAAGTTTCGCTGCCGCCCGCCAGCATTTTAAAATCGCCCCGGGACAGGGGAGAAGTCTCCGCTGTCCCGGGAAGGCGGGGGGGGGAGCAAAGACTTTCGCCCCCGCCGGCATTCAGAAGAGGTCAGGGGACAGACTGTCCCCGGACCTGGTCTGAAGGCGGTTTCCATAGGAATGCATTGATTGATTTTCAATGCATTCCTATGGGAAACTGTGCTTCGCAAGATGAAAAACTCGCAAGACGAAAAGACTTGCGGAACGAATTAATTTCGTCTTGCGAGGCACCACTGTATCTGTACATATAATGAGGACTTTTCCATAGATCTAATTGTATGATGAGGACTTGGCATCAACCAGAGGTCTAGCCAGCTAGCCTGATAAGGAGTCAACTAGCAGACAGGCCTGTCTTGACCCAACCATGGAACTGGAAATTAGACATTGATTTTGGCCCACCGCTGTGAACAGAGGGAGTAACTTTGCTCTGTGACAACGGAGGAGATAATGGAGGATGGCAACAGAACTTAACGAGCCAGCCTGCTATTAGATCATGCTTGGAAGCCTCCATATAAGGGCTCAGCGACAGCAGCTCTGAGTCCCGCGTTCGAGTTCTGCTGGTGAATGTCAACGTTGGCCCTATTGAGGGAAGGGAAGGATCTCCTGCTTCCGGGGTCTGCAGCAAATGAGATGAACCATGAACTTCGCTTTTGCAGTTATCTCCATAATATCCTTTTGATCTTGTATCCTAAGCATCCCTCATTAGTGAGTATGGAACATAGATGTTAGACTGCTAGAATAATATTTAGAATTTATGGAACCCCATTAACTTTGTTTTAAAAAGGGCTGTCTCAGGTATCTAACTGTTGGAGATGCACTAGGGATAATGTTTCTCTAAAACATATGTTTTTTTCATTGTCCTATAACTGAAACTATGAACAGAACTGTACGGAACAACCTTATATTTACTGAGCAAAATATCCTCTTGAATTATATACCCAGCACATGGAACCTTACAAAAGGATTATACGAGTGGACTCTCCGTGCCCTGACCGCAGCAAAAGGACTGATACTGATGAATTGGAAAAATAAAAATGCGGCTCCCTTCTACGATTGGATTGAAAAGTTATACAAACTCGCAACATATAAACGACTTGCATATAAATGCAGACTTGCCATGGACAAGTTCAATGACATTTTGGATCCGTTTTTACAAATATTGTAATAGGTAAGGTCTGGTGAAGTACAATAACAACCTTGTAAAATATAGTTTGGGGTTTTTCCAACTCTCCCCCCTTTATTTTCCCCTCTTACACGGTTTCTGTTTCTCTTTTTCTCTCTCTCTTATTTACTTCTCACCATGTTTAGTGCACGTATCATTTTGTACTTTTCAACATTCAGTAAAGATTATTTTTTTAAAAAAGTTAAGACTGCTTATTTGCCTTCTCTTTGCTTAAATTCATAAAAACTTCTTCCTGTTCCTTCTTCGCCTCTAAAGAGTACATTGAGGTGGAGAATTCAAAAATGTTTTAAGCCATGAGCAAATTATTCCCTTCACTCCTCCCCTCTGAAACATAACATTTTTTTATCATGGAAGACAAAAAGCCTCCCAAAAATCTTTGGAATGTGAAAAATCCCACTTCCTCCCCCCCTAAAAAATGTTCATTTATTGATAATCAAAGGAGTGCATACAAAAATCTCCAAGTCAGAAAAACACTCTCAGTGAATTCAGCCTGATGCAATCTCACTTTATGCAAGTTTAGCAGGAGGCCCCCCCCTTCTTTACATCGTAATGCACAAGCACCACACACACCTCCCACTTTCCCCGGCCTGGAGAAAAGAAAGCCTTCCGTAAATAAGGAAGCGCTAGAACCCCTTATTTTCATGAAGTCTCCCTTAACATTCCACCTCGCCCTATCTTTATTATGAGTAGACCGGCCGCCGGAACTCTAGGTCAATCGGCTGCCGCTTCAGCCAATCAGCGTTACCGGACAGCGCCCCTTGCGGCGGCCACGCAGGTACTGCAGGCAGCGGGCGCTCGCTTTCTCCGTCTTTGACAGCTCTCAATACAAAGTCCAATTGACCGTGACTGATTTAATCAAAATGTTGCAAGCCGCTTCCGGAAGGCGAAAGTGCTTTGAACTTCCAGGACAGTATTCTTCGTAAATTCACCAAAAATCAACCGTACATCGGATTTTCACCGGACCACTTTTATTTTGCTTCATATTACAAGGGCTATCAAAGGGGGGTGTCCTGATACCAGTCAGCCATAATCCCTTGACCGAGCAGGCACGGTACTCTGCGACCCTTCCCCAGTTGGCATGACAACCTTGATAGTCATCTTGATGGGCTCAGAGGAAAGACTATCAAGGACACAACAAACTGCATACGTTAGTGTATTCTGCACAGACTCTGACAAAAGGCCCGTGACTGGATTCCCCTCAGGGGGCAGGAAACTGCGCCTTACCCTTTGTCTCCTGTGAATGACTCATGTGGGGGAAGAAAGAGGGCTCTGGCCAGGTGTCAAGGTACTCAGATTACCTGCGCAGCCTCTCCTCGACCCCTCCTATTTTTAAAACAAAATAAAAAAAATTCCTTCCAGTAGCACCTTAAAGACCAACTAAGTTAGTTCTAGGTATGAGCTTTCGTGTGCATGCACACTTCTTCAGATACACAGAATTTTTTTTATTTTTTATTTTTTGTTTTGACTATGGCAGACCAACACGGCTACCTATCTGTAACTTCCTATTTTTAATGTAGTCATGATGTAAATATTATGTTTTTCTAGGAGTGTAACCTAGGGGATTAGGAGCTGATAAAAGTTGGGGTCTTCTTTTCTTCTGGGCTTCCATCTTGCTTCACCTTGTGGGCGGTGGGAGTCCTGTCGCGACAGTCTTCTCAATAAAGACCAAGCCTCCAGGCTGCTGATTTGCTTCAAAGGTGCTCTGGTTGGTGTCTTGATCTTGTCCAAGGGAGCCCTCGGTTTTTCCAGTAACACAAGATAAGTAAGAAGAACAAAACAAGAAATGAAAGGAAGGGAAGAAAAAACGAAAGAGTAAGACTACTAACATACTAAGTACATTGAAGTTTGAATTTCAAAGCATCATAAATAAATGTACATTTTCCATTTTGCTGATGGTGTTCCTTTTACTGATATTTTTACCATTCTGCTTTGAGGTTAGTTTCTTGAATGGTCCAGTGGAGGACAACTTTCAGGAAACAAATAAACGAATAAGATCTCCTCGGTTTTGAAAAGGGCCAAATTCTCCTCCTGACAACCTTGATGGGGCTTAAGGCAGTTTTACACTGGAAGTGAGTGAGGCTGCCCGGCATCTCCCTCTTTCGCCTCTTGTGAACTGAGAGGGGATTGCAGAGGCCCAAATCCGCTTATTTCTGTCTTATTTCTGCTGGGTGAGCCTTAGCCGGAAGGCAGGACCCCTCTGCACCAGCCCAGCTGCACTTCTCCCCCCGCCTTTTCCCCAAGGGGCTCAGGGCGGCCTCTGCTGCTCTCCGCTTCCATCACAACAACCCTGTGAGGTGGGGCAGCTTGAGAGGCCGCCAGCAGCCACAGGTTGCTCCCTGATCAGTACTTTTGCTTTAGATGGGGACTCTTCATCTTAGGGTCACGGGTTCGAGTCCCACGTGAGGCAAAAGAGTGCTGCGTTGCCGGGGTTGGACTGGATGACCTCGGGGTCCCTTCCAAGTCTAGAATCCAACCACGTTGACATGCAAGATGGTTTCATCTTCTCATTCTTTTTGCTGGGCACCACTGTGACGTGTTAGGCGGTGCAGAGAGGTGTGCCAGAAGGTGAGTCAATAGAAAGGGAAAATAAAAATAAAGGAGCACCCTTCCTCGGAGCCCCCCCAAAGGCACTATTTCCCCCCCTTCACAGGGGGAACAGACTACAAATCCCAGAATCCTTTGCATCTGGGAAAAGGGAAGAAGCGAAAGGGCAGGACATCTCAAGAGGTCCCTGTTTCCTCTGGCCAGCCCCCATTTGTGTGGGTCTTTTGCAGGAGGCGTCCGGCCATCTCGATCTCTGGGGTGCAAAGAGGTTTTGCAGGGGAGGCTGAAGGTGGGAGCAGGAAGGAGTCTGTGCTGGCAGAAGCGTCCTTCGGAAGCAGCTCTACACGGGTGAGAGGGCACCATCTGAACTCTGCAACACGTGAATGCCGGTGAGGGGGCGGGGCAGGAAAGGGCGGCGGGAAAGATGAGTCATTTTGGCTTTCCCCATTGCACAGGTAAGTTTGCACGTTGCATCGGGGTGAAAGAGGAGGAAGGGGAGATTCTCGGGAGCAGAAGAAGGGATCACTTTCGCCTGTTTATTCTTCTTTGAAAGCTTTGAAATGAAATGATAAAATGTAAAATTATGTAAAAGGCAATGGTAACCTGAGATAAATATGAATATGAAACGTAGTAATAGTAGATGATAAATATGCGCCAAGAATGGAGTGCCAAATGGTATTAATTGGTATAAAGCCTATAAAAATAACTGACACAAAATGAAATGAAAGCTTGGTGGTAGATTGTGCATATTTTGAATTTAAAAATCTGGACATTAAGAAAAATCAGATAACATTATAATCCCCTTTTTAAGAAAGAAAAAGTTTGCAATTGGAGTACCCCCCTGAATATTTTAAAGTGTTCCCAAATGTCCTGTATATCCTGGGGGTGGGGGGTGTGGAAATCTCAGATCCTGGGGCCAAACGGGGGTCTAGCTGGACTCCTCATTCCCCCCCCCATGCCAGCCCCATCTCTCTAGGGTGCTTCAGCCCTGCTCTAAGTCGGGTGCTTTTGCCTGGCTAGAATATGCCATCGATTATTCCCCTGACCTGCTTGGCTGGAGTTGTGTGTGCATGTAAATAGACCTCTGGTTTCTGTGGGGCTGGAATGTATCCCACGGGTTGTGTGTATTTTACTTCCTTGCATTCATACCCCACCCATCCTGCCAGGAGCTCAAGGTAGCTTGCATGTTCCCCATCTCCCCATTTCTTCCCCACAACAACCCTGTGAGGGAGGCCAGGCGGAGAGACAGTGACCGGCCCAAGATCACCCATTGGGCTTCATGGCCAGGTGGGGATTTGAACCCCGAACTCCCAGGTCTCGGCACAGAACTCTAACCACTACACCACATTGCCATGCTTCTTGGTATTAGACGGGGGTCTTTTCCCAGCCTCTCTTAGATAGACCATGAATTGGACTTGGGGGGATCTGCTCTGCCAAATGAGCTAAGGCTGCTCTCCCATCTCTTTTTTATTTTTTTTGGAAATATTTAATTTTCAAATATTACAAATTCTTTTAAAATACAGTTATAACTACTCTCTCATATCCGTTGACTTCCCATCCACCCTGCCATGGTGTTTTCTTATTCCCTTACAAGTCTGCAATGATACTTTTATTACAGTGGCACCTCAGGTTACATACGCTTCTGGTTACATACGCTACAGGTTACACACTCCGCTAACCTAGAAATAGTGCTTCAGGTTAAGAACTTTCCTTCAGGATAAGAACAGAAATTGGGCTCCGGCGGCGCAGCAGCAGCAGGAGGCCTCATTAGCTAAAGTGGTGCTTCAGGTTAAGAATAGTTTCAGGTTAAGAACGGACCTCCGGAACGAATTAAGTACTTAACCTGAGGTACCACTGTATATCCATTCTGGACTTAACCATCCTGGGGTCCTTACCTTTTTTTATTATTATTAACTCTAATTTGTTCACTGCAGTCAACCCCAGGAAACAGCCATAGGCTGGGGACCTGACCTTGGGTTGCAAAAAGTAAAAAACAGAACACTCTGAAAGCTGAGCTTTTTTAAAAAACAAACCCCAAAGTTTTTTAGATTTTTTTTTATAAATATGTAAAAAAAAAACACCTCAATTTTTAATCAAATATTTTTTTCAGTGTCAATGAAAACTATTAAATGCGTAGAAAAAGAACCTACCCACGTGATGCTGAAACAAAAACCTTGCACATCCACTGTGTAAAAGAATGAAAGTCTACTATCCCCCTTCTCTCTCTCCCCAAACCTTATACTGCAAGCAAAAACGTTTTCAGGTGGGTGACACATTTTTTAGACATGCATAATTTGCGACGCAGTAATTCGGTTTCCCTAGCAAACCGGAGGTTAAACTAACCCCTTTCCAGCCCCGGTAGGAACGTGGGGAGTGTCTAAACGCCACAACTACACACTGCAGCTGACACACTAACGTGTCGCGACATTAGTGGCAAAAGTCCAGTACTGAGCATTAAAGTCTCACATTGAAAATAAAGGATCGGAAGAAAGAACTTTTATGATTTGAAAACGGAGACAACTTGTGCACTTTTTTGTTAACCCAAGAAAATCAATAATAATAATAATAATAATAATAATAATAATAATAATAATAGAATGTAGTTGCAAGGATCTATGGGGAAAACCGAGATTCTCTCCTCACTTGCCACCAAAGGCATTCCTGAGGTGCTGCAGTTTTTGCTGAGGGCGTTTTGTCATTACAGAGACCGCTAACCTTTGAGGATATGTCTGTTTATTGCTCCAGGGTCGAAAGGGCCCTCCCTGCTGGACGTTGTCCGAAGAGCAAGGGAGGCCATGCTGGAGAATGAGGGGGACGTGGCCTCTCTGGGTAAGGAGCCTCCTTCCTTGAGTCTGAAGCAGTCCTTCCGGGACATTTTCTTGTCACTCTTCTTTTGGGGCGGAGGGGTAGGTGGGGAGCAGATTTGTTGCACCAGAGCTGCAAATGTACTTTATTCTTAACGCCATCCATTTTGATCCCGACTTTCCCCCCTCCAAGGAGTGCAACGTGGGGCACATGGGTCTCCCCCTCATTGAATTCCCACAAGAAGCCCTAAACGGCCTGGGCCCCATATACCTAAGGAGCATCTACATCCCATCATTTAGCCAGGACACTGAGGTCCAGCTCTGAGGGGCTTCTGCCGGTTCCCTCAACGTGAGAAGTGAAGCGATAGGGAACCAGGCAGGGGCCTTCTTTGTAGTGGCACCCTCCTGTGAAACACCCTCCCGTCATATATCAAGGAAATAAATAACTATATAATCTTTAGGAGCCCTGTATCAGGAAGTTTTTAATGTCGGACATTTGATTATGTTTTTATATGTTCTGGAAGCTGCCCAGAGGGGGTGGGGTGACCCAGTCAGATGGGTGGGGTTCAAATCAAAAAGTATTAGCCTCCCAGGTCCTAGTCGGGCACTTTAACCACTGTGCTGCACTCTAGCTGTGCAAAATGGGTTTGCTGGCATGGGAGGGACTCCCACCAGCGTAACAGCAATACTCCAGAAGTGCCAACCAAGTCCCCTTCCGGGGGTCCTGGCAGTGCAATCCTGACCCTTCACCCCGCAGCCATCTTCAGCCGTCCTCCCTTCTCCTTCCGGCACAGAGCAAAGGACCACCCTGCCCCCCGCAAACACGCAGCCCCCTAACCCAAGGTATTGTTTAGCTATGGGTTCTTGATTAGCGGTCGTTGGGGATAGTTTGGACCATAAGGCCGAACGCTTCCTCACATCTTCTTTCTCCTCTTCTTCCTTCTTCTTCTTTCCCGCATAGCACTGTCGTTTCCCCAGACGAGCCTCGTCGCCAGCGCAGAGCAAGCGGAAGAGCCCAGGACGCCACAATATCAGATCTCAAACGGAACAGGAGCTGCCATTTTGGACACCAGCTCAGGTGAGGCAGTTTGGGTGGGATGCCAAGTCCGTTGAGAATTTCTCCTTTGCGAAGAAATGGCAAGAAAATTGTTCTCTGTTACTTCATTTTAAAAAAGCGCTTCCACTGGTTATACATCATGCAGTGGGTGTTGGGGGGGGAGGGGAGAAGTGGTACAACCTCCGTCTCTCACGCATCATCTGCTCCAATGATTTCAGTCTGGATTCTGAAGCTACTTCTCTGCCATCTTCAAACCCCGATTCCACTTTCTTCACTCTCTCAGCAGGTATTTCAAGGAGGAAACACTTCTGCCCAGAGAGTGGCCGATGCTTTGCCTTCGGATTGGCTCTTGCTAGACCCCAGAGAATCCACACAGGGGAGAAGATCCAGGAAAGCTCTGAGAGCGGGGAATGTTTTGGTCAGAGTTCAGAGCTTGTGAGCCATTTGGAAACCCCTATGTCTTTGGAGTTCAGGAAGGTTCTTGCTCATCAGCCCATCGTTCTGATCCACCGGAACGTCCATGCAGGAGGAGATAAGCCGTATCGCTGCTTGGAGTGTGGGGAAGGTTTTTCCCGACTCTCAGATTTTGTGAAACATGAAAGAGGCCACACGGGAGAGAAACCCCACAAATATGGCGAGAGTAGGATCGGGTTCCCCAAGAGATCACAGCTTCATGGACCCCATAAAATCCACACAGGAGAGAAGCCCCACAAATGCAGTGCGTGTGGGTTATGCTTTTCTGTTAGGTCAGAACTTGTTACCAATCAGCAAACCCACACTGGAGAAAAACCCTATGAATGCCCTGAGTGTGGGAAATCATTTGCTCAAAAGTCAGGCCTTGTGGTCCATCGGAGGCTCCACACAGGAGAGAAGCCCTATGAATGCTGGGAGTGCGGGAAATGTTTTCCTCAAAACGCACAGCTTTGGAGCCATCGGTTGGTTCACACAGGGGAGAAACGGTATAAATGCTTTGAATGTGGGAAAAGGTTTACTTCCCGTTCCAGCCTTGTAACCCATCAGAAAACCCACACAGGAGAAAGGCCCCATAAGTGTCTGGAGTGTGGCAAATGTTTCCCCAAAAAAGGAAGTCTCAGGCGACACCAGAGAATCCACACAGGAGAGAAACCCTATGAATGTAGAGAGTGTGGGAAATGTTTTCATGAGAAAGGTGAACTTCTGAGCCATCAGACTGTGCACACCGGGGAGAGGCCTCATAAATGTGTGGAGTGTGGGAAATGTTTTATTTCAGCATCACATCTTGCAATCCACCAGAGAATCCATACGGGAGAGAAACCCTACAAATGCATGGAATGTGGAAAATGCTTTTCCCAGAAACAACACCTCATGCAGCATGAAAAAATCCACACTGGGGAGAAACCCTACAAATGCATGGTGTGTGGAAAATGTTTTGCCAGCAAATCACACCTTCATGTACACCAGAGAATCCACACAGGAGTGAGACCATATGAATGCGGAGAGTGTGGGAAATGTTTTTCCTGTTCATCAAATCTAATTATTCATAAGAGAGTCCACACAGGAGAAAAGCCATATAAATGTTTAGACTGTGGAATGTCATTTACTTTAGCACATAGTCTTAGGGGGCACCAGAGAACTCACACAGGAGAGAAACCTTACAAGTGCCTGGAGTGTGGGAAATGTTTTTCAAGAAGAGACACCCTTGTCTCCCATCAGAGGATCCACACAGGAGAGAAACCCTATAAATGCTTGGAGTGTGAGAAATCATTTCCTTCGAAGTCACCCCTTGTGATCCATCAGAGGATCCACACAGGAGAGAAACCCTATAAATGCTTGGAGTGTGAGAAATCATTTCCTCGGAAGTCACAACTTGTGATCCACCAGAGGATCCACACAGGAGAGAAACCCTATAAATGCTTGGAGTGTGAGAAATCATTTCATCAGAAGTCATACCTTGTGATTCACCAGAGGATCCACACAGGAGAAAAACCTTACAGGTGCTTGGAGTGTGGGAAATGTTTTTATCGGTCACAACATCTTCACAGACACCAGAAAGTCCACACAGGAGGAGAGCTTCCCAATGTGTAGAGTGTGGGAAATGTTGAAGGTGGAAACCTTCAAAGACTCCATGTGGAATAAAGAGCATATAAATGTTGGGAGTGTGGGGAATATTTTGATCAGTGGTCAGCCCTCGTGGCACACCAGAGTGTCCATCCCAAAAGGAGGACGGACAGACATTAGGAGTGTGGAATATGCTTTGTAAAGAAATGAATCTTTTATCAACATTGGGGACTCCACGAAGGAAATAAATTGCAAGTGTCAGGAGTGTGGGAAAAGATTTGCTCCTCATTCGGACCTTCAAAGTCACCAGAGAATCCACAATAAAGGGAAACCCATTAATGTTTCGAGTGTGAGAAATGTTTGGCCTGGAAGACGCAGGCTGGGGCTGCATCAGGGAGTCCTCACAGGAGAGAAACCACAAATGTACTTTGAGTATGTGTATTGCCAGATAATTTCAGAAAGCGGTGTCTCCTGATCTCAGTGTAATGGTAACTTTAAATCCTTATATATTTACAGTGGTGCCCCGCAAGACGAATGCCTCGCAAGACGAAAAACCCGCAGGACGAAAGGTTTTTTCGGTTTTTGCGTCGCTTCGCTAGACGATTTTCCCTATGGGCTTGCTTCGCAAGAAGAAAGCCCATAGGGAAATCTCTGGGGACCTCTTTTAAATGCTGGCAGTGGGGAGCAAAGCCTTCCCCCCCCCCGGCCTTCAGAAGAGGTCCAGGAAGGCCGGCGTGGGCCGAAAGGCTTTGCTCCCCACCGCCAGCATTTTAAAAGCGGTCCGGGATAGCAGGGAAGCGATTCTCCGCTCTCCCGGGAAGGCAGGCAGGGGGAAGCAAAGACTTTTGCCCCCCGCCGGCCTTCAGAAGAGGTCCAGGACCTGTTCTGAAGGCTGGCGGGGGGCAAAAGTCTTTGTCCCCCCTGCCTGCCTTCCCGGGGGCTTTTAAATCGCCCCAGGACAGCGGAGAATTCCTCCGCTGTCCCGGGGCGATTTTAAAATGCTGGCGGGCGGCAGCGTTTTAAGATCGCCCCAGACAGCAGAGAAGTCCTCCGCTGTCCCGGGGTTTTTAAAATGCTGGCGGGCGGCAACGAAAGTTTCGCTGCCGCCCGCCAGCATTTTAAAATCGCCCCGGGACAGGGGAGAAGTCTCCGCTGTCCCGGGAAGGCGGGGGGGGAGCAAAGACTTTCGCCCCCGCCGGCATTCAGAAGAGGTCAGGGGACAGACTGTCCCCGGACCTGGTCTGAAGGCGGTTTCCATAGGAATGCATTGATTGATTTTCAATGCATTCCTATGGGAAACTGTGCTTCGCAAGATGAAAAACTCGCAAGACGAAAAGACTTGCGGAACGAATTAATTTCGTCTTGCGAGGCACCACTGTATCTGTACATATAATGAGGACTTTTCCATAGATCTAATTGTATGATGAGGACTTGGCATCAACCAGAGGTCTAGCCAGCTGGCCTGATAAGGAGTCAACTAGCAGACAGGCCTGTCTTGACCCAACCATGGAACTGGAAATTAGACATTGATTTTGGCCCACCGCTGTGAACAGAGGGAGTAACTTTGCTCTGTGACAACGGAGGAGATAATGGAGGATGGCAACAGAACTTAACGAGCCAGCCTGCTATTAGATCATGCTTGGAAGCCTCCATATAAGGGCTCAGCGACAGCAGCTCTGAGTCCCGCGTTCGAGTTCTGCTGGTGAATGTCAACGTTGGCCCTATTGAGGGAAGGGAAGGATCTCCTGCTTCCGGGGTCTGCAGCAAATGAGATGAACCATGAACTTCGCTTTTGCAGTTATCTCCATAATATCCTTTTGATCTTGTATCCTAAGCATCCCTCATTAGTGAGTATGGAACATAGATGTTAGACTGCTAGAATAATATTTAGAATTTATGGAACCCCATTAACTTTGTTTTAAAAAGGGCTGTCTCAGGTATCTAACTGTTGGAGATGCACTAGGGATAATGTTTCTCTAAAACATATGTTTTTTTCATTGTCCTATAACTGAAACTATGAACAGAACTGTACGGAACAACCTTATATTTACTGAGCAAAATATCCTCTTGAATTATATACCCAGCACATGGAACCTTACAAAAGGATTATACGAGTGGACTCTCCGTGCCCTGACCGCAGCAAAAGGACTGATACTGATGAATTGGAAAAATAAAAATGCGGCTCCCTTCTACGATTGGATTGAAAAGTTATACAAACTCGCAACATATAAACGACTTGCATATAAATGCAGACTTGCCATGGACAAGTTCAATGACATTTTGGATCCGTTTTTACAAATATTGTAATAGGTTAAGGTCTGGTGAAGTACGATAACAACCTTGTAAAATATAGTTTGGGGTTTTCCCACCTCTCCCCCCCTTTATTTTCCCCTCTTACACAGTTTCTGTTTCTTTTTCTCTCTCTCTTATTTACTTCTCACCATGTTTAGTGCACGTATCATTTTGTACTTTTTCAACATTCAGTAAAGATTATTTTTTTAAAAAAGTTAAGACTGCTTATTTGCTTTCTCTTTGCTTAAATTAATAAAAACTTCTTCCTGTTCCTTCTTCGCCACCAAAGAGTACATTGAAGTGGAGAATTCAAAAATGTTTTAAGCCATGAGCAAAATATTCCCTTCACTCCTCCCCTCTGAAACATAACATTTTTTTATCGTGGAAGACAAAAAGCCTCCCAAAAATCTTTGGAATGTGAAAAATCCCACTTCCTCCCCCCCTAAAAAATGTTCATTTATTGATAATCAAAGGAGTGCATACAAAAATCTCCAAGTCAGAAAAACACTCTCAGCGAATTCAGCCTTTTACAATCTCACTTTATGCAAGTTTAGCAGGAGACCCCCCCCCCCTCATTACATCGTAATGCACAAGCACCACACACACCTCCCACTTTCCCTGGCCTGGAGAAAAGAAAGCCTTCCGTAAATAAGGAAGCGCTAGAACCCCTTATTTTCATGAATTCTCCCTTAACATTCCACCTCGCCCTATCTTTATTATGAGTAGACCGGCCGCCGGAACTCTAGGTCAATCGGCTGCCGCTTCAGCCAATCAGCGTTACCGGACAGCGCCCCTTGCGGCGGCCACGCAGGTACTGCAGGCAGCGGGCGCTCGCTTTCTCCGTCTTTGACAGCTCTCAATACAAAGTTTCCGAGTTCAATTGACCGTGACTGATTTAATCAAAAGATTGCAAGCCGCTTCCGGAAGGCGAAAGTGCTTTGAACTTCCAGGACAGTATTCTTCATAAATTCACCAAAAATCAGCCGTACATCGGATTTTCACCGGACCACTTTTATTTTGCTTCATATTACAAGGGCTATCAAAGGGGGGTGGCCTGATACCAGTCAGCCATAATCCCTTGACCGAGCAGGCACGGTACTCTGCGACTCTTCCCCAGTTGGCATGACAACCTTGATAGTCATCTTGATGGGCTCAGAGGAAAGACTATCAAGGACACAACAAACTGCATACGTTAGTGTATTCCGCACAGACTCTGACAAAAGGCCCGTGACTGGATTCCCCTCAGGGGGCAGGAAACTGCGCCTTACCCTTTGTCTCCTGTGAATGACTCATGTGGGGGAAGAAAGGGGGCTCTGGTCAGGTGTCAGGGTACTCAGATTACCTGCGCAGCCCCTCCGCGACCCCTACTATTTTTTTAAAAAAATAAAAAAAATCCTTCCAGTAGCACCTTAAAGACCAACTAAGTTAGTTCTAGGTATGAGCTTTCGTGTGCATGCACACTTCTTCAGATACACAGAATTTTTTTTATTTTTTATTTTTTGTTTTGACTATGGCAGACCAACACGGCTACCTATCTGTAACTTCCTATTTTTAATGTAGTCATGATGCAAATATTATGTTTTTCTAGGGGTGTTGGGGTCTTCTTTTCTTCTGGGCTTCCATCTTGTTTCACCTTGTGGCAGGTGGGAGTCCTGTCGCGACAGTCTTCTCAATAAAGACCAAGCCTACAGGCTGCTGATTTGCTTCAAAGTTGCTCTGGTTGGTGTCTTGATTTTGTCCAAGGGAGCCCTCGGTTTTTCCGGTAACACAAGATAAGTAAGAAGAACAAAACAAAAAATGAAAGGAAGGGAAGAAAAAACTAAAGAGTAAGACTACTAACATACTAAGTACGTTGAAGTTTGAATTTCAAAGCATCATAAATAAATGTACATTTTCCATTTTGCTGATGGTATTCCTTTTACGGATATTTTTACCATTCTGCTTTGAGGTTAGTTTCTTGAATGGTCCAGTGGAGGACAACTTTCAGGAAAGAAATAAACAAGATCTCCTTGGTTTTGAAAAGGGCCAAATTCTCCTCCTGACAACCTCGATGGGGCTTAAGGCAGTTTTACACTAGAAGTGAGTGAGGCTGCCCGGCATCTCCCTCTTTCGCCTCTTGTGAACTGAGAGGGGATTGCAGAGGCCCAAATCCTCTTATTTCTGTCTTATTTCTGTTGGGTGAGCCTTAGCCGGAAGGCAGGACCCCCCTGCACCAGCCCAGCTGCCCTTCTCCCCCCGCCTTTTCCCCAAGGGGCTCAGGGCGGCCTCTGCTGCTCTCCGCTTCCATCACAACAACCCTGTGAGGTGGGCCAGCTTGAGAGGCCGCCAGCAGCCACAGGTCGCTCCCTGATCAGTAAAAGGTAAAGGTAAAGGTACCCCTGCCCGTACGGGCCAGTCTTGCCAGACTCTGGGGTTGTGCGCCCATCTCACTCAAGAGGCCAGGGGCCAGCGCTGTCCGGAGACACTTCCGGGTCACGTGGCCAGCGTGACATCGCTGCTCTGGCGAGCCAGAGCCGCACACGGAAACGCCGTTTACCTTCCCGCTGGTAAGCGGCCCCTATTTATCTACTTGCACCCGGAGGTGCTTTCGAACTGCTAGGTTGGCAGGCGCTGGGACCGAGCAGCGGGAGCGCACCCCGCAGCAGGGATTCGAACCGCCGACCTTTCGATCGGCAAGTCCTAGGGGCTGAGGCTTTTACCCACAGCGCCACCTGCGTCCACTTTTGGTTAAATGGGGACTCTTCATCTTAGGGTCACGGGTTCGAGTCCCACGTGAGGCAAAAGAGTGGTGCGTTGCCGGGGTTGGACCGGATGACCTCGGGGGTCCCTTCCAAGTCTAGAATTAAAGCATGTTGACATGCAAGATGGTTTAATCTTCTCATTCTTTTTGCTGGGCACCACTGCGACGTGTTAGGCGGTGCAGAGAGGTGTGCAAGTAGGTGAGTAAATAGAAAGGGAAAATAAAAATAAAGGAGGCCCTTCCCCAGAGCCCCCCAAAGGCACTATTCCCCCCCCTCACAGGAGGAACAGACTACAAATCCCAGAATCCTTTGCGTCTGGGAAATGGGGAGAAGCGAAGGGGCAGGACGTCTCAAGAGGTGCCTGTTTCCTCTGGCCATCCCCATTTGTGTGGGGCTTTTGCAGGAGGCGTCCGGCCATCGCGATCTCTGGGGTGCAAAGAGGTTTTGCAGGGGAGGCTGAAGGTGGGAGCAGGAAGGAGTCTTTGCTGGCAGAGGCGCCCTTCGGAAGCAGCTCTCCACGGGTGAGAGGGCACCGTCTGAACCCTGCAACACGTGAATGCCGGTGAAGGGGGCGGGGCAGGAAAGGGCAGCGGGAAAGATGAGCCATTTTGGCTTTCCCCATTGCACGGATAAGTTTGCACGTTGCATCGGGGTGGAAGAGGAGGAAGGGGAGATTCTCGAGAGCAGAAGAAGGGATCTCTTTCACTTGTTTATTCCTCATGGAAAGCTTTGAAATGAAATGATAAAATGTAAAATTATGTAAAAGGCAATGGTAACCAGTGATAAATATGAATATGAAACGCAGTAATGGTAGATGATAAATACGCACCAAGAATGGCGTGCAGGAAACCACTTAAGCAAAATGGTATTAATTTGTATAAAGCCTATAACAATAACTGACAAAACGAAATGAAAAGAAAGCTTGTGGTAGATTGTTCATATTTTTTAATTGAAAAATCTGGACATTAAGAAAAATCAGATAACATTCCCATCCCTTTTTTAAAAATGAAAAAAGTTTGCAATTGGAGTACCCCCCCCCGAATATTTTAAAGTGTTCCCAAATGTCCTGTATATCCTGGGGGTGGGGTGCGTGGAAATCTCAGATCCTGGGGCCAAATGGGGGTCTAGCTGGACTCCTCATTCCCCCCCCATGCCAGCCCCATCTCCCTTGGGTGCTTCAACCCTGCTCTTAAGTCGGGTGCTTTTGTCTGGCTAGAATATGCCATTGATTATTCCCCTGACCTGCTTGGCTGGAGGGGTGTGTGCATGTAAATAGACCTCTGGTTTCTGTGGGGCTGGAATGTATCCCACGGGTTGTGTGTATTTTACTTCCTTGCATTCATACCCCACCCATCCTGCCAGGAGCTCAAGGTAGCTTGCATGTTCCCCATCTCCCCATTTCTTCCCCACAACAACCCTGTGAGGGAGGCCAGGCGGAGAGACAGTGACCGGCCCAAGATCACCCATTGGGCTTCATGGCCAGGTGGGGATTTGAACCCCGAACTCCCAGGTCTCGGCACAGAACTCTAACCACTACACCACATTGCCATGCTTCTTGGTATTAGACGGGGGTCTTTTCCCAGCCTCTCTTAGATAGACCATGAATTGGACTTGGGGGGATCTGCTCTGCCAAATGAGCTAAGGCTGCTCTCCAGTCTCTTTTATTTTTTTTGGAAATATTTAATTTTCAAATATTACAAATTCTTTTAAAATACAGTTATAACTACTCTCTCATATCCGTTGACTTCCCATCCACCCTGCCATGGTGTTTTCTTATTCCCTTACAAGTCTGCAATGATACTTTTATTACAGTGGCACCTCAGGTTACATACGCTTCTGGTTACATACGCTACAGGTTACACACTCCGCTAACCTAGAAATAGTGCTTCAGGTTAAGAACTTTCCTTCAGGATAAGAACAGAAATTGGGCTCCGGCGGCGCAGCAGCAGCAGGAGGCCTCATTAGCTAAAGTGGTGCTTCAGGTTAAGAATAGTTTCAGGTTAAGAACGGACCTCCGGAACGAATTAAGTACTTAACCTGAGGTACCACTGTATATCCATTCTGGACTTAACCATCCTGGGGTCCTTACCTTTTATTATTATTATTAACTCTAATTTGTTCACTGCAGTCAACCCCAGGAAACAGCCATAGGCTGGGGACCCGACGTTGGGTTGCAAAAATTAAAAAACAGAACACTCTGAAAGCTGAGCTTTTTAAAAAAACAAACCCCAAATTTTTTTTAGATTTTTTTTTTTTGCAAATATGTAAAAAAAAAGTTCAATTTTTAATCAAAGATTTTTTTTCAGTGCCAATGAAAACTATTAAATGCGTAGAAAAAGAACCTACCCACGTGACGCTGAAACAAAAACCGTGCACATCCACTGTGTAAAAGAATGAAAGTCCACTATCCCCCTTCTCTCTCCCCCCAAACCTTATACTGCAAGCAAAAAAGTTTTCAGGTGGGTGACACATTTTTTAGACATGCATAATTTGCGACGCAGATACATCAGCTGTGTATCTGAAGAAGTGTGCATGCACACGAAAGCTCATACCAAGAACTAACTTAGTTGGTCTTTAAGGTGCTACTGGAAGGAATTTTTTTGTTTTGTGACGCAGTAATTCATTTCCCCAGCAAACCGGAGGTTAAACTAACCCCCTTCCAGCCCCGGCAGGAACGTGGGGAGTGTTTAAACGCCACAACTACACACTGCAGCTGACATAGTAACGTGTCGCGACATTAGTGGCAAAAGTCCAGTATAGAGCATTAAAGTCTCACATTGAATATAAAGGATCGGAAGAAAGAACTTTTGTGATTTGAAAACGGAGACAACTTGTGCACTTTTTTGTTAACCCAAGAAAATCAATAATGATAATAATAATGATAACAACAACAACAACAATAATAATAGAATGTAGTTGGAAGGATCTATGGGGAAGACAGAGATTCTCTCCTCACTTGCCCCCAAAGGCGTTCCTGAGGTGCTGCAGTTTTTGCTGAGGGCGTTTTGTCATTACAGAGACCGCTAACCTTTGAGGATATCTCTGTTTATTTCTCTAGGGTTGAAAGGGCCCTCCCTGCTGGACGTTGGCCTAAGAGCAAGGGAGGCCATGCTGGAGAAGGAGGGGGACGTGGCCTCTCTGGGTAAGGAGCCTCCTTCCTTGAGTCTGAAGCAGTCCTTCCATTTTCTTCTCACTCTTCTTTTGGGGCGGAGGGGTAGGTGGGGAGCAGATTTGTTCCACAAGAGCTGCAAATGTACTTTATTCCAAATGCCATCCCTTTTAATCCCAACTTTGCCCCCTCCAAGGAGCGCAATGTGGGGCACACGGGTCTCCCCCTCATTTAATTCCCACAAGAAGCCCTAAACGGCCTGGGCCCCATATACCTAAGGAGCATCTACATCCCATCATTTAGCCAGGACACTGAGGTCCAGCTCTGAGGGGCTTCTGCTTTGTAGTGGCGCCCTCCTGTGAAACACCCTCCCGTCATATATCAAGGAAAGAAATAACTTCCCTGTATCTGGAAGTTTTTAATGTCGGACATTTGATTATGTTTTTATATGTTCTGGAAGCTGCCCAGAGAGGGTGGGGTGACCCAGTCAGATGGGTGGGGTTCAAATAAAAAAGTATTAGCCTCCCAGGTCCTAGTCGGGCACTTTAACCACTGTGCTGCACTCTAGCTGTGCAAAATGGGTTTGCTGGCATGGGAGGGACTCTGGGCAGTACTCCAGAAGTGCCACCCAAGTCCCCTTCCGGGGGTCCTGGCAGTGCAGTCCTGACCCCCCACCCTGCAGCCATCTTCAGCCGTCCTCCCTTCTCCTTCCAGCACAGAGCAAAGGACCACCCTGCCCCCCGCAAACACCCAGCCCCCTAACCCAAGGTATTGTTTAGTTATGGGTTCTTGATGAGCGGTCGTTGGGGATAGTTTGGACCATAAGGCCGAAAGCTTCCTCACTTCTTCTTTCTCCTCTTCTTCCTCCTTCTCCCTTCTTTCCCGCGTAGCACTGCCGCTTCCCAAGACGAGCCTCGTCCCCAGCGCAGAGCAAGCGGAAGAGCCCAGGACGCCACAATATCAGATCTCAGATGAAACAGGGGCTGCCATTTTGGACACCAGCTCAGGTGAGGCGGTTTGGGCGGGATGCCGAGTCCGTTCAGAGTTTCCCCTCCCTTGCTGAGAATTGGCAAGAAAAATGTTCTCTGTTACTTCAATTTAAAAGGCTCTTTCACTGGTTATACCTTATGCAGTGGGTGTTGGGGGGGGGAGGGGAGAAGTGGTACAACCTCCGTCTCTCACGCATCATCTGATCCAATGATTTCAGTCTGGATTCTGAAGCTACTTCTCTGCTATCCTCAAACCCCAATTCCGCTTTCTTCACTCTCTCAGCAGGAAACTTGAGGAGGAAACACTTCTGCCCAGAGTGTGACCAATGCTTTGCCTTCAGATTGGCTCTTGCTAGACACCAGAGAATCCACACAGGGGAGAAGAATCAGGAAAGCTCTGAGAGCGGGGAATGTTTTGGTCAGAGTTCAGAGCTTGTGAGCCCTTTGGAAACCCCTATGTCTTTGGAGTTCAGGAAGGTTCTTGCTCATCAGCCCATCGTTCTGATCCACCGGAACGTCCATGCTGGAGGAGATAAGTCGTATCGCTGCTTGGAGTGTGGGGAAGGTTTTTCCCAACTCTCAGATTTTGTGAAACATGAAAGAGGCCACACAGGAGAGAAACCCCACAAATATGGCAAGAGTAGGATTGGGTTCCCCAAGAGATCACAGCTTCATGGACACCATAAAGTCCACACAGGAGAGAAGCCCCACAAATGCAGTGCGTGTGGGTTATGCTTTTCTGTTAGGTCAGAACTTGTTACCCATCAGCGAACCCACCCTGGAGAAAAACCCTATGAATGCCCAGAGTGTGGGAAATCATTTGCTCACAAGTCAGTCCTTGTGGTCCATCAGAGACTCCACACAGGAGAAAAGCCCTATGAATGCCCAGAGTGTGGGAAATCATTTGCTCAAAAGTCAGGCCTTGTGGTCCATTGGAGGCTCCACACAGGAGAGAAGCCCTTTGAATGCTGGGAGTGTGGGAAATGTTTTCCTCAAAACACACATCTTTGGAGCCATCGGTTGGTTCACACAGGGGAGAAACGATATAAATGCTTTGAATGTGGAAAAAAGTTTACTTTCCATTCCAGCCTTGCAACCCATCAGAAAACCCACACAGGAGAAAGGCCCCATAAGTGTCTGGAGTGTGGCAAATGTTTCCCCAAAAAAGGAAGTCTCAGGCGACACCAGAGAATCCACACAGGAGAGAAACCCTATGAATGTAGAGAGTGTGGGAAATGTTTTCATGAGAAAGGTGAACTTCTGAGCCACCAGACTGTGCACACCGGGGAGAGGCCTCATAAATGTGCGGAGTGTGGGAAATGTTTTCTTGTACCATCACATCTTGCAATCCACCAGAGAATCCATACAGGAGAGAAACCCTACAAATGCATGGAATGTGGAAAATGCTTTTCCCAGAAACAACACCTCAAGCAGCATGAAAAAATTCACACTGGGGAGAAACCCTACAAATGCGTGGAGTGTGAAAAATATTTTACCAACAAATCACACCTTCATGTACACCAGAGAATCCACACAGGAGTGAGACCATATGAATGTGGAGAGTGTGGGAAATGTTTTTCCTGTTCATCAAATCTAATTATTCATAAGAGAGTCCACACAGGAGAAAAGCCATATAAATGTTTAGACTGTGGAATGTCATTTACTTTAGCACATAGTCTTAGGGGGCACCAGAGAACTCACACAGGAGAGAAACCTTACAAGTGCCTGGAGTGTGGGAAATGTTTTTCAAGAAGAGACACCCTTGTCTCCCATCAGAGGATCCACACAGGAGAGAAACCCTATAAATGCTTGGAGTGTGAGAAATCATTTCCTCGGAAGTCACAACTTGTGATCCACCAGAGGATCCACACAGGAGAGAAACCCTATAAATGCTTGGAGTGTGAGAAATCATTTCATCAGAAGTCATACCTTGTGATTCACCAGAGGATCCACACAGGAGAAAAACCTTACAGGTGCTTGGAGTGTGGGAAATGTTTTTATCGGTCACAACATCTTCACAGACACCAGAAAGTCCACACAGGAGGAGAGCTTCCCAATGTGTAGAGTGTGGGAAATGTTGAAGGTGGTAACCTTCAAAGACTCCATGTGGAATAAAGAGCATATAAATGTTGGGAGTGTGGGGAATATTTTGATCAGTGGTCAGCCCTCGTGGCACACCAGAGTGTCCATCCCAAAAGGAGGACGGACAGACATTAGGAGTGTGGAATATGCTTTGTAAAGAAATGAATCTTTTATCAACATTGGTGACTCCACGAAGGAAATAAATTGCAAGTGTCTGGAGTGTGGGAAAAGATTTGCTCCTCATTCGGACCTTCAAAGGCACCAGAGAATCCACAATAAAGGGAAACCCATTAATGTTTCGAGTGTGAGAAATGTTTGGCCTGGAGGCCGCAGGCTGGGGCTGCATCAGGGAGTCCTCACAGGAGAGACCACAAATGTACTTTGAGTATGTGTATTGCCAGATAATTTCAGAAAGCGGTGTCTCCTGATCTCAGTGTAATGGTAACTTTAAATCCTTATATATTTACAGTGGTGCCCCGCAAGACGAATGCCTCGCAAGACGAAAAACCCTCAGGACGAAAGGTTTTTTCGGTTTTTGCGTCGCTTCGCTAGACGATTTTCCCTATGGGCTTGCTTCGCAAGAAGAAAGCCCATCGGGAAATCTCTGGGGACCTCTTTTAAATGCTGGCAGTGGGGAGCAAAGCCTTCCCCCCCCCGGCCTTCAGAAGAGGTCCAGGAAGGCCGGCGTGGGCCGAAAGGCTTTGCTCCCCACCGCCAGCATTTTAAAAGCGGTCCGGGATAGCAGGGAAGCGATTCTCCGCTCTCCCGGGAAGGCAGGCAGGGGGAAGCAAAGACTTTTGCCCCCCGCCGGCCTTCAGAAGAGGTCCAGGACCTGTTCTGAAGGCTGGCGGGGGGCAAAAGTCTTTGTCCCCCCTGCCTGCCTTCCCGGGGGCTTTTAAATCGCCCCAGGACAGCGGAGAATTCCTCCGCTGTCCCGGGGCGATTTTAAAATGCTGGCGGGCGGCAGCGTTTTAAGATCGCCCCAGACAGCAGAGAAGTCCTCCGCTGTCCCGGGGTTTTTAAAATGCTGGCGGGCGGCAACGAAAGTTTCGCTGCCGCCCGCCAGCATTTTAAAATCGCCCCGGGACAGGGGAGAAGTCTCCGCTGTCCCGGGAAGGCGGGGGGGGGGAGCAAAGACTTTCGCCCCCGCCGGCATTCAGAAGAGGTCAGGGGACAGACTGTCCCCGGACCTGGTCTGAAGGCGGTTTCCATAGGAATGCATTGATTGATTTTCAATGCATTCCTATGGGAAACTGTGCTTCGCAAGATGAAAAACTCGCAAGACGAAAAGACTTGCGGAACGAATTAATTTCGTCTTGCGAGGCACCACTGTATCTGTACATATAATGAGGACTTTTCCATAGATCTAATTGTATGATGAGGACTTGGCATCAACCAGAGGTCTAGCCAGCTAGCCTGATAAGGAGTCAACTAGCAGACAGGCCTGTCTTGACCCAACCATGGAACTGGAAATTAGACATTGATTTTGGCCCACCGCTGTGAACAGAGGGAGTAACTTTGCTCTGTGACAACGGAGGAGATAATGGAGGATGGCAACAGAACTTAACGAGCCAGCCTGCTATTAGATCATGCTTGGAAGCCTCCATATAAGGGCTCAGCGACAGCAGCTCTGAGTCCCGCGTTCGAGTTCTGCTGGTGAATGTCAACGTTGGCCCTATTGAGGGAAGGGAAGGATCTCCTGCTTCCGGGGTCTGCAGCAAATGAGATGAACCATGAACTTCGCTTTTGCAGTTATCTCCATAATATCCTTTTGATCTTGTATCCTAAGCATCCCTCATTAGTGAGTATGGAACATAGATGTTAGACTGCTAGAATAATATTTAGAATTTATGGAACCCCATTAACTTTGTTTTAAAAAGGGCTGTCTCAGGTATCTAACTGTTGGAGATGCACTAGGGATAATGTTTCTCTAAAACATATGTTTTTTTCATTGTCCTATAACTGAAACTATGAACAGAACTGTACGGAACAACCTTATATTTACTGAGCAAAATATCCTCTTGAATTATATACCCAGCACATGGAACCTTACAAAAGGATTATACGAGTGGACTCTCCGTGCCCTGACCGCAGCAAAAGGACTGATACTGATGAATTGGAAAAATAAAAATGCGGCTCCCTTCTACGATTGGATTGAAAAGTTATACAAACTCGCAACATATAAACGACTTGCATATAAATGCAGACTTGCCATGGACAAGTTCAATGACATTTTGGATCCGTTTTTACAAATATTGTAATAGGTAAGGTCTGGTGAAGTACAATAACAACCTTGTAAAATATAGTTTGGGGTTTTTCCAACTCTCCCCCCTTTATTTTCCCCTCTTACACGGTTTCTGTTTCTCTTTTTCTCTCTCTCTTATTTACTTCTCACCATGTTTAGTGCACGTATCATTTTGTACTTTTCAACATTCAGTAAAGATTATTTTTTTTAAAAAGTTAAGACTGCTTATTTGCCTTCTCTTTGCTTAAATTCATAAAAACTTCTTCCTGTTCCTTCTTCGCCTCTAAAGAGTACATTGAGGTGGAGAATTCAAAAATGTTTTAAGCCATGAGCAAATTATTCCCTTCACTCCTCCCCTCTGAAACATAACATTTTTTTATCATGGAAGACAAAAAGCCTCCCAAAAATCTTTGGAATGTGAAAAATCCCACTTCCTCCCCCCCTAAAAAATGTTCATTTATTGATAATCAAAGGAGTGCATACAAAAATCTCCAAGTCAGAAAAACACTCTCAGTGAATTCAGCCTGATGCAATCTCACTTTATGCAAGTTTAGCAGGAGGCCCCCCCCCTTCTTTACATCGTAATGCACAAGCACCACACACACCTCCCACTTTCCCCGGCCTGGAGAAAAGAAAGCCTTCCGTAAATAAGGAAGCGCTAGAACCCCTTATTTTCATGAAGTCTCCCTTAACATTCCACCTCGCCCTATCTTTATTATGAGTAGACCGGCCGCCGGAACTCTAGGTCAATCGGCTGCCGCTTCAGCCAATCAGCGTTACCGGACAGCGCCCCTTGCGGCGGCCACGCAGGTACTGCAGGCAGCGGGCGCTCGCTTTCTCCGTCTTTGACAGCTCTCAATACAAAGTCCAATTGACCGTGACTGATTTAATCAAAATGTTGCAAGCCGCTTCCGGAAGGCGAAAGTGCTTTGAACTTCCAGGACAGTATTCTTCGTAAATTCACCAAAAATCAACCGTACATCGGATTTTCACCGGACCACTTTTATTTTGCTTCATATTACAAGGGCTATCAAAGGGGGGTGGCCTGATACTGGCCAGCCATAATCCCTTGATCGAGCAGGCACGTACTCTGCGACCCTTCCCCAGTTGGCATGACAACCTTGATAGTCATCTTGATGGGCTCAGAGGAAAGACTATTAAGGACACAACAAACTGCATACGTTAGTGTATTCCGCACAGACTCTGACAAAAGGCCCGTGACTGGATTCCCCTCAGGGGGCAGGAAACTGCGCCTTACCCTTTGTCTCCTGTGAATGACTCATGTGGGGGAAGAAAGGGGGCTCTGGTCAGGTGTCAGGGTACTCAGATTACCTGCGCAGCCCCTCCGCGACCCCTACTATTTTTTTAAAAAAATAAAAAAAATCCTTCCAGTAGCACCTTAAAGACCAACTAAGTTAGTTCTAGGTATGAGCTTTCGTGTGCATGCACACTTCTTCAGATACACAGAATTTTTTTTATTTTTTATTTTTTGTTTTGACTATGGCAGACCAACACGGCTACCTATCTGTAACTTCCTATTTTTAATGTAGTCATGATGCAAATATTATGTTTTTCTAGGGGTGTAACCTAGGGGATTAGGAGCTGATAAAAGTTGGGGTCTTCTTTTCTTCTGGGCTTCCATCTTGTTTCACCTTGTGGGCGGTGGGAGTCCTGTCGCGACAGTCTTCTCAATAAAGACCAAGCCTACAGGCTGCTGATTTGCTTCAAAGTTGCTCTGGTTGGTGTCTTGATTTTGTCCAAGGGAGTCCTCGGTTTTTCCGGTAACACAAGATAAGTAAGAAGAACAAAACAAAAAATGAAAGGAAGGGAAGAAAAAACTAAAGAGTAAGACTACTAACATACTAAGTACGTTGAAGTTTGAATTTCAAAGCATCATAAATAAATGTACATTTTCCATTTTGCTGATGGTATTCCTTTTACGGATATTTTTACCATTCTGCTTTGAGGTTAGTTTCTTGAATGGTCCAGTGGAGGACAACTTTCAGGAAAGAAATAAACAAGATCTCCTTGGTTTTGAAAAGGGCCAAATTCTCCTCCTGACAACCTCGATGGGGCTTAAGGCAGTTTTACACTGGAAGTGAGTGAGGCTGCCCGGCATCTCCCTCTTTCGCCTCTTGTGAACTGAGAGGGGATTGCAGAGGCCCAAATCCTCTTATTTCTGTCTTATTTCTGTTGGGTGAGCCTTAGCCGGAAGGCAGGACCCCTCTGCACCAGCCCAGCTGCACTTCTCCCCCCCGCCTTTTCCCCAAGGGGCTCAGGGCGGCCTCTGCTGCTCTCCGCTTCCATCACAACAACCCTGTGAGGTGGGCCAGCTTGAGAGGCCGCCAGCAGCCACAGGTCGCTCCCTGATCAGTAAAAGGTAAAGGTAAAGGTACCCCTGCCCGTACGGGCCAGTCTTGCCAGACTCTGGGGTTGTGCGCCCATCTCACTTAAGAGGCCAGGGGCCAGCGCTGTCCGGAGACACTTCCGGGTCACGTGGCCAGCGTGACATCGCTGCTCTGGCGAGCCAGAGCCGCACACGGAAACGCCGTTTACCTTCCTGCTGGTAAGCGGTCCCTATTTATCTACTTGCACCCGGAGGTGCTTTCGAACTGCTAGGTTGGCAGGCGCTGGGACCGAGCAGCGGGAGCGCACCCCGCCGCAGGGATTCGAACCGCCGACCTTTCGATCAGCAAGTCCTAGGCGCTGAGGCTTTAACCCACAGCGCCACCTGTGTCCCTTTCCCTGATCAGTACTTTTGGTTAAGTGGGGACTCTTCATCTTAGGGTCACGGGTTCGAGTCCCACGTGAGGCAAAAGAGTGGTGCGTTGCCGGGGTTGGACCGGATGACCTCGGGGGTCCCTTCCAAGTCTAGAATTAAAGCATGTTGACATGCAAGATGGTTTAATCTTCTCATTCTTTTTGCTGGGCACCACTGCGACGTGTTAGGCGGTGCAGAGAGGTGTGCAAGTAGGTGAGTAAATAGAAAGGGAAAATAAAAATAAAGGAGACCCTTCCCCAGAGCCCCCCAAAGGCACTATTCCCCCCCCTCACAGGAGGAACAGACTACAAATCCCAGAATCCTTTGCGTCTGGGAAATGGGGAGAAGCGAAGGGGCAGGACGTCTCAAGAGGTGCCTGTTTCTTCTGGCCAGCCCCCATTTGTGTGGGTCTTTTGCAGGAGGCGTCCGGCCATCGCGATCTCTGGGGTGCAAAGAGGTTTTGCAGGGGAGGCTGAAGGTGGGAGCAGGAAGGAGTCTTTGCTGGCAGAGGCGCCCTTCGGAAGCAGCTGTACACGGGTGAGAAGGCACCGTCTGAACCCTGCAACACGTGAATGCCGGTGAGGGGGGCGGGGCAGGAAAGGGCGGCGGGAAAGATGAGTCATTTTGGCTTTCCCCATTGCACGAATAAGTTTGCACGTTGCATCGGGGTGGAAGAGGAGGAAGGGGGGATTCTCGAGAACAGAAGAAGGGATCTCTTTCACCTGTTTATTCCTCATTTAAAGCTTTGAAATGAAATGATAAAATGTAAAATTATGTAAAAGGCAATGGTATCCAGAGATAAATATGAATATGAAACGTAGTAATAGTAGATGATAAATACACACCAAGAATGGCGTGCAGGAAACCACTTAAGCAAAATTGTATTAATTTGTATAAAGCCTATTAAAATAAATGACAAAAAATGAAATGAAATGAAAGCTTGGTGGTAGATTGTGCATATTTATAATTTAAAAAATCTGGACATTAAGAAAAATCAGATAACATTATAATCCCCTTTTTAAGAAAGAAAAAAGTTTGCAATTGGAGTACCTCCCCCCCTGAATATTTTAAAGTGTTCCCAAATGTCCTGTATATCCTGGGGGTGGGGTGTGTGGAAATCTCAGATCCTGGGGCCAAACGGGGGTCTAGCTGGACTCCTCATCCCCCCCCATGCCAGCCCCATCTCCCTAGGGTGCTTCAGCCCTGCTCTAAGTTGGGTGCTTTTGCCTGACCAGAATATGCCATCGATTATTCCCCTGACCTGCTTGGCTGGAGGGGTGTGTGCATGTAAACAGACCTCTGGTTTCCGTGTGGCTGGAATGTATCCCATGGGTTGTGTGTATTTTACTTCCTTGCATTCATACCCCACCCATCCTGCAAAGAACTCAAGGTAGTTTGCATGTTCCCCATCTCTCCATTTCTTCCCCACAACAACCCTGTGAGGGAGGCCAGGCTGAGAGACAGTGACCGGCCCAAGATCACCCAGTGGGCTTCATGGCCGGGTGGGCATTCGAACCCTGAACTCCCAGGTCTCAGCACAGAACTCTAACCACTACACTCATACAAATTCCTTTAAAATACAAGCGTTACTAATTTCTCATGTCCGTTGACTTCCCATCCACCCTGCCATGGTGTTTTTTTATTCCTTTACAAAGCTGCAATGTTACTTATATTATATCCATTCTGGACTTAACTGTTCAGGGTCCTGTACCTTTTTTATTATTATGAACTATAATTTCTTAAACTACAAATTCTCATCTGCTACTATACTCCAAATCGTGCGTACATGAACATAACCATGATGTTATTAGTTTTCAAAATATTTTCATTCTTCAGGAATCTCATTTTCTCATTTTGTTCTCAAACTCTGGGTCCTCTTCACCCATCTCTTGCAACCCATGCAGCTGCCTTAAACTTGTGACACCAAGATGAGAACGGCCATAGCTGAAGAGCAGGATCCGTCCCTTCAAGACAGAGCTTCCTGGGCTCAGTCACCATCATTTCCCGTGAACAGAATCAAGTTGCAGCCATCTATGGGGAAGAACAAATTGAGATGGCTAAACTGACCCCAAAAACCTCACTGCGGTCAACCCCAGGAAACAGCCATAGGTTAGGTTTACAAAAAGTAAAAAACACAACTCCCTGAAAGCTGACCTTTTTTTAAACAAACCCCAACGTTTTTGAGATTATTTTTTTTACAAATATGTAAAAAAAAAACCGCAATTTTTTAACTCAGGTTTGTCAGTGCCAATGAAAACTAATATATGAATAGAGAAATAACCTACCCACCTGATGCTGAAACAAAAACCTTGCACTTCCAATATGTAAAAGAATGAAAGTCTACTCGCCCCCCTTCTCCCCCCCCCAACATTATACTGCATGCAGCAGAGCTTTCCAAACTTTTCATGTTGGTGACACACTTTTTAGACATGCATAATTTCGCAATGCAGTAAATCAGTTTTGAATTGTTTTGTGATGCAGTAATTCAGTTTCCCTAGCAAACCAGAAGTTAAGCTAGGCCTTTTCCAGCCCTGGGAGTAACATGAAGAGTGTTTAAACGACACACCTACACACTGCAGCCGACACACTAATGTGTCGCGACACACAGTTTGGAAAGCTCCGGTACAGAGCATAAAAATCTCACATTGATTATAAAGGATCGGAAGAAAGGACCTTTATGATTTGAGAACAGAGACGATGTATGCACTTTTTTGGTAACCCAACAAAATCTTTAATAAAAACAAACAAAGAATGAAGTTGGAAGGATCCATGGGGAAGACCGAGATTCCCACTCTGCTCTTGCCCCCAAAGGTGTTATTGAGGTACTGCAGTTCTTGCTGAGGGCATTTTGTCATTACAGAGACCACAAAGCTTTGAGGAAGGGTCCTCCCTGCTGGACGTTGGCCTCAGACAAGGGAGGCCATGCTGGAGAATGAGCGGGACGTGGCCTCTCTGGGTAAGGTCCTTGAGTCTGAAGCAGTCCTTCCGGGACATTTTCTTCTCACTCTTCTTTTGGGGTGAAGGGGTAGGTGGGGAGCAGATTTGTTGCACGAGAGATGCAAATGTACTTTATTCCAAATGCCTTGCATTTGGATCCCAGCTTTTCCCCCTCCAAGGTGCTCATGCGTCTCCCCCTCATTTAATCCCCACAACAAGCCCTAAACGGCCTGGGCACCATAACCCTAAGGAGCATCTACATCCCATCATTTAGCCAGGTCCAGCTCTGCGGGGCTTCTGCCGGTTCTCTCAACATGAGAAGTGAAGCAATAGGGAACCAGGCAGAGGGCCTTCTTTGTAGTGGCACCCGCCATGGTAAACACCCTCCCTTCATCCTAGTCAGGCACTTTAACCACTGTGCTGCACTCTAGCTGTGCAGAATGGGTTTGCTGGCATGTGAGGGACTCCCACCAGCGTAACAGCAGAAGTCTGGAAGCGCCAACCAAGTCCCCTCCCTGGGGTCCTGGCAGTGCAGTCCCCACCCCAAATGCCTTTATTCCAAATGCCTTGCATTTTGATCCCACCTTTTCCCCCTCCAAGGAGCTCAAGGTGGGGCGCACGGGTCTCCCCCTCAATTAATCCCCACAACAAACCCTAGACAGCCTTGGCCCACTATACCTGAAGAAGCGTCTCCAGCCCCATCGTTGAGCCTGGACACTGGGGCCCACCTCCTCCGAGGGTCTTCTGCCGGTTCCCTCACTGCAAGAAGCAAAGTTACAGGGAACCAGCCAAAGGCAGCCTTCTTGGTAATGGCTCCCTCTCTCTGGAACGCCCTCCCACCAGATGTCAAGGAAATAAACAACTATATAACCTTTAGAAGACGTTTGAATGCAGCCCTGTATCGGGAAGTGTTTATTTTTGAGGGACTCCCATCAGCATCACAGCCACCGTCGGGAAGCCCCAACCATGTTCCTTCCCTGGGGTCCCTGGCATTGCAGTCCCCACCCCCCACCCTGCAGACATCTTCAGCCGTCCTCCCTCCTCCTTCTGGCACAGAGCAAAGTGTTAGGATATTTCCGTTCCACCTTAAAAGGGAGCAGGCTTTGTGAGTCACAGAGTCTGCGTATTTCCTGTTCACAGGAAGTTTATGTTGTGTCTATGCTTTCGTTTCTCTCTCTGTGCCTGAACACGCAAGCAGGCAGTCATGTTTTTTCCTTTGTTCTGACCAACGCTGAATAAAGTTATAAATAATGCTCTCCTTAGTGCATCTTTCGCTGTGCGAATTCTGCTGATAGAGTGTGCATCAGCTCTGGAATGTGGCAAGCTATTTCTGGAGCTCCTGTCACTAATTGCTGATACTGTATCTACGGGAGATCGATGGACGTCCGGAGGCGACGTGGAGTCATGATGGCTGATGTCTCCCTGGCAGTATCCCAGCACGAAGGACCACCTTGCCCCCCACAAACACCCAACCCCCTAACCCAAGGTACTGTTTAGTTACAGGGTCTCCTTCCCCATAAATGTTTGAGATGAGCGGTCATTGGGGATAGTTTGGACCATAAGGCCGAACGCTTCCTCACATCTTCTTTCTCCTCTTCTTCCTTCTTCCTTCTTTCCCGCATAGAACTGCCGTTTCCCCAGACGAGCCTCGTCCCCAGCGCAGAGCAAGCGGAAGAGCCCAGGAGGCCACAATATCAGATCTCGGATGGAACAGGAGCTGCCGTTTCGGACACCAGCTCAGGTGAGGCAGTTTGGGTGGGATGCTGAGTCCGTTCAGTTTCTCCTCCCTTCATGAGAATTGGAAGAAAAATGTTCTGTTACTTATTTAATAAATAAAAATAGCTCTTCGGTTAGTTATACCATATGCAGTGGGAGGCCGGGGGAGAAGTGGTACAACCTCCGTCTCTCACGCATCATCTGATCCAACCCTCTCAGGTTGGATTCTGAAACTACTTCTCTGCCATCTTCAAACCCTGATTCCGCTTTCTTCACTCTCAGCAGGTATTTCAAGGAGGAAACACTTCTGCCCAGAGTGTGACCAATGCTTTGCCTTCGGATTGGCTCTTGCTAGACACCAGAGAATCCACACAGGGGAGAAGATCCAGGAAAGCTCTGAGCGTGGGGAATGTTTTGGTCAGAGTTCAGAGCTTGTGAGCCATTTGGAAACCCCTGTGTCTTTGGAGTTCAGGAAGGTTCTTGCTCATCAGCCCATCGTTCTGATCCACCGGAACGTCCATGCAGGAGGAGATAAGTCGTATCGCTGCTTGGAGTGTGGAGAAGGTTTTTCCCAACTCTCAGATTTTGTGAAACATGAAAGAGGCCACACAGGAGAGAAGCCCCACAAACACGGCAGGAGTAGGATCGGGTTCCCCAAGAGATCACAGCTTCATGGACCCCATAAAGTCCACACAGGAGAGAAGCCCCACAAATGCAGTGCGTGTGGGTTATGCTTTTCTGTTAGGTCAGAACTTGTTACCCATCAGCGAACCCACACTGGAGAAAAACCCTATAAATGCCCAGAGTGTGGGAAATCATTTGCTCAAAAGTCAGGCCTTGTGATCCATCGGAGGCTCCACACAGGAGAGAAGCCCTATGAATGCTGGGAGTGTGGGAAATGTTTTCCTCAAAACGCACATCTTTGGAGCCATCGGTTGGTTCACACAGGGGAGAAACGATATAAATGCTTTGAATGTGGAAAAAAGTTTACTTTCCATTCCGGCCTTGTAAGCCATCAGAAAACTCACACAGGAGAAAGGCCCCATAAGTGTCTGGAGTGTGGCAAATGTTTCCCCACAAAAGGAAGTCTCAGGCGACACCAGAGAATCCACACAGGAGTGAAACCCTATGAATGTAGAGAGTGTGGGAAATGTTTTCATGAGAAAGGTGAACTTCTGAGCCATCAGACTGTGCACACCGGGGAGAGGCCTCATAAATGTGCGGAGTGTGGGAAATGTTTTTTTGTACCATCACATCTTGCAATCCACCGGAGAATCCATACGGGAGAGAAACCCTACAAATGCATGGAATGTGGAAAATGCTTTTCCCAGAAACAACACCTCAAGCAGCATGAAAAAATCCACACTGGGCAGAAACCCTACAAATGCGTGGAGTGTGAAAAATATTTTACCAACAAATCACACCTTCATGTACACCAGAGAATCCACACAGGAGTGAGACCATATGAATGTGGAGAGTGTGGGAAATGTTTTTACACTTCATCACATCTTATTTCTCATAAAAGAGTCCACACAGGAGAAAAGCCATATAAATGTTTGGACTGTGGAATGTCATTTACTTTAGCACAAAGCCTTAGGGGGCACCAGAGGATCCACACAGGAGAGAAACCTTACAAGTGCTTGGAGTGTGGAAAATGTTTTTCAAGAAGAGACACCCTTGTGAAACATCAGAGGATCCACAGAGGAGAGAAACTCTATAAATGCTTGAAGTGTGAAAAATACTTTGCAAGAAAATCAGAGCTTAACATGCATCAAAGGATACACACAGGAGAGGAACCTTACAAGTGCTTGGAGTGTGGGAAATGTTTTCGTCAGAAAGGGAATCTTTTGAAACACCAGAGAACCCACACAGGAGAAAAACCCTACAAATGCATGGAGTGTGGGAAATGTTTTTCTTGGTCATCACATGTTCGCACACACCAGAAAGTCCACACAGGAGAGAGGCCTTACCAATGTGTAGAGTGTGGGAAATGGTTTTCACAGAGTGGAAACCTTCGAAAACACCAGAGACTCCATATGGAATAGAAAGCATATAAATGTTGGGAGTGCGGGGAATGCTTTGCAAAGAAATGAATCTTTTATCAACATTGGAGACTCCACGAAGGAAATACAATGCAAGTGTCTGGAGTGTGGGAAATGAATTGCTGCTCATTTGGACCTTCAAATGCACCAGAGAATCCACTGAAAAGGGAAACCCATTAATGTTTTGAGTGTGGGAAAAGTTTGGCCTGGAAGGGGCAGTTTGGGGCTGCATCAGGGAGTCCACACAGGAGAGAAACCACACCAACGCTCTGAGTATTTGTATTGCCGGAAATTTTTTAGAAGGAGGTGTCTCCTGATCTCGATGTAATGGTAGCTTTAAATCCTTTTAATTCTATCTGTACATATAACGAGGGCTTCCCCATGAATTTATCTATATGATGAGGACTTGGCATCAAGCAGAGGTCTAGACAGCTGGCCTGATAAGGAGTCAACTAGCGGACAGACCTGTCTTGACCCAACCATGGAATTGGCAGTTAGACATAGAATTTTGCTCACCGCTGGGAACAGAGGGAGTAACTTTGCTCTGTGACAACCACAAAGATAATGGAGGATGGCAACAGAACTTAAAGAGCCCACCTGCTATTAGATCGTGTTTAAAAGCCTCTATATAAGGGCTCAGCGACAGCAGCTCTCTAAGTCCCGCGTTCGATTTCTGCTGGTGAATGTCAACGTTGGCCCTATTGAGGGAAGGGAAGGATCTCCTGCTCAAGGGGTCTACACCAAATGAGATGAACCATGAACTTCGCTTTTGCAGTTATCTCCATAATATCCTTTTGATCTTGTATCTTAAGTGTCGCTCATTAGTGAGTGTGGAACATAGATGTTAGACTGCTAGAATAATATTTAGAATATACTGGACCCCATTACCTTTGTTTTAAAAAGGGCTATCTCAGGTACCGTAATCTAACTGTTGGAGATGCACTAGGGATAATGCTTCTCTAAAACGTATGTTTTTTCATTGTCCTATAACTGAAACTGTCAACAGAACTGTGCGGAATAACCTTACATTTACTGAGAAAAATATCCTCTTGAATTATATACCCAGCACATGGAACCTTACAAAAGGACTATACAAGTGGACTCTCCGTGCCCTGACCGCAGCAAAAGGACTGATACTGATGAACTGGAAAAATAAAAATGCGGCTCCCTTCTACAATTGGTTTGGAAAGTTATACAAACTTGCAACATATAAACGACTTGCATATAAATGCAGACTTGCCATGGACAAGTTTAATGACACTTTGGATCCGTTTTTACAAATATTGTAATAGGTTAAGGTCTGGTGAAGTACAATAACCTTGTAAAATATAGTTTGGGGTTTTTCCACCTCTCCCCCCTTTATTTCCCCCTCTTACACAGTTTCTGTTTCTTTTTCTCTCTCTCTTATTTACTTCTCACCATGTTTAGTTCAAGTATAATTAAGTACTTTTTGAACTTTCAATAAAGATTTTTTTCAAAAGAAAAAAGTTAGACTGCTTATTTGCCTTCTCTTGCTTTGCTTAAATTAATAAAAGCTTTCTTCCAAAGAGTACATTGAGGTAGAGAATTCAGAAAAATGTTTTTAAGCCATGAGCAAAATATTTTCATCACTCTTCACCTCTGAAACATCTTATCTATAGTCATGAAGTATGTGAAAATTCCTACTTCCCCATTTAAAATATTTTATTTATTGAAAATCAAAGCAGTGCATACAAAAAACTCCCAAGTCAGAAAAACACGTGTCAGTGAATTCAGCCTGATGCAATCTCACTTTATGCAAGGTAAGTATGAAAAACAAAACAAAAAATTAAAGGATGGGGAGAAAAAATTAATGAGTAAGACTACTAGCAGCCCAGGGGAAAGGGACCGCCGACGTCCTACCGCTGCCTGCTTACAAAAATTAAATGTTCTTTCATTTCTGCCTCCTCTCCCACACCTCTTTCACGCCAATGCCCCTTGCAAAGGAGAGGGAAGAGGCGACCCTCCCTCTAGTGATCCCAAAGATCAAAGTCTGACACGCATCTCCCTGCATTCACATGTTACAGGAGTCAGGCACAGCTTCTCCATGAAGATCTCCCAAGCCTCATCCTTTGCATGCAGGAAAGGGCTCAGATGCACAAGACCCGGAAAGATCCGTGTCTGGAGCTCAAGTCTCCAGCAGGGACCTAGCAAGCTCCTGGCAGCTGCGGATCTCCCTTAGTCCGCGGATATTCCTCCCTTAGTCCAGCATTTCCCCCGTCTGGAAGCAACGCTCAAGTCATCTCCCTTCCTGCGAAAGAGCCTTTCTCCTCCAAAGCCTAGCAAGGAAAAGCTCCTTCTGCCTCTTGCCCCGCAAAAGCCCCTGATCTCGGGGACTGGCGAGAGAAAAAAGCAAAAGCCCCTTCGCCTTGTGGGACTCCCCACTCCTGGGCTCCTTTCCTTCTCAGACGCAAAGGCTTCTGGGAGATTTAGTTTCAGGCTTTGGCCCTGAGCCCCAGGCAGGCTGAGATTTTGGGGTTGTGGGAGGGTGCTTTAGAAAAACAACAACCCAGTAGGGTAACTGCCCCTGAAGGACCAGGTGCGCAGCCTGGGAGTCATTTTGGACTCACAGCTGTCCATGGAGGCGCAGGACAATTCTGTGTCCAGGGCATCTGTTTACAAGCTCCATCTGGTACGTAGGCTGAGACCCTATCTGCCTGCGGACTGTCTCGCCAGAGTGGTGCATGCTCTGGTTATCTACTGCAATGCGCTCTACGTGGGGCTACCTTTGAAGGTGACCCGGAAACTGCAATTAATCCAGAATGCGGCAGCTAGACTGGTGACTGGGAGTGGCCACCGGGACCACATAACACTGGTCCTGAGAGATCTGCATTGGCTCCCAGTACGTTTCCGAGCACAATTCAAAGTGTTGGTGCTGACCTTTAAAGCCCTAAACTGTGGGATGTGAAACACAAGAGCAGTCAAGTACAACATTCCTAGAGTGAACATGTTTGCGCATGGGGAGGGATGTTTGTCCAGCCAGAGGTAGACTTCCTGTTTCCCTCTGGGCTGGGACAGACTTCCTCTACATGTGCTAGAGGTGGGTGTGGCCTCACCTGTGCAGGTAATGATATAAACGGCCTTGGTCCTGTATACCTGAAGGAGTGTCTCCACCCCCATCATTCTGCCCAGACACAGGTCCAGCGCCAAGGGCCTTCTGGTGGTTCCCTCATTGCGAGAAGTGAGGTAGTGGTAGTGACGCCCACCCTGTGGAACACCCTCCCTTCAGATGTGAAGGAAATAAGCAGCTATCTTCTCTTTAAAAGACATCTGAAGGCAGCCCTGTTTAGGGAGGTTTTTAATATTTAATGCTGTATTGTTTTTAACACTTGACTGGAAGCCGCCCAGAGTGGCTGGGGAAACTCAGCCAGATGGGCGGGGTATAAATAATAAATTATTATTATTATTATTATTATTATTATTATTATTATTATTATTATTATTATTATTACACATTCGTGGGCTGTTGGAAAACACCAGAAATCACCATCGCATTCTGCAACAAAAAGAATCTTAGGCAGCCAGCCTTTCTCAACTTAGCCTACCTCCCAGGTCTGTCGTGATGATGTCCAATGTAGGCAATCGAAAGCTCTTTAAAGGAAGGATGTGGCAGAATATGTTTAAATAAGCCAGAATGACCTAAGAAGAGCTGGGCTGGATCAGGCCAGCGGCCCATCTAGTCCCCCATGTTGTTCTCGCAGAGACCAGCTGGGTGCCATGTTGCAGCCTCTCCGATTTCCTCTCAACCCTCAGAAGGGCGCAGGAGGTTCGGTCTGCCCTCCATCTTGTCCCCCTTCCTCCAGTCTAGGACAGATGGGACGGTCCGTGAGGCTTCTCTGAAGTGCAAAATGACAACGGATGCAATCCTGCCAACCTCTTAAGTCCTAATTCACTCAACGGGGGCTTCCTTCCATGGACTCGCTGCTACGGCCCGTGTTCATGGAAGACAATCTTACCCGGCTACGAGTGATCGCCAAAGAAGAAGGCAACGTCTAGGAAAGTGAGGTTAAGAGGGCTGCAGCTGAAGGTCACAGGAGGACTCTCAGGAGGAATCCTTTCCAGCTTGGGAGTCAAAATGCAGTCAATCAGGGATCATTATGCCCAGTGCAACAACAACAATGCCCAGTGCTTTTTTTCTTTAAAAATGTTAGGGGTATTCTCATTTTCCTGCTCATATTGAAATACTACCCCCCAATGAGGCCAAACTTAGACTCACAATTTTTTTAAAAAATGCTTTATTGGTTTCAAAACCGTACAACGAAATTTTTCAGTAAATGTTATAAACAAAATAGAAATAAACAGTTCTTCATTCAATGTTTGATACTTGTTTGTACACTATTTTGTAATTAAACTTGACATCCGATCTTCCCATTATGTTCTCAAATTAAATTCTTTAGAACCGCACATTGACTTTGTTTCTCCTTGCTATTTAACTTACATTAGATTTTGTAAAATTGTCCTTCTTAAAGCAGAGAAGCTCAATCAAAACCTGCTAACGGACAGTGGCGTAGTGTGGGTTGTCAGCACCCGGGGCAAGTAATTTGCGCCCCCTAACCCGTGGATTTTAGCACTCGAGTGCGAGCGCGCCCCCCAGATGTTCCATCCGGCCCCCCCTGAACCCCCACACTACGCCACTGCTTCAGGCCCCCCCAATAAAACATTTGAGGGGGCCAGTCCCCCAGTTGATGGGCATTGCCAATGTGATCAACTATGCAGGGCGGGACAAGCAAACAATCACACCCTAGGCCAACCCCAACCTCTCTCACCACCAAAGGAACACAAGTGAACAACACAAGCAACGCTGACACCAAACTCTACATACATTAAACATAATAGAAACACCGCCACCCGACCCCACCCCCATCCATCTTCCCTCTCTCCACCCCCTTTCTGTTTTCTTTCTTTTTTCTTCTCCCCCTAATGCCTCAACAAATGAAACAGATTTGTAAAAACGCTACGTGGAAGAAGAAGAAGAAGAAAAAAACGAGGCACTACACTTCTGTAAAACAAGAAAATCCTTAATAAAAAATATTTTTTTAAAAAAAAAACTATGCAGGGCGGGGTTTACTTGCCTCCCCCCCCCCCCCAAGATCATACTGTATTCACGTTGGCACCCCTGATGAACTTCTGCCCCGCAAGCCTTTGCACCTCCGCGTCTCCTTTCCTCTCTCTATGTAAGAGGGTGAAGGTCAGGCTGGCAGCGCAAATAAGGGCCCCGCTGCTGAAGGCCTCGCCTGCCATGACCTCCTGGTCCACGGGCAGGGCAAGAAAGTGCCTTTTCATTGGGGGGGGGAGTCTTAAATTTCAAACCATTATTATTATTATTATTATTATTATTATTATTATGAATATCTAATGTGCGTGGTTTCTCTACCTCCACCGACGACTCGCCACGTGTGAGGAGGAAGGCGGGCTCCCTTCACCTCCCCGCCCCCTCAAGGGACAGCCAGCGAGGTTCTCCTCAGAGCCTTTTCCCGCCGCCCCCTCGCAAGGCAGCCCTGAAGCCGAGCGCGGAGTGAGGGGCGGGGCCCGGCGGAGTCTCGCTGCTCCCCAACGCCTCTCGAGGCGCCATGAGGGGCGCCGCGTCAAGGGCGCCCGCGGGCGCAGCGGCAGCTCCTGTCAGGGCACGAGGAGGGCCCGGCGCCTCTCCGCCACCCACCCCGTCCGCCCGCCCGCCCATATCCCGCTCAGGAGGGGCCGGTGGGCTGGCAAGCGCCTCACAGCAGCAGCGCCAGTGAGGGAGAGAACTCCGCCTCCCCCCGCCGCCGCCGCCTCTTCATCCCCAGCAGCAACTTCCTTGCCCGGGTCCCCGCCGCCGCCGCCGCCCCTCCTCTCCTCCTGGGGACGGTGCTCTGGCTCCTCAGCGGCAGCTCCCGAGCCGTGTCCCCGCGGCGCCTCCGCTCCCCCGGGCTCCCCTTCGCCGCCGGGCTCCTGCTGCACCACTTGGGGGCAGCGCCCATGGCCGGGGCTTCCTCCTTCCCGAGACATGGGGCTCTGCTATAGCCTGCGACCGAGGCTCTTCGGCGACTCCGGAGGCGGCGAGCGCGCCCCCCCCAGATGAAGGCCAGCCCCCCCTGCACCCCCACGCTACGCCACTGCTAACGGATTTATCATTTGACAATATTATTTGACATAGACAAATATCCCATTCTCTAGTAATTTTTTTCATCTGAGATATAACCTCGCTGATAAATCTCGCTAATTCAGCATATTCTTAATTTACTTTGCCAATCCGATCCAGTTTGGTTGGGATATCCTCTCCCTTCCATCCTTTCGCAACCAGATTTCTGGCAGCCACTGTGGCGTACATAAGTACTCTCTTCTACTTTTTTGGGAATTCCATTTCCCGTAATTCCTAGCAGGACAGCCTTTGGTTTTCTTAGGGAGAGAGCATTTGAACATTTTCTTAAGTCAATTGCAGGTCATTTTCCAGAACTGCCTACTCTTATTACAGTTCCACTACATGTGGAGCTATGTACCTTCAGCCTCCCTGCATTTCCAGCAAATATTTGTCCTAGATCTAGGACATTTTTTGATTCACAAAATGTTTAAGGGCATGCGTAACCCCCACGAGCCCCCAGGAAAAAAAACCCCACTGATTATACTGCAAGGGGTTTCCAACACACCTTTGGCTGGCGAACTAGTCTCAGCTTCATCTCCTACACGTTGTTGTGCCATGTTGTGTCATGGAGCTTTTCTGATATGGGCAGGGGAAATTCTCTTTGTCTACCATCCTCATCCAACCTTGTATAAATTGAAGATCTGGAATCATTTCCTTCAATTGCCATTTCCCGAAAGTCCACCCTTTCTTTCTTCCTTCCTTCCCTCCATCTCTTCCCTTTTCACTCCGATGCAGAGCAAATTGACACCAAGGGAAGAGCCATCCCGACAATGATGCTGCGGAATAGAATGGAGCATCTCCTGCTCCCCGCTGCCCCTTCACAAGTTGCAAGATACAAAGTCACTGGAATGTGCTTTGATAAGAGAGAACACTAGGAAGCTCTTTTATTCCTTTTTTTTTTAATAATAAAATAAAATTCATTCTAGTTGCACCTTAGAGACCAAGTAAGTTTGTTATTGGTATGAGCTTTTGTGTGCATGCACACATCTTTTTAATTTATTTTTATTTTGTTTCGACTACGGCAGACCAACACGGCTACCTACCTGTATCTTTTTTAATAAGTATTTTTATTAATTTTCACAATTAAACCAAATCATCACAGATGATAAAAATGGAAAAAAAAATTTCAAACAACTGTATTCACATAGTATTAAATCCACATTATGGGATTGACTCCCTCCCCCTGGTTCCTTATGTTATCTCAATTTATGCATGTCAATCATCCAAGTTTAAACATTCTCCATAATCTTACAAGTGTTTTTAAAATCCTGCTAATGTATTAACTTCCTTACAATGCTTTCGTACATATGCAAGAAACATTTCCCGTTCTTTTTAATATTTGTGGTCATCTTGATTTTTAAGTTTCCCAGTTAATTTGGCCATTTCCGCATACTCTGTTAACTTCATTTGCCATTCCTTTTTCCATTGTGGGGCTAACAATATCTGTGAGGCCGTTGAACAAACTCTTATATTCTTTAGGTATATCCATTCCTGTAATACCTAAAAGAAAAGCTCCTGGTTTTTAAACAAAGGTTGTTTTTAACATTTTTTCTATTCATTATATATCATTTCCCAAAAAGCTTTAATAACCTTGCAATGCCACCACATATGATAAAACGTACCTTCTGCTAGGAAGCTTTTAAGGTGGAGATGGGAGATGTAATAAGATTAAGATTGCCGGAAGAAATATCAACAACCTCAAATATGCAGATGTCACAAAAAAGTGAGGAGGAATTAAAGAACCTCTTATTGAGGGTGAAAGAAGAGAGCACAAAATATGGTCTGAAGCTCAGCATCAAGAAAACTAAGATCATGGCCACTGGTCCCATCACCTCCTGGCTCCATGATCACTGCAGATGGTGACAGCAGTCACGAAATTAAAAGACGCCTGCTTTTTGGAAGAAAAGCGATGACAAACCTAGACAGCGTCTTAAAAAGCAGAGACACCACCATGCCAACAAAGGTCCATACGTATAGTTAAAGCTATAGTTTCCCAGTAGTGATGTATGGAAGTGAGAGCTGGACCATAAGAAGGCTGATTGCTGAAGAATTGATGCTTTTGAATTATGGTGCTGGAGGAGACTCTTGAGAGTCCCATGGACTGCAAGAAGATCAAACCTATCCATTCTTAAGGAAATCAGCCCTGAGTGCTCACTGGAAGGTCAGATCCTGAAGCTGAGGCTCCAATACTTTGGCCACCTCATGAGAAGAGAAGACTCCCTGGAAAAGACCCTGATGTTGGGAAAGATGGAGGGCACAAGGAGAAGGGGACGGCAGAGGACGAGATAGTTGGACAGTGTTCTCAAAGCTACCAGCATGAGTTTGACCAAACTGCAGGGGGCAGTGGAAGACAGGAGTGCCTGGAGTGCACAGGGGGTCACGAAGAGTCGGACAGGACTAAACAACAACAATGAGATTGAATTGTTAATAAGATCAAGCACATTCCTTATGGCAAACATGTCATTGGGCATTCCAGTGACTGTTGGCATCCTCCTTGATGAGCAAAGAAAAATGATTAGAGCTGAGTTTAATGAAATGGGGAATGAAAGCGGACTAGAGAAGGATGAAATGCTACATTTTTGTATATATATTTTGTACAGATTGCTCTTGGAATGGCACACAAGAGACGAACAGGTCAAATCTGTAATGATACACTGAGCAAAGGACTTGGGGCACAACATTCAGATTGCAGGTTGGGAAAAGTTATGGAAAACGGATTTGAAATTTAGGGCTGAAAGAAAACTATATTAAAATGATGTACCGGTGGTAGTTGACTCCTAGTAAGCTAGCAACAATGTATAGAACCATTACAAATACCTGCTGGAAATGTAAAGAGAAAGAAGGTACCTTTTATCATATGTGGTGGCTGTGCGAGGTAATAAAAGCTTTCTGGGTGATGATATATAATGAATTAAAAAAAATGTTTAAAATAACTTTTGTATATATAAAAAAAACCAGAAGCTTTTTTATTAGCAGGAAAACCTTTTATGCATGTGACAAGAGCCACACGGTTGCTCCTAGGCTAGAGGTGGAACGAAGACAAAATCCCGCCCAGAGAAGAATGGTAAATCAAGCTGTTGGACAACGCCAAAATGGCAAAACTGACTGGAAAGTTCAGGAACCAAGAAGACAAAAACTTCAAGAAAGAATGGGGAAAATTTATAATTTATTTAGGAGACTACCGTAAGCAGACGAAAACATTAGCAGGATTTTAATCTCACTTGTAATGTAACAAATTCGATGGATAATATAGATTTGATAATAATAAGCAGTTGAAAACGCTGACATTAGGACCCATGGAGGGGATGGGGGTGTCTCAAGATTCGGAGAAAACTCTATATATGGAAATGTATTTGGTTTTGTTGTAAATCTGTATTTGAAAAATCAAATAAGAACTGAGAGAGAGAGAGAGAGAGAGAGAGAGAGAGAAGGATGAAATGGAAAATGGAAACAAAGAGGACACAGAGACTTCAGGGAGCAATTTCGATAAAGGGTTGCCAGAAAATGGAAAAGCTCTTCGCAGAGGTGAGGAATGAAAAAGTATAATTGTTGTGATGTCGGAGGACTGGAATGAAGCCATGGATGGAGAAATTAAGAGACACCCTGAGCCAGCAGAGAGAGAGAGTTGAGAGAGAAAGGTCTCTGTCTACAACCTGGAAATTCAGTTAATGAATACACAATAAAAAAAAGGATTGTGGCATACTATTTTAATATATAAATAGAATAAACTCTTGTGTGGACAAAGATGGAAAGATATTTTAACATTTACTATGGAGGAATGGTTGAAGTTAATAGAGGTAAAGTTCATATGTTTGTTTAGAGGAAAATGATTGCTGAAATTTATTAATAGCAATAATTAGAGAACCTCCTTTGGACTTTTTGTTTATAAAGGAATATGAACTAATCAGATACATTTGGAATAGAAGACTGGGAAAATATTACCTAACAGAAAGTAGATCTGTTGGATGTCATTCTAGGGTGAATATTTTTAATAATTTATTTTATGTAACAGACAGGCGGGAGAATCATAAGTCGTTTTCTCTTTTCTTTTCTTCTATATTGTTGTTTTCCTTTGGTATTTTCTCTTATCCATCTCTCTTTGTTTCTGTTTTTTATTTAGATTTGTTTCTTTTATCTTATTGTATTATTAAAAATCTGTAAGAAAATCTTATTTAAATAACATTTCTTGCACTCCCAACATTTATATGCTTTCTATTCTTTACGGAGTCTCTGGTGTTTTTTAAGGTTTCTCTGTGAGAAACATTTCCCACACTCTACACACTGGTAAGGCCTCTCTCCTGTGTGGACTCTCTTGGGTATAAGAAGCTCCAACTTTTCAGAAAAGCATTTTTCACACTCCAAACATTTGTAGGGCTTGTCTCCTGTATTGATTGTCCAAGGGATTATGAGATATGCTTACTAAGGTTCCGATTTATTATGATTTCTCTCGTGTCTACGAAGGTTCTTACTCTTGGTAAATAATTTTCCACACTCCATGCATTTGTAGGGTTTATCTCCTGCATGGCTTTTCTGATGGATCATAAGCCGCCATTCGCTAGTAAAACATTCCTCACACTCTGTGCATTTATAGACAATCTTTCCTGTGTGGATTCTCTGATGTTTCAGAAGACCGTCTCTTCTCGAAAAGAATTTCCCACACTCTGAGCATTTGTAGGGCTTCTCCCCCGTGTGGGTTCTCTGATGAAGCACAAGACAGTGTTTCCTAGAAAAACATTTCCCACATTCCAAGCATTCATGGCATCTATTTACTGTATGCTTTTTCTGGTGCCCCTTAAGGGTATGTGAATGAGAAAATATCATTCCACAGTCCAAACATTTATATGGCTTTCTTGGGTGAATTCTCTTATGTCTCATAAGACGTGCTGAAACAGAAAAACATTTCCCACAATCTTCACATTTATAAGGCCCCTCTCCTATGTGCACTCTCTGGTGTTCATCAAGGTCTGCTAGGCTGGTAAAGTGTTTTCGACATTCCACGCATTTGTAGGGTTCCAAATTAATATGATTTCTCTCGTGTCTACGAAGGTTATTACTCTTGGTAAAGACTTTTCCACATTCCGTGCATTTGTAGGGTTTCTTTCCTGCATGGCTTTTCTGATGGATGATAAATTGTGATTCGCTGGTAAAACATTCCTCACACTCTGTGCATTTATAGGATATCACACCTGTGTGGACTCTCCGATGTTTTACAAGACTGTCTCTCCTTGAAAAGCATTTCCCACACTCTGAGCATTTGTAGGGCTTCTCCCCTGTGTGGATTCTCTGATGAGTCACAAGACCTTCTCTCCTAGAAAAACATTTCCCACATTCCAAGCATTCATGGCATCTATTTACTGTATGCTTTTTCTGATGTCCCTTAAGGGTATGTGAATGAGAAAATATCATTCCACAGTCCAAACACATATATGGCTTCCCTGGGTGGGCTTTCTTATGTCTATTAAGATGTGATGAAGTAGAAAAACATTTCCCACAATCTCTACATTCATAAGGCCCCTTTATTGTGTGCACTCTCTGGTGTTCATCAAGGTCTGCTAGGCCGGCAAAGCATTTTCCACATTCCCTGCATTTGTAGGGTTTCTCTCCTGTGTGGATTCCCTGATGGATTTCAAGTTCTGACGGCGAAACAAACCTTTCCCCACACTCCGCACATTTATGTGGCCTCTCTCCACTGTGATCCGTCTGATGGCTCAAAAGGGCAGATTTATCAAGAAAACATTTCCCACACACTGTGCATTTATAGGGTTTCTTTTCTGAGTGGATTATCTGGTGTTGAACAAGATCTGATTTTGTGGGGAAGCGTTTCCCACACTCCAAGCACATATGAGGCTTCTCTCCTGAATGGGTTCGCTGATGAATAACAAGTTGTGGCCTACAAGAGAAGGATGACTCACAATCACTGCATTTGTGGCATTTCTGTCCTGTGGGGATTTTCTGGTGTACAAGAAGCTGTGATCTCCAGAGAAAACTTTTCCTGCACCCATCACATCTGTGGGGCCCTGTGTGGATTCTCTGATGTTTCACAAAAACTGATCGGCTAGGGAAATTTCCCCCACACTCCAAGCATTTATATGGTTTATTTCCCGAGTGGCCCTTCCGATGGATCACAAGGACAGTGTGCTGAGCAAACGATTTGCCACATTTCATGCACTTATAGGGTTTACCCCCCTTATAGATCTGCTGACGTCTCACCAGTTGCCGCCGTCTAGAAAAGCTCGTCTCAGACTGTAAGTATTTGTGTCGTTTATCTCCTGTGTGGACTCTCTGGTGTTCAGAAAGCTGCAATTCCTGAGGGAAACATTTCCCACACTCCAAGCATTTGTACGGTTTTATTCTTGCGTGGGCTCTGAGATGCTTCACAAAATCCGAGAGTGGGGAATGTTTCTCTCCACACTTCCGACAGTGATAGGAGTTGTCTGCTGCATGGACCTTCCGATGGAGCACAAGGACGGATCGATGAGAAAACGCTTCCCCACACTCTGCACACTTATGGGGTTTTTCTCTTTGGCGGATACTTGGGTGGCTCAAAAGCCCTGAACTCTGACCAAAACATTCCCCACTCTCACTGCCGTTCTGGGCCTTCTCTCCTGTGTGGATTCTCTGGTGTCTGTCAAGAGCCCACGTGGAGGCAAAGCTCTCGCCACAGATTGGGCAGGTATAATTTCTGCTGGTGTCATCTGCTTAGAGAGAGAGAAGGGTAGAAAGTTAGTCTGAGTCTGGAAGAGAAGGAACCACACAATACAAACTGAATAATGGTTGTTCTATGATATGCAAGATATGAAGCCTGAACCTGTGAAAGCTCTCACAACCCCCCATAATTTACATTAAGTGTAGCCAGGGGTAGGCCCACAGCCTCTCTGTTCTCCACACAAAGTGGCCTCACTTTAGTCATCTGTCTTTCTGTCTTACGATACCCAAGGCGGTTTACAAGCTGAAGAAACAAAGAACGTACACCATAACAATCTAATGTGATAATAAAACATAACTTTAAAATAAGCAACCCACATCAAATAAATTAGCATTCAACAATCACTAGAATAGTATAAAATAATATTAAATATGATAATAGTATGAAAAAATTAAAAATTATTATAATATTATAAAATATAATAGTATAAAATAATATTAAATATTAAATATCAGCATATAAAAATTAAAAGAAACCCACTCTTAACAATTACAATAAATAACTTCCAAGCTACAATCATTAACACAACAGCAAGCCACAGTGCATAACATAATACAGTGGTGCCTCGCAAGACGAAATTAATCCGTTCCGTGAGGCTCTTCGTCTAGCGGTTTTTTCATCTTGCGAAGCAAGCCCATTGACAGCTTAGCGGATTAGCGCTATTAGCGGTCTAGTGGCTTTTAGCGATCAGCTGATAAGCGGCTTAGCGGCTTAGGAAAAGGGGGGGAAGGGGGGAAAAACCCCGCAGGAACTCGCAAGACATTTTCGTCTTGCGAAGCAAGCCCATAGGGAAATTTGTTTTGCAAAGCGCCTCCAAAACGGAAAACCCTTTCGTCTAGCGGGTTTTCCGTCTTGTGAGGCGTTCGTCTTGCGGGGCACCACTGTAGAATAAAGAAATTGAGAAGCAGAGACTGGAGGATGGGACAAGGCAGGTGGAAGGCCTGGCCTGATGAAGTCTCTCCCTCTCAGAAGTGGCTTTTCAGGATGTGCAAGTGAGGATGTGCAAGGCTGCCATCCAGATCACCTTATCATTGGGGTCAAGTTCCCAGCAGCATTTTTGATGTTTCTCGCTGGCATTCCACGAAGGTGACTAAACTTCCAAACTTTTCCAAACACAGCTTTTTTCAGCTGTGGCCCCGACTTGGTGGAACGCTCTGTCACAAGAGACTAGGGCCCTGCGGGACTTGACATCTTTCCGCAGGGCCTGCAAGACAGAGCTGTTCCACCAGGCCTTTGGCCAAGGCAAAGTCTGACCTCCTCCTTTGGTAATCCTCACAGAACTCTAGCCCAATGGTTGCCATTAATTTGATTTTGAATTGATTTTAGAATGAATTGTTTTTAGAATGCTGTGTTACTTTTATTGTTGTTAGCTGCTCTGAGCCCGGCTTCGGCTCGGGAGGGCGGGATATAAATTATATTATTATTATTATTATTATTATTATTATTATTATTATTAAACCTTGTCATGAGGTAGTGATAGGTTGTTACAATCCCACGCCACACCTTGAAAGCTACATTGAGCCATACAAGGAAGGTGTGAGTGCATGGCGGACTTTGGGCTTTGAAATTTCAACACCGCTCCGTGAAACGCCGAAATTCGGTGCCCCAAACAACTCTCCCCTTCCAATGTTCCTCATTGTTGTGGTGCCCCCAGCGGCTCCCTCTTGGCTTGGTGTTCCCCTTAACCTGCCTTTGGTGAGTGTGACACTCTCCTCTGGCACAGTCTGGCATAATGTCACTGTCTGCATAAATTGCTCCTTATTTCTTCTTTCCAGAAGATTCCCCGGTGCACAATGACCTCTGGATTCCTCTTTAACAACAACAACAACAAATTTATTACTGTATTTTTCGCACCATAGGACGCACCGGACAATAGGACGCACCTTGTTTTAGAGGGGGGAGAACAAGAAAAAAAAAATCTCCCCCTCTCTGCCCAACGCCCCTTCAGCGAAGCGGCAGGAGGCGCTGCGCAGAGAGGGGGAGAATTTCCCCCCTCTTGTTTTCCCGCTCTAAAACAAGGTGCCGTTCAGGCGGCTACCTTGGAAGCCTGGAGAGCGAGAGGTGGTGGGCTTCAGGTTCCTTTCGACCTGCTCTTTGGGGCTGGCGGGGAGAAGCCCACCACCAGCCCCCAAAAGCAGGTCAGGGCGCAGCGGAAAGGCGCAGCGGAGAGGCTGCTGCCATAGTTGCGGGTCACTTCTCCAGCTGGGAGAGGGTCGCGGGGGGCTTCTTTAGCCCCGCATGCGCTCTCCCGGCTGGAGAGGTGACACACAGCTATAGAGGCTCCTGCCGTAGCCGCACGTCACCTCTCCAGCCGGGAGGGGGTCGCGGCTATGGCGTCTTCGCTCCATTGGACGCACACACATTTCCCCTTCATTTTTGAAGGGGAAAAAGTGCGTCCTATAGAGCGAAAAATACGGTACTTATACCGTGCCCAACAGGGTGGGTTTCCCCAGCCACTCTGGGAGGCTCCCAACAGAGGACTAAAAGCAAAATAAAACTTCAAACATTAAAAACTTCCCTACACAGGGCTGCCTTCAGATGTCTTCTAAAAGTCAGATAGCTGCTTATTTCCTTGACATCTGATGGGAAGGTATTCCACAGGGCATACGCATGTGAAAACCATTTAGTCGCTGACCTACCTGGACTGGCTGGGCGACAGTAGGAGTGCTCCAGCAATAACATCGCTCCCAGGGAAAGGCACTTCTGCATCGTTCTTCTTGGCTTTCAACTGACGGCTTGGCGGAGGATCACGATGGATGTGGGGCCGCCTCTTTTTACCACCCTGTATGAAAATAGAACTTTCAGTAGTGGCCTCTCATTCGCCTATGGGATTAATAATAATAATAATAATAATAATAATATACTTATACCCCACCCATCTGGCTGGATTTCCCCAGCCACTCTGGGTGGCTCCCAACAGAATTAAAAGCACAAGAAAATATCAAACTTTAAAAACTTCCCTAAACAGGGCTACCTTCAGATGTGTTCTCAAAGTCAGATAGTTGTTTATTTTCTTGACATCTGATGGGAGGGCAGGCGCCGAACATTTTGAATTGCACCAACACTTTGAATTGTGCTCGGAAACCTACTGGCATTTGACTGACCAGCAAGAAGACCTTGGGGTCATAGTGAACAGCTCAAAGATTTTGGCCCAGTGTGTGTACGGAGTCTGAAAAAGGCAAATTCTCCATACAATATCATAGTGCCATTATACAAATCTATGGTCCAACAGCATTTGGAATAATACAGGTCACCGCACATCAAAAAGCATTTGGGGCTTTTCAGAAAAGCAAAGTGAGAGGTGACACGATAGAAATTTATAAAATTATGCATGGCATAATTTTAGTGGAAAGGGTGAAGTTTAGTGGAAAAGGTGAAGTTTCTCCTCCTCTCTCAAAACACTCTTGTTTCAACTTGTTCGGACCATTGTGTGTCTCACCAATCGTTAGGGTTGCCATATTTCAAAAAGTAAAAATCCAGACACAAGTTTTTGAGCTTTTTTTCCCATGGAAATTCACCAAATTCTACACTTCTGACATGGGTTGCTGTACTTCTGGATTTTTCCGGACATTACAGCAATTTCCACCCGGACACCATTTCTGACAGCCGGATCCTGGCTATTTCCAGGGAGTTCCAGATCCATGGCAACCCAACAATCCTGTCTGCCAATCTACCCACCACCCTGCACAACCAGAAGCTTCTTATGGGAAGTCTGTTATGTCCTGAAAATCCCTATTGTTTTCCTGCCACCACCAGTGCAGGATTAAACCCTGTGGAGGCCCCATGGCAGTCAAAATCTCGGGGGCCCTCTTGTAAATGGTATCCTAATAAGTTTTTGATTTTACCAACCAGCAATTTAAGTAAGCCAATTTTGATCCACTTATTTTGATACAATTATTTCCAATGATACTGCTGCAGTCTAATAGAGCATCCACCGATTTTAGGAACAAACGTCCAAGGGGACTTCACCTCCCCCTTTACTCTCACATACACACCTCACTTTCCATGAAGGTTTTCAAGCAGAGGTTGTAATGTATGATTTAGCTGAATTTGGCACTACTATGGCAAAAGAAAATACAAAATAGGACACAAACAAAAAAACCCAGAAATGCAATCATCTGACTTCGGGAGGGTGGAGTAAGGGCTCTGGGATGGTACCAGAGCCCTGGCAACGCCCTATCTATCTATATATCTATCTATCTATCTACACACACAATTATTTGTGCCTTTTTCATTACAAGCTTTCGTATTCCATTGATTTACTCACACAACCATGGTCATCGACTTCCCTTCCCCCTTCCAGATTCCGTACTCTCTAATTCTACCACTCCCTGCTCTTTCCCTCACACATCCGCTTAGGAAAGCATGTGTCTGAGCAGTTTCTGCCTTGCCCCACTCCTTTCCAGGGGAAAACTTGCTCTTTAGGATAGGTTGGATCAAAGGCCAATATAAAAAGCAAAAGAAACACCAGAATTACAATTATCTGGCTTCGGGGAGGGAAGAGCAAGGGCTCTGGTACGGGGCCAGAGCCCTGGCACTGCATTCTCTTAATATATATATTATCTTAATATATATATATTTATGCTTTTTTTATTACAAGTTTTCATATTCTATTCAATTTACTCACACAGTCATGGTCATCGACTTCCCTTCCCCCTTCCAGATTCCGTACTCTCTAATTCTACCACTCCCTGCTCTTTCCCTCACACATCTGCTTAGGAAAGCACATGTCTGGGCAGTTTTCCCCTTGCTCCGCTGCTTTCCAAGGGAAAAACTTGCTCTTCAGGGATAGGCTGGATCAAAGGTCAGTCTGGGGGAAATCTGAATTGCCGCTTGCTCCTCTAACTGAGCAGGAAAGAGCAGTTTTGGAGGTTAGGTGGGGGCCAATAGTGTGGATAAGCTCTTAGACGCATACCTCCCCTCTCCTACTTCTCACCCACATTCACACATTACATGAGTCAGCTGCAGCTCCTCTTCTGTAATAAGCTCCCACAGGAAACCCTGCAAGTGACCTCTGTCTTGCTCCAATGTGCTTTTCCTTATCACAGCAATCCTGTTCCGCCTCTTCCCCTTCCTGCCAAGAAAAGTACCTGAGGGCTGATGGGAGAAAGTAAAAGTGCATTGCACTGTGGGGCTTCTTAAGCCTTCTTTCTTACCCAGACCCAAAGCCTTCTGGGAGATGTAGTTTCTTCCAGTGTTTCTCAAATTTGGGTACCCACCCTACAAAGTCTCATCATTCTTTACCACTGGTTCTGCAAGCAAAGGATTATGGTAGCTGTAGTCCAACAATAACGGGGGACTCAAGTTTGATATACAGTACAGCACGATATAAGGAGATTCCAACTAGACTTACGAAAGAACTTTCTGATAATAAGAGCTGTTCAACCGTGGGAACGGTCTCCCTCGGGAGGTTGCAGAATCTCCTTCCTTGGAAGTTTTTAAGCAGAAGTTGGATGGCCATCTCTCATGGATGCGTTAGCTGAGATTCCTGCATTGCAGGGGGTTAGACTAGATGACTGTTGGGACCCCTTCCAGTCCAAATATTCTATGATTCTATTAAACAAAAGCAGCACAATAAATATAATTATCTGGCTAAAGGAAGGCAGAGTGAGGGGCTCTGGGATGCTACCCGAGCCCTTGCACCACTCATTCATTCATATATACATTATAAATAACATTACAAGAGTTGGCTGCAGCTTTGTTTCCCAAAACTGCCTAAGGGCATCCTGCAAGCGACCCGTCCAATGTGCTTTTCCTTATTACAACAATCTTGTTCTGCGTCCTCTCCTTCCCACCAAGAAGATTCCTTGAAAAGGAGGGCTGAGGGAGAAAGCACAATCCCATTGAATTCTGGGGCTCCCCAGTCCTTGTCTTCTTTCTTATCCAGACCCAAAGCCTTCTGGGAGATGTAGTCTCTTCCAGTATATATCAAACTTAGGTACCCACCCAACCAATGTTAGACTACAAACACCCATCATTCCTGACCACTGGTCTTGCTAGCTAGGGATGATGGGAGTTGTAGTCCAAAAACACCAGGGGATTCAAGTTTGAGAAAAAATGCTTGCAGCTGAACCCTAGGTAAGCTGTTAGGTATGGGATCCGGGAAGGTGCTTTTTTAAAAATACACAACTTAAAACTGTAGAGTGTTGAAGAACAGGTGCTGTATGTTTGTTCAATTGCACTTTAATTGCTTCTTTTATTTCTTATTTTTAATCCTATTTTTTATATTGCCTTTTACAATTGAATGGGTTAGCTGAGTTTCTTGCATTGCAGGGGGTTGGACTAGATGACCGTCGGGGCCCCTTCCAATCCAAAGATTCTATTATTCTATTAAACAAAAGAAGCACAAGAAATATAATTATTTGGCTTAAGGAAGGCAGAGTGAGGGGCTCTAGGATGCTACCCGAGCCCTTGCACAACTCATTCATATACAGTGGTACCTTGGGTTAAGTACTTAATTCATTCCGGAGGTCCGTTCTTAACCTGAAGCTGTTCTTAACCTGAAGCACCACTTTAGCTAATTGGGCCTCCCACTGCTGCCTCGCTGCTGCACGATTTCTGTTCTCATCCTGAAGCAAAGTTCTTAACCCGAGGTACTATTTCTGATTATGGGATGCGGGATGGTGTATTTTTAAAAAACTGAACTTAAAACTGTAGAGTGTTGAAAAACAGGTGCTGTATGTTTGTTCAATTGCACTTTAATTGCTTCTTTTATTTCTTATTTTGAATCTTATTTTTTATATTGCATTTTATTGCTATTACAATTGGAATTCCATGGCACAAGAAAAGACAATATAAGAAGCAAAAGAAACACCATAATTACCATTATCTGGCTTCGGGGAGGGAAGAGCAAGGGCTCTGGTATGATGCCAGAGCCCAGGCACTGCATTCTCTTAAAAAAAATATGCTTTTTTCCATTACAAGTTTTCATATTCCATTCAATTTACTCACACAATCATAGTCCTCAACTTCCCTCCCCCGCTTCCATGGTTCTAGATATCTACCCATTACAACTGCATATTCCAATGGCTCCATTGCAGGGGGTTGGACTAGATGACACTGAGATCCCCTTCCAACTCTACAATTCTTTGATTGTACAATTCAGCCTCTCCCCACTCTTTCCCTCACACATCTGCTTAGGAAAGCGCATGACTGGGCAGTTTCCCCCTTGCTCCTCTCCTGCAAGCATTGTTTCTCAAACTTGAGTCTCCTGGTGTTTTTACACTACAACTCCCAAAAACTTGCTCTTTATGGGTAAGCTGGATCAAAGGCCAATCTGGGGAAAATCCGAATGGCTGCTTGCTCCTCTGAGCACGAAAGAGCAGTTTTTATGGGGGGATTCAATAGTAAGTGTGAATAAGCCCTTAGACCCGTATCTTCCCTTTTCATACACCTCCCCCTTTACTCTCACATACACACCTCACTTTCCATGAAGGTTTTCAAGCAGAGGTTGTAATGTATGATTTAGCTGAATTTGGCACTACTATGGCCAAAGAAAATACAAAATAGGACACAAACAAAAAACCCCAGAAATGCAATCATCTGACTTCGGGAGGGCGGAGCGAGGGCTCTGGGATGGTGCCAGAGCCCTGGCAACGCCCTATCTATCTATATATCTATCTATCTACACACACAATTATTTGTGCCTTTTTCATTACAAGCTTTCGTATTCCATTGATTCACTCACACAATCATGGTCATCGACTTCCCTTCCCCCTTCCAGATTCCATACTCTCTAATTCTACCACTCCCTGCTCTTTCCCTCACACATCCGCTTAGGAAAGCATGTGTCTGAGCAGTTTCTGCCTTGCCCCACTCCTTTCCAGGGGAAAACTTGCTCTTTAGGATAGGTTGGATCAAAGGCCAATATAAGAAGCAAAAGAAACAGCAAAATTACAATTATCTGGCTTCGGGGAGGGAAGAGCAAGGGCTCTGGTATGGTGCCAGAGCCCTGGCACAGCATTCTCTTAATATATATATTATCTTAATATATATATATTTATGCTTTTTTTTTCATTACAAGTTTTCATATTCTATTCAATTTACTCACACAGTCATGGTCATCGACTTCCCTTCCCCCTTTCCAGATTCCGTACTCTCTAATTCTACCACTCCCTGATCTTTCCCTCACACATCTGCTTAGGAAAGCACATGTCTGGGCAGTTTTCCCCTTGCTCCGCTGCTTTCCAAGGGAAAAAATTGCTCTTCAGGGATAGGCTGGATCAAAGGTCAGTCTGGGGGAAATCTGAATTGCCGCTTGCTCCTCTAACTGAGCAGGAAAGAGCAGTTTTGGAGGTTAGGTGGGGGCCAATAGTGTGGATAAGCTCTTAGACGCATACCTCCCCTCTCCTACTTCTCACCCACATTCACACATTACATGAGTCAGCTGCAGCTTCTCTTCTGTGATAAGCTCCCACAGGAAACCCTGCAAGTGACCTCTGTCTTGCTCCAATGTGCTTTTCCTTATCACAGCAATCCTGTTCCGCCTCTTCCCCTTCCTGCCAAGAAGAGTACCTGAGGGCTGATGGGAGAAAGTAAAAGTGCATTGCACTGTGGGGCTTCTTAAGCCTTCTTTCTTACCCAGACCCAAAGCCTTCTGGGAGATGTAGTTTCTTCCAGTGTTTCTCAAATTTGGGTACCCACCCTACAAAGTCTCATCATTCTTTACCACTGGTCCTGCAAGCAAAGGATTATGGGAGCTGTAGTCCAACAATAACGGGGGACTCAAGTTTGATATACAGTACAGCAAGATATAAGGAGATTCCAACTAGACTTACTAAAGAACTTTATGATAATAAGAGCTGTTCAACCGTGGGAACGGTCTCCCTCGGGAGGTTGCAGAATCTCCTTCCTTGGAAGTTTTTAAGCAGAAGTTGGATGGCCATCTGTCATGGATGCGTTAGCTGAGATTCCGGTATTGCAGGGGGTTAGACTAGATGACCGTTGGGACCCCTTCCAGTCCAAATATTCTATGATTCTATTAAACAAAAGAAGCAAAATAAATATAATTATCTGGCTAAAGGAAGGCAGAGTGAGGGGCTCTGGGATGCTACCCGAGCCCTTGCACCACTCACTCATTCATTCATATATACATTATAAATAACATTACAAGAGTTGGGTGCAGCTTCGTTTCCCAAAACTGCCTAAGGGCATCCTGCAAGCGACCCGTCCAATGTGCTTTTCCTTAACACAACAATCTTGTTCTGCGTCCTCTGCTTCCCACCAAGAAGATTCCTTGAAAAGGAGGGCTGAGGGAGAAAGCTAAATCCCATTACATTCTGAGGCTCCCCAGTCCTTGTCTTCTTTCTTATCCAGACCCAAAGCCTTCTGGGAGATGTAGTCTCTTCCAGTATTTATCAAACTTAGGTACCCACCCAACCAATGTTAGACTACAAACACCCATCATTCCTGACCACTGGTCTTGCTAGCTAGGGATGATGGGAGTTGTAGTCCAAAAACACCAGGGGATTCAAGTGTGAGAAAAAATGCTTGCAGCTGAACCCTAGGTAAGCTGTTAGGTATGGGATCCGGGAAGGTGCTTTTTAAAAAAACACGACTTAAAACTGTAGAGTGTTGAAGAACAGGTGCTGTATGTTTGTTCAATTGCACTTTAATTGCTTCTTTTATTTCTTATTTTTAATCCTATTTTTTATATTGCCTTTTACAATTGAATGGATTAGCTGAGTTTCTTGCATTGCAGGGGGTTGGACTAGATGACCGTCGGGGCCCCTTCCAATCCAAAGATTCTATTATTCTATTGAACAAAAGAAGCACAAGTAATATAATTATTTGGCTTAAGGAAGGCAGAGTGAGGGGCTCTAGGATGCTACCCGAGCCCTTGCACAACTCATTCATATACAGTGGTACCTCGGGTTAAGTACTTAATTCATTCCGGAGGTCCGTTCTTAACCTGAAACTGTTCTTAACCTGAAGCACCACTTTAGCTAATGGGGCCTCCCACTGCCGCTGCGCTGCTGCACGATTTCTGTTCTCATCCTGAAGCAAAGTTCTTAACCCGAGGTACTATTTCTGATTATGGGATGCGGGAGGGTGTATTTTAAAAAAACTGAACTTAAAACTGTAGAGTGTTGAAAAACAGGTGCTGTATTCAATTCAACAATTCAACCTGTATTCAACAGGTGCTGTTCAATTGCACTTTAATAGCTTCTTTTATTTCTTATTTTGAATCTTATTTTTTATATTGCATTTTATTGCTATTACAATTGGAATTCCATGGCACAAGAAAAGACAATATGAGAAGCAAAAGAAACACCAGAATTACCATTATCTGGCTGCAGGGAGGGAAGAGCAAGGGCTCTGGTATGATGCCAGAGCCCAGGCACTGCATTCTCTTTTAAAAAATATGCTTTTTTCCATTACAAGTTTTCATATTCCATTCAATTTACTCACACAATCATAGTCATCAACTTCCCTTCCCCCCTTCCATGGTTCTAGATATCTACCCATTACAACTGCATATTCCAATGGCTCCATTGCAGGGGGTTGGACTAGATGACACTGAGATCCCCTTCCAACTCTACAATTCTTTGATTGTACGATTCAGCCTCTCTCCACTCTTTCCCTCACACATCTGCTTAGGAAAGCGCATGACTGGGCAGTTTCCCCCTTGCTCCTCTCCTGCAAGCATTGTTTCTCAAACTTGAGTCCTCTGGTGTTTTTACACTACAGCTCCCAAAAACTTGCTCTTTATGGGTAAGCTGGATCAAAGGCCAATCTTGTGGAAATCTGAATGGCTGCTTGCTCCTCTGAGCACGAAAGAGCAGTTTTTATGGGGGGGATTCAAGAGTAAGTGTGGATAAGCCCTTAGACCCCTATCTTCCCTTTCCGGCTTCTCACCCACATTCACCTGTTACACAATTCAGCTGCAGCTTCTGTGATGAGCTCCCAAAGGACACCTTTCAAGCGACCTCCATCCTGCCCCAAGTGCAGCTTTCACAGAAAGGCTTTCCCCTCTAAAGTCCTATTGCAAACCCCTTGTTTTTCCTCCTCCACTTCCTGCCCTGATAAGGAGACTCAGGGGAGAAAGAGCCCATTGCATTGTGGGGCTTCCCACGCCTGGCGTTCTTTCTTTTCCAGACCCAAAGCCTTCTGGGAGATGTAGTATCTTCCAGTGTTTCTCAATCTTGCTCCTGTTTTTTTGGACTACAATTCCCATAATCCCTGGTCCCTGGTCCTGCAAGCAAAGAATGATGGGAGTCGTAGTCCAACAACACCTGGGGACTAAAGTTTGATATACAGTACAATATGATATAAGGAGATTCCAACTAGACGTACGAAAGAACTTTCTGATAATAAGAGCTGTTTGACCGTGGGAACGGTCTCCCTCGGGAGGTTGCAGAATCTCCTTCCTTGGAGGTTTTTAAGCAGAGGTTGGATGGCCCTCTGTCATGGATGCGTTAGCTGAGATTCCTGCATTGCAGGGGGTTAGACTAGATGACCCTCGGGACCCCTTCCAGTCCAAAGATTCTATGATTCTATTAAACAAAAGAAGCACAATAAATATAATTATTTGGCTTAAGGAAGTAGAGTGAGGGGCTCTAGGATGCTACCTGAGCCCTTGCACCATTCATTCACTCACTCATTCATATATATGTTATAAATAACATTACACAAGTCAGCTGCAGCATCTCTTCCCTAAACTCCCTAAAGACACCCTGCAAACACCCCCTAATTTTCCTTATCACAACAATCTTGTTCTGCGTCCTCGCCTTCCCACCAAGAAGATACCTTGAAAAAGAGGGCTGAGGGGAGAAAGAAAAATCCCATTGCATTCTGGGGCTGCCCAGTCCTTGTCTTCTTTCTTATCCAGACCCAAAGCCTTCTGGGAGATGTCGTCTCTTCCAGTATTTATCAAACTTAGGCACCCACCCAAACAATGCTAGACTACAAACTCCCACCATTCCTGACCACTGGTCTTGCTAGCTAGGGATGATGGGAATTGTAGTCCAAAAATACCTCAAGTTTGAGAAACAATGCTTGCAGCTGAGCCCTATGTAAGCTGTCATTTATGGGATCTGGGAGGGTGTTCTTTTTTAAAAAAAACAGAACTTAAATCTGTAGACTGTTGAAAAACAGATGCTGTATGTTTGTTCAATTGCATTTTAATTACTTCTTTTATTTCTTATTTTGAATCTTATTTTTTATATTGCATTTTATTGCTATTACAATTGGAATTCCATGGCACAAGAAAAGACAATATAAGAGGCTAAAGAAAAACCAGAATTACAATTACAGTGGTATCTCTGGATGTGAACGGGATCCGTTCCAGAGCCCCATTCGCATCCCGAGTAGAACGTAACCCATGACTGTGCATCTGAGCATGTGCGGGTCATATTTTGCCTCTTCCGCGCATGCGCGTGACGTCATTTTGAGCGTCTGCGCATGCAAGAGCGGCAAAACCCGGAAGTAATGCATTCCGTTACTTCCGGGTTGCTGGCGAGCATAACCTGAAAACACTCAACCTGAAGCATATTTAACCCGAGGTATGACTATATCTTTCTTCAGGGAGGGCAGAGCAAGGGCTCTGGTTTGGTGCTAGAGCCCTGACACTGCATTCTCTTTTTAATTTTTTTTAATTGTGCTTTTTCCATTACAAGTTTTCATATTCCATTCAATTTACTCACACAATCATAGTCATCAACTTCCCTCCCCCCTTTCCATGGTTCTAGATATCTACCCATTACAACTGCATATTCCAATGGCTCTATTGCAGGGGGATGAACTAGATGACACTGAGATCCTCTTCTAACTCTACAATTCTTTTGATTCTACAATTCAGCCTCTCCCCACTCTTTTCTTTACACATCCGCATAGGAAAGTACATGTTTGGGCAGTTTTCCCCTTATCCCACTCCTTTCCAAGGGAAAAACCTGCTCTTTAGGTTGGATTGAAGACCAAACTGGGGGAAATCTGAATTGCTGCTTGCTCCTCTAACTGAGCACAATAGAGCCGTTTTGGGGGTGGGGTATTCAAGAGTAAGTGTGGATAAACCCTTAGACCCGTATCTTCCCTCTCTTGCTTCTCACCCGCATTCAGCTGTTACAAGAGTCAGCTGCAGCTTCTCTTCCGTGATGAGCTCCCAAAGCGCCCTGCAGTGCGGGAAATGCTTCTACCAGAGAGCCTGTTGCATTGTGGGACTTCCCACGCCTAGCGGTCTTTCTTATCCAGACCCAAAGCCTTCTGGGGGATGTAGTATCTTCCAGTGTTTCTCAAACTTTCCCCTCCCTGGTTTTTTTGGAAATACAATTCTACCATCCCTGACCACTGGACCTGCAAGCTAGGGATTATGGGAGTTCTAGTCCAGCAACACCTGGACTCAAGTTTGATATACGGTACAATATAGTATAAGGAGATTCCAACTAGACTTACGAAAGAACTTTCTGATAAAAAGAGCTGTTCAACCGTGGGAACGGTCTCCCTTGGGAGGTTGCAGAATCTCCTTCCTTGGAAGTTTTTAAGCAGAAGTTTGCGTAAAAATGCTTTGTGTTGAGACCCAAGTAAGCTGCTGTTTATGAGGAACTGGAAGAGTGCTTTTTTAAAAACTATTTAAAACTGTAGTGTTGAAAAACAACTCAAATCACAGCATTCGGCAACAAAAAGGAATCAAACCACCTCAGGATAATATAAAACACAACAATGAATTATGTAGACAGGTGGTGTGAGTGGGTGTCTGTGTGGGGGGTGAGCCTGAAGTACAAAACGTGTGTTCCGTGTTCAAATTAAGGCTTAAAACGGGAGGGCAAAGCTGTGACCACAACCCAGGCAGAAAACTTTGTTCCTGGCATCATCTGCTCACAGAGGAAGAGAAAGGGGAAGACAGGGTTTGTTTCTGAACCTGGCACTGTAGAAACCTCAGAACAAAGGAACATAGGAATCTGCCTTATCCTGATTCACACATTTGTGTCACTTGAAACCAGATCACATGAAAATTGCTGGTGGCCTTGGAGGACCACTTAATGCCTTTTCCATCTGTTGTAGCAACTGTAATGCACTGTGGTAGATGCTGCATGTTTGTTTAATTGCATTTTTATTTCCTCTTCTGTTTCTTCTATTGAATCTAATTTCTCATATTACATTTTATTGGTATTACAATCGGAATTCCACAGCACAAGGAAAGACAATATAAGAAACAAAAGATGAACCAGCTTCAGGACAGAGGAAGGGCTCTAGTATGGTGCCAGAGCCCTGGCACTGCATTCTCCCCCTCTCTCTTTCTGTCTCTCCTTTTATGCTTTTTTTCCATTACAAGTTTTCATATTCTGTTCAACTTACTCAGACAATCATAGTCACTGACTTCCCTTCCCCCCTTTCATGGTTCTAGATATTAATGCATTACAACTGCATATTCTTATTACTCCATAATTTCCCCTCTCCCTCTGCATTACATCTTCAAATACTTTAAACTGCTGAATTTACTCCAACCCTGCTAATGCTTTAATCTGTTTGACATGATTTTTCAGATATTCTGCAAACATTTTTCACTCCTCCTTAAATACTTCACCTTCCTGGTCTCTTTTTCTATAATTCATATTAGCTAATTCCACACGTTCCATCAATTTCATTTGCCATTCCTCCTTCGTTGGCGTTGTTCCCTCTGTCCATTTCCGAGCATATATAATTTGGGCTGCTGTGATTGCATCAAGTAACAAATCATTTTGATCTGTGAGGACATCCTAATATTCCTAATAAGGAGATTTCTGGTCTTTTTATATAAGTCCTTTAAAACACTCCCCTCCATTTCATTATATATCATCTATATTGTTATAGATCATCTCCCATAAATCCTTTGCTGATTTACATGTCCACCACATATGATGAAATGTACCCTCCATTTCTTGATACACCAGAAATACAATTAAAATCAATATTTCATACAAACCACCACAGACCACAATTTGGGAACCCTTGTACTAGAGTTTGGTGTCCGCCCGCAAAAATGGGCCTGTTTAAACAATATGCTCCTAAAGATCAATGGTGCTGTGATTTTCAAGTACTAAACTTGGTGCGCATGCATTATGGGCTTGAGACTGGAGGGCAAAGCGGAAGTCAGTCTGGTCAGAAATGTTTCTTCCTAGCATTATCTGTTGGGGGAGAGAGAGAGAGAAGAGAAAGCAGGGTTTGCTCCTGAACTTGGTGCAGAAGGAACCTCAGCAATACAGTCTGAAGGGAGGCCAGGATTTGTTATGTGAAATAAGCTTTCTTCCTCGGGTGACAATAAAACGTTCTTGTTAAGCCGGGATGTTTTGCTTGGTGTCCGGGCAGCTGGTGAAAGAACTGAGGATTATTTATTGAGGTTTTAAATAATTTATAATGGCTCCTTTTCCTGATTTTATTCTCTTGTGCTGTATTCCACTTGAAGATGAGTGCCTTTTCCATAATTAAATTCTGGACATTTCCTTGAAGCTCATTTGAGATAATTTATTAAGGAACAAAATGCCATTGCACCAACCGGCTGTTAGAACAAACCAACCCAAAACTAAACATCACACACAAACAAATACAGGGCTGAATGGAATACATCTTCAATTCATTACGGTGTCACTTACCCAGGCTTTCCCACAGTAGGGTAGGCATGTGTGTGTGAGAGAGAGAGAGAGAAGAGAGAGAGAGAGAGAGAGAGAGAGAGAGAGAGAGAGAGAGAGAGAGAGAGAGAGAGAGAGAGAGAGAGATAGGATGGTGCAAGCCAGAGGTCAGCAACCTAAGGCCCATGGGTTCCAGCCCATGAGCTTCCTAGAACCGGCCCACGGCCGTTCCATGGATTGGTGTGGGGATTCCATGCTTTATTCCATGCTTCCCCCCCCCCCCCACGGCACCATTTTTTTTCTCGCTGCGGGGACTGACTTCTGGGTTGGAAGAGCGCCGGAAATAGCATGTGAGCATGCACACGGGTGTTGCTCCGTCCTGGAAGTGCACCAGAAAAAGCGTGTGTGCACGCGTATGGGAGTGCCTGCACACTCTATTTCCGGCGCACTTCCGGGACAGAGGAACGCCCATGCGTATACGCACACGCTATTTCCAGCGCTCTTCTGACCTGGAAGAGCGCCGGAAATAGCTTGAACGTACGCACAAGCACGCTCTGGCCCACTGAGAGGTCTGCTGGGGAGTGGACCAGCCCCGCCTCAAAAATGTTGCTGACCCCTGGTGTAAGCAGATGTCACCTGATGGAACAGCTTTTAGTTTTTGTAAGAATTGGAATATCTGTTCTCAGTGCTTTTTTTCTTTTAAAAAAATGTATAGGCGTACTCTCATTTTGACTCAGGAAAACCACGATTTTATAGTTCCAATCGGGGGAAATGAATACAGTAAATGGGCAAAAGTACAAAGATTCACAAAATGTTTAGGGGTATACATACCCCTGCGTCCCCCCCAGAGAAAAAGGACTGTGTGTTCTTATCCAGAACCAAAGAACAACGCCGATTCAAAGGCAGAATTCAGAAGCATGGTACAGCTAATGAGGAAAAACAATGATATAGTGACAAAAATCAGGACAACACGAATACAACAAGCTGGGACAGGCTTCCCCCAACATTGAAAGAGGCAGGCCTAATCTGAGACAGTTCCTGGATTAAGGGCTTCTCCAGATGTCATTAAAGGACCTTCATGAGAAAGGACTTTTAGCTACAAAGGCCTTGTCCCTCCTCTGTTTCTGCTTGTCTAAGGAAAAGTTTGGATGAAGGCAGGAGGGAGAGGACCTCAACACCTGCGAATTAGGTGTAAAGGAAAGCATGGGGAATAACAGTTTTAAGCAAGCTGCTAGTGTCTGACCACAACTGTATATTTTCATGCATTGCAGTTGGAACTGTCTGCTTTGTGGCTTTTTGCGGCCCTGGTTTTGACAGCATTTTAAAATGCCGGCCGGTTTGCTTTTGATCTGCAGGGGAGACCCTGTGCTTGATTGATCACGTCCCTCCAACATAATCACTTTCCTTCGATCAACATGGGCTCTTGAACTTAACCATAACCACAGCGTGGACTCGTTTCCTTCCGCAAATGTATTGGGGAGAGGGGAGCGGACACCAGTGGTGTAGCGTGGGTTGTCAGCACCCGGGGCAAGGCAAGTAATTTGCGCCCCCTAACCCGTGGATTTGCACCCCCTAAACCGTGGATTTGCGCCCCCTAACCCTAACCCCCAGATGTTGCGCCTGGTGCGGCCGGGCCCCCCTGCACCCCCCACGCTACACCACTGGCGGACACAACCCACTTTCAGTACTGCTCGCACCTGAAAAAGGGCAAACTGCTTTGCTCCCATTTCGCACAGGCACCCAGAGCTTCCTTCTGAAATCCGGTAACTGTTGGGTGAGTGGTTGCCCTGCGTTGGTTCACCATAATGCAAAAGCTTGTGTCCCCAACCCCACACCAAGGTATCTGGTTGGCCACTGTGAAAACAGGATGCTGAACTAGATTTTGTGCAAATAAAAGATAACGGAAGAGGAGATTGTGGGAGAGATACCTGATGTGAGAGAGGGGGATGACAACAGGAGAAATACGTCTATACTTTACACATCCAACCTGCAAATGTCTATGTCCTAAGTGACATTTTACACTTATTTTCAGCTGCTTTTGGTTTTAATGTGAAAAGGAGTTCTGTCCCATGGGGAGGAATCCATACAGCTCGAAGGGCCAGAGGGCCCCGAACTCAGCAGGGATGGCTCACTGTGTTTTGAAGTAAATTCGCGTTCCCATCTAAGAAATGGAGGAGGGATGTCTATGACGTCCGGAGACCAAAGTTACTTCACGGCACCACTGAGGAAAATCTGCCCCTTGTTCCAAGCTGCTTCAGAAAGGGCCCTTTTCTGTGTGGATTCTCCGATGTGTAAGAATGTTCTCCCAACCAACCAAGAGGATTCGAATGGCGACTGTCATCACCTCAATGCCTCAATTTCAGGAGTAGACAGCAGGCCTGGTTTGATCCAGCAAGACTCTGTTTCTCTCTTCTGTATTTATCCTTATATTTGGTAAGCCCCAAATTACAGCAGAAACCTTCTCCAACATCGGTCTCGAATGATTCTGAAACGTGATGAATTTGGCCCAAAACTTATTACACTTTGGGAGCAGGGTTTTGTTTTTTTAAAAAAGAGGAAACATTCATAAGGTGTCAAGCCCTGCGTGGGTTTTCTGATGATGCATGAGCTTATCTTTCTGGGGGAAGGTTTTTTGGCACTTTGAGCATTCATGCGGTTTTGATTCCGCATGGGTTCTCTGGTGTCTTACCAGCTTCTCCTTCTGGAAGAAGCTTTTCCCACACTCAGAACACGCGAATGGCTTCTCCCCTGTGTGGATTCGCTGGTGCCGGATCAACTGGGCACTCTGGCAGAAGCTTTTCCCGCACTCGGGGCACCCGTAAGGCTTCTCACCTGTGTGCATCCGCAGGTGAATGTCAAGGTATGACTTCCTGCTGAAGTTCTTCCCGCACTGAAGGCACTCGTAAGGCTTCTCGCCCGTGTGCATCCTCTGGTGTCTTATCAGCTGTCCTCTCTGGCAGAAGCATTTCCCACACTGTAGGCAAGCGTAGGGCTTCTCTCCCGTGTGGATTCTCTGGTGTCGGATCAGCTGCCCGCTCTGGCAGAAGCTCTTCCCGCACTGCGGACACTCGTAAGGCTTCTCGCCCGTGTGGATTCTCTGGTGGGTGACGAGCGAGGACTTGTTGCTGAAGCTCTTTGCGCAGTGCAGACACTCGTATGGCTTCTCGCCCGTGTGGATTCTCTGGTGGGTGATAAGATGCGACCGCGTGCTGAAGCTCTTCCCGCACTGCGGGCACTCGTAAGGCCTCTCCCCCAAGTGGATTCTCTGGTGTGCAAGAAGGTTCTCCCTCTGGCAGAAGCTCTTCCCGCACTCAAGGCACTCGTAGGGCCTCTCGGCCGTGTGGATCATCTGGTGCACGATGAGCCCCGATTGGTGCTCAAACGCCTGCCCGCATTTGCGGCACATGTGGCACTCCTCTCCTGCGCCGATCGCGCCGGCGTTATCAGCCACGGCGGTTTCCACCTCCTGGATGGAGATGCCCCACATCTTCACAGCCCGCTGCCACTGCTGCCTGTTGGACTTGTAGCCCTGATCGAAGGCATCAGACTTCACAGAAACGTCCCTGAGGGAAACCCCCAGGAATCTCCCGTCAGAACTGATTGACCTAGGGCCATCTTGATGCATCCTGCCCACCTCGCTCTCACTGGCAGTGCCGTCGCCTGAAGAGATTAGAGAGACAAGAAGACACAGGCCGTGATATCACTCCATCTGACAGGAGAGGAGGAAAACAGAAGGTACCATGGAGGCAGAACAATGGACTCCATCCTACCGCTTCAAAACAAAGGTGGCAAGAGTTTTGAGGAGATAGGATGAAGCCCGTTGCGTCTGACTGGAATATTTCTTCTCAAACTCTGAGGTTTGGGTTGTGAGTGTTGCTGCTTTTTAAGACAAAACAGCACCATTTACACACAAGATATTAGGCTCAGGGGAACTGCAAGGTTTAGTGAGGTGTAGACACACAGAGAGAAAAGCTTTACAAATAATAATAATAATAATAATAATAATAATAATAATAATAATAATTTATTATTCATACCCCGCCCACCTGGCTGAGTTTCCCCAGCCACGCTGGGCGGCTCCCAATCAAGTGTTAAAAACAATACAGCATTAAATATTAAAAACTTCTCTAAACAAGGCTGCCTTCAGATGTCTTTTAAAGATAAGATAGCTGCTTATTTCCTTCACATCTGAAGGGAGGGCGTTCCACAGGGTGGGTGCCACAGAAAAGGCTCTTTGTCTGGTTCCCTGTAACCTTGCTTCTGGCAGCGAGGGAACTGCCAGAAGGCCCTCGGCGCTGGATCTCAGTGTCCCGGCAGAACGATGGGGGGTGGAGATGCTCCTTCAGGTATACTGGGCCAAGGCCGTTTAGGGCTTTAAAGGTCAGCACCAACACTTTGAACTGTGCTCGGAAACGTACTGGGAGAAAAACAACCCAGAGGAGGCCCTAACCCAACAAACACCCCCTGAGCTGTGGCGCTCCTTCCTTTTGAATACTTACTTTCACAGTACTCGGCTGCCAGGAAAATGTCATCCTGAGATCCCCCTGGGAAAACTTGAGGCGCGTCTTCCAGATGAGGGATCCCTTCTCCCGGAGGAGGTTCTTCTTTGATCTCATTTGCAGCTGTGACACAGGGAAAGAGAAAGACCAGGAGTCCCTCTTTCAGAAAAGGGAAGAAACTTCAGAAAACAGGGAGGGTTCTAGACTGCGCACAACCCATACGGCAGTGGAAACACCGGAAAGTATATTGTAACCCTGGCTGGATCTAGAGACATCAAAGAAGCGTTTCAGCTAAACACGTTGTAAACTCATACAGGGAAATTGCGTTGGGAAAGACGGGACTCAACAACGTTATCTGGTGTCACGGTGTTATACTGCATATACAATACATATAAAAGGCTTTTTTCTTTACCAATCCAGCTGAGTCCCCAGGGTTTCCCAAATGTGGATCTCCTGTTGTTTTGGACTACAACTCTCATCATCCCTAGCTAGCAGGTTCCATGGTCAGGGGTGATGGGAATTGTAGTCCAAAAACAACAGGAAATCCACATTTGGGAAACACTGCTGTAACCCGGGGAGGTGTAAGTGGCCTGGCACAACTGTTTCTGAAGGCAACCCTGTTTAGGGAAGTTTTTTATGTCTGATGTTTTATCGTCTTTTTTAATATTCTGTTGGGAGCCGTCCAGGGTGGCTGGGCAAGCCCAGCCAGATGGGGTATAAATAATAAATTGTGGTGATGATGATGTCCACCATTGTGTGTGGCCTTTCATAGAAGCAGGCCTTCACTGCTCTCCTAAGCCTGACAGTGGTTAATGCTGGATTGTGTTGAACTACCTGTTTTCCTAGCCTCAGTTCCTAATTCATGGGATTGTTCCCTGTACATGGTACATTGTTCCATTTACTGCAGTACGCTGGGAGGATCCCAATATCCTGTTTGCCTGCCAGCCCAGATCATGAAATCCCTGGTGCCCAGTGCAGGTAATTTAGGAACTGCACCTCATGGATATAAGTCCTAGCATTTGACCTAGAGAGCTGAGCTTTGGATGTAGGCCAGAAGGTTGCCATCAGATTTTGTGCAACCCATTGGCCAGCTTGAGGTCTCTCTGTCTCTTTGTAGCTGAAGGGAGGTGTCGCCATCGGCTTGCTTGGTACGTTGTTACTCTTGCGAATGATTTTGCTGCTGTTTAATAAATCTGAAGACTTATAGAATCATAGAATCCTAGAGTTGGAAGAGACGACAAGGGCCATCGAGTCCAACCCCCTGCCAAGCAGGAAACACCATCAGAGCACTCCTGACATATGGTTGTCAAGCCTCTGCTTAAAGACCTCCAAAGAAGGAGACTCCACCACACTCCTTGGCAGCAAATTCCACTGTCAAACAGCTCTTACTGTCAGGAAGTTCTTCCTAATGTTTAGGTGGAATCTTCTTTCTTGTAGTTTGGATCCATTGCTCCGTGTCCGCTTCTCTGGAGCAGCAGAAAACCACCTTTCTCCCTCCTCCATGTGACATCCTTTTATATATTTGAACATGGCTATCATATCACCCCTTAACATCCTCTTCTCCAGGCTAAACATGCCCAGCTCCCTTAGCCGTTCCTCATAAGGCATCGTTTCCAGGCCTTTGACCATTTTGGTTGCCCTCCTCTGGACACGTTCCAGTTTGTCAGTGTCCTTCTTGAACTGTGGTGCCCAGAACTGGAACTTCTTCACCGCTTATATCACACATTTACTTCCGAACCCCTGGGGGGAAAGGAACCCCCTTGCCTTTGGCAAGGCCTTCAAAGCACATTACTTCCCACAAAATGTGAGGGGTCAACTCCAGTACCACCCACAATTCTTAAAAGGAAATAATGTGCTTCTAATATGCTTTAAAAGGTCCAGCACCGAGGGCCTTCTGGTGGCTCCCTCACTGCAAGACGTGAGGTTACAAGGTAGAGGGCCTTCTCGGTAGTGGCACCTGCCCTATGGAATGCCCTCCCATCAGATGTTAAGGAAATAAGCAACTATCTTGTCTTTTAAAAGTAAGAAGGCAGCCCTGTTTAGGGAAGTTTTTAATGTTTAATGCTGTATTGTGCTTTTAATATTTGGTTGGAAGCCACCCAGAGTGGCTGGGGAAACCCAGCCAGATGGGCAGGGTACAAATTATTATTATTATTATTATTATTATTATTATTATTATTATTATTATTTCTTATTATGTATACACAGCCCAGGGTCAAACTTAAAAACAATGAATCTTGAGGGGATCATCTTCCTGCACTCTTTAATACAGTGGTACCTCAGGTTACATACACTTCAGGTTACATACGCTTCAGGTTACAGACTCCGCTAACCCAGAAATAGTGCTTCAGGTTAAGAACTTTGCTTCAGGATAAGAACAGAAATCAGGCTCCGGCGGTGCACCAGCAGCAGCAGCAGAAGGCTCCATTAGCCAAAGTGGTGCTTCAGGTTAAGAACAGTTTCAGGTTAAGAATGGAACAAATTAAATACTTAACCTGAGGTACCACTGTATGTGCAATTTTTTGTACAGCTTACTTGGTCAGAGAACTCCACTGCAAAATTTGGGGAGGTGCAAATTTAGAAAGATATCTGTGTTTCAGTTTATGTATTGCTTCAGAAAGTACGAGAGAATATAATTTCTCCCTCATCTGTCACTGAACTACAGGGGATTCCTCAAAGGCCTAGGAACATGGGAAGATACCCTATGTGGATTAGACCATTTGGCCATCCAGTTCTTACTGCCAACTGTACTGCAATCCAGTGTTGCAGGCAGAGGCCTTTTTCTAGTCCTGCTCCTTGGGATACTTTGAGTGGAGATGGACCTCCGGTACTCTGTATGCTTATCGTCACAGAGCTATGTCTCACTCACAGAACCAAAAGGGTACAGTCACTCCAATCACCTGGGCAGGAGTCCCAGACAACTCCACAGTCTCCATTTGTTGCACTGAAAGATGTGCTTGGGTTGTTTTGGTGATGGCAAATACAACTCTGAGTGAGGACATTACTTCCAAAATCAGCCAAAACAATTTCTGAACTCTTTGGAATTATAAAATAACTCCTCAAATTGTTTGGGTGTGTTTTTGAAATATAAATATTATTTAGATCTACATATAGTGCACATGATTGATGCTTTTGAATTCTGGTGCTGGAGGAGACTCTTGAGAGTCCCATGGACTGCAAGAAGATCAAACCGATCCATTCTGAAGGAAATCAGCCCTGAGTGCTCACTGGAAGGTCAGGTCCTGAAGCCGAGGCTCCAAGACTTTGGCCACCTCATGAGAAGAGAAGACTCCCTGGAAAAGACCCTGATGTTGGGAAAGATGGAGGGCACAAGGAGAAAGGGACGGCAGAGGACGAGATGGTTGGACAGTGTTTTCGAAGCTACCAGCATGAGTCTGACCAAACTGCGGGAGACAGTGGAAGACAGGAGTGCCTGGCGTGCTCTGGTCCAGGGGTCACGAAGAGTCAGACACGACTAAACGACTAAACAACATAGTGCACATGAGAATAAATTTTGGCAACCTCACCAGCCCTTAGAGGGGATTATAAAATTTTTTAGGCATGAATGGTCCCATCACACAGGTGAGCAGTTACCTGCAAAACCTCCTTTTCCTGTTTCCTCAGGGTCTTGAGTGAATAAATATTCCTTTCCTTCTGGCCAGGGGACGGGGTCTGGTTTGGGAATCAAAAGTCCTTTACAGAAGGGAAGAAAACACAGGAAGTTAAGGAGTGATTTCTGTCATCTCAAGTCATCTAAGTTAGAAAAACGCGTCCTTGACCTGCTACTTTTCTATCTACGGGGAAATATTTCCCTGTTTTTAAAAAAGATGAAGGAACACTTAAAAACATGCCACTGCGGAGCTGCAATTCCCAGAGTAGCTTAACAACCAGTCCCTCTCTACCAGGGAATTCTGGGACTTGTAGCTCTGTGAGGGGAATAATACTTTTATTATTTATATGCTGCTAATCTGACTATATACCAAAACCCTCAACGGTCTCCTATCTTTCAGTATATGTTGGAGGACAGAGTGGAAAGCTGAGCAGAAGGGGAAATCAAATGAGAGAAAAAAGGGTGCGGCCAGCCAGAATTCCAAACTGAAGTCTACTCTGCTGCAACATTTTATCGCAGGTTCCACTTATAAGCTAAGAAACGGAACGGACATACAGTCGTACCTTGGTTTCCAAACAGCTTAGTTCTTGAGCGTTTTGGCTCCCAAACGCCGCAAACCCGGAAGTGAGTGTTCTGGTTTGCGAACTATTTTTAGAAGCCGAACGTCTAACGGGCCTTCCGCGGCTTCCAATTGGCTGCAGGAGCTTCCTGCAGCCAATCAAAAGCCGCACTTTGTTTTCCAACGTTTTGGAAGTCGAACGGACTTCCGGAACGGATTCTGTTCGACTTCCAATGTACAACTGTACTAGGGTCAATTCTATTTTTAAAGAGGAGACTATCCCTGATAAATAGTCGTGGTTGACATACATGGAAGACACAAGCTGCTCTTTCCCTCCCCCTTGCTCCCTTACAGGTTACTTCAGAGCAGATTCTTACCCAATGAGGCCATATTCCCATAATTCTCCAACGTGACCTCCTTGTACAGAAGTCTTTGGTTCAGATCCAGCAAGGCCCATTCTTCCTCTGCAAAGTAAACCGCCACCTCCTCGAAGGCCAACGGTCCCTGAAATAAGGAAAATGTTGCTTCCTCAACGCTTGATGTCTATTATTATTTATTAGTATTTATTGCCTTTATATCCCCGCAGGAACTCAAGTGGATGTAATTGGTTCACACACACCCCCAGCTCATCTCCTGTTGTTATCATATAATTATAGAGTTGGAAGGGGATCCCAAGGGTGATCTAGTCCAACCCCCGGCAATAGAGGGGATCATCACCTCAACAACCCTGTAAGGTGGGTTAGGCTAAGAGACAGTGACAGGCCTAAGGTTGCCCAGTAAGGTTCATGGCTGGGATTACCCAGGTTCTAGTCCGACACTCTAACCCAGGGGTCAGCAAACATTTTCAGCCACTGTCCCTCAGACCTTGTGGGAGGCCAGGCTATATTTTGAAAAGAAAAAATAAATGAATTCCTATGCCCCACAAATAACCCAGAGATGCATTTTAAATACAGTGGTACCTCGGGTTACAGATGCTTCAGGTTACATACGCTTCAGGTTACAGACTCCACTAACCCAGAAATAGTACCTCGGGTTAAGAACTTTGCTTCAGGATGAGAACAGAAATCGCGTGGTGGTGGCAGTGGGAGGCCCCATTAGCTAAAGTGGTACCTCAGGTTAAGAACAGTTTCAGGTTAAGGAAGGGCCTCCAGAACGAATTAAGTTCTTACCCAGTGGTACCACTGTAAAAGCACACATTCTACTCATGTAAAAATACCAGGCAGGCCCCACAAATAACCCAGAGATGCATTTTAAATAAAAGCGCACATTCTACTCATGTAAAAACACGCTGATTCCTGGACCATCTGAGGGCTGGATTTAGAAGGCGATTGGGCCGGATCTGGCCCCCAGGCCTTAGTTTGCCTACCCCTGCTCTAACCACTACACCACACTGACTTTCCCAGGAAGGATGCAAGAATTCTCCTTGTTAGTTTACAAGAGAGGTGGGGAACCTGTTTTGACCCAATGGGACAGACCCTTATTAATCTCCATCCCGCTCCATTGGCCAACTTTGACAGGTGGGTGGGGCAACCCATCTGATGTCATTGTGATGTCGGGTGGTTGACAGGTGGGTTGTCCCGCCCGCCAGTCCAAGGCCCTTGGCACGGCTCCTCCCAGGCTCCTGGCAGTCAGTTGCCCAGGAAAGTATAAAGACAAGGAAAAGTTTCTTACTGCCCTTTTTTACTTCAATATTACAGAGAGAGGCTATAGAACCCAGTCTCTTGGATAATGGCGTTGTCCTGAGTGAATCTCCACCCCACCACCCACCGCCGGTCTCTTCCACTTCCTTGTTCGTCATTCTCATCATCTCCTCTACAGGTTCCACTAAGTGCGCTCTGCCTTTGAGCTCTTTGCTCTCCTACTTCTAAGGCTCACCGGGTTCTGGGAGATGGAGGTTCTGGGATGCTTTCTAATGACACCATGTCAGGATAGGGAGGCAGTCTCCACCATTCATCCTCTGCCCAGTCCCTGACAGGAGGCAGAGCATGGGCATCAGGGCTAGTAAGACGCTTTGAGATTTGTTTTACTGCAAAGTGATAAATAAATGCAATACAGGGGTACCTCTGGATGCAAACGGGATCCGTTCCGGAGCCCCATTCACATCCTGAAGCAAACACAATCCACGTCTGTGCGTGCACGGGTCACAATTCGCTGCTTCCGCTCATGCGCATGACATCATTTTGAGCGTCTGCGCATGCACGAGCAGGAAAACCCGGAAGTAACATGATCTGCTACTCCTGGGTCGCCGCAGAGCGCAACCCAAAAATGCTTAACCTGAAGCTACTTCAACCCGAGGTATGAGTATAGAGTCGTACCTTGGATCCCGAATGCCTTGGAACTCGGACGTTTTGGCTCCCGAACACTACAAAACCGGAAATGAGTGTTCCGGTTTGCGAACGTTCATTGGAACCTGGACGTCCAACAGGGCCTCCGTGGCTTCTGATTAGCTGCAGGAGCTTCCTGCAGCCAATCAGAAGCTGCACTTTGGTTTCCAAACGTTTTGGAAGTTGAACGGATTTCTGGAATGGATTCCGTTTGACTTCCAAGGTACGAACCAGAAAAAAAGCGTGCGCATCCAACATCTGGCAAATTCTCAACCACATGGCAAACCACCTCAACCACATCTCTATTCCCTCTTCCTCGCCTTCCCTCCCCAACCGCCGCAACTCCCATGTTGAAGCCTCACCTGAGTTGGATCCGGAGCAGGATAAAGAGATGATCCACAGGAAATCAGAGGCCGTGCCCCACCTGCTACAAGGCGGGAAGGGATGGGAGAAGCAAAATGGGAGACAGGTCACCATTACATTCGTTTCATTTATTCAAAACATTTCTCAGGTCTCCACTCTTCTAATTCTACAATTATATTATTCTATTATTGTTTAGGGGACGCAGGTGGCGCTGTGGGTTAAAGCCTCAGCGCCTAGGACTTGCTGATCGAAAGGTCGGCGGCTCGAATCCCTGCGGCGGGGTGCGCTCCCGTTGCTCGGTCCCAGCGCCTGCCAACCTAGCAGTTCGAAAGCACCTCCGGGTGCAAGTAGATAAATAGGGACCGCTTACCAGCGGAAAGGTAAACGGCGTTTCCGTGTGCGGCTCTGGCTCGCCAGAGCAGCGATGTCACACTGGCCACGTGACCCGGAAGTGTCTCCGGACAGCGCTGGCCCATGGCCTCTTAAGTGAGATGGGCGCACAACCCCAGAGTCTGTCAAGACTGGCCCGTACGGGCAGGGGTACCTTTACCTTTACCTTTATTATTGTTTAAGGCAGTGTTTCCCAACCTTTGGTCTGCAGCTACTTTTGGACTACAACTCCCATCATCCCTAGCTAGCAAGACCAGTGGTCAGGGATGATGGGAATTGTAGTCCAAAAACAGCTGCAGACCAAAGGTTGGGAAACACTGGTTTAAGGGACGCGGGTGGCACTTTGGGTTAAACCACAGAGCCTAGGACTTGCCGATCAGATGGTCGGCGGTTCGAATCCCCACGACAGGGTGAGCTCCCGTTGCTCGGTCCCTGCTGCTGCCAACCTAGCAGTTCGAAAGCACGTCAAAGTGCAAGTAGATAAATAGGTACTGCTCTGGCAGGAAGGTAAATGGCGTTTCTGTGCACTGCTCTGGTGCGCCAGAAGCGGCTTAGTCATGCTGGCCACCTGAGCCGGAAGCTGTACGCCGGCTCCCTCGGCCAGTAAAGCGAGATGAGCGCCGCAACCCCAGAGTCGGCCACGACTGGACCCAATGGTCAGGGGTCCCTTTACCTTTTTATTATTGTAAAACTGCTCTGGAATTGTGGCTCTGGGAACAGAATAGGGGTCTTCCCAGGATCCTTTGGGGGAAGCCATGATGGCATGAAGCAGCTTTAAATGTAGGTTGTTTATGTTTAATGTTATACACAAATACCTAGGCCTATGCCCCCTTGAATTCATGACTGAAAGAAACAAAACCTTTGTAAACAAGCTGCTTTTGTAAAGTCTCATCCATCCCATAACTCCTTACCAAGCAGACTGGCATCTTCATTCTCCTCCTCCTCCTCCTTGCATAAAGGTCCTGGCTGAGTACCCAAAGGTGAGAGGAGACCCAGAGCAGTCTCCCTTTTTTCCTCCTCAGGTACCTGGAGCAACAGAGAGGACATAAGAGCATCAGAAGAGTGTTTTGGATCAGACCAGTTGGCACCTCTAGTCCAGCATCCTGTTCTTACTAGATGCCTGTGGGCAAGGACCCCTTTGTTCAGGGCAGAGTGACGGAAGTTAGAAGGAGCACCAAAAGGAAACAGTGCTATTCTAGCCAGGAGTGAGGAAACCTATAAGCACCTCCGGATGTTGCTGGACTACAACTCCCATCATCCCAGACCATTGACCATGCAAGCCGCAAAGGCTGATGGGAGTTGGAGTCCAGCAACACCCAGAAGGCACGGGGCTGGCAAAGCTTGTTTTAGAGGAGTTTAGAGGGCAGGTTCTGTTGCCGTTGATAATAAATGGGCAGCCAGAAAATGTCACGAGTATTGAGTGAGCAGGATCCCATTTAATGGGTATTGATGTTTTGCTTGAATTGTTTAATTTGGCAGTTTGATGGCCTTTTGTATACAGTGGTACCTCAGGTTACAAACGCTTCAGGTTACAGACGCTTCAGGTTACAGACTCCGCTAACCCAGAAATAGTACCTCGGGTTAAGAACTTTGCTTCAGGATGAGAGCAGAAATCGCACTGCGCAGCAGCAGTGGGAGGTCCCATCAGCTAAAGTGGTGCTTCAGGTTAAGAACAGTTTCAGGTTAAGAACGGACCTCCGGAACGAATTAAGTTCTTAACCTGAGGTACCACTGTACTGCTCTGCAAAAAAAAAGAATTTTTTTAAAAAATGATACATGCCCCTTCAGATATTCAGTGGCCTCACCTTCTGTTCCCATCCCTGAAGCTCATCCTCTTCCTGGCTCAGCAGGAAGTCCTCTGCCAGGGCCACCGCTTCGGCACAGCTCTCTGCGCCCCCTGCCTTGACCCAGCCCTGCATTTCCTGAGGCAGGACGGCCAAGAACTGCTCCAGGACCAGCATCTCAACCATCTGCTCCTTGGTGTGCTTCTCCGGCGTCAGCCACTGACAGCACAGCTCCCGGAGCCGCCTGCAAATCTCTCGGGGTCCCTCCATCTCCCGGTAGCAGAAGTGTCTGAAACGTTTACGCTGGATTTCGGCGCTAATGTCCGCCAGGACAGTTCCCCTTTCCACCTTGGCATCGCCCCTCCCTCTGGCATGCAGGCTCTTTGGGACTTCCGCGCTGAGATCTGGCGAGATCTGGGTCAACCTCTCCGCTCTAGGAAACCGGTCACTTTGGGCTTCCTCTCCGATGGAGACCTTATCACCCCATCGAAGCTGCAGATTATGCCATCCTGCTTGAGGCAGCTGCAGGCCCCTCAAAAAGTCATGCCACTGGATTTCTCTGTGTTGGGCCAAACCTTCCTCAGGTTCCTGTTTAATCTGTAGCAGTGGTGGATCTTTGGAAAAGCCTTGGGCCGTCCCAGCTTGCACAAAATGGCGGCCTTTGTCTCCTTGTTCTTCTCCAATTGAATAATCTGGTGCTTCTGCCTCTTCCAATTTAATTCCTGCTGGCAACTCGTGAGCAAATAAAGGCTGAAATTGGAAGCCTACAATTGCCATCCCTGACCCTCCAGACATCGAAGAGGCCTCTTTCACCTCAACGGAGCTGGATCTACAGATTTGCTCCGTGCCTCTTAACTAGAGGGAGGCTGCTTCGGCCTTGTAAAAAGCAAAATCTTTAGGAAAGGCTGCAGAGCTAGATCTTTAGAGGATAGAGACAGGTCACCCAGAAGGTGGATTCATTCTCAAGTCAGGGGACAGGCTTCTCCCTAAAGAAAAGAAGACATAAGCATATTGGATGAAGAGTTCTCCTGGATCAGACCTGTCTTGTCCACCATCTTGGAAAATGCCAACTCCCTGGGCCGGATGTAACTAGGAAGGCAGGCAGGTTGAGTCAGTCAGAGGTTGGTGGGGCAGTGCCCCATTTGCCCTAGGGCCTCAAGGACCATCCTCCATTGCTCTTTCTTCTATACAACTATTAAAGGCACAGGACCCCTGCTCTCTTTTTCATCTGACTACCCCTCTTTAGAGAGACGCGGGTGGCGCTGTGGGTTAAACCACAGAGCCTAGGGCTTGCGGATCAGAAGGTTGGCGGTTCGAATACCCGCGACTGGGTGAGCTCCCATTGCTCAGTCCCTGCTCCTGCCAACCTAGCAGTTCAAAAGCACGTCAAAGCGCAAGTAGATAAATAGGTACCACTCCAGCAGGAAGGTAAACGGCGTTTCTGTTCGCTGCTCTGGTTCGCAAGAAGCGGCTTAGTCATGCTGGCCACATGATCCGGAAGCTGTACACCAGCTCCCTCAGCCAATAATGCGAGATGAGCACCGCAACCCCAGAGTTGGTCACGAGCGGACCTAATTGGTCAGGGGTCCCTTTACCTTTATCCCTCTTTAGACAGACTTACCTTCCATCAAGAGGCATCTCCCTGCCCCCCTTCTTTCATTTCAGGGAATCCCTGAAAGCAAAGTTGTGCAGAATTCCCTACAAGCTGCATTTGATGTTAAAATTAGAACCCACCTCCTCCTGGTTGCTTTAGTTAGAAGGGGCAGGGGGCTAAATAAACACGTGTGGCTTATTCCATTGTGTACACATTAGAGAAGACTCTTATTTTGCTCCTGCTTAAAGGATCTAAAACCTGGGATAGCTCAGTCGGTAGAGAATGAGACCCTTAATTTCAGGGTTGTGGGTTCGAGCCCCATATTGTGCAAATAATAATAATCCTGTATTGCAGGGGGTTGGACAAGACAACACTTGAGGTCCCTTCTAACTTTAAAATTCAGCAACTCAGACCCTTACAATCATCCCTGACAACACCCCCACAAAAAAAATTGTAGAAACAGCATTAGGTCGCCACCTTCCTTCCCTCTGCCATGTTCTTGTGCAGCCTGAGAGACACAGAAATTAAGCAAAGGGACATTTTTTCCTGACACCCTCCTCTAAATTTTGCCTCCTAACGTGTGTGAATATTATTGCTGCCACCTTTCCACCCCGTCTCACTCCTGTACCTATTACAGCAGCCAGAGACACCGAAAATAAACAAGGGGGACATTTGTTTCCTGACACCCCTTCCCCCAATTTTCCCACCTGAACTGCAGCATCAACATTAAGTTGCCACCTTTCTGCATCTACCATGCTCCTGTGTTCATTTACAGCAGCCAGAGGCACGGAAAATAAACATTTTCTCCTGACATCCACACTCCGCACAGTTGCCACCTGTGTTGTGGGAACAACACTGAGTTGCCACATTTCCTCCCTGTGTCAAGCTCCTGTGCTTTCCCCCCCAGCAGCCTGAGACAACAAGAAATAAACCAGAGAATCTCCCCTGTCTTCGTGGTCGTGGTTTGCCTGCTTTATTTGACAAAAACAACAAAAGCAAACCGTAATCATAAATCTTTGCACCCCAGTGGAGTTTCTACCTCTCATTCTGTTTAATTTAAGACGCAACTCCCCAAATGTGAGCAATAGATGCAAACAAGAGTATTAATAATGACTACATCCTTGCAACCTCATGCAAGGACCGGGGTGAGAGAGCATCATCTCTGCTCCTTACAGGCCCCTGTTCAGATGCCTTTTCTCCCTCTTTTTATTCTTCCATTCCTTGCAGATGAAATATTCCCTTTGTCCAAAAACAGCCACCCGCCTCCCCCCCTTTCTTTCAACTCACCCCTCCAGCACGCCCTGCAAGCAGCACCTCTGCCCCTTTCCAAAGATCCCTGTGTGTGTCTCTGAGCAAAGGAGGCCTCTGCATCCCCAGAAGGGAGGGAGAGAAGGAGGCAGAATAAGAAGAATGGCAATAACAACACAGGAAGGTCCTTTTGGCCTCCCTCCTTCTCGGGAGCCTTTCTAGGAAGCTGGGCTCCATCTTCTCCTTTTTCTTAACCCTTTCCAAAGGCAGAGTGTATACGCAAAGGTGCGCATAGTGAAAGCTATGGTTTTCCCAGTAGTGATGTATGGAAGTGAGAGCTGGACCATCAAGAAGGCTGATTGCTGAAGAATTGATGCTTTTGAATTCTGGTGCTGGAGGAGACTCTTGAGAGGCCCATGGACTGCAAGAAGATCAAACCGATCCATTCTTAAGGGAATCAGCCCTGAGTGCTCACTGGAAGGACAGATCCTGAAGCTGAGGCTCCAATACTTTGGCCATCTCATGAGAAGAGAAGACTCCCTGGAAAAGACCCTGATACTGGGAAAGATGGAGGGCACAAGGAGAAGGGGATGACGGAGGACGAGATGGTGGGACAGTGTTCTCGAAGCTACAAACATGAGTTTGACCAAATTGCGGGAGGCAGTGGAAGACAGGAGTGCCTGGCATGCTCTGGTCCAGGGGGTCACGAAGAGTCGGACACAACTAAATGACTTAACAACAACAAAGGCAGAGTAGGAGGCAAGCAGGGAACTGCCGCTGGAGGGAGAAGGAATCGATTTCACATCATGGTTCAAAACTGCACCAGGGACATTAGGAATCTACCCATAGCTGTCAACGTTTCCCTTTTTTTTAAAGGGACATTCCCTTATTCCGAATAGGATTCCTCGCAAGAAAAGGGAAAAGTTGACAGCTATGAATCTACCTTAGGCCAAGTCGGACTGTTGGTCCATCTAGCTCAGGATGTCTGCTCCTGTGGCGTAGCGTGGGGGGTGCAGGGGGGCCGGCCGCACCGGGCGCAACATCTGGGGGTTAGGGTTAGGGGGCGCAAATCCACGGGTTAGTGGGCACAAATTACTTGCCTTGCCCCGGGTGCTGACAACCCACACTACGCCACTGGTCTGCTCTGACTGGCAACAGCTCTCCAGGGCAGGAGACTCTTTTAATCTCAGGGTTGTGGGTTCGAGACCCAGGTTGGGCAAAATGATTCCTGCATTGCAGGGAGGGGGTAGGTCTAGATGACCCTCGGGGTCCCTTCCAATTCTACAATTCTATTATTATTTGTTCTTACCCTCTCAGGGCTATGGTTCCCATAGAGATTTAGTAAGGGGGAGCCATGACTGTTTAAAGTGGCATTATGCTGTTTTCAAATAATCAGAGTTGCAGAATTTGAAGGGAGCTCAATGGTCCTGTAGTCCAACCCTTGCCTTGCGATGCAGGAATCTCTACTGAATCATTCACGACAGGTGGCCCTCCAACCTCTGCTTAAAAACTTCCAAAAAAGGAGAGTCCACCATCTTCCGATGGAGTCCGTTCCACCGTTGATCAGCTTTTACAGTTCAATTCTGAGCACCACAATTTAAGGAGGATATACAAAATGAACTGGACTCCTTGGCAGGTTTTGAATAAACATACACAAATTTATTGGTTGATAACATTGTTAAGTTATCAGACGGCACAGCGATTCTTCAAACAGCTCTTGTTTATTCACAGGCCAGAACAGAACTGAACTGAAGGGTTCAGCCAGCCTGCTTATATAGAGCTCCACTAGAACACAACAGTAACCACTTTCTGTAACTATCCAATCACTGAACGTCCCTATCAATCCCTTATTTGCAAATGTGGACCTGATTGAAAACTATCTACAGTATCCCCCTGCTGGCCCAGGGTGAGAACTTCAGTACATAATAAACATGATAGACAACACAAGGATATGTATAATTTTATAACATGCAGAGAATAATATGTGCAGAGAAATCAGAGAGAGTTGCTGAGGGAAGTCTCTGGGGGGGTGGGGGGAAAGGGGGGAAATAATGTATGTGACTATATGATTTGATAATTTGTTATGTTGAAATTGCTTAATAAAAATATTTTTTTGACAAAAATTAAGGAGGATATTGACAAGCCGAAACAGGTGCAGAGGAGAGCAACCAAGATGATCAGTGGTTTGGAAACCAAGCCTTATGAGGCATGTTTGAAGGAGCTGGGTGTGTTTAGCCAGGAAAAGAAGAGACTGAGAGGAGATACGAGATCTCAAGGGCTGTCACATGGAAGAGGGAACATGCTTGTTTTCTCCTGCTCTGGATGGCGGGACTCGAACCCATGGCTTCAAGTTGCAGGAAAGGGGAATCCAAATAAACTTCAGGAAGAAATTTCTGGTGCAGATGAGGCCTAGCATGTAGTGTAGGCTGAGAATTAATGATTTCCTAGAAACGAGTGACTTTTCAGAATAAACACCATGGCTTTTAAATTAGGGACAAACTGGAAAACAGGGTAAACAATGCACGTTTATCACTGAATCACAGAGCTGGAAGGGACCCAAGGGTCATCTAGTCCAACCCCCTGCAATGCAGGAATCTCAGAGAAAGCATCCCTGACAGGTGGCCCTCCAACCTCTGCTTAATAAACCTTCAAGGAAGGAGAGTTCACAACCTCCAGAGGGAGACATTTCCACTGTCAAACAGCTCTTAACGTCAGAAAGTTCTTCCTGATGTTTAGCCGGAATCTCCTTTCTTGTAACTTGAAGCCATGGGTTCGAGTCCTACCCTCCAGAGCAGGAGAAAACAAGCTTCCACCATCTTCCATGTGGCTGCCCTTGAGATATTGGAATACGGCTATCATCTCTTTAGTGCTGAAGGAAAAAATGAGTGACTCCATCTGTACATTAGCAGAAGAGTGTGTATTGCTGTCATTTGTTAAGGGTGTTGAGTGTTGTCAGGAGACACCCCCCCCCAATTCCCCCCACAGAGCTACAATTCCCAGAGTTTCTTGGGAAGAGGGACTGACGGTTAAGCCACCCAAGGAATTATGACTCTGGGCAGGGAATAGGGCGCCTCCCTAAGCTCTCTGCACCCTTGACAAATCATCATCATCAAACCTTTATTGGCATCACTTACAAACATTCAGAATAAATAGGCCAATGCGATCTCATCGCCATTTCAACAGTACAGTCATACCTCATGTTACGTTTGCTTCATGTTATGTTCCTTCAGGTTACATTCCGTGGCAACCCGGAAGTACCAGAAAGGGTTACTTCCGGGTTTCGCCGCTTGTGCATGCGCAGAAACGCTAAATCACGCTTTGCGCATGCGCACAAGCACCAAATTGCGCTGCGCACCTGCGCAGATACACTGCTTCAGGTTGCACTCTTTTCATGTTGCAAACGGGCCTCCAGAACGGATCCCATTCGCAACCAGAGGTACCACTGCACAGTCATTTGCCAAAGGGAAGAAGAGGCGAGCAATCTATTTCACCTCTGTGGGACTCCAGCAAGGGCAGGGTCCTGTAGCATAATTTGGCGGCAGAAAATCAAAAAGAGGAACTTGGCTACTGACTTGGTGAGCTCCTGGTCTCTCCCCTGTAATAAGAAGCGTATAACCTCTGTCTCTGGTTTCCATGTTGCGATACACAGGGGGTCTAAGAATTGTTGGCGGAGATAGTCATATATTTTGCAATTAAGGGCCATGTGAGCTAGAGTTTCCACCAGGTGGGCATCACATGGGCAGATCCTGTCTCCTTCTGCCATACCCGCAAACCTACCCCAAAGGAGGTTAGAAGGATTACAATTGAACCTAGCCAGCGAAAAAGCCCTTTTTTGCGGGTTAAACTCTCGAGTAACAAAAGAGAAAAGACACAATGACTTACTAGAACCGAGACTGCATTTCGCACTAACTTTTTATTTAAATAACGGATGAGAACACGACAGTTATTTTCTACTCGCAAAAACAAGGACGTGGAATATCGGTTTTGCTCAACAGAAAAAGGAAGGTTATTTATATAGAAAGAGGCTTAAAACAAACATAGCCACTCAAAGGTTCCAGAAATGAGAAACTTTCTCCAATGTTATACAGTGGTACCTCAGGTTACATACGCTTCAGGTTACAGACTCCGCTAACCCAGAAATAGTGCTTCAAGTTAAGAACTTTGCTTCAGGATGAGAACGGAAATTGTGCTCTGGCGGCACGGCAGCAGCAGGAGGCCCCATTAGCTAAAGTGGTGCTTCAGGTTAAGAACAGTTTCAGGTTAAGAACGGACCTCCAGAACGAATTAAGTACTTAACCCGAAGTACCACTGTATATGAGTTAAAAACAGAATTATAGAGTAGGGAGGGCCATATGAGGTATGTGTCCGTCGTGGGACTATCAGGCCTCGTGGGCACCTTTGGGATTTTTGCAGTGAGCATCACTCCCACTGGTCAACCCAAAATAGTCATCTGCTTTGCCTCACTTTGTCTCACTTTTCCAAGGGATCTGAGCAAAAGTCTGTCAAGGAGAAGTTATCTGAGCACAAAGAAATGAAAGAGGAACTGGGAAAGAGCGTCACTTTTTCAACTTCCTCAGAGGGCTTGTGGGCACAAGGGGACGACTTCAAGGGTGTCCTTGCGCCCACGGGCCCCTTGTTGGCAACCGCCGATGTATCCCACGCATGCTCAGTGGGGGATCTTCAATGCAAGATGCAGCTACAGCATTCTAGCCTCTGCTTACAAACCTGCAGCGCCTCCTGAGGCGGTGAGTTCCACTGGTGATCATCTCCCAGACTCAACCCCTGGTATCACCGGGGAGAGCTGAGAAAGACCCCTGTCTGAAAGCAGAGCTTCTGTCAGCCAGCATGGACCATAGTGAGCTGGAAAAACCGAGTGTATAGTATTTTGCATGTATGAGAGATGTGCTGCCCCTTCCCCAAACCTCTGGAGGGCAACATTTTTTAAGAACGCTCAATCAAAAGTATGTGTCTCTCTCATAAGAGCCAAAAGTAAGAGAGAAACCAGTTTGAACGTGAAATAATAACAACCAGCATGGCTAATAATCTTCTGTACTAAACCTGATTCTCCGTGATCCTTCCAGGTGAATCAAAGAATCTAATGAGATCTTACTGTATGTTTCCTCTCAGACGATACGGAACAAATTTCCATATTTTTGTAACCATTAAAATAACACTGTCACTTTGGAGGCATCGCCGCCGGCGGTATTGAACTCTGGGTGGTCCTGCTTGCTTTTCTGCTTAGCAGAGAAATGGGGCTGCCCCCAAAATCTGTTGATTTTTATTGATTTAATAACATGTGCATACCACTTAACTTTAAGAAATAAGGGCAGTGCGGGTTCCCGGCCCCCACCCCCAGTACACCGTGCGAGGTTCCTAAGTGTGCAGAAGCACGTTAATTTGTAAGCTAAAAGAAAAAGGATATTAATAATAAAAACAAGAACCTGCGAGCTTCCAGGCCCTGTGGAATGTTGAGGGTGTCTGCTGAGGGTTTGGAAATGGAGGGAAATGTGGCCTGCAAGATTCCCTAATGGATTATCTTATATATTGCCTCCGACGGCGGGCAGCAGTCACGGAGAGTGGATTTGCTCCACCCCCTTTGTAAAGCCGCCCCAGTTGGTGGCCACCTTGTGGCAGTGAGTTCCACAGTTTTTAACTATGTGCTGTCTAAAGAAGTGCCTCCTGAAAATTCTAATGTTCAGCTTTATTCGATGTCCCCGGTGTGATGAGGGGGGAGAAAAACTCCTCCCCATTTGCTTACTCTATATACCATACATAATTTTATACATCTCCATCTTGTCCCCTCCCTCCCTTTCCTTCCCCACCTTTTCCCTAAACCAAAAAACGCTGCAACCTCTCCTTGCAAGTTAGCTGCTTCAGCCCCTTGGTCATTTTGGTTCCCCATTTTTGTACTTTTTCCAGCTGTACAACATCCTTTTGGAGGGGGGAAAAAAGAAAACAGGATATTTCTTTCCTACACTTCAGAAGCTTCCAGCTGCCCTGAGAGGAATGAAGTGCTCATGCTCAACGCTGGCAAGTTAACTTTCCCTTCCTGGCAGTCCTTGGACATGGCTAAAAGTCCCCTCTTGAATGAAGCACAGAATAGGAGCAGTCCCTTCTCAGTCTCCAATTGTTATTGCTTCGTTTAGTGCTCTTTAAAAGTATTTTTTACCCTGCTCTTTAGCTAAAAAAAAAAGGGCTCCCTGAGCAGGTTTAGCACGATCGTCCTTGCTCTTTGATCCGCAATTTTTCTATTTAAAAAAAAAACACGACATGAAAGGAAAAAGGATTGGGAGGGAGAAGGAAAACAAGCAGCCCAGGTACCAGTTCTTCGTTTGCAAAGTACTTCTAAGTGTTCTTTCTAGGAGGTTGCCATGATGTTCTTATTTCATTTCCACCTCCCAACAGCCCTTGGCTCATAGCCCAGGCTTGTGCAGGCTGCCCAAATGGTGTTTCGCAAACCACAAGAGGGCCACTCCCTGCCCCGAGGAGCTTACAATCTAAAATTCCATACGCGTGAAACCACAGATGGGAGAGGGAGGAAAGAACAAAGGAAGTTGCATTTATGTAATGCATTTAAGACTTAGTTGCTATAGGCAGGGTGTAGGGACTACAGATGAGGCGTGGAACCTGTGCCCAGATGCTGCTCAGCTACAACTCCCATCATCACTAGCTTTCAGCCGTGCTGCAATTTTTCTTAAAAACGAAAAACACGACACGAAAGGAAAAAGGATTGGGAGGGAAAAGGAAAACTACAAACCCCGGAGCTGATGGGAGATGGAGTCCAATGATATCTGAAGAGCCACAGGCTCACCCTCTGGACCAGGCATAGGCAAACTCGGCCCTTCAGATGTTTTGGGACTACAACTCCCATCATCCCTAGTTAACAGGACCAGTTGTCAGGGACGATGGGAGTTGTAGTCCCAAAACATCTGAAGGGCCGAGTTTGCCTATGCCTGCTCCGGACTAAGGGGATGTTTCAAAGGTTATACACACACTACACATTCAAAGAAAATGACGCCTCTACAAAGAATTGTGGGAAGTGTAGTTTACCCCTCACAGACCTACAATTCCCAGCACCTGTAACAGCCTACAGTTCCCAGGGTTCTTTGGGGGAAGCCTGTGTGCTTCAAACCTGTTTTCCATGTATGGTGTGTATGCAAACTTCAAAGCACATTCTCCTTGCCTCAAAGAATTCTGGGCATTGTAGTTTTCTTCAGCGCTGTTGGGGATTGCTCCTCTGTAAGCGGAAAACTACAGTGCCCAGAATTCTCTGAGGCAAATAATGCGCTTCGAACTTGTTTCAAAGGTTTATGTAGCATGTATACAGACCCAAACTCCATGGAAAACCTTTTCCAAGAACAAAGCCTAATATTACAGGTACGGAGGCCTCCTTTGTCCGATCCTTACTTGCCACATTGAAGTGCTAGTGATGCAAGACACTCAACCAAGATATTGTGTAAACAGAGATACTGCAACTTCCTTCACACGAAGATCAGGTGGCTACTCCTGGGTTCCTGTCTTCATTTTTCTTCTTTTATTTCTGATTCCATTTTCAACTGGGGAAAAAAGAATGCCGTATAAGAATTATATTAATACCATCAACAAGTAAAAGAAAACCATGCATGAGTATGTCATTTTAGGGGGTGAAATATAATTTTTGCCAATTTCTTCAGAGAATGGTCTTTAAAATATGTTTTTGGGTGTGAGGCATACAAATCTGCTATTATTTTTGTGACTTGACTACATTTAGCTTGGCAAGCATACCTTTGATGAAGAAGCCCACAAGCTGCTTTCAGAAAAGCAAAGGATTTTAAATTTACCTTCTGAAAATGTCAGGTAATTCTATATTATTATTATTATTATTATTATTATTATTATTATTATTATTATTATTATTATTACTATTATTAAACTGCAAGTATTTGGCAACCATTTTTAACTATTTCTATGCAATTTTACACACATTTTACCTATCAGGCAAAACTAAACTGTATTAATTTAACCAAAACATCTATCAAATTCCCAAGTCATGTTAAAACTTTTAAGTACCCCTCATTTTTGGAATTTGAACATTCTAGACACCCCAACACAAGAGTCATTGAAGCACATGTCTCATACGAACAAGGTTAACAGACCAACCTGTTGAAGAATAGAAACCAGATACATTTTACCTACAAAGGTGTGGAGAAAGTAGAAGGGGGAAAGCTTTTTCTCCGTCTCTCATAATACGAGAACTCGGGGACACCCAACGAAGCTGAGTATTGGAATATTTGGGACGTACAAAAGAAGAGAAGAAGAAGAGTTTGGATTTGATATCCCGCTTTATCACTACCCGAAGGAGTCTCAAAGCGGCTAACATTCTCCTTTCCCTTCCTGCCCCACAACAACCACTCTGTGAGGTGAGTGGGGCTGAGAGACTTCAGAGAAGTGTGACTGGCCCAAGGTCACCCAGCAGCTGCATGTGGAGGAGCGGGGACGCGAACCCGGTTCCCCAGATTATGAGACTACCGCTCTTAACCACTACACCACACTGGCTCAATCACTTGCCAGGCTCCTCACTTGCCTTGAGATAGAAAGAGCAACTCTCGTGATGAATCGGGTGCTGTACCACCGGGATGCCATGGATCCTGGAAAGTGGCCGCTTTGGGGCAAAACACACCCCGCACTCGAGACACTTGAAGCGTTCGTCTCCTGTGTGCGTCCCCTGGTGGTAAACAAAGGACGACCTGTCGGAATAAGACTTCCCGCACTCCAGGCACTGGTAAGGTTTCTCTCCCGTGTGGGACCTCTCGTGGCAAACGAGGGACGAACGGAAGGAGTACGATTTCCCGCACTCCAGGCAGGTGTACGGCTTCTCCCCTGTGTGGACCCTCTCGTGGCATATGAGGCCCGACTTGTCGGCAAAGCTTATCAGGCACTCCACACACTGGTAAGGCTTCTCGCCGGTGTGGGTCCTCCGGTGGCAAACCAGAGACGAACGACTGGCAAAGCTCCTCCCGCACTCGAAGCAGTTGTACGGCTTCTCTCCCGTGTGGCCTCTCTCGTGGTACTGGAGCGACGAGCGGTCGGCGAAATCCTTCCCGCACTCCAGGCACTTGAAGGGTTTCTCTCCGGTGTGGCCTCGGTAGTGGTAGGTGAGGGACGAGCGGCCCGCGAAACACATCCCGCACACCGAGCACTTGTACGGCTTCTCCCCCGTGTGGATTCTCTGGTGATCGTCAAGGTTCGACTTCCGGGAAAAGTACTTCCCACAGGCCAAGCACTTGAAAGGTTTTTCTCCCGTGTGGACCCGCCGGTGTTCAATGAGAAGGCCCTTGTGAGGGAAACACTTCCCGCACTCAAAGCATTTGAAAAGCTCCTCGTGGACTCTCTGGTGACCGACGAGCTTCGACTGCTGCGCAAAGGACATCCCGCACTCCATGCATTTGTGAGGCTTCTCGGTCATGTGGAGTCTCCGGTGACCGGAAAGATTCCCTTTCCGAGCGAACGACTTCCCGCACTCCAAGCACTTGTAAGGCTTTTCCCCCGTGTGGATGCGCATGTGCGTCGCCAGGGTGGACTTGAAATCAAAGGACTTCCCGCACTCCAAGCATTTGTGAGGTTTCTCTCCCGTGTGGATTCCTTGATGGCCGACGATGACTGTTTTGATGTCCAAACCTTCCTCGGACTCGGAGGACTGAGAAGCTTTCTCAGCCACGTGGACTCTGTGGTGCGTCAAAAGCTCTGAAAACCCAGGGAAACATTTCCCGCAATCCACGCATTTATACGGTCTCCATGTCGAGTGGCATCTCCGATGTTCAAGAAGGACGGACATGTCAGAGAAGCATCTTCCACACTCCGGACACACGTTTTTCTTCTTCAAGTCTCCTGTTGGGAGAAAACACACCAGCAAAATTTACTCTTCGAGTATGGAAGGAAAAGCTTCACCTAAGGATTATTAGTACTCAGCTGAAATCCTTGGCACACTGAATTCCCTGAGGCTTCCTTCTCAGCAGTGGTGCTAGTAAGTAACTTTTTGTTACGGGCTTAATCTAGATCAGGGTTTCCAGATCAAGTCTCCAGCTGTTTTTGGACTCCAATTCCCATCATCCCTGACCACCAGCCCTGCTAGCCCTGCTAGCTAGGAATGATGGGTGTACTAATGCGAGAGGCCTTTTTTTCAGATGACAAATAAAAAGGACAGTGTTGAGAATGGATTAAATACTTACTTACTTACTTACTTACTTACTTACTTACTTATTTATTTAAGCGCTGCATCCTGATTTGGTATTTGGTATTTGTTTCCCTGCCACTCTTTTTTCAAAATGGCTGGAGGGGGTGGGGAGATTATTGCCATTACAGTGGTACCTCGGGTTAAGTACCGTATTTTTCGCCCTATAGGACGCACTTTCCCCCCTCTAGAAATGAAGGGGAAATGTTTTGCGTCCTATGGGGTGAATGCAGGCTTTTGCTGAAGTCTGGAGAACGAGAGGGGTCGGTGCACACCGACCCCTCTCGCTCTCCAGGCTTCAGGAAGCTATCCGCAAGCCTGCGGAGCCCGGCGGGAACTCCCGCGGGGTCAGAAGGCTTGTGGATAGCTGCCTGCACCCTGAAGCCCGGGGAGCGCGGCACTGTGCACCCCGGGCTTAGGGCAGCTATCTGCAAGCCTGCGGTGCCCGGCGGGAGTTGAGCGCAACCTCGCCATCGCTCCCGGACCCCCAGCCCCGAGGCTAAAAACGAAGCCAAGACAGCTAGCAGGATCCATCCCACTCGCTGTCATGGCTTCTTTGCTCTTTGGGGCTTGGGGGGGGGAATAATTCCCCCCCTTTATTTCCCCCCCTAAAAAATAAGTGCACCCTATGGGCCAGTGCGCCCTATAGGGCGAAAAATACGGTCCTTAATTCGTTCCAAAGGTCCGTTCTTAACCTGAAGCACCACTTTAGCTAATGGGACCTCCTGCTGCCACTGCGCCGCCAGAGCACGATTTCTGTTCTCATCTTGAAGCAAAGTTCTTAACCTGAAGCACTATTTCTGGGTTAGCGGAGTCTGTAACCTGAAGCGTATGTAACCCGAGGTACCACTGTATTGCAGATCTCAGAGCAGAGGTGTTCATGCAGGCAGGGTCTCACTCCTGCCACCCACTTGGATGCTGTCTCACCTGAGGTTGCCTTGAGCGCCTCTTCACCCAGGCGCCGAAGATTAGCCACCCACGGCTCTTTCCCTCGCTCCAGCTGGCAAATCAGGGCCGGCTTGGGGTCTTCAGATCCTCCTTGGGAAATCAGAAGAAGGGGGAAAATCAAGAGGGATTTGCCTGAACTCCCATACCCATAAAAATTTCATTCATTTGCTATGTTCACACAGGTCAGGGGTGGGGACCTGACATTCCCAGGGCCACATGCCTCTGGTGGGCGTGGCCAGAGGCAAAAGTGGGCGGAGCAATTGATGGAAATTTTACTTTCACACAATAGGCTGGTTGCAGCAGCTAGACCGGTGACTGGGAGTGGCCGCTGAGACCACATAACACCGGTCTTGAAAGACCTACACTGGCTCCCAGTACGTTTCCGAGCACAATTCAAAGTGTTGGTGCTGACCTTTAAAGCCCTAAATGGCCTCATTCCAGTATACCTGAATGAGCGTCTCCACCTCCATCGTTCTGCCCGGACACTGAGGTCCAGCTCCGAGGGCCTTCTGGCGGTTCCCTCACTGCAAGAAGCCAAGTTACAGGGAACCAGGCAGAGTGCCTTCTCCGCAGTGACGCCCGCCCTGTGGAATGCCCTCCCACCAGATGTCAAAGGGAAAAACAACTACCAGACTTTTATAAGACATCTGAAGGCAGCCCTGTTTAGGGAAACTTTTAATGTTTAATAGATTATTGTATTTTAATATTCGGTTGAAAGCCGCCCAGAGTGGCTGGGGAAACCCAGCCAGATGGGTGGGGTACAAATATTATTATTATTATTATTATTATTATTATTATTATTATTATTTCTTCTGCACACAATTGTTATTCAGAGGCATTTACTGGCTCTGAAAGTGGAAGTGGGACACGGCCATCATTGTTTTCAATCATTAAAAAACAATTACACCAAACTCCTCTTAAATAAGAGGGGAAGGGGGAAGGCACTGATCAATATATGTTTTTATTTTACTTGCAAAAAATTCTCTTGCCCCAACGTTAAACAAATACCATGAGATGAACAGCGTAAAGTCAACAACTGCATTCATAATAAAAGTGCAAAAAGCATCGCAGAATAATAGATCCGCTTGATGCATCAAACATAGCTGGATCCCTCCACAGGGAAAGTGTGGGTGAACAGGTGAGTTTTGAGCAGACACCTGGATTCCAGTCGTGCAAATGACTTCCAGCTGTCCATTTGGGAGGGCATTCCAACTGGCCAGTTTAACTAGATCCAGAAGAGGCAGGAGGATTGGAAACCTTCTGTAGAATATTTAAAGCATCATTGTAAACATGTAAAAACACAGGTAGGATCTGAATGAAGAACTGCAGTAAAATGAGTATTTGGGAACAAGTGGAAAGCATAAAGGTAAGGGGTAAAGGGACCCTTGACCACTAGGTCCAGTCGTGACCGACTCTGGGGTTGCGGCGCTCATCTCGCTTTACTGGCCGAGGGAGCCGGCGTACATCTTCTGGGTCATGTGGCCAGCATGACTAAGCCGCTTCTGGCGAACCCGAGCAGCACACGGAAACGCCGTTTACCTTCCTGCTGGAGCGATACCTATTTATCTACTTGCACTTTGACGTGCTTTCGAACTGCTAGGTTGGCAGAAGTAGGGACCGAGCAACGGGAGCTCACCCCGTCGCGGGGATTCGAACTGCCAACCGTCTGATCGGCAAGCATTATATTTGTAAACCTTCGAAACTTACAAATAAGAATTGAAAAGGGTGGGGTCTGCATTCCAAGGGACAGAGGCCGCCACACTAAAAGCCCTGGACGTAGCAGACATAAGGCAAAGCAAACCTCTGCTCGATATGACATCAACAAAGTCTTGTGGCCGAAATGGGAAAGGAGGCTGCTTACCCAACGAGGTGACGTTCCCATAATTCTCCAGCATGACCTCCTTGTACAAGGACCTTTGGGCTGGATCCAGCAAAGCGGCCTGGCCCTCCGTGAAATATACGGCCACATCTTCGAAGGTCACCAGCTCCTGCAAGGACAAAGAGAACTCAGCCAGGTAGCCAAGCCCCAAAATCCCTGTAAGTGGCAAATGCAGAAGAAAATCCTACGGGTACTAGAGGGGACCTGCAAGTGGGTTAAACACCTGTTTGTAGAACTATAAAAAAGGTAAAGGGACCCCTGACCAGTTAGGTCCAGTCGTGGCCAGGCTGGGGTTGCGGCGCTCATCTCACTTTATTGGCCAAGGGAGCCGGCGTACAGCTTCCGGGTCATGTGGCCAGCATGACTAAGTTGCTTCTGGCGAACCAGAGCAGCACACGGAAACGCCGTTTACCTTCCCACCGGAGTGGTACCTATTGATCTACTTGCACTTTGACGTGCTTTCGAACTGCTAGGTTGGCAGGAGCAGGGACCGAGCAACGGGAGCTCACCCCGTCACAGGGATTTGAACCGCCGACCTTCTGATCGGCAAGTCCTAGGCTCTGTGGCTTAACCCACAGCGCCTAAAAAATCTATACTTCACTGTAAAACACAGGAAAATCAATGAGTGACATTGGAATCAATTGCACAACAGTCTCCAGCTCACAAATCGGCAATAAAACTTTTTTTGTTCCGTTTTACCGTACGATTCAGCAGCGATATCGTAAAAGCCAATTTTTGTAAGGTCGCAAATTTAAGCCACACTTTAACTTTTCACAGTCAGAATTTGGAGGGGGAAAAAGTGTGGCTTATATTCGGGCCAATAAAAGTACCTGATTTGCACTTCACACCCATCCTTTGTAGTTCTCCAAGCAAACGGTAAGTACAAAAATGTGAATATCGGAAGAAATTGTGCATAAAAATGCAGCCATTATTATTATTATTATTATTATTATTATTATTATTATTATTATTATTATTTACAACCACCACTTGCCATTCACCAGCAGGTCCCAGGGCGGGTTATGACAATTTAAGATTCAGAATCTGAAACAACTAAAACAGATTGTGGTCATGGAAACAGGGTAGGCTCCAAAAACACCTCAGGTGTCTAAGGCCGGGGTAAAGAGGTGCGTCTTCAGCATTCACCAAAATCTGAATACTGAGGTGTCGGATGCACCTCTGTGGGGAGGGAGCCCCACAATTTAGGAGCTGCCACAGAACATCGCCTCGCCTGGGACGCTGCCACTCTGAACTTCTCAACAAGATGGAAGAACCAAGAAGAGGCAGGAATGCCTCTGGATACCAGTGCTGGAAATTCCATTGATTCCAGAACAAAACAGAGCCATATTATTATAGACATCTCTTACCTGAACTGGATCTGTTTCGTTCATTTTCTTTCCGGTGGAAGGAGAGGATAATCCAGTTTGAGTCTGGTCTATAGTTCTGTACCCTGTGGGCTGAAGAAAAGCAATGAATTTCAGAGCGATGCTTTCCCCCAACATCATATATATGGATTGATAAAGATTTATTACACGGTGGGTTACAACAATGTAATACAGAGTTATTAAAACAAACAGAACCGTGGAGTTGGAAGGGATGATCCAATCCAATCAAACCCTCTGCAATGCAGGAATCTCAGCGAAAGCATTCCTGGCGGATAGCCATCCAACCTCTGCTTTAAAACCTCCAATGAAAGCCAGTCCACCACCTTCCAAGGAAGTCCATTCAACTGCTCTTACCGCCAGAAAAGCTCTTCCTAATGTTTAACCGTAATCTCTTTTCTTGTTTTTTTGAACCCACTGGCTCCACCCTCTAGAGCAGCAGGAAACAATCTTGCTCCATGTTCCTTGCGACAGCCCTTCAGACGGCTATTGCATCACCCCACAGTTTTGTCTTCTCCAGGCTTATTCAACTCCTTCAACCATTCCTCATAAGGCTTGGTTTCCAGACCCTTGTTTGCCCTCCTCTGCACATGTTCCAGTATGTCAATGTCCGTAAATTTTGGTGCCCTGAACTGGACACGGTATTCCAGGTGTGGTCTGACTAAGGCAGAACAGAGCGGGCCTATGACTTCTCTTGATGCGAGTGGCGCTGTGGTCTAAACCACTGAGCCTCTTGGGCTTGCCCATCTGAAGGTCAGCGGTTCGAATCCCTGCGACGGGTTGAGCTCCTGTTGTTTGGTCCCAGCTCCTTCCAACCTAGCAGTTCGAAAGCACGCCAGTGCAAGCAGATAAATAGGTACCGCTCCGGCGGGAACGTAAACTACGTTTCCGTGCGCTGCTCTGGTTCGCCAGAAGCAGCTTAGTCATGCTGGCCACATGACCCGGAAGCTGTCTGCGGACAAACGCCGGCTCCCTCGACTAGTAAAGCGAAATGAGCGCACAACCCCAGAGTTGTCCACAACTGGACTTAACGGTCAGGGGTCCCTTTACCTTTTATGACTTCCCTTGTTCTGGACACTAGACTTCTGTTGATGGAGCCTAGAACAGCATTAGCTTTCTTCACCGCTGCATCACACTGTTGACTCATGCTAAACTTGTGGTCCACCAAGACCCCTAGATCCATTTCACATGTATTACTGGCAAGCCAGGCAACGGTGTCCCCCGTCCTATATTTGTGCATCTGGTTCTTCCTGCCTAAACGCATGGCCTTACATTTGTCCCTATTGAAAGAAGACGGCTACAATCATTTTAAAAAGCAAACCAATCGCTAGAATAAAGCCGTTCCAAGCAAACAGAAGTCTCCAGCTTCAGAAAAAGAGGTTGGTCCCATTAAAAGAAGTTCCTTAACTGTCCAACCGTCTCCAGTAACAAAACGAAACAAAAGCTGGTTCAGGCCGTCTGGAGTGAATGGGTGGTTTTCAACGCTAGCGGATTGTGCAACACGCTCCTTACACAATAACAGCACATTAACGGTGGATTTGTTCTGCATGACTGCTGCCTGGAGGGGGGCTGCAACTCCACAAAAAACGGGGAGCGGAAACATTTGTGGAATGAAAAGCGACAGCATTTCAGCAGGAAGCTACGGAATATGCATCAACTGCAAATTGGAGCAGCGCAACCACCTCCAAACAACTGCAAGTGTATAGAGTTTTGGGGGTGGGGTTGTGTGTGGCCTTGCCCAGAGCATCAGGAGGAAAATCACCACAAAAGCACGATCAAAAGGGTGTCTTGCAAAGGGCCTCATATGGCAAATAACTTGCAGAACCTTGGATGCTATTCACTGCAACTTGGCTGAGGGGTTGCCAATTGCCTCCCCCTCCCCCAAGCAGATAATTATGCTTTATATATGAAGCAAAATATAAAGACTCCCCATTATATTATTTACCAGATCTCAGTGAATAAAGCTATTTCTCTCCAGGTAAGAAAAATCGAATTAAAAAAGAAAGAAAAAAGCAGATTTGGGCTAGAGTCTGTGAGCTAATGTGGTTTTCTTTTTTTACAAAGGCAACAAACAAAACAACAAACTAAAATGCATAATGAAGAATAAACATAAAGGGAAGGGGAATAACAAGTTTTAAAAGCTGAAGAAATAATGTACAGTGGTACCTCGGGTTAAGTACTTAATTCGTTCCGGAGGTCCGTTCTTAACCTGAAACTGTTCTTAACCTGAAGCACCACTTTAGCTAATGGGGCCTCCCGCTGTCGCCACGCCGCGATTTCTGTTCACATCCTGAAGCAAAGTTCTTAACCTGAAGCACTATTTCTGGGTTAGCGGAGTCTGTAACCTGAAGCAGTATGTAACCTGAAGCGTATGTAACCCGAGGTACCACTGTATAGCATAAAATATATTTCATGGCGGGGTACAAAGTTCAAATTTATTGCAAAATATATCAGGAATTCATAAAACGTCACCAGATAAAATCACATGTGCCAACCATGAGATTGGTTGGTCCTATAAACCACAAACAGCCCCACAACCTGAGGCAAAATATGAGGGTCCCCATTACTATTATTATGATTTATTAAATTTCTATACTGCCCTTCATCCCAGGATCGCAGGACGGTTTATAATATAAAAACATAAAAAGGCGCTCCATAATAACAAGGAAAAACAATATGTGCAGCAATTGCCTTTGGCAGCACATATCTTATAGGATCAGTTTTTCAGAAACGGCAATGGGCACAGCTTTTTAAAACCACATGCTGAAAGAGTAGCAAGATGCAGCCTTCCACTCTTGAGAGATCACTAAACAAGCGGGAGGTATCAAATTAATTAATTAATGCTGCGATTCCTGCATTGCAGGGGGTTGGGCCAGATGACCCTCAGGGTTCTCCTGCCCAACCCCAATTCTAACTGCTGACAAATAGGTTCAGCCTTAGCACCCTCAAAGATGGATAAAAGGCGTAACTGAGCATCCCAAGTGACCCGTTTGCCAGTAACAAGGGGGTTTCCTTACCCACGGTGAAATACCGTAGTACAGAGTCTCCAATGGCAAGCGGCTTGCCTGCCCGTAGAATCACAGAATTGTGGAGTCGGAAGGGACCCCAAGGGTCATCTAGTCCAATCCGCTGCATTGCAGGAATCTCAGCTAAAACATATGTGACAGATGACCACAAAGTAAAAAATAAAAATCAGCACTTGGTCGTGGCTTTGCCTTAAGGGATCTCTCCCCGCTCCCTTCTACCTTGTTATCATGGACGCTTTTTTAGCTGCGATTCCTGCATTGCAGCGGGTTGGTCTAGATGACCCTCAGGGTCCCTTCTGATTCTACAATTTTTTTTTAATAATATTTATTAAGTTTTTACAAATAGAAGTTTAAAAAACACAAACACACAAACAGACAAAAGACAAAAACCAAAATTTAAAAAGAAAAATTAAAAAAGAAAAATCACTCTTTCAGATATCGTACCACTCATTAACTTATTTTCATGACTTCCGCGCACCTCCCTTTTTTGTATTCCATTTACCAATTTGTTCAGCAAATTCATACCCTCTTATTTTTCCCTTAGTTATTTCCCCTCATATATTGTAACTTCTAATCATATTGCTAGAACCACTTCGTTTCATTCCAACGTCATTCACATTCAAAACTTTTACAATATTTCTGTAAATAAATTTTAAATTTCTTCCAATCTTCTTCCACCCTGATTCTACAATTCTGTGATTCCGTGACAGGGTCCCCATCTTCTTTTACGCTGATGTATATCCAGTCAAGTTTCGAATCCCCCCCGACGGGGTGAGCTCCTGTTGCTCAGTCCCAGCTCCTGCCAACCTAGCAGTTCGAAAGCACGTCAAAGTGCAAGTAGATAAATAGGTACCACTCCGGCGGGAAGGTAAACGGCGTTTCCATGCGCTGCTCTGGTTCGCCAGAAGCGGCTTAGTCATGCTGGCCACATGACCCGGAAAAACTGTCTGCGGACAAACGCCGGCTCCCTCGGCCTTTAAAGCGAGATGAGCGCCGCAACCCCAGAGTCGTCCGCGACTGGACTTAACAGTCAGGGGTCCTTTACCTTTATATCCAGTCAGACCATGGGTCCATTGAGCTTCAGTGTTGCCTGCTCAGGCTGGCAGAAGCATTTCAGGGGGTTTCAGGCAAGTGTCTCTCCAGCTTTACCCAGACAGGCCAGAGATTGGACCTTGCACCTTCTGCATGCAGAGCAGCTTCCAAGGCCCTCCTGCTCCCCCAAGCAAGGTGGAGGCTCGTTATTATTATTATTATTATTATTATTCCACTGCATGTAATTTAAGGCAGGCTCCTGCAAGGGGGGAGCGCACCCCTCTCCCCCATTTATTGCAGGCACTTACAGCAGGACAAGCTCCCTCCCTCTCAACCCCCAACCTACCCCAGATCTGCCCCCCCCCCCACCGCTTCCCAGCACTCACAGGCTGTGCAGGATTCAAGCAGGCAAGATCCAGAGCCTACTTCTCCAATGCACCCAAAGGAAGCCCCTGCAAGCAAGGAGGGTCCTTACAGCCCCCGGGGTGTGGGGCTGCAGGACCCCGATTTCCCAACAAAGCTGCTTCCCCTCCAGGAAGACATCGCCCCCCCCCCCGCCAGTGACCTCACCGCAGCAGGATCCCCTCCCCTCCTTTGAAAATGGGGATGGAGAAAAAGGCATTGTGTGCAAGGAATGCTGGGACTTGTAGTGCTTCTCCCTCTACCACCCTTTCCTGATCCAAAGCTTTATGGGATTTGTAGTCCTTTCTGATGTATGGAAGTGAGAGCTGGACCATAAAGAAGGCTGATCGCTAAAGAATGGATGCTTTTGAATTCTGGTGCTGGAGGAGACTCTTGAGAGTCCCATGGACTGCAAGAAGATCATACGCATCCATTCTTAAGGAAATCAGCCCTGAGTGATCACTGGAAGGACAGATCCTGAAGCTGAGGCTCCAATACTTTGGCCACCTCGTGAGAAGAGAAGACTCCCTGGGAAAGACCCTGATGTTGGGAAAGATGGAGGGCACAAGGAGAAGAGGACGAGATGGTGGGACAGTGTTCTTGAAGCTACCAGCATGAGTTTGACCAAACTGCGGGAGGCAGTGGAAGACAGGGGGGCCTGGCGTGCTCTGGTCCACGGGGTCACGAAGAGTCGGACATGAATGTGCTGCAGGTGGCAGCACTATTGGAGCGCAAGATGTTGTGACGAGTGGAATGCTGCTTGGGGGCAGAAACACTTTTTTAATTAAAAGATTATTAATTATTATTAATGCTAATTTATATTTATATTAAATCATTTCAGCATATTACATTATACAGATAAAAAATATGAAACGTCCCACCCTAACCCAGATAGCAATACATACACAACCAGGGCTTTTTTTTCCTTAAAAAAATGTTTAGGGGGTACTCTCAGTTTGACTCAAGAAAATCACCATTTTATAGTTCAAATCTGGAAAAGTAAATACAGTAAATGGACAAAATTAAAAAGATTCACAAAATGTTTAGGGATATGTGTATCCTTGTGTACCCCCAGAAAAAATGTACTGTACATAACTGCGACCTCATAACATTAAGTTCTTATCGCAAACAACTATTTGTGCAGAAGGCAACAGTTTAACCAAAATGACTTATAACATGTGGGGAGTCCTCTTGTTTTTGTTTATAGCCACACGCGTTATAACAATAATGATTTATTCCTTGGCCTTCACCCTAAGTTCCAGGTTGGTCACAACAATTTTAAATTCAATTAATTCACAAGACCCTTAACAACTGCGGTACCGGATACCTCAAGGCCCATCTGCTCCCTTATATCCCTTCTGGGAATTATAGGGCCAGAACTATCTAATTTGTACTTATGGAATATGCAGAAATGGCAAAACTTACTGGAAGAATAAGAAATCAAGATAACAAACTTTTTATAAAAGAAAGGAAATGGTTTATTGAATTTTTACGGATAAATTGCAAACAGATAAAAACATTGTAATAACCTGCAGTTTTAGAATATATATTTAAAGTAGATGAATAAATGAGCAAATTAAATGAATTTGGATATGCAGAAGATATTAAAAAATAAATTTAAGGAACCACAGAAAGAGGAGGAAGGAAGTCAAGTTTTGACATGTTAAAATGATTGTAAAATTAATGAAATGTATAAACCTGAAAAGTATATATATTTCATTAAAAAAAATTTAAAATGCTGCGCCATATCCATATCCATATGCAATGGCAGGATTCAGCCCCGCTTCTTAGCTAAATCATACAGCCGAGTCTCTCAGACGCTGAAGTTGAATTGCTATAAAGTATTCCAACCAGCACTTCCTCTCTGTCAGCCAATCCCCGCCTCAGACTCCCAATCTTAGCCAATCAGACTCCTCAATTGCAAACGGGCGCCGCCCCCGGCAGCCCAAAGCGTTGCTGGGAGTTGTGGTTTTCCTTTTCCCCGGCAACCTTTCCAGGCGCAAGGGTTGCTGGGATCCGTAGTCTTTGCCTTCGTCTTGCTCGCGGGGTCTGCGTTTCCTAGAGAGGCTCTACGGAGCGAAGAGGAGGCGGAGGAAGGAGCGTCACTTCCGGGCCTCCCAAGCCTACCGTGGGAAAGTGGCCCTCGCCTTTCCCACGGGTGCAGGATGAACGACTCCAGCGGGGCTGGTGAGTTGAGGGTGGGTTATATATATATATATATATATATATATAGTGGAAGTGAAGGAGGTGAGGACAGGTGACCCCACCTAGGCCCGAAGTCACCCCAGGCCTCAAAACCAAATTTCCCCTTTGGAATGAATGGATGAATGAATGAATAAATAAATAAATAAATAAATGAGAGTCATCTTGGCCAGTAGCCATTGAAAATCCTCCTTGAATTTGCCTAACACGTTTAAAGCCAGCCAAGATAGCAGCCCACCCCAACATTTTGTGGTAGCAAGATGGGAAGGTGCAAGAGAAGGGCCCCCTTCTGAAGCCGGATCTCCCTTCTCCAGGTAGCACCAGACCCGAGGTGGTTGTCTCAGACTCGCAACTCCCATGAGTCTCACCCAGCATAGACAACGGTCAGGGATGATGGGAGTTATAGCTCAGTTGGTAGAGCTGCGGGTTGTAAGTTCAAGCCCCACATTGGACAAAAGATTCCTGCATTTCAGGGGGTTAGACTAGATGGCCCACGTGGTCCCTTCCAACTCTACAATTCTATGACATCTGGAGGGCCACAGGTTTCCATGCCTTTTGCTTAAAACATACCTGTGTCTTAAGAAGTTAGATTGGCTTCAACCAGAGCCAGGGCCTTTCCAGCTCTGGTGGAACGCTCTGCCTTATGAGACCAGGGCCCTGCAGGATCTGATTTCTTTCCGCAGGGCCTGTAAGACAGAGTTGTTCCGCCTGGCCTTTGGCTTGGAGCCAATTTGATTCCCTCCCTCTCTTTCCCCCCCCCCCTTTTCCTTCTCCTCCTGCGATGAGGCTACATTTTAATATTTTAATGTTGTATTTTATTTTTGTTTTTAAGTTGTAATCATTCATCTTGTTTTTATTATTGCTTGTAAGCCGCTCTGGGCCCGGCCTTGGCTGGGGAGGGCGGGGTATAAATAAAATTATTATTATTATTATTATTAAATGAATGAATGAATTTGTGCCCTATTTTGAAGGTCCTGTTTCTTCCTTGCTGTCTTAAATTGTCACTCTCTATATGTGTATTTGCCAGCAGATGTCATTTGGGAGAATGAGGAGCAGAAGGACAGAACATCCAGGATGTCACAAGAAAGGATGGTGACCATGGAAGTGGAAATGAAGATTGGGAACCCAGATGAACCACATAGACGGGATGAAACCCTACCAGAGGACGGCAGGAAAGAATCCACTGCTTTTCAAGGTGGAGTTCTCCCAGATGTTCAGGAGATGATAGACACTGAAGAGGACAGGAATAAATGTATCACATGTGGGAAAGTATTCAGAGACGACTCAAACCTTAAGCGGCATCAGAGAACCCACACAGGAGAAAAACCCTATCAGTGTTTGTACTGCGGGAAGAGTTTTAGCCGGAACACAAACCTTGCTTCACATCAGAGAACCCACACAGGGGAGAAACCGTATATGTGTTCTGTTTGTAGCAAGGCTTTTTGTGATAAATCGAGCCTTAACCGACATCAGAGAACCCATACAGGGGAGAGACCGTATGAGTGTGACGAGTGTGGGAAGAGCTTTGATCTGAGCCAGTCTCTCATTAGCCACCAGAGAACCCACACAGGAGAGAGGCCCTATAGGTGCTCAGAATGTGGGAAGACTTTCAACCGGAGTCAGAACCTCCGTAGCCACAAGAGAATCCACACGGGAGAGAAACAGCACAAGTGCTTGGAATGCGGGAAAAGTTTCAGCCGCAGCCAGAACCTTATGAGGCATCAGAGCAGCCACACAGAGGATAAACTGTATAAATGCCATGAGTGCGGGAAAAGCTTCCGTCTCAGCCAGTCCCTTATAAGTCACCAGAGAATTCACACGGGAGAGAAACCATATACGTGCTCCCAGTGCGGGAAAAGCTTCAACCGGAGCCAGAACCTTATCAGCCATCAGAGAATCCACACTGGAGAAAAACAGTACAAGTGTTCAGAATGTGGGAAAAGCTTCAACTGGAGCCAAGATCTCCTCCGTCATCAGAGGATCCACACAGGAGAGCAACCCTATTGCTGCACGGAATGTGGGGAACGTTTCAATCGACGGGAGAATCTTATCAGACACATGAGAATACATCTGGGAGACACCACTTAAGTTGTAATGAGTAGGGTGGGGGGAAGTGAACAGAAACCAGTTCCTTATCGTTCATCTGACAATCCACTTTTATTTTTAAAAGCATGCCATTAGAGAAATCTATGGTGCGACTGCATTTCAAATAGTGTGTACAGTTCTAGTTGTCTCACCTCAAAAAGGATATTGTGTAGTTGGGAAAATTTCCGAAAACAGCAACCCAAATGATCAAGGGAATGGATTGACTTCTCCGCCCTGTGTCAGAATTTGGATTGTAAGCTCCTGGAGGACAGAGACCTATCGTCTTAATATTACTATGTAACGAAACATGCACAACAGCATTTCTATTCCATCGTAAGGCAGAATATAACATTCACAACAGCTTGATTAAGTGTGTGACAAGAAGTGGTTTTAAACATGCCTTGTTTTCTTGTTGGATATTTTTTGCTTCACTTAATATTTATTAAACTGATACCCCCCCCTTTATTTCTGAATGAGTCTATATGCAATGCATTGCTAGCAACAGGAGATTTACTCAGAAAATTCTACTACCCCCATCATTCACTCATCACTGAGGTCCAGCTCCGAGGGCCTTCTGGCAGTTCTCTCCCTGCGAGAAGCCAAGTTACAGGGAACCAGGCAAAGGGCCTTCTCAGTAGTGGCTCCAGCCTTGTGGAACTCCCTCCCATCAGATGTTAAGGAGATAAACAACTATTTGACTTTTGGAAGACATCTGAAGGCAGCCCTGTTTAGCGAAGTTCTTAATGTTTGATGTTTTATTGTGTTTTTAATATTCTGTTGGGAGCCTCCCAGAGTGGCTGGGGAAACCCAGCCTGATGGATGGGGTATAAATAATAAATTATTGTTATTATTATTAAATCCCATTGTTCTTGCTTCTACACCTGTCTTTGCCAATCTGGTGGCATCCAGATGTTTCAGACTACAACTCCCATCAGCCCCAGGCAGCAGGTGAATTTGCCTGATTTTTTATATGACTGAATCATAAATTGCACTGTGCATTTAAAATTGCACTGTGCATTTAAAAACCACTCTTCTTCTTCTTCTTCATTCCTGGTAATTCACTAGTAATACAGTGGTACCTAGGGTTACAGACGCTTCAGGTTACAGACGCTTCCCCCCCTTTTTTTTTAAACTGTCAGTATGTTTATTTTTCTTCCATAGTGGTAATTTTTCTTCAATTACAATGTTTATTTTTTGGCCATAAAAAATGTTACTTGGCGAAACCTTTTAAAAGCAAACAAACAAAACCTCACAACTCAATTTCTTAGCACAGTTAAAAAACAACAACTTCCCCCCCAAAACAGTTATTCTCTCATTTCTCCATCTTCTTCTTCCACACCCCTTATATAAAGGGCATTATTGCGCCTTATCAGAACTTCACCAAGGTGTCCAGATAATGCACCATCAATATATTCTTCTCTATCTGCAAGCTGCATGCTCAGGTAGCTTCCCACTCAGCCCGTTTAGGAAGGGCTTTGGGTGGAGAGGCAGACTCGTCGCAACCAGACCAACCTAAGGGCGGCTGCGGCAACAACAGAAATCACTCGCAGGCAGCACGTGTGCCCGCCGAAGCTCTCAAAAGAAGAAGCTGCCCATGCATTCCTAAAGAAAAGCGAGTCCTCCAAGGGGCGCATCCTCAGCGCCGGCCACCTTGGGAGCGCGCCCGCGCGCGAAGAGTTAAAACGATAGAGCTGCGGCGGCGGGGAGGAGAGGCTCCCGGGGAACGTTCTCTGCCCATCCTTAGTTCAGGAGAGGGAGGCTGGGACAGAGCGGAGGCCCCTCGCTGCTCCCTCGCCCTCCCGGCCCGGAAGACCCAGCGCCCGGCCGGGGCTCCTTGCAGAGCGGAGGCAGCTGCGCCCGGGAAGCCGCTCCGCGAGGTCAGTTGCCAGGAGGGACCGGCGGGCTTCTCCAAGCCGCCCGGGCGTCGCTCGGGGGTGTTGCGGGCAAAGGGGTCCGGGAGGGGGAGAAGAGGGGCGGGGAGGGGCGCCCTTGACAGCTAAGCCAGATCCAGGAAGGTGGGTAGCCCTGCGCCCCGCCCCCCCGCCAGGATTTTTGCAGTCCTCCTCCTTTTAGGAAAGAGGGGCTGGGGGGGGGGGAAGGATGTGGCCTTTGCATTCCCGCACAAAACCCTTCTGCCGATTCTTGTTCCCCTGCACAAAACCCCTCTCCCGATTCTTGTTCCCCCGCACAAAACCCCTCTGCCGATTCTTGTTCCCCTGCACAAAACCCCTCTGCCGATTCGTGTTCCCCCGCACAAAACCCTTCTGCCGATTCTTGTTCCCCTGCACAAAACCCCTCTGCCGATTCGTGTTCCCCCGCACAAAACCCTTCTGCCGATTCTTGTTCCCCTGCACAAAACCCCTCTACCGATTCTTGTTCCCCTGCACAAACCCCTCTACCGATTCTTGTTCCCCTGCACAAACCCCTCTACCGATTCTTGTTCCCCTGCACAAACCCCTCTACCGATTCTTGTTCCCCCGCACAAAACCCCTCTACCGATTCTTGTTCCCCTGCACAAAACCCTTCTGCCGATTCTTGTTCCCCTGCACAAACCCCTCTACCGATTCTTGTTCCCCCGCACAAAACCCCTCTACCGATTCTTGTTCCCCCGCACAAAACCCTTCTGCCGATTCTTGTTCCCCTGCACAAACCCCTCTACCGATTCTTGTTCCACCGCACAAAACCCTTCTGCCGATTCTTGTCCCCCGCACAAAGCCTCCCTGCCGATTCTTGTTCCCCCGCACAAAACCTCCCTGCCGATTCTTGTTCCCCTGCACAAAACCCCTCTGCCGATTCTTGTTCCCCCGCACAAAACCCCTCTGCCGATTCTTGTTCCCCCCACAAAACCCCTCTGCCGATTCTTGTTCCCCCGCACAAACCCCTCTGCCGATTCGTGTTACCCCGCACAAAACCCCTCTGCCGATTCTTGTTCCCCCGCACAAAACCTCCCTGCCGACTCTTGTTCCCCTGCACAAAACCCCTCTGCCGATTCTTGTTCCCCCGCACAAAACCCCTCTGCCGATTCGTGTTACCCCGCACAAAACCCCTCTGCCGATTCTTGTTCCCCCGCACAAAACCTCCCTGCCGATTCTTGTTCCCCCGCACAAAACCCTTCTGCCGATTCTTGTTCCCCTGCACAAAACCCCTCTGCCGATTCTTGTTCCCCTGCACAAAACCTCCCTGCCGATTCTTGTTCCCCTGCACAAAACCCCTCTGCCGATTCTTGTTTCCCCGCACAAAACCCCTCTGCCGATTGCGGCAAGAGGCGACCGTGCAGGTTGCTGCCTCGATGAGCTTGCAGTGCGAAGGGGTAGGAGAGGGCAGAGGGCAGAGGCAGGAAATGGACAAACGGACAGGAAAGCGGTCCGGGAAAATGCATTTATTTATTAGATTGCAATCCCAGCTGCCCCTCCCTGCCAAAGAGTTTGAGGCGGCAGCATTTATGCTTTCCCTGCCATTTTCGTCTCTGTGGAATCATAGAGTTGGAAGAGACCCCAAGGGCCATCTCGTCCAACCCCCTGCAACAACTCTGCAAGGTAGGTCGTCCCACGACAACCCTGGGAGGTAGGTTAGGCTAAGAGACTGTGACTGGCCCCAGGTTACCTGGTGAGTTTCGTGGCCAAGCAAGGATTTGAACCCGGGTCTTCCAGGTCCGGGTCCAGTGCTCTAACCACGATTCCACCACTGGCTCTCTTTCAGCTACATGTGTTTAGGCTTGGTTACAGTAAGGCATGAGGACTAAGAGATGTTGTCCCCCTTTGCGGCTTTCCCCCCCTTCTGAAAAGAGCCCCTCTCCACCCGAAAGGTCCCACCATTTCAGAGCAGCCTTAGGCTGACTTCAGTCTTGTTATTGTTACTCTTTCCCCAAAACTGGAATCCTGTGTTATCCTAATACACAAAAGGCCATAGCTCAGTGGTAAAAGTTCTGCTTTGTGTACAGAATATCCCAGGTTCAGTCTCCCAGTGGAGCTGGGAGATATCCCTGCTTGAAACCCTGCAGAGCTGCTGCCAGTCTGGGTTGACAGTATTGAACCAGATGGACTGGTGCCCCCATTCACTAGTAAGGTAGTTCCTAAGTTTCCTGGCCACATTCTCAGACCCAAAGAGGAAGCAAGCAAATATTCAGGATCTGTTTATAATTGTTGCTGTTAATTATTATTTTTGTTCTATTTATTGTTTAACATGACAACACAATCCCTGACTGAAAGCCTGCGGTCTAATAACCCACCTGAAAACTTGTGGGTTAGGCCAGGGGGTGGCTCTCTATGACCTTGAGGGCCCTGCACTAACCCTGCAACTTGGTCTGTAAAAGGACCCAGAAATAGCAAGTGTAGTAGGAACTGGTTTGGCCACATCTTTGGCCAGGATTTTTCTCCTGTGTTTTGATGGATGGTTATTGGCTGAATGGCCTTGAGAAGGGCCCAGGGAAAGATGGGGCTGTGACTCACCCCAAATAATCTTGGAAACTGCAGTTTCCCCCCTTGCAGAACTGAACTTCAGTTCCCAGCACTCTTAACAGTTCCCAGAAGTCTTTGGTGGTGGTGCTATAAAAATGTTAAGGTGCACACACATAGTAGATACACACTCTGTTTAAAACCAATCCTTTACCCTTCAAAAATTAGGAAGTATTTCCGAAGAAAAATGCACTTTTACACAGAGCCATCTTGGCTCATCTTGGAAAACCTCTCCCAATAGTTCTTCCCACTTGCAAATCCTTCAAATCCTGTGAATAGATAAACTTCTTGGAATGAATGGGCTTCCCCTCTGCAAAACCTGTCTGGCAAGTATTTGTTAAAAGCAAATCTTTTTAAAGATGTCCAAAGAACATCTGTGTACCAGTAGGTGTAGGTCTAAGAAATGGATTCAAGAACTAAGGTGTCTACCATTTCTATGGACTTGGCAAGCTTGATCAGGTATCTTGACATACAGGAGATAAGCCATACTCTCAAATTTCTATTGTAAACCACCTCTAAGGCTTTCAGCTTTCAGCTGTACACAATTATTTCCCAAATATTCAATATACCTTTTCCAATCTTCTCTAAACGTATGTTCTTCTTGTTTTCTTATTCTATATGTTAAGTCTGCAGGCTACGCATATTCTGTCATCTTAAGTTGCTGTTCTTCTTTAGTTGGGACCTCGCTCGTTTTCCATTTTGGGGCTAACAAAACACAGGCCACAGTAGTAGCATACATAAACAACCTTTTTTGACAGCCGGGAATTCCAGTCTGAATTATCCCCAACTGAAAGGACTCTGGGGTTTTTTTGGGAAAGTACTTTTGAACATTTTTTTCAATTCATTATGGATCATTCCCTAATACTCTTTTACCCTTTTACAAGTCCACCTTGGAATCTTTCTGTTTTGGCTAATCAGTACTGTGCTACTTTTGTTTGGAATTGTTCTACTCGTTCTACTTGTTTTTATAATTGTGTACACCATTTCACTCGCTTTTAATTGTATGGTTATGTTGTTGTAACCCCCCCAGGACCTTATGGTGAAGGGTAGGAAAGGAATCTCAGACACACACACAGAGAGAAATATTATTCCGAATAGCATCTTTCATCTTCAAGGTTTTGGGTTATCATCGCTTTGCCTTCTGTTGCTGTGGCATAATTTGTATTTGAGAGGCATATTCAGTGAGCATAGGCAGATATTTTAGCACTTATGTGCCGTTTTCACGTCAATGTTGTAAAGTACAGTGGTACCTCAGGTTACATACGCTTCAGGTTACAGACTCCGCTAACCCAGAAATAGTACCTCGGGTTAAGAAATTTGCTTCAGGGTGAGAACAGAAACCGTGCTCTGGTGGCACAGCGGCAGCAGGAGACCCAATTACCTAAATTGGTGCTTCAGGTTAAGAACAGTTTCAGGTTAAGAGCAGACCTCCAGAACGAATTAAGTACTTAACCCAAGATACCACTGTAGAATCATAGAATAATGACAACACAATCATGAATTTGATATGTTCTTTATGTTATGTCCTTTAGTGCTTACATGGTTTTGATGCTGATTCTGTTTAACTTCTAGTGGTATAATTAGGCACTTTTATTTATTATTTATTTCTTTATAATATTTATAGCCTGCCCTTCCTCTGTACGAATACCAGGGCGGGGAACGGAACATAAAATAATAACAGCCAACTGCGTCATGAAATGGACAACAATGCGTGCTAAAATACACCAAGCAAATAAGGGCCAGCTGAAAAGAGCAAGTTAAACAAGCATCCACTTAAAAAAAAACACCTTAAACTTGATATACTGTCGATTCAACCTGTTTGATTAATGTTATGCTGTAAATGCATCAAGAGCAATTTTAGGAGAATTAATCCAACAAGGGAAGCATTTCAGTGCTACAATGCATTTTTTTTAAATGCTGGTTTTTACCTTGTAAAATTTAAGGTTTAAATTTGCCCCTTCAAGAGCTACAATTCTCCAGCTTCCCAGGAGAAAGGGATTGTTTGTTAAACCACTTTGAGAATTGTAGTTCTGTGAGGGGAATAGGCGTCCCCTGACAATTCCCAGCTCCCCAAACAAACTACAGCTCCCAGGATTCCTTGGGGGAAGCCAGGAGTGTTTACTGTTTTAAATGTATGGCCCAATTAATGTTTACTCGGACTTCAATCCCCCTGGGTTCAGTGGGGCTTACTCTAAGTATGTAAATCAGGGGTGTTGTGGTAAGCTGTGCCTTCGGATCCCAGACTCCAGTTCCCATCATCCCTGACCATCGGCTCTGCTCGCAGGGGCTGATGGGAGTTGGAGTCCGGCAACATCAAGAGGCCTCCTGGTTGGGGAAGGCCGATATATAGCATGAAACCTGCTCAACTGTTAAAAAAATTGTCTGCATTTTGTTTTTGTTTTTTTAAGTAATATTTTATTAGATTTTAGGAATAAAAGATTTAGAAAAGTACAAAAATACAAAATCACAAAATACAAAAATACAGACATTAAAGCATAAAAAAGAAAGAGATAAAAATAAAAAGGCACATACAAGAAAGAAAAGAAAAGAAAAAAACAAAAATCCCTCTTTTTTTAGTTTCTCATCTTTGATTAACTTATTTTCCTGACTTCCTCACATCTCCCTTTTTTGTATCCCTTTTAAAATTTGATTCAGCAAATTAATTAAATTTAATTATTTAATTTATCTATTTATCTGTTATAAGTCCAATCTTAACCTTATTACTAGAACCCCTTCAATTCAAATCAATACCATCAACATTCAAAAATTTTACAGTGCTTCTGTAAATAAATTTTAAATTACCTCCAATCTTCTTCCACCAACTCTTCTCCCTGGTCTCGGATTCTGCCAGTCATAAAATTGTCTGCAATTCGCTCTTCCTTTGCCTCCTCAAGTTGAGCTGTCCTGATTAAGTTTCCTAACCAATTCCAGTTGCTCAGCTGGAGCAACACTCTGTCACGCGACAGAAGGATTTCTAATAGAACTGCAACCCATATTTCCAGACATTTAACTTTGTTTATTTGTATTTTGTTATGATAAATGTTCATAACTGTATATATAAACCACATGTCTGAAACCCCACTTTAAAAATCCTGGAACCATTTTTAGGAACGGCTAAGGGAGCTGGGCATGTTTAGCCTGGAGAAGAGGAGGTTAAGGGGTGATATGATAGCCATGTTCAAATATATAAAAGGATGTCACATAGAGGGGGGAGAAAGGTTGTTTTCTGCTGCTCCAGAGAAGCGGACACGGAGCAATGGATCCAAACTACAAGAAAGAAGATTCCACCTAAACATTAGGAAGAACTTCCTGACAGTAAGAGCTGTTTGACAGTGGAATTTGCTGCCAAGGAGTGTGGTGGAGTCTCCTTCTTTGGAGGTCTTTAAGCAGAGGCTTGACAACCATATGTCAGGAGTGCTCGGATGGTGTTTCCTGCTTGGCAGGGGGTTGGACTCGATGGCCCTTGTGGTCTCTTCCAACTCTATGATTCTATGATTCTATGATTTTGTCCCTCCCAAATTGACCTCAAATATTTCTCAGCAAGGTCAAAGGAAAGTGGAAAAGCCTCCCCATTGTCTTTTCGTTCACAAATCCTGTCTTAAGGGTATGTCTGTGTATGAACAGGGTGAGCCTGTGACCTGGCTCAGGAACTAAGTATTTATCATTACGAAAGGCTGGCCAGGCTCCCCAGGTGACCATTAATAGGTAACCTGCCAGACAGGAGATAAACAACGCACTCAGATTTCTGTTGTAGACCGCCTTTTCTGTGATGGAGGTATGATGTATCTGGAGGGTGGTTTTGGTCTACACCCCTTCTGTGATGTATGTATGGAGGGGTGGTCTGGAGCTCCAGGGCAGGGAATTGCAAAATGGATATATAAGGCCTTGTGTGCCATTGTTCGAGGTCCTCCTCATCCTCTCTCCTGTGTGTGGGGGGGAGCACCCTGTTGCAACAGTCAATAAAGATCAGGCTTACTAGCTGCTTTGCTTCTCAATTTTCTCTGGTTGGCCTCTGTTATTTTCTCCTACCGATAGAGAACCTACAAAATGACTCTATATGTGCTCTTGGGTGCCCCATAAGGGGAAAGGAGCAGGGTTTTTTTTACTTATATCAACCCTGTTCTGAAGCAAGAAGTGGGTTTTCTTTGTTTTCAAATGATTTATTTGTTGCTTTACTATCAAGGGTTCCTTGCCTTGCCCTTCACTGCAAGGTCCCTCAGGAAGGTTATAACAATACAATCCAAGGTTATAAAAATGCAATTAAAAACTGCTCCAAGCAAAACACAGTACAGTTTATAGTTTCAATAAAAGAGGTAAACTGGAGGCTTCGCAACAAAGGTGATGGTTGGAATTGCACAATCTTGGTCAATAATGTCAGGAGAAGCATTCTTACTGCAAACATTCTTACGTCCTAATTCTCTAGGACATGGGGGTTAAATCATGCCAGAAATGTCTTTAAAAAGCTCCAAAACTCAAAAATTCTTGTAGCTTTTACTAAAAAAAGCCCAACAATTTTGCTTCCCCTAAAAACACAACCCAAAAAATCTCATCCACTTTTGGGTTTTTGTTAATAAGGCTCAACAATTTTGGTGGTTTCCTTAAAAAAGTCTTTGAAATATATATAATATAATAATATAATACTTTATTATTTATACCCGGCCTATCTGGCTGGGTTTTTCCAGCCACTCTGGGCAGCTCCCAACCGAATATTAAAAACGCAATACAGCATTAAACATAAAAAACTTCCCTAAACAGGCCTGCCTTCAGATGTCTTTTAAAAGTAAAATAGTTGCTTATTTCCTTGACAACCCTATCAAGGGAGAGTGAAGACGGGAAGCTTATTTTAAGATGAGGCTTGTCCTCTCCATTTCCCCAGAGGTCTTTTTAATTGAATAAAAGTGACATTTCCCCACAAAATATTCTACTGCCTGGATCATCAGGGTTCAAGAGATGGAAACTTTTAACCAATTAAAGGGTGGGTTAATAATAATAATAATAATAATAATAATAATAATAATAATAATTTTTATTCATATCCTGCCCTCCCAAGCCAAGGCCGGGCTCAGAGCGGCTTACAGGCAATAATAAAAACAAGTTGAATGATTACAACTTAAAAACAAAATTAAAATACAACATTAAAACATTAAAATGTAGCCTCATTGCAGGAGGAGAAGGAAAGGAAAAAAGAGAGGGAGGGAGGGAATCAAATTGGCTCCAAGCCAAAGGCCAGGCGGAACAACTCTGTCTTACAGGCCCTGCGGAAAGAAATCAGATCCTGCAGGGCCCTGGTCTCATGAGACAGAGCGTTCCACCAGGCTGGAGCCAGAGTTGAAAAGGCCCTGGCTCTGGTTGAGGCTAATCTGACTTCTTTAGGGCCCGGGACCACTAGGGTGTTGCTATTTATGGACCTTGAGGCTCTCCGTGGGGCATACCGGGAGAGGCGGTCCCGTAGGTACGAGGGTCCTAGGCCGTGAAGGGCTTTAAAGGTCAAAACCAGCATCTTAAATCTGACCCTGTACTCCACTGGGAGCCATTGCAGAAAAAGAAAAAGGTTCAAATTAATCTAAGCAGTTAATTGACTGAATGTTGCTCCCTTCGTTTCCACAGGCTGTTTGCTTTATTTTATTTATTTGAAAATATTTATATCTTGCCTGTCTTCCAAGGAGCTCAAGGTGGTGTAGACAGCCAGCTTCCCCACTTGGTTTTTGGCCCTCATGACCATCCTGTGAGGTAGGTCAGGCTGAGGGCAATTGTGACTTGCCCAAGGTCTCCCACCGAGCTTCATGGCTGAGTGAGGATTCGAACCCGAGTCTCTCGAGGACTTGACTAGCACTCTGCTGGGTACCTTCACCTGTCTCTCTGACACCTGTGTTTCCTCCCTTCAGGGAGAAAATGCCAGCCGCTTCCGTATGACCTTCATCTCTCCCAAGACGAACAACAAAAATTCGTCCCGCGCGCCCTGCGGAACGGCCCGTTTCACCGCGATGTAACTGCAGGCCCCAAATCCCAGGCCTTCCCAATTCCGTCGCAGCCGAGGGCAGAAGGAGGAGAAAAGGTCTGTAGCGGGACAAAATGGCGGCCCAACGGAGAGATGCGTTGCCTCTGGATCTCCAGTTCCGGGCTGGGCTGGAACGAGGGGCGAATTTAGCCCTGAAAATGGAAGACGCGGAGCCGGTGGGCTTGAAGCAAGAGGTGGACTTGGAGGGGCAGGGTGCCAGCCCCAGTGCCGCCCAGACGGGGCCCGACAGGCAAGGCCCGAGATGGAGAGGACCGCAGCACATCAAACAAGAACCAGAGGACGGGATGTCGTCGCAGCAGTGGGAGGCACAATGGCAGGAGTTTCTGGGCGGGGTGCAGTCTCCTCGCTCGGGATGGGGCCCCCGACAGCTTCCGGGCAGCACCTCATGGGGGGACATGAAGGCACCCGTGGCGCATTTTGACGGGGGAGCCATGACCAGCCACCGGCCCGCGGAAGGGCTCTTCGTCCCCCCGCCGGCCGGCTTTGACGGGACAGGGCCGCCGGCCGGCCGAGATCAGAGGAAAGTGAAGGAGGAGATGGAGAGCAGCGAGGACCCCGCCGGCGCCGAGACGAACCGCCAGCACTTCCGGCAGTTCCACTACCAGGAAGCCGAGGGTCCCCGCGAGGTCTGCAGCCGCCTCTGGGACCTGTGCCAGCAATGGCTGAAGCCCGAGAGGCGCACCAAGGAGCAGATCCTGGAGCTTTTGGTGCTGGAGCAGTTTCTGACTGTCCTGCCCTCGGAGATGGAGAGCTGGGTCAAGGAATGCCGCCCTCACAATTGCGCCCAGGCGGTGGCCCTGGCAGAGGATTTCCTGCAGAGGCACCAGGAGGAGGGCAGGCAGGACCAGAAGGTGAGGAGATCCGCTTCCAGACGGGGTTGGGCCACATCTGCACAGTACATTCAAAGCCCTCTTAATACCACTCGAATCATTGTGGCCTCCTCCAGAAGCACCCTGGGAACTGCAGTTTGTTCAGGGTGCTGAGAGCCGTTAGGCGATCCCATTCCCCTCACAGCGCTACAATTCCCAAAGTTCTCTGGGAAAAGGGATTAAGCCACTCTGGGAATTGTAGCTTTGTGCGTGTGTGTCTCCTAACAACTCTCAGCACCCTTAAGAAACACTGGTTGTCGTTTTCTCTTTTAAAGCACCGGGTGAAAACTTTCCGTTTTACCTCAGTCCCTTGGTTTGAAAGGTTTTTAAGTATTTGTGGCCTCTTTTAGTAGGGAAGGATCTGTAAGACCTGTCTTTTACTCGTGCAGCTGTGGGTTTTTAAGCTTTGGCTGTGTTTTCTCATAATTGATGTTAGCATTTCTGTTGCGCCTGTAAGTCACGGAGCCATTTCCGCGAGGAAAGCGACTAAATGACGACAACAAACAAACTACAGTTCCAAAGAGCCTTTGGGGGAAGCAGAACCATCCCAAGACATTTTGCTGCCCAAAGTTAATTAATTATTATTTTTATTAAAAAAAAGTTAAATTGCTAATTAATGGTTTTGAGTTAACCGTGGGCCTCAGGGTGAGCATGGTTTCTGATTGTACTAAATTGCTCGTGTTAATGAGAACGAAAAGGGATTGTGGAGATGTCTAATCTCTTCAAACTGAGTGAACGGGCAATAAAATGTCAAATGCAATTCAGTGCAAACTATATATACTCATAGGGGCAAAATGTTGTTGTTGTTGTTGTTACAGTTTATTAACTGCCCCTCTCCTTAAGGTCCCAGGGTGGCTTACAACAAATAAAACATACCATTAATATTGAAACACAAGATTGCACAACACTAGAAGCCCGTTTAAAGCAACTTCGAATTACAAAAATACAAAATACAAAAATAAGGATGCTGACCAGGAACTGAGCAGGAGCATTTACAGTAAATAGCTCGATGAAGGGTGCGGCAGCTGTGGGGAAAGACAAATTCCACGTAAGGGATCATGAGGAGAAATTGGAAATAAAACTGCCGCTCTCATGACACTGTTAAACAAATCCGTGGCAGTTCTGGTCTCCTCACCTCAAAAAGGATATTGTAGGTCCAGAATAGGGCAACTGAAATGATGAAGGCGATGGAGCAAAGATTTTGAGGAAAGGGTACAAGGTTTGGGGTTTAGAGAAAAGGTGGAAAGTAATAGGAGACATAGTAAAGGTGTAAAAACTTATTCATGGTGTGAAGAATGTGGATGGGGAGACACACACACACCCCTGTAGCACTAGACCTCGTAGGTCAGGCATGTGCAACTGGACGTCTGTGGTAGATAGTGGTAGATCTCGGCTACCCTAAAAAAAGCTCAATAACTTTGACCTGATCTGACCTGATCACTGCCAGTTTTTAATTCTGTGAGTACTGGATTTTTCGCTCTGTAGGACGCACCGGACCCTGGGACGGAGCCCTCTGTCTCGCTGTTCTGGCTTGGGAACAGCCTTTCTAGCCTCTGCAGGGCAGCGGGGTGAAGGCACCCCGCTGCCCTGCAGAGGCTTTGCGCAGCTAACCCCAAGCTAGAACAGCGAGATGGAGAGCCAGTGTGGTGTAGTGGTTAAGAGCGATAGACTCGTAATCTGGGGAACCCGATTCGCTTCCCCGCTCCTCCTCATGCAGCTGCTGGGTGACCTTGGGCCAGTCACACTTCTTTGAAGTCTCTCAGCCCCACTCACCTCACAGAGTGTTTGTTGTGGGGGAGGAAGGGAAAGGAGATTGTTAGCCGCTTTGAGACTCCTTCGGGTAGTGATAAAGCGGGATATCAAATCCAAACTCTCTCTTTCTCTTTCTTTGTTCTGGCTTTGGACTTAGCGGTGCAGCCTGCATTCGCTCTATAGGATGCACACACATTTCCCCTTAATTTTTGGAGCGGAAAAAGTGTGTCCTATAGAGCGAAAAATACGGTAGATTGCAGTCTCTTGGGAGTTGGCCACCCCTGTCTTAGGTGGACCATGAAGCTAAAGTCCCTCTTCACACAGTGAATTTGCTGCCACAAGAGGCAGCGATGGCCTGGGAATAATTCGGCCACTTGCTCGTTGAGGCACTCTCCCCGCATCTGGGCTCCATCTGAGGCGGAAGGGAGGGGTATAAATTCACTAAATAATAACGACAAAGCAAAATAAAATGCTTGCTGCTGTTTTCAGGGCCCAGGGATGTTCCATGTGGTGACCGTAAACTTCCCCGACGCTGAGCACGCGGCGAGCAGGAGCGCAGAAAGGCAGCTTGGGAGGCCCGTCAAGGAGGAAGTCGAAGAAGACGGCCACTCCGTGGGTAAGGGCTTCTCCTGACCGAGGAGCAAGGTGCCTCACCTGTAGCCTGTCAGATGCTGCTGGAGCACAGCTCCCGTCGTCCCTGAACAACAGCCAGGCTGGCTGGGGGCTGATAGGAGTTGGCGTTCCGGAACGAGGAACCCAATGTCTTCCAGGCATTGTTGGACTCCAGCTTCCGTAATCTCTGGCCATCTGAAGTGCCACTGTTAAGCCATTCCTGCTGTGTAGATTTGCAGAGTCGGAAGGGCCTCCAAGGGCCATCTAGTCCAACTCCTTGTGATGCAGGAATCTTTTGCACAACATGGTATTTGAACCCATGACTCCGACTGAGATAACCTGTGTGTGTGTCAAAACTCAGGAGTCTTGAGACCTGGTTTATACCAAACGTGCGGGTGGGTTGCACCGTATTTTTCACTCTATTGGACACACCAGACCATAGGAGGGGGAGAATAGGGGAATTTTTTTTTTCCTTGTTCTCCCCCTCTAAGTCAGGGTGCGTTCTGTGCATTCAAGGTTCATTCACCCGAAGCCTCCAGAGCCCAGCGGGAGTTCCCGCTGGGCTCTGGAGGCTTTGGGTTCCTTTGACGTGCTCTTTGGGGCTGGCGGGGGGGGAGCGCTGCTCCAGACCAGGTCGGGGAACAGCGGGAAGGCAGCGCTCCGCCTCCCGCTGTCCCCCAAGCTTGTGGGGCTGGCGGTGGGGAGAAGCGCTGCTTTCCCCACCGCCAGCCTCCAAACCAGGTTGGGTTTGGAGGCTGCTATCCGCAAGCCTGGAGAGTGAGAGGTGTCGGTGCGCACTGACCCCTCTCGCTCTCTAGGCTTCAGTGAAAGCCTGCATTCCCTCCATAGGACGCACACACATTTCCCCTTCATTTTTGGAGGGGAAAAAGTGTGTCCTATAGAGCAAAAAATGCGGTAAGTTTATTTCGGAGTAAACACTTCGAGCCAGAGAGGGGTTCAGATGGGCACGCTTTTCCCATTTGTAGATCGTTCGTGGCTGTTGGGGAATAGGCCTGCCCAGACCTTGACCCTTAAGAAGATGCAGAACTCCACATTGCCATGAGAAGCCATTGGATTTAGACCTCGCTGCACCCAGTGATGGATACTGGGGTCTCCAATTTCAGCAGCGCCCAAATTCAGTGCTCCCCTAAAAGGGTAACAGGGCTTAGTGAGCGGGGAGAGTCTGTGGCAGAGAGAAGCCCGGAATCAGAGGCAGAAGCTGAACTGGAGGAAGAGGGAGGCCAAGAGGCAGTGATGGGCCAGGCTGGTGGAGGGTCACAGGTGTCTCCCCATCGTGCTGCAAAAAGATTCCTTTCCCCCTGGTCTCCCAGAACCAGGGGAGGCATGAAGCAGGGGAAGCAAAGGCAGCCACGCAGCCACAGTCTCCGATTGCTTAGAGAGAACCCTGGAGAGGAGGCACAGACCTTCAGCCTCGGCAACTGCTCCACGGGGCCAAGACCTGAGTTGCTGTGCTGATTAGGCCCGACACTCATGTGTGGATCCTGTTTTGCTAATAAAGGGTTTTGCTAATATAGGGACGCGGGTGGCGTTATGGTCTAAACCGCTCAGCCTCTTGGGCTTGCCTATTAGAAGGTCGGCGGTTCAAATGGGTAAGCTCTCGTTTCCCTGTACCGGCTTCTGCCAACCTAGGAGTTTGAAAGCATGCTAGTGCAAGTAGATAAATAGGTACCACTGCGGCGGGAAGGTAAACAGCGTTTCCATGCGCCCTGGCTTCCGTCACAGTGTTCCATTGCACCAGAAGCGGTTTAGTCATGCTGGCCACATGACCCGGAAAGCTGTCTGTGGACAAACGCCGGCTCCCTCAGCCTGAAAGCGAGATGATCTTTGCACCCCATACAGTGGTACCTCGGGTTAAGAATTTAATTCGTTCCGGAGGTCCGTTCTTAACCTGAAACTGTTCTTAACCTGAAGCACCACTTTAGCTAATGGGGCCTCTTGCTGCCGCCGTGCCGCCGGAGCACGATTTCTGTTTTCATCCTGAAGCAAAGTTCTTAACCTGAGGTACTATTTCTGGGATAGTGGAATCTGTAACCTGAAGCGTCTGTAACCTGAAGCATCTGTAACCCGAGGTACCACTCTAGTTGCCTTTGGCTGAACTTAATTGTCCAGGGGTCCTCAGTGTGATTTATTGCTGACTCGCTCTTGTCCGACCCCCGTGGGACATCTAGTCCAACCCCCCACGATGCCTGCTCTCTGCAGGGGTACACAAACCTAACTTGTTTTCGGATTTTCTTGTTTTCTTCCAGCAGATGATGGGCAAATCAACGAGAATGAGGCCAACAGGTGGAAAACCCTTCAGGGAGCGGAATCTCACGGGCTCTCAGCAGACGGAACGGAATCCACTGGCCGTTTCCGTGAGATGGAAGAGAGCTACAAGGGTCAGAGCGGGCCAGAGGGGCATCACGAGAACGGCCCAGAAGGGGCCACCGCAGAAGGGACTCCGCCGGGAGAGAAGCAGTCGCTGTGCTCCAACTGCGGGGGGAGTTTCAACCCCAGCTCGGGGTTCCTCGGGCCGGAGGGCTTCCCTCCGGGGGCCAACCCCTACAAGTGCTCCGTGTGCGAGAAGAGCTTCTGCCAGGTGGCCAAGCTGATCGCCCACGAGCGCCTGCACACGGGCGACTGGCCCTACAAGTGCTCCTTCTGCGGGAAGAGCTTCAACCGCAGCTCGGACGTCTCCCGGCACGAGAGGATCCACACGGGCGAGAAGCCCTTCAAGTGCGCCACGTGCGAGAAGTGCTTCAGCCAGAGGTCCAAGCTGATCGTGCACGAGCGCTTCCACACGGGCGACAAGCCCCACACGTGCTCCTACTGCGGCCGCAGCTTCCACCAGAGGTCGGACCTGGTCAAGCACGAGCGGATCCACACGGGCGAGAAGCCCTACAAGTGCTCCGACTGCGGCGGCAGCTTCCACCGCAGCTCGGACCTGGTGAAGCACAAGTGGATCCACACGGGCGAGAGGCCCTACAAGTGCTCCACGTGCGAGAAGAGCTTCCGCCAGCGCTCCGCCCTCCTCTACCACGAGAGGACGCACACGGGCGAGAAGCCCTACACCTGCACCGCCTGTGGCAAGGGCTTCAGCTGCAAGGCGCACCTCGTGCTCCACAAACGGACCCACACTGGCGAGAAGCCCTACAAGTGCAACTTCTGCGGGAAGAGCTTCACCACCAGCTCGTACTTCGTGAAGCATCAGAGGATGCACCTAGGGCAGGAGGCCTTGCCCGTGCTCTGAGCTGCTCTCGGAAGACTTCCCCAGAGCAGGAGGACCACCGCGGGACGTGTCTCTCAACGGGGCTGGACCAAGGATCAGGCCGCAGGTGGGAAGCTTCGTCTTTGAATGCTCTCACCGTACGTTTATTTTTTAAGGACATCACCCCGTGTGTAGAAAGCTAGCATCTCAGGGCCTTTCCCCTGACATGCTAGGTTTCTTACGTGCAAGAATTGAGAGCAAGAGAGAGAGGAGCAGTCAAGCGTTCCATTCTCTACCTGCAATCGGAAATGGTGCGGGAAAGCTGCTGGTTGTGAAGACTGGATTTTATGTTTGCGAGAGGCGAGAAATTATTTGAGGCTAGGCAAGGTGGGGGGGGACCGCCGAAGTCTCGCCGCTCGTGGGAAAATTAGTTGCATTTGCTTTCCTGAGGAGCAGAGAATAAAAATAAAAGCACATGCCTCATTGAGCGGACTCGTTTCATAAAGACAGTGGAGAGAGGGAGAAAGGCTACTCAGTTTCCCCAGGATATGAGGTTCAATTTCAAAGTATGATCCGTTAGCAAGTGTTGTAGGAGAGACACCTACCCCCACCCCGCTTGAGAGCTGCTGCCAGTTAAGTCAACACCACCAAGCAAGACGGAGCAGGTGTAAAGCAGAACCCTAATAAATTATTTGCCGAGCACCTAAAAGCCTAGGCAGTGTACAGAACGCAGACGAGACCTTGCCCCAAGCAGGGGTGCCATCTTGTATAGGCAAAACAAACACTGCTCTATACCAAAACGAACATCCAGATTGGAAGGAGAGAAAGAAAAGGAGGATATTGGAATTAAAACCTAACTTTAAAGGCAATTCCGATAGGTTCAGGACTGGCAAAAAAAAAAAGAGGAGACACCTTCACGCAGGAAATGGTGAACTTGTAACGGAACCAGCTGTCGAAAAGAGGCGGTGATGCTTAGATGGATTTTAAAAAAGAAAGAAAAAGATCAGACGGATTCAGGGAGGTCAAGTCTGCCGATGAAGGCAAAATGCGGAACCTCCATTTTCAGTTGCAGTATACCAGATGCTGGAGAGAAACCCCTGGGGGTGGGGAGTTGGTGTTTCCCGCCCGGCTTGGTGAGCTTCCCAAAGATGCCAAATGGGCTTCTTAGGGACTGATCTGGAAATGAGCCCAAAAGCTTTAACACTCAGGACTTAGCGCCAAGGTTCTCCTGGGCTTGGTGAGCCCTGTTCCTAGGGGAGAGTTGCAACCCGTAAACGTGTAAATAAGGTGTTGGCGTGCGCCCCTTTTCCCCTGCAGCTCAGAAGCAAAAGGCAAGGCTTGTGCGCTTCCTGGAAGTGTCCGATTGGCCGCTTTGGGGAACAGGACTCTGGGAGAGATGGGCCCTTTGGTCTGGCTGGCAGCTTCTCCTTCTGCTCTGGCTAGAGAGAAATTTGGGGGGGCGAGAGGGCTTTTGTGAGCAGTGAGCCTCCAGGTCCAAAAGCAGTCTACCTCTAAAAACCAGCAGCTGTGGGGTGGGAGAGGAAGTGCTGCTTCTTCTGGTCTTGGTTGGTCACAGCAGGACTGGATGGATCTTTGGCGTGATCCAACAGGGCTCTTAGGTTTCCTCCCATCTGGTATTGGACAGATAGTTTTGAGTGCTCGTCCCCTACATTACGGGCCGCATCAGGGGTAAGGAACCTTTTCCAGCCTCACGTTCCTTTCTAGGCAACCTTCTGGTCTCAGTGGTGGGCGAGGCCGGAAGCAAATGAGGCCAGAGCGGCAAATTCACATTTTCCCCTTTGCACAATAGGTTAGTTTCTCCACACCTTCACAGACCCTTCTCTTCTTCCCTGTCCAGAGGCAGTTTGGGGATGATGTTCCCTGTCCAGCAGAAACTCTCCAGAAGGGTGTGGAGTGAGGCTGGTGTTGGTCTAGAGACACTCCCAAGGGCCACATAATGAGGCCTCAGGGGCCACATTGATCCCCCTTTCCCTGCACCCAGACTCCTGTTTGTCATCCCTGGGATATGGGACTTGGCCCCCAAATCCTAAAAGGGAGGAGAGGTCTTCCTATCTGAGCCACGCCATACATTTGGAGAACATGGCTTCCTTCCCCAAAAATCTTTGGAACCAGTTTGTTAAGGGTGCTGGGAATAATAGCTCCGTTAGTGGTAAACTATTGTTCCAAGGGACGCGGGTGGCGCTTGTGTAAAACCTCAGCGCCTAGGACTTGCCGATCACATGGTTGGCGGTTCGAATCCTCACGGCGGGGTGCGCTCCCATCGTTCGGTCCCAGCGCCTGCCAACCTAGCAGTTCGGGTGCAAGTAGATAAATAGGGACCGCTTACCAGCGGGAAGGTAAACGGCATTTCCGTGTGCTGCTCTGGTGCCGGTTCACCAGAGCAGCTTCGTCACGCTGGCCACGTGACCCGGAAGTGTCTGCGGACAGCGCTGGCTCCCAGCCCATAGAGTGAGATGAGCGCACAACCCTAGAGTCTGGCAAGGCTGGCCCGTACGGGCAGGGGTACCTTTACCTTTACCTTTATTGTTCCAAGGATTTGGCATGGGGCCCTGCTGTGTGCTTTAAATATCCAGTATGGCTGTGGCCTTTATCTCAGCTTGCAAAGATCCTGCCACTGTTTATCCTGGGGGAGAGTCCTTTTACAGTGCAGTCCTACACCATGTCTACTCAGACATGGCCCCAGCTGCACCATACACTTTTAAGCAGTTGGGGATTACCCCCAAGATATCCTGGGAACTGTAGTTCATTAAGGGTGCTAAGAGTTCAGGCAGCTAACAGATTGAGGTTGAATCCTGACAAGACAGAATTACTATTTTGGGGGGACAGGGTGTGGGGGATTACCTGGTCCTGAATGGGGTAACTGTGCCCCGGAAGGACCAGGTGTGCAGCCTAGGAGTCATTTTGGACTCACAGCTGTCCATGGAGGTGCAGGTCAATTCCGTGTCCAGGGCAGCTGTCTACCAGCTCCACCTGGTACGCAGGCTGAGACCCTACCTGCCCGTGGACTGTCTTTCCAGAGTGGTGCATGCTCTGGTTATCTCCTGCTTGGACTTCTCCAATGTTCTCTACGTGGGGCTACCTTTGAAGGAAACTACAACTAATCCAGAATGCGGCAGCTAGACTGGTTACTGGGAGCAGCCACTGAGACCATATAACACTGTTCCTGAAAGGCCTACATTGGCTCCCAGTATGTTTCCAAGCCCAATTCAAAGTGTTGATGCTGACCTTTAATGCCCTAAACAGCCTCAGTCCTGTATACCTGAAGGAGCATCTCCATCCCCATTAGCCCAGACACTGTGGTCCAGCGCCGAGGGTCTTCTGCCGGTTCCCTCACTGCGAGAAATAAAGTTACAGGGAACCAGGCAGAGGGCCTTCTCAGTAGTGGTGTCCGCCCTGTGGAACTATTTCCATGTGGAAACAAACAACTATCTAATCCCCGTGATGGGGTGAGCTCCCATTGCTCGGTCCCTGCTCCTGCCCACCTAGCAGTTTGAAAGCACGTCAAAGTGCAAGTAGATAAATAGGTACCACTCCGGCAGGAAGGTAAACGGCGTTTCCGTGCGCTGCTCTAGTTCGCTGGAAGCGGCTTAGTCATGCTGGCCACATGACCCGGAAGCTGTACGCCGGCTCCCTCGGCCTGTAGAGCGAGATGAGCGCGCAACCCCAGAGCCATCCGTGACTGGGATTAACGGTCAGGGGTACCTTTACCTTTACCTTTAAGATGGCAGCTCTGTATAGGGAAGTTTTTAATGTTTGGTGTTTCACTGTGCCTAGTGTTTTAATTTGCCAGAAGCTGCCCAGAGTGGCGTATAAATTATAAATTATAGTAATTATTAGGAGACACAAAGCCCCCCTCACCGAGCAACAATTCCCGGAGTGGTTTAACAATTGGTCCCCCTTCCCAGTGAACTCTGGGATTTGTTGTTCTGTGAGGGGGGATAGTGGGGTCTTCTGACAACTCTCAGCAACCTCAACAAACTACATTTCCCATGATTCTTCGGGGGAAGCCATGACTGCCTCAGGTGTCATGATACTGCTTTCAATACATAGTGGTACCTTGGTTTCAGAACACCTTACAGTATTTTATGAAAAACTTGGATTAAGAATGCGGCAAACCCGGAAGTAGGTGTTTTGGTGCGAACTTTGCCTTGGAAGCAGAACATGTTCTGCTTCCTGTTGCGTGTGTTCCATTTGTAAATTGAGTCCCTCGCTGCTATGGGAAAGCACGCCTTGGTTTAAGAACGCTCTGCTTTAAGAACGGACTTCCAAGGTACCACTGTATAGGGCAGATGGCACTGAGTCTCCAGGCTGCCGGTTCATAACACTAAACATGTATACGAATCATAGCATCGCTCCGAAAACTCATTTCATGTGATCCTGAATGCCTCTCGTTTGCCGAATTGTCTGTTTAAAAGGCCACGGTAGGTGGGTGATGTATTGTCTAAATGGAATATGTACGTGTCTTTATATTTTGTTTAGTTTTTTATTTGCAAATATGCATGGGTAAAAAAAATTTTTTTTTTTACTGTCCTTGTGGTTTGGGATGCTATGTCTATATGCCTGTATATAGTATATGCTTGTACACTTATGTATGCCTTGACGGACTCCGTATGTGTTAAATTGTCAACAATGCCATTCAGGTACCCATGATTTCTTAACCTGCGGCTATGCAACTCTGGAAAGTTCATTTGCAGCGTTCTCCATTCCACCACGCCCCTGACTTTGCCAAAGAACTCTTTGCCTTACTCTAGACTTTGCAACTTGTCTGCAAAAGTTATGAATCCTCATCAGAGGAAGAAAGAATAAGCTGTCCAAGCAGACTTGTGTTAGCCGCACAGTACCAATGGCCTAGATTGTGGGTGAAATCTCTTCTAATTTTACAAAAGCTTCCCAGTCTATTTGCCCCAGGCAAGTAGTTATTTCTTTCTCCTTCCTTAGTTGACACCCTACTGAATTTTGCTCACATACGTTGGACTATGAACTCTGTCTGGCTCAGAGGGGATTCTGCAGTCACTCCACCTGGAACCATTTTCTGGCGCCCAAAATATATTTATGTGCAATGCATGAATACCTCTATAGATCTCCTGCATCTTTTGGCTGTGTGTGTGCTATTTTATTTTAGCAGCTGCTCCCCGTAAAGGAAGCCCTTGTTTAACGGATATCCATCAACGCTTCTTTCCAGGAGAGAAAATCTGGACCTTTTCCTGTTCTTGCTTTGATATCAATGCTTTATTTTGCATTGCCTTCTTAACCAAACCAATGCCATCTTGTTTGCACCAAGAGATTCCATTTTGAGGACGCAAAGTTCTGTTTACAAATGGAGGCCATCGATCTTAGGGAAGAGATCAGCCATTGCTTCTCCAAGCCTTAAGTCATTTTCAGTTTGATTTCCGGCGGGTCGAATCCTGGCAGAGCAACGGCACAAGAGCTGCCACACACCTGTTGTCCGGCTGATCTTCCTTACCTTTATTTTTAATCCCACTTTCCCACCCCCAGAAAGAAAAATATATGCTTGATGTTACCCCAAATCTGCATGATTAATTAAGCCATTGAACTCACGGGAGGGGAAGGATTTTCTCGGGATTTTCTAAATGCCACGGATGCTTAGCTGAGATTCCTGCCTTGCAGCGGGTTGGACTAGATGTTCCTCGTGAGTCCCTTCCAACTCTACAATTCCGTGATTCTGTGATCGCGGGCACCTCCCCAGCTGGAGTTTATTGACCTTAAGCAATGGTGTTTTGGGAACGCTTGGGATTCTTCGTCCGGCTCTTATATGGCGGGACTTTGTCTGTGAAACGCATGCAATGTGGACAGCCCTTCTCTGCTTTCCGACTCGAGTGGTAAATTACACTCAAAAGATCCAATACCCTGCCGTCTCTGGCTGGGAACAACCGAAGGCAGCGCTAGCTAGTGGTTTCAGTGTTGATGATTATCGTCTCGTCTGCCAGTTGTGTGTGCCTGATGTGCTATATTTCTTAAATAAATATTCTTTTGATTTAATAATGCTAGAGAGTTTTTGTCCCGGCTGTTCAGGGGCTCTGCCCCAAGTCCTTCTATAAGAAGAGTACTAGAGACAGCTGCTACATTACCTTGATATCTCACCTTTTCTCCAATTAGGTCCTCATAGCAGCAGCAGCAGCAACCCTGTGAGGTAGGTTAGGCTGAGAGTGAGTGACAGGCCCAAGGTTACCCAGTGAGCTTCCTGACTGAGTGGGGATTCGAACTCTAGTCTCCCAGGTCCTAGTCCTGCACTCTAACCACTGTACCACACTGGCTTTTTAATGCAGCATTTGTCCTAATTAACTTGCAAGCTTACACAGTGGTGCTTTTTTCCTGCAAGGTCATCGTTGCAGAAAAACAGTGCATTGGGGGTGGTTTTATACAGCACCATTTGCACATCGTTCCATTTTATTAATTGTTCTGTGTTATTGCTCTATTGCCATCTGAAGGGGCCCTCTTGCCCAAGAAGCAACAGTGAAGTCTTGGGGACCCTCCAAGTGTCCGTATTTTCCAGGGACAGACCTGGATTTACTGAAGCCGTCCCAGTTTTGGATTTGATCCCAGAATGTTCCGCTTTTCCCTGGGACGTCCCTCTTTTTGTCAGAGAAGTGTTAGAGGGTACAGAGTTATGCGACCCTGGAGCCCAGGAGATAAGTAACTATACAACCTTTAGAAGACATCTGAAGGCAGCCCTGTATAGGGAAGGTTTTTAATGTTTAATGTTTTATTATGTTTTATATATGTTAGAAGCTGCTCAGAGTGGCTGGGGCATCCCAGTCAGATGGGCGGGGCATAAATATTATTAATATTATTAGAAAAGGGCATTCTTATTTTCATCGGAGTAATGTTGGAGGATATGCCACCCCCTCTGGCCCAGCCAGGTGTCCCTGTTTTTTATCAGCCAAGGGGGCAAGGGTTCAGAGACATAAGCTATTTAGGAAAGCTCAGTTGGTAGAGCATGAGATTCTTAAATCCCAGGGTCATGGGTTCTAATCCCGTTGCCTTGATGATCCTCATGGTCCCTTCCAATGTTACAATTCTATTCTTTCTTTTCTTTTTTAACAAGTTCTGCTTCACAATGCAAAGCTATCAATGCAGTGTACTAGAAGGTTAAAAGTGAAATGAAATTCAAGTTCTAAACCCAAAGCCATTCCTACACATGCTAAAAACAATGAAAGCATTTCTACAGATGTACAATTGATGTTTTAGAAAATGACTAGGCCAAAGACGTCGGGGAAACCACTTTTAACAAGGGGCACCTAGAATTCATGAGCCCTGGGCACCTGTTTAATATCAGCTGGGAATTAAATAATAATAATAATAAATTTTTATTTGTATCCCGCTCTCCCCAGCCAGAGCCAGGCTCAGAGCGGCTAACATCATCTAAATAAGACAATATGCATAATACAATATACAATATGCAAATAAAATAATGTTCAACATTCATTAAAACAATATAGAATAATATTAAATATCAGCATTTCAAAATTAAACAGAAATCTACTCAACAGTTACAACAAGTAGTTTCTAAAATCCAATCAATAAAACAACAGCAAACCACAGTGCACAACATAATACAATACAAAATGAGGAAGCAGGCAAGGCAGGTGGAAGGAGGCCTTGCCTGATGAAGTCTCCCCCCTCACAGTTCTTCCTGCAGGCATAGCTTCCTTATGAAGAATCCCAGGGCCGGAGGGTGGGGCAAGGCAGGTTAAAGACATTGTTCGGGTGCCTGATTATTGTCTTCCAAAGCAACTACTCTAATCCAAACTTAAAAATGGAAAGTGTAATGCTGGTGGTCAACAAAAGAGGTTTAAAGACTCTCTCAAGGCAATTTTTTAAAAATGTAGTATAAACACCAACAATTGGGAAACACTGCCCTGGGAGTGCTCCAATTGGAGAACAGCCTTTACCAATGGTGTCACGGGCTTTGAAGAAATTCGAACTCAGGACCCAAGAAAGAAACATGCTAAGAGGCAGGCACGCTTGGCAAACCCTCACTGTGATCAATTCTCTCCCAGAAACCTATGTCCCCACTGTGGAAGGTTGTGTGGATCCAGAATTGGCCTCCACAGTCACTTACGGACTCACTGTTTAGACCGTGTTCGTTACTCGGTTACAAGTGATCACCAAAGAAGCAGAAGAATAAACTAGATCATGAAGCAAGGGATGCTACAAACCTTCAAATTGCATGGGAATCTGGCCACCCAATTTAAGATCACAAATGGGAGGCAAACCCTCACTATGATCAACTCCCGCCCGGAAACCAATGTCCCCACTGTGGAAGAACGTGTGGGTCCAGAATTGGCCTCCACAGTCACTTACAGACTCATTGTTAAAACCATGTTTATGGAAGACAATCTTACTCAGCTACAAGTGATCACCAGGGGAGGAGGAGGAGGAGGAGGGTCAGCACAGTCTGGAGCATCGGGAACCTTTTCCACACTGGGAGCATTGATACAGCCTCTCTCCGGTGTGGATTTGCAGGTGACTCACCAAATTGGTTCTCTGGCTGAAGCTTTTCCCACAATGGGAGGACTTGTGCAGTTTCTCCTCAGTGTGGATCCTCCGATGCCGCATTAGCGTTGCTCTGTAACTGAATAATAATAATAATAATAATAATTTATTATTTATACCCCGCCACTCTGTGCAGCTTCCAACAAAGTATTAAAATACAATAATCCATCAAATATTAAAACTTCCCTAAACAGGGCTGCATTCAGATGTCTCCTAAAAGTCTGGTAATTGTTTATTCCCTTGACTTCTGATGGGAGGGTGTTCCACAGGGTGGGTGCCACTACTGAGAAGGCCCTCTGCCTGGTTCCCTGTAACTTGGCTTCTTGCAGTGAGGGAACCGCCAAAAGGCCCTTGGCACTGGACCTCCGTGTTCAGGCAGAACAATGGGGGTGGAGATGCTCCTTCAGGTATACTGGGCTGAGGCTGTTTAGGGCTTTAAAGTCAGCACCAACACCTTGAATTGTGCTCGGAAACATACTGGGAGCCAATCAAGCTTTTTCAAGACCGGTGTTATGTGGTTTCGGCGGCCGCTCCCAGTCACCAGTCTAGCTGCTGCATTCTGGATTAGTTGCAGTTTCCGGGTCACCTTCACAGGTAGCCCCACTTAGAGCACATTGCAGTAGTCCAAGCGGGAGATAAGTAGAGCATGCACCACTCTGGTGAGACAGTCTGCAGGCAGATAGGGTCTCAGCCTGCGTACCAGGTGGAGCTGGTAGACAGCTGCCCTGGGCACAGAATTGACCTGCGCCTCCATGGACAGCTGTGAGTCCAGAATGACTCCCAGGCTGCGCACCTGGTTCTTCAGGGGCACAGTTACCCCATTCAGGACCAGGGACTCCTCCACACCAGCCCGCCCCCTGTCCCCCCAGAACAGTACTTCTATTTTGTTAGGATTCAGCCTCAATAGTTAGCCATCATCCATCCTCCAACAGCCTCCAGACACTCACACAGGACCTTCACTGCCTTCACTTTTTCTGATTTGAAAGAGAGGTAGAGCTGGGTGTCATCCGCATATTGTTGAACACCCAGCCCAAACCCCCTGATGATCTCTTCCAGCGGCTTCATATACTGTTGAAAAACATGGGGGAGAGGACAGAACCCTGAGGCACCCCACAAGTGAGAGCCCAGGGGTCTGAACACTCATCCCCCACCACCACTTTTCTGGGCACAGCCCAGGAGGAAGGAGCGGAACCACTGTATGACAGTGCCCCCAGCTCCCAGCCTCTCTAGATGGTCCAGAAGGATGTTATGGTCGATGGTGTCAAAGGCCGCTGAGAGATCCAGCAGAACTAGGAAACAGCTCTCACCTTTGTCCCTAGCCTGCTGGAGATCATCGACCAATGTGACCAAGGCAGGTTCAGTCCCATGATGAGACCTGAATCCCGACTGGAAGGGATCCAAATGGTTCGCATCTTCCAGGCGTGCCTGGAGTTGTTCAGCAACCACCCGCTCAGTCACCTTGCCCAAGAATGGAAGGTTTGAGACTGGGTTGAGTTGGCCCTATTGGCAGCATCTAAAATATTTTTTTAAGAAGCGGTTTAATAACCACTTCTTTCACCGGATCTGGGAAGGCTCCCTCACAGAGAGAAGTATTCACTGGTTTGAACATTTTGACAGGTTTTCATTATTTTTTCCTTTTGCAAGACAGTAGGTACATTTTACACTAAAAAAGTTACATTTAGTACAGAGCATTCAGCAGGGAGACAACAAAAAACTAACATTAAAGAAAGTAACATTAGTACAGAGACGGTGAACACAATTATAATATCTCACAGGGGCTGGAAAAGGATTCGATACCGCAGACTCTACCGTGGTTTTGAGCATCACAGGGAGCAATGCAGGGGGGCAGACAAGTGGGGAGACTTTACTGATAGCAAATATTTATTCCCTTATTGATACTGAGGAGAAGAAACCTTTGTTCAACTCAAAATTCTTACAACACAATCAAAAAGCATTCGCTGCTCCTTGAGAAAACATTCAGGAACTGCAAAGCACTGGAGACATATGTTTTTTTTAAAAAAAATAAAGATCACATGATCACTGAGTCATTTCCAGGAAGGGAAAATCCCAGTAGCTGAAAACGGAGAAAGTGAAACTTAACTCGGATCTTCGGTGCGAGGGAGCCATGGCTGCTGGAGGGGGGTCACATCCAGCGTCTCCGTGATGAAGCCACTTGCTCCATCTGCCTGGATTACTTCAAGGATCCAGTGACCATCCCAGAGTGTGGGCACAACTTCTGCCGATCCTGCTTGATCCAGTGCTGGGGGGAATCTCAGGCAGAGGCTTCCTGCCCTCAGTGTAGAAAAAGAGTCCAGAGGAGGAGCCTCGTCCCCAACAGGCAACTGGCAAACTTCGTAGAAATAGCCCAGAATCTCAGCCTTCAAGAGGGAAAGGAGGAAGGAGGGAAAGGAGGAGTCTGCGAGGATCACCAGGAGCCCCTGAAGCTCTTTTGCAAGGAGGATGAAGCCCCCATCTGTGTGGTGTGTGACAGATCCAAGGAGCACAAAAACCACGAGGTGATTCCTCTGAAGGAGGCTTTCGAGGAGTACAAGGTAGGAGATCCCTGGATCTTGAGGGGGAGAAATAGCTTTGGATTCTTCTTGGGAGGTTTTATTTTTAATTCTCAGCTCCAAAGTATGAATTGGCATGAATTGGTGGTTTTTTATTTCATTAGAAGCAGCCAAGGGGAAGCCTGAGGGCTCCTGGGATGACTGGGAGGAGGGAGTTGAAGTCTTTCTCTCTGCCAGGGGGACAAAGGGATCTCCCTTGATATCCCTGAGTAGCATCTGCAAAGACTAGATGGAAGTCTGTAAGCAAGGGGTGACCTAACTGGGTCCCAGAGCCCCACAGGGCTGGCACAGAAAAAAGGTAGCTGGTCCAGGGAGCCATGGACCCAAAAATGTTGAAAACCACTGGATTTTTATTTCCTCGATAAAACTACTCTGCTATTATAGCAAGGCCACTGGGCGCAAGAAGCCAGCATACTATTCACCTCCTCTCTGTGTGTCTCAATCTAACCTGAGTTTTCCCTTTTCTCTTTAGGAAGAGATCTGTCGCTGCCTGGAGTTTCTGAGGAAAGAGAGAGAGGAAATTCTGGCCCATCGAGCAGCCCTGGACAAGGAATGCAAAGCCCTCCTTGTAAGTGCCACTCTTATTACTAGTGAGGGAACAGGCACTTGAAGAGTCGAGTCAGGACTGAGGAGGGATGGGGAAATCTGCCCATTTCAGCTTCTTCCTATTTCTCCTTTTCCATATCAGTTTGTTTATTCATTTATTATTCTGAAAATGAATTAGATATTAGGGTGGCTACCTCCTTGTATAAATATTTTGAAATGTACTTCACCCTCATAAATACATTTTTTGTGAACATTACCTGGCTTGTTCAACCTTGAAAAATTCAGAGGTATGAACTTCAAAAGACTGCTCTGTTTTCAGTTTCCATATTTTTCCAGCAATTGTGAATTAGGTAAGTTCACCTTTGAATGCAGCTAAATCGAGTTTATTTCCCATTGTCATTTATTATGTAAAAAGCAGTGGAGGAGAAGCCTGAGGAATTGTGAGCTGAGAGGGTGGAAGCAGGTCAATTCAAATCCTGATTTACCATAAATGTTACTAAAGAGTTGTCTTTCTAAATGTGTGCTCTCCTTCATCTTTAGGAAACTCAGGCCATTTTGAACCTTTACAGAAAACAAGGGAGCTATGGGGATGAACTCTGCACTTTCTCCTCTTCCTCCTCCTCCTCCTCCTCCTCCTGTTTCTCTTGCCTTCCTACACCTAAATGGCACCAGCCTAAACTGAGGGGTGTTTTATGTCCCTGGGTGATCTCTGAACAACTGTGAACTCTGGTTATGCCATGCCCCAAAACATGCAGGGAACATCCATGGCTAGGAAAAATGCTCCTTCCTTTAGGCTGTAGCTCTCTGCAAAATAGAAGTCAACAGAAACAGTAATGGAGAGGGTCTCCCTTCAAAATAAAGGTTTACTTCTTTAGTAACTGGAGGTTTCATGTCTATTAAAAATCCTCCCTGTGGAATTCTCACAATTCTCTTCCTGGTGTCTTGAAGGCTGAGCACCTTCCACACTCCAGACCTCCTCTTTTCTTGCAGAAATTAACAGAAACGGAGAGGCTGAAGACTGTGGAGAAGTTCAGAGAACTGCGCCGGTTCCTGGAAGAACAAGAGAAACGTCTGCTGACTCATGTGGAAAAGGTGGAGAAGGAGATTGCAGGGAGAAGGGATGAGCAGCTGGCCAGACTCTCCAGGAAACTCTCCTCTCTTGAGAGGATCATCCAGGAGATGGAGGAGAAGAGTCAGCAGCCAGCGAGTGAACTCCTGCAGGTAAGATGGTGGCAGGAACAGCCCAAGGCTCCAGGAGAAGGCAGCCCCTTTCATGTATGCAAGGAGTGCAGGGGCTGAGATGATGGAGCCTCTAGTCAGGTTTGTAATGGACAGGAATACCTGAGAGACCTGGGATGCTGAACTCACCTGAATGCAGACTAGAGATTTGTCTGTGTTCTTGATGGAACAGGAGCTGATCTTCTGCTCTTTGCTGATGCTTTGTCTTCGAATGCCTCTCAGCTGTGGGGGGCTTCGTCTGGGATGCGTTCAGGCCTCCTTGACATGAGCCAGTCTCTTGACCGAGCTTCTCTTCCCGTTTCCTCCACAACTTCTGGGTTGATCCCCTTCCCCATGGATACAGATTGACCCAGAATGGTGCTCAGTCACAGTGACCAAAGAGCAAGACAGAGGGACTCATCCAGACTGCTGCTTGTCCCACCCCTTTCCTCCAGGAAAACCTGCTGTTTACTGCTGAATTAGAGCAAACCTCAGCCAGGTTTTCTCCAGACTGACGTTTGCTTTGATGTTGAACTAAGGAGCAGGTTTTTCCTGAGGGAAAGAGGCAGGGCAAAGGCAAAACCACTTGGACCTGTGTTTTCTGGGCACAGGAAAAGCAGAAGTGTGGATGAGCCCAAAGAAACACGGAGTTGTTCTATTACCCCTTTGGAGGCATTTTATGCTGCAGGTGCTTTTTTTTACTTCGAGATGGAAAATAGAATTTGAAATTTGGGGACTAGGGACAGTGCCCTGGTAGGATTATCCTGTAGGCTTACGTTTGTCTGTAGGCTTATGTTTGTCAGTTTGCACAATGCAAACTGGATTAAAGTTATTAAAATATGGAAATGTGGAGAACCTGAAATCGGAACAATTAATAATTTCAGACTGGAAAAATAAAATCTGTGAGAAACCAAAACTGGCTGATTCCGCCATCCCTACCCAAAACCTTGGCATGTGCCAGGCAGACTGACATCCGAGGGGCAGGGTCTGAGGGGGTTCTTCCTAGTGTGGCCTGTGGTGTGCAGTGAATTCCCTTCTCTTTTTCCCTCTAGGATGTGAGAAGGACCTTGAAGAGGTAAGTGGATCTGGCTCATTTCCATTAGCATCACTCTTTGAAGCTGAGATGCAGGAACCTCAGACATGGCCCTCCAGGGGCTGCAGGGGGGAGACTGGAGGACTCAATCCCTGCAGCACCTCACAGGTAAAAGCAGGGCCCCCTCTACTGAACCTGTAGCCCCCCAATTCTCCCTCCAAGGATCAAGGTCAGCTGCCTCCTCCCTCTTTCCCCACATCCCTTCACACAGGGATGGGGGCTCTTTTCTTTCTCTTGCTCTTTCTGTTCATGGACCTTTTGGTAATTTCAAACATCTAGAAGAGAAAGTGCCAAAGATGCTTCGGAAGAGTTTAGGACATATTTCAGTGTCCAACTAGAAGCCCCTCAACTCTGGTAACTCAGCTCCTTTGAGGCACTGAGGCAGGGAAGGTCTGTTGGTCTAGAATGGGTGGGATCCTTTTCTTGGGAGCGTTTCCAGCATGAGAGGCTGAAGGTGGTCTTGAGTGGGGGGTGAAAGTCTAGTTGTTGATGCCTCTGGAGGGAGAGTCCCATGGGGCATGAGGTTGCGTCCTTCCTGGGTGAGAGAGGGGGTGAAGGGAAGGTTGAGCATGTTCTCCTTGACCGCTGGGCAGCTTTGGACATCCCTCATATCCTCTGGAGAAGCTCAGGGAGGGAGGGATTCCAGGCATTCCACCTCAGGGGTTTGGTTCTTAAGTCCTGTTACATCTTGTCCCTTGTGCTGTTTAGCATCCTTACGAAGCCACTGACCAGGGCTTGGAGGTGGGTGTCAAGAGCTGAAGCTGAATCCTGAAAATTACCTGTTGTGAAATGAACTTCAACTTTGTTCATGTTATTGAGATCTCCTGCAAGAATTAGGGAGAAGGGGCCACAATGTGGCCATTCATTGTTTTTCTTTTCATCAGGTATGAGGAAAGAGAGAGTCCAGAGAAGCCACTGGCTTTCCCTCCAGAGCTGAGGAACAGGATCTTGGAATCCTGTGATCTAAATCGCCTTGTGGAAAATACAATGAAACAGTGGGAAGGTAATGAAAAATGGCTGCCAGGATTTCACACTGGGAATTCTGTTACTTCTTCAGAACTGAACATGCCAGGCTCTTATTGCATGGAATTGAGTAACCCCAGGATACCTTCCTTCTTGGTGCTCCAGCCTTCATTTCCTGTCCCCCAGAATGGCCCATGTATATTGTGACGCTGGATCCTGTAAAGAAAGCCTGAACCAGAGTGTAGAGCAAAGTCAGGATTTTTTCCTCCCATGTGCATCTGTTTAAAAAGGTAAAGGTAAAGGTACCCCTGCCCGTACGGGCCAGTCTTGACAGACTCTGGGGTTGTGCGCCCATCTCACTTAAGAGGCCAGGGGCCAGCGTTGTCCGGAGACACTTCCGGGTCACATGGCCAGTGTGACATCGCTGCTCTGGCGAGCCAGAGCCGCACACGGAAACGCCGTTTACCTTCCCGCTGGTAAGCGGTCCCTATTTATCTACTTGCACCCGGAGGTGCTTTCGAACTGCTAGGTTGGCAGGCGCTGGGACCGAGCAGCGGGAGCACACCCCGCCGCAGGGATTCGAACCGCCGACCTTTCGATCGGCAAGTCCTAGGCGCTGAGGCTTTTACCCACAGCGCCACCCGCGTCCCGTGCATCTGTTTACAGCTATACAAAACCTCCTTTTCCTTGTGGTTCCCTGTCTGCACAATCTGGGGTTGTCCTTTTGGAGGTTCTCCTGCTCTGAATGGAGTCAAAGGGCATTGAGAAGCCCCCAGTTCCCCCTCTGCCTCCTGCTCAGGCTTCTTTCTCAGCCGTGGAGCCAAGGCCTGAGCCGTCTCCTCCTCAGACGCCCCCCTGCAGCTGCCATATCTGGGGCTTCAGCCTTCAAGATCTCCTGAGAGTTCCCCCATTGAGAGTGGAAGCAAGAGCACATGAACCCCAGAGGGAACAATTATGCTTGTGAAGAACCTTAAAGATTTGTAGAAGGTTTGTGAGGAAGGGTTTCCTTTTGCCTGAGAGCTCTGCCAATCCTCCCTCATCAACTTTCACTTCTCCTTATGTCTCACAATTTTGGTTTTAATGATCCCCCCCTTTACTTGGGGAAGATGTTAAGGCTGCCTCCATCTCCCCTCTGCATCCTTTTACAGGATTCCTCTTGCTCTGCCTCCCCTCCAGTCCTCCAATGTAGAGCCCAATTTAGGGACAAAGTTCAGAGACCAGCAGGATTCATGCTGAATATTTTTATTCTCTTATTTGTAAGCTTGCTTTATGGTTGCTGAGTTTTAAAGCTTTAGTTATTTTCATAGATTCTTTCAATGATTTTCTTGTTTTTAATTATTTTTTGTACAATTTAATTAATATTCAATAATTGTGCTTGAATTTAAGGATGCCACGTTATGAAATGTTACTTTTGTATGGAGATTTATTTCTGGTGGAAGAGTGTTGCCCTTACACTTTATATCTTTCTGCTTCCTCAGATGCTCTGTTATACAGAAAACCGATTCAGAAAGGTAAATTTCCAGGGGTGGAACAATTTGACAGGAGGGATGGGGACTGATATTTCATGGGTGTTGAACCGTCTGTTCTGCTGATTTTCGGACCCCCATCAATGGCGTAGCTCTGGGTAACAGTCCTCTACTGGCGTTTGGGTTCTTTGTCTGTCCCATGAATGAACTGGGAGGTTGAAGCCTTGGATTGGGGGCAAAGCTTGTCCCTGCGAAGAACCTGCACACCAGTCTGAGTTCAATTCCTGCCTATAGACAATTATCCTCGTTTTTTGTTTAATTTTATATATTGTGTTTTCTTTCATAAAATGTATATACTGCTTTCTGGTAGGAAAAAGCCTCAGAGCCTTACAATATCTTACAAAAGCCCTTAAGGAGAATCCTGCAGGGTCAGTCCAATGTCCATCTTGTCGAGTTCTCATGTATAAGGAATAAGTGTGTTAAAAGGGGCACCCGCAAGCACCCAGTCCCTCCTCCACCTCCTGCCAGGCTGGTCTCCCAGCAGCAGAGCCAAGGCCTGAGCTGCCTCTTCCTCAGAGTTTCAACCTCACCAGCCTTTTCTCGTGCTTCAGCCATCCCCATCTCCTCAGAGTTCCCACAGTTCTTTTGAGATCAGCCCCATTCCAGGAGGGGGGACTTCCCATTGCACGAGACCCTTAGAAGTACAGTGCAAAGCTCTGCCAATTTTCCCTGTGCAATTTGGTTTGTCAGCATACTTGGAAATTCCAGTTTCAACAGCTTTTCCCGTCCAGTTTACTTGGGGCAGATGTTAAACCTTTCTTCATCCATCCAGCTCAGATCCCCATTTCATTTGTGGATTTTGAATGGTTGTATTCCCCCATTTTCTAGTATGGTTTACCATTTCTGATTTTCCCATGAAATCATGGAATAGCAGAGTTTGAAAGGATCCCAAGGATCATCTAGTCTAATCCCCTGCAATGCAGGAATCACAGCTAAACTCGTTAGTTGTTTTAATTCCTTAGGCCTAGTGATATTACATTCTCAAGAATTATATTTTGGAGAATAATTAACATCACTACTTAGGCCTACAGTTGTCGTCTTTGCATGATTTCATCTTTTGCTTGAAATAAGGAAACAACATAGGCTATGTTATGGTGATGTTTTGTAAATATACATATATATTTTTAGCTACTGCATTGTAGCCTGTTAAGCCTGTCTTTTTGCTTCCTCAGATGTTCAGTCATTCAGAAATCTTCAGAGAGGTAAATTTCACATGAAGACCCCAATTCACAGGATGGGAGGGACTAGTGTTTCATGGGGGTCAAGAGTCTCTTGTACCACAAAGGAAGAGAGGGTGGACTTGAAGGTGCAGAAGGTGGGGGGGGGGGGAGAGAAACTGCCCAGAAGGATCAGCTGGAGGAGGGAAGAGTTTCATTCCTGCCTAGAGAGAATTGGGTTGCTTTTCCATGTGACCTTTTTCTCAGACAGGTCCTCTATTTTCATGATTAAAATTTCTCCCCTGGGCGGATTTTTAAAATTTGGCAAAATGTCTCAAGTTGCTTGGTTTGGTTTACAGTAACCCGTGAAAATTTTTCTAGTGCATTAGACTCAGATCTAAGGCACCCAGCTAAGCTAGCCTGGAGCAGAGAATTGCAACAGAGCAGCATCTTAAGCTGGCCACATCCTGTATAAAACCCTTCTCTTGTGGCTGAACTAAAAGGACGCTGGCTCAGCTACAAGATCTTGGAGGAGGAATCTGGAAGGGCAAGAGTTAACATCCCCCTGCCCTTAAGGAGAGTCCATATGTGGGGCAACCCCACACTTGCCTGTCATGACTGTCTAAGCTCCTAACTGGTAACTTTTTGAGTTATTCCCTCTTCCCTCCATGGAACTAGTCTTATGTTATATATTACATCCAAAAGAGAAGCATGGAATAAGCTGTCCTTTGTAAAATTGCTGTGCCACCTGCCTTTTATTTTCCCCAGACTTCCAAGATGGTGGGGAGGAAGGCAAAGACAGGCCAAGTGGGTGAGAGCGAAGGAGAGCAGGAATAAACAGGCTCCCCATTTAACACAATTTTCACTTGTGGGGGGCACGAGGGCCCAGAACGTGACCCCCACGAAAGTGAGGGGAGGCCTATATGTGGTTTTATGTTGTATTATTATGCTGTGAACCACCCTGAGACCTATGGATGAAGGGCAGGAATCAAATGTGATATTATTATTATTATTATTTATTACAGTGGGGTCCTCATCCCCCACCCCAACCAGAGGTCCCCAAATTCCCTCAGAGATGGTCAGAGGAAAGCAGCTTCTCTCCTCTCCTGCCTCCTCCAATTCTCCGCTCTTTCTCTTTAGATAACACGGAAGAGATGAGTAAAAGGGTTCCTGGGTGGTTTTTCCTCCTAGAAAATGCCTGGGTTGAGAGAAGGGCAGGCACAATACACATTGAATATAAGAAAGTGAAGAAAACTGATTTAAAAACCATCAAGGAAGATATTTATTCTGATGAGAATCTGCAAGGAGGAGTCTCAGTCTAGCATGCGATGCAAAGAAATTCCCCTTGGTCTGAAAGGGAATCTGGGTTTTTGGGTGTTATCTATCTATCATCTGTCAGGATGTCCGTTTCTGTCTCTCAGCTGACTCTGCCTATTCTTCTCTTTCCCTCCTCTTCTCCCCAACAGCAAATGTCACTCTGGATCCAGAAACAGCCCATCCCCAACTCATCCTGTCGGAGGATGGGAAAAGCGTGAGATTGGGAGACAAACCTCAAGCCCTGCCTGATAATCCTGAGAGATTCAACAAGCGGCATTATGTGTTGGGACGTGAGGGATTCACAGCAGGCAGCCATTTCTGGGAAGTGACTGTGGGAAGTGAGGGAGAATGGGCTGTGGGGGTTGCCAGGGAGTCTGTGGAGAGAAAGGGGTACTTCTCCATATTCCCTGAGAGAGGGATCTGGGCTGTGGGGAAGTCGGGAGATGAGTACTTGGCCTGCACCTCCCCTGATTACTCTCTTCTGTCCCTGAGGGAGAAGCCCAGGAGGATCCGGGTGACTCTGGACTATGAAGGGGGACGTGTGTCTTTTTCTGACGCTGACTCAGGAGCCGAACTCTACACGTTCCCAGGAGCCTCGTTCTCTGGAGAGACCCTCCTCCCTTTCTTTCTTCTGTGGGGAAATAAAACCCACCTCAGTATCTCCTGAGGAGACTAAATCTGCCTCTCAGGCCCAGTTGGGAGTTTCTTTCCAGACCAGAGTGACTGACATAAAAGACATTTACCCGCCAAGAGCACATTGGGCAGTTTTCCAAGGGCCCTTTGAGAGGATTCATTCCAGTCAAAATCAGCAGAAATAACAAAAGAAAAACGGGTTGCTCTTGCTTTGCATTTTTCTTCCTTTTCCCAGAATTCCCTCTGCAGCTCACTTCTTAGAGAGACAGTCACACATTTAGGAGTCCTAATAAATTTTCTCACCTTCAATCTTGTTTTCCTTTTGAGGTGTCTGATTTGGCAGAGGACAAGACTCTTAATCTCAGGGTTGTGGGTCTGAGCCCCACGTTGGGCAAAGGTTTCCTGCACTGCAGGGGGTGAGACTAGATGACCCTCAGGGCCCCTCACAACTCTGCAATTCTAGGAAACCTTTCTCTCCCCACAAGACCTTATGCAGCTGTGAAAATACATGCATCATTGAATTAATAGATGACTAAAAAATGAACCCATTCCCCCACATCAGGCAGGATAGCTCCTTGCTCTGGAGACCTCAGACGGGAAGAAAAAGAGAAAAAAATTGAGCAGGGCATCATCTTCAAATGCCCTCTGTAGAAACAGCCTCACCATCTCCACATGTTGTCAGAAGTAAACCTCCTTGCATTGAGCGGGGCTTCTGCTCAGTTAAATGTGTTTTGAGTGGATGCATTAATGTTCCTTATTCACAGGCTGGATTCTGTCTATCGGGGGCATCAAATGGGGTGTCCTCTGGATAATGCTGGACTTCAACTTCCCTCCAACCCATCCAGCATGGCCAGGGGACAGAGAGGATGAGAGTTGCAGTCTGGCAGCTTCCGCAAGGGGCCCCATGGCCTGTGCTGCCCCATACATTACGCAGGGCACCTTCCCTTTGCTCCTCAGCCCCACCCCAAATACACAGTGCTCCCCCAAGGAGCGTCATTTCGGCACCAGGTGCATCTGATTTCTATTCTGGGATACTAACAGCTGGAACACCACATGCCTGTGGACTTGACCCCTCTCAAAGATCAGGCAGGACTCACTCTGGGATACTCCACTATCAGGGCCACTGAGTACTGACCGCTGCAGCCTGCTCTCCTTTCCCTGCGTTTCCCACGGGGTGGTGGCACATGATGGAATAAATACACCTCCCCCACCCACCTGCCTAAGGGCTGCCTCCCCTTGCTCCACCCCCTACATGATGTTGGCCTTGTTTGTGTGTCATCGTACGTTTCCCTGTGAGCCTCCACTCACCCTGTGGAAGGAAGGACACAAAAGTGTCCCATTTGGTCCAGCGCCCAAGAGGGGCCACCCAGACGCCTGTGCAAAACCTGCAAGGAGGACCAGAGAGCAAAAGCAGCCTTGCCCCCCCCCCCCTGCAGCCTCCAGCAACCGATCTTTACAAGCATGGGCGCCAACTTGAATAAAAATATTATTGGCGGGGGGAGCAGATAAGCCCTAATCCTCTCCACCTTCGGCTTGGTTTTATCCCTCGGTCCCCTCCAGCACCTTCCCCTGCTCCTTGGTGGTGGCACGCACCCCTTGCCCCGGGCACCCTGAGCTGGGGGTCTGGCCCAATGCCCACCCCCACTGCTGACAGGCAGCACCACGCAGCCCCTTCCACACCACCCTTGTTCAAAAAAGCAGCCCTCGTTACAAATGGGAGGGGCCAAAGGCCACGTTGGGAACCCCAGGGAGAAGCTGACTGGAGTGGCCACTTTGCCTAGAATGGACAATGCCCCCCAAAAACACACTCACACACACACACAAATATTTGCTGTCTCCCTAACACATTTCTCTTGCATTGGCAGTCAGAATGCAGAAAAACAATGGGAGCACTAAGCATGTTCAAGAATGCTGTTTGAAGGCACACAACACAGTGTGACTTAAACTGACACAATGGATGAAACATCTAGGCTTAGATTGGACCCTTTTTAAAGTAGGCCATGCTGGGAATAGGCATACATAGAACTGAGCAAATGCCAATACAGTGGTGCCTCGCAAGACGAAATTAATTCGTTCCGCAAGTCTCTTCGTCTTGCGACTTTTTCGTCTTGCGATGCACGGTTTTCCATAGGAATGCATTGAAAATCAATTAATGCGTTCCTATGGAAACCGCCTTCCCCCGACCTCTTCTGGCGGGCGGCATTTTAAAATCGCCCGGGACAGCGGAGGACTTCTCCGCTGTCCGGGGCGATTTAAAAGCCCCTGGGAAGGCAGGCAGGGGGGACAAACACTTTTGCCCCCCGCCTGCCTTCAGAAGAGGTCCAGGACAGGCTTCGCGGACCTCTCCGCAAGCAGCGGGAGCGCTCCTTGCGGAGAGTTGCCAGCGCGCCCAGGCTTCGCGGCCCCGCCGCCGGGCTTCGGGACATCGTTCCGAAGCCGGGCGGCGGGGGGAGGCTTTCCCGCCCCGCCGCCGGGCTTCGGGACATCGTTCCGATGCCAGGCGGCGGGGGGAGGCTTTCTCGCCCCGCCGCCCGGCATCGGGACGATGCCCCGAAGCCGGGCGGCGGGGGGAGGCGTTCCTGCCCCGAAGCCGGGCGGCGGGGGGAGGCTTTCCCGCCCCACCGCCGGGCTTCGGGACATCCTTCCGATGCCGGGCGGCGGGGGGAGGCTTTCTCGCCCCGCCGCCCGGCATCGGGACGATGCCCCGAAGCCGGGCGGCGGGGGGAGGCGTTCCTGCCCCGCCGCCCGGCATCGGGACGATGCCCCGATGCCGGGCGGCGGGGGGAGGCTTCAAAAGCCGTCCGGGGGCTTTTAAATCGCCCCGGACAGTCCCGGGGCGATTTAAAAGCCCCCGGTTAGGCAGGCAGGGGGGGCAAAGACTTTTGCCCCCCACCCGCCTTGGGAAGAGGTCCTGGACCTCTTCCGAAGGCGGGCGGGGGGCAAAAGTCTTTGCTCCCCCCTGCCTGCCTTTCCGGGAGAGCGGAAAAGGCTGCCTTCCCGCTCTCCCGGAAAGGCAGGCAGGGGGGAGCAAAGACTTTTGCCCCCCCGCCCGCCTTCGGAAGAGGTCCAGGACCTCTTCCCAAGGCGGGCGGGGGGCAAAAGTCTTTGTCCCCCCCTGCCTGCCTTCAAAAGCCGACCGGGATAGCGGGAAGCGCTTCCCTGCTATCCCGGACCGCTTTTAAAATGCTGGCGGTGGGGAGCAAAGCCTTTCGCCCCCGCCGGCCTTCCTGGACCTCTTCTGAAGTCCGGAGGGGGGGAAAAGGCTTTGCTCCCCACCGCCAGCATTTTAAAAAAGGTCCCCGAGATTTCCCTATGGGCTTTCGTCTTGCGATGCAAGCCCATAGGGAAAATCGTCTAGCGAAGCGTCGCAAAAACCGAAAAACCCTTTCGTCTTGCGGGTTTTTCGTCTTGCGAGGCATTCGTCTTGCGGGGCACCACTGTATTGCATGAGGTTGCAGAGCAGAGAGAGAGAGAAACCAATAAGGGTTATTCTATCGCTGCGGCACAGAGCTGCCTTGGGCTCTTCCGCAACCGTCACCTGGTAACAGTCACTCCATCACTGTTTCTACCCCAAATGGTCATTATAACTTGAAGAACTAGTACTGAGATTGCTCCTTTCCTCCTCCCTCCCTATTCCCCTTTCCTTTTATGTCACCTCTTTTAGCTTGTTTTTCATTGATCTGTGAAACTGCATTCTTATTTCACCACAAACAGATGCTTATGTTCAAAGAAATTGGTTTGAGAAGCACATTCACACTAAATCAAGCATTGCTGCAATCCATAGTGATCCGTGGAGAAGAGAAACAAACTGCTCTGACTGTAAAAACACAGTTTAAATCATGGCAAGGTGTTGTGAGGAGGTGCTAGCAACATGGGTCCCTATTGCTGGTGAAATGGCTTATTCCCACCTCACCCCACTTTTTATCCCCAGAACAGCTCTGTGAGGTTGACTGGTATCAGGAAGAGCAACTGGTCCAGGGGACTCTGAATTCCTAAAGCTAAAAAGGGACTTGAACCCAACTCTCCCCAAGCCCAAGTTTCTAGGCATCTGGTTGTCTCCCCCCTCTCTGCCACCCAAAGTCAACAAGGGTCAGGTGAAAAGTTATGCATTTACCTACTTGCACATACTGTTGTTGCTGTTTAGTCGTGCCCGACTCTTCGTGACCCCCTGGACCAGAGCACGCCAGGCACTCCTGTCTTCCACTGCCTCCCGCAGTTTGGTCAAACTCATGCTGGTAGCTTCGAGAACACTGTCCAGCCATCTCGTCCCCTGTCGCCCCCTTCTCCTTGTGCCCTCCATCTCTCCCAACATCAGGGTCTTTTCCAGGGAGTCTTCTCTTCTCATGAGGTGGCCAAAGTACTGGAGCCTCAGCTTCAGGATCTGTCCTTCCAGTGAGCACTCAGGGCTGATTTCCTTCAGAATGGATCGGTTTGATCTTCTTGCAGTCCATGGGACCCACCTTATTTTGGTGACAGTGTTTTGAATTGCTTTTAATTACTGTCTTTAATGGTTGTAACCGGGCGGTAAAGGGCTAATTCATTGCAAGAATAAGAATAAGTGGGGAGCTTTATCCTCCAAGTCACACTCCAAATTTAATTTCTTAACATGCTAAGCAACTGCTTCTTTCGCCCAGTGGAGCAAGCAGTTTGCATTCTTTTCTCCATTTTCTCTCTGCTCAAATCACAAAGGCTTCGTTTTCTGGTGTTCTCTTATGTTGCACAGATGGTCGGAGATTCTCCCACCATTGGGGCTTTAGCATGGCTCTAACACCGATCAGATGTTTGGAAGCTGTGGCTGGATGGTTACGTGGGAGCCGGTTGAAGTTAAATCCTTTGAAGACAGAGGTCCTCTGGCTGGGACAGGACGATATGGGATTGAAGGGGCAACTCCCATCTCTTGCAGGGGTGCAATTAGTGCCAGCACCGTCCATTATGAGTTTGGGTGTAATCTTTGATAGCTCCCTCTCCATGGAGGCGCAGGTTACAGCTATAACAAAGGCGGCATTTTTTCATCTCCGCCAAGCTAAGCAGTTGGCTCCTTACCTTTCTCGCCCTGACCTAGCCACTGTGATCCATGCAACGGTCACCGCAACAAAAATGGATTATTGTAACTCGCTCTACATGGGGCTGCCCTTGAGACTGACCCAGAAACTCCAGCAGGTGCAAAATGCCGCGGCGCGACTCCTTACGGGGTCCTCGCTGCGAGATCACATTCACCCGGTGCTATACCAGCAGCACTGGCTTCCGGTGGAGTACAGGATCAGGTTTAAGGTGCTGGTTTTAACCTTTAAAGCCCTATATGGCCTAGGACCCTTGAACATACGGGACCGCCTTTCCTGGTATGTCCCACAGAGGAACTTACAGTCTTCAAATAAAAACATCCTGAAGGTCACAGGCCTCAGGGAGGTTAAGCTGGCCTCAACTAGAGCCAGGGCTTTTTCGGTTGTGGCTCCAATCTGGTGGAACGCTCTGTCACAAGAGACTAGGGCCCTGCGGGATTTGACATCTTTCCGCAGGGCCTGTTCCACCAGGCCTTTGGCCAGGGCGCAGCCTGACTCCCTCCTTTGGCAATCTTTACAGAACTTAAGCTAATGGTTGCCATCAATTTGATTTTAATTAATTTGTATAATGGAATGTTTTTAGAATGTTGCACTATTTTATTGTTGTTAGCCGCCCTGAGCCCGGCTTCAGCTGGGGAGGGCGGGATATAAATAAATTATTATTATTATTATTATTATTATTATTATTATTATTATTATGTTATTGCTCTATTGCCATCTGAAGGGGCCCTCTTCTGCAAGAAGCAACAGTGGAGTCTTATGGAACCTCCCAGTGTCCATATTTTCCAGGGACAGACCTGGATTTACAGAAGCCGTCCCAGTTTTGGATTTCATCTCAGAATGTTCCGCTTTTCCCTGGGACGTCCCTCTTTTTGTCAGAGAAATGTTGGAGGGTACGCTGGTGCTGTGTGTCCTTTGTCTCTTAACAGGGTGGGTTCTCTGGTGGGCAGCAGTTTTCTTTAGGTGCTTCTCACCACCTGTCCCAGAAACGGATCCATCCTCTCTCTCCTCTGAGCGGCTTTGCTGTGGATGCTCCAGTCTGAGCTGACCCTACAGAGCATTTTCACACTCAGAACTCCAGGAAACATCGTCCTTTTCTTCTCATCCTCTCATTGAGGAGCTCTCATAAGGATCTCGAAGGGAGCGATTCCCTTCGATGTCAACACTCGTCCATCCTTCACCTGCTGGAGATACGAGAACATCCCCCAAAAACCAACTAATTTTCCGGTCTAGAGAAACACAAAACTAAAAAGAGAGTATTCACAACGGGAGCTCACCCCGTCGCGGGGATTCGAGCCGCCGACCTTCTGATCGGCGGGGTGATCGGCAGAAGAGACGGGGTGAATACTCCCCTTCCACCCGTTAAAAGACCTTGTAGGAAATCTCTCAAAGGGACAGAGAACACCACAGAACTGTCTGAGCTCTGGACATCTCCTTTTGCCTGCTTGTTGAATCAGAGAATCTGTGACTCCAATACTCACCTGCCCTCCCAGCAGCAGGCAAGCTGAGAAGCAGAGCTCACTCCCTCAGCTCTGCTGTAACAGACCAGAGCCATCAGGCCTCTTGCTCTCACCTGCAGGCAGAAATTCCTTCAGTGGGAGAGATAGGAAATTCAGGATTCGGGCGAATTTCACCAGTTTCACTGCCCCTGAACTCCCTGAACAGATACATAGCAATGTTCAAAACCCTGCTTCCTACCACAGTGCTGCGAGGCGCCGGGGTGAAATCACTGAGGCAGTTTCACCCCAGCCCTGCAAGTAAGCCGGAGAAGCATCAGGGCTCCCTCAGCTGGGGGGCGGGAGCACTTTAAGGGAGTCCCCAGCTCGCTTGCAGAGTGGGATGGTGGATTCACTCAGTGGTATATCGCTGGTGAAACCGCCACCACTCCTAAGCTGGAGGGTGTCAAGAGCGGCTATGATTTCATCTGCAATATATTGCTGAGTGAAGCCGCCATTGCAGTCTGCCCCTTCTGCCGGTCCTGGGCGATGTATCAATACATCGTCCAGGCCTACTGCTGAGGAGGATTAGACCTGAGGTACAGAGAGTTGGTGGCACTGTGGGTTAAACCACAGAGCCTAGGACTTGCCGATCAGAAGGTGGGCGGTTCGAATCCCCGCGACGGGGTGAGCTCTCCTTGCTCGGTCCCTGCTCCGGCCAACCTAGCAGTTCGAAAGCACCTCAAAGTGCAAGTAGATAAATAGGTACTGCTCCGGCAGGAAGGTAAATGGCGTTTCCATGCACTGCTCTGGTTCTCCAGAAGCGGCTTAGTCATGCTGGCCACATGACCTGGAAGCTGTATGCCAGCTCCCTCGGCCAATAAAGCGAGATGAGCGTCGCAACCCCAGAGTCAGCCACGACCTAATGGTCAGGGGTCCCTCTACCTTTTTACAGAGAGTTGGTTAGGAAATGTAGAATCCAGACCCAAGACTTACCCAGCAAACTGGCTTCTTCTTCATCTCTTTCCTGCTTGATCTCTGTGGCCAGCAGCCTCTGGTCAGTGTCTGATGCGGCCTGCCAATCCACCGTGGAGACGTTCACTGCTGCCTGGTCCTGAAATGGTGCTGACACCTGAAATAGCAACATGGAGTCGCTTTTGAGATGGCAGGGACAGGCCTTAGGAGGGTTGAGCTCTACCGGCAACATTATGATCCTACAGCAGTCTACTGAGAAGTAGACTCCTGAGTCTGTGGAAGCAGACATACTCCAAGTCAACCCTGCAGGTACCACACAGATGAGGAGATTTCACCCCTCCCATACCCAAGAATCTCCTGATCATCTCCTGAGGTCTCTGCTGACTCTACAGAGAGGAGGAGCAATGTACTGCTCTCTACTTAATTAGTCAAGTGAGTGAGTCTCTGTGTGTGAGAGAGAGAGTCAGTCAGCGTGTTGGAGAGTGAGTGCAAGAGATAGTATTTAGAGATAAGATTGCTGCTAAGAGCAGCTGCAGGCACTCAGAGTAGCATTGATGTATGCTCAGAATATTTAGCTCTGTATATAGTTTGTATTATAGCTGTAGTTATAGAATAAAAGCTGATGCTTCACAGAGCTGCTCTCCGAGTGGTTTATACTCTGCAAGACTCTGCAAAACGCTGCTGCGCAATGACTGCATTATTGAGACAGTGAATCCGGTGCTCTCAGCTCCAAGCTGTGAGTCCACAGCACTGTGACCAGTTCCTGTGGGAAAGGAGGTCTCTGGCAGTGCTACCCAGCTCGCCTAGCCCAGTCGGGGTTGAGGTGCATGAGTCCAGTTGGTGCACTGGCTCAAGGGCGATGCTGACAACAGACCCATCTTATCCCAGTCAGCATCTGTATTGGATCAAATCCGCACTTTGGACTATGCTGAAATGGCAAAACTCACCGGAAAGCTCAGGAACTAAGAAGACAAAAACTTCAAGAAATTATGGGGGGGGGGAAATATAATTTATTTAGGAGACCACTGTAAGCAGATGAAAACATTAGCAGGATTTTAATATCGTTTGTAACATAACAAACACTTTGGACAATATGGACAGATACAAAAATTAGATTATGGAATAATATGCAATTGAAAATGTTCACAATAAGACCCATGAAAGGGATGGTGGGAAGTCTTGAGATTCTCTATATACGGATGTGCATTTGTTATAAATTTATATTTGCAAAACCAAATAAAAACGATTTCGGATCAATCCGCACTTTCTTTTTAAAGCCCTCTTATGCCACTTTAAAGGAACGCGGGTGGCGCTGTGGGTTAAACCACAGAGCCTAGGATTTGCCGATCAGAAGGTCGGCAGTTCAAATCCCCGCAACGGGGTATGCTCCCATTGCTCGGTCCCTGCTCCTGCCAACCTAGCAGTTCGAAAGCACTTCAAAGTGCAAGTAGATAAATAGGTACTGCTCCAGCGGGAAGGTAAACAGCGTTTCTGTGTGCTGCTCTGGTTCGCCAGAAGCGGCATAGTCATGCTGGCCACATGACCCGGAAGCTGTACGCCGGCTCCCTTGGCCAGTAAAGCGAGATGAGCGCCGCAATCCCAGAGTCAGCCACGACTGGACCTAATCGTCAGGGGTCCCTTTACCTTTATGCCACTTTAAACTTTTCCCCTCCTATAGCTACAACTCTCAGAGCAGATTAATAATCAAACCCTCTTTCCAGGGAACTCTGGGAATTGTAGCTCTGTGAGGGGGATAAAGGCTGTTTCTTAACTACTCTCAGCACCTTTAACAAACTACAGCTCCCAGGATTCCTTGGGGGAAAGCCATGACTGTTTGAAGTGGGATAAGGATGCTTTAAATGTATAATGCAGATGGGAGTTTCACACATACCGACCGACAACCTCACCTCTTTCCCTTGCCTCTGGGTCTCCTGCTGCACCCGAAGGAACCCTTCGGCCAGAGTCACCTGGGAGCAGGTCTCGGGCCGCACTCCCTCACCTTGCTCTGGATCTCTGGCGGCAGGATGGTCAGGAAGTGCTCCAGGACCAGCAGCTCCAGGACCTGCTCCTTGGTGTGCCTCTCCATGTTCGGCCACTGGGAGCAAAGCTCCTGGAGTCGGCTGTAGGCCCCACTGGGCCCCTCGGCCTCCTGGTAGCAGAAGCCCCTGAAGTGCTGGTGCTGCATTTCCCTCCTCAAGGCGTCCCTGCGCAAGATGGCTGCCTTCGATTTCCCATAATCCTCTCTGTCTCCAGTCTCCAGCCTCTGAAAGGCCCGCTTCTCTGTAAAGACATCTATTATGCATCTGAAACTATATGTACAGTACTGTATTAATTCAGAATTTAAATAACATGAACACGCAGGGATGAAAAATTTGTATGAGTCACCCCATAACAGAGGCCTGTTTTATCCTTTTCCTTACACAGTGGTACAATGTCCTCTTGAACAAGTTGCACAGCTGCAAGAAGTATTTATAATGACTGAGTTGGATGAATATATATATATATTTTTTAAAAAATCTTAATCATTATTCAGGGATTATTTAACAGCTTCATTCACGGATTGTGGCATCACATGGGGGAGAGCCTGGCAAGCGCATCGGTGGCACACTGTGGGTGCCACGATAACCCATGGGTGCCACCCTGGAGAAGCCAGAGGGAGGTGATAATACAGTGGTACCTCGGGGTTAAGAACTTAATTCGTTCCGGAGGTCCGTTCTTTTTTTTTTTATATAAATTTTTATTGAAGTTTCCACAAATTTTAAACACAACAAAACAACACAATAACAAAGAAAAAAGAAAAAAGACAATATAGAGTATAGAAACAAAAAACACATATAAGTTCAAATTTTAATTTCTTACGCCTTACTTTCCCGACTTCCTCATACCTCCCCTTTCTGTATTCTAATTTCTGATTAATTTATCAGCAAATCCTTCCCTTACTTTTAACTTAATTTTAATATTACTCATTTTCATTAAATTACCCCTTATCGCTTTTAACCCCTTATTTTATAATCCAGCGTCATTCTAACATTCATTAATTTTACAATATTTCCTTAAATAATCCTTAAATTTTTTCCAATCTTCTTCCGCCGTTTCTCTTCCCTGGTTTCGGATTCTGCTCGTCATCTCTGCCAAACCCATGTAGTCTATCACCTTCATCTGCCATTCTTCCACGGTGGGTAGATCTTGCGTCTTCCAATACTTTGCGATGAGTATTCTTGCTGCTGTTGTAGCATACATAAAAAATGTTCTGTCCTTCTTTAACACCAATTGACCGACTATGCCCAGGAGAAAAGCCTCTGGTTTCTTAGGGAAAGTGTACTTAAAAACCTTTTTCAGTTCATTATAGATCATTTCCCAGAAAGCCTTAATCCTTGGGCACGTCCACCAAAGGTGAAAGAATGTTCCTTCAGTTTCTTTACATTTCCAACATTTATTTTCGGGCAAGTGATAGATTTTTGCAAGCCTGACTGGGGTTATGTACCACCTGTAAATCATTTTCATAATATTTTCTCTTAAGGCATTACATGCCGTAAATTTCATCCCGGTAGTCCATAACCTTTCCCAGTCAGCAAACATTATGTTATGACCAATATCCTGTGCCCACTTAATCATTGCAGATTTAACCATTTCATCTTGTGTATTCCATTCCAACAGCAAGTTGTACATTCTTGACAAATTCTTAGTACTGGGTTCTAACAATTCAATCTCTAATTTTGATTTTTCCACCTGGAAGCCAATTTTCCTGTCAATTTTAAAAACTTCCATTATTTGATAGTAATGAAGCCAGTCTCTCACTTTCCCTTTTAGTTTCTCAAAACTTTGCAATTTCAATCTGTCCCCTTCTTGTTCCAAAATTTCACAATATCTCGGCCATTTGGCCTCCATATTAAGTTTCGGAGGTCCGTTCTTAACCTGAAACTGTTCTTAACCTGAAGCACCACTTTAGCTAATGGGGCCTCCTGCTGCCGCTGTGCCACCAGAGCACGGTTTCTGTTCTCATCCTGAAGCAAAGTTCTTAACCTGAGGTACTATTTCTGGGTTAGCGGAGTCTGTAACCTGAAGCGTACGTAACCTGAAGCGTATGTAACTCGAGGTACCACTGTACTGAGCTAGGGAGAGCAATGGCCTGGCAGGATCCAGCATTTGCTGCACAAATTTGCTGGTTTAATCTTCAGAAATGACAGCTGAAAGGATCCCAGGCCAAAGCTATGTAGGTGCAGCAAACAAAGGAGCTCTGACTAACCTTAATCTCCTTTGGTGAAGCTGGTGAGGTTTTCTCATGACACCCCCTGCGAAAGCTATGGGGAGAACTACAGGGCTCAAGTGCCAACCACCTTTAAACCTATGTGAAAGCATTTATAAACCACTTAATCTCTTATTCTGGTTTTTTTTTTAAATCTCTTAAACGGTCCACAATATAAAATCAATAAACCACAGCATTAATAACACAACACAAATGGTGTAAAAGCATATGAAAACAAGGAAAAATTCAGGGAATTCCTCTCTTTTTTTTAGAATCTGTGGCTAGCCACCTTCCCTGGAAGGAGTTAAAACCAATAAGAAGCTCTGGTTGCCAGAGAGGACTGAAAAGGGGACTGTAAATAGTGCAAAGTCCCTTCCTGTTCTCCTTCCTTCACCCCCCCACCCCCTACTCTATTCCCGGGATCATCTACCTTTTGAATTTTTGCACCTTCGGCTCTTGAGTTAATGTGATGCTGTCTTAAGAAGTCTTTGCAGCAGGTCTCAAGTGCAGGTAATTTTTCAAAAAAATAATATTATTATTTTTAAATGCTTGGGTGGGAGTGCCCTGTTCATTTTTGCGGGTGGGGAGGAGGAGAAAGAAAAGAAATTAGGACCCCACCCTCAACTCAGGCGGTTCCCCTCTGGCGGATTTCTGAAAAGGCGTTTTGGTGTTAAAAATTTAGATTTAGATTTAGATTTAGATAAATTTATTGTCATTGTCCGTATATACACAGTATACACAACAACGAAAATCAAACACCCAAAGACCGGATTCACACACACATTTGCACGCATCTCCAACACTCTCATCCCATTCAGACATAATCTATAAAACATAACATAATCCAGAATATAACATAACCTATTAAAGGCATAGCATAACCTAAAACCTATCTCATTCCTTACTACTTCCTGCTTGCTATTTCTTACAAGTTCTAAAAACTTAGCAAGGCGAGAGAAAGCACAACTGGAATGACTGCAATGGGTCCTAGCAAGGAAACATAAGGGGAAAAATATAGATACACACACGGGGAGGGGGCTTTCGTTGCACTAAGGGGGTGGGAGACCCCATACCTTCCTAGATCAAGGGTGATGAGGAGAAATTTAAAAGCAGTTTATGGCAAGGGTATAACCACAGACTTCAAGATCCCTAGCTGCATTCAAACTATACATCTGAAGCACATTTTCTCCACCCCCATCCCTGAAACCTTGGAATAGTGGTTTGTTAAGGGTACTGAGAAATGTAATTCTTTGGGGTGTGTGTGTGTGTTAAACTACAGTTCCCAGGATTATTTGTGGTTGTGTGTGTGTGGTGTGTGCTTTAAATGTTCCAGAGGTCTGTTCTTAACCTGAAACTGTTCTTAACCTGAAACTGTTCTTAACCTGAAGCACCACTTTAGCTAATGGGGTCTCCAGCTGCCGCCGCGCCGCGCCGCCGGAGCCTGATTTCTGTTCTCATCCTGAAGCAAAGTTCTTAACCTGAAGCACTATTTCTGGGTTAGCGGAGTCTGTAACCTGAAGCGTATGTCACCCGAGGTACCACGGTACACAGCTTGGGTGTCTCCAGACAAGGCACTTTATTGAGCATTCATCCCGATTCGTTGGCAATTTAAAGAGCATTCATTTGAAGGTTTGATGATGTTGTATCAAAGCGGGAAGCGGGTTCAGCTGTAATTCTGCAACCTGAATTTACCAGTACAGTGGTACCTCGGGTTACATACACTTCAGGTTACAGACTCCGCTAACCCAGAAATAGTACCTCCGGTTAAGAACTTTGCTTCAGGATGAGAACAGAAATCGCACGGCTGTGGCATGGTGGCAGCAGAAGGCCCCATTAGCTAAAGTGGTGCTTCAGGTTAAGAACAGTTTCAGGTTAAGAATGGACCTCCGGAACGAATTAAGTACTTAACCCGAGGTTCCGCTGTATGTGATTAGAAGCCACCTGCAAAGTTCCTTGGTGCTGTTTCAGAGCTGTGGAAAGGGAACTGACAGGTAATCCTGGTACCGATTTCTGAGGATTGCCCCCCCCATAGACTTCCACTGTGCAGCTTAAGTTTTATCACCTTTTTTGCCAGCGAAACCGATTCTGGGTTGCCAGGTCACGTGACCGAGCTCAACAAGTTTATGATCAGAGTAAGTTCCCCAGAGTAAGTCCCTCAGATTGCCCTGTTTCTTCTGGGTCTACGCTGGCATGAGCCCCGACTAAGATGAGATAGGAGACTTATGTCTGGCTGAGCCGGGAACCAGCTGGCTGAGCCAGAAATCCGCTGGAGCCTCAGCTGCTCAGCCCAGCAGATCTGAGCACAGGATTGTGCCCTGATTCAATAAAATTCTGTTCACAAGATCAGAAGCACTAGAATGAAAGTTGAAAGCTTAGGTAATAAATGTTGGAAATGTAAAGAAAAAGAAGGAACTTTTTATCACATGTGGTGGAAATGTAAAAAAAGTGAAAATCTTCTGGGAAATTATTTATAATGAGATGAAAAAAATGTTGAAATATACATTTATTAAGAAACCAGAAGCATTTTTACTTGGCATTGTAGGAGATGATATAAATAGAAAGGATTGTAAATTGTTTTTATATGCAATGAAGGCAGCAAGAATACTATTGACACAAAACTGGAAGCAAGAAGAATTACCAACGAAAAAGGAATGGAGGATGAAACTGATGGACTATGTAGAATTAGATAAACTAACAGGAAGGATTCAAAACCTGCAGGATTCAAAACCAGAGATTCTCAGAGTAAATTTACTCTGGAGTAAATTTACGGACTATTTGAAAAGTAATTGTGATGAACAGATTACGCTAGTAGGTTTGCAAGAAGTTTTGTAAGGTGAATTATTAGAAATATTGCAAAAAAAAAGATAATGAGAAGAATTATTAGTTAAAGATATCTAATGGTAATATGAAATTAAGAAATGCATAATAAGTGATAAGTACAGAAATCATCAGAGGTGTTGACGGAAGTCCCCAAAAAATTGTATAAGATGAGAAGTGCTGTTGTATGAATGTTAATTAATATGTTAAAAATTAATAAAAATGTATAAATCAAAAGAAAGTTGAAAGCTTAGTTTCTTTCCCTTTCTGACAGGAATAGGAGGAAATCCTTCAAATTTCCGGAGAACAAAGAGCTCTTCAGGCTGTTTGGAGTAGTCCTTTGGCGACATCCCCTACGCACTGAAAACGCGTGGCAGAATATATTTCTGTGGCATTTGCAGAAAACAGTTGGCATGCACTGAAATCCTGCAGGAGGCGGAATTATTTGCTCTCTCCTTGCCCTGCGGTCCGAGGCTGCGCTGGAGCAAAGGGGCCGGATCCCGAGGTGAAAATGGAGGAGCAGGAATTGGAGACGGGATCAGGAAGAGCAGGACAACCCCCTAGCATCCTTCAAGCGGGGACCCTCACGCAGAGTCCCAGAGAGGTGGCACCTCTTCAACGCATGAAAGAGGAGCCGGAAGAGGGCCTGTCCTCTCAGCGCTGGGAAGCCCAGTGGCAAGAGTTCCTCAAGGCCGTGCAATGCCCTCAGCCTGGATGGGGGAGCCCTCTTCTTCTTCCACATCCTGCGCCAGCAGGCCGCACAACAGCTCCTCTGCTCCCTGGCAGCTTGGAAGGACGGCTTCAGAGCTTCAGGCATTTCTCCTACCAGGAAGCCGCAGGCCCACGGGAGACATACAGTCGGCTGCGGGAGCTTTGCTACCAGTGGCTGAAGCCGGAGAGGCACACCAAGGAGCAGATCCTGGAGCTGGTCATCCTGGAGCAGTTCCTGGCTGTCCTTCCCCAGGAAATCCGGAGCCGGGTGATGGAACAAGGCCCAGAGACCTGTATCCAGGCTGTGACCCTGGCAGAGAGCTTACTGCCGAGACGGGAAGAAGGACAGCAGCAGAGAGAGCAGGTGAGCGCCTTCCAGCGATGGAATGTCCCCGTTAGTGTCCCCCTTCTGCATGAAAAGCCGGTGTTCTAGTGCCGAGCTATGGCCCTTCTTCTTTGTTTTCATTTATTTAATCAATTTTCTATACAAACATCAACTGCAAAAGACACATACCGTATTTTTTGCTCTATAAGATGCACCTGACCATAAGACGCACCTAGTTTTTAAAGGAGGAAAACAAGAGTAAAAAAAATTCTGAATCAAATGTTGTACTAAACTACAGTGGGACCTCTGGTTACGTACTTACTGTAATTCGTTCCAGAGGTCCGTTCTTAACCTGAAACTGTTCTTGAGCTGAAGCACCACTTTAGCTAATGGGGCCTCCTGCTGCCGCCGCGCCGCCAGAGCACGATTTCTGTTCTCATCCTGAAGCAAAGTTCTTAACTACCTGACTTTTAGAAGACATTGGAAGGCAGCCCTGTTTAGGGAAGTTTTTAATGTTTGATGTTTTATCGTGTTTTTAATATTCTGTAGGGAGCCGCCCAGAGTGGCTGGGAAAACCCAGTCAGATGGGCAGGAAATTATTATTATTATTATTATTATTATTATTATTATTATTATTATTATTATTTTGTACCCCTGCCCATCTAGCTGGGTTTCCCCAGCCACTCTGGGCGGCTTCCAACAAAGATTAAAAGATTTAAAATGAATTAAAATGTCACACATTAAAAACCTCCCTAAACAGGCTGCCTTCAGATGTCTTCTAAATGTCAGGTAGTTGTTTATCTCTTTGACATCTGGTGGGAGGGTGTTCCACAGGGTGGGCGCCACTCCTGAAAAGGCCCTCTGCCTGGTTCCCTGTAGCTTTGCTTCTCACAATGAGGGAACCACCAAAAGGCCCTCGGCGCTGGACCTCAGCCTCCGGGCAGAACAATGGTAATATACCATATTTTTCGCCCTATAGGGCGCACCTAGTTTTTTGGGGGGGAATAAAGGGGGGGAAATTATTTTTTTCCCCCATGCGCGGGGCTGGGGCGGGGGAAGCCTGAGCTTCCCCCGACCCCAGCCCCCAGAACAGGCTGCTATCCGCAAGCCTTGGGAGCCCGGTGGGAACTCCCGCTGGTCTCCCCAGGCTTGTGGATATCTGCTGCTCAGCGCGCCCCAGGCTTTGGGAAGCAGGCTGCTATCTGCAAGCCTAGGGAGCCTGGCGGAAAGTTGCGCCGGGCTCCCAAGGATTGCAGATATCTCCGTTGCGCTCCCCGGGTTTCGGGCTGCAGGCTGCTGTCCGCAATACTTGGGAGCCCGGCGGGAAGTTGTGTCAGGCTCCCAAGGCTTGCGGATAGCTTCCTGAAGCCTGGAGAGCGAGAGGGGTCGGTGCGCACCAACCCCTCTCGCTCTCCAGGCTTCAGCGAAAGCCTGCATTCACCCCATAGGACGCACACACATTTCCCCTTCATTTTTGGAGGGGAAAAAGTGCGTCCTATAGGGCGAAAAATATGGTAATATATATAATAAATAATAATATAAGTAATAAACTGTTGTTGTTGTTGTTGTGCTACCTCAACTAAAACTTCCACTATTGTTTCCAGGGAACAGAGAGGCTGATCCAGGAAGTGGCTGCGAATATCCCAGTGGAAGATAACGCTGTGCTGGAAATCACACAGAGGCCGCTGTGCAGAGAGGTCAAGCAAGAGGTCCAGGAGGATGTCAGCTCGCTTGGTAAGTGTAAGCAGTCCATGGATTTTAGTTGCGGCTGTGGGGTGTTCGGTGGTGCTCTGTCTCCTGCTTGTGGGTTTCCCGTGGGGGCATCTGGGTGGCCACTGTGAGAACAGGATGCTGGACTAGAGGGGTCATTGGCCTGATCTAGCAGGACTATTTTTAAGCTCTTAAAAGTAAAGGGACCCCTGACCATTAGGTCCAGTCGTGGCCGACTCTGGGGTTGCGGCGCTCATCTCGCTTTAGTGGCCGAGGGAGCTGGCGTACAGCTTCTGGGTCATGTGGCCAGCATGACTAAGACGCTTCTGGCAAACCAGAGCAGCGCACGGAAACACCCTTTACCTTCCCGCCGGAGTGATACCTCTTTATCTACTTGCACTTGGACGTGCTTTCGAACTGCTAGGTTGGCAGGAGCAGGGACCGGGCAACGGGATCTCACCCCGTCGTCGGATTCGAACCGCCGACCTTCTAATCGGCAAGTCCTAGGCTCTGTGGTTTAACCCACGGCGCCACCCGCATCCCTTCTTAAGCTCTTAACAACTAATAAATCAGGACAATGTTTGGACAGTCCGTTATAAATCCACTACTAAGGCACTAACCTACCTCACAGAATTGTTGTAAAGATAAAATAGGGAGAAAGAAAACCATATACAGTGGTACCTCAGGTTAAGAACTTAATTCGTTCTGGAGGTCCGTTCTTAACCTGAAACTGTTCTTAACCTGAGGTACCACTTTAGCTAATGGGGCCTCCCACTGCCACCACCTGATTTCTGTTCTCATCCTGAAGCAAAGTTCTTAACCCGAGGTACTATTTCTGGGTTAGCGGAGTCTGTAACCTGAAGCGTATGTAACCTGAAACATCTGTAACCCAAGGTACCACTGTATGCCACCTTGAGCTCCTTGGAGGAAAAGATGGAATATGAATGCAATGATTCATATTATTTATTGAATTCATACACTGCCCTATACCCGGAGGTCTCAGGGCGGTTCATGAAAAAGATCACAATATATAAAATAAAAATAAAAGCAATAGCCCAATAATACATACAGGTGAAACTCGAAAAATTAGAATATTGTGGAAAAGTTCATTTTTGCACTGAGGCAGTAATTGATGCAAAAGGGGCCCAAACCAAGTACTGAGTACATGTGCTTGCTTCTACTTCTCAGAGGTCCAGTATTGCTCTATTTGCAATCCTTGTTTTGCTGATTTCATTTAATATTCGAATTTTCTGAGATTGTTAATTTGGGGTTTTCATCAGCTGTACGCCATAAACATCACAATTATAACAAATAAAGGCTTGACATATCTCGCTTTGCATGTCATGAGTCTATCTCATATATTAGTTTCACCTTTTAAGTTGCATTACTGAAATAAATTTCCACAATATTCTAATTTTCTGAGTTTCACCTGTACACACACACCCAAAGAGCCACATTTTAAAAGGGTATAGGATGTTGATCAGGTCAACCAAAGGCCTGGTTAAAAAGGAACGTTTTTGCCTGCTGCCTAAAGCTTTATAATGAACTCTCCCCTGGGGGAGAGCATTCCACAGACACGGAGCCACTGCAGAGAAGGCCCTGTTCTCGTGTTGCCACCCTCCGGACCTCTCAAGAAGGAGGCACACGAAGGAAGGCCTCAGATCTCAGGGTCTGGGTAGGTTCATATGGAAAGAGGCAGTCCTTGGGGTATTGCAGTTCTGATCCATTTAAGGCTTTTTAGGTCAAAACCAGCACTTTGAATTGGGCCCAGAAACTAATTGGTAGCCAGTGTAGTCGGACCAGGATCAGTGTAATATGCTCAAAGCGTCTTGCTCCGGTGAGCAACCTGGCCGTAAACTAATCCGCCTTTTCTCTTGATTTCAGGAGCTGGCGAATGGCCTGGTAAGGATGAGAGGGAGCCACATGGAGTGTTGATGGAAGTTGCTGATCATAAGGCAGTGGAAGAAGATGATGGGAACATGGATGGGCCAGAGTGGGAGCAAGGGAACAAAGTGGAGGAATGGCCCAACAAATCCATTGCTTATGAAGGCGGCCACTTCCACGAAATCACAGTGCATCAGAGAATCCACAGCAGAAAAAGGAGGAACAAGTGCGACGTGTGTGGGAAGGTGTTCAGAGACGAAGCTTACCTTAATAAGCACCAGAGAACCCACACAGGGGAGAAGCCCTATGAATGCTCAGACTGTGGAAAGAGCTTCCGTTGGAGTTCAGACTTCTACAGGCACCAGAGAACCCACACGGGAGAAAAACCATACAAATGTTCCAACTGTGGGAAAAGTTTTCGCCGGAGCTCTAACCTCCATAGGCACCAGAGAACCCACACGGGGGAGAAATCGTACGAATGTTCAGAGTGCGGGAAAAGTTTCCGATGCAACTCAGGCCTGATGAGCCACAGGCGAACCCATTCCGGGGAGAAACCTTACGAATGTTCAGACTGTGGGAAAAGCTTCCGGCTGAGTTCAAACCTTATCAGCCACAAGAGAACCCACACTGGAGAGAAACCCTACGAATGCCCTGATTGCGACAAATGCTTCCGTCGGAGCTCGCACCTAAATACCCACAAGAGAATCCACACGGGGCAGAAACCCTATAAATGCTCAGATTGTTCCAAAACCTTTTCGGACCGATCCAACCTTCTCAGCCACCTGAGAATCCACACCGGGCAAAAGCCATACACGTGCTCGGATTGTACCAAGACGTTTTCCAATAAATCTAACCTTCTCAGCCATCAGAGAATCCACTCAGGAGAGAAGCCGTATGAATGCTTAGACTGCGGGAAAAGTTTCAGCGTGTGCCAGTACCTGACCCGGCACCAGAGGAGACACACGACAGAGAAGCTGCACGAGTGTGTGGATTGTGGGAAGAGGTTCAGTCAGAGCCAGTATCTTATCCGCCATCAAAAGCATTCACACAGGAGGACAATGGGAGTTTGCACCGTAATAGACATACAATGAACTTTACACGAGATGGGAACATTATCAATACTTGAATTGTCGGAAGAGATTGAACCTCAACACAAATCTTAATAAACACCAGAGATTCTACACAGAACTGGAAATCCTACAAATCTGTGTCACAGGGTAGTCTTCTTTTCATGCAACTCATATTCCTAATAGAGAATTCCCCGCCTTCCAGATCTCTACGTACAGCTAGTTAGAGAGAAAGATAAGCTTCTAAACACACAGCGCAGGGCTGTTGTCCACATGGTTAGTGTTTCATGGTTAGTGTTTCATGTAGCCCATTTGCCCCACTGGATACTGGAAAATCAGCCCTAGAAAGAATAGGTAGCTAGGCTCACCTTTTGGCAGTTGAAGCCTTAAAGCAGGGATAAGGAACCTGTGGTCTTTCATCTGCCGCTGGGCTCCCATCTCCCATCATGGTCCACCGGCCAGGAGATGCAGTCCAGCAACATCTGGAGGGCTTCTGGATCCCATCCTTGCCTTACGGCAGGCATGTCCAACTCCCAAGAGACTGCGATCTACTCCCACTATTAAAAAGTTGTTGAGCTTTTTGGGGCAGGGTGGGATCACACAATCGACCAGGGACGCCCCACGGTCGACCAGTAGATCTCGATTGACCGGTTGGATGGATATTTTTCCTTGTTTGTGGTTGTGGTTGTTGTTGTTTGTTTTATTTTTATTTTTGTTGAAAAGTTAATAAAATATTATTTTTTAAAAAGGAATGCAGGAATTACGTCCCATCTGCCATTTCCCTCACAGAATTGCAGGGCCGGCCCACCCATGAGGCAAGGTGAGCTGATTGCTTCAGACAGCAGGATCCACAGGGGCAGCTAATCCAGCCTCCATCATGCACTGCTACCTCGGTGACAGCGATGGCTGAGGCACACTCCTTGGAGGACAAATCTTCCGCCTCCTTGGCAGCCGTCTGTGGCGATCACACAGGGCCCCCGGACGTTTGACGGTCTATTGACCCTGTGCACACTACTGTAATTGCTTTCTTCTCTGCCACCAACCCGTTTCTCCTCACGGGGACACACGGAGTCCAGTCAGTTGTTAACGTTAACAAATAATCAAGTTTATTTTTAGGCATGAACAAGCTTATGGTTTCAGTTACTTTTTCTTGTCGGTTTCTTATCTTAGTTCCATAACTGTCCTATGCGTTCCTAACAACTTCAAACTGATTGTCCCAACTATCTATCTGACTCCACCTAACAATTCCTCTCATTCTCTCACCACACAACTCGACCAACCCAGACCTATAACCTCCCTCCTCCTTCTTCAACTCCCAGCACTCCACTGACTTTCACACAACTCCCACTCTCACTCTAACTCCTCCTTTCAGTTTATACTTGCCCATCACATCACACTCATTTTAACCCTTTCCTTATGACCCACCTAGGAGGCACATGTCACACCGTCCCACAGTGCTGCCTCTACTCTGGCCTCTTGGAATAGGAGGCGCTGCTAGACTCCACCCTAGGGCGGAAATGGCTGGGGGACCTCCTGGGATCTGCACCCACCTAGTGTGATTCATAGTGCCCCCCCCCCGAATAGCCTTTGATTCCCATTTCAACCATAAGGAAAGGTTGATTTTGTTCCTGATGGAGATCGCCACTCACCCCTTCTTCCCTGGCAGCGAGGGGAGACACCAAATTTGTAGTTCACCTCAGGTGCCAAAATGTCTTTGGCTTGCCCTGCAGAGCTGCAATTTGCAGAGTGGTTTAAGAGTCGATCACCCTCCTCAGGCAACTCTGAGAACTGGAGCTTAGTGAGGGGCGTAGGGGTTCTCCAACAACTCTGCCTCCTTCACTGTAGCTCCCAGGAGTTTTCCGGGGAAAGCCACGGATGTTTAAAGTGGTATCGGCGTGCTCTGAATGTATGCACAGATTGGGGTCACACACAGAGACATTTCAAGGCTCCATTCAAGGTTGGAGACGAAACCTGAGATGGGCCATCTGTGGTCCTTGTTCTCGTTCGGCCCACAGAGATAGAGGGGCAGAGAGAGCATGAGATATTTCGTGCGGGGGCTTCAAAGAACTCTGCCCCAAAACCATCTGATTTATAGCTACCGTATTTTTTGCCCTATAGGACGCACTTTTTCCCCTCCAAAAATGAAGGGGAAATGTGTGTGCGTCCTATGGGGCGAATGCAGGCTTTCGCTGAAGCCTGGAGAGCAAGAGGGGTCGGTGAGTACCGACCCCTCTCGCTCTCCATAATAATAATAATAATAATTTATTATTTGTACCCCGCCCATCTGGCTGGGTTTCCCCAGCCACTCTAGTTACCACTCTAGTTCAGGAAGCTATCCGCAAGCCTTGCAAGCCCGGCGGGAAGTCCCAAAAGCTCAGGGGACGGCGGGGAGGCGGAGCGCTGCCACTCCGCTATTCCCCAACCTGGTCTGGAGGCTGGCGGGGGGGAGAAGCAAGCTTGTTTCTCCCCATCGCCAGCCCTCAAGCTCGGGGGACAGCGGGGCAAGCCGCTGCCCCACGGAGGCTAGAGAGGCTGTCCTTGAAGGCAGAAGAGGGAGACGGAGCGCTCTGTCTCCCTCTTCTAGCTTGGGGATGGCTGCGTAAACCTGGGGGGAGGAAATAAAAAAAAATTCCTTGATTTCCCCCCCCCCAAAAAAAACTAGGTGCATCCTATGGGCCGGTGCGTCCTATAGGGCGAAAAATACGGTAACTAGCCTGTTCACCTACATGCCTTGCCCAGCGAGCTATGTGCAGATTATTTATCAGCTAGCCACCTCTTCCCATGCCGCAGGTTCTCCAAACAATGTCTAACACCAAAAAAGGTCATTATCACTTCCTTCCAACAGATTAAAGGCTGTTCAAGAGATGGGGGGGGGAGCAAACAGAGACAGGAAGGAATGACCATGCTAGATCAACTAACACCTCAAAATATAATTGTCTTCCGGATAGATCACCCATTAACCAAATGCATCAGGTCTATGAGCATTTTGTCTTTCATCCAGGCTGGTGCACATTTTGTGAAATGGAAGCTCTCTCTCCCAGGCTGCACTATCCTTGGAAGGCTGGGTTACGATATGGATGCAATGCAGCTGCAAAGTGCTAGCTTGAAAAGTAAACATGATGGGAATGTTGGGACTGCCCGTGGGAAACAGAGGGACAGTCAATTCACAGTGCGAAGCACCGGAATTAGCTCAGAGTGTAATATGAGCTCTTCCGTTTATTCCTGTCCAGGAAGTGTTTGCCACTAGACTGCTGGAGCTTGAAGAGAGCAGTCATGTTTTTTGTAATGCTGCAAAGACAGAAATAAAGGCATGTAAATACGTTTCTGTCTATCTCTTTCCCCTGCCCAGGGGGGGGGCAGGAAAGAGGGGGGTGTTCTTCTCACGGTGAGAAGGATCGCCTATCGAGACCTAGCCTGGATCTTGCTGGGGAATGCAGCCAGGGAGGTCAACAGGAGATCAAGCCGGGTGCCTGGGAGAGTTGCCAGTTTCTCCTGATATGGGCTTGATTTCCAACAGGGTGAACCTGTGGCCTTTCAAATGGTGCTGGACTCCAACTCCCATCATCCCTGGCCATTGGCCATGCTGGTTGGGGCTGATAGGAGTTGGAGTCCAACCAAACCAGTGGAAAACCAAAGGTTTTCCCCTCCCTGTAATGCCTGGAATGTTTAATTTTGTGTCAACCATGTACAACCACGATCCCTTACTTGAATAAATACGCTGTTGTGTAGTTTGAAGTGCTGGGGGAAATTCAGGGTGGAATGGTCCGTTTGGAAACAGGACAAAGGCCTGCATCTTTAAAGAAATCTGCCTCATAATTCCTATACAATACTCAAAAGGAGTTTATTCTGCGGTAACCCAGAACTCATCTGGAGTCAGTCTTTTGGCTACCACACTTTTAAGGAGGATGAAGACAAATTGGAAGAAGCTCAGAAGACAATGAGGATGCTTGAGGGATTTGGAAACAAGCTCTGTGAGGAAAAGACTGAGGGATAGCATCTCCCCTATATATGTGAAGAGGGCAAAAACTTGTGCCACATCTGCAACATACATTTAAAGCACTATCATATCACACTAACTATCATGGCTTCCCGCAAAGAATCCTGGCAAGTGGTGTTTGTTCGGTGTGTCGAGAATTGTTAGGAAAACCCTCATTTCTGTGAGGGAAATAGGGATTTCTCTCACATACAAGATGGCTCCCAAATGGCCACCTATTCTCCCAGTGACCAGAGCGAGCAAGATGGTAGCCTCATGCGCCGCCTCAGACTATACTAGCAGCCACCGATTTCTTTTTCATTCACAGCCATCCACAATTTGGCGGCCATCACCACAGCTTGTGTCAGCAAATGCCATTTTTAAAATTGTGCAAGTCTTCCTTTCGCCTGCTCTGAATCGCCTGCTGTTCAGCTTCGGCCTTGGGGTCCAAACTGATGAGGGAGAAAAACCTCTCCCTAGCCATTTTCGCTCTGCCAGTAGTGGCGGCTGGTGCTCATTAGGGCTACATTTGCACCATATATTTAAAATACTATAATACCCAATGCTTTCTTTCTGGGGTGATGCAGGGGTATGCACACCCCTAAACATTTTGTGAATCTAACGGGAGAAGAAACTAAAATAATAAAAATTAGTTTCTTCTCCAGTGCGGCGAATCATCAGTTCCGTTGCTACCCCCGATGGCAGCCTCCTTTCTTGTCACGAGGGAAGCGAGCGTTTAATGTGTGAGGTAGGAGTTGGAATTTAGCACGGTGATTGGTCAGTTTCATTGTTACCACCTCTGCCAGCGGCTTCCTTTCCTTTCCCCGTAATTTTATTGAGTCAAAATGAGAGTACCCCAAAACATTTTTAGGGGGGAAAAGCACCGATAATAGCCCTTGGAAAAAAAATTAAACGTAAAGAGTGAATGGGCAACTTATGAAGAGCTGCTAACAGAAGAACAATCGGAAGCCATGGAAGCCGTGTCAGACATTCAGGTTGCAAATAATGTTCACAAACTGGAGCACTCACTTCCGGCTTTGTGGCATTCAGGTGCCAAAACGTCCAACTCACAAGGTGTTCAAGAACCAAGGTTCAAGAACCAACTGTACTGAGCTATGTGGACCATTGCTCTGACTCAGAATTAGCCAGCTTCCCATGTCCAAATTTCAACATGTCTTGCTTATCTTAAAACTCAATTTTACCCCTTGATAAATTGCATGTCAACTCCTTGTTAACTTTTCATCTTGTGCTTTTTAAAAATATTGTGTATATTATGTAAACTGCATAGAGGTTTTTTGTTGATTAAATTTTGTTAAATAAAACGTTTTCTTAAAAAAAAAAAACCCAGCTCCCCTTAATCATTTTGTTTGCCCTCTTCCTTAAGTGTTTCCAGCTCCACAATATATTTTTTTAAGTTCGGAAACAGACACCCCCATTTGCATGAAAAACAGCAGGGGAGAGTTCACAGCCCAGCAGAAGATCTCAGCTTTAATCTCTGGCATCTCCAGGCAGGGCTGGGAGAGAACCCTGTCTGAAACCCAGCAGCTGCCAGTCAGTGTGGGCAATACTGAGCTAGATGGAACAAGGGGCTGAATCAGCATAAGGAAGCTTCCAGTGTCCCCAATCTCCTCCTCTTTTTCTCCAGTATCCTCATAAAGTGACATCACTGCAATCTGCATTTCCCTGCCTCAACTGGATTGGCTGCCCCTTGTCAGGGGAACAGGAACACCCACAGAATGGCGATGTCAGCAAAGCATCTCTGGGAAATTGCCACTGGCAGAGCAAGAACGCAGAGTTGGTTAACAGCCGCCCCAGCTGCTTTCAGGGTCCACTTCTGATTCCAGCCTGATCGCCATCGCCTCTTGTTTTAGAAGGCTGACCTTAAACGATGCGACAGGTGGAGTTACAAAAACACCCTACAAATTGCATGTATGTGGCATGCTTGGGCAAGAGCTCCAATAATCCTGAAAAATTGGGATAAAACAAATGTCGGTATATAGAAAGCACAGTCCCCATTTTGTGATTTCACGTAACCAAATCCAATTGGCTATGTGACATGAAAACATCAAACTACCTAAAGGTGACCCCCGGTTGCCTCAGAAAGAAGCTCTTGTGTGTCTTATTTGTGTGTTTTTGGTATCAAAATGGTAAAGGACAGTGATGTGTGTGTGTGTGTGTGTGCGCGCACGTGTATAAGAAATAAGCAAACGGGGAGTGTCATGAAACTTCCTCTCCCCACAAAAGGAATTTTTAATGAGCAAAAATTTAAGTGTGGTCCTCATATTGGGGAATCAAGCAGTTTGGGTCTGGGTCAGAATGCTGCAAAACACACATGTCCCAAGGTACTGATGCACAGGTTAGGGCTCTTGATAAAGAAGGCCTGCACACAAAACAACCATCTATTTATTACCATGAAATAACATACAGTAATGCATGAAAAACCCATTTATTTATTTTTTTGCACCGATGGTTGGCTTCTGTAGCTGTTTCCCTGCCTGCAGTTGCTCTTGCAGCTAGGACTCTCCTCCGCACCCAAAATCCCATGACCCAGAGTGCTTTAGCACAATATATGCTCTGATCCCTTGCACGAATGTGTCGTTGGGTTCCATTGATATCGGTAGGGCGAAAGGCAGGGAGGCCGACAGTAGGTGGCGCCAGAGAGCCAGCGAAAGGCACAGCCCACTAACGCTGGCCTTGATCCCCTCTTACAGAGTTCTACAAGGGCCACACTGAGACCAAGGAGGAAGAAGCCGACAGACAGCGCCACCCCTTGGACTGGATGAAAGTGGGAAGGCAGGTCAAGGATGGAGGTTGGTGGGATGGTGCCCCATTTGCCCTAAAAACAGACCGGGGGTCCACTGACTGCGACGAAAAACCTGGTCAGGTTCACTTTGGCGTTACCGCCTGCGCTACTCAGCGAAGTACAGGAACAGGCCTGTGTGGAAATGTTATGGCTTCTTTCCTAGCTGGGCAGGAATTTCCGCCCCCATGCATAATACGATTAAATTGGTTACAGTGGTACCTCTGGTTACGTACTGAATTCGTTCTGGAGGTCCGTTCTTAACCTGAAACCGTTCTTAACCTGAAGCACCACTTTAGCTAATGGGGCCTCCTGCTGCCGCCGCGCCACCAGGGCATGATTTCTGTTCTCATCCTGAAGCAAAGTTCTTAACCCGAGGTACTATTTCTGGGTTAGCGGAGTCTGTAGCCTGAAGCGTCTGTAACCTGAAGCGTCTGTAACCCGAGGTAAAGGTAAAGGGACCCCCCGACCATTAGGTCCAGTCGTGGCAGACTCTGGGGTTGCGGCGCTCATCTCGTTTTATTGGCCGAGGGAGCCGGCGTACAGCTTCCGGGTCATGTGGCCAGCATGACTAAGCCGCTTGTGGCGAACCAGAGCATGACTAAGCCGCTTGTGGCGAACCTTCCCACCGAAGCACCACTTTAGCTAATGGGGCCTTGCGCCGCCACCACGCAATTTCTGTTCTCATCCTGAAGCAAACTTCTTAACCCAAGGTAGTATTTCTGGGTCTGTAAGCTGAAGCGCCTGTAACCCGAGGTACCACTGTACTAAATTTTTCTGCTTCACACACTCCTCTAAAAACAGGCTCCACATTGTTTTTATAAAAGTCTGGTTTAAGCAACTGCATAGTACGTTCCTAAGATTCCCCCCTCTTTTTTTTTGCATGGGATCTTTGCTGCTCAACTATGTCAGACCGGGGAGTAAAGCCGTTTCCATTCCCTATCCTGCAGGAAGCACTCCCCACACCCTCTCCAAAAGAACCCTTAACGCCAGAACATTTTAGGCTTGCAGAGCCTCCCGGTCTTTGTGGGTTCTTTTATGGACCACGAGGTGTGCGCTGCAGGTGAAGCACCTCCCACAGACGAGGCACATGTACGGCTTCTCCCCCGTGTGGATCCTCTGGTGCTGCATGAGGTGTGCGCTCTGGCTGAAGCTCTTCCCGCAGGTGCCGCACTTGTAGGGCTTCTCGCCCGTGTGGGTCCGCTCGTGCTTCACCACGTCCGAGCTGGTGGTGAAGCTTTTCCCGCACAGCGAGCACTTGTAGGGCTTCTCGCCCGTGTGGGTCCTCTTGTGCTTGACGAGGTCGGAGCTGGAGCGGAAGCTCTTTCCGCAGATGAGGCACTTGCAGGGCTTCTCGCCCGTGTGGGTCCTCTCGTGCTGCGTGAGGATCATGCTCTGACTGAAGCTCTTGCCGCAGTAGGAGCATTTGTACGGCCTCTCGCCCGTGTGGCTCCTCTGGTGTTTCACCAGGCCCGAGTTGGACGCAAAGCTCTCCCCACACGTCAAGCAGGTGTAGGGCCTCTCGCCCGTGTGGGTCCGCTCGTGCTGGATGAGGTTCGAGCTGCGCTTGAAGCTCTTCTGGCAGAGGGAGCAGCTGAACGGCTTCTCCTCCGTGTGGGTCTTCTTGTGGTTGACGAAGTTCGAGCTGGTGCTGAAGCGCTTCCCGCAGTCGGGGCACTGGTAAGGCCTCTCGCCCGTGTGGGTCCTCTGGTGCGTCATGAGGTGGGCGTTGGAGCAGAAGCTCTTGCCGCACAGGAAGCACTTGTAGGGCTTCTCCTTCGTGTGGAAGCGCTCGTGGACGATCAGGTAGGAGCGCTGGTTGAAGCGCTTCTCACACACCGAGCACTGGTACGGCTTCTCGCCCGTGTGGATCCGCTCGTGCTTCACCAGGTCCGAGCTCTGGTGGAAGCTGCGCCCGCAGTCGGAGCACTTGTAGGGCTTCTCCCCCGAGTGGTTCCTCTTCTGGTGGCTGATGAGGCTCGAGATGCTGCCGAAGCTCTTCCCGCATTCAGTGCAGATGTAGGACGTCCCTTCGACCGAGCCGCCTTCGTCCAAGACGGGGAGGAGGCTCGGCGGGCCTTCCGGGAGGTGGCTGATCTCGCAGATGCCTTCCATGTCGTGAAAGCCGGAAAGGCCATCGGGCGCCTCCAGCAAAGTCCCACACGCTTCCATGAGATCGGGGGTTTTCCTCTCGGTGGCCTCCTCTTTGCTGTCACTCATTTGTTCTCCGGCGGCGGGAATTTTCTTTGAAAGATGTTTTTCAGGCTAAAAAAGGAAAACGAGAGTGAGAAGCGACCTAAACAGGACTCATTCTCTGTGCCACAGGTGAGTTTGACCATGGGTCCCTCAATAATAATAATAATAATAATAATAATAATAATAATAATAATAATAATAATTTATTATTTATACTCCACTTCCCCAGCCACTCTGGGCGGCTTCCAACCAAACACTAAAATACAATAACCTATTAAACATTAAAAGCTTCCCTAAACAGGGCTGCCTTAAGATGTCTTCTAAAAGTTTGGTAGCTATTTTTCTCTTTGACATCTGGTGGAAGGGCGTTCCACAGGGCGAGTGCCACTACCGAGAAGGCCCTCTGCCTGGTTCCCTGTAACTTGGCTTCTTGCAGTGAGGGAACCGCCAGAAGGCCCTCGGCGCTGGACCTTAGTGTCCGGGCAGAACAATGGGGGTGGAGACGCTCCTTCAGGTATACTGGACCGAGGCCTCTAACTCAGTATTTCCCACACTGACTGGCAGTGGCTCTCCTGCAGGGTCAGATTAAAACCTTTAGAGGCCCCCAAAGAGATCTAATTCAAAATAGAAGCAATAGAATAAACAATAATACAGTGGTACCCCAGGTTACAGACGCTTCAGGTTACAGACTCCGCTGACCCAGAAATAGTACCTTGGGTTAAGAACTTTGCTTCAGGATGAGAACAGAAATCGCGTGGTGGTGGCAGCAGGAGGCCCCATTAGCTAAAGTGGTACCTCAGGTTAAGAAAAGTTTCAGATTAAGAACGGACCTCCAGAATGAATTAAGTTCTTAACCAGAGGTACTACTGTAAACCACAAAATAAAATTGTATTTTCCAAAATGAAACGAAACAATGGGAAAAATGGAGAACAATGTTTATTTTCGTATACTTATTTACCGTATTTTTCGCTCTATAAGACGCACCAGACCACAAGATGCACCTAGTTTTTGGAGGAGGAAAACAAGAAAAAAAATATTCTGAATCTCAGAAGCCAGAACAGCAAGAGGGGTCGCTGCCCAGTGAAAGAAGCAATCCCTCTTCCTGTTCTGGCTTCTGTGATAGCTGTGCAGCCTGCATTCGCTCCATAAGACGCACGCACACATTTCCCCTTACTTTTTAGGAGGGAAAAAGTGAGTCTTATAGAGCAAAAAAATACAGTATACATATTTTTTAAATCCCCTACTTTTTCTAGTTGCAAAGTTTTTGATCAGATCCTCCAAACTAGTCTTACATAACACATCTGCTTCTATACTTAAGGATAGAGAAAAGGCATCCAGCCTGCCTTGTTGCCTAGCTGTGCAGTTGGGACTTTTAATACACTTCAGCTGAGAAAATGGAACACTCAGCTGAGCAATTTGGGACCATTAATGCTAAAAATCCGACAATGTGAAATTTCTGTGAAGGCCTACTTCCCTTGATGCCCCGAGCACAGGCTTATTTTGCTTAATCCAGCCCTGTTCCCCTGGGTTCTCAGTCCTACCTCAAGATGTTGGGGATCGAACTAGGGACCTTCTACATGCAGTGAAGATGCTTCACCACAGCTATGGCCATTCTCCTTTTCCAGGAGCAAAGACCATGTACTACCTTCCTGTGCATCGGCCTGCAGTTCACCCCCCACCCCCAAAACCAACCCAGTTCCTGCGCTTTTGAGGTAGCAAACCCTATTTGACATGGATAGATTCCAGGAATGACCGGTAAAGGTAAAGGGACCCCTGACCATTAGGTCCAGTCCTGACAGACTCTGGGATTGCGGCGCTCATCTCGCTTTACTGGCCGAGGGAGCCGGTGTACAGCTTCTGGGTCATGTGGCCAGCATGACTAAGCCGCTTCTGGCGAACCAGAGCAGAACACAGAAAAGCCGATTACCTTCCCGCCGGAGCGGTACCTATTTATCTACTTGAACTTTGACGTGCTTTTGAACTGCTAGGTTGGCAGGAGCAGGGACCGAGCAACGGGAGCTCACCCCATCGCGGGGATTTGAACTGCCGACCTTCTGATCCGCAAGTTCCAGGCTCTGTGGTTTAACCCACAGCGCCACCCGCGTCCCAACGGAATGACCGTTAGCCCACATTAATTCATCCAGACACAATATGCAACACTTGACATTGGAATGACTTCCGGAGCAAAGGATAAGTTACAAAAGGGCCACAGGAACTCACTCCCCAAAAACTTTCCCCAAGGTTGCCCTTTATACCTCATACACACTGCTCTACAAGCTTCTCCCAAGGGGCTCTTTAAACCAGGGCTGGATCAATTTTTGGGGTGAATGATAATAATAATAATAATAATAATAATAATAATAATAATAATAATAATAATATATTTATACCCTGCCCATCTAACTGGGTTTCCCCAGCCACTGGGCAGCTCCCCTAAAAATATTTAAAACACGATAAAACATCAAACGTTAAAAACTTCCCTAAACAGGGCTGCCTTCAAATGTCTTCTAAAAGTCAGAGAGTTGCTTATTTCCTTGACATCTGATGGGAGGGCATTCCACAGGGCAGGCGCCACCACCGAGAAGGCCCTCTGCCTGGTTCCTGGAAGCACCGTAGCTCAGGGCCAGAGCGTCTGCCTTATCCCGGGTGCGATTCCCGGTGCCTCTGGGCAAGAACGAGAAAAGCTGCTGCCCCAAACCCTGGAGAGCCTCTGCCAGTCAGTGTTGATTTTCCGACGTGGAATAAGGCAGTTTCCGGTTTTGTCCCCGTGTCAGTGCTGTGCCGCCTTGTAACAGAGTTCTGGACTGTTGGCCCATCCGGCTGAGAACTGTCTGCGCTGATTGGCAGAAGCTCTATGGGGGGTTTCAGGAAGAAAAGTATTATTGCTATTATTTAATTAAATCCACATCTTGCCCTTTGTCTGAGGACCACGCGGTAACTGGAGAGGCCATTGAGGCTCGAACCTAGGAGCTTCTGCTTGCCTTGTACAGAGAAACAGGAAGCTAGACCGCGGACTGTCTTGCCAGAGTGGGGCCTGCTCTGGTTATCTCCTGCTTGGGCTACTGCAATGCGCTCTACGTGGGGCTACTTTGGAAGGTGACCCGGAAACTGCAACTAATCCAGAATGCAGCAGCTAGACTGGTGACTGGGGGCGGCTGCCGAGACCACATAACACCGGTCTTGAAAGGTCTACCTTGGCTCCCAGTACGTTTCCGAGCACAATTCAAAGTGTTGGTGTTGACCTTTAAAGCCCTAAAGGCCTCGGCCCAGTATACCTGAAGGAGCGTCTCCACCTCCATCGTTCTGCGCTGAGGTCTAGTGCTGAGAGCCTTCTGGCGGTTCCCTCACTGCGAGAAGCCAAGTTACAGGGAACCAGGCAGAGGGCCTTCTCGGTAGTGGCGCCCGCCCTGTGGAACGCCCTTCCATCAGATGTCAAAGCGATAAACAACTACCTGACATTCAGAAGACATCTTAAGGCAGCCCTGTTCAGGGAAGTTTTTAATGTGTGGCCTTTTAGTGTATTTTTGGTCTCTGTGGAAGCCGCCCAGAGTGGCTGGGGAAACCCAGCCAGATGGGCGGGGTACAAATAATACATTATTATTATTATTATTATTCACTGAGCTCAGTATTGTCTACACTGACTGGCAGCCGCTGTCTGGGATTTCGTTGCCAGCGGAGATGGCAGGGATTTTGGACCTTTTGCATGCAGGACAGCTACTCTGCCACTGAGCTCTGGCCGTTCCCTGGGGCATTTCTCAGATCGACCTGCATTTAAAAGGAGGGTAGGTAGGAGGGCTTGCTAACTTTTCCAACACAGCCTGCAGCTGTGCCTTTGGACAGCATCCCGATCTGCAGGCGTCTTTGTCCCTGTGTGGCAAAAAAGCTCCACACCTGCTTTTTTCTTGCACATCCACGTTTCTGCCCATCCAGCCACCGTCCAAGAGCAAAATCAGGCTTTCGCATCCTGCATTGGCAACCTTAAAAAGGCCATAATCCTGGATTATGAAGGTTTCTCTTTTCCCACCTCTGTTATTTTCTCCTACCAATAGGGAACCTATGTAAGGACTCTATATGCGCTCTTGGATACCCCATAAGGGAAAAGGGCATATTTTTTATTTACAACACCACCTCCTCCCCTGTTCCAGACAGAGATCTAAATATTTGCGATCCAGCTTTTCCAGCCACCCAAGACGGGGAGGGGAGTTTCCTATTGTCCCCCCCCCTCGCTGCACTACCTCGCCTTTTGTCTCTCCTCCTCCCCCACTGGAAAAAAAGGAAAAAGAGAAGGGAGACTAAGCATGATTTTAAGGGAAGCAACTTTCCTACCTCCGCAAGCCCTCCGGACGCAGCGCCGCCTGCAAGAGCGCAGAGCGCAGAGCGCAGCGCGCAGCAACCCGCGCGCAAAAGAAGCGGCTCTGCTGAACAGCTCCTGCAACCGCCGATTTGCAAATGGGTTTTGCTGGAGATTGAGAAGGAGACAGAGAGAGAGGAAGGAAGAGGAAGTGGCCGTCGCCGTTTATCGTCCCCCTTTGCAAAAAAAAAAAGAGACACGAAAACAGAGTCTCTCTAGCAATCGTGGATTTTGGGCGACTCCTTCCAAAGGCGCAAGGGCGAGAAAATAAATAAATTCCCAATTATCCGTGAAACTGCAAGGGAGTTTCTGGTGAAGAATTCTGGACAACTCCCAAGCCTGCTGGCTTTTGGGGGCGGAGGGGGTGATGTTTGGGGTGAGCCTAACAAAGGAAGATGCCATATGCAGAGTCAAAAAATTGGTCCATTTAGCGCAGTGTTGTCTACACTGACTGGCAGCGGCTGTCCAGGGTTCCAGGCAAGGCGCCTCTCCCAATCCTCTTTTTTTTAAAAAAAAAAAAATTATACTATTCAGATATATGTACATTTCACTGATTTTACAATCATTTTGACATGTTTAATTGTTTTGCAATGTCTCTCTCTTGTATTTGTTTCTTTATTTTTCCATGTAACATTTTTACAAATCAGTTTCATTTGCTGTGACATTAGGAAGAAAAGAAGGAAAGAGATGGGGGGGGGAGATGGGGGGTATCATTTTGACATTTAAAATCTTGACTTCCTTCCCCCGCTTTCTGTGGTTCCTTTAATTTATTTTTATTTTAAATATCTTCTGCATATCCAAATTAACTTTTTTATTTATCTTCTTTAATCATATACAGTACTCTTAATGTAGCTGCAGGTTATTGCAATAATCCTGCCAGTGTTTTTATCTGTTTACAATTTATCTGTAAATATTCAATAAACCATTTCCATTTCTTTAATAAAATTTTGTTTTCTTGATTACTTATTCTTCCTGTAAGTTTTGCCATTTCTGCACATTCCATAAGTTTTTGTATTCCTTTTTCCTTGGCTGGGACTTCTTTCCATTTTGGAGAAAGTAATATTCTTGCTTGTTGCCTTTGTCCATGGAGTTTTCTTGGCAGGGGTACTGGAGTGGCTTGCCGGTTCCTGCTCCAGGTGGATCACATTTGGTCAAAACTCTCCACTGTGACCTGTCCATCTTGGGTGGCCCTGCACGGCATAGCTCATAGCTTCTCTGAGTTATTCAAGCCCCTTCGCCACGGCAAGGCAGTGATCCATGAAGGAAAGTGGAAGACAGGAGTGCCTGGCACGCTCTGGTCCATGGGGCCACGAAGAGTCGGACACGACTAAACGACTAAACAACAACAACAACAACAATATTCTTGCCGCTGTAGTCACATACATGAATAAATTGCTATACAATTTAGGTAGTTCTGTCCCTATGATTCCCAAGAGTGCCTCTCTCATCCTACCAAGAGATGTTACTGGGGTCTGAAAGGGGAAGGCGAAGGGGTGACTTGGGAAACGTTTGTGATAGAACATAGGGTGGCATTCACCTAAGGCCACATTCATGCTATATGCATTTAAAACACAATGATTATTACTATAAACAGTAATGGCTCCCCTCCCCTGCAAAAATCAAAATCTGGGAGTTGTAGTTTGTTAAGGGTGCTGACAGTTGCTAGGAGACCACTGTTCCCCTTGAAATAAAAAAATTAGGGTCTTCTATATATAATAATAATAATAAATGTTCATAAGTGCATATATAAACCACATGTCTGAAACCCCACAGAAAACGTCCTGAAAACATTTTGCCCCTCCCAAATTGACCTCAAATATCTTTCTGCAAAGTCGAAGGAAAATGGAAAAGCCTCCCCATTGTCTTTTCGTTCACAAATCCTGTCTTAAGGGTATGTCTGTGTATGAACAGGATGAGCCCGTGACCTGGCTCAGGAACTAAGTATTTATCATTACAAAAGACTGGCCAGGCTCCCCAGGCAATCCAGTCAAGTGACCATTAACAGGTAACCTGCCAGACAGGAGATAAACAACGCACTCAGATTTCTGTTGTAGACCGCCTTTTCTGTGATGGAGGTATGATATATCTGGGGGGTGGTCTTGAGCTACACCCCTTCTGTGATGTATGATGTTTCTGGGGGGCGTGTCTTGGACTCCAGGGCGGGCAATTTAAAATGTCTATATAAGGGCGGGCACACCTGGATTCTGGGTCCTCCTCCTTTCCTGCATGTGAGGGGAGCACCCTGTTGCCACAGTTCAATAAAGACCAGGCTTACTAGCTGCTTTGCTTCTCAATATTCTCTGGTTGGCCTCTGTTATTTTCTCAGACCGATGGAGAACCTACAAAGGACTCTATAAGGGCTCTTGTGTCCCCCTTAAGGGAATAAGGGCAGATTCTTGTTTATTACACCCTCATGGAGCTACAGTTCCCAAAATTCCCTGTGATTTCTTGTTAAACGGCTCTGAGGACTGAAGCTCTGTGAACGGAATAGGCATTTGTGAACAACTCACAGCACCCTTAACAAACTATAGATCCCAATATTATTGTTATTTTGTAGGGGGGGGTGTAGCCATGGCTGTTTATAGTGTGCTCATTTGAAAACAGCTGTGGGGGGGGGGTCTCAGCAATGTGAGGTTTATCCACACCTGCCAGATGACTGCAGTTGGGTGAAGCATCCCAAGACTGCTTCTCTCTCCTTTCACCTGGGCATGTGCAGAGAGGAAAAGGTGTGAGCATAATCAAGGGGAGGGTTTCAATTCACATACACTTCCAGACAGAGGCAAACATTTTTTTCTTCTACAGATGGGTTAGTGTGTAATCTGTCTATATCTGCCCAGATTTGTAAAGTTGGAAGGCCTTTGGTTGATCTCACTAACATCCTATGACCTTTTAAAATGTGTGTGTGTTTTTTTGAGGGGGCTATTGGGTTGTTGTTTTTATTTTGTATTAGGTATTTTGTGGTTTTATATCTTGATTTTATTCTGTGAACCGCCCTGGGACCCCTGGGTATGTTGTTGTTTAGTCGTTTAGTCGCATCGGACTCTTCATGACCCCATGGACCCTGGGTATAGGGTGGTATATAAATTCAATAAACTATAATTATAATTAGCATTTGCGGGAAATATACTTTTAACTGCTGGTTTTATTTAGAATTTATTCCATATCAATTTATTTTTAACGTTTGGCTTTTCCTCTCTCATGACACAGAAATTATAGAAAAGGAAAGGGGAATCCCTTGAATCTACTCTGTGCTCTAGTTGTCACGAAGGGTTAAGCTGAGAGAGTCGGGATTTCTAGAGCGGCACTTCGGACGGAAATTGTTCTGACCATTGAAGGCCCTCCTCTTCCTTTTCTCCCCCTTCGCGACTCTATGGTGCTTTTCTTTGCTGCAAAGTAGAGGCTGGAAAAAGAGATTTTTCAGCTCCGGGGAGGGAATCCGGTAAGTGAGAGGCGCCTTGAGGCAGGAGCAGAGAGCTGGGCTGGAATAGGAAGGTTTGCTTTAGGGATCTGCTGGATCAGACAGACCCCTCCCAGACCAGCCTCCTGCTCCCAGCCAGACCTCTCTGGGATGCTCAGAAGCGGCAAGGCAGCCGCAAACCTCTTGCTGCTCTCTGCTTCCAGGACTTTGCAGGTAAACTGCTCCTGAACATGCAGGTTCCACGGAGCTCTGATGAGTTTTAGAACATCCTCTGTGGATTTCTCTGTCCCACCCCTTTTAAACATAAAGTCTATCAAGGACTATTCTTCATCATGGCTATGTCTTCAGGGCAGTGGCGTAGCGTGGGTTATCAGCACCCATGGCAAGGCAAGTAATTTGCGCCCCCTAACCCGTGGATTTGCGCCCCCTAACCCGTGGATTTCCCTAACCCCCAGATGTTGCGCCCGGTGCGGCCGGCCCCCCCCCCTGCACCCCCCACGCTACGCCACTGCTTCAGGGACATTATGTCAGGGGTGGTCAGAAGTCAGACGGGGTGATTTGCAGTAGATCACTAAGAGTCTCTAAGGCTCCTTGATTGCCAGTTGGTTAGAAATAGCAGCAACAACTCCTTCTTCCACCCTGCAAAAATGAAAGGACCATTCTGAATGTGAGAAAGTCCAGTGGGAAACCAGGACTGGACTCTCATGTGAAAGGGCTGTAATCAGGGGGCCATCTGCACTATGCATTTAGCACAATGACATGGGTAGTGCTGTGGGTTAAACCACAGAGCCTAGGACTTGCCGATCAGAAGGTCGGCGGTTCAAATCCCTGCGACGGGGTGAGGTCCCGTTGCTCGGTCCCTGCTCCTGCCAATCTAGCAGTTCGAAAGCACGTCAAAGTGCAAGTAAATAAATAGGTACCACTCCAACGTGAAGGTAAATGGCGTTTCCATGCATTACTCTGGTTCGCCAGGAGCGGCTTAGTCATGCTGGCCACATGACCTGGAAGCTGAACGCCAGCTCCCTCAGCAAATAAAGCGAGATGAGCACTGCAACCCCAGAGTCAGCCATGACCGGACCTAATGGTCAGGGGTCCTTTACCTTTAAACTGTCATGGCTTCCCGCAAAGAATCCTTGGAAATGTACCGTATTTTTGGCTCTATAAGACTCACTTTTTCCCTCCTAAAAAGTAAGGGGAAATGTGTGTGCGTTCTATGGAGCGAATGCAGGCTGCGCAGCTATCCCAGAAGCCAGAACAGCAAGAGGGATCACTGCTTTCACTGCACAGTGATCTCTCTTGCTGTTCTGGCTTCTGAGATTCAGAATATTTTTTTTCTTATTTTCCTCCTTCAAAAACTAGGTGCGTCTTGTGGTCAGGTGCGTCTTATAGAGCGAAAAATACGGTAGTTTGTTAAGAGTGCTGAGAGGAGACCCCCTATGCCCCTCACAGAGCTACAGTTCTCTGAGGACTGAGCATGCTCAGTATGCACAGAATACGGACTGATGATTGGTGGGATGGGAAACATGGGGGCAGAGAATGGAATGGAGTATCCTGAACAGGAGTGTTCTACGATGCAACTTTTTGCTGCAGCTCCCACTGATTCTCTTTCCTTGCAGAGGCACCGGGCCTTATAAACAACCCTGGACCTGGCCTTTGACATCACCGAGAAACATGGGATAACGGTGTGTGAGTGACCCCTGCCAAGCCCCGGAGTTAAGAGGGGTGATGGCGTCCGAACGCAGGGATGCAGCTGTCTGGGCTGTCCCCCGAGATGCCCTGCTGGAGGACACAGTGAAGACCGAGGCCCAGGAGGAGTCTGAACCAGAGGAGGCTGCAGGAACAGGCCCCTTGGCCGTCCGCTCAGAGAGCCTCAAGGAATTGTGGGAAGGGACCATAACAGAGCACATTAAGCAGGAACCCGAGGAAGGGCCTCAGGAGGAGTCCTGGGGAGCTCAGTGTCAGGGGCTCCTGAAGGCTGTGCGGTCTCCACAGCCTGAGCCAGGAAACCTTCAGCTGGCCAGCAATGGCCCAAGGGACGCGCAGGCTTCCTTTGAGGGGCGACCAGACATTGGGCGAGGCAGGGTGATCCGCCACCTGCCCGGCCCTGGAGGAGACATCCCCCCGCCCACCCACAGCATTTTGGCCCTGGATCGTGGGGAAGTGAAGAAGGAGGCTCCCAGCCAGGAGGTGGAGCGCCTGTGCTTCAGGCAGTTCCTCTACCAGGAGGCCGAGGGGCCACGAGATCTCTGTGGGATGCTGTGGAGGCTCTGCCACCGGTGGCTGCAGCCGGAGAGGCGCACCAAGGAGCAGATCCTGGAGCTGGTGATCCTGGAGCAGTTCCTGGCCGTCCTGCCCCCGGAAATGCAGAACTGGGTCAGGGAAGGCGGGCCGGAGACTTGCGGTCAGGCAGTCGGCCTGGCGGAGGATTTCCTGGAGAGGCAGCAAGAGAACGAGCACGAAATACAACAGGTGAGAGGGCAGGAGAGCAGTCCTGGGAAGAACAAAACGAACAGTGGCAAGGAGCCATTGGGGCAGTTTTTGCTGACTGTAAATATGCATTGGACTGACTGCTCCCTTAGATCAGATGTAGGCAAACTGGGCCCTCCAGATGTCTTGGGACTACAATTCCCATCATCCTTGACCCAGTGGTCCTGCTAGCTAGGGATCATGGGAGTTGAAGGTCAAAAACATCTGGAGGGCCGAGTTTGCCTATGCTTGCCCTAGATGGTTCGAAAATGGGATCTGGCCGAATCAGCAGGGGTTTGCTGTATTGGCAAAGTAGAACCTCCAGGTTCTGAGGCAGTGTACCTTAGAACGCCACTTGCTGGGGGAAGACTAAGGATGGTGGGCAGCGCACTCTCTGCCCTAACGGACCAGCTTCCACTGCTGTGAACAGGCAGTCAGTGTTGGTTGGAGAGAAGCTATGTGGACACAGGAGTGATGGATTCCTGTGCTCCAGTTCCTGTCTTGAGATGGGCTGCCACATTCTGCCCCAGCTGGTTCAATGCATCCCCCTTCAAAGACAGCACAGAGGACAGCCTTTGCCTGAAGAAGGTCTCCTTGAGGTTCTGGAGAGCTGCTGCCAGTCAGTGTAGGCAATACTGTGAAAGATGGGCCAATGGCCTGACCCAGTCAAAGGCAGGGAGTCTTTGGCCCTCCAGATGTTGCTGGACTCCCACTCCCCTGACCCCTGGCCATGCTGGCTGGGGGCTGATGGGAATTAGAGTCCTGTAGCGTCTGGAGAAGCTCCAGAGGTTCCCCACCCCTGAATCTCAGGCGATTTGCACCCATTTCTTTGTCTTGTTCTTTCTGCTGTTTCAGGTCCTCTGGCTCGTCAAGGAGAAAGCGGATGATTCCCCTGAGGCTGACGGGGCTCTGTCAGACTCCGGCGAGTGGCCCCTCATCAGAGTGGTCAAGCAGGAGGAGACAGCTGCTGATGCCCCTTGGCTGGGTAAGGAGTCTTTGGCTGGGGGTGAGTTCTCTTGTGGAGCAAGTTATGGAAGTGAGGGGCCACCACAAAAAAGGCTCTGGCCGGAGATCTAACTGACCTTAGAGGTGCACTAGCAATCAGGATCTCTGAAGCCACTCTTAGGGCTTGTGTGGGTTCCTGTAGGTGGTCCCTCAAATAACTGGGCCCCAAGCCCCTTACAGTGGTACCTGGCAAGACGAATGCCTCGTAAGACGAAAAACACGCAAGGCGAAAGAGTTTTTCGTTTTATGAGTTGCTTCGGAAGTCAAATTTCCCTATGGGCTTGCTTCGCAAGACGAAAACGTCTTGCAGGTTTGTTTCCTTTTTCTTAAAACCGTTAATACCCAGGGTGCATTGCTTGAAGAGGTGCAGTTGCAACTTGACTTCGAGGAGCAACTCATAGCACGCGGTGTGGTAGCCTTTTTTGAGGTTTTTGAAGACTTTGGTGATTTTTGAAGCTTTTCCAAAACTCCTTTGGTAAGTTAAACTTTTAAAACTTTTTGGGGGGTTTTTGGGTTGGGGTGTTTGGAATTCAAGGACTTGGTGTTGGGGAGGGGTTTGCAAGAATCTGGAAGCTTGTGTTTCCCCCCCCCCCTGCATTTTTATGATTTTTTGTGACCATTGGGGCACTCTGCTGTTGTTAAAAAAAAAGATTTCTGGGTTTGAATTTCTGTGTGGTGGGTGGCTGGGGGAATATTTGGAGAGGAGTTTGCAAGAATCTGGAAGCTTGTGTGTTTTTCTTTCTGCATTTTTATGATTTTTTGTGACCATTGGGGCACTCTGCTGTTGTTAAAAAAAAGATTTCTGGGTTTGAATTTCTGTGTGGTGGGTGCCTGGGGGAATAGTTGGAGAGGGGTTTGCAAGAATCTGGAAGCTTGTGTGTTTTTCGTTCTGCATTTTTATGATTTTTTGTGACCATTGGGGCACTCTGCTGTTGTTAAAAAAAAGATTTCTGGGCTTGAATTTCTGTGTGGTGGGTGGCTGGGGGAATACAGTGGTGCCTCGCAAGACGAAATTAATTCGTTCTGCGAGTTTTTTCGTCTACCGAATTTTTCGTCTTGTGAAGCACGAAATCCCATAGGAATGCATTGAAAATCAATTAATGCGTTCCTATGCTCAAAAAAAGGCCAAACAAAGCCAAAGTTGGTACAACAAGAGTTTATTAAGTGCTCTTTAAAGTCACACATACAGTAAAGAGCATTTCAAAAATTGAAGGAACAATAAATTAAGTTTCTAAACATGACAGAAAAACATTTAAAAATCAACAAAGTGTACAGTACATTTTCTAAGACTCTGGGAAACCACTCGAAGAAGGTTCCTCTTCCACTCTTTGCTTCTTGCTGAAGAACCTGTCCATGGTCTGCTGCTTCACCCGCCTTTTCAGCACCTCCCTGAAAGGCGACATGACCCTCGTATCAAAAATGTTTGCAAGGTCACGTGTCAGGTCCTTGTCAGGGTGGTGCTGCTCTGCAAAAGCCTGCACATCTTTCCACTTATGGCAAATGTCCCTCAGTTCTTTGGAGGACAGCCGTTCCTCAGTTGCTTCCTCCTCTTCCAGCGAGGCCTGTTACACGCATTCCACCGTTGTGCTTTCGGATGATCTTCTTCATTTCCAGCGTAACCTTCTGCTTCTTCCTCTCGCCGGCCTCTGCAACAGCAGTCTTCTTGGGCCCCATGGCAGCACAGCTCCTACCTTTGCAACCCCCCCCCCCAAAAAAAATCAGTGCTTCACATCCAAAAAATTCAAAAGCACCCAGCCACCCACCACACAGAAATTCAAACCCAAAATCCAACACCCCCCCAAAAAAAGTTTTAAAAGTTTAACTTACCAAATGGCTGCAAACGAAGTTTTGGAAAACCTTCAAAAATCACCAAAGTCTTCAAAAACCTCAACTGTTCCCCTAGCCACCCACCACACAGAAATTGCAAACCCCTCCCCAACTCTTCCCCCAGCCCCTCCCCAACTGTTGCAAACCCTTCCCCAACTGTTGCAAACCCCTCCCCAACTGTTCCCCCAGCCACCCACCGCACAGAAATTCAAACCCAGATTTTTTAAAAAAACAACAACAACATGGCCCAATGGTCACAGAAAATCATAAAAAATGCAGAAAAAACCACACAAGCTCCCAGATTCTTGCAAACCCCTCCCCAACTGTTCCCCCAGCCACCCACCGCACAGAAATTCAAACCCAGATTTTTTTAAAAAAAACAACAACATGGCCCAATGGTCACAAAAAAATCATAAAAATGCAGGAAAAAAACACACAAGCTTCCAGATTCTTGCAAACCCCTCCCCAACACCAAGTCCTTGAATTCCAAGCACCCCACCAAAAAACCAAAAACCCCCAAAAAGTTTTAAAAGTTTAACTTACCAAATGGCTGCAAAAGAAGTTCTGGAAAAGCTTCAAAAATCACCAAAGTCTTCAAAAACCTCAAAAAAGGCTACCACACCACGTGCTATGAGTTGCTCCTCGAAGTCAAGTTGCAACTGCACCTCTTCAAGCAATGCACCCTGGGTATTAACGGTTTTACGAAAAAGGAAGCAAGCCCATAGGGAAATTCGTCTTGCGAAGCACTTCAAAAAACGAAAAACTCTTTTGTCTAGTGAGTTTTTCGTCTTACGAGGCATTCGTCTTGCGGGGCACCACTTTAGTTGAGAAGGGGTTTGCAAGAATCTGGAAGCTTGTGTGTTTTCTAGGAGGTTTGGTGCTTTTGAATTTTTTTGATGTGAAGCACTGATTATTATTATTATTTTGGGGTTTGCGAAGGTAGGAGCTGTGCTTCCATGGGGCCCAAGAAGACTGCTGCTGCAGAGGCCGGCGAGAGGAAGAAGGAGAAGATGACGCTGGAAATGAAGAAGGAGATCATCCGGAAGCACGACGGTGGAATGCGTGTGACAGACCTCTCCAGGGTGTACGGGAGGAATCCATCGACCATCGCGACCATCCTGAAGATGAGGGAGAAGATCCTTGCGACTGATGCAGCCAAGGGAGTCTCCAGGATCGTGAAGAACCGCCCAGCTGTTCTGGAGGAGGTGGAGAAGTTGCTGCTCATCTGGTTAGAAGAGAAGCAGCGTGCAGGGGACACAGTGACTGAGGCCGTCATTTGTAAGAAGGCCAAGGCCTTGCACGCAGACCTCGTCCGGCAACAGCCAGGAACCTCAGGTGAGCCAGAAGTCTTCAAGGCAAGCAGAGGCTGGTTTGACCGGTTCAAGATGAGATCTGGAATCCACAGCGTGGTCAGGTATGGAGAGGCTGCCAGTTCTGATGTTTCTGCGGCTGAAGACTTTGCAGCGGAGTTCCTGGAGGTTGTGACGACGGAGGGCTACGTTCCACAGCAGGTCTTCAACTGCGACGAGACTGGGCTGTTTTGGAAGAGGATGCCCAAAAGGACTTTCATCACTCAGGAGGAGGCCAAGTTGCCTGACCACAAGCCCATGAAGGACCGTCTGACCCTGCTCTTCTGTGCCAACGCAAGCGGCGACCTGAAGATCAAGCCCCTGCTGGTGTACCACACGGAGAACCCACGGGCCTTCAAGAAACACAACGTCGACAAGGAGCAGCTGAGTGTCATGTGGCGATCCAACAGTAAGGCTTGGGTCACACGTGTGCTGTTTGTGGACTGGGTCAATCTTGCTTTTGGCCCTGCTGTCAAACAGTACCTGCTGGACAACGACCTGCCGCTGAAGGCTTTGCTTCTGATGGACAATGCTCCTGTTCATCCTAAAGGCCTTGAGGAGGACTTGTTGGAGGAGTTCAGCTTCATCAACATCATGTTCCTGCCGCCTAACACCACGCCACTGCTCCAGCCGATGGATCAGCAGCTCATCGCCAATTTCAAAAAACTCTACACCAAGGAGCTTTTCAGGCGATGCTTCGAGGTGACTGATTGCACCAACATCACCCTGCGGGAATTCTGGAAGGACCACTTCGACATCGTCACCTGCTTGAAGATGATCACCACGGCCTGGGACGGGATCAGCCAGAGAAATTTGAATTGCGCTTGGCGCAGCCTGTGGCCGGACTGTGTGGCACCAAGTGACTCTGATGCACCAGAGTCAACAGTTGTGCAGGACATTGTTGCCTTGGGGAGGACCATGGGCCTGGAGGTCACAGAGGAGGACGTCAGCGAGCTGGTGAAGGAGCACGACCACGAGCTGACCACCCAGGAGCTGGTCGAACTGCAGGCAGAGGCTGCGCAGGAACAGGCCTCGCTGGAAGAGGAGGAAGCAACTGAGGAATGGCTGCCCTCCAAAGAACTGAGGGACATTTGCCAGAAGTGGAAAGATGTGCAGGCTTTTGCACAGCGGCACCACCCTGACAAGGACCTGACACGTGACCTTGCGAAAATTTTTGATACGAGGGTCATGTCGTCTTTCAGGGAGGTGCTGAAAAGGCGGGTGAAGCAGCAGACCATGGACAGGTGCTTCAGCAAGAAGCAAAGAGTGGAAGAGGAACCTTCGAGTTGTCCCCCAGAGTCTTAGAAAATGTATGTACAGTACTGTACACTTTGGTGATTTTTAAATGTTTTTCTGTCATGTTTAGAAACTTAAATTCTTGTTCCTTAAATTTTTGAAATGCTCTTTACAGTATGTGTGACTTTAAAGAGCATTTAATAAACTCTTTTTGTACCAAATTTGGCTTTGTTTGGACTTTTTTTGACCATAGGAACGCATTAATTGATTTTCAATGCATTCCTATGGGAATCCGTGCTTCGCAAGACGAAAAATTTGCAAGACGAAAAAACTCGCAGAACGAATTAATTTCGTCTTGCGAGGCACCACTGTATTTGATTGTTATCCAGGCCCTCCTTTTTCCTTGGGGAAGGAAAATCTCTCTTTCTAAGGATCCCTTCCCCCCCCCCCAACAGATGGTGAGGAGAAGAAGATTGTACCAGTCAATTCTGAAGAAGCTGAACCACATTGGATGCTGCCAGGGAGAGCAGAACGGACTGTATCACGATATGCCGACTGGGAACCAGCATCCGAAAACCAGCAGGAAACTCATCCCCATAATGAAGAAGGCAAATCCGTTCCTTTCCAGCTCCCTGCCATGCCAGTCCAGCAAAGGTTCCTCAAGGGTGAGACGTGCGCTGAGTGCGGAAAATCCTTTCGCTGCAAGGCAGAACTCACCGAACACCAGAGAATGCACTCCGGAGAGAAACCCTACATCTGCTCCGACTGTGGGAAGAGCTTCTGCAGGAGGAATGTCCTAGTTGCACATCAGAGAATCCACACTGGGGAGAAGCCCTTCAACTGCCCGGACTGCGGGAAAAACTTCAACCAGCGATCGCATCTTACAGCACATGAGAGAACCCACACGCAAGAGAAGCCCTTTGCTTGCCTGGACTGCGGACAGAGCTTTAGTAGGCGCACTGGGCTTGTGTCTCACCAGAGGATCCACACGGGAGAGAAGCCCTATCGCTGCCAAGACTGCGGGAAAAGTTTCAGGCAGAGATTCGATCTTATTCGACATCAGAGAATCCACACGGGCGAGAAGCCACACCAGTGCCCCGACTGCGCCAAAAGCTTCAGGAACAAATCCGCTTTCCTCGTGCACAGACGGATCCACACCGAGGAGAAACCGTACCCGTGCTCTGGGTGCGGGAAGAACTTCCGTCATCGCACCAACCTCCTCGCGCACGAAAGAATCCACACAGGAGAGAAGCCCTACAAGTGTGGAGAGTGCGGAAAGAGTTTTGGTGACGGGTCGTCCCTCATGAAACACAAGCGAGCCCACACGGGCGAGAAGCCGTACAAGTGTGCCGAGTGTGGGAAATGCTTCTCTCAGAACGCCGGCCTGGTTCAGCACGAGAAGATCCACACGGGAGAAAAACCCTTCCAGTGCCCGGACTGTCCCAAAAGCTTCCGGGACAAGTCGGCCTTTGTCGTTCACCACAGGACACACACGAGGGAGAAACCGTTTCACTGCTCGGTCTGCGAGAAGAACTTCAGCCATCACTCCAACCTTCTCAAACACGAAAGAACCCACACTGGGGTGAAGCCATACAAGTGCCTGGAGTGCGGAAAGGGCTTCACTCAGAGGCCAAATCTCCTCGTACACGCGAGAAGCCATTTGAAACAGGAAGGGGAGATTGGCTAAGAGGGTGGGGAGAACTACCTCAATGGGCATCCCCGGTTGGAAAATAAAATAAGGTCCTGAGTTTTAGAGATCTCTATTTTGTTGCCATTTGCCACTGTTATTGAGTGGCAAAGAGGAAGGTCAGGAGAAGTATGTGCTTTTTATCTGTGGCATAAAAGGAAGGGGAAGGTGTCAGGCTGCGGTCAAATCTCATAGCAGATGGAGAGACCACCTTGAAAAGGTCCTTTCCGCATCATTCAGTAATTAAATTAAATTAAGAATACAGTCATACCTCATGTTACATTCCCTTCATGTTACGTTCTTTCAGGATACGTCCCGTGGTGACCCGGAAGTACCGAAAGGGTTACTTCCGGGTTTCGCCACTCGCACATGTGCAGATGCACAAAATGATGTGATGCGCATGCGCAGAAGCAACGAATCACAACCTGCGCGTGCCCAGACGTGCCACTGCAGGTTGTTCTCTTTTCATGTTGCAAATGGGCCTCCGGAACGGATCCCGTTCGCAACCAGAGGTACCACTGTACAGTCGTACCTTGGATCTCAAACGCCTTGGCTCCCAAACTACCAAAACCTAGAAGTGAGCGTTCCGGCTTTCAAGCGATTTTTGGAAGCCGAATGTCTGGCATGGCTTCCACAGCTTCCGATTGGCTGCAGGACGGTACTGCGGCCAATCAGAAGCCGCACCTTGGTTTTTGAACAGTTCTGAGGAGTCGAATGGACTCCCGGAACGTATTCTGTTCGAGAACCAAGGTACGACTTTATCAGGAAAGCCAAAGGTCTGTTTAGTCCAACATCAAGTTTTGCACAGCTCAGTTTAGTTTCTTCTTCAGATGTCGCTGTCCCAGGAAGCTTTGCCCCACAGCCACTCACAATGAACATTAACGTCTTCTCAGTATACATTACAGTTAATTTATTTTAAAACAAAAACAGAAATCTGTGCATCTGCTGCAACAAATGTCAATGGTGGGGGGGTGTCTTTATTCCATCATGTGCCACCACCCCGTGGGAAACGCAGGGAAAGGAGAGCAGGCTGCACCGGTCAGTAGTCAGCGGCCCTGATAGGGGAGCCAGAGTGAGTCCTGCCTGCTCTTTGAGGGGTCAATTCCACAGGCATGTGTTGTTCCAGCTGTTAGTATCCCAGGAGAGAAATCAGATGCACCTGGTGCCGAAATGACGCTCAGGAACACAGGGAAGGTGCCCTGCGTAATGTATGGGGCAGCACAGTCCATGGGGCCCCTTCCGGAGGCTGCCTCTCTGACCCCTGGCCATCCTGGATGGGACAAAGGGGAGCTGGAGTCCAGCATTATCCAGAGGACACCCCATTTAATGCCCCCGATAGACAGAATCCAGCCTGTAAATAAGGAACGTTAATGCATCCACTCAAAATACATTTAACTGGGCAGAAGCCCCACTCAAGGCAATAAGGTTTACTTCTGACGTGTGGAGATAGCGAGGCTGTTTCTACAGAGGGCATTTGAAGATGGTGCCCAGTTCAATTTCTTTTTATTTTTCTTCCCGTCTGAGGCCTCTAGAAGAAGAAGCTATCCTGCGTGACATGGGTCAAGGGGTTCATTTTATACTCCTCTATTACTCCAACGATGCATGCATTTTCACAACTGCATAAGGTCTTGTGGGGAGAGGAAGGTTTCCTAGAATTACAGAGTTGTGAGGGGCCCTGAGGGTCATCTAGTCCCACCCCCTGCAGGGCAGGAAACATTTGCCCAACGTGGGGCTCAGACCCACAACCCTGGGATTAAGAGTCTTGTCCTCTGCCAAATCATACACCTCAAATGGAAAACAAGATTGAGGGTGAGATTATTTGTTGGGACTATTAAAAGTGTGACTGTCTCTTTAAGAAGTGAGCTGCAGAGGGAATTCTGGGAAAAGGAAGGAAAATGCAAAGCAAGAGCAACTCATTTTTCTTTTGTTATTTCTGCTGATTTTGACTGGAATGAATCCTCTCAAAGGGCCCTTGGAAAACTGCCTAAAGGGCTCTTGGCGGGTAAATGGTTTTTACGTCAGTCACTCTGGTCTGGAGAGAAACTCCTGCTGGGCCTGAGAGGCAGATTTCGTCTCCTCAGGAGATATAGAGGTGGGCTTCATATCCCCCCAGATCAAAGAAAGGGAGGAGGGTCTCTCCAGAGAACGAGGCTCCTGAGAACGTGTAGAGTTCGGCTCCTGAGTCAGCGTCAGAAAAAGACACACGTCTCCCTTCATAGTCCAGAGTCACCCGGATCCTCCTGGGCTTCTCCCTCAGGGACAGAGGAGAGGGATCAGGGGAGGTGCAGGCCCAGTATTCCCCTCCCCTCTTCTCCACAGCCCAGATCCCCCACTCAGGTCTAAAGGAGAAGTACCCCTTTCTCTCCACAGACTTCCTGGCGACCCCTACAGCCCATTCTCCCTCACTTCCCACAGTGACTTCCCAGAAATGTTTGCCTGCTGTGAATCCCTCACGTCCCAACACACAAGGCCAGGCATTGAATCTCTCAGGATTATCAGGCAGGGCTTGAGGTTTGTCTCCATTTCTCATGCTTTTCCCATCCTCGGACAGGATGAGCCTGGGATGGGCTGTGTCTGGATCCAGAGTGACATTTGCTGTTGGGGAGAAGATGAGGGAAAAAGAAGATCAGGCAGAGTCAGCTGAGAGACAGAAATGGACATTCTGATAAATAAATAAAAAACACCCAAAAAACCCCAGATTCCCTTTCAGATCAAGGGGATTTCTTTGCATCGCATGCTAGACTGAGACTCCTCCTTGCAGACTCTCATCAGAATAAATATCTTCCTTGATGGTTTTTAAATCAGTTCCCGTCACTTTCTTATATCCGATGTGTATTATTCCTGCCCTTCTCTCAACCCAGGCATTTTCTAAGAGGAAAAACCACCCAGGAAACCTTTTAATCAGCTCTTCTGTGTTATCTAAGGGGAAAGAGAGGAGAACTGGAGGAGGCAGGAGAGGATTGGCTTTTGGGGAGCTTTGGGTTGGGATATGAGGACCCCCCGTAATAATAATAATAATAATAATAATAATAATAATAATAATAATAATAATAATAATATTTGCATACTGCCCTTCATCCATAGGTCTCAGGGTGGTTCACAGCATAAAAATACAACATAAAACCACATATAGGCCTCCCCTCACTTTCACGGGGGTCACGTTCTGCGCCTCGTGCCCCCCACAAGTGAAAATTGTGTTAAATGGGGAGCCTGTTTATTCCTGCTCTCCATCGCTCTCACCCACTTGGCCTGTCTTTGCCTTCCTCCCCACCATCTTGGAAGTCTGGGGAAAATAAAAGGCAGGTGGCACAGCAATTTTACAAAGGACAGCTTATTCCATGCTTCTCTTTTGGATGTAATATATAACATAAGACTAGTTCCATGGAGGGAAGAGGGAATAACTCAAAAAGTTACCAGTCAGGGGCTGAGACAGTCATAACAGGCAGGTGTAGGGTTGCTGTATTTTGAAGAGCAAAAAAGAGGACACATTTGCCAACTTCTACTCTTAACCATGGATCGCTATGACAACTCTCATTTTAAATACCCCTACTCTATGTAGGCTATAGAAGCTGTGATATACTGCTAGTAGCAATGCTCTTAACTTTCAACAACCAAATAATAATAATAATAATAATACATATTGCTCCCTCACTTGCAACATGAAAGTATTTGGGCTCATGTTCCCATCTCTGTGAACGCAAGTGTGCACAGAACAATTTATTAAACTGTTAAACATGTACATATGGACTCTCCTTAAGGGCAGGGTGGGGGTGTTAACTCTTCCCCTCCCAGACTCCTTCTCCAAGATCTTGTAGCTGAGCCAGGGAACTTTTAGTTCAGCCACAAGAGAAGAGATTTTGCTAGCTTAAGATGCTGCTCTGTTGCAATTCTCTGCTCCAGGCTAGCTTAGCTGGGTGCCTTAGATCTGAGTCTAATGCACTAGAAATTTTTTCACGGGTTACTGTAAACCAAACCAAACAACTTGAGACATTTTGCCAAATTTGAAAAATCCGCCCAGGGGAGAAATTTTAATCATGAAAATAGAGGACCTGTCTGAGAAAAAGAGGACATGTGGCAACCAGTCCTGAAAAAGGTCACATGGAAAAACAACCCAACTCTCTCTAGGCAGGAATGAAACTCTTCCCTCTTTTATCTGACCCTTCTGGGCAGTTTCTCTCCCCCTTCTGCACCTTCAAGTCCACCCTCTCTGCCTTTGTGGTACAAACAGCAGGGCCAGAGTCAGGCTGTACAGAAGAGACTCTTGACCCCCATGAAACACTAGTCCCTCCCATCCTGTGAATTTGGGTCTCCAGCTGAAATTTATCTCTCTGAAGATGTCTGAATGACTGAACATCTGAGGAAGCAAAAAGACAGGCTTAACAGGCTACAATGCAATAGCTAAAAAGTAAATCTTTTTTTACAAAACATCACCATACCATAGCACCTGTTGTTTCCTTATTACAAGCAAAAGATTAAATCATGCAAAGACGACAACTGTAGGGCTAAGTAGTGATGTTAATTATTGTCCAAAAGATTATTCCTGAGAATGTAATATCACTAGGCCTAAGGAATTAAAACAACTACCGTATTTTTCGCTCTATAGGACGCACTTTTTCCCCTCCAAAAATTAAGGGGAAATGTGTGTGCGTCCTATGGAGCGAATGCAGGCTCCTTGGCTTCAGCGATAGCAGCGCGAAGCCTCCGAAGCACAGAGGGAGCGCTCCCTCTGCGCTCCAGAGGCTTCGCATTGCTTTTGAAGCCTGCAGAGCAAGACTCTCCTGGCTTCAGCAGAGAGGGAGAGCTGCGCAGCGCCCCTTCAGCGAAGCGGGAGGAGAAATGGAAGGGGCTCTGTTTCTCCTGCGGCTTCGCTGAAGGGGCGCTGAGCAGAGAGGGGGAGAATTTTTTTCTTGTTCTCCCCCTCTAAAACAAGGTGCTCCGCTAGGGGCACCACGGAAGATGGCCGACAATACCATCTCTCCAGCTCACACGAGGTAATTTAGAGGCTGAGATGGGAGTAATCAGCCTCCCAAATTCTTCCCGGTGGAAGGTAAGATGCAGTCTCATCTGCGGCTGCCCACAAACCACCCCCGAGTTCGTAAAGAAGGAGGGGGGGCACTGGATGGAAAGCCCTCGAGAGAGAGCTCGGATCTCCTTGACGCCGTCTTCGTAAGCGCTCCCAGTTCCATTTCTTAAAATTAAAAATTGGATTTAAGATTGGACATGCTTTGGGCGAAGAAAGGGTATTTAATCTGCCAACTGCAGCCACCTAGGTGCTAAGAGTGACAGAAGGAAGAAGATAACATCAAAGAATAACATCTAAGCCGGTATGTTGGAACGGAAAGGAAAGGAGGGGATAAAACTTTTTCTTTTTCTACTACAATAATACCTAACAACGCCCCCCCCCCAGAAGAACCGTCTACACTACCTATAGCAAGTGAGATCGGAAAATATAAACTGTGTGGAAATAATAATACTAACTGAAGCCTTTGTTTTTTTGAAATACTTGGAAGAAGATAAATGACTCTCCTGTGACGCGCTATTTAATCGGGATCTGCCATTATGAGACAGACTGAGTTGCAGAGATTAATAGTCAGAGGGGGAGGCGAGCTCTTACTTTGTTACCATATCTGTACTTCAAGTCTGACTTGGCAGACCTCCCCTGGAAAGACTAATGTTTGGTGCAACCTGTCTGAGAAAATTAATGAGCAAATGCCTAGATTTTATTTCATCGGAACTGGGAAAAGATGGTGTCTGCCACCAGAGAAGGACTTTTGGATGGATTCGGCATAAACACCAGCGTGTGAGGACATAGCTGCAAGTAAAAGACTTACCAGCTGCCAAAAAAAAAAAAAGGAGAGTCACACAAAGTTCACACAGAAGCATATTATTGCAAAACTCAGAGGCTATGAAAGAAAGAAGGATAACAACAGGAAGATTTAAAGAAGGGACTATTGGAAACTTAAGGCAGTAGAAATCTAAGATGATTGGACCCCACTGAACTTGAAGCATGGGAACCCCCAACAAAAGTATAATTTGGCAAAATATTTGGACTTTATGATATGTATTTGTACAATTTGGAATATTTAATGTGATTTGATTGGATTGTTAAAATGGAAAACTTAATAAAAAAACTATTACTTAAAAAAACAAAACAAGGTGCGTCCTATGGTTGGGTGCATCCAATAGAGCGAAAAATACGGTAACGAGTTTAGCTGTAATTCCTGCATTGCAGGGGACTGGGCTAGATGATCCTTGGGATCGTTTCAAACTTCGCTATTCCATGATTATATGGAAAAATCAGAAATGGTAAACCATACTAGAAAATGGTGGAATACAATCATTCAAAATCCACAAATGAAATGGGGGTCTGAACTGGATGGATGAAGAAAGGTTTAACATCTGCCCCAAATAAACTGGTGGGGCAAAGCTGTTGAAACTGGAATTTCCAAGTATGCTGACAAACCAACTTGCAGAGGAAGAATCGGCAGAGCTTTACCCTGTAATTCCAAGGGTCTCGTGCAATGGGGAGTCCTCCCTCATGGAATGGGGCTGATCTGGAAAGAAGTGTGGGAAATCTGAGGAGATGGGGATGGCTGAAGCACGAGAAATGGCTGGTGAGGTTGAAACTCTGAGGAAAAGGCAGCTCAGGCCTTGCTGTGCTGCTGGGAGACCAGCCTGGCAGGAGGTGGAGGAGGGACTGGGTGCTTGCGGGCGCCCTTATTAACACACTTCACAAGGGAGAAATCCAAGCAAATCTAGAGAAGCCCCAAGATAACATCCTCAGATTGTGTGGAGGGATAACAAAATGCAAGGGAGATTCCTTATACATGAGAACTGGACAAAATGGACATTGGACTGACCCTGCAGGATTCTCCTTAAGGGCTTTTGTAAGATATTGTAAGGCTCTGAGGCTTTTTCCTACCACAAAGCAGTATATACATTTTATGAAAGAAAACACAATATATAAAATTAAACAAAAAACGAGGATAATTTTCTATAGGCTGGAATTAAACTCAGACTGGTGTGCAGGTTCTTCGCAGGGAGAAGCTCTGCCCCCAATACAAGGCTTCAACCTCCCAGTTCATTCATGGGACAGACAAAGAACCCAAAGAGAGGACTGTTTCCCAGAGTTACGCCATTGATGGGGGTCCGAAAATCAGCAGAACAGACAGTTCAACACCCATGAAATATCAGTCCCCATCCCTCCTGTCAAATTGTTCCACCCCTGGAAATTTACCTTTCTGAATCGGTTTTCTGTATAACAGAGCATCTGAGGAAGCAGAAAGATATAAAGTGTAAGGGCAACACTCTTCCACCAGAAATAAATCTCCATACAAAAGTAACATTTCATAACGTGGCATCCTTAAATTCAAGCACAATTATTAAATATTAATTAAATTGTACAAAAAATAATTAAAAACAAGAAAATCATAGGAAGAATCTATGAAAATAACTAAAGCTTTAAAACTCAGCAATCATAGAGCAAGCTTACAAATAAGAGAATAAAAATATTCAGCATGAATCCTGCTGGTCTCTGAACTTTGTCCCTAAATTGGGCTCTACATTCTTGGACTGGAGGGGAGGCAGAGCAAGAGGAATCCTGTAAAAGGAGGCAGAGGGGAGATGGAGGCAGCCTTAACATTTTCCCCAAGTAAAGGGGGGGGGGATCATTAAAGCCAAGATTGTGAAACATAAGGAGAAGTGAAAGTTGATGAGGGAGGATTGGCAGAGGTGTCAGGCAAAAGGAAGCCCTTCCTCACAAACCTTCTACAAGTCTTTAAGGTTCTTCACAAGCATAATTGTTCCCTTTGGGGCTCATGTGCTCTTGCTTCCACTCTCAATGAGGGAACTCTCAGGAGATCTTGAAGGCCAAAGCCCTAGATATGGCAGCTGCAGGGGGACGTCTGAGGAGGAGACGGCTCAGGCCTTGGCTCCACGGCTGAGAAACAAGCCTGAGCAGGAGGCAGAGGGGGAACTGGGGGCTTCTCAATGCCCTTTGACTCCATTCAGAGAAGGAGAACCTCCAAAAGGACAACCCCAGATTGTGCAGACAGGGAACCACAAGGAAAAGGAGGTTCCATATAATTATAAACAGATGCACATGGGAGGAAAAAATCCTGACTTTGCTCTATACTCTGGTTCAGGCTTTCTTTACAGGATCCAGCGTCACAATATACATGGGCCATTCTGAGGGACAGGAAATGAAGGCTGGAGCACCAAGAAGGAAGGTATCCTGGGGTTACTCAATTCCATGCAATAAGAGCCTGGCATGTTCAGTTCTGAAGAAGTAACAGAATTCCCAGTGTGAAATCCTGGCAACCATTTTTCATTACCTTTCCATTGTTTCATTGTATCCTCCACAAGGTGATTTAGATCACAGGATTCCAAGATCCTGTTCCTCAGCTCTGGAGGGAAAGCCAGTGGCTTCTCTGGACTCTCTCTTTCCTCATACCTGGTGAAAAGAAAAACAATGAATGGCCCCATCTCCCTAATTATTGCAGAAGATTTCAATAAGACGAACAAAGTGGAAGTTTATTTCCCACCAGGTTTATTTCCACCACAGATGAGACCTCAGTCCAAAACCCCTGAGGACGGCTGTCAGTGGCTTCGTAAGGATGCTCAACATCACAAGCGACAAGATGTAACCCCAAGTGACACCACCGGAGGGCTCCCATGGCTTCCAAAGATGCTGCCCCATAACAACTTTGTGGGAAGGTCCCAGGACTTAAGAACCAAACCCCTGAGGTGGAATGCAACCTCCACCCTCCCTTCACCCCCTCTCCCACCCAGGAAGGACACAACCCCATGCCCCATGGGACTCTCCCTCCAGAGGCAGGAAACAACTAGACCCACCACTCCAGACTACCTTCAGCCTCTCACGGTGGAAACACTCCCAATAAAAAGATCCCACCTATTCTAGACCAACAGACCTTCCCTCCCTCAGTGCCTCAAAGGAGCTGAGTTACCAGAGTTGAGGGGCTTCTAGTTGGACATTGAAATATGTCCTAAGCTCTTCCCAAGCATCTTTGGGACTTTCTCTTCTAGATGTTTGAAATTACCAAAAAGTCAATGAACAGAAAGTGTGAGGTGCTGCAGGGATTGAGTCCTCCAGTCTCCCCCCTGCAGCCATTGGAGGGCCATGTCTGAGGTTCCTGCATCTCTGCTTCAAAGAATGGAAATGAGCCAGATCCACTTACCTCTGCAGGGTCCTTCTCACATCCTAGAGGGGAAAAGAAAAGGGAATTCACTGCACACTATAGGCCACACTAGGAAGACCCTCTCAGACGCTGGGGTGGAGGAACAGCCTGGCCCTCAGATGTCAGACCCCCTCAGACCCTGCCCCTCGGATGTCAGTCTGCCTGACACATGGCAAGGTTTGGGATAGGAATGGCTGAATCAGCCAGTTTTCGTTTCTCACAGCTTTTATTTTTCCAGTCTTAAAAACTTAATTGTTCTGATATCAAGTTCTCCACATTTCCACATCAGTTTGCCATTATTGTTTAAAATCCTTATGAAAATCCACCAGCATTTTAGGGAAATTTCACATTTGTGGGTTCAAGAGACAATTCACCCCATCTCTAGTCTTAGATTATAATTTAGTAACTTTAATTCAGTTTGCATTGTGCAATTCAGATGTAAGTAAGCCTACAGGATAATCCTACCAGGGCACTGTCTTCAATAGAAGTCCCCAAATTTCAAATTCTGTTTTCCATCTGGAAGTAAAAAAAGCACCTGCAGCATAAAATGCCTCCAAAGGGGTAATAAAACAGCTCAGTGTTTCTTTGGGCTCACCCACACTTCTCCCTTTCCTGTGCCCAGAAAATACAAGTCCAAGTGGTTTTGTCTTTGCCCTGCCGCTTTCCCTCAGGAAAAACCTGCTCCTTAGCTCAACATCAAAGCAAACGTCAGTCTGGAGAAAACCTGGCTGAGGTTTGCTCTAATTCAGCAGTAAACAGCGGGTTTTCCTGGAGGAAAGGGGTGGGACAAGCAGCAGTCTGGATGAGTCCCTCTGTCTTGCTCTTTGTTCACTGTGACTGAGCACCATTTTGGGCCGATCTGTATCCATGGGGAAGGGGATCAACCCAGAAGTTGTGGAGGGAACGGGAAGAGAAGCTTGGTCAAGAGACTAGGTCATGTCGGAAGGAGGCCTGAACGCATCCTAGATGAAGCCCCCCACAGCTGAAAGGCATTTGAAGACAAAGCATCAGCAAAGAGCATAAGATTAGCTCCCGTTCCATCAAAAATTTCTAGTCTCCATTCAGGTGAGTTAAGCATCCCAGGTCTCTCGGGTGTTCCTGTCCATTCCAAACCTGACTAGAGGCTCCATCATCTCAGCCCCTGCACTCCTTGCATACATGAAAGGGGCTGCCTTCTCCTGGAGCCTTGGGCTGTTCCTGCCACCATCTTACCTGCAGGAGTTCATTCGCTGGCTGCTGACTCTTCTCCTCCATCTCCTGGATGATCCTCTCAAGAGAGGAGAGTTTCCTGGAGAGTCTGGCCAGCTGCTCATCCCTTCTCCCTGCAATCTCCTTCTCCACCTCTTCCACATCATTCAGCAGACGTTTCTCTTGTTCTTCCAGGAACTGGCGCAGTTCTCTGAACTTCTCCACAGTCTTCAGCCTCTCCGTTTCTGTTAATTTCTGCAAGAAAAGAGGAGGTCTGAGTGTGGAAGGTGCTCAGCCTTCAAGACATCAGGAAGAGAATTGTGAGAATTCCACAGGGAGGACACTTCTGATTTTTCATAGACAGGGAACCTTCAGTGGCTAAAGATGTAAACCTTTATTTTGAAGGGAGGGCCTCTCCATTGCTGTTCCTTTTGACTTCTATTTTGCAGAGGGCTACAGCCTAAAGGAAGGAGCATTTTTTCCTAGCCATGGATATGTGGGATGTAAAAACGCATTGCAGTCAAATACAACAGTCCTACAATGCACATGCTGGGGAATGCTTTGTATCACTCAGGAGAAAACGTGCTAGTTCCTCCTGAGCTGGGACAGACTTCCTTTGCTTGTGATTTAATGTGAGTGTGGTCTGTTCCCGGGAGAGGAGCACACGGCCTCCATGTTCTGCTCCGTGTCTTCTCCATTGTGTGTTCCTAAGAGTTAGGAGAAGGGACTGCTCAGTCGCAGTCACTTGAGACTATTTCTCTTATGGGATGGTTCACATAGTTATATGTTGTTCTGTAAATTAAGTCTGCCTTCAGGAATCTCACTGTGAACTGGATGATTGTAAGTAAACTAGTTTTATGTTAACTTTAATCAGATGGCCGTGTCTATTCTTTTAGGAGGGATATAAAATAGGGAAACCAGGAATCATAATAGTGAGGTTCAGATGAGCCTGCAACTAGCTAACCGCTGTGTTATTTAAAAGGGGGATTGTTTAACAACTCTGCTAAGTTATAGAACTTGCTGGCGAAAGTTAGGAAGGATATAATAAAATAATATATCTTCTCCTGCCTCCCTAAATATCCCCACAGGATATTCCCTGCATGATTTGGGGCATGGCATAACCAGGGTTCAGAGTTGTTCAGAGAACGTCCGTGGACATAAAACACCCTCAGTTTAGACTGGGACCATTGAGGTGTAGGAAGGCAACAGAAACAGAGGCGGAGGAGTGCAGAGTTTATTCCCATAGCTCCCTGTATTTCCTAAAGATGAACAAGAGCGCACATTTAGAAAGACAATTCTTTAGTAATATTTATGGTAAATCAGGAGTTGAATTGACCTGCTTCCACCCTCTCAGCTCACGAGTCCTCAGTCTTGTCCTTGACTGCTATTCACATAATAAACGACAATGGAAAATAAACTCAAATTAGCTGCATTCAAAAGTGAATTTACCTACCGTAATTTACTATTGCTGAAAAAATATGGAGACTGAAACAGAGCAGTCTTTTGAAATTCACACCTCTGAATTTTTCAAGGTTGAACAAGCCAGGTAATGTTCACAAAAAATGTATTTATGAGGGTGAAGTGCATTTCAAAATATTTATACAAGGAGGTAGCCACCCTAATATCTAATTCATTTTCAGAATAATAAATGAATAAACAAACTGATATGGAAAAGGAGAAATAGGAAGAAGCTGAAATGGGCAGATTTCCCCATCCCTCCTCAGTCCTGACTCGACTCTTCAAGTGCTTGTTCCCTCCCTAATAATAACAGCAGCGCTTACCAGGAGGTCTTTGCATTCCTTGTCCAGGGCTGCTTGATGGGCCAGAATTTCCTCTCTCTCTTTCCTCAGAATCTCCAGGCGGTGACAGATCTCTTCCTAAAGAGAAAATGAAAAACTCAGGTCTGATTGAGACACACAGAGAGGAGGTGAATAGTGTGCTGGCTTCTTGCGCCCAGTGGTCTTGCTATAATAGCAGAGTAGTTTACTGGAGGAAATAAAAGTCCAGAGGTTTTCTACCTTTTTGGGTGCATGGCTCCCTGGACCAGCTACCTTTTTTCTGTGCCAGCCCTGTGGGGCTCTGGGACCCAGTTAGGTCACCCCTTGCTTACAGACTTCTATCTAGTCTTTGCAGATGCTACTCAGGGATATCAAGGGAGATCCCTTTGTCCCCCTGGAAGAGAGAAAGACTGTGACTCCCTCCTCCCAGCCATCTGAGGAGCCCTCAGGCTTCACCTTGGCTGCTTTTTCCATAATAAACAAGGATGAATTCATGCCATGCCTACTTTGGACCTAAGAAGTAAAAAGAAAATCTCCCAAGAAGAATCCACAGCTATTTCTCCCCCTCAAGATCCAGGGATCTCCTACCTTGTACTCCTCGAAAGCCTCCTTCAGAGGAATCACCTCGTGGTTTTTGTGCTCCTTGGATCTGTCACACACCAGGCAGATGGGGGCTTCATCCTCCTTGCAGAAGAGCTTCAGGGGCTCCTGGTGCTTCTCACAGACTCCTCCTTTCCCTCCTTCCTCCTTTCCCTCTTGAAGGCTGAGATTCTGGGCTATTTCCACCATATTAGCCAGTTGCCGGTTGGGGATGAGGCTCCTTCTCTGGACTCTTTCTCTGCACTGAGGGCAGGAAGCCTCTGCCTCCAATTCCCCCCAGCACTGGACCAAGCAGGATCGGCAGAAGTTGTGCCCACACTCTGAGATGGTCACGGGATCCTTGAAGTAATCCAGGCAGATGGAGCAAGTGGCTTCATCACGGAGACGCTGGATGTGACCCCCTGCAGCAGCCATGGCTCCCTCACCAAAGATCCGAGTTAAGTTTCACTTTCTCCGTTTTCAGATACTGGGAGTTTCCCTTCCTGGAAATGACTCAGTGATCATGTGATCTTTATTTTACTTTTTAAAACTAATATGTCTCCAGTGCTTTGCAGTTCCTGGATGTTTTCTCAAGGAGCAGCGAATGCTTTTTGATTGTGTTATAAGAATTTTGAGTTGAGTAAAGGTTTCTTTTCCTCTGTATCAATAAGGGAATAAATATTTGCTATCAATAAAGGATCCCCACTTGTCTGCCCCCCTGCATTGCTCCCTGTGATGCTCAAAACCACGGTAGAGTCTGCTGTATTGCTTCCTTTTCCAGCCACTGTGAGATATTATAATTGTGTTCACCGACTCTGTACTAATGTTATTTCTTTAATGTTAGTTTTATGTTGTTTCCCTACTGAATGTAACTTTATATCTCTGAACTAAATGTAACTTTTTAAGTGTAAAATGTACCCACTGCCTTGCAAAAGGAGAAAATAATGAAAACCTGTCAAATGTTCAAACCAGTGAATGCTTCTCTCTGTGAGGGAGCCTTCCCAGACGCGCTGAAAGAGGCGGTTATCAAACCGCTTCTTAAAAAAAATATCTTTAGATGCTGCCAATAGGGCCAACTCAACCCAGTCTCAAACCTTCCATTCTTGGGCAAGGTGATTGAGCGGGTGGTTGCTGAACAACTCCAGGCACGCCTGGAAGAAGCGGACCATTTGGATCCCTTCCAGGGGTAACTGGAATGGGGTAACTGTGCCCCTGAAGGACCAGGTGCGCAGCCTGGGAGTCATTTTGGACTCACAGCTGTCCATGGAGGCGCAGGTCAATTCTGTATCCAGGGCAGCTGTCTACCAACTCCACCTGGTACGCAGGCTGAGACCCTACCTGCCCGCGGACTGTCTCGCCAGAGTGGTGCATGCTCTAGTTATCTCCCGCTTGGACTACTGCAATGCGCTCTACGTGGGGCTACCTTTGAAGGTGACTCGGAAACTACAACTAATCCAGAATGCGGCAGCTAGACTGGTGACTGGGGGCAGCCGCCGAGACCACATAACACCGGTCTTGAAAGACCTACATTGGCTCCCAGTACGTTTCCGAGCACAATTCAAAGTGCTGGTGTTGACCTTTAAAGCCCTAAACGGCCTCGGCCCAGTATACCTGAAGGAGCGTCTCCACCCCCATCGTTCTGCCCGGACGCTGAGGTCCAGCGCCGAGGGCCTTCTGGCGGTTCCCTCATTACGAGAAGCAAAGCTACAGGGAACCAGGCAGAGGGCCTTCTCGGTAGTGGCACCCGCCTTGTGGAACGCCCTCCAATCAGATGTCAAAGTGATAAATAACTACCTTACTTTCAGAAGACATCTTAAGGCAGCCCTGTTCAGGGAAGTTTTTAATCTGTGATATTTTAGTATATTTCTGGTTTTTGTGGAAGCCGCCCAGAGTGGCTGGGGAAACCCAGCCAGATGGGCGGGGTACAAATAATAAATTATTATTATTATTATTATTATTCCAGTCGGGATTCAGGTCTCATCATGGGACTGAAACTGCCTTGGTCGCGCTGGTTGATGATCTCCAGCAGGCTAGGGACAAAGGTGAGAGCTGTTTCCTAGTTCTGCTGGATCTCTCAGCGGCCTTTGATACCATCGACCATAACATCCTTCTGGACCGTCTGGGAGCTGGGGGCACTGTTATGAAGTGGTTCCGCTCCTTCCTCCTGGGCTGTGCCCAGAAAAGTGGTGTTTGATTTCTGTGACCCAACTTTCCAGTCACACCTTGTGGCATCCTGTTCTCACTGCAGCCAAGCAGATGCCCAACGGGAAGTGAGGAGGGGGCGGCAGCAAGAGGGTCCTTTGTGGCAAAGCAGAAGTCCTAGTCTTTCTCCCCAGGACCCTGGGAACTGTAGTTCTGCGGGTGACGGTTAATGGAGTTCTGGGGTTGCTCATAGAATTGTAGACTTGGAAGGGACCCCAAGGGTCATCTAGCCCAACCCCCTGCAATGCAGGAATCTTCTCGCCCAACACGGGACTCGAACCCACAACCCTGTGATTAAGAGTCTCACGCTCTATCAGCTGAGCTACTCATTCAGTTCAGTAAGCTTTAGTTGAACTTCCTGCATTTCAGGGGGTTGGACTAGATGACCCTCGGGGGTCTCTTCTGTTAACAGAGAAATCTGAGGGCTCCCTTGGACAAAAAACAAGGACACCAGCCAGGAATACCAGAGCAAAACAGCAGCCAGTAGGTGGGAGTCCTTGGACAGGACTCCCACCTGCCACAAGGTGGAACAAGATGGAAGCCCCGACAAAAGAGCCCCCAAACTTTTATTAGCTGCTAATCCCCATGTTACACCCCCCCAACTACATTACTAATACATCATGGTTACATCATGAAAGGGGAGGTCTGGTGGCAGTAATCTGAGCATCCTGGACCCTGCCCCATGGTTCTCCTTGCCCTCCACCAAACACCCATCAATTGTAACAAAAAAGATCTTCACATTTCCCTGTTTCCCAGCCAAGTTAATTACACCCTTTTGTCTTCATCTGGGTTTGTTATTTATGGAATGGCTACCTGTCTGGAACTCAGGTACTGTACAGTGGTACCTTGGATTAAGTACTAAATTTGTTCCGGAGGTACGTTCTTAACCTGAAACTGTTTTTTTTTTTAAATGATATTTATTAAAATTTCAGAGAAAATTACAAAAAGAATAAAAAAGAATAGAAAAAAAGAAAACAAAAGATACAAAATACAGAAAAAAGAAACAATTAAAAATAAATCCATCTTTCTATATCTTGCATTTCATTTACTTGCTTCCCTGACCTCCTCACACCTCCCTTTTTTGTGTTCCACTTCGAATGGTTAATTCAGCAAATCCTTTCCCTCTTTGTTTTTATCTTAATTCTTAATCTTAACATATCATAACTTTGTATTTTCATCTATTTAATTCTTAATCTTAACATATTATAACTTTATATTTTCATCTATTAACAATCCATTTTTACGTACTCCTTTTTAACATTGTTGCTAAAACCGCTTCATTTCATTCCAACATCATTTTAACATTCATTAATTTTGCAATATTTCTGTAAATAGTCTTTAAATTTCTTCCAATCTTCTTCCACCAACTCTTCTCCCTGGTCTCGGATTCTGCCAGTCATTTCCGCCAGTTCCATATAGTCTATCACTTTCATCTGCCATTCTTCCAGGGTGGGTAGATCTTGTGTCTTCCAATACTTTGCGATGAGTATTCTTGCTGCTGTTGTGGCATACATAAAAAAGTTCTATCCTTCTTTAACACCAATTGGCCGACCATGCCCAGGAGAAAGGCCTCTGGTTTCTTCAAGAAGGTATATTTAAATACCTTTTTCATTTCATTATATACCATCTCCCAGAAAGCCTTAATCCATGGGCATGTCCACCAAAGGTGAAAGAATGTACTTTCATTATCTTTACATTTCCAACATTTATTATCAGGAAAATCAGCTTGACTGATGTCATGTACCACCTGTATATCATTTTCATAATATTCTCGTGAATTTCATACCTGTGGTCCACAACTGCTCCCAGTCAGCAAACATTATATTGTGTCCAACATCTTGTGCCCATTTAATCATAGCAGATTTAACCATTTCATCCTGCGTATTCCATTTCAACAGCAGGTTATACATTCTTGATAGTATCTTAGTTTTGGGATCTAACAGTTCTGTTTCCAATTTTGATTTTTCCACCTGGAAGCCAATTTTTTTATCCATATTATAAGCCTCCCTTATTTGATAATAATGAAGCCAGTCTCGCACTTTATCTTTTAATTTCTCAAAACTCTGCAATTTCAGTTTGTCACCTTCTTGTTCCAAAATCTCCCAATATTTTGGCCATTTGGCCTCCATATTGAGCTTTTTCTGAGCCTTCGCTTCCATCGGTGACAACCACCTTGGGGAAACTGTTCTTAACCTGAAGTACCACTTTAGCTAATGGGGCCTCCTGCTGCTGCCGCTGCGCCGCCGGACCATGATTTCTGTTCTCATCCTGAAGCAAAGTTCTTAACCTGAAGCACTATTTCTGGGTTAGCGGAGTCTGTAACCTGAAGCGTTTGTAACCTGAGGTACCACTTTATCAGGATGCCAGGGATTATCACTCAGGCAGAGGGGCTGCTGAGTAGCTGAGCTCACATCTATATGAATTTCTGAAGTTTTCCCAGTGAGCCAGTACATTTATCAGTGAATTCTTACCTTTGGTATTGTGCAGCAGAGGCCCTTTGAATAGTTTTGCGGGGACAAAAAACAAGTCACAAAAGCGATTGTGCTGATTTCGGTAGTGGGCTGCATGTGCATGATATCTGCTGGAGGGGCAACACCCCCCCCCAAGTATACATAAATTCCTGCAACACTTTCTTCTTCTTTTTTTTAAATGATATTTATTGAAGTTTCCATTAACATATAAAAACAAACAACAACAATAAAAAACAAACATAAACAAAAACAACAAGTATAGTTTCAGACCTTATTTTCTCAGCCTACTTTCCCCGACTCCCTCATACCTCCCCGTTCTGTATTCTAATTTCATTATCCAGTCAGTAAATCCATTCCCTTATTTCCCAAAGTTTTTTGACAATTCCATTCCTTTTCTTAATTGACATCTCTGAACACCGTATTATTTTCCAACCCATGTCTTTCTAGCCTTCATTAATTTTATAATACTTGTCAAGATAATCTTTAAATTTCTTCCAATCTTCTTCCACTGTCTCTTTCTCCTGGTCTCGGATTCTGCCCGTCATCTCTGCCAGTCCCATGTAGTCTGTCATTTTCATCTGCCATTCTTCCAAGGTGGGTAGCTCTGGTGTCTTCCAATACTTTGCAATAAGAATCCTTGCTGCTGTTGTGGCATACATAAACAAAGTTCTGTCCTTCTTTAACACCACATGGCTAACCATGCCCAGGAGAAAGGCCTCTGGTTTCTTCAAGAAGGTATATTTAAATACCTTTTTCATTTCATTATATATCATTTCCCAGAAAGCCTTAATCCTTGGGCACGTCCACCAAAGGTGAAAGAATGTTCCTTCAGTTTCTTTGCATAAATTCCGGCAACACTTTCAATTGGAATTGGAACAGTGGCGTAGCGTGGGTTGTCAGCACCCGGGGCAAGGCAAGTAATTTGCGCCCCCTAACCCGTGGATTTGTGCCCCCTAACCCTAACCCCCAGATGTTGCGCCCGGCCCCCCTGCACCCCCCACGCTACGCCACTGAATTGGAACCTGAGCAACCTTGCCGCTGTTTTAGGACTACAACTCCCGTCATCCCTCAGCACTGGCCCTGGTAAGCTGGGGCTGATGGGAGTTGGAGTCCAGCAGCAAGAAAACAAAAATATATGGGGGGTGGGGGAAAGGCACGCGTTTCCAATCCAAGTCCTGAATGCAAAATCCCCAGGAATATCCTCCATTTCCCCCACCCCCACCCCGCCTCGCGGGCCTTTGTTTCTCCCAGGGTCGGGGGCGGAGATGATTCTGGGACCCACCCCAGTTTTGTGCAGGTTGCAACCTCCAAAGGGGCGACGCCGAAGGGGGTCGATCCTCAGAAAAGACTTCCTCGCAAACGGGTTGCGCCTGTGCGGAGTCACTTCCTGCTCCGCCTTCTCCCGGGGGAAGCCTGGTGGGAGAGGGGAGACCCAAAGTGGCTTTTTCATATATGCTGTATATATCGCATCTCCAGAAAGCGGGAGGATCTCCTGGGATTTGAGGGATCAGGTGAGTTAACTCGCTTGCAAGGGGCTGGGAGGTGGGGCTGCGTGCAGTTGCAAAAGAGAGGAGGAGGGAAAGGGAAAAGGAGATGTGATTTACGAATTTCTAGATCTAGATCTAGATCTATAGAAATAAAAAGAAGCCACAAAAGGGGGGTGGGGAGTAAAAGATAAGTGTACTAGAAATGTATGGGATTTTTTTCAAAGATACGCAGACAAACAAAATACAAAAATACATTTCTAGTACACATATATTTGGCTCCCCTCCCCCCGTTTTGTGGTTTTTTAGTTTTGATTTTCATACTGCATTTTCCACATTACTGTACTCCATCTTTAAGTTATTCTTTAGTTTCTCTGAATAATACATCTAACTGCTTGTTTTACGCTAATCCTGCTAATGAGCTTATTTTGCATAAATGAGTTTTTTCAAATATTCCACAAATTCTCCCCGATTTTTAATTTAAAAAAAATTATTCTCGGTTTCTTATTGCACCCGTTAACCTTGCCATTTTGGCATAATCCATTAATTTAATTAGCCACTCTTCCTTGGCTGGTACTGCAACTTTTTTACCATCTCTTATGAATTCCTAAACCACACTTTCCTCAAAACATTCCAAGGCGGCATGCAACATCTGGGAATCAAACCAGCAGAAAGCTTTAACTGGAAAAAATAATCAGTAAATACTGATTGATTGATTGATTGATTGATTGCAGGCAGGCAACTCATGTGGTGGGTTTCAGAGCACAAATGGTGCTACTGGGCATTTTTGTAAAAATATTAAATTTCAGGGCTGGCTTTCATTGCAAAGAATTAGCAAGTCACTTTATGGGGACATGGAACGTAACAAAGCATGCCGATCAAAGCCATATCGAGAAAGTAAAATAGTCTCAGTCCAGGGGTGAGGAGTGGTTTGTTTTGGTTTAGAAGGGGTAATACATTTATGTGTTTTCCCTTTTTCACACACACACACACACACACACACGTATATGTATATATATTTAATTTTTCAGATTTTGAAATTACAAACATTTGTCAAACAACCAAAATAAAAATAGAATTTCATAGGTTCCCTCCTCCCCATTGTGGGTCCTTATGTTAACTTTTTTCCTCCTGCATCTTCTCTATTAATCCAAATCTATTAAATCTCCAGTACAACCATAGTTCGACGTTAAACTACATGTTCCATTCCAATCCTACTAATGATTTTAATTGTTTACAATGACTTTTAAAGTAAATTATATATTTCCCCCATTCTTTATTAAAATTTTGCTCCTCCTGGTTTTTAATTCTTATGGTCATTTTTGCCATTTCAGAATAATCCATCAGTTTAATCTGCCATTTTTCTCTGGTAGGGGCTTCTTTCCACCTCTGGGCTAGTAACATACATTTATTTGTGTTTTTCAAGTCACTTGGAGACCTCCGGGCAACAAGCAAATAACAGATCTAAAGAAGAAGCAATAATCAGCATTGATTGGCAGCACTCTTTGCACCCTGGGAGAAGGAAACTCATGTTATCAGTTCCCAGTCAGCGCTACAAAATTTTGTTGTAGGTCCTGCTTATCCCCTCTGATTCAGAAATGTTCTTTCGTTCTTTCTTTTTTCCTCAGGCAAAGGATCCCGACCTAGAATCCAGCTGTGAACTCTGGAGGGCCTGTTATTTCCGCACCTGATTTGGTGGGAGGCTTGTTTCACACATCCCAATTCAGGCCACCAGGAACCAAAATGGCGGCAGATCGTGGCGATGCGTCCGATTTTGGCGCAGAGACTATCGGAAAGTTGGGTGTGAAGACTGAGAAGCAAGACCCAGTGGATACTGAGCCAGGGAACGGCACAGGGAAAGAGCCTCGTGCCGCCCAGCCTGAGAGTCCCAAGGGATTCTGGGAAGGTGCCGCACTGGACCATGTCAAATGGGAGCCTGAGGGGGCAGCGCAAGGATGCTGGGAGACTCAGTGGCAGCGGTTTTTGAAGGTGGCACAGTCCCCGCACTTGGAACGAGGAAAGGCCCTTCAGCTGGGACCTGCACTGAGCGATATTTCTCAGGCTGATCTGCCTCCCTTTGAGGGAGCGTCAGAGAGAGGCCTGCAGCTGAGGAGGCAGGAAGGGGCTCAACTCCTGCTCCGCGGTGAAGCCCATAAGAACTTGGGGGCCGAAGGCGAGGTCCTCATTCCTAGAACAGTAAAGGAAGAGGACCTGGATGCGGAGAGTGTCCGCCAGCACTTTCGGCAGTTTTGCTACCGGGCGGCTGAGGGCCCCCGCGAGGTTTGCAGCCGCCTCCGGGACCTTTGCCGACAGTGGCTGCAGCCCGAGAGGCGCACCAAGGAGCAGATCCTGGAGCTGCTGGTGTTGGAGCAATTCCTGACCGTCCTGCCTCCGGACGTCCAGGCCTGGGTCAGGGAGGGGAGCCCCGAGTCCTGCGCGCAAGCAGTGGCCCTGGCGGAGGACTTCTTGCTGCAGCAATCCCGAGCGGAGGAGAGATGGGAAGAGGAGGTGAGCCAGGTGGTTTCAGCCAGGTCATTTTTTTTGTCAATAATAATAATAAAGTCATAAAGGTAAAGGGGCCCCTGACCATTAGGTCCAGTCGTGGCCGACTCTGGGGTTGCGGAGCTCATCTCGCTTTATTGCCTGAGGGAGCCGGCGTACAGCTTCCGGGTCGTGTGGCCAGCATGACTAAGCCGCTTCTGGCGAACCAGAGCAGTGCACGGAAACGCCGTTTACCTTCCCGCCAGAGCATTACCTATTTATCTACTTGCACTTTGACGTGCTTTCGAACTGCTAGGTTCGCAGGAGCAGAGACCAAGCAATGGGAGCTCACCCCATCGTGGGGATTCAAACCGCTGACCTTCTGATCAGCAAGTCCTAGGCTCTGTGGTTTAACCCACAGCGCCACCCGCGTCCCAATACAGTCATACCTCGGGTTAAATGTGCTTCAGTTGAGCGTTTTCAAGTTACGCACCGCGGCGACCCGGAAGTAACAGAGCGCATTACTTCCGGGTTTCGCCGCTCTCACATGCTCAGATGCTAAAAATGACGTCACGTGCATGCGCGGAAGCGGCAAAACGCGACATGCGCAGATGTGCAGTCATGTCTTACGTTCTACTCAGAATGTGAACGGGGCTCCGAATCGGATCCCATTCACATCCAGAGGTACCACTGTAATAAAATTAATTTATATACAGTCGTAGCTTGGTTGACTAATGCCTTGCGACTCAAATGTTTTGGCTCCCGCATGCCGCAAACCCAGACATGAGTGTTCCGGTTTGCAAACGTTCTTTGGAACCCAAATGTCCAAGGCAGCTTACGCAGCTTCCAATTGGCTGCAGGAGCTTCGCCTTGGTTCATGAATGTTTTGGAAGTCAAACGGACTTCCGGAACGGATTCCATTTGACTTCCAAGGTACAACTGTACAGTGGTACCTCGGGTTAAGAACTTAATTCATTCTGGAGGTCTGTTCTTAACCTGAAACTGTTCTTAACCTGAAGCACCACTTTAGCTAATGGGGCCGCCGCGCCGCCACTGAACAATTTCTGTTCTCATCCTGAAGCAAAGTTCTTAACCCGAGGTACTATTTCTGGGTTAACGGAGTCTGTAACCTGAAGTGTATGTAACCTGAAGCGTCAGTAACCCAAGGTACCACTGTACTGCCCTATACCCACAGGTCTCAGGGTGTCTCACAGAATAAAATCAGAATATAAAACCACAAAATACATAATCAAACAAAAACAATAACCCCCCTTTCCCCACTTTAAAAGGGCATAGGATATCAATCAAATCAACCAAAGAACTGGTTAAAAAGGAACATTTCTGCTTGGTGCTTAAAGGTATATAATGAAGGTGCCATGTGAACTTCCCTGGGCAGAGCATTCCACAGATGGGGAGCCACTGCAGAGAAGGCCCCGTTCTCGTGTTGCCACCCTCTGGACTTGCAAGAAAAACCTGGTTAATACAGATTTAGAGCAGCTGTGGCTTCTTCCGAAGACTCCTGGGAGCTTCAGTTTTTAAGGTGCTGAGAGCTCTTAGGAGGCTGCCTCCCTTTTCCCGTCCCATGGCCACAATTCCCAGAGTGGTTTATTAACAACCCCTTTTCCCGGGAACTCTGGGAATTATAGCTCTGGGAGGGGAGTAGGGTGTCCCTAAAGAGCTCTCAGCAGCCTTAACAAACTCGACTTCCCAGGATTCTCTGGGGGAAGCCACAACTGTTTAAAGTGGTATCATAGCACTTTACTGTGGATGAGCACTCTCTTCCAGGACAAAAACAGCAGACACCTTCACTTTTGACTCTTAGGGACCTTTTTATGCCAACGGGCCTCAGCAGCTGCTTAATTTCTATTTCTGCTTTTATTTTTCCAGGTCCCTGGGGTGTCTAAGGAGGTAGCGGCCGAGTCTTCAGAGGCAGAGCGGGCGCCGTCGGACACCTGGAAGGTGGTGCTCAGCAGAGAGGTCAAGCAAGAGGGGGATGGAGAAATCACCTGTGCAGGTGAGGATGCTTTGCACCTGATTAGCAGCCACAGTTACCCCAGGGAGGTGGCCGAGAAATGTGTCCCTCCCTCCCATAAGAACTGCTTAAATTGCCTAATGGGGCAGTTTCCTGTCCCCGCACCTACCCAAATAGAGAGTGAGCGCACTCTGTAACTCACCAGAGAGTGTCTGTGAGAAAAGAAACAATGGAACACTAGGAGCGGGGCAAGTCGAAGTGGCCGGCTGGAAGAGATGCGTCTCAACAATTTTACAGCGTGTACTAAATCTGTGTAATTTGGCATTTCCAAGGTCTGCCTTTAAATTGCTATGTATATATTTATTTCTATTACAGATTTTGTTTACTGATACTTCTGTTGTACTCTGTTTTGAAAACATGTTTTGGGAAGAAGTTTACAATCTTACTGGAAATTCATTTACAATCTTAAATAAACACATTGTGATGTTTTGTTGTAGGTCCCATTTATTATTACTGTGGTACCTTGGTTTACAACCATAATCCGTTCTGGGGGTCCGTTTGTAAACCAAAACAGGTTGTAACCCAAGTCGCGCTTTCGCCAATGGGGCCTCCAAAACTTTTTTGTTCGTAACCAAAAAAAGTGGGGTGTAATCCAAAACAAGTTTGCAAACTGGGAAATGCACTTCCGGGTTTGACGTGTTTGTAATCCAAAACGTATGCAAACCAGACTGTTTGCAAACCAAGGTACCACTGTATTTTCATATTGATGATGGTGATGATATAATTTTTTAACTTACCTGTTGCTAATAGTAGTAATAATTCACATCAGAGTAGCATCAGAGTCAGGTTAGAACCATTGGAATGAATGAACCAGTTAGTCATGTCCATTAAATTTGGTGGGTTAACTCTGAGTAGGGCCAGCCTTAGCTACAACCCCTTGCTAACTCGCCTTTTAGGAAACCTCCTAATTAGCATTTATCTAGAATTTTAGGGCAAAGGTTCTCAAACCATTCAGCCCCAGAACACGCTTGAGAGAGCTCGAGACCCACCAGTCACAAAGTGGCAGTTCAAGACTGAAGCCAGGGAGAAAATGGAGATTGGGTCTAGCATAATCAGCTGGCAACAACCAACATTACTGTTACCTAATCCCTCTTTGTCGACTGCTACTTACCGTATTTTTCGCTCTATAGGACGCACTTTCCCCCCTCCCAAAACGAAGGGGAAATGTGTGTGCGTCCTATGGCGCGAATGCAGGCTTTCGCTGAAGCCTGGAGAGCGAGAGGGGTCGGTTCCTGCCGGGCTCCCAAGGCTTGCGGATAGCAGCCTGCAGCCCGAAGCCTGGGGAAGGCAGCTATCCGCAAGCCTTTGGAGCCCGGTGGGAGTTCCTGCCGGGCTCAGAAGGCTTGCGGATAGCAGCAAGCTCCGGGATCGGACCCGTTCTGGGGGTTGGGATCGGGGGAAGCTCGGGCTAGCCCCGCAGCTAAAAAGGAAGCCAAGACAGCGAGTGGGATCCATCCGTACACAGCCTCTCCCGGCTGGAGAGGTTGTGCGTGGCTAAAGAGGAAGCCAAGACAGCCTTGGCTTCTTTGCTCTTTGGGGCTGTGGGGGGGGGTAATAATTTTTTTCTTTATTCCCCCCCCAAAAAAAAACACTAGGTGCGCCCTATGGTCCGGTGCACCCTATAGAGCGAAAAATACATGATATCGCCACAAGGATTCCCACTGTGGCAAGGAGTACCATGGCTCCACTTTCCTCAGGAAGCTGCCTTATACTGAGTCACAACATTGCTCCATCTAGCTCAGCAGTGCCTGCTCAGGCTGGCAGCAGCTCTCCAGGGTTTGGGCTGGGTGTTCATCAGTATGCAGATGACACCCAGCTCTACCTCTCTTTTAAATCAGAACCAGTGAGGGCAGTGAAGTTCCTGTGTGAGTGCCTGGAGGAGGTTGGAGGATGGATGGCGGCTAACAGATTGAGGTTGAGTCCTGACAAGACAGAAGTACTGTTCTTGGGGGACAGGGGGTGGGCTGGTGTGGAGGATTCCCTGGTCCTGTATGGGGTAACTGTGCCCCTTAAGGACAAGGTGCGCAGCTTGGGAGTCATTCTGGACTCACAGCTGTCCATGGAGGTGCAGGTTAATTCTGTGTCCAGGGCAGCTGTCTACCAGCTCCACCTGGTATGCAGGCTGAGACCCTACCTGCCCGCAGACTGTCTCGCCAGAGTGGTGCATGCTCTGGTTATCTCCCGCTTGGACTACTGCAATGCGCTCTATGTGGGGCTACCTTTGAAGGTGACCCGGAAACTACCATTAATCCAGAATGCAGCAGCTAGACTGGTGACTGGGAGTGGTCGCCGGGACCACATAACACCGGTCCTGAGAGATCTGCTCCCAGTACATTTCCGAGCACAATTCAAAGTGCTGGTGTTGACCTTTAAAGCCCTAAACATCCTCGGTCCAGTATACCTGAAGGAGCGTCTTCACCCCCATCGTTCAGCCCAGAAACTGAGATCCGAGGGCCTTCTGGTGGTTCCCTCATTGCAAGAAGTGAGGTTACAGGGAACTAGACAGAGGGCCTTCTTGGTAGTAGCGCCCACCCTGTGGAACGCCCTCCCTTCAGATGTGAAGGAACTAAGTAGCTATCTTCTCTTTAAAAGATATCTGAAGGCAGCCCTGTTTAGGGAGGTTTTTAATATTTAATGCTGTATTGTTTTTAACACTTGATTGGGAGCCGCCCAGAGTGGCTAGGGAAACTCAGCCAGATGGGCGGGGTATAAATAAATTATTTATTATTATTATTATTATTCAGATAAGGAATCTTTCCCAGCCTGGGACTTTCTGCATGCAAAGCACATGTTCTGCCCCGATCTTCCTTCCTGATGTTGAGCTTGGCCTGTTGTTCCTTCATCCCTTAGCACAGAGAGGCTGACATGTGGACGCTCTGCTTCTTCCAGCAGATGATCAGAAGAGGCCATTGGTGATGGAGCAAAATTGGACAGGACGTCCGGGGCAAGACGATCCACATGGGATTTTGGCAGAAAGGGATAAACGAAGCATTGCCCAATGCCCGGTTCGGGGAGTAACTTCTGAAATCCAAGAGGGAAAGGAAGGGCGTGCAGTCACGAATTCTTGGGGAGGTGAGAAAGGACCGGAGGGAAATGCCAAGGGGGCAAAGGCCGACCTTGAATGCGGGAAAGCGCTTGGACACGATTCCGAAAACGAAACAAACCTTGGGCAAGAGAAGTTGTGCAAGTGCCCAATCTGTGGGCAAAGCCTTAGCAGGAGAACCGGGCTCCTTATACACCAGAGGATCCACACAGGAGAGAAACCCTACAGCTGCACGGCCTGCAGGAAAAGCTTCCGGCACAAGTCGGTCCTTATTCGACATCAGAGAATCCACACGGGCGAGAAGCCGCACAAGTGCCCCGACTGCGCCAAAAGCTTCCGGGACAGATCGGCTTTGGATGTGCACCGGAGAACCCACACGAGGGAAAAGCCCTATCAGTGTTCAGACTGTGGGAAAAGCTTCAGCCATCGCTCCAACTTGATTACTCACGAGCGGATCCACACGGGAGAGAAGCCGTTCAAGTGCTTGGAGTGCGAGAAAAGCTTCAGCGACCGGTCATCTCTGACGGCGCACAAACGGGCCCACACCGGAGAGAGGCCGTACAGGTGTGCCGAGTGCGGGAAGAGCTTCTCCCAGAGCTCCAGCCTCCTTTCGCACCAGAGAATCCACACAGGGGAGAGGCCTCACGAGTGCCCGGATTGCGTGAAGTGCTTCCGCGACAAGTCGGCTTTCTTCGTTCACCGGAGGACTCACACGAGAGAGAAGCCGTATAACTGCTCTGGCTGCGGGAAGAGCTTCAGCCATCGCTCCAACCTGAACACACACGAAAGGATACATACAGGGGAGAAGCCTTACAAGTGCTTGGACTGTGGGAAAACCTTCGCCCAGAGACCAAGCCTTACGGCACATGAGAGAATCCATTCCAAAAAGACATTGCAGAGCTGCTGAAAGGTTGGGGACAAATTCCGTGTCCAGAGGAACGCATAGCCGACATCATTAGGAGACGGCGCCTGTGTTTGTCAAGTGCCTTCTCCCGTGTTGTACCTCACCTGAACTTCTAAGATCCTCCTCAGAGGCCCTGCTCAGAGATTTCCCGCCAGATGAAGGGATGAGAGTCCCCACTAGGGACAGGGCCTTTTTAGAAGTGGCACCCTGGTACTTGAATAGCCTTCCCAGAGAGGTTTTATTTGCCTGGTGCTACCTATTGGGCCCTTTAAATAACTGACCTTTTATTGTCTGGGCCTCTCCGTTATAAACTGAGTTTTAATCGGTGCTTCTTAATTGTGTTTCAGCTTTTTAATTAACTTGTTAGGAGTTTTTGTTGTTTGATATTGTATTTTTAATGTGCTTTTTCTTCTTCATCACAACATGCCCAGGGACCTCTTGTCATGGGGTGGCTATATAAATGCAGAAATTAACAAATGAAATGGTACATGGTTTCAGGAGATCTGAGGTTCAGTCCTCATTCACCCATGAAGCCCTTTGCATGGCGCCTGGTCTCTCTCTCTCTCTCTCTCTCTCTCTCTCTCTCTCTCTCTCTCCCTCTCCCTCCCTCCCTCCCTCCCTCCCTCCCTCTCTCCCCTACTTCACAGGGTTGTTGTGAAAATGAAATGGGGGAGGGGCCTTGCATGCTGTCTCTCAACCTCTTCGGAGGGAGAATGGGATAAAAATGTTAGAAAGTGAATAAAGATCAATTTATTTATGCAAAGAAAAACTGCTGGAGTACTAATAGTGTCTGTTTGGAAGGGAGGTATTGCCCCTAGTTGACAATGTGCTGTCATTGTTCCAACAAAATTCCCTGCCCCAAATCCCTTTCCCAACCATGCTGCTAAGAATTATGTGTTAGATATATACAGTCGTACCTTGGAAGTTGAACGCAATTCGTTCAGAAGTCCATTCGACTTCAAAACGTTTGACTTCCAAGGCATGGCTTCCAATTGGCTGCAGGAACATCCTGCAGCCAATCAGAAGCCACGGGAGCCATGCCAGATGTTTGGCTTCCGGAAATCATTCGAAAAACGGAACAATCACTTCCGGTTTTTGATCGTTCAGGAGCCGAAACATTTGAGTTTACAAGCGTTCGGCTTCCAAAGTTCCACTGTATCTAGAATATTTTCAGCTATTTTGCTTAATCCTTTTTTGGTTGTTCCCTTCATAATCAGTGAATCGTATTCTGTTGGTGCCCATAGAGGGGTCCATTCTTTGCAGTCAAAGTGAAGACTACAAGCCTAGCATGTAAATATTGGGGAATATTCTTCGATAATGTCAGACTGTCTTAATTGAATTCCCTAATTAAATCACGATACCATACGATAATCTTTATTGTCATTGTCCCATACAGAACAACGGAATTGAAAAATCTACATAAGATATTCAAAACCCAGCTATCCCAACCTGGTTAGCCCCCTAAAAACTCTGATACCCCATTTTTAAATACAGTATACTCCCATACAGACTCCTTACAATGCGTTTAACCCCCCCCCCCCAAAAAAAATCCGCAATTCTTTGCATTTCCTTGTTGCAAAAAGCTTTTGTCAAAGGTGAAGAGACCCTGGACTTAATTAATGCTAGTATTTATTCCACACCTTAATCAATTTTTGGTACATGGATTAACTTTAGTAACATTTTTAGCAGGTCCTGCACAATACCATAAAGCAGGGGTTGCCACCGTGGTGCCCTAGACTCTGAGCTTTCATTTAATAATAATAAACAGTCTAGTTCAGTGGCACACCACCTGCTTTGTCCCAGGTTTAATCCACAGCATCTCAAGATTGGGCTGGAAATGTCCCCGAACCATAGCTGTCAACTTTTCCCTTTTCTTGTGAGGAATCCTATCCTAACACTGAGCTATTTGGACCAGTGCCTAGACTCGGTCTCTGTGCCCTGCAGCCCCCTTTTTCTCCCCTGGAGGAGGACAGTGCTCACATTTAGGATTTATTTTTCTCCAAGCAGGTGGCAAGAGGTGCTGGGAGGAAGAGACGGACCATCCAGAAATGGCCGGGGATCTCCATCCGTATTGGGTCCTGCTGGGGAACGTTGAGCCAAACTTTTCCCAGCATCCGGATCAGGGCGAAGGAGGCCCCTCAAATAAGGAAAGAGAGGCAGCCAAGGTCGTTTGTTACCAGCACTTCTATGAGCCGTGTGGCGACAGACAGGTACAAGAGAGGCTCACCAAAGGCGGGAGAGAGAAGACATGCCTAGAGTGCGGGAAGGCCTTTCGACGGAGGTCCGAATTGGTCGCCCACCAGAGGATTCACACCGGAGGGAAGCCGTACGAGTGCCTGGACTGCGGGCGAAACTTTAGCTACAAATCCCGCCTCACCACCCACAAAACGGTGATGCACACGGGGGAGAAGCCGTACAAGTGCCCTGATTGCGGGAAGAGCTTCAGCCGGCAGCCGCACCTCATGTCGCACGAGAGAGTCCACACAGGGGAGAAGCCCTACACGTGCGCCGAGTGCGGGAGGAGCTTCAGCGACAGGTCTAACCTGAACACGCACAAGAGGACCCACACCGGGGAAAAGCCGTACCGGTGCTTGCACTGCGGGAAAAGCTTCAGCCAGAGCTCCACGTGCATGAAGCACGAGAGGACCCACACGTGGGAGAAGCCCTACAAGTGCGGGGAGTGCGGGAAGAGCTTCTGCCAGCGGTCGCAGCTCACCAACCACGAGAGGACCCACACGGGGGAGAAGCCCTACGGATGCTCCGTCTGCGGGAGGGAGTTCAGCAGGAGGATGGTCCTTGTCATTCACCAGAGGAGGCACACGGGAGAGAGGCAGAAAGTGCGTCCGGACTGCGAGAAGAGTTTTGCTCATGCTGCTGACTGTACAAAGCACGAAAGAAGCCATGTGACACAGGAATCGCAAACCGTTGAGTTGGTCCCAGGGCTGTCGGAGGGCACTCCGTGTTTAAATAAATAAACAACACCGCTGTTTCCACCTTAAGCTGAGTTCTGCAACGTGTGTTGTGAAATTTTTGCATGTCATTGCTCTTGTTTTGCATATTCCATTTTTTCCACTTAAAGGTAAAGGGGCCAGTCTTGACAGACTCTAGGGTTGTGCGCTCATCTCACTCTAGAGGCCGGGAGCCAGCGCTGTCCGCGGACACTTCCGGGTCACGTGGCCAGCGTGACGAAGCTGCTCTGGTGAACCGGCACCAGAGCAGCACCCCGAAATGCCGTTTACCTTCCACTTAAGCATGCATAAAGGTAAAGGGACCCCTGACCATTAGGTCCAGTCGTGGCCGACTCTGGGGTTGCGGCGCTCATCTCGCTTTACTGGCCGAGGGAGCTGGTGTACAGCTTCCGGGTCATGTGGCCAGCATGACTAAGCCGCTTCTGGCGAACCAGAGCAGTGCACAGAAATGCCGTTCACCTTCCCACCAGAGCAGTACCTATTTATCTACTTGCACTTTGACGTGCTTTCGAACTGCTAGGTTGGCAGGAGCAGGGACCGAGCAACGGGAGCTCACCCCATTGCGGGAATTCGAACCGCGGACCTTCTGATTGGCAAGTCCTAGGCTCTGTGGTTTAACCCACAGCGCCACCCACGTCCCTAAGCATGCATACACATACACAAATGTGTGCTGACCTGAAAAAATCCTGTCCAGCCTCTCCTCTGCCTTTTGATGCTTCAACATGCATTGCCCCGACTTTTCATGCACATACTTGTACCCATAAGGACCAGAGACCTGAATTATTTTATTTTTTTAAGAAAGCAAGTGGAGAGTCGCAGGAAGCAGAATTCTGCAGCCATTGCTGAATTCTATTCCTGTTCTGTGCTGTGGCAGCATGCGGCCCCAGTTGTCCCTTATTACAATAACTACCCCTTCGTTTGGGACACATTTTCCGTCCATTTAAACAATACTTGTTTAACCCCCTTGCCCCTTATGTCAGTGAGAAATTGCAAGAGGTGGATCAAAATCAGCCAGAAAATTCCAGAGGGCTGGAACTTTGTGGATGTTGCTCAGAGGGCTATAGGTTCAATCCCAGGCATGTCCCTTGCAGATTGGGTGAGAGTCATGCTGGCTTGCCTTGCAGGGTTGTTGTGAAGGATTACAACTAGATGACGGGTGTAAAGCACTTTAGAGCACTTGAAAGCGCTATACCAATGTTAAGTAGTATTTATTATAAGAATGGATTGGTATTATTACGATAAGCCGTTGTTCCTCTGAGAAATGGCACACTGGTTCTCTTGTCTCCCTGTTTTATCCTCAAAATAATCCTGGAAGGAAAGTTAGGCTGACTGTCCCAAGTTCACTCACTACCTGGCTGAGTTTGAATGCTGCACCACACAACCTTGTACTTAATGGGTGTTTTTATAACCCAAAGAGCAAGCTGGGAGTGCAAAACAAAACAAAACAAAAAACCACTCATTTTAATAATAATAATAATAATAATAATAATAATAATAATAATAATAATAAATTTTATTTATATCCTGCCCTCCCCAGCTGAAGCTGAGCTCAGGGCGGCTAACAACAATCAAAATAATCCAACGTTCTAAAAACATTCATTATAAAATTAATTAAAATCAATTAAAATCAAATTAATGGCAACCAATTCAGCAAAATTCTGTGCAGATTGCCAGAGGAGGGGGACTTTGCTTCCTGTAGTAATATCTGTCTGCTTGGAAGCAAGTCTCACTCAGTTCTGTGGGGCTTACTCCCACAGGCTGGAATCCTACACTTACTTACCCGGGAGCATGCCCCACTGGTGACAGCAGTCACGAAATTAAAAGACGCCTGCTTCTTGGGAGAAAAGCAATGGCAAACCTAGACAGCATCTTAAAAAGCAGAGACATCACCATGCCAACAAAGGTCCGTATAGTTAAAGCTATGGTTTTCCCAGTAGTAATGTATGGAAGTGAGAGCTGGATCATAAAGATGGCTGATCGCCGAAGAATTGATGCTTTTGAATGATGGTGCTGGAGGAGACTCTTGAGAGTCCCATGGACTGCAAGAAGATCAAACCTCTCCATTCTTAAGGAAATCAGCCCAGAGTGCTCACTGGAAGGACAGATCCTGAAGCTGAGGCTCCAAGACTTTGGCCACCTCATGAGAAGATCAGACTCCCTGGAAAAGACCCTGATGTTGGGAAAGATGGAGGGCACAAGGAGAAGGGGAGGACAGAGGACGAGATGGTTGGACAGTGTTCTCGAAGCTACCAGCATGAGTTTGACGAAACTGCAGGAGGCAGTGGAAGACAGGAGTGCTTGGTGTGCTCTGGTCCAGGGGGTCACGAAGAGTCGGACACGACTAAACAACAACAAGCCCCACTGAATTTAATGAACTTGCTTCCGAGTAGACAAGTATGATAGTATTGAACTCCAATCCCCACCCTGTACGTCTACCTAGAAAGTAAGATGCATTGTAGACAGTGGGACCTACTTCCGAGTAAACTTGCACTTGAAATCATCGGAGAATGCATCAAAATAAGAGACCAGACATTGAAATGCAGGGGAAAAATGTGCAACACTCAACCAATAGCATTCAGTAAGCACTTTCTGGGGTGGGGGTGGGACGGACCATAGCTAAGGGGCAGAATATTTGCGTTGCAGATTCAATCCCTGGCCTGACAGAGATCCTCCAGTCTGAAAGCCTGGAGAGCTGCTGCAGTAATGAGCCAGTTGGACTCTTGTAGAAGGAAGCTTCCCATGTCCCTACATTATATTTTATTTCAGAAGGCACTCGGGGCTTCGATCACTTTCAACAGAATAAAATGAATGGAGCTCCCAAACCGGAAGCAGTTTGTGACTCAACCCTTTTCTATCTCTATGAGCCAATAGCGGCTCTCTATGTAATGTCTGCCCACCTCTGATTTGTGGGAGAAGCTGCAGCGTAGAGATTTTCTTTCAAAAAGGGAAGAGTGACACGGCCTGCGTTTCTAGTTTCGAAGATGGAGGAGAAACCTATAACCTGCAACTTCCAATCATCCCTGACCATTGACCATGCTGAGTCCTAACAACTTCTAGGTGGGCCACACTCTCCACCCCCCCAAAAAAACCCCACTGCCCAACCAATATTTTATTGTAGCTGTAATTGGGTAAAGGCACCCCCCATTCCTAAATGGGGGGCTTCCTAGATGGGCCTTGTTTGCATGTAATAATAAGAGCCTTGCTGGATGAGAATAAAGCCCTCCTTAGTACCCAGTTTCCAACAGTGGTCAGCCTTTGGGAAGCTCGAAGGCAGAACGTGACCCTAAGAGCGCTCCACTTCTCCTGATCCTCAGCAACGGGTACCATTTCTGATCCTGAAGAGGTAGCATATATAACTACTGTATCATTACCAGTGGCCGTTGAAAGCCGCCTCCTCCATCAATTGGTCTAACCCCCTTTTCAGCGCATCTAAGACAGTGGCAGTGAGTTCCGCAGGTTAACCCAGTGCCGCTTAATATTCTACGCGACTTGAGTTCTTTCGGGTTTCAACGACAGCAGAGCAACTCTGCATTGAGAAGAAGCACAAAGCTTCTGTGTGCAGCCCACAGCTGGATTTGGACTGGATCATAGCTGTCAACCTTCCCTTTTTTTGCAAGAAATTCCCTTATTCCAGCGCTGCTTCCCACTGCTATCCCGGATTGTTAGCTATCCCGTAGACTGTCCCCAGGACAGGTGAGGCTGCTGATCCCTTATTTTCAAATCTCCAAGTTGACAGCTATGGACTGGATAGGGGGAAGGAAGGAGGGCAGTTTAAATAGCCTTTGCTACAGCTCAAAGGCGAGATTTTCTTTGGCTGCAGATCCAAACCAGCCCCAGCCTGAGCTTCCGACCTAAAACCAAACTACATTGCAGGGTGGTTGTGCGCGGAACTCTCGTCCACTTGTTGCTGAAATGCAGGGGTCATTGCAGCACTGGAATCCACTGCAAGGCTTTTTTGTGTGCTAGCAACTCAGCTCCAACCCCACCTTCAGCCTGGAAAAGGGATATGATAACGGTGCGCCCATATTGCAGGGTTGTTGTTGCAATTAACCACCCATTGCAGCGGGTTGGACTAGATGACCGTTTGGGTCCCATCCAACTCTCCAGTTCTATAGTTCTGCGAGTCTGTCTCAGGACCCCAACCTGCAACATTAACATTGTACTACATTGAAGGGTTGCTGTAAGCTAGACCACCCTACCCAACAACCTGTAATAGCATAATAATTATTATTTACCTCTCACCTGAAGGAATAATGGGCTAAATTTGTATTGGGATCATTTGCAAGGTCAGGCTTATTTTAAAACCTTTAAAAAAAACACAACAAAAACCTCACAACCTTGAATTTTATGCACCAAATAAGCGTTATCGATCCTTTTCCCATTGTTACTTTTCTGTTACCTGCTGGGAAACGGCGGTAAAATCCTGCATCTCTCCATAGATAAACAGGTCGTTGCCACCGATATATATATATTTTTTAATGGTTTCTCCAACGTGAACCCGGGAATTTGCTATTCTCACCACGAAGTGTCGCTCTTCCCTTTTCTCTCTGCACTCTGTGGATTTGGGGCGAGGGCATCTCTGTGATCATTTCCTCCTTATTCTGCTGGGGGAAACCCAAGCGGAGTTTGAATTTCCCAGGCGCGGCCAAGGCGGAGAAGGGGCGGAAGAAAGCCTTGCAAAAGGATCAGGTGAGAGCATGGAAATGCACGGGAGATTCTCTTTCCGCGCCCCCAACGGAATTCCTTGAGGACTAGCGCCTTGCTCAGTGCAGCCTCCCATCTAAACACAAGATTCCGAATCTTAGTATACCTAATAGGAAGGGATGATTTGGTCAGCAGTGGGCCTCACCTTTTACGTTTTCTTCCTCCCCAGCTCTTACTGGTTCTGAATGTATTCGGGTGACCTGCTGCAAAGACCGCAGCAGAGCTTTTTTGCACCTTTAATAATAACTGTGTGTGCAAAAGAGGGCATGTCGGCTAACACAGCATGTCCTGCCAAGCTGAAAGAACCTCTTTTCATAGAATCATAGAATCATAGAGTTGGAAGAGACCACAAGGGCCATCGAGTCCAACCCCCTGCCAAGCAAGAAACACCATCAGAGCACTCCTGACATATGGTTGTCAAGCCTCTGCTTAAAGACCTCCAAAGAAGGAGACTCCACCACACTCCTTGGCAGCAAATTCCACTGTCAAACAGCTCTTACTGTCAGGAAGTTCTTCCTAATGTTTAGGTGGAATCTTCTTTCTTGTAGTTTGGATCCATTGCTCCGTGTCCGCTTCTCTGGAGCAGCAGAAAACAACCTTTCTCCCTCCTCTATGTGACATCCTTTTATATATTTGAAATGGCTATCATATCACCCCTTAACCTCCTCTTCTCCAGGCTAAACATGCCCAGCTCCCTTAGCCGTTCCTCATAAGGCATCGTTTCCAGGCCTTTGACCATTTTGGTTGCCCTCCTCTGGACACGTTCCAGTTTGTCAGTGTCCTTCTTGAACTGTGGCGCCCAGAACTGGACACAGTACTCCAGGTGAGGTCTGACCAGAGCAGAATACAGTGGCACTATTACTTCCCTTGATCTAGATGCTATACTCCTATTGATGCAGCCCAGAATTGCATTGGCTTTTTTAGCTGCCGCGTCACACTGTTGGCTCATGTCAAGTTTGTGGTCAACCAAGACTCCTAGATCCTTTTCACATGTACTGCTCTCAAGCCAGGTGTCACCCATCTTGTATTTGTGCCTCTCATTTTTTTTGCCCAAGTGCAATACTTTACATTTCTCCCTGTTAAAATTCATCTTGTTTGTTTTGGCCCAGTTCTCTAATCTGTCAAGGTCGTTTTGAAGTGTGATCCTGTCCTCTGGGGTGTTAGCCACCCCTCCCAGTTTGGTGTCATCTGCAAATTTGATCAGGATGCCCTTGAGTCCATCATCCAAGTCGTTGATAAAGATGTTGAATAAGACCGGGCCCAAGACAGAACCCTGTGGCACCCCACTAGTCACTCTTCTCCAGAATGAGAGAACAATTAATTAAGGGTACAAGAGCCTGGTCCCCATTTGCAGCCAGCCCAAACCCCTCCATTGAAATATACTTAAATGTGGAACACTGTCTGTCACTTATATAGTATACGATGGTGATAAGTGATTACAAATATTGTGTTTTGTTTGCATATTGTTGGCGAGGTTTAAGGAAGGGCAGCTGCCACCTTCGTTGCATAAGCTTTCAATGCACCTCTTTTCCCTTGCCCTTCCGAACCAGAGAGGTGTGTTTCTGCGATTCACCCTGTTCTTGTAATTGTACATTGTTTTAACAAAAGTTTAATCCTATTTTTGTAACCCACACTGGGAGCGTGCTGTGGATAGGTGAGAAATCCTATAAATGATTAAGATAGTTCCAATACATCATCATCATTTATTTCAATAAATATAAATTATAAATTATAGCTATAATAAGCCTAAAAAATGATAAGGAAGATTTTGATAATACAGTAAATAAAATGAGGAAGAGTTTGATAATAAGTAAAAATAATAAAAGTACAAATAAATAATGATGGTAATAAATTATAACAATAATTCCAGTAGAGATAATGAATAATAATAATAATAATAATAATAATATAATAAGCCCAAAAAATGATGAGGAAGATTTTGATAATAAATAAAAATAATAAAAGTACAAATAAATAATGATGGTAATAAATTATGACAATAATTCCAGTAGAGGATAATGAATAGCAATAATAATAATAAATAAATACATACATACATATATACATAAATAAATTTATATCCCGCCCTCCCCAGCCGAAGCCGGGGTCAGAGCGGCTAACAACAATAAAAGTAACACAGCATTCTAAAATCAATTCATTCTAAAATCAATTCAAAATCAAATTAATGGCAACCATTGGGCTAGAGTTCTGTGAGGATTACCAAAGGAGGAGGTCAGACTTTGCCTTGGCCAAAGGCCTGGTGGAACAGCTCTGTCTTGCAGGCCCTGCGGAAAGATGTCAAGTCTCTTGTGACAGAGTATTAATAATAATTATTAATTACTATTAATTACTCTTGTGACAGAGCATTAATAATAATAATACAATAAATAAGGATAATAATAAATTATAGCTATAATAAGCCCAATAAATGAGGAGGATTTTTATAATAAATAAAAATAATAAAAGTACAAATAATTAATAATAAATTACTATTATTTTATAACAATAATAATTTCAGTAGAGGATAATGAATAGCAGTAGTAGTAATCATCATCATCATCAACTCTGGTGATGACAACCAGCTTGGATGGCTTTAAATGAGAATTGGACAAATTCAGGGAAGAGAAATCTATCTGTGCTACTATCCGTAAAGGCTGGAGGCAGAAATGCTTCTGAATATTGGTTGTTTTTTGTGCTCGTGTCCTGCTTGCAGGTTTCCCATTCATAGCTGTCAACTTTTCCCTTTTCTTGTGCGGAATCCTATTCGGAATAAGGGAATTTCCCTTTAAAAAGGGAAACGTTAACAGCTAATGTTCCCATTGGGGCCTCTGGTCAGCCTCTGTGAGAGCAGGATGCTGGACTAGATAGGCCCTTGACTTGATCTGAGAAGCTATGAAGCACAGGCAGATCTAATTTATTAGGCTTCTGATTCCACCCTCCAAATGCTTTTGTGCAGAACAGGAGAAGGAACTTCGTCTCTCCAGATGTTGCTACACCACAACTCCCATCAGCCCTAGAAAATGTTGGCCGGTGGCCAGTAATGAGGGGAGCTGTAGTTCAGGAGCGTCTGGAGAACCAAAGCTCCCCCACATCTGATTCTTTGTGGCTAAGAGGACGGAAAATCTTTCTTTGGGCACCCCTTTCTTTCCTGTGAAGTGTTGTAAACAAAACATCTGCCCTTCTTCCCTTATGGGGTATCCAAGAGCCCATATAGAGTCCTTACGTAGGTTCCCTATTGGTGGGAGAAAATAACAGAGGCCAACCAGAGAATATTGAGAAGCAAAGTTGCTAGGAAGTCTGATCTTTATTGATCTGTTGCAACAGGGTGCTCCCCTCACAACAGGAGAAAGGAGGAGGAACCCAGAACCAAGGTGTGCCTGCCCTTATATAGAAATTTTAAATACCCGCCCTGGAGCTCCAGACCACCCCTCCATACATCACTGAAAAGGCGGTCTACAGCAGAAATGCGTTGTTTATCTCATCTGACAGGTTACCTGTTAATGCTCACTTGATTGGATACCCTGGGGAGCCTGGTCAGTCTTTTGTAATGATAAATACTTAGTTCCTGAGCCCAAGTCACAGGCTCACCCTATTCAAACACAGACAGACATACCCTTAAGACAGGATTTGTGAAGGAAAAGACAATGGGGAGGCTTTTCCATTTTCCTTTGACCTTGCAGAGAAAACATCTGGTCAGTTTGGGAATCAAACATGGTTTCAGGTCGGTCTTCCTGTGCTGATCTATGTATGTGCTTGGGTGGTACATTTACAAACATTTATTATATATCTAAGACTTTAAAATTCTTATCACAGAAGCACCTGGATTCTTTTTTCCCTGCCTTTTGCAGCAAAACCTTTTTTGTGGGACTGGCTAGCCGCAGCTGGAGCTTCGCCCACCATTGGCTTGGAAAAGGAAAATGGCCGCCGAGCCAGGAGATACGTTGACCTTGAGCCTACCGCCCAGTGCTGTGCTAAAACGGAGGATGAAAGTGGAGGAGCCGGAGCAGGACCCAGCAGAAGTGAGGAAAGGCTCTCGTGCCATGCAGGATGGGAGTATGAGGGAATTCTGGGAGAGAAACATGTCAGGCCACGTTAAGCAGGAGCCACAGAAGGGGCCGCAGCAGCCATGGGAGGCCCAGTTGCAGGAGTTCCTCAGAGCGATGGAGTCTTCCCACTCCGACCGGAGAGACCAGCACCAGAGGACATTGGCGTTGCAGGATGAGGCCCAAGCTGGCCTGTCTCCAGGTGGTGCCAGGCCACGCCAGGTCCCTTTCCCGCCACATCCCAGGAGAGAAGCCAACAACCTGCTGGCCAAGGAGGAAAGAGAGAGTGGGAAAGTGAAGGAAGAGGAGGTTGGTCCTGACGCACCGCGGCAACACTTCCGGCAGTTCGGCTACCAGGAGGGGCCTCGAGAGACTTGCACCCGGCTCCGGGAGCTTTGCCACCGGTGGCTGCAGCCGGAGAGGCACACCAAGGAGCAGATCCTGGAGCTGGTGATCCTGGAGCAGTTCCTGGCCGTCCTGCCCCCGGAGATGCAGAGCTGGGTCGAGGAATGTCGCCCGGAGACCTGCGCCCAAGTCGTTGCCCTGGCAGAGGAGTTCCTATTGAGGCAGCAGGAAGATGAGGGACTCGGACGGAGGGTGAGAGGTTTTAGCGTAATAAACGGCCCATACTGAGTCAGACCCACGGATTGGCAGGGGCTCTGCAGGGTTTTCAGGCAGAGGACATTCCCATCTGCTGCATGCAACACAGATGCTCTGAGCTACAGCCCTAATATGGTTCATTCCAGTGGCTTTGTACCGAACCATAAGGCCGCATCTGCTCCACGTACCATATTTTTCGCTCTATAAGACGCACCCGACCATAAGACACACCTAGTTTTTAGAGGAGGAAAACAAGAAACAGGAAAGCAACGCAAAGCCTCTTGAGCAAAGAGGCAGGAGCACTCTGGCTGCGCTCAAGAAGCCTTGCGTGGCTATCCCTAAAGCCAGGAGAGCACACATTCTACTCATGTAAAAACACGCTGATTCCCCGACCATCCGTGGGCCGGATTTACAAGGCAATTGGGCCAGATCTGGCCCCCGGGCCTTAGTTTGTCTACCCTTGAATTACAGTAAAGAATTACCGTAATCAATAAAAATAACAGCAAGTCACAATGCATAAAATTTCACAAAACGTACAAAACTATGTAAAAGAATCAAATTGAGAAACAAGGATTCCCGTTGGGCAGAGGGCAGGGGTGATTGTCAACAGAAACATGGCACCCGCTTTTTGTTTGGAGGAAAAGCGAGCTGTGGGTCCACCAATCTGGAATGCAGATGTGATCGGAGGGCCTGCAGACACATTTTCTCCGAAATAAAAGTAGGGCTGTTAAGCAGGCTAGTTTTCAACACAATGTGTAGCTTGGCCCTGCAATAAGAAGATGGGTAGGCATTTTTAGATCTTAACACAACATTCTGAGTGCTGGTATTATTTTTTTAAGTGAGACCCTCACTGTTTCTGTCTTATGTGCTGTTCAAGGAGGCAGTACGGGCCTTTGCTGAGGCGGAACGGGCTCCACCAGATACCTGGCCGAGGCCTCACTTCAGGGAGATCAAGCAAGAGGCCAACAGAGATGCCACCTTGCTTGGTAAGGCTTTTGTTTTTATTTCTTTGTCTTCTTTTTATTTTATTTTTTAATTCGGTGCTCTGAAATCGCAAAAGGGAATGTTGAAGCTGCAGGGGCTCCCTGGGAGAATGGATGGCGAACCCAGATACAGTCGTATCTTGATTCTCGAATTTAATCCATTCCGGAGCCCGTTTGACTCCCAAAACAGTTCGAAAACCAAGGCACAGCTTCCAACTGGCTGCAGGAGTTTCCTGCAGCCAACCGGAAGCTGCGGAAGCCGTGTCAGATGTTCGGCTTCCCAAAATCATTTGCAAACCGGAACACTCTCTTCCGGGTTTGTGAACATTCGGGAGCTGATTTGTTCGACAACCAAGGTACCAATGTATTCTGATTAGGGCCTCTCAGAGGTTCAGAGAAGCCCGGCCTGCTTCCGGCTTTTGAGGCTGCTAGCCATAAAAATAAAAACCGAATGCCTCACACATGTGATCCAGCACCAGCTACAAGTAGTTGTCTATATAATCAGCTAATCTGAGAGGAGTTGTTCATCCTGGTCTAATTTTGTGCCATCAGGGCCCATATATTTTTATTAGTATTTATTTTTAACTCCTTAAGGTAACAAAATCTGCATCAGCTATCATTTTTTTTGGAAACTAAATGACATCTCTTCCTGGCTTAAATGTGCAGCTCTGAGCTGAGAGCGTGTGTCAAAGGACAAGTTGCAAAACTCATTAAAGACCCCCAAATTTATGTACTGCTTTGAAATCCTGTGTCAAATACCGTTTTGTGCACTGAGCTGACGAACTTTGCCTGTGCTAGCTATGTTGTCGGTTAAGTTTCATATTTACAAGTATAAAATCTTTATCACACAGACACACAAAACCGCTGTGGTGAAGGTGAGTTCAACATCTCCTGAGACATTAGTAGGATCTGCATACAGCGTTAGGGGGAAGGAGAGGAGCAACCCTGAAAAGCTGATCTACCTTCCTGTGGCTTTTTCCAAATCTCTCCCCCCCCCCAGTTTTTAAAAATACAAACCCCACATACCCCCAACCCTGTCAGAAACAGTTCATGCAATATAAATAATAAACATTAAGTTTGTCAATCGTTTAGAAATAATTACATCAGTCTTCTGCTCTCCATCTTAACAGATTGTCCCAAAGTGAGTCATGGGCAGCTGGCGGTGAGAAGATAACTTTGTCTTTTCCAGAGTAATAATAATAGTAATTTATTACTTATACCCCACCCATCTGGCTGGGCCTCACCAGCCACTCTGGGCAGCTTCCAACATAATATCAAAAACACAATAAACATCAAACATTAGGGCTGCCTTCAGATGTCTTCTAAAAGCCAGATAGTTGTTTATTTCCTTGACGTCTGGTGGGAGGGTGTTCCACAGGGCGGGCGCCACTACCGCACCGTACACTTTCTTCCTGTCTTGAGCCCAATTTTCGCCCACTTTTAGCAGAGGATAATAACACCTGGATTATTTCCCCCACTCTAGCATGTTCTGTGGGGAGACGTCGGAAGGAGAGGAATCACCCGGGCAACGCTGAGGAACTGGAGCCGTTTGTAGCGTTGTCAAGGGAAGACGAGCAAAACATCGCCGGTCCAGCAGAGGACTCTGAGAGCCTGCAAGGAAACAAACCAGAAGCACAAGGCGGGAAATTCATTAATTCTCAGGGTGGGTATGAGGACCTGGACGACAACATCGCGACACAGCCAGCCGCCCTGAAAGGTGAGCAGGAAAACGCAGGGGTTCAGTTGGGGCAAGTTCTCAGGCTGAGGTCCGATCTCATAGTGCACGAGAGGACACTGACGGGCGAGTCCCAGTACAAATGTTCAGTTTGCTGGAAAACCTTTTGCCGCAGGAACGTCCTCATCACTCATCAGAGAATCCACACCGGGGAGAAGCCGTACAAATGCTTGGACTGCGGGAAAAGCTTCAGCCAGCGGTCGCACTTGATCTTGCACGAGAGGACTCACACTGGCGAGAAGCCCTACAAGTGCTCGGACTGCGGGAAGAGCTTCAGCCAGAGGCCCCACCTGGTCAAGCACGAGAGGATCCACACCGGTGAGAAGCCCTACAAGTGTCCCTACTGCGGGAAGAGCTTCAGTGACCGCTCCACCCTGACGACCCACAAGAGGACCCACACGGGGGAGAAGCCATACACGTGCGCCGACTGCGGGAAGAGCTTCAGCGACCGGTCGTCCCTGATCGCGCACAACCGGACTCACACGGGCGAAAAGCCCTACAAATGCTCAGAGTGTGGGAAGAGCTTCAGTCACCAGTCGACCCTCATTCGACACGAGAGGATCCATAATGGGGACAAGACTCTGAAGGGTTTGGAAGCCGGGAAAAACGCCGTCTCCGTCTTGGGGGCAGATAAGAGACCCCGCTTGGGGGACAAGCCCCCAGTGCCGTGGACCAATTCTGTGAGTTGGGGAAAGCCTCTGTCTCTGAGCCTCAGCAATGCCCCTTCTGAAAAATGAAAATAAAATCATAATCTGTATCAGAGGGTTGTTTGGAATAAAATAAAATTAAAATTAAAAAAGGTAAATAAAATAAAGATGATGAAGCATTTTGGAAAACGAAAAGGGTGCTCGTAGACTTTTTTTTTTGCAGATTTCACCCTTCTAGTTTTGCTAGCAGTTATTTGGACACTTAAAGGTAAAAGGTAAAGGGGCCCCTGACCATTAGGTCCAGTCATGGCCGACTCTGGGGTTGCGGCGCTCATCTCGCTTTATTGGCTGAGGGAGCCAGCGTACAGCTTCTGGGTCATGTGGCCAGCATAACTAAGCCGCTTCTGGCGAACCAGAGCAGCGCACGGAAATGCCGTTAACCTTCCCACTGGAGCGGTATCTATTTATCTACTTGCACTTTGTCATGCTTCCGAACTGCTAGGTTGGCAGGAGCAGGGACCGAGCAATGGGAGCTCACCCTGTCGCAGGGATTCGAACCGCCGACTTTCTGATCAGCAAGTCCTAGGCTCTGTGGTTTAACCCACAGTGCCACCCGCGTCCCATTTGGACACCTCCTTTATGGTAAACTTTATGGCGACAGAAACGAACCACAGGAAACCTTGGGCTTACATGCCCCTCCGCCCCCATCCTTTGGCTTTTTATTTGTGAAACTCCTTGAGTTTGATTTTATCACAACCCAGTGAGCTACAAAAAAATTACCGATTGCAATATAAATTATATAAACTAGTCCTTCCAGTATTATTTACTGCCTTGTAAGAGTGGCAGCCTTAACTTTATCCAAGCAGCAGCTATTAGTACAATACTACAGAGAGGCCTCTCTCCTCCAAGGCTGCAACAAGTCTCAATGGAACTTCTCCTGCTGTGGGTTTAATAGCAGTTTCATGGGGCAGGGAGAACAAGACTCAGATAAAGGAAATGATGTAACTGCCTGTACTGCCCCCACAAAATACCCAGAATTGCTCTGATAAAATCCGATACCCCTAGGACTGTAAATGCTTTAAAGGAGAATATTGGGAATTCCACTCAGTCACTGACTTCCTGTGCCTTGCCTAGTTTGAAGCATGATTTGCTTTTATTTATTTATTTATTAAATTAATATACCACCCCTCATCCGAAGATCACAAGGTGGTTTACAACATAAAAATACAAAATGAAAAAAGGTGCAGAATTCACTCACAATGAGACTGGAAGGCCTTCTTACAAAAATCAGTTTTCTGACATGTTTTGTGGAACTGAAGTTTCTAAGGCGAACAGATTCCAGCTGTCATTCTGCACACTGCTCTCTGTTCAGTTAAGGTTTTGTGGCAGACTTCGCTTTTCCTGAAGACACTCTTTCCTCATGACACAAACCAGGCCCTGCTGCTCAGCTGTCGACTGGCCCCGAATCTTCATTTTGCGTGGTCCTCCTTTTTTAAAAATAAAGATGGTTTTCCTTTTTTAATATACTTTATTTTTGCATTTTCTATTTTACATATACAAGCAAAATAAAAACATAAACATAAAATCCCCTTTGACTTCCCTCCTCCCCATTGTGGATCTTAATATAATGATTTTACCCCTCTGCATCTCTTTCATAACTCTATTCTTATAAATCCTTTATCATTCCATAGTTCAAATTTTTGCTACACGTTTTCTGTCAATCCTACCATTGTGTGCAATTGTTCACAGTAGTTTTTCAAATAGATTGTAAAATAAAGATGGTTTTCCTCAGGACTTTTGCAGCTGCCTTGTAATTTTTATAGCAGAGTTGGGAAACCTGCTGTGGCCCTCCAAAAGTTTGGGCAGAGTCACACCAAATGCACAGTTACAGATAGGTAGCCGTGTTGGTCTGCCATAGTCAAAACAAAAAAAATTCCTTCCAGTAGCACCTTAAAGACCAACTAAGTTAGTTCTTGGTATGAGCTTTCGTGTGCATGCACACTTCTGGCAGTGTATCTGAAGAAGTGTGCATGCACACGAAAGCTCATACCAAGAACTAACTTAGTTGGTCTTTAAGGTGCTACTGGAAGGATTTTTGTTTTTGTTTTGACCAAATGCACATCATTTCCTGCAAAGAATCCTGGTTACTGCCTTTTGTTAATGGGGCTGAGAATTGTAGCTCTGAGGGGAAAACTACAGTCCCCAGACTTATTTGGGACTGGTGCTCATTGGGACTGGTAGGGCTGATGGCAGGGAGACCAACAGTAGGTGGTGCCAGAGAGCCAGTGACAGGCAGACCCAACTACAGTTCTAGTTGTCACAGAATCATAGAGTTGGAAGTGACCCCAAGGGTCAACTAAACAGAGATTTTGTCCCAATCCTCTTCCCTGCAGAGCTGCATACTAATGGCCTGTTTAGTTCAGCATCCTGTGGACAACCAGATACCTCAATGGGAAGCTGCCGCCCCGCCCCCACCAGCAGGTCCTTGAATTCAAAGGCATATACAGCCTCTGACGGCGGAAGAAGAACCTAGCTGTCAGGTGTCTTATCCGTTGATAGCCTTACCCTCCATGAATTTGTCTAACTTCCTTTCAAGAGGGCCTTCTCGGTAGTGGCTCCCTCCCATCAGATGTCAAGGAAATAAACAACTATCTGACTTTTAGAAGACATCTGAAGGCAGCCAGGTTTAGGGAAGTTTTTAATGTTTGTACTTTTAAGAATCTGTTGGGAGCCGCCCAAAGTGGCTGGGGAAACCCAGTCAGATGGGAGGGGTATAATAAATGATGATGATGATGTTGTTGGCCATCACCGCCTCTTGTGGCGGTGAGTTCCACAGTTTATGCCTGCGTGAAGAAGTCCCTCCTTTTGTTAGTGGATCCATGCTGTACTGTTAAAGCACACCCAATGCACCTTTAAAGAACACAACTCCCACCCCCCAACAATCCTGGGAACTGTAGCTTCACCCTGGCAGAGCTACAATTTCCAGCACCCTTAGCAAACTCCAGTTTCCAGGGTCCTTTGAGGCAGCAACGTGCTTTCAAGGTGCATTGCTTAAATGTATGGGGTGGATCTGCTGGGAGAAAAACTCTTCGCTGCTCCCTTTTTCCTCCTTGCGAGTCATTTTTTTACCCCCTTTCTCGCCTTTTCTCTAATTAAAATGCCCCAAATTAAATTAAAAATTAATTTAAATTTAAGAAATAAATTAAAAAGCCTCTAATTAAAAAGCACCTTTCCCCATAGGGGAGCTAGATATAATTCTATAAAGCAAGGATTTCCCAGACTGGTCCTTGGAGGTTTACGCCCTCCTCTTGAAGCTAAGGTATCAGGTGCACGAAGGAGTTAAAGCTAACGAGTCGATGCCCAGAGGGGCTAGATTTTTTTAGGCGAGGAGGGAAGGCTGGCGGCGAGCAACCCGTGAGGTCACTTCCTGTTCCGCCCACCGTGGGAAAGTAGCGTTTGAATTTCCCACGCGGGGCAGGCGCAGCTGGATTGTGGTTTCCCTCCTTCTTGGAGCTTCGGCGGAGGGCGGGGAAGGCTAGTAGAGGGGAAAAGACGAGCCCAGAGGAAACTGCATGGGATTGTATGCTACAACAACAGCAAGAATACTCATCGCAAAGTATTGGAAGACACAAGACCTACCCACCTTGGAAGAATGGCAGATGAAGGTGATAGACTATATGGGACTGGCAGAAATGACTGGCAGAATCCGAGACCAGGGAAGAGAGACAGCGGAAGAAGATTGGAAGAAATTTAAGGACTATCTTAAGAAACATTGCAAAATTAATGAATGTTAGAATGACGTTGGTTTAGAAATTACGTGGTTTTCAGCTGTAATGGATAAGTAAAAAGAAAAGAAAAGCCAAAAATTAAATGAAAATTAAGGGAAAGGATTTGCTGAATTAATAAATTAGAAACTGGAATACAGAAAGGGGAGGTATGAGGAAGTCGGGGAAGTAAGTTATAAGAAAATAAGGGATTGAAATTATACTTGTTTTTAATTTTGTCTGTTTGTATTATTTTGTTTTGTTTTTATATAATTTTTGAAAATTTAATAAAAATCTTTTTTAAAAAAAGGAAACTGCATGGGATGAGGGCAGGAGGAGGCAAGTCAGATGGGAGGACAGGACGTGAAGGAAGTCTGCATTATGGCATTGTAGAGGTGGAAGGGACACCGAGGGTCATCTAGTCCAACCCCCAGGAATCCAGGACAGATGGCCTGCCAACCTCCGCTTGAAAGGTTGCTGGCAAGGAGAGAAGAGTTCAGAATCTAACCCCCTTCTCTCCCTCAGCCTGTGTTGTTTGCATTAGCTCCGTACTACGTGCCATTGGTCCACCCTTTGGGAATAATAATAATAATAATCATAATAAAATAATAATAAATTTTATTTATATCCCGCCCTCCCCAGCCGAAACTGGGCTCAGGGCGGCTAACAACAATCAAAATAATCCAACATTCTAAAAACATTCATTATAAAATTAATTAAAATCAAATTGATGGCAGCCAATTAAGCAAAATTCTGTGCAGATTGCCAGAGGAGGGGGTCAGGCTGCGCCCTGACCAAAGGCCTGGTGGAACAGCTCTGTCTTGCAGGCCCTGCGGAAGGATGTCAGGTCCCGCAGGGCCCTAGTCTCTTGAGACAGAGCGTTCCACCAGATTGGAGCCGCGGCCGAGAAGGCCCTGGCTCTAGTTGAGGCCAGCCTAACCTCTCTGTGGCCTGGGATCTTCAGGATGTTTTTATTTGCAGACCGTAAATCCCTTGAGAGTCTGGGCTCTGATGTTGACTATGTTCCCCTGGATGCTCAAATAGGAAAGTGGGAAAAGGGGTTAGGAAGCCCAGAGGCTACTTGATGTGGTCTACACTGATCGACAGTGGCTCTCTGGGGTTTCGTATTCACAAAAGAAGAACTTTTTCACACAATGCATGCATGCATGCATGCATGCAAAAATAAATAACTAAATAAATAACTGACAGGCAGGGTACCGGCCTGTCAGGTGTTGGTGTGGTTGCTCGAGAGCAAACAGGCAAGACTCCAACCTGTCTTTTCCAGGCTTTATTATCTGTACAAACTATTTTACAGTGCAGAGCGTCACAAGTCCATGTCTGCTCAGTTGCCAGCAGAATCTGGGAGTGGGCGGTCCTTCCCCAGCATAACACTCGTGTGACCCCCATCCTTCTCCTCCTCTCTCTGCGTGCAAACCTACTGCGCAACGTGGGCGCTGGCAAAGGGGGACTTGCCTCCCCTCCACTTTGCTCAGGTTCGGTGTTGAGGCTCTCCCTAGCATTTTCTGATCCCTGCGCCCCTTCCCCTTCATCGCATATTCTTATATGCAACAACAGTGGCAAGGTTATTGTTAGCCCAGGTTTGGAAACAACAGCAAGTGCCAACAGCAGAAGAATGGCAACAGAAGGTAATGGAATATGCAGAAATAGCTAGATTAATGGGGGAAATTCGACAACAGGGCGATGAAACATTTAAAAAAGAATGGGAAACATTTATGTCATATCTAGGAAGGATAAGGTGAAATAGTGAAACCAGTAGAACTGAAATAAACCTCATACAGAGGTACCTCGGGTTACAGACGCTTCAGGTTACATACGCTTCAGGTTACATACGCTTCAGGTTACATACGCTTTAGGTAGCGGCGGCAGCAGGAGGCCCCATTAGCTAAAGTAGTACCTCAGGTTAAGAACAGTTTCAGGTTAAGAATGGACCTCCGGAATGAATTAAGTACTTAACCCGAGGTACCACTGTAATGTGAAATACAAAGAAAATTTCTGGATAAAGAACTTACAGTATTTGGACGCTCTTTTGCATGTATTGCCTAAACACCATCTTCTAAGGGAAAGCTCTGGAAGCCCACAGCAGAATCCCTTAGTGAGGAAAGAGGACGAAGTTGCTCAGTGGGGGCCTGTCTTTAGACAGAAGCCTCACCTGACTTTGCACCAAAGCCCCCATTCAGGAGAGAAGCCATTCAACTGCTCAGCTTGCGGGAAGAGCTTCAGTCGCCGCTCCAACCTTGTCATACATCAGAGAATGCACACAGGGGAAAGGCCGTACAAGTGTCCAAACTGTGAGAAGAGCTTCAGCCACCGCTCCAACCTCAGCGCCCACGAGAGAGTCCACACCGGAGAGAAGCCCTATAAGTGCGCCGACTGTGCGAAGAGCTTCAGCCACCAGTCGCACCTCATCGCTCATCGGAGAATCCATACGGGAGAGAAGCCTCATAAGTGCTCGGACAGTGGAAAAAGCTTCAGTAATCCGTCGCATCTCAAAGCCCACCGGAGGATCCATACAGGAGAGAGACCCTACTCGTGCTCCGAGTGCGGGAAGAGCTTCAACCAGAGATCCATCCTTATTGTCCATGCAAGGACCCACACAGGAGTGAAGCCGTACAAGTGCGCCGCTTGTGGGAAAAGCTTCAGCCAGAGCGCAAACCTTATAGCTCACGAGAGAATCCATACCACACTGACCTTCCATAGAATCATAGAATCATAGAGTTGGAAGAGACCACAAGGGCCATCGAGTCCAACCCCCTGCCAAGCAGGAAACACCATCAGAGCACTCCTGACATATGGTTGTCAAGCCTCTGCTTAAAGACCTCCAAAGAAGGAGACTCCACCACACTCCTTGGCAGCAAATTCCACTGTCGAACAGCTCTTACTGTCAGGAAGTTCTTCCTAATGTTTAGGTGGAATCTTCTTTCTTGTAGTTTGGATCCATTGCTCCGTGTCCGCTTCTCTGGAGCAGCAGAAAACAACCTTTCTCCCTCCTCTATGTGACATCCTTTTATATATTTGAACATGGCTATCATATCACCCCTTAACTTCCTCTTCTCCAGGCTAAACATGCCCAGCTCCCTGTTCCGTTATGCAACAGAGCTCTCTGAGGAAAGGAACTGTCTCAGTACCATAAACATGGCAACAACCTCAGTTGGGGACGCCACATAGAAGAGCTCCAGTACCTGTTTGACGCTTCTTCTTTTTCAACCTAGCAGATTGTTACGTGGAAAGGAAATGTTTAAAGTTGATAATAAAACTGTAAGCCCTTAAAGGCAGGGTGGATGTGTGGACTCTGCCCTGTGGTTCTGTGAATTCTGTGGAGGGATTTTCTTACAACCTTTTGTCAATTGTTTTTATTTATTTCATGAAATCCATACACCACAAATTACAGATTCAAAAATATTTAAAACTGTCAAACTTACTCGTTTAAAATATCTGTGTAAATCAGAAGTGATCCCCGTGGATGGGGAAAAAACAGTGGTTAAAAATACAGTGGTACCTCGGGTTAAATACTTAATTCATTCCGGAGGTCTGTTCTTAACCTGAAACTGTTCTTAACCTGAAGCACTTTAGCTAATGGGGCCTCCTGGTGCCGCCGCGCCGGCGGAGCACGATTTCTGTTCTCAACCTGAAGCAAAGTTCTTAACCCGAGGTAATATTTCTGGGTTAGCGGAGTCTGTAACCTGAAGCGTGTGTAACCTGAGGTACCACTGTAATGCAAATTAATTAAAATTCTATTTATATTTAATTTTAAAACTCACCCAGTTAAGTTAATAGATTGTTAAATTATTTAAACTGTAATTTGCTTTGAGATTTTTCTTTTGGTAATAATAAATATAATGGATAAGGATTATTTATTATCAGGCCCAAAATTATATACAGGGGAATCCCTGCTTACACAAGGGTTCCATTCCTGGCTGCTGTGCACATCAGTGGGACATGCACAACTCCGTTCTGCTCCTGCCCCACCCCCTTTCAGCACCCAAAACTGCACATCAGCAGACAACCATGTGCTGATCACTCGTGAATGGCAAGGTGCCTGTATTATTATATCAGCACTGACTCTGGAGCAAAGCTGCAAGCTGCCCTTCAGGTCGGCACCTTTCATAGAATTAGAAATACAGTGGTACCTCGGGTCGCATATGCTTCAGGTTACAGACGCTTCAGGTTACAGACTCCGCTAACCCAGAAATAGTGCTTCAGGTTAAGAACTTTGCTTCAGGATGAGAACAGAAATCGGGCTCCGGCGGCGTGGCAGCAGCAGGAAGCCCCATTAGCTAAAGTGGTGCTTCAGGTTAAGAACAGTTTCAGGTTAAGAACGGAACTCCGGAACGAATTAAGTACTTAACCTGAGGTACCACTGTACATTCAAAATCAGTTCTTGTATAAAAAATATGTCTTGCCTGTGAGACAGCAGGGACTATAGAGTTTTTCCAAAATTAGTGCTGACTCATAAATGACTCATAAAGGCAGCTTCAAAGCTAAGCTCTTTTATATGTGCCTAAAGTCGCCCACAGGTGTTGTTACTGATACAGAATTATGAGAAACTAAACTTTCCATTACAGGTTCAGGCACCCTTCTGCTGACTGAAACAGGATAACAACCCAAAATCTTGGAATGTATAAGAAACCCGGAACAAATAATAGCCAACCCACACAGCCCAGCTGCAAAAGCTCAATCAGGTTATTCTGCAGAAACACTGAAATAAAATAGCAGTTACATAACAGGATGAGAGAGATTGAAGGACCTGGGGAAACAAGAGCAACCTTTTGCTTGGTGTCAGGAAAGCACAAAAACAGAGTCCATGTTAGCCTCTCCAGAGCATTCCTCTCCCCTCAAAGCCACTGTCAATTTCATTTTGAAAGGATGCTCAATGGAATAGGCTATAGATGTGTTAAGTTGTGTGGGCGAACATATCAGACGACACAGCGATTCTTCCAAAGCAGCTCTTTATTTGTAAGCTGGAACAGAACTGAATTTAGGAGCTCAGTCAGCCTGCTTATATAGAGCTCCACTAGAATGCAACAGTAACCATTTTCTGTAACTAGCCAATCACGGAACGTCACTTTCGATCCTTCATTTGCATACAAACTATCCAATCACTGAACGTCACTTTCAATCCTTCATTTGCATAACTATCTACAGTATCCCCCTGCTGGCCCAGGGTGAGAACTTCAGTACATAACAAGATGGGCAATAGTTTAGTTTTTACTCTACTGTCTCTAGGATCAGATGCAGCCCATCTCTTAATACCAGTTTCTGGGGTACAGGAGCAAGGAAGGACTATTGTGCACATTCCCTTCTTGTCATCTGCTTCACAGAGGTATCTTATCGAGTTGGCCACTGTGGGGAACAGGATGCTGGACTAGGTGGGCTGTTGGCCTGATGGGCTAGAAGTGTGAGCTAACCAGCCTCCTATAACCAACATGCTTAAGTCTAATTAATGCATGAAGGGGTTAAGACCGTAGAGAAAGCTATCCTGCCAGGTTTAGCTCAACCTGGGAGGAACTAGGTAATCAAGCCTTTGTCCTCCTTCCAGTCTATCTGAGAAGCTCAGTGTGTAAAGACGTCTGAGCTGGGGCTAGAGATCCAGGCAGATGGGCGGGTTATAATAATTTAATAATAATAATAATTTATTATTTATACCCCGCCCATCTGACAGAGTTTCTCTAGCCACTCTGGGTGGCTCCCAACAGAATATTAAAAATGTGATAAAAGATCAAATATTAAAAATCTCCCTAAACAGGGCTGCCTTCAGATGTCTTCTAAAAGTCAGATAGTTGTTTATTTCCTTGACATCTGATGGGAGGGCGTTCCACAGGGCTACCAAGAAGGCCTTCTGCCTGGTTCCCTGTAACCTCACTTCTCACAGTGAGGGAACCGCCAGAAGGCCCTCGGAGCTGGACCTCAGATCTGGGCTGAACGATGGGGGATGGTAATAATAACAACTTCTTCTTCTTCTTCTTCTTCTTCTTCTTCTTCTTCTTCTTCTTCTTCTTCTTCTCCTCCTCCTCCTCCTCCTCCTCCTCCTCCTCCTCCTCCTCCTCCAAGCTCAGACCACATGGCTGTAAGAAGCCATTCATGAGTTCCTATACCCATAATTTAGGAACTTTGTAACTGCCTGTGCAATCTGTCCTGAAGCACATGTATCTCAACTTCAGAGAGGTTGTAAGTAAATACCAAATGTGTCATCTTTTTCTATGCTAGGGGAAAGAGGGAAACTTTGGAGGGAACTCACAAGGAAATTTTTTTTTTACTACTCTACAGCAGGTATGGAGAACCTTAGGTCCTTCAAATGTCACCAGTAAGCATGGCCAGGGATGATAGGATTTGCAGTTTAGCAACATCTGGAAGGTTGAAGGCTCCTCCATGTATGCTGCAGGGGGTAAGATCCAAACCAATGGGTTCAAATACCAACAAAAAGAGAAATTTTGACTTAACGTTTGGAAGAACTGAAATGTAAGTGCTACTTTTGACAGTGGAAAATACCATCTTGGCAGGTGCCAGACTCTCCTCTGTTGGAGGTCAGATGTCAACTTAGCCAGGATGCTGTAGCTGTGGCTTGCCCCTGCCTTCCCAGGGGCATGGACTAAACAGCCTTTGAGGATCCCTCCCCAAGTCTATGATCCCAGGACTCTCAAGGTTTTGATTGTTGTTGTTGTTGTTGTTGTTTAGTCGTTTAGTCGTGTCCGACTCTTCGTGACCCCCTGGACCAGAGCACACCAGGCACTCCTGTCTTCCACTGCCTCCCGCAGTTTGGTCAAACTCATGCTGGTAGCTTCAAGAACACTGTCCCACCATCTCGTCCTCTGTCGTCCCCTTCTCCTTGTGCCCTCCATCTTTCCCAACATCAGGGTCTTTTCCAGGGAGTCTTCTCTTCTCATGAGGTGGCCAAAGTATTGGAGCCTCAGCTTCTGGATCTGTCCTTCCAGTGAACACTCAGGGCTGGTTCCCTTAAGAATGGATACGTTTGATCTTCTTGCAGTCCATGGGACTCTCAAGAGTCTCCTCCAGCACCAGAATTCAAAAGCATCAATTCTTCGGCGATCAGCCTTCTTTATGGTCCAGCTCTCACTTCCATACATCACTGCTGGGAAAGCCATAGCTTTTACTTTAAAAAGGTACCGCCACAGAGAGAGAATCTAGAGGGGATGCAGTTAAGCCAGGGATGGGAAACCTGTGACTCTGCAGACGTTGGGGGACTCCCCTCGGCCAAAACCAGTATGGCCAACGATCAGGGATGATGGGAACGGGGAGTCCAATAATATCTTGAGGACCACAGGTCCTTCGTCCTTTATATAAATGACAGTGATCGCAGCCAACAGGGGACAGATGAATGGGAAGGCGGTTGTTACACCAGAGACCTTCCGACTCACAGTGCAATTGTTTAAGAAGGGCATCATTTTTATATTTTTATGCTGTGAACCGCCCTGAGATCTTCGGATGAAGGGTGGTGTATGAATTCAATCAATCTATCAAACTGAAATATCAGAAGGGGGAACATGGAAAAGGCGTACGAAGAGCCCCCTGGATCAGGCCAAAGGCAGCCAGCATCTGGTTCTCACAGGGACCGACCAGATGCCCGGGGGGAGCCCCAGAGGCAAGGCTTTTCTCCCGCCCTACGGCCCCCAGCCCTTCCCTCCTCCGCCTGACACCCTGGAGCGCTGCTGCCAGCCAGAGCAGGCAGCACTGGGTCAGGCGGACAAGGATTCTGACCGGCACAAGCAGGCATCCTATACACCCCAGAAAGAGGCCCTGCGTGGTTCTCTCTCGCAGCTCACAATTCCAGAGCTGCCAGGAAGAATGTATTTCAGCCATCAGCAGGAAACCCCGTTTTGTATTTCATTTAATTTAATTATTCGCTTTCCAAGGGGTTAAAACGAACAAGAGGAGGCGCGGTTGGGTTTCCTAGAGCGGACCGGATGTTGTGGCCGGAGGGCGGGATGTAAACAGTGGCGGTCACTTCCTGCCCCGCCCACCGTGGCTAAGTGGCCTTTGAATTTCCCAGATCCTTCCGTGCTTGTTCCTGGGGAGGGGGAGATCAGGTGAGTTGGGGTGGGGTGGAGCGGGTAAGTGATCCTCTTGGGGGGCAATTGTGGGGGAGGGATCCAGGGTGGGAGGTGGGAAATGGGCAGGAAGCCCAAGGGAGCGGGGGGGGGGCGGCTACTTTGCAAGCTCAGAGGGTTGCCAACTTCTCCCTTTAACTCCTGCTCCTCTGCCTTTTAACAACTGCTGGATTTGCAGAAGGCGGTGCACTTTCCTCCCTCTGGGCTGTTTGAGCAAGGCAATATGCAAATTAATTAACATAAAAGCCCTCAAACTTCGCACGTGCAGAGTAAGTTCTGGGCGCTGCTCTTAAAGGAGGATGTGGCCACTTTTGCAGTGGGGTTGCAGGAGGTCTTGGATGGACCCTGGCCAGGGGGTATGAGTTGTGGACGCTGGCAGGTTCAGGATATGGCTCTCGAACACACCAGGAGAAACCCTGGAGGTAACGTAGTGCAGGAACGTAAGATCAGGAGCTAACCAGAATCCTCATACTGAAGCCTAGAAGCCGGACTCGACTACGACAGCACTTCTCTCCCCAACTTGTGATTCCCAACAACTGACATTCAGAGGCACACACTACCTCCGAACGTGGAGGTAAGAGGAGCTTGGCAGGGGCCCCGATTTCCTGGTTTGAAAATGGAACCAGTTACAGCAGGGAAGGGCATCTGTTACAGCATGGAGAAGTTCCAGCTTCGAACCCTGATTATCTTCGGGTAGGGACGCGGGTGGCGCTGTGGGTTAAACCACAGAGCCTAGGACTTGCCGATCAGAAGGTCGGCGGTTCAAATCCTCGCGATGGGGTGAGATCCCGTTGCTCGGTCCCTGCTCCTGCCAACCTAGCAGTTTGAAAGCACGTCAAAGTGCAAGTAGATAAATAGATACCACTCCGGCGGGAAGGTAAACGCCGTTTCCGTGCGCTGGTCTGGTTCGCCAGAAGCAGCTCAGTCATGCTGGCCACATGACCCGGAAGCTGTACGCCGGCTCTCTCGGCCAATAAAGCAAGATGAGCGCCGCAACCCCTAAGTCGTCCACGACTGGACCTAATGGTCAGGGGTCCCTTTACCTTTACCTAGGACTGGGAATAGCAGAGAGAGCTGCTGCTGGCAAGGTTAGACAACACTGAGCTAGGTGGACCAATGGTCTTATTCAGGATAAAGCAAGTTTGTGCAGGGTGAGTTTTTTAAAAAGAGGCCCTGTGGAACATGTGTACTCTGTATCCACGGTGCCTCTTTTAAAGGACTCACCCTGTATATACCTGGAGCAGTGGTGGGGTCTCCATCACTAGAAGTCTTCAAGCAGAGGCTGGGCAGCCATATTTTGGGGAAAAGTTCTAGTTCTGGATTTCTGACACCTAGCAGGGGGTTGGACTAGATGACCCACAGATCCCTTTTCACTTCCATGATGCTATAGTAGGGACGTGGAGCCTGTGCTCCTCTAAATATTGCCGGACCACAACTCCCATCACTCCAGATCATTGGCCAGGCTGCTGAGGCACATGAAAGTTGCAGTCCCAAAAAAACAAACAAACAGCTGGAGTTACAGGTTTTCTGAGCCCTGCATTATATCTTGGTAGAAATTAGTTGGGCAGCAAAGCCAGACCAGTAATTGACAGCTGTCCTTGGAAGAACTAGTGGAGATGAACATAACTCTCAAATAAACATAAAAATCCAAGGGTTGTGGGCAGTGCAAGTTGGATCTACATAGGTTCTGAACTGACTCTTGAGTAACTGGGAAAGAGATCTTGGAGATCTGTTTCTTGTATGCATTTGTTTGCTAAATAGGTTAAAATGATGGTTTGCTGTATTTGCATTGGGTTGACCTGTGGGTAAACAGAGTTTTATTCATTCAAAATTCAGTAGTAAATAAAAATAAGGAGTGACGTTCATAAAATTCTGCATAGTGTAGGAATTGGATAGCTATGTCTCCTATTATTAGAAGGTAAGGTTATTTATGAGTCAAGAATTATAGAGCTGAGAGGAGCTTTGTATGCTATCTAGTTCAATTCCCTTGCTTGAAGCAGGAAACCCAGAACTAGATTATTCCCAACCGGAAACGTCTGCTTGAAAACCTCCAGCCGGAGGGAGCTCACCAGCCTCTCTAGGAATTGGTCCCATTGTGCGGCTGCTCTTACCATCAAGTTCTTCCTGTCCTTCAGCTGCAATCAGCCCTCCTATAACCTGACCCCATTAGATCTACTCCTCCCCTTTTCTATGCGACAGCATCTCAGGTGTTTGAAGAGGGTGTCTTGTTTTCTCAAGGCTAACTGATGCACACCACACTATTTAAAGCTCCTGGCTCCCCCTGCGGAAGAATTCTGGGAACTGTAGTTCCTTTAGGGTGCTGGGGATTGCAGTGCTGTGAGGGGAGAATTACAGGTCCCAGGATCCTTTGGGGGGGAGCCCTGTGCTTTAAATAGATGGTGTGGCTGTGACATCAGCTCTTTCGAAGGTTCTCCCTAGGACTTATTTTCCAAACCCTTGGCCACACTGATTGCCTCTAAACATGGAGGAGATGGCTACCAGCTATGATGGCTGGCCTCCACGGTCAGTTGCTTGAAACTACTAGTGGGTCCTGTTTGCTTGGGTCCTGCTGCTTGCAGGTTTCAAACAGGCATCTGGTTGGCCACTGTGAGAACAGGATGCTGGACTACAGGTGAAACTCGAAAAATTAGAATATCGTAGAAAAGTTCCTTTATTTCAGTAATTCAACTTGAAAGGTGAAACTAATATATGAGATAGACTCATGACACGCAAAGCGAGATATGTCAAGCCTTGCTTTGTTATCATTGTGATGATCATGACGTACAGCTGATGAAAACCCCAAATTAATCATCTCAGAAAATTAGAATATTCAATGAATCAGCAAAACAAGGATTGCAAATACAGCAGTATTGGATCTCTGAGAAGTGGAAGTATATCTTGCTTTGCATATCATGAGTCTATCTCATATGTTAGTTTCACCTTTTAAGTTGAATTACTGGAATAAAGGAACTTTTCCACGATACTCTAATTTTTTGAGTTTTACCTGTAGATGGGCCATCAGCCTGATCCGGACTCTTCTTATGCTCTTAAATTCTTCAGGACAGTAGCTTTTTTCTGTTGAACTTAAAAAAAAAGGCATTTATATGCTTTACTGAGAATCCCAGCACTCCCAGTGGGGCTTACTCCTGAGCAGACCTGTGTAGCTTTATGAACTCTAATCTGAGCTGGCCATGGGAAGAATTGGAAGCTGGGCAGTTTTTATTCCACATTAAATGATCTATAACATTATTTGCCTTTGGCTGTGCCCATCATCCGTCCTGGCTCTGACTACTGACCACCTGCAACCCGCAAAGGATGACCTCTGAGGGAACCTGGCTTTTGGGTAGAAAAGGCTGCCCGCCCTTGACTCAGTTTGCTCTGATTCTGGCCTCTGGTTTTTCTCTGTTTCAGGGGCCAGGCCTGTTCGGCGTTTGCTTCCCCCTGCACACCACTTCCTTGCGTTGAGAGTTCAGGACTTGGTGGCGCTGCCAGGGCTGACCGACAGAATCGACTGAGGGTGGGGGTGGAAATGGCCGCGGAGTCCAGAGATACGTCGGCGCCAGGTCTTCAGCAGGCCGAGCGAGAGAAGAGGGTGGGAGAGCAGAGCCCCGCGGGGCCCGAGGCGGGGAAAGACGGAGGGAGGGGGCCTTGTGTCATCCGTGCGGAGAGCATCCGAGATTTCTGGGAAAGAACTGTCCCCGAGGAAGCGATCCGAGAGCCCCGCAAAGGCCTGCAGCAGCGGTGGGAGTCTCAGCTGCAGGAGTTCCTGAAGGCCTTGGAGTCCCCCCATGCGGTGGGGGGCAGCCCGCAGCTCTTGAGAAACAGTGCACAGACTTCCCTGACCCCTTTTGACAGGATGGCTGACACCAGCCGGCGGCCTAGATGGGAGCCAGACTCCCAAACCCTGCCTGGTCTGAGCGGAGGAGCCTCCCAGGCCGAGAGGGGCCTCCTGGCCAAAGACAAGTCGGACTGCAGGAAGGCCCAGGAGGCTGCCAGCTCGCGTGAAGAGTGCCGCCTCTTCCGGCGGTTTGGCTACCAGGAAGCGGAAGGGCCCCGAGAAGCTTGCCGGCACCTCCGGAGGCTTTGCCACCAGTGGCTGAAGCCGGAGAGGCACACCAAGGAGCAGATCCTGGAGCTGGTCATCCTGGAGCAGTTCCTGGCCATCCTGCCCACGAAGATGCAGAGCTGGGTCCGGGATTGCAGCCCCCAGACCTGCACCCAGGCGGTGATCCTGGCGGAAGATTTCCTGCTGAGGCAGCGGGAGGACGAGGGGCGGGTGGGAGAGCAGCAGGTGAGTGTGGCTGGCCCTGGAGGTGGGGAGGGCACTGGGGACCGGAGGTTTCTTGGGAAGAGGGGATGGGCAAGCTTTGGGTTTAAAGGAGGATGGGGAGCGAAGAAGACTCAAGAGGAAAACAAAGGCAAGAGGAGGAGGAAGACTTGCGATTCTGGATATTATAAAGTGCTGATTTAGACTCAAATGAAATATGCCTTGCGCCAAGTCAGGCATTAGTTTTTCTAGCTACGCATTGTCCACGCCGACGGCAGAGCCTCTCCAGGGTTTCAGGCGGGGGTCTCTCCCAGCCCTCCTGAGATTCCAGGGCTTAAAACTGGGACTGTCTGCACAGAGAGCAAATGTTCTAATCTTTGAGCTGTAACCTCTTTCCCTTGGTTTCCCCTCCCTTAGCAGTGCATTTGATTGAGGGCTGTCCAGAATAGAAGGTTAGATGCTGCTAGTTTTGGCTGCTAGTTTTGCCACTACTCGATCTAGGCATCTAGTGGGTTGCTGGCCTGACTTTTTGCTTGAAAGCACTCCTTGGCTACACTGATCTGGAAAATGCTGTTATTATTATTTTTAAGAACCCCACTCTCTTTCTATCCCAGTGCAATTTCCCATTGGTGACAGATCACTGCTCTGGTGTCACATTTTTATAACACACGTTTAACGTTATAACGCACCAGTTGTCAAGTACAGGAGCTCCCTCATCCCTTCTTGGTAGCTCACCGATAAAAATTAATGAGTATTTGGTAGATTTGTAGTCTTTTTATTATAGTATCATGTTGTAAGCACAGAGTGGCTACTCTCTGCAAGGATAGCAGTTGCCTACTCTGACTCCTTCCCACTTCCGCAGCAAGAAGGGCACAAACGGGATGTCCCTCCTCTGTTCTCTGACTCGCTCAGACTTCTGAGTTTGGGGGGGAAGGAGGGAGCTCCCCCCACTCTCAATTGATGTATCGCCTAGCTTCTCCCTCCCTTCTGGTTGCTTAGCTACTATCTCAAAGCTGGGTAGCTCCTCCCTCAACTCTGCAGCTTCTGTCTCTGCCTGTTTCTCTGCTTCTGGAAACGGTGAGAATGGGGGGCAGGGATATTCCTCTTCCTTTTTTGTTAGGAGCTGCTCTCCCTGTGATTGCATTCCCCAGTCTTCCAATCCAGATCAGCCCCTGGCACCAGTGTAGTTTAGTTCCTTGTTTGGATAAGCCTTTGCTCCAACACAAGGGCAGCCCCATGCGGGATGTACTGCAGTAATCCAGCTTGAGAGTTCAGTAGCGCCTGAACCCCTGCAACCATGATTCCTCCTTTGTTGATGCGCTGCTGGCAAGGTAATCAGTGGGGGGGGGAGAGAGAATCCATCCACTGTTCCTGCCCCCTTGAACGAGATCCTCTTCCCTGTTTTCAGGCAATCCGCCCATTTGCGGAGGAAGACTCTGCGGAGAAGGCTCCTCTGAACACCTGGCAGAGGCCGCTGCTTGGAGGGATGAAGGAGGAAAGCGAAGGAGACGCCCCCTTGCTGCGTAAGGATCTCTGAGGGGTCGTGGTTGCTCGGTGGCGAGCTGAGCATCATCGCGGCCTCCTTTGCACCCCAGTGACTGGGGACATGGGAGGCAGGAGGCTCCATCGGTCTACCTGGCTCAGAATTGTCACCATTGATGGCCAGTGGCTTGATGGGCAGGGAAAACTCTTCCACCCTATCTGGAAATGCTGGGGATTGAATTTGGGTACTATGGCCAAAAGCTGGGAAAGCACTAACTGGGCTTTAGAAAGGAGACAGGAGGACCCTAGCGCCCTGTCAGAGCCCTCACGCCTCCTTCTGAAACCCCCCTTGTGCCCAGTTTGTGCTCCTCCTCTGATTCTTCCCCCTTGTGGCCTTTGGAAGACGTCCTGCCAAGCCTGATAGCTCAATGCTGTCCTTGTTTTCTCGCGAGTAGGGAAGAAGGGCAGCCTGATGCTGGCACGTGCCACTTCTGACCGTGCATATGTGTTTGTGTGTGTATGGAATGCGGCAGAGGGAAGCTTGGAATCATAAAGTTTTAGACTTGGAAAGGTCCACCCAGGGTCATCCAGTCCAACCTTGGTTTGCAGGAATCACAGCTGCAGAATCCCAGACGGAGGACAAGCCAACCTCTGTTTAAAAACCTCCAGTGGTGGAGGCTCCATCGTCCCCCAAGGGAGCCCATTCCACGGTCAAACATTCTTCCTCGCAAAATTGGATGCTCCTTGATACAACTCCCCACCCCAAATCTTAGTACTCAGAGCAGCAGCATGGCAGGGAGAAATCTAGGCTATTGAGCCCATTTCCCTGTGTGCTACTCTTCTATGTGTGGGGATTTATTATTACAGTGGTACCTCTGGATGTGAACGGGATCCGTTCTGGAGCACTGTTTGCATCCTGAAGCGAATGCAACCCATATCTGTAGGTGGCAATTTGCCACTTCTGCGCATGACGTCATTTGAGCGTCTGCGCGTGCGTGAGTGGCGAAACCCGGAAGTAACACGCTCCGTTACTTCCGGGTCACTGCGGAACACAACCCCAAAAATGCTTAACCTGAAGCTACCTCAACCCGAGGTATGACTGTATTATCATCCTTATTATTTTCATATGAAAAGGACTTCATCCTAGAGCCACTGCCCACACCGGGGGCTGATGGGAGTTGGTGTTTGATGGACTCTTTATCTCACGGTCATGGGTTCAAGCCCCACATTGGGCAAAAGACTATTACATTGCAGGGGGTTGGACTAGAGGGCCCGCGTGGTCCCTTCCAACTCCTACGATTCTTTGTTTCTATGAACATTTGGAGGGCTACAGGCAGTTCCCCACCCCTGTCCTTAATGACCGCCATTCCTTTGCCCTTTCTAGCAGGCGACGAGAAGTTGTGCAGCTCGGAGAAGAATGACCCGGAAGCTTCCGGAGAGCTGGAGCCGCGTTGGATGTTATCTGGAAGGGTCGAACAGACCGTTCCACACTGCCCCGGTCCAGGGGAACCTTCCGAGATGCTGTACGGCGGGAACTGCCTGGAGCGGGAAGCAGGGAAGTTCATCAACTCCCAGGGGACGTACGAGGACTTGGACGAGAGCGCCATGCAGCCAGGGACCCTCCTCCTGCTCCCTGGCGAGAGGGACAACGCCTGCCATGTGTGCGGGAAGGTCTTCCGGCGGCGCTCCAACCTGATCGCGCACGAGAGGATCCACTCGGGGGAGAGGTGGTACAACTGCTCCGAGTGCGGGAAGAGCTTCGTCAGCCGGGCCGCCTTCCTCATCCACCAGCGGGTGCACACCGGGGAGAAGCCCTACAAGTGCTCCTACTGTGGGAAGGGCTTCAACACGGGCTCCAGCCTCATTCGCCACAAGAGGATCCACACGGGCGAGAAGCCCTACAAGTGCCCCGATTGCGGGAAGCGCTTCAACGACTACTCCAACTTCATCGTCCACAAGAGGATCCACACGGGAGAGAAGCCCTACGAGTGCTCTATCTGCGGCAAGCGCTTCAGCGACAACTCCAACTTCATCAAGCACCACCACTGAGAGGTTGGCAGGCTGTGGGTGTGGTGCGGTTTTTTGGGGTGGGGACCGGGGGGGGTTGTTTTGTTTGTACTAAACAAAAACTGGTTACAGACTGTATAGAAAGACTACAAAGGAGCATTTCTGCGAGTGAGGGCCGTGGCAAAAAAGAGGTGCCCCAAAGCCTCCGTTGCCTTCGAAAGCAATCGATCGGGTAGAGAGGGGATGTCTGGGAGACGACAAGGAGAGCAGGTCGTTTGCAGATCAGAGAAAAAGGAAAGCAGAACAAAGAACACACGGAGACTTCTAAAGGTTGCTCCTCTCTTGATGAAGCAGTTGCCCGGACTGGCCTGTAGCTCCCCCTTCACTCCTTGGGCCTCTGTGTCAGGCCCCTCCTTCTGTCTCCGGTGAGCTGCAAGGGACCCTCTCTGTGTCTGCCTGGCTCTCTGCTCGGCAACATGCAATAAATGCCTTGTTCTGGGGTGGGAGGGACCTGCAAGCTGCCAGCAGAGAAGCTGTAAAGAGTGGCTCTGTGGGAGAACTGCCAAGTCTAACTCCTGATTCAGGTAGGTAGCCGTGTTGGTTTGACGCAGTCAAAAAATAAATAAACAAAGAATTGTCCAGTAGCACCTTATAGTCCAGCTAAGTTTGTTCTGGTGTAAGCTTTCATGTGCATGCACACTTCTGAGAAATACCCCACCCCACCCTCCCACTATATATAAGGGTCTGGTGACTTCTTTTTCAGTGTACAGTCATACCTCTTGTTACGTTTGCTTCAGGTTGCGCAATTTCAGGTTGTATCCTGCGATGACCTGGAAGTACCAGAAAAGGTTACTTCTGGGTTTCGCCGCATGCGCAGAAGCGCAAAATGACGTCACGCAAATGCGCAGAAGCAGCAAATTGTGAATTGCGTTCTGCTCATGTTGTGAGCGGGGCTCCGGAACGGATCCCGTTTGCAACCAGAGGTACCACTGTATCTGAAGACGTGTGCATGCACATGAAAGTATATGAGAGCCAATGTGGTGTAGTGTTTAAGAGCGGTAGTCTCGTAATCTGGGGAACCGGGTTCGCTTCCCCGCTCCTCCTCATTCAGCTGCTGGGTGACCTTGGGCCAGTCACACTTCTCTGAAGTCTCTCAGCCCCACTCACCTCACAGAGTGTTTGTTGTGGGGGAGGAAGGGAAAGGAGAATGTTAGCCGCTTTGAGACTCCTTCGGGTAGTGATAAAGTGGGATATCAAATCCAAACTCTTCCTCTTCTTCTTATTTCTGAACAAACTTGGTTGGTCTATCAGGTGCTACTGGACAATTCTTTATTTTGTTTATTTTTGAATCTAACTCCTGTCCCTGCCCTGTACTGCAGCATCTGTCTGATTCTGCCTCTTCACTATCCCTCGAGCTCCTTGCCTCCGGTATTTCCCAGCTCATCCCCTCTGGGGTGGTGGCCAGTTTCCCATCACCAGGAGCCAAATCCTCTCCCTCTACACTTTCCATGGGGGGCGGGGACTCTTGGTCAGGCGGCTTCCCCCACTGCCCCTCATCCAGCCAGTCCCTGACAGGGGAGCTGGTCCAAAAGAGGCTGTGGGAGGTGGCAGGCCGGACTCCTTCCCCACTTCTGTCACCTTCCTTGTGCTAGTTTCCTACCTACCCCCCCCACTCCCTTCCATCTAGGGCCGGCCCAAGACATGTTGCCACCTGAAGCAAAACAGAAAATGGTGCTCTGCTGCCGCCTGAGGCAACTGGAGGCAGAACACAGAAACCCCTGTGTGCTTAAAGGGGAGAGAATACGATGCTGGAGAGGATGTGGCCCCGCTCTTCCCAGGTCACACAACTGGAGGCAACAAGTGGCGCACTTCTGGGGGGCCCCAGATCCGCCACCCCTCTCAGCTTATCTCTGGCCTTCCGCCTGAGGCGACTGCCTCACTCAGCCCAATGTGTGGGCCGGCCTGCTTCTGTCATGCTTCCTGTTCCTTTTTTCCACTGTCTGCTAATCCAGCCGCTTGCTCTGGTCAAGCAGCATTTCTCAATGGTTTGAAGGGGGAGGGAGGGACTTCTCTGCTCCCTTTGTGGTGTAGTGTTTGAGAGCGGTAGACTCGTAATCTGGGGAACCGGGTTCGCGTCTCCGCTCCTCCACATGCAGGTGCTGGGTGACCTTGGGCCAGTCACACTTCTCTGAAGTCTCTCAGCCTCACTCACCTCACAGAGTGTTTGTTGTGGGGGAGGAAGGGAAAGGAGAATGTGAGCCGCTTTGAGACTCCTTCGGGTAGTGATAAAGCGGGATATCAAATCCAAACTCCTTCTCTTCTTCTTTTCTTCCTCTCCTTTCTGAGCCCCTTAACGGCCAGTAGCCATTTCTCTCCAGCAGGTGAGCAAGCTGAATTTCCCCGTGCCCACCTGCCACAGAGATCTGTAGGCCGGGATCACAAACCCAACACCGGTATGGGGGGCAGCTCAAATGCCTGCCAAAAATACAACCAGCCAGGCAGAGAACGGAGGCTGGATGGGCCAGAATCTCCCTACCCCCATTCTGCTCCTCCTGGTTCCTGCCTCCTCAGTGGTGCACCTAGGTACCGTATTTTTTGCTCTATAAGACTCGCTTTTTCCCTCCTAAAAAGTAAGGGGAAATGTGTGTGCGTCTTATGGAGCGAATGCAGGTTGCGCAGCTATCCCAGAAGCCAGAACAGCAAGAGGGATCGCTGCTTTCGCTGTGCAGCGATCCCTCTTGTTTTTCTGGCTTCTGAGATTAAGACTGACCTTGTGGACAAATCTGATGCATCTGGTGGACAGGATTAAGGAAGGAAGGAAGGAGAGAGAGAGAGAGAGAGAGAGAGAGAGAGAGAGAGAGAGAGAGAGAAATCTATACTGGACCTTCCACACATCGTTCCATGTTATCAATTGTTCTGCAATGCTTCCCAGGATTGAACCTGCAACCTTGGCATTATAAACAAAGCACTCTATATCCACCCCAAAAAAAGCCTTTTCCAGGTGCAAAGTGCAATCATGTATAACAAGCACAAATCATTGTAAGGGCACAATATAAAGGATGTCTTCCAGGGCCAACATAGTAGATCTGTTGAAAACAATGGACTTAAAAAATAATTAAGTGGGTTTACTCAGAGTAGGACCCAGTATACCTTGAAGTGGGTCTGGTAGCTCACTGGCAGGACTGGTGACCTAAAATTGGAGCGTCTTCTCTGTCACCCCAGACAGAGCCCTGGGTTCAAATCTGCAAGTTTATGCAGCGAGTTTAGCCTTCCTCACAGGGTTGTGAGGCTGAAAGGCAAGGCTGGTGAATTGGGTTTGTTGCTTTCTTGGAGGAAGGGTGGTTATTAAACCTTTTTAAATGATTGACATGAGATGTATAAGCCTGTAGAAAGAGTAAATAAGTCCCCCCCCCCTTGCTGTGAAAAGTTGGACTCAGCCCAGTGAAATTGGCAGGGGGTGTGGCTTCAGGGCACGAAAAAAGGAGCCCTCCTTCACACGACACTAAACTTCCCTGGAATTGAATTCTGTAAGGTGCTATGAGGGCTGCTGCTTAGATGCCTTTGAACAGTTCCTGTTGGCTGGGGCTGAGGGGAGAAGTTGCCAAAATTATCTGGAGGGCACCAAGTTGGGGAAGGCTGGTAGACAACATGGAAGAGAGCTCTCTTGAAAGGCTATTGGCTGGCAGTACCTAAGAGTGGAGCCTCCTTTCCCAGAGGCTTCTGCATACTAAAAGGTTGGGGGTCCACCAAGTCCCCAGTGGGGAGCGGCCATCTTTCCCCCCCACGCCTTTCCTTACACCTTCCTCACAAGCTTTCCAGAAGCAGCGATCTCGGGGTAGCAAAGCAACCCGAGTTACGTACAACTTCGGGGTAACAATACAACTGGTTTGAAGAACACGTGGGAACAAAAAAGGACCGGCCTTTCTTGCAGCATGTCGTTTGAGTGTTTATAAAGAAATAAAAATGTTTTGCTCAAGATGGTGTGCTTCATCTTTTTCTCTTTCCCCCCCTTTCGTGATGGTTTGTTTCCGATGTTATTTCAGCCTCGTGGTTCACCTGAGACCCTTTGGGGGCCGGTGAGCTTTCCCTGGTCCACCAAGTCTTTTTCCCAAATGGTCTAGGAACATCAGGGCCCTCCCAAGGGGCAGGAAACATCATGGCCCTCCAGATTTCATTAGGCCCCCAATTCCCCTCAGCCCCAGCTAATGTGGCCGAAGGGCGGCCATGATTGTGGTTGCAGTTCGGCAACCTCTGGAGGATGCCTGTCAGCTGTCTGAGAATGGGAGTATACAGTCCTACCTCAGGTTACAGATGCTTCAGGTAGTGTTTTTTCCAGGTTACGGACTGCCAAAACCCGGAAGATGCGCCACTGCGGGTTGCGAATGCTGGAGGTTGCGAACATGCATCCCGCATGGACCACGTTCGCAACCTGAGCGTCCACTGTATATACATACAGTCATACCTGCAGGTTGCGCGTTTTTCGGGTTGCAGTCTGCGCCAAATCCAGAAGTACCAGAATGGGTTACTTCCAGGTTTTGGCACTCGCGCATGCGTAGAAATGCAAAATGACATCATGCGCAGAAGCGCTGAATCATGTCACGTGCGTTCGGCGCTGCAGGTTGTGAATGCTGCGGGTTCCGAACATGCCTCCCGCACAGATCATGTTTGCAACCCGAGGTATAACTGTATACAGTGGTACCTCGCAAGACGAATGCCTCGTAAGACGAAAAACCCGCAAGACGAAAGAGTTTTTCGTTTTTTTGAGTTGCTTCGCAAGACGAATTTCCCTATGGGCTTGCTTCGCAAGACGAAAACGTCTTGCGAGTTTGATTTTTAATGCATTCCTATGGGAATCCGTGCTTCGCAAGACGAAAAAACTTGCAGAACGAATTAATTTCATCTTGCGAGGTACCACTGTATATAAGGCATCAAAAAAGAGGGGGGAAACAGACAGCATTTGTTTTTAAAAATTTATTTTCGCAAACACTTTTCTAGCTTCCCCCCACTGTGCAAACACTAATAGTTGAGCGAAATCTCCCTTTTGTGCAATGCGACAGATGATACCAAGCACATGACAAAACCTGCATGGGGTGGCGGTGGGGAGAGTAAACCTTTTACCAAAGTGCATCTGTTGGGAGCCAGCCGGCACCAAGTCACACAGGGTAAGCCAAAACTTAATTAGGATTAACAAGGTCTGCTCAGGAGCACCCGGCCCAATGAGCACAGCAACTCTTCTTGGTAAGTCAGTTGAGGTGCAAAACTCTGTTGACTAGCTATATATAGACTGCAGATGGGGACACACTTCTGCCAGCATGTAACTGTGGCTCTCAAAAGCTTGGGCTGGCTGTTTGCATGCTACTGGGCTCAGTTCAATATCCACATAATAATTTAAAAGGCCCTTAGCAGCTTGGGGCCAGGATAACTCAAAAGACTGCCTAATCCTTGATATTCCTGCCTGGTCTCCGAGATCCGCAGGGGAGTCTCCCTTAATGGTTCTTCCCAGCTCAGATGTACAGCTCACATCCCCTAGATTTGTGGGTCCAATTCTGTGGAACACCCTCCCAGCTGAGTTTAGGAAGACCCCTCTCTCCCTGTTGAAATTTCAGGTGTTTGACGAAGGCCTTTCTGTTTGAGCGGGAATGTTAAGTTTCTTCCCATGATTTTCTGACTTATTGTAATTGGTCCTGTCCATTGTATGCTTTGGAATGTGAAATTTGGGGCTTCCCTCGGGCTTGATCCAGTAGTTGCAGTTGGTGCTGAATGCTGCAGCACGATTGCTGACAGGGCGGAGGCATTGTCAGTGTATACTCAGAGATCTGTGCTTGTTGCTGATTTGCTACTGGGCCAAGCTCAAAGTGCTACTATTAGTATACAAATAAATCCCTTTTAGAGACCCTATCCAGATTCGTAGAACAAGGATGTGTATTTTAACTTGCTTTTTAGTTTCTCACTGATTATTATTATTATTAATGTAATGTTTTTAATAGTTGTGTTTAACTTTATTCTTTTCATGAACCTCTTTAAGGTTTTTTGCAATCAATGGTGTATAAATTTATGAAATGAATAAATAAAATTAATTTGGATGTATACCACTTAGAAACTTTGGCAATTAAGCAATATATAAACCCAGTCAGATGGGTGGCATATAAATAATAAAAAGTTTTATTATTATTATTGTTATTGTTTCCCTTTCATTGCTTGCCCGATGATAACCAGTAATGGCTGATTGCCTGGGTGAAGAGGAATGCATTTGCCTGCCACACATTTGTCCCCACCCTTCTGGAAGTGATGTCATCATGATATCAGGTGATGGACAGGTGGGCTGCCCCACTCACCCATCAAAGTTCCTTGTGCAGCTGGTGGCCAGGTGCTTGGGAACCACAGCACAAGGCCTTATGCTCAGTGACAGGAAAGCACTGAGCACAGGGAGGACAAAGCGCTTTGCACAAGGCTTCAAAAAACACAGGAACTTGGTCCACCGGAAACTTGTGTGCAATCAATCCATCAGGCTTCAACTCAGCACCCATCAGTTGATGACTTGACCCCCTGTAGGGAGCAGCTGCATGCATGATCAGATTCCCACAGAGAATTCAGCAGATCTAGCCACAGCTCTACATGCCTCCCCCTGATGTCATCTATGATGTCTTAGGTGACACGAGGTGGCCGTGGTTTGGTGAAAACAGCCTCACAGGCCAAGCAGGGACCAATTTTGGGCCACACTTTACTGAGGTAGTGTCAGGCTTCAAGGAATTGGCTTCCTCCCCCCCCCCCCCCTTGGCAGTAGATAAGCAGAACACAGTTAGAATTCTTTAATAATCACAACAAGGGATAACGAATGTCTCCCTCTAAGAGTGGTGGTGCTTCTAATTAAGGCTACACACACACCCATCCCTCTCAATCTATGTCACCCCTACGTCTGGTAACCTCAGCTTGCGCTTTCTGTTTGGCAACTTTCTCAGCTAAGAAGAAGAAAAAGAAGAGGAGTTTGGACTTGATATCCCATTTTATCACTACCCGAAGGAGTCCCAAAGTGGCTAACATTCCCCTTTCCCTTCCTCCCCCAAAACAAACACTCTGTGGGGTGAGTGGGGCTGAGAGACTTCAGAGAAGTGTGACTAGCCCAAGGTCACCCAGCAGCTGCATGTGGAGGAGCGGAGACGCAAACCCAGTTCACCAGATTACGAATCTGTCTCTCTTAGCCACTACACCACACTGGCTCTCCGTTAGATGGGCAAGTGACAGGGCACTTGTCGCGCTGACTCCATTTCCGGACGCTTTAGAACAGCTTTCCTCCATGGCTTTTCTCCATGGCCCAGGCTCTCTGCCCTATGGAACCGCCAGTGTCAAAGCCTCTCACCTCCTCCTCCTCCAGCCGCCTCAGCAGGAAATCCTCGGCCAGGGACACAGCCTGCAAGCAGGTCTCCGGCCCACCTTCTAGAACCCGGGTCCAGATTTCACAGGGCAGGATGGTCAGGAATTGCTCCAGGATCACCAGCTCCAAGATCTCCTCCTTTGTGTGCCTCTCAGGCTCCAGCCACCGGTGGCAAAGATCTCTGAACTGGCTGCACGCCTCTCGGGGGCCCTCGGCCTCCTGGTAGCGGAACTGCCTGAAGGATTGGCGCTGCGCTTCCAGAGCCCTGATCTCTTCTGGGAGCTCCTCCTTCAGCATCTTGCAACCTGCCTTGTTTTGGGCCAACTGGCTATTGTTGGCAACCTGTTGGGCTGGTCTCTCCCCTCCAAGCTGCTGACCGGGTTCAGCCGCCCTCCTGGCACCATCAATGGGTGAGGTTCTCTCTTCCAATTGCCTGGACTCCACTGCCTTCAGGAAACGACGCCACTGGGCTTCCCAGCGCTGTTGCGGTCCTTCCTCTGCTTCCCCTTTCGCCTCCTCTGAATTACTGTATTTTTTGCTCTATAAGACTCACTTTTTCCCTCCTAAAAAGTAAGGGGAAATGTGTGCGCGCCTTATGGAGCGAATGCAGGCTGCGCAGCTATCCCAGAAGCCGAAACAGCAAGAGGGATTGCTGCTTTCACTGCGCAGCGATCCATCTTGCTGTTCTGGCTTCTGAGATTCAGAATATTTTTTTTCTTGTTTTCCTCCTCCAAAAACTAGGTGTGTCTTGTGGTCTGCTGCATCTTATAGAGCAAAAAAATACGGTATTTGTTCTCTCCAAATCCCCCAGGCTCTCCGCCCAGGCGGCAGAAGGACACTTTGCTCCAAGTGTTGCAGCGTCCGATTCTTCCCTCTTTCCTTTTTCCAGCAAAGCTCTGAGGTGGAGACCCAGGGCTGCTATTTCCCCAGCCTCGGTGGCCATGTTGTCTTTTCAGGTCATGTGGCCGTGAGCTTAGCGCTTAGGGCTGAGCAAAACAAGAAAAACTGGAATTAAGTCATGAGAAGTCCCTTACTGAGAAAAATAAATGAAAAAATAAAAGTGTTAAGAGTTCCCAGAGGAGGAGTAGGGGAATTGGATCCAGGTTGCATTTAAAAGCAAACGGGACCTAATCTGCAATTTCTGAAACAGCATGAGAACCAAACCACAGCTCTCCTTGGAAATGTTTTCTGAATTTTGCACTGCCGTTCTCCAGCCACGCATACAAAACATTTGCTTAAATACATCTGTTAGAGAAAAGAACATGTTAAAAAGCATTGCATTAAGGAGAAATGTTTGTAGCGGGCAGCTTTGCATACAAACATGCGAGGAGCGATTCACAGCGAGAGGAAAGGACAGATTTGCCCAGTCCAGTTTCTGAGAAGACATGCACAGGACTGTGCTGCTCATTTTGCTTCTGAAAATTCTAATAATGGATTGCAGGGGAAGTGCAAGCTGTCAAACACATTTGATTTACACAATCCAAGGTTTGGAAGAAGAAGAAGAAGAAGAAGAAGAAGAAGAAGAAGAAGAAGAAGAAGAAGAAGAAGAAGAAGAAGAAGAAGAAAGAAGGAGTAGTAGTAGTAGTAGTAGTAGTAGTAGTAGTAGTAGTAGTTTGGATTTGATATCCCGCTTTATCACTACCCTAGGGTCTCAAAGCGGCTAACATTCTCCTTTCCCTTCCTCCCCCACAACAAACACTCTGGGAGGTGAGTGAGACTGAGAGACTTCAGAGAAGTGTGACTGGCCCAAGGTCACCCAGCAGCTGCATGTGGAGGAGTGGGGAAGCGAACCCGGTTCCCCAGATTACAAATCTACTGCTCTTAACCACTACACCACACCGGCTCTCACAAGCTAGCAATAAACCATGGCTCATGAACATGGTTTGTGGTTAACGAATTATGGTTATACCGTTGGTGGCATGTGTGTTCAGACATTCAAATAAACCATGGTTTAGTGCAACATACAAACCACTGAAGGCTATTCTCCTCAGAGAGCTGCTGCTAACAGAGTCTCTTATGAAGAGAAATCGACTGTTAAGACTACTCTAAGAACTGTAGTTCTCTGAGGGGGAAATTGTGTCTTTTAACAACTCTCAGCACCCTTAACTACAGCTCCCATGATGCTTTGGTGGGAAGCCATGGCTGTTCATATAGCATTGCTTTAAATATATAGGGTAGATGGGTCCTGTATCTGGACTTTAATTAGCATTTGTTCTCATTTGTTCATGGGACAGTTATTTGACAATCAGTCTTTGTCCTGCATTCATCCTTATTTTGCTTGAGAGTACCCATGTTTTTCAATACATTTCCTTGTTGTTCTCCTAACCACAAAAATCCCTCTCTTTTATAAAGTAGATTTGTTGCTTGAGAGAAACAGAGCCCTTTCATCCACTTTTAAATGTGCAAACCTAAAGTTCTGATATGCACTTAAAATCAGCAGCAGGCTGGTTGCCAACCACACATTCAAAGCCACACACACACCCCATCACACGACCACTGGGAACTGTAGTTTGCCCTTTGTGATGCTGCAATTCCCAGCACCCTAAACAAACAATAATTCCCTGGATTCCTTGAGGGAAGCCAACTGCACCATAAATTTAAGACACATTCAGGTCCCTCCCAAAAAATAGCATGGAAACTGTAGTCCCTCACACAGCTACAATGCCCAGCACTCTGAACAAACCACAGATTGGGGTGGGTGTGGGCTAATGCACTTTAAATGGTGCGACCTGGAGGCACCTAAAGGGCAAACACATAGACACCAGACTCATTGGTCAGTTTTACTGACACAGCCGCTCAGCTGCCAAGGAAATCATTTTATGACATTTTAGTGGGTGCAAATGAAAGCACTGTCTTGGCAGCAGATGCCCACCCTGCCCGCTATCCTGCCATCTTTAAACCGCTATCTTTAAACCCCCTGCCTGGATATTTCCCCCTCCCCAGGACCCCCACTCCCTAAAACGGCCCCTACCCTCTAAACTCACCTGATCCCCCTCCCACTGCTAGGGAAAAAATATCTCCCACTTGAATCCACGCTTGGGAAATTCAAAGGGCAGGTCACGTGGGCAGGCAAAGTAGGAAGTAAATTCCAAGCCGCCCTCTTCTCTCTTTCCAGGAATGAGAGGCATCCAGGCCTGTCTAGGAACCGACTCGGTCATCTTAACTCTTAAAAGACCGAGGCTGTGGCCAAAACCATACACTGAAAAGCACATTTCACATTATGCAAAGAAGCACCTCTGTGGGGAGGTGAGACTAGATGGCTGGTTTACAAGACTGCCCTCCAATTTGATCATTTTGCTTTTTAAAGGAACTCACAACAGGAACAGTCTCTGCTTCAGCTTCCCGGGGGCATAGCGCGCGTCCTGGGGGCATGGTGCCCACCGGGTCGCACTACCTGGACGATGTGCTCCCTCCGCACTCCTCTTTCTCCGCCAGTGCTTAACAACAGTGGCGTAGCGTGGGTTGTCAGCACCAGGGGCAAGGCAAGTAATTTGCACCCCCTAACCCGTGGATTTGCACCCCCTAACCCTAACCCCCAGATGTTGCGCCTGCTGCGGCCGGCCCCCCCTGCACCTCCCACACTACGCCAGTGCTTAACAACTAGATAGATTGACATGTCTGAGCTCTTTGTTCCCTCCTCCCTCGGGGGCTGAGGAAATGCACACAACAAACGTATCTACTTATTTATTTCATCGAGAACCTACAAAGCAACACTAGATGTTGTGCTATATCGAGATCAAAAGGGGAGTGGGTTGCCTGCCTCTCAGGCTCACAATCTAAAAACAGGTCACATTTTTAAGATGACATTTTGGAAAGCTTCTCAACAGTCAGCCTAATATTTATCAGGCATTGTGATGTTACCGTGTTTGCTTTGCTCTGTTAAAAGTCTTTTTGGGGGGTGGGAATAGATGAGAAATGCAAGAATTTGGAATAAACCTATTAAACAGGCTTATAAAACCTGCTCCTCAAAACCACTAACTTGCCAAGAGGCTAGTTAGCTTGTGTTTTCATGTTGGCTGAGTAAAAGAGGGGTGTAGCCTGTTAGCGGGCAAGTAATACAGTGGTACCTCGGGTTACAGACGCTTCAGGTTACAGACTCCGCTAACCCAGAAATAGTACCTCGGGTTAAGAACTTTGCTTCAGGATGACAACAGAAATCGTGCTCCAGCAGAGCAGCAGCAGCAGGAGGCCCCGTTAGCTAAAGTGGTGCTTCAGGTTAAGAACAGTTTCAGGTTAAGAACGGACCTCTGGAACAAATTAAGTACTTAACCTGAGGTACCACAAAGAGCCTTTTACCAAACAGACTGGCATCTAAGCAGCCCACCTTTCTGCAAACCCATTCACACACATGGAATTCCTGACTACCAAGGTCCACCAGGAAAGTGGTCAAAGAACAAGGCTGCGTTATGTTAGGCACACCTCACTACTTATTCATGCAGGGCCTCAAATAAGGAGGCCACCCAAAAACATGGTAGTGGAAGGTTAACTAAGGTTTGGTTTAGTGTTATGAATCAAACAAACCATGGTTACAGTCAGCTTGCAAATCAAGATCAGAAACCGTGGCTTGAAACGGATTTGTAAACCATGGTTTGTGCTACGACCCCCAAGAGGGAGAGTTTCAGCAAGCAAACAAGCAATTCTGAAGGATGGTTTGGATTGTAAACCATGGTTTGGCACAAACGTCTCAGCTAAGGCAGTGAGAAAGGGATTCAGCTGACAAGTGCCCCCAAACAGAAGCTCGTGTAAGGACTTCCGATAGCACAACGGGGCTCCCCCTTCTCCCCCAGAAACTGGTTTGGGGTACAAAGAGGAAGGATCATTCAGTCTGCCAAGCTGAAATGCTTGCCCTGATGGAACAGTAAGTCTAAATTCCTTCCCTGAAGCTTCTGTTCATTTTCTGCAAGGGAATCCTTGCACACCATACTTTTTAAAAGTACCATACAGCTTTTTTGCTTTTTTTAAAGACACCCTTTGGTTTCAAATCCAGCACTGATGTAACAGGGAGGTAGGACTGCCATCTAAGTGCAAAACACCCTTAGGCACACACAACATCCCAGAAGGAGGTTCTTCAGATCCTCCTGGCCAAAGGTTGCTTGTCAGAGTGAATATTGCCATGAGCTGATTTCTCTTAGGGCCGTTCAACACAACGGTTTCTGCATTATTTTAAAAACAAACAAACATGTCCTTGGGTCAGTAGCTCTGGCTGACTTATCTCCAATTCCCTTCCTGACTTCCCGATTCAGGAAAACCAGAGTTTATTACACGCTAACCACCAAACTGTGGTTAGCAGGAAACAGGAAACCTGCTTAAACGGTGGTTTGTCCAAAGCAGGAAGTGAGAAAGCAGGAATCTACCAGCCATGACGGCTATGTTGTACATCCACAGCCGGGGGCAGTATATTCTTCTGAACGCCAGTTGCTCTGAATCACGGAGGCTAGTGGTGTTGCGCTTGCAGGCTTCCCATTGGCGGACCTTGTTGGCCAATGTGAGAACAGAATGCCGGACTAGATGGGCCCCATCTAGCAGGACTGTTCTGGATCCAAGCACACAAGGTGGCAGCGCTCAGCACCAAAGACGGCTGAGTCAAGGGTTGTATCCAAGGCTGGTCCCACTGAGAGTAGACCTACTGAACTAATGGACACAGCTAATGATCTAGGTTCATTAGGGAAGTTTTTTAATGTCTGATGCTTTATTGTTTTTAATATTCGGTTGGGAGCCGCCCAGAGTGGTTGGGGAAACCCAGCCAGATGAGCGGGGTATAAATAATAAACTATTATTATTATCATTAGTTTCTCTACACAGAACTCCACAGATTACATCAGTGTTTCCTAAAGTGGTCGATAGCGCCCCCTGGGGGTCGCTGGAATGATGCAGAGATGCAATTGGGGACCTTGAATAAAAACAGAGGGGCTGTGGAAGCACAAGGAAAGAAGAAAATTTTGAAAAACTGTTCATACACATTTCATCTGTTGTGTAATGATGCTTACCGCCACGTTGGGCACTGTTGCAGGACGGTGACAACCCCTCCCCTGGACCCGGTGGTCATGAGGGGCTTTCCCAGGTTTCGGTGACCCCTTTCTGGCTTCACCCAGGCCCAAGAAATGGATCACAGCTTACCTGCCTATTTGGCCAATGGCAAGTGAGCTACGGTGTCAGCCCGACTCCTGGGGTGAATCAGAATGAGCCTGCAGGCTTCACTCTGGTCCGCCACCCCATGAGTTTTTAATCCCAGGGCCTAGTCAATCTCTTTGTCCAGTTTTCACTGCATCTTTCTGTCTGTTTGTTTAAATATGAAGATAGATTTCAAATCTTCAGCGCTGGGTATTTTTTTTTATCCTGAAAAGGGGGAGATAGGCCAAGTAAGTTTGGGAACCTCTGGGAAACATCCAACGTATTTGGCATCTGAACCAGCCCATTATGGAAACCCAGTGGGTCAACACTAAATGTGCATTTAACCGAGACCTATAACCAACCTTAGGTCTCTCTGGTAGGTCTTACTTTCCTGATTACCTGTAAAACACACTTGTTTACTTAATTCACACATTACATTTTCCCGATGTACAAAAGAAGCCATCAAATACTTTAAAAGGTGTGGGGGGTGTTAAGCAGCCTTCTGTAAGGCTTCTTCTATGCAAAACCTTCATTTTAAAAAAACCAACACCCAATTCCACAATATATACATTCATACCTCGGGTTAAATATGCTTCAGGTTGAGCGTTTGCAGTTTACGCTCCACGGCGACCCGGAAATAACGGAGCGTGTTACTTCTGGGTTTTGCAGCTCGTGCATGCGCTCAAAATGGCGTAGCGCGCATGCACGGAAGTGGCAAAGCACGATCCACGCATGCGCAGACACGTGTTACGTTCTACTCAGGATGCAAACGGGGCTCCGGAATGGATCCCGTTCGCATCCAGAGGTACCCCTGTACAGTTATGAACTCTGAAGAGAATACGGAATAGGGGAAAAGGGCAGCTTCACAACCAGTCAGCGCACTGGAAGGCCTTCTCACGGGTGTGCAGTTTCTGGTGGGTCATGAGGATGTCCCTGCGCCCGAAGCTCTTCCCGCACACCAGGCACTTGAAGGGCTTCTCCCCGGTGTGGGCCCTCTCGTGGATGACCAGGCAAGTCCTCTGGCTGAAGCTCTTCCCGCACTCGGAGCACTTGTAGGGCTTCTCGCCCGTGTGGGTCCTGCGGTGGGTGACGAGGAACTGCTTCCTGCTGAAGCTCCTGCCGCAGTCGGGGCAGATGTAGGGCTTCTCTCCCGTGTGGGTCCTCTCGTGCTTGATCAGGTCTGACTTGGAGATGAAGCCCTTGCCGCAGTGCGAGCAGATGTAGGGCTTCTCGCCCGTGTGGATCCTCTCGTGCTTGATGATGTACGACTTGCGGCTGAAGCTCTTCCCGCAGTACGAGCAGGAATAGGGCCTCTCCCCGGTGTGCGAGCGCTGGTGCTCTATCAGCTCCGACCGCCACACAAAGCCCTTCCCGCATTCCGGGCACTTCTTCAGGCGTTCGTCTTGGATCCGCGGCTGCACAGCCACTCCTCCCTTGGCCGGCTGGTAGCCCTGCGGCCCGCAAACCAGTTTGTCCTTCCCGTTCTCCGGGCGGCTTCCTGGCAGGCTCTCGGAGGCTTCCCCTGGATTGGGACTGTTCCACTCGGCAATCCCCAAAAGCACCTCGTGAGGCCTTGGATCTGCGGAACGGTCCGGGTCGTCCCCGCCGCACGCTCTCTCGGAAGCTGCCGGAAAGGAGGAAATCAAAACGGAAGTCATTCTGCCAATGAATTACAGTGGTACCTCTGGATACGAATGGAATCCGTTCCGGACCCCCGTTCGCATCCTGAAGTAAACGTAAGATGCGACTGCGTGTCTGCGTTTCGCTGCTTCCGCGCGTGATGTCATTTTGAGCGTCTGCACATGCGTGAGTGGTGAAACCCGGAAGTAATGTGCTCCGTTACTTCCGGGTCTCTGCAGAGCGCAACCTGAAAATATTCATCCCGGAGCTACTTCAACCCAAGGTATTAGACTATGTGGAAATGGCTCAACTAACAAATAGGTTAAAAGGTAACACCAAACAATTATTTTCCCAAAAATGGGAAATGTTTAAGAGAGACTTACAAAAAAGTAACAGTGACATATTATCTATAGCTTGTGTACATAAAATATTAAGAAATAAAGGAAAATGGGTACACTAGGTTGTAAGAAAGTATTAGAAAGTATATTAAATGTAAGGTAATAATTATAAGCACATTCAAAATCACAAATGTCAACTATATCGGGAAATGATGGGAAGTCTATATTTATTTTGCTTCAGTTTGTTGTTGTTGTTTTATTTTATGTACCATTATATGATTTTAGCTTAGCTGATATCTAAGTGGAATTAGAAGGTCAAATTAACATTCTAAGTTAAACTAATTTAAGAAAATAGATGATAGATAGATATAGATAGATAGATAGATAGATAGATAGATAGATAGATAGATAATAGATAGGTAGGTGATAGATAGATAGATAGATAGATAGTTAGTATGTGTATGTGTGAAGTTAAATCTGTAATGACATTAATGAATTTCAATAAAGAATTTTTTCATCCAAAAAAACAAAACAACTCAAGTCATTCCCTGATATGGGAGGGGGGGTCCTCAAGAAAGCTTACACACTGCTTGTTGCAGCATCTGACTAGAGACTATGAGGTAAAAGGTAAAGGTAAAAGGTAAAGGACCCCTGGACGGTTAAAGTCCAGTCAAAGGTGACTATGAGGTACAACACTCATCTTTCTTTCAGGCCGAGGGAGCTGGCGTTTGTCCACAGACAGCTTCCCGGGTCATGTGGCCAGCAGGACTAAACTGCTTCTGGCGCAATGGGACACTGTAACGGAAACCAGTGCGCACAGAAACGCCGTTTACCTTCCTGCTGCAGCGGTACCTATTTATCTACTTGCACTGGTGTGCTTTTGAACTGCTCGGTTGGCAGGAGCTGGGACAGAGCAACGGGAGCTCACCCCATCGCAGGGATTTGAACCGGGGTATTTTGGGGTTATTGTTTCTATTTTGATTTTATATACTGTGATCTTTTTATGTGAACCACCCTGAGACCTCCGGGTATAGGGCAGTATATAAATTCTAATTCTAATTCTAATAATAATAATAATAATAATAATAATAATATAAACACCACATACAAATAAATAAAATGAGAGTGCAATGCAAGGCTGTACAATTTAGAATTGCTCAAGCAAGGCAACCTCTCACTCATACCACCACTGCCTGACCTCACACCTCTTTAAACCACCAATACATGAGTCACTCACACTCAAAACAGCACAGAAAGAGGAGTCCTCACCCAACAAGGCTGTGTCTCTGTCGTCGTCGTCCTCCTCCTGCTTCATCTCCCCTAAGACGACCCTCCGCCAGGTGTCTGAGGAAGAGTCTTCAGCGGTGGGGAATTGAGCATCCTCCTCTTTGAACGGGCCCAACATCTGAAACAAGAGCACAGGACGTTGAAAGGAGACGCGGCTGGTTGATGGCGAGTTCAAAGGGGTGGTTTGAGTGAGCCCTAGAAAGCTCGGTACCTGGAGACCTGAAAAATCATCTCTCCCTTTAGTGACCCAACCAGTCACTGCCCCACCTGCAGATACAAACTTATTTTATTTATTTGCTGCATTTTAATCCCACCTGTTTTCCTCAGACTGATAGAATCTGGCTTTGTCACGGTCTCCCGTTGCACCAGAAGCGGCTTAGTCATTCTGGCCGCATGACCCGGAAAGCTGTCTGTGGACCAACGCCGTCTGCCTCGGCCTGAAGCGAGATGAGCGCCACAGCTCCACAGTCATCTTTGACTGGACTTAATTGTCCAGGGGTCCTTTACCTTTTAGCTTAGAACTGGAAGGGACCCAAAGGTTCATCTAGTCCAACCCCCTGCAATGCAGGAATTCGTGCCCTGGGTGGGCACGAACCACTAACCTTCTGGTTAACAGTCAGACACGTTGAACCACTGCACCCGAGGGGGAAGAGGATGCCTGTGGGATACCCACAAATAGGACCCAAGCACAGCAGTCCTCTCCCCTGCTTCAGACTCCAGCAAACTGGTATTGAACGTGACCCGGAAAGTACAATTAATCCAGAATGCAGCAGCTAGACTGGTGACTGGGAATGGCCACTGAGACCATATGAAAAGGATATGCCAAGAGCTCTAACAGGGCCCTGTCCTGGTCACCACTACTGAGTCGTACATCTGATTCACACTCCGGATACTTCTTTTTGGCCCTATTTGATTCTTTATTTTTTATTCTGATTTTATATAATATGGACTCTTTTTGACTGCCATTGAGACTTGTATAAAACAATTGTTGTGTACTGCTATTTTATGTACCTTTATACTATATCACTGCATATTTGAAACTACATTATTTCTGCACTTAAACGTTGTATTTAAATTTACTATTATCTTAAAACTGTCGCACTTATACGTTGTGTTTAAATTTACTATTAGTTTAAAACTGTTATTCTTAGCAGAATATACACGGTTTTCTTTTCAACTCTCGAGTAGGAATTATTCCTTATATTGAAACTTTTGGCCAGAGCTCTTGGTATATCCTTTTCACTGAGACCATATAACACCGGTCCTGAAAGACCTACATTGGCTCCCAGTACATTTCATAGCACAATTCAAAGTGTTGGTGCTGACCTTTAAAGCCCGAAATGGCCTCGGCCCAGTATGCCTGAAGGAGCGTCGCCACCCCCATCGTTCAGCCCGGACACTGAGGTCCAGCTCCGAGGGCCTTCTGGCGGTTCCCTCACTGCGAGAAGCCAAATTACAGGGAACCAGGCAGAGGGCCTTCATGGTAGTGGCGCCCGCCCTGTGGAACACCCTCCCATCAGAAGTCAAGGGAATAAACAACTACCAGACTTTTAGGAGACATCTGTAGGCAGCCCTGTTTAGGAAAGTTTTTAATGTTTGATGTTTCATTGTGTTTTTAATATTCTGTTGGAAGCCGCCCAGAGTGGCCGGGGAAAGCCAGTCAGATGGGTGGCATGTAAATCATATATCATCATCATCATTTATTATATATACCCTGCCCATCTGGCTGGGCTTCCCCAGCCACTCTGGGTGGCTTCCAACAAAATATTAAAATATAGTAATGCATGAAACATTAAAAGCTTCCTTAACAGGGCTGCCTTCAGATGCCTTCTAAAAGCCTGGTAGTTGTTGTTCTCTTTGACATCTGGTGGGAGGGCGTTCCACAGGGCGGGTGCCACTACCGAGAAGGCCCTCTGCCTGATTCCCTGTAACTTGGCTTCTCACAGTGAGGGAACTCCCAGAAGGCCCTTGGAGCTGGACTTCAGTGTCCGGGCTGAACGATGGGGGTGGAGACGCTCCTTCAGATATACTGGACCGAGGCCGTTGTTTATTATTATTGCTGTTGTTGTTCAGAAGTGTTACCACTTCCAACTGTGGAGACAGAGCTGGACCACCATGCTAGTAGCCATCGATGGTCCAATTCATGCATTAGTGCAAGACAGTGTGCTTCTGAGTATCAGTTGTTGGAGGCTTCAAGAGGGGAGAGATGCTGTCGCAAGCAGGTCTTGCTCAGGGGCTTCCCATCGGAGCATCTGTTTGGCCACTGTGGGAAACAAGATGCTGGGCTAGACGGAGCCCCTTTGGCCTGACCTCTTCCTGGGTCCTTCCCAACATCCTCACCAGCTCTTCCTGCCTCTCGTCCTCTTGCTGCCGCAGCAGGAAGTCCTCCACCAGGGCCACCGCCTGGGAACAGTTCTCCGGCTCCACGTCCCTGACCCAGTTCTGCACCTCCGGTGGCAAGACAGCCAGGAACTGCTCCAGCACCACCAGCTCCAGGATTTGCTCCTTGGTGTGCCTCTCGGGCTTCAGCCACAGGTTGCACAGCTCCCAGAGCTGGTTGCACACCTCCCTCGGCCCCTTGTTCTCCTGGTAGCCGAACTGCCGGAAGTGCTGTCGCTGCGCCTCTGAGCTGGCTGGCTCGTCCTCCAGGACCTCCTCCTTCACCTTCAAGCAGCGGACTTTGTCGCTGCCCCACAAGCCGCTCTCTGACAGCTGGGTTTCTTTACAGAAGTCCGGCAGGAGGCGGGCCATCCTCTCGCTCCCCTCCGAGATGCTGACAGGGGCGACAGCTGTGCTGTTGAAGGGAGAAAAGAAAAATTGGAGCTGGAAATATTCTTTGGCCAAAGGCTACCTGCCAGAGTAGGGGGAGCCTTGTATTAAGGCACCAGCCTGGTAGCCACGGAATCATAGAATCATGGAACTGTAGAGTCGAAAGGGACCCAGAGCTTCATCCAGTCCAACCCACTGCTATGTGGGAATATTATTCCTGAACCCATGCTTCTACTTCTCACGAGGTTCAATATTGCTCTATTTGCAGTCCTTGTTTTGCTGATTTCATTTAATATTCTAATTTTCTGAGATTGTTAATTTGGGGTTTTCATCAGCTGTACGCCATGATCGTCACAATTATAACAAATAAAGGCTTGACATCTCTTGCTTTGCATGTCATGAGTCTATCTCATATATTAGGTTCACCTTTTAAGTTGAATTACTGAAATAAATAAATTTTGAATTATGGTGCTGGAGGAGACTCTTGAGAGTCCCATGGACTGCAAGAAGTTCAAACCTCTCCATTCTGAAGAAATCAGCCCTGAGTGCTCACTGGAAGGACAGATCGTGAAGCTGAGGCTCCAATACTTTGGCCACCTCATGAGAAGAGAAGACTCCCTGGAAAAGACCCTGATGTTGGGAAAGATGGAGGGCACAAGGAGAAGGGGACAACAGAGGACGAGATGGCGGGACAGTGTTCTCAAAGCTACCAGCATGAGTCTGACCAAACTGCGGGAGGCAGTGGAAGACAGGAGTGCCTGGCGTGCTCTGGTCCAGGGGGTCACGAAGAGTCGGGCATGACTAAACAACAACAATTGAAATAAATATTCTAATATTTATTTCACGATATTCTGATTTTCCGAGTTTCACCTGTATACCTATGTCTACAGGAATGACGTTCTTTACTTTAAAGAACGTGGGTTAGCATTCAAAGGCATGACACTCTGAGAGAGGAGCCAGACTGCCACCCCCTCATTCTGCACAATCACTCTCTGCTCCACTTGGAAGTGTGCATCATCCCCCCAAAAATCGAAGGGCTCCTCGTTTTTCTGCCGCTGTCCCCTACCTGGCAGGCAGAAATCCAACCAAGGATGTTTTCCCAGCCTTCCCTCTCCTCCCCAGCCCCACGGCAGGGAAAAGCTTCTCCAGTTGCACTTCTGCCTGCCATGGAGCCCATTCGAGGCCCAGCACACCCTCCCTTCCCCTCCGCCCTTCCCACTTGCCTGGTTCTTTCGCAACCACCGGAAAAGTCCTTCCCAGCCCTGATTCTCTGCGCGTGGGAAAATTCAAAGGCCACTTTCCCATGGGAAGCGGAACAGGAAGTGGCATTTGATTGTTTTTGTCCCCCCCTTTCCTGCCGCAGAGGAGCTTCCGGTCTCTCTAGGAAGCGGTATTCCCTCACCTTAACCCTTTGCGGGGCAAAAGAGTCTTAATGCAGTTACAGATAGGTAGCCGTGTTGGTCTGCCATAGTCAAAACAAAATAAAAAAATTCCTTCCAGTAGCACCTTAAAGACCAACTAAGTTAGTTCTTGGTATGAGCTTTCGTGTGCATGCACACTTCTTCAGACTGAAGAAGTGTGCATGCACACAAAAGCTCATACCAAGAACTAACTTAGTTGGTCTTTAAGGTGCTACTGGAAGGAATAGTCTTAATGCAGATTGTGACAAAGCTCGCTGACATGGGATCCCTTCAGATGTTGCTGAATTACAACTCCCATCGCCCCTGGCTGGGGATGGCGGGAGCTGCACCCTGTTAATGTCTGGAGGACATGACATTTGAGACTAACACTGGGTTGGGAAACCTGTGGACATTGCTGGACTCAAGATTGCGTACATATCATACATTTTGAGTACATCTTCTTCCCCACCAAAGGGGAAACCCAGCCAGATGGGCAAGATATAAATAAAAATATTATGATGATGATGATTGTCACGGCCACCCAGGTCTGGTCCCAGCTCACAAGAGACCTCACTCCGTTGCAGCTTATTTACAGGAAAAGTTTATTGAAGATTTCTGCTTCTCATACAGTTCAGCATTGTGGCCGTACGTCTGCCACGTTAGACCGCTGAAGTCCCCTCTGACTCCTCCCCTCTTCCGCACCAACTTAATAGCCTGGCTCTAGACCACCTCTTCCTCTCCTTTCTTTTCCGCAGGGTCTTCCTGCCCCCCTGGGTTCCCTCTCTCCGTGACTCGCCTGAGGCTGAATCCTCTGCCGCCTCTTCCCCCCTCTTTCTGGCTTTAGGGCCGGGCTCCTCCCCTGAGCTCTCTCCACTTCCGCGCGCCTCTACGTTTGAACTTGGCGCGCGTACGTTGCTGCTGACCTTTCTTTCGACCGCTACACCACCCCCTGCTCTGCTCTCCACCCTTTCCGGCTGAACACCCTGCTCCAACCCCCTCTCTCTGTTCTCTCCTAATCCTGCTCCCTCCGAGAGGCTGACGACTCCACCCCCTTTACTCCGTTCCGGCTGAGACGTCTCTTGCTTCCTCTGTCTTCCACTGGGCTCCTCTCCGCTTCTCCCTTCTCCTCCCCTTTGCTTGATTAAGGTAACCCCCTTTTGAGAATCCTCTGACTCGCTGCTCAGACTCGTGGATTCCCTCAGAATTCCGTCATCTTCTTCCTCATCCTTCTGCCCCTCCTCCCACTCGCTCTCCGTCTCCTCTGTCATCTCCTCCTCTCTCCCAGAAACCCTGACATCCATCCCCCCCTCGAAGCCCCCCCTTCCCCCCTCCCGCTCGCCGGGGACCGGTTGTGGAAACTGCGGCTCTTCGGGGGTAGGCTCAGGATACAGGTCGTCTACGTCAATGTTCTCTGCTGGCAGTTCTGTGTAAGTGTATTCGAAGTCGGGTTCTTCCCCCAAATGCTTCTCAGTCTCTGCTTCCATCGCTACTTCCTCCGGTGCTGCCCGCCAAGGACCTATCAGCCACCTCTTACGCCATTCCTCCTCTGGCTGCTCCTCCCACCAATAAGGGGTTTCCGTGTCCACCCCCGAGCACGATCCCCTGGGCGGGCTTGATTCTGGTGTTCTTTCCTCGGGGGAAGAGAAACCCCTGAACGTGCTATCTGACAATGTGGGTGTGAAAAGCCAGTCATCAAAGTACTCAGCTGGCATGGGCCTATGTGGGAAAAGTGCATGGAACTCTTCTTTCAAAAGGGGTTCGTCTAACTCGTAGCCTGGCACCCAACTATTAGCAGCGGCTGGTGTGCCCTCCCTGGCGAGAAAATATTCAACTCCCTCCTCCCCCCATCTCGAGTCCAGTATCTCTGTGACCTCGTTAAGAGGTTCTGGTCTTGGCGATTCCCCCCTCTCAGGCGCCCTCCTACGTGGCTCTGGGGGTGCTCCTGACTCTTGAAACCTGTGTGGGGTTTTGTAGGGAGTGAGCACCGACCTATGAAAGACCGGGTGCACCCTGGAACCTTCCGGAAGGGCTATACGAAAAGCCACCGGATTGATCTTAGCCTCAACTTGATATGGCCCTAGCTGCCTGTGTCCTAACTTCTTCTTGGCCAATGACCTGGCCGGCATCGCGTGGGCTGCTAACCACACCCAGTCCCCAACCTGGATGTCCTCTCCCGCCCTCCTGTGCTTATCGGCCTGCACCTTATACGCCTGTTTTGCCAGCTCCAAATGTCTCCGCAGCTCCTCGTGCACCTCTTGCAACTCCGCTGCAAACTGGTCGGCATCTTGAGGCCCCCCCCCTCCTGGTGCCGCAAATCTCGGGAAGGCTCTGGGATGACGGCCATTGTTCGCGAAGAAAGGCGTCACCCCGGTGGAAGCGTGTTTCGTGTTGTTGTAGGCGAATTCAGCCATCGGCAGATAGTCCACCCACGCCGCAGGTCGCTGGTTGGCGTAGCACCGCAGGTACTGCTGCATGATCGCGTTGACCCTCTCCGCTTGACCGTTGGTTTGTGGATGCCTCGCCGATGTCAGGTTGATTTTGACGTGCAAGATGCCCAGAAGCTTTCGCCAGAAAGTGGAAACAAACTGGCGCCCCCTGTCGGACAAGACGGACTGCGGAAGTCCATGCACTCTGAAGACGTGATCGATGAAGAGCTTTGCGGTCTGTTCTGCCGTCGCCACCTTGGCACAAGGGATGAAGTGCGCCATCTTGGTGAACAAGTCCACCACCACTAACACCGCCGTCTTACCTCTGGAGCTGGGCAGGTCTGTAACAAAGTCCAACGCTACCCTCTCCCATGGTTGCTGCGGTGTCTCCAGCGGTTCTAGCAATCCCGCCTGCTTCTGGTGCACTGGTTTGGACCTCTGGCAGATATCACACCTGGCGACGTAGTCCGCCACCTCTCCTCTCATCTGGGGCCACCAAAAGTCTCTAGCCACCAACTCCATCGTCTTTTCTTTGCCGAAATGGCCTGCACTAGGGGCGTCATGCAACTGTTGCAGAACCTTGGCTCGAAGATCGTCGGTGGGCACGTAAAGGGCACCCTTACGAGTCAAAAGTCCATCTTGTAATTGAAACTCATCGTTGTGTCGCGACCCTCCGCGTAGCTCCTCCATCTTAGACTGTGCAAACTGATCCCTTTGCAACGCGCGTCGCACCGCGTCCAGGTCGACTGCGATGGTAGCGCACGTCCACGCCTGCGGTGCGAAAATGTGCTTTGCTGCGATTGGAGCTGCTTCCTTCAAGTATTGCGGCTTTCGGGACAGCGCGTCTGCAATAACATTGGAGTCTCCTGGGATGTATTCTATTTTGAAGTCGAAGTCCGCAAAGAACTCCGCCCAGCGCATGTGTCGCTGGGTCTGCAACTTAGCCGTCCGCCAATACTCTAAGTTCTTGTGATCCGTGCGGACCTGCACCGTGTGCTTGGCTCCTATTAAGAAGTGTCGCCACGCTTTGAAAGCTGCATGAATGGCCAACAACTCCCTGTCCCATATGGTATAATTGCGCTCCGTCTTGCTGAGCTTCCGGGAGTAGAACGCACCCGGTCGCCAGTTGCCTTGTGAATCCTCTTGCAAAAGAACGGCCCCAACCGCTCTATCCGACGCATCGGTCTCTACCCGCATGGGTCTGCCGGGATTCACGTGGAGCAGCTGCTCTTCGGAGGCGAAAAGACCCTTAAGCGTCCGGAAGGACCGCTCCGCTTGTTCGGTCCAGACGAACTTCTTCTTCTTGGAACTGAGGGTGTCAGTGATCGCCGCCGTCGCGTTCGCAAAACCTTTAATAAACTTGCGGTAAAAATTGGCAAAGCCGATGAACCTCTGGACCTCTTTCCGATTTCGAGGGCTTTTCCAGTCCAACAGCGCTTGAACCTTAGCCCTGTCCATGGCCAGTCCCTCGTCGGACAATTTGTAGCCAAGGAAATCAACCTCTCTGACATCAAACTGGCACTTTTCCAACTTGGCGTACAGCCTGTGTTCCTTCAGCCTCTGCAGGACCTCCCTCACGTCCTTATCGTGATCCTCCGGCGATTCCGAGAAAATCAGGATATCGTCGAGAAAGCAGACACACTTTTTGTAGAGGAGACCTGCTAGCACGTGGTGCATAAATGCTTGAAAAACGTGGCTGCCATTTTGGAGGCCGAAAGGCATGACTCTGTATTCGTATGTGCCCAGAGGGGTGAACATGGCGGTCTTCCACTCATCTCCTTTCCGGATGCGGATGAGATTGTAAGCTCCACGTAGGTCCAGCTTGGTGAAAATCTTGCCCCTCCTGACGGTCGCTAAAAGGTCGTCAATCTTGGGCATGGGGAAAGCTTTGGGCTTAGTCAAGCTGTTGATGAACCTGTAATCCACTATAAGCCTTTTTTGGGGCGTGTCCTTCTTCTTCACAAAGAAAACAGGGCTGCCTCCCGCTGCTTTAGATTCCTGGATGAAACCGCGCTTGAGGTTATGGTCTATGAACTCCCGAAGCTCTTGCATTTCGTCTTCCGACATGGAGTACAGCTTGGCAGCAGGCAATTGCGCCCCTGGCACTAAATCAATCGCGCAGTCGTAAGGTCTATGAGGCGGCAACTTGTCAGCTTCCTTCTCACAGAAAACCTCCAAGAATTCCTGGTACTTGTGAGGCACTGTTTGCACCATACCCAGATGCAATGGCTGCTCAGCTTCACCTCCCTGATCGGTCTGAAAGCAATGCTGAGCACAATACGATGAACAAAAGTTGATCTGCCTCTGGTACCACGCAACCGCGGGACTGTGCCTCTCCAGCCAACTCATGCCTAACACGATGGGTGTGTCCGATAAGTGGGTGACATTGAAACTAATAAGCTCTCGATGGTTGCCAATCTGCATCATCATGGGAGGGGTTTGCTGCACCACTTGCCCCCCCAGCAACTTCCTGCCGTCCACCGTGACCACGTTCAGAGGCGTCGTTGCAGGCAGGAGCGCCATGTTGTGCTGCTTAACGAACTGCAGTCCCATGAAGTCGGCGTTGCTTCCCGAATCGATCGTTATTGGAACCTCGAGGAGTCTCCCATCAGGCAACTGGAGTGTTGCTGTGAGCAGAACTGCCGGTTTGGGAGGCAAAGGGTCCACGCTCTGCAGTGATGCTGGGGGCTTGTCTACAGATCCGCCTGGCTGAGCCCCAGTAGCTCTGCTTCCAGCCAGGCACTGTCGTTTCCCTGAAGCTGCTCCCCTGGTTGCACCTCTGCTGTTACAGTTGCCAGCGCTGCAGTGTGCTTCTGGAGCCTCTGGGGGCACTCTTTCGCCATATGGTGCGCACTGTCACAGATGTAACACTTCCTGGTTCCTCTAGGAGGCTTCGCTTTGGCTGCACCAGGGACAGGGCTCTGGGATGGCTTCTGAGCCCTAGCACCACCAATCTCCATTGGCTCCTCTCTGTCCTTCCCCATTGGCGAGGGGTGCGCACGGCTGAAGTCCCTGTGCCCAAAAGGGAGAGTCCTTGCTTGCGCACGCGCTTGGGGCCCGTCCTCCTCATGCCACGGACGCCCCTCATGTCGAATTCCAAGAGCTAAAGCCCGTTGCACCACGTCTTCTAGGGTCTGGGGTCTGTCCCCCCTAGCGATCTCATCCTTGATGGGGGGGCTCAATCCCTCCCAAAAAAGATCTCTGACCGGTTTACTGTCCTTTGGCCAATCTAAGGCGGTGAGCAATGCAAAAAATTTAGAGTGGTATTGGCGCACAGTCGCTTTCCCCTGCCTCAGCCCGTGCATTTGACGGCGCGCAATGTCCACATCCACAGAGGATTGAAAACAAGAATCCATCGCTTTGATGAACGCAGTTGAATCGCGACGGGCCGGTCCATCTTCGCGCCACAAATTGCGTAGCCAAGCCCTGGCCTCCCCATGCAGGTGCGAAACAATGAACCCCACTCTCTCCTCCTCATCTTTAAAATCGTGACGGAGTAAGTGCAGTGCATATACAACGTCCGCTCTGAAATTGGGATAGTCTTGCAAGTTGCCATTAAAATGCGGAACTAGGGCACCCCCCCTCCGTCCAAGCGCAATGCCCTCCGCTCTGGATCCTGGGGCCCCCGCCTTGTCCGCGCGCTCCCACCTTGCCTGCAAATCCTGGCACGTCTTCTCCAAGTCGTCATTCTTCTTCTGCGAAGCAATGACTGCCGATGTGAGAGCGGTAACCTGATTACGCAATGCAACCAGCTGCTCCTCAGCGCTCATGGCTGCTCCCGTTCGTGAGCTTCGCAAAAAAAAATTTTTGCTTTGAGAGAGGGGACTTACTGTCACGGCCACCCAGGTCTGGTCCCAGCTCACAAGAGACCTCACTCCGTTGCAGCTTATTTACAGGAAAAGTTTATTGAAGATTTCTGCTTCTCATACAGTTCAGCATTGTGGCCGTACGTCTGCCACGTTAGACCGCTGAAGTCCCCTCTGACTCCTGCCCTTTTCCGCACCAACTTAATAGCCTGGCTCTAGACCACCTCTTCCTCTCCTTTCTTTTCCGCAGGGTCTTCCTGCCCCCCTGGGTTCCCTCTCTCCGTGACTCGCCTGAGGCTGAATCCTCTGCCGCCTCTTCCCCCCTCTTTCTGGCTTTAGGGCCGGGCTCCTCCCCTGAGCTCTCTCCACTTCCGCGCGCCTCTACGTTTGAACTTGGCGCGCGTACGTTGCTGCTGACCTTTCTTTCGACCGCTACACCACCCCCTGCTCTGCTCTCCACCCTTTCCGGCTGAACACCCTGCTCCAACCCCCTCTCTCTGTTCTCTCCTAATCCTGCTCCCTCCGAGAGGCTGACGACTCCACCCCCTTTACTCCGTTCCGGCTGAGACGTCTCTTGCTTCCTCTGTCTTCCACTGGGCTCCTCTCCGCTTCTCCCTTCTCCTCCCCTTTGCTTGATTAAGGTAACCCCCTTTTGAGAATCCTCTGACTCGCTGCTCAGACTCGTGGATTCCCTCAGAATTCCGTCATCTTCTTCCTCATCCTTCTGCCCCTCCTCCCACTCGCTCTCCGTCTCCTCTGTCATCTCCTCCTCTCTCCCAGAAACCCTGACAATGATGAATTATAGGAGCTGTAATTTCTATGGGTGCTGGGAATTGTAGCTATTTGTGGGGTAAACTGCAGTTCCCAGGATTGGGGCATGTGTGTGGTTTAAATATACGGTTGATTCCCATCAACCCCAGCCAGGATGACCAACAGATGGCATAAAAGAGGCATAGCTGTCAACGTTTCCCCTTTTTAAAGGGAAATTTCCTTATTCCGAATAGAATTCCTCGCAAGAAAAGGGAAAAGTTGACAGCTATGTATGCTTGTAAGCTGCTCTGAGCCCGGCCTTGGCTGGGGAGGGCGGGGTATAAATAAAAAAATATTATTATTATTATTATTATTACTATGAAATGGGGAGAGGAGACGTTAGCTTCGCACAGGCACAGTCTCCAACTGCTTGGGAAAAACCCTAGAGGGGAGGGGACTTTCAGCAAGGGGGACAGACCTGCCAGAGATCAGTTGCTGTGCTTTTTAGGCCCGACACACCTGTGTTTATAGTGTTTTTGCTAATAAAGAGTTAACTCCAACTTGCTGAGTGTGTGTACATAGCACCTCCCAGGGCCTAGCTGCACTCCCAAGGAGGCTAGCGCATGGTGTTTTAAAAACAACAACCAGTAAACAAATTTCAGTACAAAACCATCATGTATTTAATGCAAAAGTTCAGAAACCCCGTAAAACTACCCAGTCAAACCTTCATAACGAAACCAGATTCCTGCCCCAGGAAGGGCTTGCTTTCAGCACCCAAGGCAAGCCCTGCTTTTGGCAGTGATCAATGCTGCTCAGGAACTTCATAGCAGAACCAAGCACAGTGGGGCACGGCCAACAGTCAAGGGTCAAAGGAACTGGAGTCCAATAACATATTGAGGGCCACAGCTTCCTCTTGCCCCCGTAAGACAGGAATGTCCTAAGTTCATGGCCGAGGTGGCCAGCCCACCTCTCTCAGGTGGATTCTCTGATGTCCTGTAAGGTTCCGCCGCTCCCTGAAACTTTCCCTGCTCCCAGAGAAGGCCCTGCCTTCTCCGCCAAGTGGGTCATTTGATGCTTGGAGAAACTCGACCTGTTGCTGAAGCTGCTCCGGCACTCCAGGCAAGAATAGAACTTGTTCCCTGTGTGGATCTTCTCGTGGGCCGTCAAGCTGGAGTGGTGCTTGAAGCTTTTCCCACACTCGGAGCACACATACGGTTTCTCGCCTGTGTGGATCCTCTGGTGGTTCTTCAGGTCGACGCGTTGGCCGAAGCTCCTCCCGCACTCGGAGCACTGGTATGGCCTCTCACCTGTGTGGACCCTCTGGTGGCGTGCCAGGATGGGCCTCGTGCTGTAACACTTCCAGCAAACCGGGCACCTGTGGAGCTTCTCCCTTGGAGGTTTCGTTTCCCGTGGGACGAGGAACGACTTCCACCGGTAAGTCCTCCCAGAATTGGTCCACACCTCTTCTCTTTCATCTATGAGGAGGCCTCCAGAGGCCTCACCTTTCTGCTCTAGTCTTCCCAAAGATTCCTCTTGTGTTCCCGGGTGCTCAGAACGGAGGAGTGGACCTTCAGCCTCGCCAAACATTATTCTATCGCACAAAGAGGATGGGGAGAGACAATCCTGGCTCCAAGCCTCCTCTGCAGAAGGGAGAAGAGCAGATTGCACCTTACTTGTCTCGGGGGAAAGTTTAAAAGGGAAGCTATCTCTGCCTCAGAAGCATTCCCCACCCCCCCAAAAGTATCCTGCTCCCTTAAATAGCTCTTATTCAAAAGGCTCTTGGTAAGGATGACCAAGGGACATGGGTGGCACTGTGGGTTAAACCACAGAGCCTAGGCCTTGCCAATCAGAAGGTTGGCGGTTCAAATCCCTGCGACAGGGTGAGTTCCCGTTGCTCAGTCCCTGCTCCTGCCAACCTAGCAGTTTGAAAGCACATCAAAGTGCAAGTAGATAAATAGGTACCGCTCTGGCGGGAAGGTAAACAGCGTTTCCGTGCGCTGCTCTGGTTCGCCAGAAGCGGCTTAGTCATGCTGGCCACATGACCCGGAAGCTGTACGCCGGCTCCCTCGGCCAATAAAGCCAGATTTTAGTATATGTGCTGCCGAAGCGAGCACGCCAATAAAGCGAGATGAGCTCCGCAACCCCAGAGTTGGCCACGACTGGACCTAATGGTCAGGGGTCCCTTTACCTTTACTTTAAGGATGACCAAGTGATCAAGGGGACGGATCAGCTCCCCTATGAGGAAAAATTGCAGAGTTTGGGGCTACATATGGACTTATCCCTTCTTGTTTCCCCCGTAATGTTTTTAATGGGCACTTACTTGAAAAAGAAACATTATTCTGGGATCTTCTCATGAAAGTCTTGTTTTCTTCGAAGGAATAATCTTCTGGCCAAAGAGGCTTTTGCTTGATCTCACTCACCATCCCACCACCTTTTGGAAGAGAAGAACAAATATATTCACAAATGACAATTTAAAAACTTGTGAGACCGCACACACGCAGCACAACCATAGCTACTGGCTTCCAAAGCAGGTGGCCATTGTTGGGGATGACTAATTCATGGAAGAAGATAGGTTTATAAGCCATGGCAGCTAAATGGAGCTTCCCTGTTCCAAGGCAGGTTATCTCCAAATGCCATAAGTACATCAACAATATGGCCAGGGCTGTGGATAGTGACGTCATCCAGCCAAGATGGCTCTCTGCTCCTTTCTTTCCTTATATTCCAGCACCAAATGAACTGAATTAACACCTTTCCACTCACAACGGCACCGAGAATAAAGGTTTGTGGCTTCTGATACAACTCAGAAGTCTCAAGGATCTAAAGAAAAGGACTTGCGCTCTAATTTTGAATCCTGAGACTCACTTCTGTCAGCGGAGGGGGAGACCAACCAGGCAGCGGTCAATACAGCTCCAAAGAACAGAAAAGGCAGGAAACTCAGTTTAGATGTGATGCCTGCTGTTAGAGTTAAACTCTAGCTCAGATACACAAGAATACTGGTCTCTCTACGGAGCAGAAATAAAAAATATTTCAAGACAGGTCGCTGATTTCAAAAACCATTAATTGAGCAAAAGATCAGAGCATAAAGAATAAAAACCACTGTCACCAGACCAGCAATAAACTATATGGCTGAGGCTGATGGGAGATGTAGTCAAAAACATTTAGACAGCACCAAGTTGGAAAGGCTGATACATATTTTTAAAAACCAACCAACCCTGAGATACATGTTTTCTGGCTTTACATCTATCTTGCCAGGAAAAGTGTTCAGGAAATATGATGTTCTGACTGAACTAGGAAGATTCAAGCCTGCTGGCCGTGTTCTTTGAACGGCATTACCTGAAATTCTCTCCATTTCCTTGGAGTCCTGTACACAGAGATTGTTGGTGCCTTTGGGCCTGGAAATGAGGGTCAGCTTGGGAAATAAACTTCCTCCTTCAGAAGGGAAGACAAAAATACATGTGGAATTAGGAACAATTTACTCCTTCTGAAACACTTCTCAATACCAACCTAGGTCCTAACCAGACCCTGAGATCATCTTTTGGGGCCCTTCTTCGTGTGCCTCCTCCACAAGAAATCCAGAGGGTGGCAGCACGAAAACGGAGCCTTTTCTGCAGTGGCTCCCTGTTTGTGAAAAGCTCTCCCCGGGGACATTCCCCTGGCGCCTTCATTATACACCTTTCGGCGCCAGGCAAAAACGTTCCTCTTCAACAGGCCTGTGGCTGATGAACATTCTGTGTCCTTTTAAATATGTTTTGTGGGAAGGAGGGATATTGGTTTATTTCACTTTTCGTTCTCATTTTTATTATGCATTTTGTGTTTTTATTTTGTATTTTTATGCTGTGAACTTGCCCGAGACCTTCGTATGAAAAGGTGGTATACAAAATGAAAAAAGGAATAAAGGAATAAATGCAGCTCCCAGAATTCTTTGGGGGAAGCTATGCCTGCTAAAGGGGCATAAGGTAAAGGTAAAGGGACCCCTGACCATTAGGTCCAGTCGTGGCCGACTCGGGTTGCGGCGCTCATCTCGCTTTATTGGCCAAGGGAGCCGGCGTACAGCTTCCGGGTCATGTGGCCAGCATGACTAAGCTGCTTCTGGAGAACCAGAGCAGCGCATGGAAACGCCATTCACCTTCCCACCGCAGCGGTACCTATTTATCTACTTGCACTGGTGTGCTTTCAAACTGCTAGGTTGGCAGGAGCAGGGACCGAGCAATGGGAGCTCACTCCGTCGCGGGGATTCGAACCGCCGACCTTCTCATCAGCAAGTCCTAGGCTCTGTGGTTTAACCCACAGTGCCACCCGTGTCCCAGGCTAAAGGGGCATAAGAATGCTTTAAATGTATGGTGAGGATGTGAACTTTTGACAGGGAGCCTTTCCAAACCCTAAATTGATCCTGGGGCCTTCTGTATGCATGCCTGAATCGATTTATTTTGGTCCCTGACCAGAGAACAACATATACAGTCAAACCTTGGATCCTGAACGCCTTGGTACTCAGATGTTTTGGCTCCCGAACACCGCAAACCCGGAAGTGAGTGTTCTGGTTTGCGAATGTTCTTTGGAACCCGAACGTCCGACGGGGCTTCTGTGGCTTCCAATTGGCTGCAGGAGCTTCCTACAGCCAATCAGAAGCTGTGCTTTGGTTTCCAAACGTTTTGGAAGTCGAACGGACTTCAGGAATGGATTCTGTTCAACTTCCAAGGTACGACAGTACAACAAAAGAGAACATACAAACATAAATAGATTAAAATTAAGCTCTTTGAGTTAATACACAATAAATATATATTTTAGCAGTTTGAATTATTTATTGTGCATTAACTCATAGAGCTTAATTTTAATCTATTTATGTTTAATCTATTTTAGTTAAAGCTTTAATTGCTAATTTAAAACATATTAAGACATTGGCAGTTAGATTCATTCAACGCTTGTCTCTTTAATTTTATAGCAGCAGCACAGAATTTAGCCACTTTTAAGGTAATCGCTAGTTCCCTGTCTTCTATTAAGTATTTCAAGTAATAATCATCAGTTCCGCTTGGGGTTTGCTGCATGATTTGAGCAATAAATACAGTGGTACCTCAGGTTAAGTACTTAATTGGTTCCGGAGGTCCGTTCTTAACGTGAAACTGTTCTTAACCTGAAGCACCACTTTAGCTAATGGGGCCTCCTGCTGCTGCTGCACTGCCGGAGCACAATTTCTGTTCTCATCCTGAAGCAAAGTTCTTAACCTGAGGTACTATTTCTGGGTTAGCGGAGTCTGTAACCTGAAGCGTATGTAACCCGAGGTACCACTGTATAGAAGATGAGGAAGAGGAAGAAGAGTTTGGATTTGATATCCCGCTTTATCACTACCCGAAGGAGTCTCAAAGCGGCTCACATTCTCCTTTCCCTTCCTCCCCCACAACAAACACTCTGAGAGGTGAGTGGGGCTGAGAGACTTCAGAGAAGTGTGACTGGCCCAAGGTCACCCAGCAGCTGCATGTGGAGGAGCGGGGAAGCGAACCCGGTTCACCAGATTACGAGTCCACCGCTCTTAACCACTACACCACACTGGCTTATAACCTTGTAATAGTGACAATGTATGCAAAGCAAGTGCTCTAGCCACTGAGCTATGGCCCTTTCCTTACTCAAACTGAGAGGTGGGAAAAGTAGAGCTATTATATGCTTTCCTAGAGCCTTCCCAAGCCCTCTCAACACCGGTTGTCAAATTTGCAGATGACACAACCGTGATTGGGCTCATCCCTGAAAGGGAGGGTGAAACGGATTATAGAGATGAGGTGGAGCGGCTGACAGAGTGGTGCAGAGCTAACAACTTGCTCATAAATACAAGGAAGACAAAGGAGCTTGTGGTGGACTTCAGGAGACAGAAGAGCAATGTCCAGCCACTTTTGATAGATGGGGTCTGTGTGGAGAGGGTAACCACGTTCAGATTTTTGGGCATTGAATTACAAGAGGATCTGTCCTGGAGTGTCAACACAAGGGGGCTTGTGAAGAAGGTGCAGCAGAGACTGTACTTTTTGAGAATTCTAAGGAAAAACCATCTTCCGCAGAAACTGCTGCTTGCCTTCTATCACTGTGCCATTGAGAGCGTGCTCACTTATGGCTTATGTGTGTGGTACGGAAGCTGTACTATCCAGGACAGGATGGGGTTGTGCAGAGTTGTTAAGGCAGCAGAGAGCATTGTTGGCTGCCCACTCTCCACCTTAGAGCAGATTTATGCCACAAGGTGCCATAGGAAAGCACTGGACATAGTAAAAGATCCATCGTATCCTGGTCACTGTCTCTTCAAGCTCCTGCCGTCGGGACGGAGATACAGGACGATGAAGACAAGAACGAGCCGTCTTAAGAACAGCTTCTTCTCCAGAGCGATCTCGGCCCTGAATGGGAAGCCTGGACTTTGAAAGTCATCTAATCTTCCTTGCTGTACTATACTGTATTGTTTTAATTAGTGTTTTTATGGAGCAGTCAAGTAATTTCCTTGTCTCCGAGAGGGGGCAATGACAATAAAGATATTATTATTATTATTATTATTATTATTATTATTATTATTGTTGTTGTTGTTGTTGTTGTTGTTGTTGTTGTTGTTGTTGTTGTTGTTGTTGTTATTGAGCAGCAAAGAAGGGATGCATACCCAGAGAGGCCCAGTTGAAGTTGTTCTCTACCATGACATCTATATAGAGAGCTCTTTGGTCCGGGTCCAAAAGGGCCCATTCTTCCTCACTGAAGTGGATCGCTACGTCCTCAAAGGTCACCAAAACCTGGAAAGAAGACACAAGAACTTCGGAAGGGGCTTCATCCGTAGTCAGGTCATTGATCCGCCTAGTTCAGCAGTTTATAGACTGACCAACCAGAGGATCTCCAGGGCCCCAGGCAAGGAAATTGCATAGTACAGAGTCAGACCATCGGTCCATCTATTATCTATGCCAGGGGTAGTCCACAAGGTGCCCAGTTGACATTTTTGCTGCACTACAAATCCCATCATCCCTGTCCATTGGCCATGCTGGCTGGGGCTGATGGGAGTTGGAGTCCAAAAACAAATCCAGAGGCCACCACAATAGCTACCCCTGATCAATGCTAACTGGGTTTCAAGACAGGGCTTTTCCTGGGACGTTCTACATACAAAAGAGGTGCTCTACAATTGAGCTATATATCCCTTCCCCAAAGGACTTGACGCCTTCGCACAAGCCACACAGCTGATCCATCTAATTAATTTCATTTACTGAATTTACAGTCGCACCTCGGAAATTGAACGCCTTGCGAGTTGAATGTTTTGGCTCCCAAACTCCGCAAACCCGGAAGTGAGCGTTCTGGTTTGCGAACGTTCTTTGAAACCCGAATGTCCAATGCAGCTTATGCAGCTTCCGATTGGCTGCAAGAGAGCTTCCTGCAGCCAATCGGAAGCCGTGCCTTGGTTTCTAAACATTTTGGAAGTCGAACAGACTTCTGGAATGGGTTCCGTTTGACTTCTGAGGTACCACTGTAAATACCGCCCTATACCCGGAGGTCTCAGTGCAGTTCACAGAACAAAATCAAAATCTAAAACCACAAAACATATAATCAAAATAAAAACAACAGCCCAATAACCCCCTCCCCAATGCCCCCCCCCACATTTTTAAAGGGCATAAGGTAAAGGTAAAGGGACCCCTGACCATTAGGTGCAGTCGTGGCCGACTCTGGGGTTGCGGCACTCATCTTGCTTTACTGGCCAAGGGAGTCAGCGTACAGCTTCCGGGTCATGTGGCCAGCATGACTAAGCCGCTTCTGGCAAACCAGAGCAGCGCACGGAAACGCCCTTTACCTTCCTGCTGGAGCAGTACCTATTTATCTACTTGTACTTTGAAATGCTTTTGAACTGCTAGGTTGGCAGGAGCAGGGACCAAGCAATGGGAGCTCACCCTGTCGTGGGGATTCAAACTGCCGACCTTCTGATCGGCAAGTCCTAGGCTCTGTGGTTTAACCCACAGCGCAGGATGTCTAATTAAGTATTTTCTACACTGATTGGCAGAGAATCTCCAGGTTTTTGGGTAGGGTCCTTACCAGCTCTTTCTGAAGATGGCAGCAATTGTTTATGGGAGACTCTCAAACAAAGTACTTGTGTTATAAAATCCAACACATTCCCACTGCTCCTCTAACAAATTAAGTTCTTAACCCGAGGTACCACTGTACAATCAAAATCCAACAATTCCCATCTCTCCTCTAACTACTACACCTCACTGTCTCTCCATAGAGCTTCTCAGGAGCAGCAGGTGGGGCTAAGGCCACCTTTCATACTGAAGCGAAGGGAAATTGGTAGGTTGTCGCCCCAGAGCCAGTTGTCCCCTTGCCCACCTGAGCTGGAACCAGAGCAACTGTTGCCACACCAGCAGGAAGCTGGTGTGGCTCAGAAAGCGTCAGGGATGCCATCCTTCCGAACGCGGTGGTGAAAATGGGTTCGTTCCAGTGGTTGAGCGCTGCTGAAAGAAACAGAAGGGAGACAGCAGGAGAGGTAAGCCTCGAGCATTGCTACAAAAGGGAATGAGGATGGTGGAAGAGGCAAGCCTGAAATATTGCCATGGAATAGGAATGGGGACAACAGAAGAGGCAAGTTGCAGAGGTGAACCATGATGGTTGAAGAGGCAAGCCTGAAATATTGACATAAAACAGAATGGGGACAACAGAAGAGGCAAGTTGCAGAAGTGAACCAGGATGGTGGAAGCCTCTGTTTTCCTGGCTCATACAGGCATTTTAGGAACCCATGACCTTGTAACTTTCCCCACACATCCCCTGAGCCACACCTGGGTCACATGCCCACAATTTATTCAACTCTTGACACAAACAGCGAGGTGTCATCCCGAATGGCGATTTACAGTATTTACGCCATGTCATTATATTTCAAATGCCCCTACAGATTCTTGGCTCTCCTCTTGCATTTGCAAATCCTCTAAGTAACCTTCCAGAACCCCCCATTTCTTTTCAACAGAGCTATTAAGCATGTTTTAATAAAAAGCCTTAGACTCGGAATTATAGCATTACAAGGGATCCAAAGGGTCATTTAGCCCAACCCTCTGCAATGTCATGAATGTCCGCCTGCTCATTCCCCAATCCTGTAAACCTACAATAAGCCTGCCATTCTCTCAGAGGCTGCCTCCTCGCAGTGCTCCTGTGCTTTTGACAGCTTCATAACAGGCAGAAATGCTTCAGGTGAAGCTTTCCCCAAACATATGGAAACAGTGAGCAGTTTCTGTTTTTTAAAAAAATTAGAGCTACAAACTCCACCTTCCCCAAACTCTGGAAGTTTTGCCCTAGAGGTCCCATCAGCCTTGGTTGGCGTGGAGGTTGATGGGAGTTGTAGCGCCATCTGGGACTGATGGGAGTTGTAGTCCAAAACATTTAGAGAGTGTACCAAGTTGGGGGAGCTTTCTCTAAATCCATTTCTTTGCAAAGTGAATTATGGTTGCCACATTTGTTCTGGCATGGCAAAGTCACTCTGTGCTGGTTTGTTTAGCAATTTGGTTTAAGAATACAGTGGTACCTCGGGTTAAGTACTTAATTCGTTCCAGAGGTCCGTTCTTAACCTGAAACTGTTCTTAACCTGGAGCACCACTTTAGCTAATGGGGCCTCCCACTGCTGCCGCGCCGCCGGAACACGATTTCTGTTCCCATCCTGAAGCAAAGTTCTTAACCCGAGGTACTATTTCTGGTGCTGGAGGAGACTCTTGAGAGTCCCATGGACTGCAAGAAGATCAAACCTCTCCACTCTGAAGGAAATCAGCCCTGAGTGCTCACTGGAAGGACAGATCCTGAAGCTGAGGCTCCAAGACTTTGGCCACCTCGTGAGAAGAGAAGACTCCCTGGAAAAGACCCTGATGTTGGGAAAGATGGAGGGCACAAGGAGTAGGGGACGACAGAGGTCGAGATGGTTGGACAGTATTCTCGAAGCTACCAGCATGAGTTTGACCAAACTGCAGGAGGCAGTGGAAGACAGGAGTGCCTGGCGTGCTCTGGTCCAGGGGGTCACAAAGAGTCGGACACAACTAAACGGCTAAACAACAACAACTATTTCTGGGTTAGCGCAGTGGCGTAGCGTGGGTTGTCAGCACCCGGGGCAAGGCAAGTAATTTGCACCCCCTAACCCGTGGATTTGCGCCCCCTGACCCGTGGATTTGCACCCCCTAACTCTAACCCCCAGATGTTGCGCCGGTGCAGCCGGCCCCCCCTGCACCCCCACGCTATGCCACTGGGTTAGCAGAGTCTGTAACCTGAAGCGCATGTAACCTGAAGCGTATGTAACCCAAGGTACCACTGTAAAAGGAAAACTCCCCTGCCTAGATCCAGGTTTGGGGCCCCAACTGCAGCTTCCTGAAAGGCATGCAGGATTAGGAAATGGAGAGTAGAACAACGCCTGCCACCTGAGCTCACCCAAATACCAAATAAATCCAGCTAGGCGTGCTCCACTTTCGCTTGCCTCGCTCTTATTTCATAGAATGACAGAATCATAGAGTTGGAAGGGTTCTCAAGGATCATCCAAACCAACGCCCCTAAGCGCAGGAATCTCAAAACGCCGCCACCCTCCCAATTTGAAACCGTACAAGAGACCCTGCTTAGGTTTGCAAATGTGCCTGAAGCCAATTGTTTAGTCGCAGGCTAGAACCTGCGGGCTTCAGCACCGCCCAGCCCTGCAAATTGCCCGGCGATAAAGGAGAGCTGTTCCCGGCCCATGTGCAGAGCGCTGTTCGATTCCCACCCACGTCTCGCTCGCGAGTGAGCCTTGCATGGGGGGGGGGAGACTTTCGGGGATGATCGGGGTTACAGAAAAGGGATCTCCCGCTCCCTTAAAAACAACCCTCCGCTCTGTGATCTGCCCCGCCTGCCCGGTGCCCGATCCCTTTCTCTCCCCAGGATCTACCTCCGCTTCCTTCCTCGCTCCTCGTGGCGCAGGGCAGCGGGCGTCTTGCTCCACGCAGGGTCTCCCCGGGGTTGGCCTCCGCCTGCCCCCCGGCTACCCTGGGGGAAATCGAGACCCCAAAGGAGCTGGAGGAGGAAGAGGAGAAGAAGTCACCGAAGCCCCGAGCCGCTCTGTTATGGATGAGATTCCTGCATTGCAGGGGGTTGGTCTAGATGACCACCAGGGATCCCCGCTCCCAAGTCTACAGTTCTGTGCCGCGCTTAAAACAGCTGCTTCAAGCTTCCGGTTCCCAGCTTCCGCCTCATCTTTGGCCATCCTGCTTCCGGAGAGGGGAGTTGGCTGGAGGAGGAGGAGGAGGAGCGCAGGAGCTACCTTGCCACCGATCTCTGAATGCTTTCCAAGCCGCAGCTCAGAGCAGCGGCGCCTATCTCCTGCGCATAAGCGTGAAACTCTGGAAGGGACCCCTGGGCATCATCCAGCCCACCCCCCTGAATATGCAGCTTTCCTCTTGCAACCTTGGCATGATCAGCACCATGCTCTAAGCGGCTATCCTCTACCTCGCCGGCTGCTTTGTGGCTGGTTCCTGGGAGGGGATTTGGTGATTCCAGAAGCAGGGAGTCCCAAAGTGTAGGTGCCGCCACACTAAAAGATTAATTTCCTTAATCCAGTTCACCAATAATTTATTAGGGACTCTCCATCACTAGCTGCAAACTGGTTGCAGGTGAAAAATATAAGATCTCCTTCACCAGGCCCAGCTCTCGGACACTGAGATCCAGCGCCAAGGGCCTTCTGGCGGTTCCCTCATTGCGAGAAGTGAGGTTACCGGGAACCAGACAGAGGGCCTTCTCGGTGGTGGCCCCCGCCCTGTGGAACGCCCTCCCTTCAGATCTGAAGGAAATAAGCAGCTATCCTATCTTTAAAAGACATCTGAAGGCAGCCCTGTTTAGGGAAGTTTTTAATATTTAGTGCTGTACTGTTTTTAACATTTGATTGGGAGCCGCCCAGAGTGGCTGGGGAAACTCAGCCAGATGGGCAGGGTATAAATAATAAATTATTATTATTATTATTATTATTATTATTATTATTATTATTATTCTCTCGACTTCAGTCTGGCTCCAACCGGAAACCCGCACCCAAGATAACAGATCCTGCAGCTGCTCATCGCAGTACAGTCCCTTGACTGTCTTGGAAAGGTCTTATATTATTGAAGACAGACAAAAAGCAGTCTTATTGTTGCTGATTCCTGCATCGCAGGGGGTTAGACTAGATGCCCCTTAGGATTCCGTCCAACTCTACAATTCTATTATTCGTTAATTCATCACCTTCCATGCAGACTCCCTTGAAATGTGTTGGACCTCATTCATTGGAGGTTTTTAAACAGAGGCTGGGTGGCAATCTGTCAGGGATTCCTCAGCTGAGATACCTGTGTGACAGGGGGTTGGACTAGAGGACCTTCGGAGAGTCCCATTCAAAACACTACTATGATTCTATACAATCATCTCAGCTGTACTCTTACAGTTGTCTAGAAGGGAACTATTTATGGCAGCATATTGGAGATGTAATAAAGATAATGCTTCTTTGATACATATGTTTATGCAATATCCTATGCTTATGAAGTTTTGGGAGAAAGTCCCTGATTGTTATATTATAAATATTACTTTTTTGGCACGGGGGCGGGGTAGTACTGTCAGAGGGTAACATTATTTTAAATTACGTTGGATTTGACAACCTGTCAACGTAAATGGTTTTGCTGTGCCCTCGCTACAGCTAAAAGACTTGAGTCAGTGGAATGATAAATCTATAGTCGCCCTTTATTCTGACAACTCTTGCAACAGACAGACAGATAGCTTATAGACACAGATTGTGTCTGGACAAATAGAATGACATTTGCAATATATTTATAAAAAAATACAGTGGGTTAAATAGATAGGTAGATAGATAGATAGATAATTTATTATGGTCGGAGAACAGCTTATAAAACACACTTGGAGGTACAATCCCAGAAAGAAAACAAACAGTTAAAACAATGTACAACAATAAATTATACATTTATAAATGCGATAAGCATATGGACACTTAAAACTTTAAGATAAGCTACCGCATAGATATGACGCAGAGTCACCCATTGAACCGAGTTTGGGGGTTTTCTTCACCAACTAGTTTGAGTGGGGGGATGGTCTGTGCCTACAGATCTGTACACAGTGGGTTACAAATAAATGTATATGTATTAGAATAATAATTTCACTCATATACCTTTGTATTATGGAATTATAGTGGTTGTTTCTTTTAATGCTCCTTTTCCTTTTTCCGCGTTATTTTGCTCAGTCGAAATGTTTTCAATCAAACAGAATTAAAATAAATAAACCAGCAGCAACATCATGCTAAACGAACACTCAAGGCAAAGCTCCATGGTGCTGATGGGAGGGCACCAGCTTGGGGAAGGCTGCATCGTGGCATCTTACGTTGGCAGCCTTTCAGCTGTCACAAGACTCTGAAAATACTTCTCCCACCCCACCGCCTTCTCCGCCTCCCGTTAAAAGGGTTAAGGAGAGCGAGCCTTCGTTCCTAGAGAGGGCGCGAGAGCCTCTTCCGGCCTCGCTCAACCTTGGCTGGAGGACCCGAGAGAGCAGGGCAGCTGGTGGGCGGTGATGTCGGTGAGTGTGAAAAGCGCCCGCTTTCGGGTTCAGCAGAGCCCTTCGTCAGGCTGGAGGCTAAGCAGAGCAAGGGGCGGAGGAGGGAGGAGAGGGGTGGGGGAAAGGGCCTGGCGATGTTGCGGCCCCAAAGCCCACATTTAATGCACTTAATCCCAGTCTTCTATGGGGAGGAGACTGCAAGCTCAGTTGGGTAAGGGCGTAGTAGTTTGCTCTGCAAGTTTCAGGTTACACCGAGGGCTGCTGGGAGAAAAGAGCACACAATGGCTGACTCCTCGTTTGTTTTTAAATTTATATATATAAAATAGATAAATGAAATTGACTTGTCTCCACAGCCCCAGATGGAAATCTGCAATCTCCTCCAACACTCCCTCTTAAAGCTGTTGCTAAATACTATATTTAATTACAGATAGGTAGCCGTGTTGGTCTGCCATAGTCAAAACAAAAAAAATTCCTTCCAGTAGCACCTTAAAGACCAACTAAGTTAGTTCTTGGTATGAGCTTTCGTGTGCATGCACACTTCTTCAGATACACTGAAACAGAAGTCACCAGACCCTTCTATATAGTGAGAAGGTGGGGAGGGGTATTACTCAGAAGGGTGGTGGGAATGGGTGATTGGCAGATAGCTGTGATGAGCCTGTTGACGACTCTTAACGACTGCAATAGGTCTTACAGGAAAAAGCAAGGGGTGAGAAGGTGAAAAATGGCTTTGTCATGTACAATGAGATAAGAATCCAATGTCTTTGTTCAGACCAGGTCTCTCCATGGTTTTAAGCACACCTTCTTGTTTGCTTAGCAGGCAGTCTCTTGACAGCAGAAAGCGGAAAAGTTGGCCTCTGTTTTCCGATATTTTGGTTGTTGTGTCCAAATTGATGACTTGCTATGTGTATCGTTTGAGAGGTCTTGGGATCGCTTCCAGACTTTCACTGTTTTTGAGTGTTTGGGGGATTAAGCCACATCGGTACAGCCAATAGAGGTTTCCCAACTGACTTTACTGGCTCAAAGCGCAGCAAAATTTTTACAGTGCAGGGAGGAAACAGCAAAGTCATCAATTTTCTCATCTGAAATTGAAGGTTTTTTTGTGGGGGCGGGAATGCGGATGAAAACACAGACATTCATAATTCAACAGCAACAACAAGCTCTTCTTAAGATTTGGAAACATGCATTGTCGCTGAATATTGACCTTATTCTTTGTTTCCATTTGGCAGAAGCATTTCCCACGAAGAATATGGATTTATGATTATACCCTGCAGAGAGAGGGTAATATTTTCAGGCAATGCATTGATTTTTGGAGGGAAAAAGAAGAGAGAGGATTATAAATTTTTGACGGAGGCCCTTTAAAAGAAAAATATTTGCTTCAGATGGGAATTCCCTGATGGGATTTCCTTTACTTATAAAGGCAAAAAACAGAGGTGTGTAGATTTACACAGAACTACAGTCATACCTCGGGTTAAATATGCTTTAGGTTGAGTGTTTTCAGGTTATGCTCTGTGGTGACCCGGAAGTAACGGAATGCGTTACTTCCGGGTTGCACCGCTCTCGCATGCACACTCAAAATTTGCTGCCAAGGAGTGTGGTGGAGTCTCCTTCTTTGGAGGTCTTTAAGCAGAGGCTTGACAATCATGTCAGGAGTGCTCTGATGGTGTTTCCTGCTTGGCAGGGGGTTGGACTCGATGGCCCTTGTGGTCTCTTCCAACTCTATGATTCTATGATTCTAAAATGACATCATGCACATGTGCGGAAGCAGCGAATCGTGACCCGCGCACGTGCAGAAGCGGATTGTGTTCGCTTCAGGATGCAAACGGGGCTCCGGAACGGATCCCGTTCGCATTCAGAGGTACCACTGTACAGAAAACAGATTTAAAAAAAGGGAAATTACCAAGTGCTTTTTTAATATATATGGTGTCCAACTTCCCCTCCCATCAGGGCAAGAGGGTCTTTCAACAGTCAAAGCTTTCCCCCAAAGGATCCTGGGAACTGTAGTTTGTTAAGCATCCTCAGAGTTCGTAGGAGTCCCCTCCCCATATTTTCCTCACAGAGCTATAATTTCCAGAGTGGTCCTTTTTCCTTTTCTCCACCTCTTTACTGAACAAGATCTCTGCTGCTCTGTTGCTAGGTTCTGAGTCCGCAGAAGCAAGAAAAAATGAATCTCCCCGAGACAGAGGACACTCTTCAAGACACTTGGCAGGGATTGCTCTTCCAGGGTATCAAGCAAGAGGCCGATGATGGAGCTGCCACCTTCTCAGGCAAGGATCCTCTTTGCTTGATTTGCCCTCTCATCCTATCCTGGGACTCCCACCCCTTCCAATTTGACCCCAAAGGGTCAGTATTGACCACTTTGGGAAACTGTGCTCTAGAGATGGGGAACGATAGAAATTCTGCTGTTAATCACCATGATTAGTGGTCATTTACAGATCTAATCGCCATGAATTTAGAGTCACACATACCCTGGTTGGTTTGTTTTTAAAGCCGGAGATTATTTAATTATTTGATGTATTTATTATCCCACCTTTCCACCACGGCAGCTTACAGGTCAGCAGCCAAACCTCAGCTCCTGAACGGCTCGGTTTTCAAACGTTTTGGCTCCCGAATGCTGAAAACCTGGGAGTAAATGCTTCGGTTTTCTAATGTTTTTCGGAAGCCAATCGTCCAACGCGGCTTCCGCTTGAGTGCAGGAAGCTCTTCCAACCAATCGGAAGCCGCGCCTTGGTTGTCGGACTTTTCGGAAGCCAAACGGGCTTCCACAATGGATTATGTTCAACAACCTGAGGTTTGACTGTATCAGATACAAAGGAGTAAAACTATCCTGACAGGAAACAATAGTTAAAAGTACCATTGAAACACATTTAAAACCAGCCTTAAGATGCAGTTTGCCCTGATAGCGGCCTGGTGGTCTGCATCACCCGCACCTTGGTTTTCAAAAGCCTGGATGAATAGGAAGGCCTTAGGATAACAAAAAGGAAGGCAGCTTAACATCTCCTGAGAGGGAATTCCACAGTATGGGGGCTGCCACAGAAAAGGGTCTGTGCTTCTGACAGAACGGCCTCACCTGAGGATATTAGCACCCAGGTAAGTTCGTATAAGGGACGCGGGTGGTGCTGTGGGTAAAACCTCAGCGCCTAGGACTTTCTGATCGTCAGGTTGGCGGTTCGAATCCCTGCAGCGGGGTGGCTCCTGTTGCTCGGTCCCAGCCCCTGCCAACCTAGCAGTTCGAAAGCACCCCCAGGTGCAAGTAGATAAATAGGGACTGCTTACTAGCGGGAAGGTAAACCGCGTTTCCATGTGCTGCGCTGGCTCGCCAGAGCAGCTTCGTCACGCTGGCCACGTGACCCAGAAGTGTCTCCGAACAGCGCTGGCCCCCGGCCTCTTAAGCGAGATGGGCGCGCAACCCTAGAGTCGGACACGACTGGCCCGTACGGGCAGGGGTACCTTTACCTTTACCTTTAAGTTCGTATAGGAAGATATGATGTTTCAGGTGGGGCTTCCAAGGAGGTTGCAGTAGTCTAACTGAGACGTAATTCAGGCGTGTGGCACCGTCGGTGTTTCCATGCAGCTGTTCCTAGTGTATAGTCAGAGCTTGCTTGCTTCATTTCTCTGTCCCTCCATCTCTCTCTCAAAAAAAGACGCACATTGCAATTCTGTTCTTATTCCAGCAGGTGATAAGTGGATGTGTGGGAATGAGCCAAATCAGGCTGGAAATCCCACGGAAGTGGAACCACATGTGATGCTATTGAGAGGAGCGGAACAGAATTTATCTTGGAGCCCCAATCTGGGAGATGAAGCCTCTGAGAGCCAGCAGGGAAACTGCCTAGCAGGAGAGGAGGACAACCTGATTGATCACCAGGGCAGGTACGAGGAACTGGAGGACAGAATATTCCAGCAGGGTCTCCCCAAGGATCAGCACGAAAAAGGACCCCTTGGGTGTGTAGAAGTCTTAAGGGAGATGTCTGATCTTCTGGCACATGGAATAATCCAAGCCAACCAGGCTCTGTTCAAATGCCCAGATTGTGGCCAAAACTTTAACAGTAGATCGGTCCTCATTAAACATCAGAGGATCCACACGGGAGAGAAGCCTTTCAAGTGCTCCGTTTGTGGGAAGGGCTTCCGCCAACACTCTCACCTTGTTAACCACGAGAGAATCCACACCGGAGAGAAACCCTACAGCTGTCCCAGCTGCGGGAAAAGCTTTGGTGACCCCTCGCACCTCATCAGGCACAAGAGGACCCACATGAGAGAGAGGCCGTACAAGTGCTTGGTGTGTGGAAAGAGTTTCTGCACAGGGAACGAGCTTCTCATGCATGAGAGAATCCACACAAGCGAGAAACCGTGCCAGTGCGCTGACTGTGGGCAAAGCTTCACCAGGATGTCGGTCCTCATTAGCCACCAGAGGATGCATACAGGGGAGAAGCCACACAAATGCTCCGAGTGCGAGAAGTGCTTCCAATACAATTCGCAGCTCGCAAAACATCAGAGAATCCACACAGGAGAGAAGCCCTACGAATGCTCCGAGTGCGGGAAGTGCTTCCGGCAGCATTCCCAGCTCATGAACCACCAGGGCATCCACACGGGCGAGAAGCCCTACAAATGCCCCGAGTGCGGGAAGTGCTTCCGGCAGCAGTCGCAACTTGTGAAACACCAGAGAATCCACACGGGAGAGAAGCCCTACAAGTGCGCGGAGTGCGGAAAATGCTTCCGGCAGCACTCTCAGCTCGGGAGCCACCAGAGAATCCACACAGGGGAGAGGCCATATGCGTGTTCGGATTGCGGGAGGGCCTTCAGCGACCCGTCTCACCTCAACAGACACAAAAGAACCCATACCGGAGAGAAACCTTGTGAGTGCTCTGTTTGCGGGAAGAGCTTTAGCACCAGTGCCTATCTTACTACTCACATGAGAATCCACACAGGAGAGAAACCGTATCAGTGCTCAGAGTGTGGGAAAAGCTTCAACCACAATTCAGGTCTCCTTGCCCATGAGAGAATCCACAGGGGAGAGAAACCATATAAATGCCCGGAATGTGGCCAAAGCTTTAGCAGCAGATCAGTCCTCATTAAACATCAGAGAATCCACACAGGAGAGAAACCTTTCAAATGCTCCATTTGCGGGAAGGACTTCCGCCAGCACTCGCAGCTCATGAACCATGAGAGAACCCACACGGGGGAGAAACCCTTTAGCTGCCCCGACTGCGGGAAAAGCTTCGGAGACCCCTCGCACCTGATCAGACACAAGAGGACCCACACACGAGACAGGCCGTACAAATGCCTGGCCTGTGGGAAGAGTTTCTGCACAGGGAACGAGCTACTCGTGCACGAAAGGACCCACACGAGCGACAGGCCGTGTCGGTGCTCGGAATGCGGGAAGTGCTTCCGGAGGAGGTCGGCCCTTATCAGTCACCAGAGAATCCACACGGGAGAGAAGCCGTACAAATGCTCCGAGTGCGGGAAGTGCTTCCGAGAGCGGTCCCCGCTTGTGAAACACCAGAGAATCCACACAGGGGAGAAACCGTACACGTGTTTGGAGTGTGGGAAATGCTTCCGTCAGCTCTCGCAGCTTGTGAACCACCGGAGAATCCACACGGGGGAGAGGCCATTCGTGTGTCCTGAATGTGGGCGGAACTTCAGCGACCCCTCGCACCTCTTCAGGCACAAGAAAATCCACCTAGCACGAGAAACCTTGTAAAGGTTTGCATCGTCTGCCTTCTTCCTCATCTGAGAATCCAAATCACTGAGTTAGGAGAGAAATCGTATCAGCAATCCGAGAGTGCAGGGTAAAAGCTTCAACCACGTTTATGGCTCCTCAGCAGAGAGAAAATGTACAAAGGCACAGATTGCAGGAAAAGCTTCCATGGTGGCTGACGGATCATCGCACACAGGAAAGCAAAAACGGCGCAGAAACAAGATTACGGGGCAGATTTTTTTAGCCAGGCTGAGCTAGTTTCTCACCAGAGCAGGGTTGGTCTCAAAACTGTCCACCTCCAGCAAACACTTAAAATGGCTGAAACTTACTTAGACCCACCAGCAACAAACGTGAGGCCCACCAGTCACAAGGTGCGAGGGCAGAGCCAGTCGCAAAATGGTGGCAGATCTGAGATGAAGTTCAGCACAATCAGCTGAAAACCACTGCTCCCTGATCTCAGTTTCTAAATTCTTTGCCTTAGCAATTTCCTTGTACAGTGGTGCCTCGCAAGACGAAATTAATCCGTTCCGTGAGGCTCTTCGTATAGCGGTTTTTTCGTCTTGTGAAGCAAGCCCATTGACAGCTTAGCGGATTAGCGCTACAGCTGTCAAGCGGCTTCCAGCGATCAGCTGTTAAGCGGCTTATCAGTGGAACAGCTGATAAGCGGCTTAGCGGCTTAAGAAAAGGGCGGAAAAAGCGGAAAAAACCCGCAGGGGGGTGCAAGATTTTTTTCGTCTTGCGAAGCAACCCCATAGGGGAATTCGTTTTACGAAGCGCCTCCAAAACGGAAAACCCTTTCGTCTAGCGGGTTTTTCATCTTGCGAGGCGTTCGTCTTGCGGGGCACCACTGTAGTGCAGAGTTCCATGGTTCAGCTTTCCTCAAGCTGTGAGCAATATCATGATAGAGCAAAATTCTGCCTAAAACGAAGCTAAGTGGAGACGTCAAATTATTTTATGTTTCTTTTCTCTCCATGCACCTCTCACAAGTACATTTATTCATCTCCTGCTATTTCTTCTCCTTTCCTCCCTTCACCGTTCCCTGTGCCCACTCCAAGCTGCCAGTTTCTTTCATTCCTCCTATAACATATTTCTTCCTTTTTTCCTTTCATTGCTATTCTCAGGTGTGTGGGGATTTCTTACGGGAAGGGTGAAATATTATTATTGTTATTTGAAATATTAACCTTTGAATATCTGATTTCCCTCAATATTTCCTCTGGCCGGTTCCCTCCAGAGGAAGGAGATCTTCATTTCTTCCTGCTCCTCTAAATTTCTGTCTCCCAGAAAACTTGACCCGGTGTGCAATAAAATTATGGTGCTGACATTGGTCCAACAGTTCAGGAACCAGGCAGGTGAGTGAGGAGAAAGCACTGGGCAGGTGATGGCACTGAGCCCCACCTGAGAGTGGGTTGAGACTCCTGGCCCGCTGTTTTAAGAAACACGGTTTGCCCATGGGCAAAAGCCTGACGGACTATTACAAATTTAATGAACACCTGTTTACACACACAACATAGGAATAGCCTGCTGGATCAAGCCAGGGGCCCATCTAGTCCAGCATTCTGTTCTCACAGTGGCCAATCAGATGCCTCAGTGGGAAGCTGGCTAGCAGGACTGATAAAACTGTCCCTAAATCAGTGGGTGTCACTGTGGTCTAAACCACTGAGCCTCTAGAGCTTGCCAATCCTAAGGTTGGTAGTTTGAATCCCTGTGACGGGGTGAGCTCCCGTTACTCTGCCCCAGCTCCTGCCAACCTAGCAGTTTGAAAGCACACCAGCGCGAGTAGATAAATAGGTACCACTGTGGCGGGAAGGTAAACGGCGTTTCCGTGCGCACTGGCACTCGTCACGGTGTCCTCTTGCGCCAGAAGCTGTTTAGTCATGCTGACCGCAAGACCCAAAAAGCAGTCTGTGGACAAACACTGGCTCTCTTGTCCTGAAAGCAGAAATGAGTGCTGAACCCAAAGTCTAATTCGACTGGACTTTACCAGACTGGACTTACCTTTACCCCAAATCGGCCATAAATATATAGGCTAAAAAGGTGTGGATTTTGGACTATTGCAGAATGGTAGGGTGTGTGAAAGCATGATGCTGAGACTGTTGTGGGTCAAAATTTTAATACCTTGGGGTTGGAAATAGATTAAAGTTTTGATCCACAACAGTCTCAGTATCAACTTACTGGTGCTGATATGGTTGTTCAGGGTGGTCACATAGTATGAATACAGAAGCCACACAATCCCTGCTGGGTTGTAGAGCTCTTCCTCCAACAAGGATGAGCCTGACAGGCTCGATTGGACAGGAGGCCCAGCCAGCATCCCGCTTTCCTAGTGCCCCAAAACAGAACCCCAAAAGCAGGACCTGCGTGCAGTAGCACTTTGCCCACTTGCCATTCCCAGCAGCTGTTACCCAGAACTACCTCTAGCAGTGAAGGTAGAACTTAGCCAGCTTTATGCCCCATTAATTTGATTTAAAGCCATTGCATCCTGCAGCAGCGAGTTCCAGAGTTAAACTCTGTGCTTGCCCTGAATCTTCCAACTTCCTGCTTTGCTGGATGTCCCCGAGTTATTAAAACGTTTTCTGAGAATGTAACATCTGGATCAGGCCAAAGAGCCCATCTGGTCCAGCTTCCTTAATTCCTCCAAACATCCAGCCAGAGTCCTCTGGCTGGGCCATAGCTTAGCATAAAGGACACAGCCCTCCTGTGCAACCGATACCCAGAGGTAGACTGGTCCTAGAGACGGAGTCTCTATTCAGCTGCCATGGCTAATAGCCTTTGCTTAGGGTTGCCAAAAGTTGTTGAGCTTTTAGACAACCCCCAGATTCAGGACAAAGCGCCACCATTCAGAGATTCACCCCGGACATCAATTCCACCTTTGAAATGTGAAATCCCAGTAATGTCTGGGAAAACCAGAGTGCATAGCAGCCCTATCTTTGAAAAACATTCTCCCACACATTAGTTATGTGACCGCCACCTTTATTCTAGATTTTTTAAAAAACCATTTCTTAACAGGTGTGGGTAGAGAAACCCCTGTAAGATCATGTCAGATTGGAGAATTGTTCCTTTCCCAGTCATGAGAGCACTGTGTTGGTGGTTCAGGAGGGAGAAACTTGCAGGTGTGGTCCATTTGGAATTATTCCATATTTCTGAAGCTATGTATAATCCATGGAGAAATAAATATTTGCGGGGGGGGGGGGGGATTCAGCATGAGTTTGACCAAACTGCGGGAGGCAGTGGAAGACAGGAGTGCCTGGCGTGCTCTGGTCCAGGGGGTCACGAAGAGTCGGACATAACTAAACGACCAAACAACAGGGGGGGGGGAATTCGCTTTCAGGCACTCAAAATTCTTCTAGAACCTTTGGGGGAAGTTTTGCTACCTAAATAAATTATCATCTTGCTCTGCATAACCTAGTCTGCAGTTTATTTCTATTTTGCGAAAAGATATGGTAAATTATGGGGAGAAGGAAGGAATTATACCAGACCCTGCAGCTACCTCCCAGCCCTGGGATCTGATGGACCCTTACTGGGTTCTGTGATTTGAGCAAGCATCACCCACATTGTCTTTCAAGCACCTCTGAATCCACAAGGACTAGAAATTCGCATTTTAAAAAACTGAGTTCCTTAGGAGACTTGAGTTGTGTCTTTCCTCATATTCTCTTTTTGGTGTGCCTGCATTCACAGCCTGTGCAGAACTGTATTTATGGTTTAACACACCATGCACAAATAAAATATTTTGGAAAGAGCAGCACAGATTTGTGTATGTTTTCTTACTGCCAGTTTCGTAAGCTTTCTTCCAGCCTTCCAGCTCCCACCCAATTATATAACTCTTGATTTGTTTTTCTGCATTTTCTGTCCTGTCGTTGAAGCTGCAGGCAGTGAAAAACTACCCAGACCTGGTTCCAGCCTCCATTTTTCCTAATATTTTATTACATTTTTAAATCCTGAACTGGGAGTTCTCCACACCGCAACATTTTATTGCAGAGCCCATTTGCTCCCCTCCCTTTTAGCCAGATAGAATCATAATTACAAATGCGCCAATTGGAGTTTGCTTTAAAAAGGAATCCATTCCAGTTCAAATTTGACCCTTTACAAAACAAAGTCCACAGTTCATCTAAAATAGGGTTTCCCAAACTTTGGTCTCTCTCCAGCTATTTTTGGACTATAACTCCCATCATCTCTAGCTAGCAGAACCAGTAGTCAAGGATGATGGAAATGGTAGTCCAAAAAAACAGCTGGAGGCCCAAATTTGGGAAACCCTGATCCTTGGCAATCTCCCCCCAAAAGTATTCACAAGTTTACATGCTGCTGTGCTGAAGTATAAAATATACTAAGACTAATAAAACATTGGAACACACAGAGTGGAATCTGAATTCTTTATTTCCCCCAACAATTGCAAACTGTAAACTTAAAAGGCCCAAAGGGTTGGGTTTCTGAAAGAATGCCATGGGCCTCAGATTGTGACCTGACAGAAGATGGTCCGATGAACTAAAAATCACCCAAGATTTTTGAACTAATTCACTGAACACTGTTCAACCAATGCACTTAACCAGAACACATGGGAAGATGCCTATTTTCCAGCTGTTTTCCTAGCCAGTAGACATACATATTTTTTTGGGGGGGGGTCAGAATTAGGCGAGACGAAACCAGTCTTCTTTCCCCAGCCCCTCGCCACACACGATCGGTGTTTTGTGGTGTCAAGAAACGTCTCCTTCCCACCGACGTCTCTCCCAAAGCTCCGATTTCAACTTTTGAACTTCTTCTTGCGGGGGCCTGCTTGTCTCTTTGCCCTTTTGCTGCCTGCTTGCAAATCCACCTCCATGGGATCCCCTCTCTCCGCCAGCGCGACACTTTTATCCGCCGCTGGCTCTGCCACCTCTCCGTCGCTGCTCCTTCCCTTGGCTGCTGGGTTTTTCTCCGGGAAAAGCTCAGGCGGGTACAAGTCGCTCATGCTGTCGTCCGTCCCGCTGCTCTCGCTGCTGGACGGGTGCTCCCAGGATCCCTTCCGATCGGACTGCCGGGGGATCCCTGCCGGTGGATCATCCCGGGCGGACCGGGGCTTCCGGAGCAAGCAGGCGGGGACGTACTTCGTGCCCTCCTTCTCGCATTCTTCGTACCGCCTCAGCGCCTTCTGATAGCGCCGGCCTTGCACGTGGCGCAGGACGTGCGCCGGGATCCTGTTGATGTGGCGGAGGGTGAGCCTGCAGAAGAGCTGCCCCGGGCTTTTGGTGCTGGGCACGATGTGCGGCCCGTACTCGCCGTAGTCCAGCGCCCCGGCCGCCCGGACCAGCCGAGAGTACTTCTTGCCATTCGTGTAGGCCTGGAGCTCCGGCAGCCGGCAGGGCAGCTCGTGGCCGGTCAGGGCGCAGCGGACTTTGTCCCCCGCGGGCAGGAGGCGCAGCGCGGGATGCTCCCGCAAGAAGCGCCGCACGGCGTCTGCCGGACCCTCGCGCGCCGCCTCGCACATGGCCGCTGTGGGTGGGGCTACGGCGGCCGAGAGGGAAATAAGGAGCGGCGGCAGCCAATCAGGGCCGCCCAGGCTGCCGCTCCTAGAGAAGCGGGAAACTATCGCAGGCCTGGCACTCATAAACACTTCCGGCTCCCTGCCCTCACCTGCGCCATATGCGGGGCGAAAAGAGAGGGTTTATCACGAGGCGTCCTTCTCTCCTGTGTGCGTGAGGAGCTGGTTTCTCAATAATAGTAATAGTAATAATAATGGTGGTGATGATGTTTGGGTGACAACTCCATACAGGAATCTTGGAGAAAGAAACTTAGGCGGCGAAGGGGTTCCCTGTGTGTTTTGTTTATTGTTACTGATTAAATTTGTATACTGCCCTATACCTGCAGGTCTCAGGGTAATTCACCATCTAAAATCACAATCTAATAACAAAAAATACGTAATCTAAACAAAAATAATCCATTAACCCACCCACCCCCTTTTGTGGCAGAAGCTCCACCTCAACCCTTTTTTTTTTACTTTTTGCCTGGGTGGGATTTCTTTTTATTTTAAAGAAATATATTTTTATTCTATATATATATTTTTTTAAAAAGTTGGCTTTTATATATATGCGTGTTTTTGCTTAAAATATTTTAAGTCGCTTTGAACTGCTGTGTCAAAAAACGACTAATAATTTTAATACAGTAAGTAATAAGAGGGACTGATAGTTAACCCCCTCTGAAAACCGTAGATCTGATGATAGAGATATGATAGAGATCACCCAACAAGCACTTTTAACGAACAACAGGTTCCCAATATTCTTTAAACAGTCCCATGACTGAAAATGAAAGTAGCAACTCACCGCAGTAATGTTGCCCAATTGAGCATTTGGAGAGCATTTGCTTCCTTTTAACCCGGGTAGCAGACAGGGAAATGTGTGACTGTGGTGCATCAAAACACATTGCCTACGACGCATGTGCTTAAAAATGGGTCTGGGACTCAGTGAAATAAAATTCCTAATTGGCTGAATATCAGAAATGAAAAACTTTGTTTCCAGAAATGTGAGGCATGGATACCAGCAGTACATAATATTCAATGATTTCCCGGGGCTGGAAATGTCTTCCTATATACATAAAAACGTAGGGCTGTCGTTACATTACAAGTTCATACGACTTCCTCTCGGGGGACAAGCTATCTCCAACATACAACAGCACAGCAGCGCAGATGCCAGGCAGCTGTTTCAAGGAGAGTGGGAGGTGCGCTGTGTTAAACACCTTTAACAACCAGGGAGGTGCTTCAGAGATCCATAAAAGTACATATAAAATTGTGGCGCTGAAAGGGACCCCAAGGGTCATCAAGTCCAACCCCCTGCATTGCAGGAATCTCAGCTAAATCCATGACAGATGGCTATCCAACCTCTGCTTAAAAAACTTCAAGGAAGTCCACCACCTCTCAAACAACTCTTACCGTCAGGGAGTTCTTCCTGGTGTTAGTCAGAATCTTTTTTCTTGTAACTTGAAGCCATTGCTTCAGATTTTACCCTCTGGGGCACAAGAAAACAATATTGCTCCATCTTCCATGTGAGAGCCCTTGAGATATTTGAAGGTGGCGATCATATTTCCTCTCAGTCTCGTCTCATCCAATCTAAACATACAGTGGTGCCCTGCAAGACGAACGCCTCGCAAGACGGAAAACCCGCTAGACGAAAGGGTTTTCCGTTTTGGAGGCGCTTCGCAAAACGAATTTCCCTATGGGGTTGCTTCGCAAGACGAAAAAATCTTGCGAGTTCCCGCAGGTTTTTTCCGCTCCCCCCTTTTCCTAAGCCGCTAAGCCACTTAACAGCTGATCCGCTGATAAGCCGCTTAACAGCTGATCGCTGGAAGCCACTAGACCGCTGTAGCGCTAATCCGCTAAGCTGTCAATGGGCTTGCTTCGCAAGACGAAAAAACCGCTAGACGAAGAGAATCGCGGAACGGATTCTTTTCGTCTTGTGAGGCACCACTGTACCCAACTTCCTCAACTGTTCTTCACAAGGTTTGTTATCCTGTTGTTTCCACCAAGAGCTCCTGAAGGAGTTTTAAACTCCAAAACCCACAGAGCAAGCTGCAGTGAAGAATTTTGCTTCACTGGACACCAGAGCTTGCCTCCCCTCCCCACTTTTAAGGTGTTTTGCCCCAGCCCCCATTCTGCTGCATACTCAAATCGTAGAGGCAAAACAAGATGTAATATGCATCCCTTTTAAAACAAGATCTTTTTATTTTTAATTTCCAGATTTCCATAGTTTCAGAAGCTGCAGTCTTTGCCTATAGATACCAGGCTGCTTTGTAACTGATCCAGCACACATTCAAACTGAGGCACTTGCACCTGCGCACAATCCATTTATAATGCGCTTTCAAAAATCATGGCTTCCCTCCAAAGACTTCTGGGAGTTGCGGTTAGCTAAGGGTGCTGAGAGTTGATAGGAGACCCCACTATTCCCCTTTTAGACTTACTATTCCCATAGTTATTATAACTATTTATTAAATTTGTACATCTGGGAGTGGAGCAACAAACTACAGCTCCCAGAATTGTTGTTGGGAAGCCATGACACTTCAAAGTGTCATCACGGCGTCTTAAAATGTGTGGCGTAAATATGGCCAAAGTTCTGAAACGTAACAATTATGACTTGGGGGGCGGGAATGGGCTGCTAGAACTTTCTGGGGGGTCGAGGAAAGGTTAAATCAGGGATGGGGTGGCGGCCTGCTGTGAGCACTCTAAATGTTGCTGAACTACAATTCGGTTAAGGGGAGTTCAAATGGCTAAGCGGTCTGAGGGGATGTGGCAGGTTTAGAAGAAACAGCTTCTACCCCAATGCAGTGGTACCTCAGGTTAAGAACTTAATTCGTTCTGGAGGCCCGTTCTTAACGTGAAACTGTTCTTAACCTGAGGTACCACTTTAGCTAATGGGGCCTCCTGCTGCCACCACGCGATTTCTGTTCTCATCCTGAAGCAAAGTTCTTAACCCGAGGTACTATTTCCGGGTTAGCAGAGTCTGTAACCTGAAGCGTATATAACCTGAAGCGTCTGTAACCCAAGGTACCACTGTACAAGAGTTTGTATTTCATTGACACAATGACCCTCTAGGTCTGTGTTGGACTCCAACTCCCCAGCCAGCATGGTCAGTGGTGAGGGAGGAAGGGAGTTGAACCCAGCAAAAATAATTGGGGGAGAAAAATATCTGGAGGTCCACAGGTTCCCTTCCCCCGCTGTTATGTGACTTCCTTCTCGGAAACCTCCTCCTTTAGAAAGGCTGTTGAGCTGGAGTTTCCCTGCAACTGGGGCTGCCCCAGAGAATCTCTCCCATGTGGGTCTCTTCCTGTTTAATGAGCTGGGCTGGAGCTGGAAAGCTCTCCGGAAGCGGCTTCTCGCCTGTGTGGGTCAATTTGTGCCGCCGGAAGGACGTCCCGTCTCTGTAGCACCTCCCGCAGTCTGAGCACTGATAGGGCTTCTCTCCGGTGTGGATCCTCCGATGCCTCCGCAAGGACGTCCGGGTGCCGAAGCATTTCGCGCACTCGGCGCATTCATAGGGCTTCTCCCCCGTGTGGGTCTGCCAGTGGATGACCAGGTTGGTCCTCTGGCTGAAGCTGCGGCCGCACTCCGAGCACCCAAAGGCCTTCCCGGCTCCCGCGCGTTTCAGGGCGCACTTGGCGAGCGAGCCTTCGCTGCACCCTCGGCCCTCGCGCCCCTCCCTCGCGCACACCGGCGATTCCTGCGCGGCCGCTTCGCCAGGGGAGCCTCTCTGGTCCTGCTGCTGCTGCTCGCGCCGTTCCCTCACGTGCGTTATGCCGTGCCGGAAAAGGTACTGCGCCTTGCTGAAGCCTTGCGCGCAGACCGAGCACGTGTACGGCTTGTCGCTCGGGTGGCCCTCTTCGTGTTTCAAGAGCTCCTCCAGGTTCTGGAAGCCCTTCCCGCAGTCGGCGCACTTGTGGGCTTTGGTGCGCATTTGGGCCGCGATGTGCCTCCTGGCGGCCGTCCAGTCGCTGAAGCGGCGTCCGCACTCGGTGCACTCGTAGGGCTTCTCTCCCGTGTGGATCCTCTCATGCCTCTTGAAGGAGGTCCTGTCGCTGAAGCTCCTTCCGCACTCGGCGCACTGGAAGGGCCTCTCCCCCGTGTGGGTCCTTCGGTGGCCGCTGAGGTGCGCCTGCTGGCTGAAGCACTTCCCGCAGTCGGAGCAGGCAAACGGCTTCTCTCCCGTGTGCGTCCTTTCGTGGATGATGAGTTTCCCTCGGCTGGCCAGCCTTTTCCCGCACACCAAGCACTGGTGCGTCCTCCGTCCCGGAAGACTCGCTTGGTTCGGGACAAGGAGGTCAGGATTCTGCATGAAGGCCTTCATGCTTTCGAAAGCCCCCTCGCTCTGGAAGATTCCCAGCTGGGCCAAATAATCCTCAGGCTTGCCGTAGCCTTCCAGGCAATTAAGGAACTGGACTTGGCTTTCATGTGAGCGGCTCCCCAGTTGCCCCTTGGCGTCTCCGGCCCATGCGCTACCGAGCGCATCTTCTGGCTCAGCTCTTCTCAACAAAGCCTCACTGCACAGTTCCACGTCTCTAGAACTTTCCGGCCCATTCATCTGCTTCTCATACCCCTTCTCAACCCCTGCCGGAAGAAGCAGAGAATTGTGACATAAGATTTTCGTTGGTTTTAAAAATCTTCTGTCTGGTGTTTTTTTTAAAGGCTGCCTGGTGTTTTGTTTTAATTCTGCTGATAGCTTAGCATTTTGTGTGTGTGTGTACTTTTAGTGTGGTTTGGACTTTCTGTAAGCTACTCTGGGAACCTATTAAAGGGCAGCGTGTAAATCAAATAAGAGTGAATACAAATAAATACCCAAAGAACTCCTTCCTCTTGCTCTCTCCTCTCTTTCAGCAGCTCCCTGGACAAATATCTCACTTTCTTCTTCCTCTTCATCCAGCCAGGAGACGAGTTCGGGTTTGAGAAGCCAAAGTCCTTCAAAGGAAACAAAACGAAGAACCATCAGCACAACCTTTTTACTTTTGTGACTTCTCGAAAAGGGCTCCACTCAACCTTACTGGCCCTCTGCATACACCAGAAAAGTGGCTAAGCTCTTCCACAGGAAAGCTACCTGATGCATGGGTCCATCTATCTCAGTGTTGTCTTCACAGACTGGCAGCAGCTATCCAGGGAATCAGGCAAAGAGCCTGTCCTAATTCTGCCTGGAGGTGCCAGGGATTGAAACTGAGACTTTCTGCTCACCCACAGAGCTGCAATTCTTCCCCACTTTGCCATGTCCGCCCTCAAACGTGGAGCTGACCCCGGCCACGTTCCCCTATACATTTAAAGAATTCTTATATCCCTTCAGCAGCCACAGCTTCTGTACCCAAAACATCCTGGGGACTGTGGTTGCTTAAGGATGCTGAGAGCTGACAGCAGACCCCTGTTCTCCTCACAAAGCGACAATTCCCAGACTGGTTTAAGTTTCAAGCCCAGGGAATTATGGGAAGGGAATAAGGTAAAGGTAAAGGGACCCCTGACCATTAGGTCCAGTAGCGGACGACTCTGGGGTTGCGGTGCTCATCTCGCTTTACTGGCTGAGGGGGCCGGCGTACAGCTTCCGGGTCATGTGGCCAGCATGCTCTGGCGAACCAGAGCAGCGCACGGAAACACCGTTTACCTTCCCACCGGAGCGGTACCTATTTATCTACTTTGACGTGCTTTCGAACTGCTAGGTTGGCAGGAGCAGGGACCGAGCAACGGGTGCTCACCCCGTTGTGGGGATTCAAAACGCCGACCTTCTGATCGGCAAGTCCTAGGCTCTGTGGTTTAAGCCACAGCGCCACTGACGTCCCTTTGCGAGGGGAATAGGGGCCTCCTAATAACTCTTAGCACCCTTAATAAACTACAGCTCCCAGAATTCTTTGGGGGCAGCCATGACTCTTTTAAAGTGCTATCATAGAGCTTTAAATATGAAAGTGTCCCCTGTGGGGTCTGGTGGATTATGAATCTCCTGCCCCCAGCAGGGAAGGTCTTGAAATTCAGCTGCCAAGAACATCTTGAGATGAACCAAACCAATAACCAGTACTCATATTCTGTGCTTTTTGAACAGCGTCCTTACCCAGGGAGACCACGTTCCCATAATTCTCCAGCATAACTTCCCTGTACAGGGCTTTTTGGCCGGCATCCAGGAGACTCCACTCGGCGCTGGAGAAATACACAGCCACCTCTTCAAAAGTCACCTGCTCCTGAAAGGAGAAAGCACCGTCAACTTCTCAGCAGCGCGATTTCTCATTTGCTCACAGTTCATATCAAGCGAGGGCTGTGCCACTGTTTCCAGGGAACGTAGGAAAAAGCACGGGATGTGGAGCTGAGCAAAGAATGCAGCTTCCGTGCTTGTTTAAGGTTCCAGCCCTCATGGAAAGACCTACATTGGCTCCCAGTATGTTTCCGTGCACAATTCAAATTGTTGGTGCTGACCTTTAAAGCCCTAAACAACCTCGGTCCTGTATACCTGAAGGAGCGTCTCCACCCCCATCGTTCTGCCCGGACACTGAGATCTAGCGCCGAGGGCCTTCTGGTGGTTCCCTCACTGCGAGATGCCAAGTTACAGGGAACCAGGCAGAGGGCCTTATCGGTAGTGGCACCCGCCCTGTGGAACGCCATTCCATTAGATGTGAAGGAAATAAACAACTATCTGACTTTTAGGAGACATCTTAGGGCAGCCCTGTTTAGGGAAGTTTTAAATGTTTGATGCATTGTTGTATTTTAATATCTTGTTGGAAGCTGCCATGGGTGGCTGGGGAAGCCCAGCCAGATGGGCGGGTATAAATAAAATAAAATAATTATTATTATCATGGGTGCAAAGATCCGCTAGAAAGCAGGCGGAGCTACAGTTCCCAGAGTTCCCCGTGAAGAGGGGTTGCATGTTAAACTACTCAGGGAATTGTAGCTCTGTGATGGAGATAGGGGCCCCCTAACAATTCTTTTTCTTATTTTTCTAATAATACTTTTTATTAGTTTTCCATTACAATCCAATAACAGCCTCATTATAACAATGCCAGTTTACAATACAATTACCAATACCAACCATTCAAATACTGAATTATATAATTTAGATAAAGTGCCCCCCCCCACATGCTAGAATTGATGGTTGATGAGTTTCTTGATTTCTGCGTTCCAAAATCTTATTAATTTCAATTACATTCCGGTCATAATAATAATCCCATTATACAACAACTGCAATATTAATAACTTCTATTCGTCTTGACACATTAAATTATTTATGAAACTACAAGTGAAGCGCTCAAACTATAACCTTGTTCTTCCTGTGTGTGGAAATTATTCTGTCCATGTTATTTCTTCCTGTCCTTGTAAAATATTATGTCTATTTCCCCCCCAGTTGTTGCTGTTCTCCATCATGCCTTGGGCGAAGCTGATATTCCATTGTTGTTCCAGAAATTTCTCCCTCGCTCTGTCCCATGCTTCGTTGTTTTGCAACTTTAACAACAGCTGCAAAAGTCACTCTGTCCCAAAAAATAATCTGTTTTCGCCATTTCCCATCTCACCCTGGGAAGAAGAGCAGTCTGTCAAACTGCAGATGACTCAAAAATGAACCTTATCAGTTCCTTGGCAAGTTGAAAGACTCCTTTCATCCTACCATCCCTGGGAAGTGGTTTTTTTTTTGGGGGGGGTGGTTTAGGATGCCCAAAATCGCCCCTACCTAACAATTCTGGGCATCCTAAAAAACAACAACCCACTTTCCATGATTCTTTGGGTGAATTCATGACCGTCTAAAGTGGTGTCGCTAGCGCTTCAGAGGTATGGCTCAAATGTCATCTAAGAATTCTCACTTATGGGAATATTTCGAGATTTTCCCCTTTCAAGGTTTTCCAGACCCCCTTATACAGAGGTACCTCGGGTTAAGAACTTAATTCATTCTGGAGGTCCGTTCTTAACCTGAAACGGTTCTTAACCTGAAGCACCACTTTAGCTAATGGGGCCTCCCGCTGCCGCTGTGCCACCGAAGCACGATTTCTGTTCTCATCCTGAAGCAAAGTTCTTAACCCGAGGTAATATTTCTGGGTTAGTGGAGTCAGTAACCTGAAGCATATGTAACCCGAGGTACCACTATAAAGCCTTTTTGTACTTCTACGGATAGACTGGGGTTACCTAAGCCTGCTGGTGCTTCCCCCTTGTGGGTGGTGCTGTTTTGGCTACTTAAGGAATGACACCCATTTCCCGAAAATCGAGGAAAAAAAGGAACGGCGCAACAGTGATCAGCCAATACCTACCTTCTCAACCCCTTCAGATTGCTTGCAGCAAACCGTTCTTACCTCTTCTTCTTGCTCCTCACTGCTTCTTTCCCTCGGGAGGAAATTGTCGGCCGCCGTCGCTCGCGAGCCACCCTCTGGCCCAATCGCCCTGACCCAGCTCTGCATTTCTGGGGGCAAGGCCCTCAGGAACTCCTCCAGGGCCACCAGGTCCAAAATCTGCTCCTTGCCGTGTCTCTCGGGCTTCAGCCACCGGCAGCACAGCTCCCAGAGCTGCCGGCAGACTTGTCTCGGCCACTCGGCTTCGTGGTGGCTAAATGGCCGGATATATTGATGCCAAGTGTTGGAGACGCTGCTGGTCCCATTTGGGATATCTTCCCCGCTTCTCCTCTCAAGGCCCCACATGCTCCCAGCTTGAAGAATGCAAGGACCCGCAGCCCTGCCAGCAAGGTAGCTAGCCTGCTCCTCTTCCGCCATTTTCGTCCCCACCTTTGGATCCGCCGGCAACTGGAAGCTTCGGGTGTTGGCGCTGCCTTGCTCAGTGGCCATTTTGTGTCTCAGGCCAAGCCGGGCATCTGCGACCGGGGTGACCATTCGTCCAATGTTGACTTTTGGAAGGGTGGTTGGGCACCTCAAAACAACACACACCACAGACCAAAGAGGCCCAAATTTGTTCTCGATGAGTTTCTCCCTAAGGGAAGGAGTAGGCACCATTAAAAAGGTTAGGAGAGACTAGAAACATTTTTATTTATTTTTAATTTCTATACCGCTTTATATTTTTAAGAAAAATATCAAAGCAGTTTAAAGGTAAAGGGTAAAGGGACCCCCGACCATTAGGTCCAGTCATGGCTGACTCTGGGGTTGCGGCACTCACCTCGCTTTAATGGTCAAGGGAGCCGGCGTACAGCTTCTGGGTCATGTGGCCAGCATGACTAAGCCGCTTCTGGCGAACTAGAGCAGCGCTTGGAAACGCCGTTTACCTTCCTGCCAGAGTGGTACCTATTTATCTACTTGCACTCTGACGTGCTTTCAAACTGCTAGGTTGGCAGGAGCAGGGACCGAGCAACGGGAGCTCACCCCGTCGCGGGGATTCGAACCGCTGACCTTCTGATCGGCAAGTCCTAGGCTCTGTGGTTTAACCCACAGCGCCACCCACATAAATTCACCCACTGTAAAGCGGTTTACAGCATATTAATTCAATAAAACATAAATAAAACCATCTGAAGAAAGTCAAATACAGAGTATACAGTCAAAGCAACATTAACAGAAAACTAAAATATTATCTTAAAGATTTCAAAATAAAACTTGCTTCTGTCTCCCATGGAAATCTATGGGTTCTTTGAGATCAAAATCAGATTGCAATGAAATCCCATCCCAGCTAACTTTACAATGATATGTACTCTCAATGATTTTTTTCTGAAAACTATGTTGGCTCAGGTAGCCTAATAGCATAGTACAAACACTGGAACTGACCTGAGTTAGTTTTGCTGATGCCAACCAACCAACATGAAGCAAGGTGTTAACATATTACTTTATTTTATTTTTTATGTAAAAAATTAATTTTTTCTGTTTAGAAATTTAAAATACTCATTTTAACTTCCTTATAATATCAGTGACTTCCCTTGTTCTCTTTCCATGGTTCATTTTACATATCATAAATCTCTGCATATTTTATGTAAACTAAACCATTCAGTATTCCATTATTACATCCATCTAAACTTATTTACACTGTTGAATTTATCTTAATGCTGCCACCGTTTTCAGATATACACAATTCTTTCCCCACACATTCAATAAACGTTTCCCAATCTTCTCTAAATGTATGTTCTTGTTGCTTTCTTTTTCTATATGTTAAGTCTGCAAGCTGCGTATATTCTGTCAACTTGAGTTGCCGTTCTTCTTTAGTTTGGACCTTTCTCGTTTTCCCTTTTTTTGGGCTAACAAAACACAGGCCGCTGTAGTAGCATACATAAATAACTTTTTGGGACACTTGGCCGTATTAAAAAGGTAAAGGGACCCCTGACCATTAGGTCCAGTCGCGGACAACTCGGGTTGCGGCGCTCATCTCGCTTTATTGGCCCAGGGAGCCGGCGTACAGCTTCCGGGTCATGTGGCCAGCATGACTAAGCCGCTTCTGGCGAACCAGAGCAGCGCAAGGAAACACCGTTTACATTCCTGCCAGAGTGGTACCTATTTATCTACTTGCACTTTGATGTGCTTTCAAACTGCTAGGTTGGCAGGAGCAGGGACCAAACAATGGGAGCTCACCCCATCACGGGGATTCGAACCGCTGACCATCTGATCGGCAAGTCCCAGGCTCTGTGGTTTAACCTACAGCGCCACCCGCATCCATTATTACTTTACTTTAAAATCTGCATTTCCTGTTGTTTTGAACATGCATTTTACATTTGACTTCCTTTAGTAATGTTTTCTTTTGAAATGCTTCCAATTTATTTTCTGTTGTTATCTTTGATGCATTAAATGTGCATTCTGGAGCTGGCCTCCTTTCCAATGTTTCATTTTGATATCCTTAAGGTATTTTACCTCTGACTTTCTTCAGCAACGTTTTATCCTGGATTGTTCTATTTGTTGTTTTAAATGTGCCGTAAACCGCTTCGATATATTTTTCTTTAAAACTGTAAAGCGACATAGAACTGAAATAAACAATAACAATAATTAATATTAACTGGAGTCCCTGAGAATTGAACCTGGAGCCTTCTCCTGTAAAGCAAATGTTCTGACACACAGCTGACATCAGAAATCTCCCTCAAAGTTCAAAGTGGGGTGAGGGGAGAAGAAGGGCTTCCCAAAATCTGATAATCTCTCACATTCCAAAAAGAAAAACAAGAGTCAGTGTGGTGCAGTGGTTAGAGTGTTGGACTAAGAACAAGAAGACCAGGGTTCAAATCCTGACTCGTCCATGAAGCTCAATGGGTCACCCTGGGCCAGTCTCTCCCTCTCAAAGTAACCGGACTCCCAGGGTTCTTGTTGGGGATTAAATGAAGGAGGACCATGTAGGCTCCTTGGAGAAAATGGTGGGATACAATTGCAATAATAAAAATTCAAGACAATTCACCAGTTATTTCCTAATCTTTTGCTTCCCATTGGGGGAGGATACCATTCACTGGGGACTATTAACAAACAATTTTCCTGACAAAAAGTATTACGGCTGGAAGCAAAAGCAGGCAGAACAAAGGTTTAAGTCAGGCTACAAATTTACACACTCCTACCAATGAGGACTTGCCGATCAGAAGGTCGGCGGTTCAAATCTCTGCGATGGGGAGGTTGTTTGGTCCCTGCTCCTGCCAACCTAGCAGTTCAAAAGCACGTCAAAGTGCAAGTAGATAAATAGGCGGGAAGGTTAACGGCGTTTCCGTGCGCTGCTTTGGTTCGCCAGAAGCGGCTTAGTCATGCTGGCCACATGACCCGGAAGCTGTACGCCGGCTCCCTCGGCCAATAAAGCGAGATGAGCGCCACAACCCCAGAGTCGGTCACGACTGGACCTAATGGTCAGGGGTCCTTTTACCTTTACCAATGAGTAAGCCCCACTGAATACTGAGGAAATTACTGCAGAGAAATTATGCAAACAGAATTGGTTTCCAAACAGTCCCCTGGAACACATTTCAGAGAGGCTGCCAAGTTTTCAAATCTGGTTTTAGTTCATTTTAATTGTTTTTTAATGTTTTAAGCATTTTTTGTTTGTTTTTCATAAAAACACACACCCTAAATTTTATGGTTTCATCATTTTTCTGTAAGCCTCTCTGAGGTTTGATGACAACCAAGCGGTCTATAAACATTGTGAAATTTAAATTAAATTAACTGGTCACTTATTCTTCAGAACTGCCTTCCCTAAGCTCCAGATGCCCTCCAGATGTTCCGAACTGGCACTGGCTGGAGTTGTACCCCCCAAACTTCTGGAGGGCATCATTTTGGAGCTACAAGTGCCCCCAGCCCCAGTTGTTATTATTATTTTCTCTTACATCCTTGGCTACCCCCCTGCACTCCCCCCAGCTTTGGGGTCGCAGCACATTAAAGCCCTATACTGAGCCTGGATGAAAACGGGGCTGGCGAAGCCCTCCCCTAAAACTCGTTTTTTTAATTTTTATTTTTGCAAACGCCTTTTCTTCCAACCGCCTCCCGCTCCTCTTTCATTAGAACCATTGCTTTGTTCATCGCCTTCCCAAACCACCATCTGCACATAATTGAAAGCAGCTGAAAACATGAAAATAATAAGAATATATGCATGCAAAAGTCCCTCCAGCCCCAGATCTTTTGCTCTCTCGTCTCCCTGGACTTTTCCCAGGAGCTTTGTTTGAAATCCCTCCCTCTGCAATTGCAACACGCCTGGCACTCACCAAGGAAGGAGCTTCTTGCAAAATGTGGAGGGAAAGGGCAGGAGGCATCAACGGGGCATCGTGCCCCCCAACCCTCTTGCTGGGCTGCTACTTGGGGGGCAAAGGACCCTTGCCGGTGCCCCCCAACCCCACGCCCCCTATGGCCGGCAGGATAGGAAGTGATGTCCTCGGTTCCTCTCCCTCCCCTTCCTCCCAGGCTGTTCTGGGAAACAGGAATCTGTCGCCTTAACCCTGAGAAAGTCATTTCCACCCCCCAACTTCCCCTAACCCCCCAAAAAAACCCCAACCCTGCTGGATAGGACCCCAAAGGCTCGCCTCTCCTTAAAAAGCCCAGCCTCCTCTTCTGACAGTGGCCAGCCAGAAGACTGCAAGCGCAAGAGCCGCCTCCTTTTTCTGTTGCAAGGATTTAGAGATAGACTGCCACTGGCACTGGAGGCTCCATTTAGCCCTTTTTTTGGGGGGGTCGCTAGCTGTTGTAAAATCCTGGCAAACGACATCCTGGTCGAATTCAGACGGTCGCGACGCGTACATTTTATGCTCTTGTTTTTATAATATTGGCATTTTAGTGATTTTGGTGCAAAGAATGTGCAATAGGGCGTAGGGCGGTTGGAGGAGGAGGAAGAGGAAGATAAAGAGATGAACAACTATATCACCCTTTTTTTTGCGGGGAATTCCCTTATTCCAGCACCGTTTCCCGCTGCTATCCTGGATTGTTAGATATCCGGGATAGACTGTCCTTCGGACAGGTGAGGCTGCTGATCCCTTATTTTCAAACCTGAAAGGTTGACAGCTATGATCTGAAGGCAGCCCTGTATAGGGAAGTTTTTTAATGTGTATTGTGCAATGTTTTACAGGGGTACCTTGGTTTGCATACGTTTTGGATTACAAACACGTCAAACCCAGACGTGCGTGTCCTGGTTTGCAACCTTTTTTTGGATTACAAACTTTTTTTTTTTGGAGGCCCCATTGGCGAAAGTGCACCTTGGGTTACAACCTGTTTTGGTTTACAAACGGACCTCCGGAACAGATTATGGTTGTAAACCAAGGTACCACTGTATTATGTTTTTATATACATCAGAAGCCGCCCAGACTGGCAGGGGCAACGCAGTCAGAAATAGTTGTTGTTTAGTTGTTTAGTCGTGTCCGACTCTTCGTGACCCCCTGGACCAGATCACGCCAGGCACTCCTGTCTTCCACTGCCTCCCGCAGTTTGGTCAAACTCATGCTGGTGGCTTCGAGAACACTGTCCAACCATCTCGTCTTCTGTTGTCCCCTTCTCCTTTCCCAACATCAGGGTCTTTTCCAGGGAGTCTTCTCTTCTCATGAGGTGGCCAAAGTATTGGAGCCTCAGCTTCAGAAGGTTAGGGTACAAATAATAAAATTATTATTTATTGTCTGTAAGCTGCCAGGGAAGAAGGTGGAGTATAAATAAATAAATGCGTAATCATCATCATCATCATCTTAGCATCCATCTGTGGCTGTAGAGACCGATAGGGGAGAGACATGTTTTGTTGCAGCTGGGCAGAGAAAGGTGTCCAGCTGTGGTGCTGCAGAAACACTGCAACGTTTCTTCTCTCTGCACTCCTCCCAGCAGCCATTCCTCCTCCGGTCACCATTATGGAGGCACAACCTCACTGTTCGTTTTCAGTTACATCCATTCAAGAAAGTGCCTAGAGTTTGTTCAATCTGGCATATTTTTGCACCAAGAGGAAAGAGTCGCTGGTCCTTATCTGAGAGGTGTTGTTTGCAGATGACACAGCCTTGACCGTGCACTCTGAGGGAGCCCTACAGAGACTCATCATAATAATAGTAATGATAGTCTAACGCAGGGGTGGCAGCAGGCCCAGTGCCCTCCAGGTGTTGCAGCTTCAACTCCCATCAGCCCCCAGGGATGATGGGAGTTGTAGTCCAGTCACCTTGAGTAAGCCTGCTCTTTATAAGTTGCACTGAGCCTTCTCTGTGGTGCCCCCCCCCCAGTGATGGATTGCTCCTCCATAAAGGATCTTTTTGGTTCCAAGTGGATCTCAACTAGATCTGGAAGGTTCCACAATGATTACCCCAACTCTTAACTGCTGCACTGACTCTCTTAAGAAACAAACCACCACAGTATTAAGAGTTTACAATGATAAATACACTTTTCCTTTTCAAAGATTAATTATTATTATTATTATTATTATTATTATTATTATTATTATTATTATTTGTACCCCCGCCCAACTGCCTGGGTTTCCCCAGCCACTCTGGGTGGCTTCCAACAAAGATTAAAAATAAATTAAAATATCACACATTAAAAACTCCCCTAAACAGGGCTGCCTTCAGATGTCTTCTAAATGTCAGGTAGTTGTTTATCTCTTTGACATCAGATGGGAGGGCGTTCCACAGGGCGGGTGCCACTACCGAGAAGGACCTCTGCCTGGTTCCCTGTAGCTTTGCTTCTCGCAATGAGGGAACCGCCAGAAGGCCCTCAGCGCTGGACCTCAGCGTCTGGGCAGGACGATGGGGGTGGAGAAGCTCCTTCAGGTATACTGAGCCGAGGCCAAGTATATCAGGTCCAAGCCATACTTTGCACATTTTTTAAAGAACTCCTTTTTATTTGTTATAATCAGTGTTTCTTACATGTCCATAAAAACATTTTCTCTAAAATTCTTGGATTGGGAAAAATGCCCAAACAAACCAAATCAGATCATCATAGAACCCCTAAGCTACCTAGGAACAAAAAAAAATCTATTAGCTATGTGAGTCATACGTCTTTCTAATGACAAATTTCCCTCTCCTAGGGCAAAGCTAATCCCAAAACATGGAGCCACTCCTGGAAGAACTGCTGACACAGAGGCAGGGCAGTGGGAGAGAAGAGAAATATTACATTTAAAATTCTCTGCATGTATACAAATCAGCATTCGTCAGCATCACATTTCATACTCTTCGCCCTTCAAACCCACCTCCCTCCCGCTAGAAGTGGCAAGGAACGTGTACATGCTACAGATTTATACCCTACAAACTTAAAACCTACTAGAAACTTCGGCCTGTACGCCTGACCGCTACTAAGCTACTACTAGGGTTTCGTTCCCCTTGGTAAAAGACATGTGTCGAAGGAGCACTGGAATTGTGAACAGCACGCCACCCCGGCTGCCGTTTGTTTGAGGACTAGTCTCTTTGACAGGGCTGCGGAAGCTGCGCCCTTCCAGGTTTTTGATGGAATATGACTCCCATCACCCCTCCAGCTCCATGTACTTTTCCACCACCTCGCAAGAAAAGAGGGCCTATCCTGAGTGGAGAGTCGCAGGTGCTCAGCGGTCAGCAAAGCTTTCCACTTCTCCAGAAATCAGGCAGGAAGTTAAGCAGAGCAGAGGGGAGGAGGGAAAGGGCAGTGAGAAACCACTTTAGATGCTGTAGCCATGAGGTCTGCATTAAGTCACACGGCCTGGGCACACCAATGTGGACTGTGAATCGCTTGCTCATCCTTTAATGATCCAAGCGACGGTCACCACCAGGCTTAATTATTGTAACTCGCTCTACGCCGGGCTGCCCTTGAAGCTGACCCAGAAACTCCAGTGGGTGCAGAATGCCGCGGCGAGACTCCTTACACGGTCCTTGCTACGGGATCACATTCATCCAGTGCTTTACCAGCTGCACTGGCTCCAGGTGGAGTAAGGGTCAGGTTTAAGGTGCTGGTTTTGACCTTTAAAGCCCCAGGACCCACGTACCTACGGGACCACCTCTCCTGGTATGCCCCACGGAGGACCTTAAGGTCCACAAATGACGACACTTTGGAGGTCCCGAGCCTCAAGGAGATTAGATTGGTTTCAACTAGGGCCAGGGCCTTTTCAGCACTGGCCCCGACGTGGTGGAACGCTCTGTCACAAGAGACTAGGGCCCTGCGGGACTTGACATCTTTCCGCAGGGCTGGCAAGACAGCTGCTCCGCCTGGCCTTTGGTTTGGACTCGGTCTGACCCTTATGTTTCCCTCCCCTTATGGTCTTGATTTATCAGCTACTTTATAATGAGGCTGCATTTTAAATTATATTTTAACCCGTATTTTAAATAGTTTTGTCCCCCTTTTCCTCCCCCCCTTCCCCCTATTATGTTTTTACTGTGATTTTATTGGTGTTAGACAACCTGAGGCCGGCTCTGGCTGGGGAGGGCAGGGTACAAATAAAATGTATTATTATTATTATTCCCCCCTCGTCTGTGTGGTGTTCTCCTCCAAAGGCTGCCGTCCCACACTTTCTCCTCCCTAATCCCAGAGATTCCCTGCGCATTTGCTGTGGCTCTCCTGTTCGGATTTTCAAAGCATGTGTCTTTGCAGCTAGACAGTGCCAGTGCCAGCGATTCGCTCCCTCCCGCTTTGCTTAACGTCCAAGCTGATGGAAGAGTTCTGTGGACCTTGAGAATGGCTTGCGCTTTTCCAGCATCTTGGTTAGCCCTGATAAAGCTATTTATTGCCTGGTTGTGGACATCAGACGCTTTCTAGGTCTTCCCACTCAGCCATTTTGGCATGTGGTTCATATTAAAAGGCAGAAAGATGCATTTTTTAAAAGAGTCTGGGCGTAATCAGGGTGGGTCGTAAGGCAACTACAGCCACATTCACACCTCTGCCGGATTCAAGTTACAAAAAAAGACTAAACACCAGGAAGAACTTTTTGACAGTAAAATCTGCTTGACAGTGGAACGGTCTCCCTCGGGAGGTTGTGGCCTCTCCTTCCTTGGAGGTTTCTGAGGAGAGTGTGAATGGCCATCTATCATGGATGCTTTAGCTGAGGTTCCTACATTGCAGCGGGCTGAACTAGACGACCCACAGGACCAACTCTACAATTCTATGGTTCTATAAACAGTCATGGTTTCCCCCAAAGAATATGGGAGCTGTGGTTTGCTAAGGGAGCTGAGAGGCCTCTATTCCCATCGCAGAGTTACAACTCCCAGAGTGGTTTGATATTAAGCAGAGGGCCTTCTCGGTAGTGGCGCCCACCCTGTAGAACGCCCTTCCATCAGATGTCAAGGAAATAAACAACTATCTGACTTTTAGAAGACATCTGAAGGCAGCCCTGTTTAGAGAAGTTTTTAATGTTTGATGTTTTACCGTGTTTTTAATGTTCTGTTGGGAGCCGCTCAGAGTGGCTGGGGAAACCCAGCCAGATGGGCGGGGTATAAAAAATAAATTAACCTTGGGTTACAGACGCTTCAGGTTACAGACTCTGCTAACCCAGAAATAGTACCTGGGGTTAAGAAATTTGCTTTAGGATAAGAACAGAAATCGCGCGGCGGCGGCGCAGCAGGCCCCATTACCTAAAATGGTGCTTCAGGTTAAGAACAGTTTCAGGTTAAGAACAGACCTCCAGAACAAATTACAGTGGTGCCTCTCAAGACAAAAATAATCCGTTCCGCAAGTCTCTTCGTCTAGCGGTTTTTTCGTCTTGCGAAGCAACCCTATTAGCGTCTTAGTGGATTAGCGCTATTGGAGGTTTAGCGGCTTAGCGGCTATTAAAAGCTTAGCGGCTTAGAAAAAGGGGGGGGAGCAAAAAAAATCACAAGGCTCGCAAGACGTTTTCATCTTGCGAAGCAAGCCCATAGGGAAATTCGTCTTGCGAAGCGCATCGAAAAACGGAAAACGCTTTCGTCTAGCGGGTTTTTCGTCTTGCGAGGCATTCGTCTTGCGGGGCACCACTGTAAGTTCTTAACCCGAGGTACCACTGTATTATTATTATTCCCTCTTCACACGGAGCTCTGGGAATTGTGGCTCTGTGAAAGGAATAGAGGTCTCGCCTAACAATTCTGAGCACCTTTAACAGAACACAGCTCCCAGAATCCTTTGGGGGGAAGCCATGACTGTTTAAAGCGGTACCACAGCATGTTAAACGTATATGTGAGTGGCGTACATGTGTGCATCAAAATGTCATTTTCCTAGACAGTATGGAACTGTGAAACTCCAGTTTGTGTGTTGTCCCCCCCCCCTTTTCTAACACTTCCCCTCTTGGTGGGTGCTCTGATGCCGCATGAGTAGTGAGCGGTCGCTGAAGATCTTCCCGCAGTCCGAGCACCTGTAGGGCTTCTCCCCTGTGTGGATCCTCATGTGGACCCTGAGGTTCGAGTTGCCGCCGAAGCTCTTCCCGCAGTCCGTGCACGTGTAGGGCTTCTCTCGCGTGTGGGTCCTCTCGTGCACCAGGAGGCCCGAGCTCTGGCTGAAGCTCTTGCCGCAGTCCCTGCACTTGTAGGGCTTCTCCCCCGTGTGGATCCGCTGGTGCCGGATGAGCACCGGCCTCTCCCGGAAGCTCTTCCCGCAGTCCGTGCACTTGTAGGGCCTCTCGCCCGTGTGGGTCCTCCGGTGGACTATCAGGTTGGAGTTGTCGCAGAAGCTCTTGCCGCAGTCCGAGCACTGGTACGGCTTCTCGCCCGTGTGGATCCTCTCGTGGGTGATCAGGTACGCCCTCGTGCTGAAGCCCTTCCCGCAGACGGAGCACTTGTAGGGCTTCTCGCCCGTGTGGGTCCTCTCGTGGGCCTGCAGGTTACACTTCAGCTGGAAGTCCTTTCCGCAGTGGGCGCAGGACTTCTGCCTCTCGTGACTTGGCTTCTGCGACTCGCTTGGTGCAGGGACGGCAAGCTGGGCGGCATTTCCATCAAATTCCACGTACCTGCCCTGGGAATTTATAAATTTGTCCCCTTCTTTCTCGGGGTACACTTCCTCCTGGCCGGCAGACGCTTTGCCCCGATTGGGCCAGCCAGAGGCGTTCTGCCCGCCTCTTCCTGACAACACCCAGTGCGGTTCCCGTTTCCTGGCATCTTCTTGTATGTTCTGCTCCTGCCCACCTCCTGCTGGAATAAGGAGAGAATCTCAATGTTATTTGCTGTTTGCCTGTTAGCTACGAAGCCATGTTCAAAGGCTTGCTATTAATGTGCAGAGCCCTGAGGAGCTTGGCACCAGGTTACCTGAAGGACAATGTACTCTGTTTAGACTTTGTTCAGTGTGAGGGCCACTTTCCCTTCTGCAGAACCTTCTGAGGGCCATATGCCAGTGCCGGGCAGGACGAAAGGAAAACACAGGAGAAGCAATGTGGTTAAAACTCTGCCACCAGGAATCCTTACCCAGCAAGGCTGCATCTCTGTCACCTTCCTGTTTGATCTCTCTGAAGAGAGGCCTTGGCCAGGCACCCAAGGGAGGTGCCTCCACTTCAGGGATCTTGGCAGCCCCCTCCTTGGACACCCCCGGCACCTGAAACAGAAGGAAAGATTGTTCTTACTTATCCAACCCCAGCCCAAAGAGCTTACACTAATTTTTTGTAAAAAATTAATAAATAGGTGGGTCAGAGAGGAAGGGGAAAATGTGTGATTATTTTGGTTACTGTAGGGAATACTCAGACCATTCACAGGCTAGAAGCACACACCCACACCCTGGGTTTCAGATACCTGGGACCTTCGGCTTGCTAAGTGTGTACAATGAATTAAGTTTCTTCCCCATCTAGCTTAGTGTTGTCTGTTCTGACTGGCAGCAGCTATCAAGGTCACATGCAGAGGATTATTCCCATCCCTTGTGGTCAGGCCCTTTTTTGAACTGAAGATGCCAGGGAATGAACCTGTGAATATTCCTGTATCTGAAGTAAGAGCTCTGTCACTGCCCGTCCATTAAGGCCAACGTTCACCCCACTTAAAACACTATGAGACCATGTTGAATAGTCATGGCTTCCCCCAAAGAATTATGGGAGTTTGTTATGGGTGCTGAGAGTTGTTGGGTAGCCCCCTTTCCCCCTCAGAGGCAGTCAATTCCCAGAGCTCCCTGAGAAGAGGGATTGACTGTTAAAGCACTCTGAGAACAGCAGCTCTGTGAGGAAAATGGGGGTTTCCGAACGACGCTCAGCATCCTTAAATCACAGCTCCCAGAATCCTCTGGGAGAAGCCATGACTGTTATAGTGCCTTAATGTAGGCTGTGAATGCGGCCCATCTCTGCCCTGTCCGCAACTCCGAAAGCCTCACAGGTAGCAGGGAGAAAGCAGAATATTCCTCCAAATATTCCTCTATGCCACAGGAGTGGCAAGGATCCTAACTGCTAAAAACTGGAAAAAAGAAATTGTGCCAACGAAAAAGGAGTGGCAAGACAAACTGTTAAGAGTATATTGAACTGGCTAGATTAACAGAGGCAATTAGAGAACACACTAGACAAGGGTTTCAAAAAGCATGGGGAAAATGCAGAGAGTACATCACAAAACAGTGCCCTAAAATACCTACCTGGACTTGTTTCGATTAATGTCTGCAGGAGACTTTGTGGATATTTAAGTTATAATTAGAAAAATGTTAATAATTATTCATAAAGGAAACAGCTTATAAGAAGTAAATAAGGAGGCCAGATACAGGAGAAAGGAAGTCTTTTATTTGGTTGTTTGTATTGTTGTATGTTATGCTTATTGTATGTTATGTTCACGTTTAATGAGGGTGGATTTCTGTATTGGGGGGGGGTTATGTTATGTTGTAAATAAACCTTCCAATAAAATTAAAAAAGAGGAAGGTAGCAGGGAGAAGCAGATACTCACCTGCTCGGGCCGCTGCTCCTCGGGCCGCTGCCTTAGCAGGAAGTCTTCCGCCAAGGCCACCGCCCGCGAGCAGCTCTCTGGCCCGCCTTTCCTGACCCAGCTCTGCATCTCCGAGGGCAGGACAGCCAGGAACTGCTCCAGGATCACCAGCTCCAGGATCTGCTCCTTGCTGCGCCTCTCCGGCTTCAGCCACCAGTGGCAAAGATCCCAGAGGCGGCTGCAAGTCTCTCGAGGCCCCTCAGCCTCCTGGTAGCTGAACTGCCGGAAGCGCTGGCGCTCAGCGTCCATGCCAGTGGCCACGCCGTTCTCCTCCTCCCCCAGGACCTCTTCCTTGACTTTCCCGGACTCTCCTGTCTCTTTGGCCAAGAGGCTGTTAGCCGGCTGTTGGGCTTCTCTGCAGGGCCCTGGCAGGACAGGGGTTGCCATCTCTCTCCTCAGATGCGGCCTGGCGCCATCCATTCCCACCAAAGGAGGCAGGACGGGGTGGGCCTCATCCCGCAATGCTAACGTCCGCTGGTGCTGGTTTCTCCCGTCGGAGTGGGAAGACTCCATCGCTCTGAGGAACTCCTGCAGCTGGGCCTCCCATGGCTGCTGCAGCCCCTTCTGTGGCTCCTGCTTAACGTGGCCTGACATGTTTCTCTCCCAGAATTCCCTGGTATTCCTGGCCTGCATGATGTGCGGGCCATTCCCCACTCCTGGGTCAAGGGCTGCTAGGTCCGGTTGCTCCAATTTCACTCCCTGTTGAGGCCCAGCCTCAGGCTGGAGACCCAGCACCAATCCGTCCCTCGGCTTGGTTGCCATTTTATTTCTTCCCGGCAAATGTCTGCCCGAGCCCAAGTTACCAATTCTTTCTGCAAGCCCAGACTGTGAAGCTTTTGACCTCACGAAGCTGCAGGGTGTGCAGACATGCAAGCGGTTTGGAAGGGAAGTTTAAGCTTCCTGAGGAGGAAAAAAAGGGAGAGAGATATACTAATTTCATAAGTATATAAGACAAGCACTGCTAGATTGAACCAAGGCTAAACATATGCACTTAATACCATTCCACAATCATGGCTTCCTGCAAAGAATTCTGGGAACTGTAGCTTGCTAAGAGTCTCCTAGGGACACGGGTGGCACTGTGGTCTAAACCACTGAGCCTAGGGCTTGCCGATCGGAAGATTGGCAGTTTGAAACTCAGCAACGGGGTGAGCTCCCATTGTTTGGTCCCAGCTCCTGCCAACCTAGCAGTTTGAAAGCACATCAAAGTGCAAGTAGATAAATAGGTACCGCTCCGGCGGGAAGGTAAACAGCGTTTCCGTGTGCTGCTCTGGTTCCGCCAGGAGTGGCTTAGTCATCCTGGCCACATGACCCGGAAAAACTGTCTGCGGACAAACGTCGGCTCCCTCGGCCAGTAACGCGAGATGAGCGCTACAACCCCAGAGTTGTTTGTGACTGGACTTAACTGTCAGGGGTCCTTTACCTTTACCTTTAAGAGTCTCCTAACAACTGTCCATGACTCTTAAAATGGAACAAGAATGTTTCCAAAAGGCGTGAATGTCATTCTCCGTCACCCCAGGATGAAAAGCTCAACAACTTTGGGGTCTTCCTAAAAAAAGAAATCAATAACTTTTGGGGTTTCCTGGTTTTTACTTTTTGAAATATGGCAACCCTAGACTAGAACCTGTAGGAGGAAACTGCAGGGAAGATGCAGATTTTGGATAAATATCACAATAAACCAATGGCCTCTCTTTTGCTGGAGATGTTTAAGCAGAGGCCGGACAGGGACACTTTAAACAAAAGAATTGAATAGATTACCTCCCTGTTCATTTCTAGCTGTATAATTCTATGAACCTGGGACTTTCCACATGCAAAGCAGGGGATCTACCCCTGAGCTATTACATTTTCTTCATTTAGCAGAGATTTATTGCACCCTCCTGCCCATATTTCTCCTTCCATGCCTGTGTTCATACATATTCAATACAATCAACACCCACAGCTCTTTTAGGGAATAACACTAAGGCGTGTTGGGCCAGGAGCTGGGAGACCAGGGTTCAAATCCCCCTCGGCCATGAAGCTCACAGGGTGATTTTGGGTAAGGTTACCAGATGTCCCCGTTTCCCAGGGACAGTCCCTGGATTTACAAATCTGTCCCCATACAAAATCAATTGAAGTTGAAAAGTGTCCCTGGATTCATTGAAAAAAATCTGGTAACCTTAATCTTGGGCCAGTCAGCAATTCTCAGCCTACCCTACCCCTAAGGGCTGTTCTGAGGATAAATTGGAGAGGACTATGTCTTCCACCTTGAGTTCCATATAACACCAGTCTTGAAAGACCTACACTGGCTCCCAGTACGTTTCCAAGCACAATTCAAACTGGTGGTGCTGACCTTTAAAGCCCTAAATGGCCTCAGTCCAGTATACCTGAAGGAGCATCTCCACCTCCATCGTTCTGCCCGGACACCGAGGTCCAGCGCCGAGGGCCTTCTGGCGGTTCCCTCGTTGCGAGAAGCCATGTTACAGGGAACCAGGCAGAGGGCCTTCTCGGTAGTGGCACCTGCCCTGTGGAACTCCCTCCCACCAGATGTCAAAGAGAAAAATAGAACTTATAGAAGACACCTGAAGGCAGCCCTGTTTAGGGAAGCTTTTAATGTTTAATAGGTTATTGTATTTTAGTGTTTTGTTGGAAGCCACCCAGAGTGGCTGGGAAAATCCATCCAGATGGGCGGGGTATAAATAAATAAATAAATAAATAAATAAATAAATAAATCATTCTTCCTCATAGGTAAGGTGGGATATAAAATATAATTAGTAAATAAATGGCCCATCTAGTCTGGAATTCTCTTCTCACAGCGGCCAAACCAGACACCTCAATGGGAAACCCCAAGCAGGACATGAGTGTAACAGCACTGATTCTTCCCAGTGGCGTAGCGTGGGTTATCAGCACCCGGGGCAAGGCAAGTAATTTGCGCCCCCTAACCCGTAGATTTCCCTAACCCCCAGATGTTGCGCCCGGTGTGGCCGGCCCCCCCTGCACCCCCCCACGCTACGCCACTGACTCCTCCCACTTGTGATTCCCAAAAATTGGTACCAGAGGCGTATTCTGCCTTTGCCAGTGCAAGGAAACACAGACACTGTGGCTGGCAGCCCCTGGATGCTTTATCAAGCCAAGAAGCATAAAATCACAGAATTGCAGAGTTGGAAGGGACCACAAGGGTCATCTAGTCCCGCCCCCAGCAATGCAGGGATCTTTTGCTCAAAGTGGGGCTCAAACCCACAAACCTGAGATTAAGAATCTCATGCTCTACCGACTGAGCTATCTCCCTAGGTCCTTGATTCAGAGCGATCCAACAGAGGAAGGGCGTGTGCGCGTGCAAAAAGGCACCATCACAAGCTAACCCCAGGGCAGAAATCCGTCAGGTGCAGCTGCTGCCAAACACAGAAATGCCATGATGGAGGAAGGCTTCACCTGTTCAACTTCTGCCTGCCACCCAGTAACGAAAGGCATAGAAGCCCAAACTGGAGAATCTCTCTACTGAAATTCTCCATCTCTTCCTGCTGCAAACCCCCTTTCCCCCACTCACCTGATCTTTCCTAAAAAGAACAAGGGAGGTGGGAGAGATCAGCCCCGCTGCTCCTCCTGCAGCGCCTGGGAAATTTAAACCCCTGCTTTCCCACAGTAGGCGGGGCAGGAAGTGAGTTGCGCTCTCTTCGCATCCCTCTGCTCCCAAAGCCGCTTAGCATCTCTAGGAAATGCAAGTCTCCATGAACTTAACCCCTTTGGTGAACGGCCATAAAGGAAATTGCTCAGAAAGCGGAGGACCATTTCTGTGTAGCATCCCTTGGGATCACAGCCCAGCATCCTGTTTCAAGTCACAGTGGCTGTGGGAAATCTTCAAGGAGGACCAAAGCAAAAAAGCACTTTCCCCCCCTCTGTGGTTTCCAGCAAATGATATTCAGAGGCATTATTGCCTCTGTGTGGTGTAGTGGTTAAGAGCGGTGGACTCATAGTCTGGGGAACTGGGTTCGATTCCCCGCTCCTCCACATGCAGCTGCTGGGTGATCTTGGGCTAGTCACACTTCTTTGAAGTCTCTCAGCCCCACTCACCTCACAGAGTGTTTGTTGTGGGGGAGGAAGGGAAAAGGATAATGTTAGCCGCTTTGAGACCCCTTAAGGGGACAAACCTAGACAGCATCTTAAAAAGCAGAGACCTCACCTTGCCAACAAAGGTCCGTATAGTAAAAGCTATGGTTTTCCCAGTAGTGATGTATGGAAGTGAGAGTTGGACCATAAAGAAGGCTGATCGCCGAAGAATTGATGCTTTTGAATTATGGTGCTGGAGGAGACTCTTGAGAGTCCCATGGACTGCAAGAAGATCAAACCTATCCATTCTGAAGGAACTCAGCCCTGAGTGCTCACTGGAAGGACAGATCCTGAGGCTGAGGCTCCAGTACTTTGGCCACCTCATGAGAAGAGAAAACTCCCTAGAAAAGACCCTGATGTTGGGAAAGATGGAGGGCACAAGGAGAAGGGGACAACAGAGGAGGAGATGGTTGGATTGTGTTCTCGAAGCTACAAACATGAGTTTGACCAAACTGCGGGAGGCAGTGGAAGACAGGAGTGCCTGGTGTGCTCTGGTCCAGGGGGTCACGAAGAGTCGGACATGACTAGACGACTAAACAACAATGTTTATTACTATTGATTATACTGTTTATTCTCCTCTGGCCCCAGGGCACTGTCGTTGGGTCTCACACCATCCTCCGAACGACCCTATGAGGTAGGCTAGAAGCAGAGTTTCCCATGCAGGAAAAAAAGCAGGTTCCTCTGGGAACAGCTTGATTTATGTCCGATCCCAGTGTTGGGGAATAGGGGAGGCCAGACAGGTGGGGTATCAAAGGTTTACAGCTCCCCAGTGCGGAAAACTGGGGCTAGGGAGTGTTTCCCTAGAGAGCCAGTGTGGTGTAGTGGTTAAGAGTCTCGTAATCTGGGGAACCGGGTTCGCGTCTCCGCTCCTCCACATGCAGCTGCTGGGTGACCTTGGGCCAGTCACACTTCTCTGAAGTCTCTCAGCCCCACTCACCCCACAGAGTGTTTGTTGTGGGGGAGGAAGGGAAAGGAGAATGTTAGCCTCTTTGAGACTCCTTAAAAAGGGAGTGAAAGGCGGGATATCAAATCCAAACTACTACTACTACTACTATTCTTCTTCTTCTTCTTCTTCTTCTTCTTCTTCTTCTTCTTCTTCTTCTTCTTCTTCTTCTTCTTCTTCCTGGAGCTGTATTCAGAAATGTAGAGGGACAGAGGCTCTGCTTCAGTCAGCCTACAACTCCCATCAGCCCCAGCAAGCACGGGCAATGGCCAGGGATGATGGGAATTGTAGTCCTGCAACATCTGGCGGGACAATGATTCTGCACCGCTTTGTACCTGCTGCATTAACTCACATCCCCGTCAGTTGTAGCTGCAGCAGAGCAGCTCAGTGTGTTTTGGGAGGCAGGGAGGGCTGGGCAGAAATTAATGGGGCACATAAGCAGCAAATGTTTGGGGAAGTGGCACTGGTTGAATTTCTGCCTGCAAACATTCTACCGCCACCACTCACCCAGTGAGGTGCACAGAACCCAATTTGGAACAGAGCAAAGGCAGAGAACCATTTTCAGGTTTTCCCTTCTGGGGGCCACATGCAAGTGGTGGGAGGGGCCGGAGGCAGAAGTGGGTGGAGCAAAGGTGAACGTTGCCTTTGCAGTGGGGGCTGGTGTTCACACATGCGCACACGACCCTCTCCACCCTCCATCCATGCAATCACTGGAGCTTGAGGACACATCAGCCAGGCCCAAACACTCAGGGAGAATTTGAAGCAAAGTCAGTTGGAGGCATGGCCTGGGGAGAGGCTGAATTTGCCCCCTCCCCACCGTCACTGATCATCATATCTGTCAGGGATGCTTGGTTGAGATTCCTGCATTGTGTAGATTCCTGCATTGTGTATGATATGTGAACGTATTTTCTGTTTTAGCAGAGCCAGCGGTAAGGCAGGCATTTCAGGCTGTGATCCGAACCCCACTTACCCAAAAGAAAGCCCCGCCGAATTCCATCAGGCTTACTTCTGAGCAGATTTGCAAGGGCCCTGTGTTGTTGATCTTTCCCAATAGATGCCCTCTTTGAGTCACAAGTGAAAATAAGCAACGCCTTTTAAGCTGCATGACTTTGGGAACCCGTGACAAACTGAGGAAGCTACCAAGATGATTTTGATTGTGTTCTCTACACAGACTGCCAGGGGCATCTCCAAGGTTTCAGAAGGGGAGGTCTCTCCCAATGTTACCTAGAGATGCTGGGGTTTGAACCAGGGACCTTTCTGCAGCTTCAGCATCCCAGGAGCTCAAGGTGGTTGAACTAGGTTTCCCTTGGGGTCCCAAATCTATGATTCTACGGTTCCAACGCTGTATGGTAGCTTAGGCTAAGAGACAGTGACTGGCCAACGAGTGTCATGGCCGAGTGGGGATTTTAACCCTGATCTCCCAAGTCCTAGGTCAGCACTCTAACCGCTACACCGCACTGCCTATTTGCAAGGCAGATGCTCTACCACCTTCCTCATTGCCTGAAAGTCCAGCCAGTCAGATTCACTGGATGACCCGTTTCTAATGTTATGAGAGAAAGCCTTCCTAGGCTTCATACAAGACACCATCTTTAAAGCACATTCAGAGCGCATTCTTCCCACCTCATTCTTTCCCTCAAAGAATTCTGGGCACTGTAGTTTCTTAAGGAGTGCTGGGAATGGTAACTGTGAGGGGTAAACTACAAGGCCCAGAATTCAAGGGAAAGAATGTGCTTTAAAGATACAGTGTATATGCAACCCTGTTCGCCTTCACCACACAAGTCATGGTTTTATAACAAACAATGCTTTTGACCTTGAGGTGTATATTTTCAGGACTCAACTTATTTTGGAATTTCAAGTTGTTTTACACTCTTTCTAAAATTAATAATGTTTTTTGATTGCTCTAACCTGCCCTGGGATCTTAGGGTGAGGGGCAGGCAATAATTTATAATAATAACAGTACTACTACTACTACAACAACTACAAATAATAATACCCATCTAGCAGTTCGAAAGCACATCCAAGCGCAAGTAGATAAATAGGTACCACTCCAGCGGGAAGGTAAACGGCATTTCTGTGCGCTGCTCTGGTTCGGCAGAAGCGGCTTAGTCATGCCTGCCACATGACCCGGAAGCTGTACGCTGGCTCCCTCGGCCAATAAAGCGAGATGAGTGCCGCAACCCCAGAGTCGTCCACAACTGGACAACTGTCAGGGATCCCTTTACCTTTTTTATGTCACACAAAGAAACACCAAAGTGGAGCAGCAATAATCACAACAGAAACATTTGAGAAAGTGCGTTACTAAATTTACCAGTGTTTCCTAAACTGCACATAGAAGCACCAGCTCACAATGTTATGGATTGGGACCAGGAGGTTTGGGCAGAAACCTGCCAGTTCAGATCCAAGTTTTTGTCTAGAAACGTTCCCTGCGGCAGTTCATGCTTCCACCATTCAGCTGTGATTCTGCGGTCAAAATGTTCTGAAGCCTTTCTCTCCATTATCAAGACTTTTAAAAAATGACTCTTGTCCGAGGCAAGTCCACATTTGGCCCTTGAATGGTTTGAGTGGTTTCTGTCACTGAAGTCACTGAAATCTGTTGGTGGTCGGCTGTGTAAATTGCTTCTCAAAATGTTTGTCCACTGAGCAGAGGGTCTCCCTGCTCAAGTTATCCAGAATAGCTTAGTTTGCACAAATAGACCATCATTCCTCACATTCAGACAAAAAAATAGAAATGCACAGCTGTCTAGCCTTATGTGGCTACAAAGATTTTGAGCATACAAGGCTAACCAAAACGAGGCAATAGGTTTTATAAGCAGTTATAAACAGGATAAAAGGAAGATGCCTTCTCCTGAACCTGACTGTTGCTCCATCTACTTCAGTAGTGTCTACACTGATTGGCAGCTGCTGTCCAGGGTTTCAGGCAGGGAGACTCTTCCCTACTGTACCTGAAAATGCTTTTGGGCAATTGAACCTGGACCTTCTGCATGAAAGGCGGATGAGACAAGGCCCTTCCTCCGAGCAAGTGGATTCGCTCATGTCTGCAGGCTGGTGGGATTTTGGGGGCCTCAGGAGACAAGCTGTGGTGTCTGACAGTGCCAAAGGAGAAGTAGATTTTTATCATGGAATGATAATTGTTCCTGGAGGAGCATCTCCACCTCCATCATTCAGCCCGGACACTGAGGTCCACCTCCGAGGGCCTTCTGGCGGTTTCCTCACTGCGAGAAGTGAAGCGACAGGGAACCAGGCAGAGGGCCTTCTTGGTGGTGGAGCCTGCCCTGTGCAATGCCCACCTATGGGCGTAGCTGAGGGGGCAGGAGGGCAGCTCCCCCCCATCAAGTAAATAAATCAAAATAATTAAATGAATCAGAATATTTGAAATTGAAATGCTCGCTGAGGTCACTTGGATGATGTGGTGCATTCTAGCAACTCAACTGAGCAATCAGCATGGCTTCCGTGAACTGACCAATCGCGTTGCAGATGGCTCAGTTCTGGAAGCTTCTCATCCTTTCCGGCATTTTCTCCTGAGAGCGCGCACCTGCAGGGCCAGCCTAGAAACAACTGGAAGTTTCTATACAGCAGAAAGCCCTCAGTCGATGATGTTAATTTTTTTATTTAACTTCCTAGCTTTCAAATGACTGAAGGCTTCGACAGATTTATCCCGAGCACTTAGGGTCAAAAGAAAGTAATATAAAAGAACGGTTGTTGAGACGTTTCATTCCGAATCTGCTAGACAGAGCCAGACAGAGGAGGATGACAGGCGCGTGTCTGCCCCACCCCCCACATAAATCCTGGCTACACTCATGCATCCTGGCCTCAGATGCCAATGAGATAATTATATGACTTTCCACAGAGATCTGAAGGCAGCCCTGCGTCGGAAAGCTTTTAATGTGCGACGACGGTCTGTGGTGTTTTAGTATATAGTGGTACCTCTGGTTAAGAACTTAATTCATTCTGGAGGTCTGTTCTTAACCTGAAACTGTTCTTAACCTGAGGTACCACTTTAGCTAATGGGGCCTCCTGCCGCCGCCGCATGATTTCTGTTCTCATCCTGAAGCAAAGTTCTTAACCCGAGGTACTATTTCTGGGTTAGTGGAGTCTGTAACCTGAAGTGTCTGTAACCTGAAGCGTCTGTAACCCGAGGTACCACTGTGTTCTGTGGGAAGCTGCCCAGAGTGGCTGAGGCAACCTGGTCAGATGGGCAGGGTACAAAAAATTAATTATTATAATTATTCCTCCCTAGAGGATCCTGTCGCTCGTGTGGAGTCTCTGGTGTTTGGCGAAGTTCGACACATAGCGGAAGACCTTCCCGCAGTCCTGGCACTCGTAGGCGTTCTCTTCCGCGTGGACCCGTTGGTGCTTGGCGAGGCTTTGCTTGCTGCAGAACCGGCGGCGGCACTCGGCGCACTCGTACGGCTTCTCGCCGGTGTGGCTGCGGTGGTGGGAGACCAGGTGGGCCTTGCTGATGAAGGCCTTGCCGCAGAGCACGCACCCGTAGGGCCTCTCGCCCGTGTGGATCCTCAGGTGCTTCACAAACTCCTCCTTCCAGCGGTAGGTCTTCTTGCAGGCCGGGCAGGCGTAGGGCTTCTCGCCGGTATGGATCCTCTGGTGGTTGGTGAGCTTCCCCCTCTCGCGGAAGCTCTTCCCGCACTCGGCGCACTCGTGGGGCTTCTGTCCCGTGTGGATCCTCTGGTGGCGGATCAGCTTGTCCCTGCGGCGGAAGCTCTTCCCGCACTCCAGGCAGACGTGGGGCTTCTCACCCGTGTGCATCTTCTGGTGGCGGATTAAGGTCGATTTGTGCTGGAAGTTCCGGCCGCACTCAGGGCAAAGGTACTTGACCGCCACACCGTGGATCCCCGCCTCAGGAACAGGCCCGTCGGCTTCCGACCGGTGCGACGGCTCCTCCGATGTCGCCGCGGGAAGCCACTCCTGCTGCCGCTTCGATCCGCAAGCTTCCTCAAAGCTCTCGCACCTCAGCGTGAGGCGGCTGGCGGATTTGCCCAGGAACATCCTGCGTGCTTCCGCTAACTCCAAATCTCTTTGCTGACCGACCTCTTCCTCTTCCTGGGACGTCGTACGGCTGTCTGAAGGAAAAGACACGGTTGAGTCATCGACACCCACCCCCGGTCAAATCATTTTTAGTTTTATTTAATAAGATTTAGATGCCACTTAAGAATAATTCAAAAACGGAAGCGGTTTCCCATCTAACGTCACTTCTTCCTGCCTTATACAGTGGTACCTCGGGTTAAGTACTTAATTTGTTCCGGAGGTCCGTTCTTAACCTGAAACTGTTCTTAACCTGAAGCACCACTTTAGCTAATGGGGCCTCCTGCCGCCACTGCACCGCCAGAGCACGATTTCTGTTCTCATCCTGAAGCAAAGTTCTTAACCTGAGGTACTATTTATGGGTTAGCGGAGTCTGTAACCTGAAGCGTATGTAACCCGAGGTACCACTGTACATTCAAAGCAGTATGATACCACATTAAACAGTACAGTCATACCTTGGTTCTGGAACGCCTTGTGACTCAAACATTTTGGCTCCCGAACGCCACAAACCCGGAAGTGAGTGTTTCGGTTTGTGAATGTTTTTTGAAGCCAAACATCCAACACGGCTTCCGATTGAGTGCAGGAAGCTCCTGCAGCCAGTCAGAAGCTGCACCTTGGTTTTTGAATGTTTTCGGAAGTGGAATGGACTTCTGGAAGGGATTCTGTTCAAGAACCAAGGTACAACTACAATGGCTTCCCCCAAAGAATCCTGGGAAATGTAGGTGGTTAAGGGCGCTGAGAGCTGTTAGGAGGTGTCCTATTCCCCTCCCAGTGCTACAGTTCCCAGAGTTCCCATGGAAGATGGATTGATTGACTGTTAAACCATTGTTAAACTGTAGCTCTGTGAGGGGAATAAAGCCGTGTCGTCGTGGTGTGTGTGTGTGTATCTTAACAACTCTTGGCACCTGTAACACATTACAGTTCCCAGGATTCCTTGGCGGAAGCCATGACAAGTGCTATGAATTAGTGGTGTGGCCTACTTTTCGCTTACAAGCTTAATAATAATAATAATAATAATAATAATAATAATAATTTATTTATATCCTTCCCATCTGGCTGGGTTTCCCTCAGCTCCCAACAGAATATAAAAAAGACAATAAAACATCAAACATTAAAAATTTATCTAAACAGGGCTGCCTTCAGCTGTCTTCTAAAACTCAGATAGTTGTTTATTTCCTTGACATCTGGTGGGAGGGTGTTCGAGAGGGCAGGTGCCACTATCGAGAAGCCCCTCCGCCTGGTTCCCTGTAACCTCACTTCTCACGGTGAGGGAACCACCAGAATGCCCTCGGAGCTGGACCTCAGTGTCCGGGTAGAACGATGGGAGGTGGAGACGCTCCTTCAGGTATCTTATTAGCTCCTCCCCCTCCCTCCTCCCCCTCCTGCTAGTTAAGTGACTCCATACCAAGTGTTTCTGCATCTCTGTTGCCCTTCTGCTTGATCTCCTTGAAGAGCGGTCTCTGCCAAGCATCTGATGGAACTTGCTCTCCCTCGGGAGAATTCACCATCACCTCCACAAAGGATCCCAGCTCCTGTAAGAAGAGCAGAAAGGTTTCTGTCAGAGCTGGGACAGGGAAAGGATCCACTAGAGGCGGCAGGGAGACCAGGGTGGGAGGAAATTTCCCCCAATTTTTGTTAAGAAACGCGTCACTTCATAAAGTTAAATTGCAATGGAATGTTTGTGATGGAGCAGCAAAAAACAAGCTAATGCTATTCTAGGCTGCACCAACAGAAGTCTAGTGTCCAGAGCAAGGGAAGTAATAGTACGGCTCTATTCTGCCTTTGTCAGAGCACACCTGGAACACTGTGTCGATCTGGGCACCACAATGAACCAATGGATTCAAGTTAAAAGAAAGGATATTCCAAAAAAGAAAAGAAAAAGGAGATTCCGACTAAACATCAGGAACGACTTTCATTGGAGCAGAGCTTGAATGGCATTATAGCTCTGTGAGGGGCAAACTACAGCTCCCAGGAATCTTTGGGGGGAAGGTAAAGGGACCCCTGACCAGTTAGGTCCAGTCGTGACCAACTCTGGGGTTGCGGCGCTCATCTCGCTTTACTGGCCGAGGGAGCCGGCGTACAGCTTCCGGGTCATGTGGCCAGTATGACTAAGCTGCTTCTGGCGAACCAGAGCAGCACACGGAAATGCTGTTTACCTTCCTGCCGGAGCGGTACCTATTTATCTACTTGCACTTTGACATGCTTTCGAACTGCTAGGTTGGCAGGGGCAAGGACCGAGCAATGGGAGCTCACCCCGTCGTGGGGATTTGAACCGCCGACCTTCTGATCGGCAAGTCCTGGGCTCTGTGGTTTAACCCACAGCGCCACCCGCGCCATGGCTGCAAAAAGTGTGATGAATGTGCTTTGAATGTACAGCATGAGTCTTTTAACCTCCAGGTCGTTGGTTTGAGCCCCATGTTGGGCAAAAGATTCCTGCATTGCAGGGGGTGGAAACAGATGACCCTCATGGTCCCTTCCAAGTTTTCCATTCTAGGATTCTACAGTGTTTACTGTGGATGTGGCCAGAGTCCAACCACGACACCACCCTGCTCTACACACTATACCACACTTCCAGTTCACTCCCTCCCCCCCTTTGCCCCACCCACTCAAGTTAAACTCTGGTTTATCAACAGATCCAGGCACTCGGCCCCCACCTAATCTAGCAAATTCCCACGTGAACCTCCCAAACTTCAGACCGACCACCGCCCCAGTCACCTCCTGCCCCAATTGTTCTGCCTCTTGTTGCCTTAGCAGGAAATCCTCAGCCAGGGCGATCACGTGGGCGCAGGTCTCAGGCTCCCGTTCCCTGACCCAGCTCTGCATCTCCGGGGGCAGGACAGCCAGGAACTGTTCCAAGATCACCAGCTCCAAAATCTGCTCCTTCGAGTGCTTCTCCGGCTTCAGCCACCGATGGCACAGGCTCCGGAGTTGGCCGTAGGCGTTGTGCAGACCCTCGGCCTCTTGGTAGCAGAAGCGCCTGAACTGCTGGCGCTGGGCCTCTGCCCCGACCGCACCGCTCAGAAGAACAGCGGCCTTCCCTTTCCTGCCGCCCCTCCTCGCTCTGGCACCGTTTGGCGTGCCAGTCGCTTGCTGCCCTTCCATTTCGGAGGCGGGTGTCCTCTGTCGAGACCCCCACTCTCTGGCCAGCCATTTGCACGTCGTGAGCGCTCCCTCGAAGGAGGCAGGGAACACTTTGACCCCATCCCAAGGCAGGGCCTCCTGACACGGCGGCAGGCTTCCCCACCCTGAGCGGGGGGACGGCCTCGCCTTCAAGAACACCTCGTTTTCTCGGGTTTCCCAATGCACCTCCTCCAGTTCCGGCTTGACATGGGTTGAGGCAGTCCATCCATGAGGCTCGCCGACGCACACCATCTGGATATCGTGAGCGTCGGCGTCAGCCGGGTCCTGAGCCTCTGTTTTTATCCCGCCGTGCTGTCCGAGCGCAACCCGGAACTGCAGGCTCAGGGATGGCGAGGCGCTTCCTTCCTCAGCGGCCATTTTGTCTTGGCCTTCCCTCAGCCGTGGCTTCTCAAACTCGCAGGGCTTAGCACACATCCGAGGGAAACATTGTGCCGGGGCAGATGGCTAAGCATCCAAACATGAGAATCGGAGTCTCTTTTTGTCAAATTGAAGTTGAGGGCCTTCTCAAATGGCAACTGGGCCTTCTCCCTGAAAGAAGATAACCAAGAGAAGGAGAAAGACTGTTAAAGTGCAGTTACTTTTGGAGCAGACTGCTTTCGGCTTCTCACTGCAGTTTATTCCATTTCTCCTGTTATTTTGCACATAATATTTGAGCTGCAATGCAATGGCATATGGCACAAGTTTAGCACTCGTTTCTGTGTCATTTGGTACCAAAGAAATCTGTTTGCACCCCCCTCAACCTAGTGGTGTTTCTCATTGCAATTTTGCCACCTTTTTCAGGCCACTGCCACTCATGTTGCAAGATGTGAGGCCGCATGCTCTGCCCCTCTTCCCATTTCAAGGTTCACACCTCTTTGTTTTTTGCCTGATGAGAAAGCATGACAATATTTTGGTGTACATTGTCATGCCGGAAAGGGAATTATTTGGCAATTTCCTTTTAAAAAAAACGTTCCTTATGAAACTTTGTTAGTGCCCATTTTACCTAAAATAAACCTCTTTCTATGCATTTTTGCCTAATATGTACATTTTGGCAAGCGACTTTCACAAACAGAACACATTTTTGCTATATTCTATGTCTCACAAATATACACTGTTTCATACACATCCTTTTGGCTGGGGAACGGCACTGTAAATTTCGGATAAGTGCACATTTTGAAGGATCCCTGTATTTTGGTCACATATTATTTCCAGAAAGTGTAAATTAGGAGGGCTGGGGGGGGGTTATTGGTTTGCTTTGTTCTTGTTTTCATTATGCATTTGTGTTTTTATCTTGTATTTCAATGCTGTGAACCTCCCTGAGATCTATGGATCTCCCTGAGATCTATGGTATGCAAATGTAACTAATAATAAAAATTAGTGAACCAAATTTCTACCCTTGCCCTAGATGTAGAGCTTTTTTTTATAATAATATTTATTAAAATTTTGTTTAAACAATAAAAAAACATACAGAGTAACATAGAATTTTCCAATATCCACATTTCATTCTCATCATTGGACTTCCTCACAACTCTTGTTCCTGCATTCCAAACTCTTAAATTTTGCCAGCAATTTATTAACTTGTTTCAATTCATGTAATGTAATTTTCCAATATTAAATCTCAAATTTTAGAAAATTTAGATCACCCTTTTGGAGACTTAGTTTTAACATACTATTTATCCAAAATCTGTCTTTTCTTTTAATTGCATTTAGATTCATATTCCTTATAACTAATTTGTTGGAATAATGTTATTGCTAATCTTACATCTTTCTTAACATTCATACAATTTGCAATGTTTTTGTAGATAGTCCTTAAATTTCTTCCAGTCCTCCTCCACCAGTTCTTCTCCCAGGTCTCGGATTCTGCCAGTCATTTCCGCCAGTTCCATATAGTCCATCAGTTAGGGAATGTATACTTAAATACCTTTTTCAGCTCATTATATATCATTTCCCAGAAAGCCTTCACTCTAGGGCAAGTCCACCAGAGGTGAAAGAATGTTCCTTCGGCTTCTTTACACTTCCAACATTTATTATCAGACAAATGGTATATCTATGCAAGCTTGACTGGGGTCATGTACCACCTGTATATCATTTTCATAATATTTTCTTTCAAGGCATTACATGCCGTGAATCTCAGACCGGTGGTCCATAACTTTTCCCAGTCAGCAAACATGATATTGTACCCTATGTCCTGTGCCCATTTTATCATAGCTGATTTGACCGTTTCATCTTGTGTGTTCCATTTTAGCAACAAGTTATACATTCTTGAAAGTATCTTAGAACTGGGTTCTAACAGTTCTGTTTCTAACTTTGATTTTTCCACCTGGAATCCTATCTTTTTGTCCAACTTAAAAACTTCTTTAATCTGAACGTAATGTAACCAATCTCGCACTTTATCTTTTATTTTCTCCAAGATGTAGAGCTTTATATGCGGTACATCAGCCTTCTCCAGCGCCCTCCTGACATTTCGTTTCGGACTACAACTCCCATCAGTGCCATTCTGGACTGGCTGAGGCCGATGGGAGTTGTAGCCTGAAACACCTGGAGAACACAAAGAAACAATAATGATAGTAATAAAATACTCTCCAGGTTTCTAGCTTTCCCCTTTTAAGGGAGAAGTATTCAAGACCCTTCCAGGGGAATATTTATTCATTTATTCAATACATACTCTTCCCTTCCCCCAAACGAGCCCAGGGTGGAATAGGATGATCAAAATATGATTACAGCCAGGAAAATAAGTTTCTGCAAAGAGAGAAGGAAGAAGAAAGGGGGATCAAAATATGTAGGGGCCACCTGAAGCCTTATATCCTGGCTCAGATCAGAGGGATCACATCCAGGCTGAACTGAGAGCAGCAAGAAACGGGAGCCTTTAGGGTCATTGGCCCAATCCTGTGGAAGGCTCAATAGAGACCCAATAGCTGCCTTCTCTTTAATCTTTAAAAGTCTGCTGCGAACTTTCCCATGCTGCCAGACTTATGCAGGCTACTAAAAATAGTTAGTGGGTGATCTTGGGTTTTCATTTTGACATGTTTCTTTAGTGTGTGTTTCTGTGCACTCGTTTGTTGTAAACCACTTTGATATTTTTTTAGCGGCATACAAACATTATTATTTTTTTAATTGATCAGATTGGTTTTGTCCGCCTGCCAAAATATTTGACCATTTGCCTTTCTGCCTTATGACAGAACTGCACACCACCCTGTTATGCCAGTGAAAGCAGCTCAAAACGAACAGCGCAGCACCAATGTGCCAGTAAATACAATTTTCTCTTTCCGGGCACATTTGGGGGGAAATGCCCCTCTCTCTTTGCACGGAGCAAAAAGTAATCCCTTCCCCCCCAGCAGTTTCTTTTCCTCTCCAACGCCAGTGAAACCTCCTTCCCCCCCACAAAGATTCCCCATTCTCCTTCCTCCAACTCACCAGCTCCTTGCAGCAGCTGCTGCCCTGCAAAACCTCTGGGCAATGTCCTGCCAAGGCTCTGGTTTTCCTCTGTGGCAAAACACAGGAAAGGATTCCTCGCCAGGGAAGAGGAAAGAATATATTCCCTTGCAGTCTCTTGCCTTTCCTGGCCTCTCTAGGAAGCAGAGAACTGCCTAGGTGACGCTTTATTTTTTTAACCCTTATTGCAGACATCTCTCTCTCTCTCTCTCTCTCTCTCTCTCTCTCTCTCTCTCTCTCTCTCTCTTTCTCTCTTTCTGGGACAAGCCACCATCACTCTCACAAGGCCAGGTACTCCTTAAAAAACAAACAAAGCCCTGGCCTTGAAGCAGCAGCGTGACAGGCAGACATCTAACAGGTGCAGCCAGGCACAGCATTGCATTTCCATGCCCGGGGAGAGCTTTTCCTGCTGAATTTCTGCCTGCCACTGTGCTATGAAAGACACAAGATACCTTAGTACTCCTTAAAAAATAAAGCCTTGGCCCTTAAGTAGCACCGTGACAGGCAGACATCTAACAGGTGCAGCCAGGCACAGCATTGCATTTCCATGCCAGGAGAGAGCTTTTCCTGCTGAATTTCTGCCTGCCACTGTGCTATGAAAGACGCAAGATCCCTTAGTACTCCTTAAAAAATAAACAAAGCCTTGGCCCTTAAGTGGCACCGTGACAGGCAGACATCTAACAGGTGCAGCCAGGCACAGCATTGCATTTCCATGCCCGGGGAGAGCTTTGCCTGCTGAATTTCTGCCTGCCACTTGAAAGACGCAAGACCCCTTAGGGGAGAGGATGGTGGAAACCCCCATAACTCAGGAAGGGCTGTGTTTGATGTGCACTGCTAGATATTTATATTATAATTTTATTTATAATTTTGCTTATACCCCACCCATCTGGCTGGGTTGGCCCAGTAACTCTGGGCGGTTTCCAACACATGTAAAAACATAACAACAACAAATTGCATTCCCTCCACCTTCTTCTCTAAGGAGCTCAAAGGGGTATACAGCATAGGTAGGCAAACTAAGGCCCGGGGGCCGGATGCGGCCCAATCGCCTTCTAAATCTGGCCCACGGACGGTCCAGGAATCAGCGTGTTTTTACATGAGTAGAATGTGTCCTTTTATTTAAAATGCATCTCTGGGTGATTTGTGGGGCACAGGAATTTGTTCATTATTATTTTTTCAAAATATAGTCCGGCCCCCCACAAGGTCTGAGGGACAGTGGACCGGCCCCCTGCTGAAAAAGATTGCTGAACCCTGCTCTAACCACTACCCCACACTGCCTCTGCGAGAAGGTTCGGTCTTATTCGGAAGTTCATGATGAACTAAGAAAGTATCGCGACAGGTGGTACCGTGTGGTCCTAAAGTTACATTGCTAAGCTTGTGCATTGGCTATTTAAAAGAACTAGTGTTTATTTCATTCCTGCATTGCGTTGGGGGGGGGCGAACCTGAGCTTGCTATTGATTTTTATTGCCCCCCTTGGCTATGCCCATGACAGCAACAATTAAAAGCCCAGCACTGAAAAGCAGCAGGCCAGTCTATGGCAGGGCATGTGGCTGGAAAGAGTCTAAATGCAGCAAATTCAGGGATATAAATGCAACAAATAATTAAAACTCTGGCTGGCAGAGAAAGCTCCTCCTTCTCCTCGCTCTGCCAATCTCCTTGATCCTTTTAAACTGAGCTCTTGGCATGCTGCAAAGAGTTAAGTCAACAGAGGCTGTAGTTGCTAGAGAAGGGCCGGAAATCTGTGGGTTTTCCTTTCTTAAAAGTGTGTCTGTGTGTGTGTGTGTGTGTGTGGCTGGGGGGTGGAGAATGGGAAACCCTCCAGTCTCTTTCCTGCTCCACCTTCTCCAGGAGGAAACCTGCCTTTTGAATCCCCAGCCACGGTTTGCACTGCGTTGCTTGGCTGATGTGCAAAGGAGTTTTGCTCTGGATTTATTTCTGCTGCATCTCTGGAAGGGAGGTGAGTTTTAAAGGGGTGGGTGCAAGATCAGAAAGGGGGGGGGAGGAGAGACACCAGGAGAAGGAGGTAATGGGCTGTAGGGACCAGGCACCCGCACCCACCCACCCTCCAGTCATTTAAAAAGCAAACAAACACCTAGATGCATCTGTGCAAATTTCACCTGCCACAACCAGCTTCTGCTTGGTTATTTCATGAGTTTCCTGCATCCACTATGTGCTTTGGAGTCGTCGTCTTCTTTGGCGATCTCTCGTAGCCGAGTAAGATTGTCTTCCATGAACACAGTCTTAACAGTGAGACCCTAAGTGACTGTGGAGGCCAATTCTGGATCCACACGTCCTTCCACAGTGGAGACATTGGTTTCTGGGCAGGAGTTGATCACGGTGAGGGTTTGCCAAGCGTGCCTTCCTCTTAGCGTGTTTCTCCCTTGCGTCCTGAGTTTGAGCATCAGGAATCCACACAACATGGAATAGTCCTACGAAGCTGATGTTGAAGTATCGTTGCTTTGACACTGGCGATCTTTGCTTCTTCCAGCACACTGACATTAGTTCGCCTGTCGTCCCAAATGATGTGTAACATTTTTCAGAGACACCGTTGATAGAATCTTTCAAGGCGTTGGAGATGGAGTTTATAAGTGGTCCATGTTTCACAAGCGTACAGTAAGGTTGGTAGTACAATAGCTTAGCATTTCAGTTTCCCTGCAAATGTCCTGGTCCTTAAACACTCTATGTTTCAATTGGGAGAAAGCTGCACTCGCAGAGCTCAGGCAATGCCAGATTTTGGCATTGATGTCAGCCCTTGTGGAAAAATAACAGCCCAGGTAGGAAAAGTGATTGACACTTTCCAACGTTACACCATTAAGTTGGATTTGTGGCACTGCAGAGGGGTTGTTGCAGCACTTTGTGTGTGTTTTTGGATTTTGAGCGACAGGCCAGGCTTTCCACAAGGTTCTGCGAAGATACTGGTTTAGAGGTCATCCTCTGAGTGTGCACTCACTACGTTGTCACCAGCATACTGAAGATCTATGACGGAAGTTACGGTAACCTTACTCTTTGCTTTCAGCCTACTCAGATTAAAGAGCTTTCCATCTGTTCAATACATGATCTCTACCCTTTTGGGGAGTTTCCCTTCAACAATGTATAGGATCATGGTGATGAAGATAATAAACAGAGTAGCAGCTGGGGAGAGCAGTGCTCTTGTGTTCAGGTCTTACTTACGTGTAAGAACAGGATGCTGGACTGGAATGGATCCATGGCTGTGTCCTCCCTCCACTGTCGGAGGCAGTATACTGGGACTTGCAACAAGTGTGTAGAGACCCATCTTAACACACTTTAATGCCTGTCTTAACACTGGCAAAGATGTCACCCTTCCAGTTTTACAATTTGGTGAATTACATTTTGAGGTATCTGTTCTGATAAGCAACAATAGAAAATACATCTTAAAAGAGAAGACAACTTTTAATTGTTAACTGGAGTATTGTTTACTATTTGAAATATTGTAACTACAGTATACATGCATGCATACATGCATCCATACACTGTTTTATTTATTTCTTTTTTTAAAAAAATATTTTTATCAACATTGTTTTATTTCTGTGAAATTATTTTTATATACCATACAGTTTATCCCATACAAGTTATCTCATACAATTTATACAGTGGTACCTCAGGTTAAGAACTTAATTTGTTCTGGAGGTCCGTTCTTAACCTGAAACTGTTCTTAACCTGAAGCACCACTTTAGCTAATGGGGCCTCCCGCTGCCGCCGGAGCACGATTTCTGTTCTCATCCTGAAGCAAAGTTCCTAACCCAAGGTACTATTTCTGGGTTAGCGGATTCTGTAACCTGAAGTGTATGTAACCCAAGGTACCACTTTATACTGCTTGACTGAAAAAACCTCTCAAAGCAATGTACAAAAAGAATAAAACTAAAAGTGATCAGTAAAAACAGCTAACAGCAGTTAAAAGCAGCTGCTTAAAACATTCAAATAATAATAAAAATTAGCTAAAAACAGATTAAAACACATGTAAATAGTCTACATACCTGGGTAAAGGTAAAGGGACCCCTGACCATTAGGTCCAATCATGGCCTACTTGCCTAAAGAAAAATGTTTTCAGCAAGTCCCAGAAAAAGTACAGTAAAGGAACCTGCCTGATGTCAATGGAAAGGAGTTCCAAAGTGTCACACTAACAGGTCAATGGTTATTATATATATATATGTTCTGCATATATCATATTAATATATGAATAAAAATTAAAACAAACCAAAAAACCCATGTCTCTTTCTCTAAACAGGCCCATCATCTGTGAGTGCAGCTTGTTTGAAGGGCAGAGGTACGGTGGAGACACGAGCCATTTATCCGAAAGTCTGAAGTTATAAGAAGGCGAGGAAGAGTGGTGTGAGGCTTGACTTGCGATAAGGCTGTCCCGTTGCTCGGGAAAGAAAATGGCCGACCAGCAAAGGATTCTGGGAGGCCAGGCTGCTCTGGATGAAGACCAAATGGAGGAGGAGGACCTCACGGGCCCTGAACAAGTTGAGGGATCTGGAAGACGCGGGAAAGCACCTCACAGCATCCTTCATCCCGGGAGCGTGAGGAGACTTATGAAGAGGATAACGATCCCCCGGGTTAAAGAGGAGGCAGAGGAGGGCCTGCTCCAGAGCCAGGGGTCCGAGTGGCTGGAGTCCCCCGGGGGGAAGCAGGCCCCTTGCTCGCAGCCGACAGAGCCCGCCATGCCCTGGGGAGACATCAAGGCCTTCCTGGCCCACTTTGAGGGGGCCAGCGAGGCCAAGCAGTGGGCCACCCGGCTGGGAGAAGCAGCCGAGGAGGGCTTGGGCGTCCCCAACGCCCGAGAGAGTTACGGGAAGATGAAGGCGGCCATCTTGCGCGGGGAGGCCAGCTGCAGGGAGTGGCAGCGCCAGCGCTTCCGTCTCTTCTGCTACGAGGAGGCCGAGGGACCCCGGGAGGTTTGCGGGCAGCTGCGGGATTTCTGCCACCAGTGGCTGAAGCCGGAGAGGCGCAGCAAGGAGCAGATCCTGGAGCTGGTGATCCTGGAGCAGTTCCTGGCCGTCCTGCCCGTGGAGATGCAGGGCTGGGTGAAGGGAAGCGGCCCGGAGACCTGCGGGCAGGCGGTGGCCCTGGCGGAGGAGTTCCTGCTGAGGCAGCGAGAGGGCGAGCGCCAAGAAGAGGAGGTGAGGCTGCCGAGAGGGAGAGGGCAAAGCCTGAGAGCTGCTATTGCTCCGTACAGAACAGTATTGCTCTGCCCCTGAAGTTGTGGTGCTTCAGACATGCAAGCTGGGCTGCCTTTAGCTCAGGGGTTGGGAACCTCAGGCCTGGGGGCCACTCACAGCCTCTGCTTGCCCCAGGCCACCCCTTCACTGCTCCTGCTTCCTAGTACAGTGGTACCTTGGGTTAAGTATTTAATTCGTTCTGGAGGTCTGTTCTTAACCTGAAACTGTTCTTAACCTGAAGCACCACTTTAGCTAATGGGGCCTCCTGCTGCTGCTGCACCGTCGCTGCGCAATTTCTGTTCTCATCCTGAAGCACAGTTCTTAACCCGAGGTAATATTTCTGGGTTAGCAGAGTCTGTAACCTGAAGCGTATGTAACCCGAGGTACCACTGTATTGTTGTGCTTGTTGTCTTCTCCCTACCTCAAGAGACATTGGAGTGTGACGACCTCGGGGCTGAAGCCTAGGTTGTGTGTATGGATGCCCTGGGCTGCCCAGACAATATGATTATTATCATTATATATTCATTCATATCCAGCTGTTTTTGGACTACAGCTCATTCAAAATACAGTCATACCTCAGGTTACAGACACTTCAGGTTGCGTTTTCTCGGGTTGCGGACCGCCGAAACCCAGAAGTACTGGAATGGGTTTATTTCCAGGTTTTGGCAGTCGCGCATGCGCAGAAGTGCTAAATCGCACTTTGCGCATGTGCAGAAGCACTGAATCACAACCTGCGCGTGCACAGATGTGCTGCTGTGGGTTGCGGATTCTGCGGGTTGCAAACGTGCATCCCGTTCACAACCCAAGCGTCCACTGTATGCACTTCTCTGAGTTTTGCCATACAGTTCTCTGGCCAAGTGGCATGTACAGAAATGCATATGTCGGGGTAAAGAAGTATGCATAAAAAGTAGTGAAAATAACAGCCAAAAATGCATTATATTGTTGTGGGGGAGGGGGGAATGCACTGCAAAAAAATGTGTATTTTATGCAAACTTGCATACAAAAGTGTGTTGTGGTATCTCGTCCAGAAAAATAATAATAGCAAACTGCCAAAGGAGAGTGAAGAGCTGAACTTACAATTAGAAAAATGGGGAACTGAGAGGAACTGTAATTGACAGATTTGCCCGTCCTTACTGTTGGGTTCTTGCTGCCTTTCCAGGTCTTGGGGCTGTTTGAGGAAGGAGCTGGGGATTCCCTCGAGGGTGAGCAGATCCTGTTGGATTCCAACCAGACACAGCTGGACAGTGAACTTGAGCAAGAGAGCGACCCAGCAGATGAGAGCATCTGTGGTAAGTGCAGTACGTGGGTTAGTCTTCCCTTTGTGTTGCTTCGAAACCTGCCTTTGCAACCATGAAAGGTAGAGACTTCCTTTGCCCTGCTGGGCAGAAACTGAGCCCCAGGATCTTGTCACTCATACAGTTCTCTCTTTGGATGTTGTCTCTAACAGGTGACCTTGAGGGATCCAGTGAAAACGAGGCTTCTGTGGGAAATCCAAAACAAACAGAGATTGGTGGAGCCTTGCTCAGAAGAGAAAAATGTGTTTCCCGGCACCATCCAAAACCAGGACAAACTTCCAAGAAATGGCTTAAGACAAGGAGGAAGCAGGAATGTAGCCCAGACAAAAGATCAGATGCCTCTTTCCTTGGAGTAGACGATGTCAAGGACACCCCAGCAAGGCCTGCGTCCGAGAAGGTGGAGCCCTGTGAGGAAGAAGGGGGCGATTTTGGTGACGATGCGGACTTTTTAATCGATGCCGAGGGCAAGCCCCACAAACGCTCAGAGTTTGCGACGTCCAGTCAGAGAGCTGAGTTTATGAAGCATCGCGCGGGAGCCCAAGGGGCAAGTGAGAAGATTTGCTGCTGTTTGAGCTGCGGGAAAAGCTTGCACTCCGATTTAAGCCCAGCTGAGCACGAGCAAAGTGACGCACGGGAAGAAGAGGCTTGCAGATGCTCAGACTGCGGGGGAAACCTCGACAGGGGCTCGGCACTTGTTAAGCGCGCAATAATCCATGCAGGAGAGAAGCGTTACGCGTGCTTAACCTGCGGGGAAAAGTTTAGCCTCTATTCGAGCCTCATGAAACACAAGCGCACCCACGCTGGAGAGGAGATGTATGCGCCCTTTGAGGCCGGGAAGCGAATCTGCCGGAGCGACAGCCCTCCTTCCGTGACAGAGAAAACTCTGGCGGCAGAGAAGCCTTACACATGCCCGACTTGTGGGAAGAGCTTCAGTAAGAGTTCCGGCCTCCGTTTCCACAAGAGAATCCACACCGGCGAGCGGCCTTACGCGTGCGGGGATTGCGGGAAGAGCTTCAGCCAGCGGTCCAACCTTATCCTGCACCAGAGGACCCACACCGGGGTGAAGCCTTTCCGGTGTTCCGAGTGCGGGAAGAGCTTCCTGCGCAGCTCGGACCTGGTGAGGCACGAAATCACCCACACGGGAGAGAAGCCGTACACGTGCGCCGAGTGTGGCAGGTCCTTCGGCCACAACTCAACGCTCATTGCCCATGAGAGGACCCACACGGGCGAGAAGCCGTACAAGTGCTCCATCTGCGGTAGAAGCTTCCGGCACCACTCGGGCCTTATCAAACACGAGAGGACCCACACCGGGGAGAGGCCGTACGCCTGCCCAGCTTGCGGGAAAGGCTTCAGCCAGAGCTCAGGCCTCACGCTCCACATGAGGACCCACACGGGAGAGAAGCCTTACCAGTGTTCGGCTTGCGGGAAGAGCTATAGCCAGAGGTCAAAGCTTACCAAGCACGAGAGAACTCACCTGACAGAATAACTTTACATTTTCTCATTCAGGGGGTCCGGGTGTGAGGTGGGCAGAGGTCGGACCTCAAACCTCTGGTCTGTGGGGTGCTTTTGGGGGGAAACATCAGTTACATGTGAGGGCTGCCAAACAGTGGGTTCCGTTAGCAAACCTGATTGTGGGCGCATCCCCACAGCAGTGCCATGTGGCACATTTTGACCTGTGTCCATGCCAGGTGTTGCCAAACAACACCCACAGGAGACAGTGTGCCCTCCTGAGGCACCTATGGAAATAAATAAATCACCTCTCAAACATCCACAAGTTGAAAGGGACCCTGCCCTCCCTACTCAGTTCCTGCCTGCACTGTCTCAGCCCCTCCTACATTAAATGCGCCTCTTTATAGCTGCCCACATTTCATTAGGCGCCAGGGCTTCAGAGAGATGTTCTGAATGGGAGAGAAGAGCAACTACCTTCTCTATATAAGTGGTGGCAGATGTAGGCGCCTGTTTTTTCTTGAGGGGGAAGGTGCATGCCTGCATCTTTTTGCGGCCCTGTCTCTTTTCCTGCTCTTGTGGATGTGCCCGCCATTTTGTGCTTTGCCACATCCTCACAGCAGCCATTTTGTGACAGATGCCGCTGGCCGTTTCTCAGAATTCCACTGGCCCAAAAAATGTGGCCGACCACACGCTATTGTCCTCATCAAAATGCTATCCTGTGTAATTTCCCCCTTAATTGAGACGTACTGTTGCTGTGGAAAACCTGTTGCTGTGGAATTTAATCCAATAAATTTAAAACAAACAAAGAAGCTGTAAAAAGAGATTAAATTGGGCAGGGAGGAAGGGAACGTCATTTGCTTGAGGATGACATGGTCAAGATATTGTGGAAAATGTGAACAGTACCAAGTCCACAATAAACTGTGGAAGTTAATTGTGTTTCTCAGGGCTTCAGCATGAATTGTGGGTGGTCCTCATAGACCCCAACAACTCAAGTGTCTCCCATTTGAATGTTTGTTCAAACCACAAGCTATTCCACAGCTTTTGTTGTTGTTCCAGTAAGCGAGGTGTTTGCTCTTTATTTTTCTAATCCCAACTTGTCTTTTCTGGACCCCCGAACACTGATTTTGACAAGGGTAATGTCAGTCCAGCTCACACACAGTGAGAGCGCTACTATGAGCAGACTCCAGCCCTTTTGGGAGGCTAAAAAATGGCCCCTCCTCAGGCATCAGCACCATAGTCTGCTGAGCACAGAGAGCATGGTAACTCCAGCCTCCCTCAGCTGATTGGCATGCACAGTTTTTCGGGTATTGTGATTTTATGAGGGAATATTTACTTAGACCTGCAAGTGCCGTCAGGGGGTACTGGCACCCGCAGGCCCCACTCTGGCAACCCCTGAGGAGTGACAAATCCAGAAAACATTCCAATTAAAGCAATTAAAACATTATTTTATTGGTATTTAATCTTCATCAACAATAAGCAGAACAAAAGAATAACTACAATAGATTCTGACTAAACATCAGGAAGAACGTTCTGACTGTAAGAGCTGTTTGACAGTGGAACAGACTCCCTTGGGAGGTGGTGGACTTCTTCCGTGGAGGTTTTCAAGCAGAGGTCGGGTGGCCATCTGTCACAGATGTTTTAGCTGAGATTCAGGGGGTTATACTAGATAACCCTTGGGGGGTCCCTTCCAACTCTACAATTATAGGGTTCTATGCTTATTCAAGCACGGGTGGCGCTGTGGGTTAAACCACAGAGCCTAGGACTTGCTGATCAGAAGGTCGGCAGTTCAAATCCCCGCGACGGGGTGATCTCCCGTTGCTCGGTCCCTGCTCCTGCCAACCTAGCAGTTCAAAAGCACCTCAAAGTGCAAGTAGATAAATAGGTACCACTCTGGTGGGAAGGTAAACGGCGTTTCCGTGCGCTGCTCTGGTTCGCCAGAAGCGGCTTAGTCATGCTGGCCACATGATCCGGAAGCTGTACGCCGGCTCCCTCAGCCAATAAAGCGAGATGAGCGCCGCAACCCCAGAGTCGGCCACGACTGCACCTAATGGTCAGGGGTCCCTTTACCTTATGCTTATTCAAAGGTTAGCTTAAATTTGTCACTTCCAGTTCCCTTACATAGGCTGTGCTTTGGTGCTGAAAGTAAAGAACAGCTAAATGAGCAAGTGAGGAGGCAAAATTCATAGCTGTCCCTTAGCCTGGTGGTTTTTTGGATATGCCGCTGGCGGATTATGTCCAAATTACACAGAGTTTGTGAAAATAATGAAATTGGAACAATTGAAAAAACAAACAAACATTTTTTAGAAGGCCATTACAGGGACAGGGTGTTGTTTTTGTTTGCTGTAATGTTTCTAGTATATAGAAGTCAAGCATGGAGATGTGGTTGGGGGGTAAGAAATGTTAACTGTGGGCTTCAAAGCCAAAGCAATTTTGGGTTGTGGGACCAGTAAGTCAGTTAACCAGCAAAATGCACTTTGACTTTGCAGGTCCCACCCTCTTCTTCTGATTTTAACATTGCATTTTAACATTGCAGCAACTGCTTAATGCACAGGTCAACGAGGTGCGGGAGCCCTGCCTTTTTTGGCAACGAGGCGCCTTCAAAAGGAGGAGCACAAATCTCAATCGGACAAACCTACTGGGTGCGTTTTAATCGATTCGAGAGGGGTGGTAGGTTTGAAAGGGTTAAGGGTAAAGAAAGATAAAGCGCGCCGCGCCTCGCTTCCTAGAGCGGCCCTGAGAATGCGTGGGCACGTGGGTGTGCACCGATTCGTGCTGAAGGTTCCTTCCTGTTCCGCCTTCTGGACCCGCCCCCGCCCGCCCTCCCGCTGTTGGCAGAAGTGGCACCTGGAGTTCAGCTGCAGCAGCGACCTTGCAGGGGTCGCCCTCGAAGGAGGTGAGAGATGCGCGGAGCCTCATCGGGGTGGGAAGCGAATTCAGCATTATTTTTTCCAGGCCGAGGTGAAGAGTGGAGCTTTTTATTTTGCAGTTTCCCCTTAGTTTGGAGTCCCAAAAGGACCTGCAGATTCGGTTGGTTGGTTGAAAGCCACTGCGGTGGGGGGGGACAACACACATTTTCTCTCTTTCCCACCCCACACCGTTTCCCTTTCTTTTTAAAGATAGGGTGGGGTGGGTTGCTAATAATAATAATAATAATAATAATAATAATAATAATAATAATAAATTTTTATTTATAACCCGCCCTCCCCAGCCGAAGTCGGGCTCAGAGCGACTAACAACAGTAAAAGTAACGCAGTTTACATAAAATCACAATCAATTAATAGAAATGCATTCTAAAATCAATTCATTCTAGAATTAATTCAGAATCAAATTCGGAGTGTAACTTTGGAAGCACAGAATTGGAAGGGGTCCCGAGGGTCATCCAGTCTAACCCCCTGCAATGCAGGAATCTTTTTGGCCAACATGAGACTCGAATCCACAACACTATACCGATCATTTTTTTGACCATCTAGCTGAGCTGGCTGCAGCTCTCGTAAGGTTTTGGGCAGGAGAAATTTCCAGCCTTTACATGGAGATGTCGGGGATTGAAACTGACAGTTATTGATGACTATGCTTGGCTATGCTTGGAGGAAATAATGCTTCTGAATACCAGTTGCTGGAAACCACAGGAGGTGATCGTGCCCTTGTGCTCTGATCCTGCTTGCAGGTTCATCTTATTTCAACATCCTCAGAGCCTCCCTCAGAGTGGAGACCTGGAGAAGGACCTTAGAAGAAGATCTAAAGGTCTGGGTAGGTTCATATCAGGAGACACATTCCAGAACATATTGGGGTCCTGAGCTGCGTCAGCATGTAAGAAATCTGAGTTTGTAAGAAATCTTTTATAAAAAAAAACATTTACAATATACAGTGCAGCTGTTTGCAGAAGTATTTTATATTCATTAAGAGTGAGAGAGAAGGCTAAGGGATGTCTAGCAGCCCCCCCTCTAGGGCCCGGGGGGGGAGAGAGTGCAGTCTCCAAAGGCCAGTTGATTGCCAAATGACTGATATTTGTGGAACACAGTTTAATATTGCAAACAGTTTTGCCTAATAACTTAGTTTGGAAGATACTGATTTGATAAAGCTCAAAAGGAAGGTTTGGACAATTATAAAAAAACACATTTGTTTTCAAATAGGGGCAAAAATGTGCTGAGGCTTTTCTTTTTCTCACAAACAGGGAGAATTGGGCTTGTCCTGAGCTGATGGCATCACTGCCATTCCTTCCCAAAACTGTGACACTGCAGAAGGTTGTATCGGATCAGCCTGTTGAATGAGCATCAGGGTGAGCATCAAACTCATGGGCTGTGGGACGGCGAAGACTTCATGGTGGGCTCTTCTGAGAGCAGCTGTAAGCCTGAGGAAGACAACGGTTGACTTCAGAGATGTCTCTTGTGGAACGAAAGAGGGTGTCAAAATGGGAGTCGGCAGGAAACCAGGACCAAGATGTGCCTGAGAAGTCAGGAGCGAAGGTGGAGGAGCTGGATGCAAAGGGCCGTGGGTCAGGGGACCGAGCGGAGGAAAAGCAAGAGGGGAAGGAAAACCCTCAAATTATCCAGTGTGGAGCCACTGAGGACTTGCTGAGATGGCCGCTGCTCCCTCAGGTCAAGCAAGAAGCAGATGACAAACTGACTGAGCACTGGGAAGCCCAGTGGCAAGGATTCTTGAAGGCCACACCATCCCTTCGCTCGACACTTGATGACCCGCCGTCGTATCCGCCATGGAGCGACTCGATGGCCTTTCTTGCCTCCTTTGAGGGAGCAGCTACCGTTCGCCGCTGGGCTCGAGGAGAGTGGGTAACCCGTCTCTCACCTTCCTCCGGCAGAGAAGCGGACCGAGCTTCCAGCCCCCTGAACGTGGCCCAGGTGGGGTCTTCCGGGAAGGGTAGGGAAGCCTTTGTGGGGACAGAGATGCAGGACCCACAGCTGTGTCCGCAGAAGGCCCAGGGCCTCCGGGAGGTTTGCTGCCGACTCCGGGAGCTTTGCCAACAGTGGCTGACGCCCAAGACACCCATGGAGGAGCAGGTGCTGGAGCTGGTGATCCTGGAGCAGTTCGTCTCCATCTTGCCGCCGGACATGCAGAGCTGGGTCAGGGAGCGCTGCCCAGCAGCGTGTGCCCAGGCAGTGGCCCTGGCTGAGGCCTTTCTGCTGAGGTGTCGAGAGGCCGAGAAGCAGCAGCGTGAGGTGAGCATCTCTTTTTATTATTTTTATTATTATTTTTATTGGTTTTCACATTACAATACAGATGTACCCAAGCCAACACCATTTCTGCCCCATTCCCCCATACATTCACATTTCTATTTCCTCAATCCATATATTATTCTTTTCTCCTTCCTCCCACTTCCCTCCGCCCCCACTCGATTTGCTCCACATTATACAATTTACAATAATCTTTGCATTCTACAATCTTCTCAAATCACCTAGATATTCTTATTATCTTTCCTTACTAATTTTTCTTCCATCCAGTACTTCACATTTTAATCTAGGCATATTAGCATATCTTTTTTTTGAGCAATATATTCATCAAAACATTTCCACTCCTTTTTTTAATTTTTGATTCGACTGATTTCTTATTATAACAGTTAATTTTGCCAAAATTAAATATTCATTTAGTTTACAAATCCATTCCTCCTTTGTGGGTAATAGTTTGTGACTTCCATGAGGTGAGCATCTCTTGCCCCGATGGAGGGAGGACTGGCATGGGCTGCAGAGCAGATCTGAAGTGTCAGAAGGCAGACTTCTGGCGGGAGAGGGCAAGGATGGGTGCTGAGATGGTGCATGTGTTCACCCCCCATCTCCCTGCAACTGGAAGGGCTGTAGCTCAAAGGCAGCACATCTGCTTTGCATGCAGAAGGTTCCAGGTTCGATCCTCGGCCTTGGTGGGTAAGGGCTGGGAATGTCTCCCCCCTCCAACCTTGCAGAGCCACTTGCAGGTAGACAATAGTGCAGGTAGACCAGGGGTCAGCAAACTTTTTCAGCAGGGGGCCAGTCCACTGTCCCCCAGACCTTGTTGGGGGCCAAACTATATTTTTTTGGGGGGGGGAAGAACGAATTCCTATGCCCCACAAATAACCGAGAGATGCATTTTAAATAAAAGCACACATACTATTAATATAAAAACACCAGGCAGGCTGATTTCCGGACTGTCCGCGGGCCGGATTGAGAAGGCGATTGGGCTGGATCCCGCCCCCGGGCCTTAGTTTGCCTACCCATGAGGTAGATAATGCTGAGCTAGGTGAACCAGCAATTGCGTGGCTCAAGATAATGTAGCTTCAAACATTATTTCATATTCTATGCTACTTTAACTATCTAGATCTACTTTACCTGTAAAGGTAAAGGTAAAAGGTAAAGGACGCCTGGATGGTTAGGTCCAGTCAAAGGCGACTATGCGGTTGCGGCGCTCATCTCACTTTCAGGCTGAGGAAGCCAGTGTTTGTCTGCAGACCGCTTTCTGAGTTAAGTGGCCAGAATGACTAAACCACTTCTGGTGCAACGGGACACCGTGACAAGTGCCAGAGCACACGGAAACGCCATTTACCTTCCTGCAGTAGCAGTACCTATTTATCTACTTGCACTGGCATGCTTTCAAACTGCTAGGTTGGCAGGAGCTGGGACAGAGCAACGGGAGCTCACCCCGTCGCGGGGATTCGAACCACCAACCTTCTGATTGGCAAGCCCAAAAAGCTCAGTGGTTTAGACCACACAGTACAAGAGTTACTTCCTACATAAGGAAAACAAGTGAGGCAGAGCTACAATGCGCAGAGTGGTTTAAATATCAGTCCCTCTTTTTGTAGCTGTTTGAGGACAATAGAGGGTTTCTTAACAATGCTCAGCACCCCCAGAAAACTACAGTTCCCTGGATGCTCTGGCGTCATATAATTCTGCTTTAAATGCAGCGTGCAGATGCGCCAGAGTGCAGTGTGTGTTGGAAACCAGCTATTAGACCCATTGCTGCCCAGCTAACTTGTAATGTTGCTCGCAAAGGCATTCACATGGGTGACTTTGGGAAGGGGCGCATGTGTCGGTATGTGTGCCGTCTGTGCGTGCGCACGGCATCCAGCCCTTGCCTGTAGCTTTTCCCTTTTCAGCCCCGCCCCCCTGCACTGAGGCAAGACCTTCACTGCTGCTGTTGCAGGTCCCGGGGCTTCTGGAGACGACAGCTCTGAACTTCTCAACGGCTGAGTGGACGCTTTCCAACATCTGGCAGAAACACCTCAGCAGAGGGAGCAAGCTAGAGGGGGACAGAGATGCCGGCTTGCTGGGTAAGGAGAGAAGCATGGTATTGGCAGTAGACAGCAACATTAATAATGGGATTTCGGTGCTGGCTCCTTTTAAATAGGGAAGTTAAGATTCTAGTCCTTCATGCTGTCTTCCTTGGGATGTTATCAGGTTCTTCTTCCTGCCACTTGTTGGGAAAGGGGCTCTGGATTTTTATTTTTATTTTTATTTTGTACTGTGTTTCACCCCCCCCCCCTTCTTCCCAAAGGAGCCAAAGGCAGGAAACAGTGAGTGTTAAAAAAGAATTTTAAAAAATGATAGATAAAACTTTATTTGTATCAGCCAATGGCCATAGCAACAGTAAAACATTACAGTATATGCAGAAAAGGAAATTTGATATATGAGCACAATTTAAAAATCATAGAACTTCTTTAAAGTGTCTTAAAAACAATTGCAGCACATGCACACTGGGAAGGATCTCTGCTGAAAAGACTGGTTGGTCTTCAGCAGACAGCAAAAAGACAGCAGAGATGGGAGGAGATTCCCCCCGCTACACTACAGGCCTGATTCCTACATTGCACAGAACAGAACTTATAATAAGGTGGCATTTGCAGTAGCCTCCCGCCCCCTGCAGAATACAGCAATCAATTGAGAATATAGGAATGAAAGGATCTTTCAGGTATCCTGGCCCCGAGCTATATAGATAGCCTTTATACACCCAAGCCATGTGAGTTTTAATCTGTTTTTAGTCTCTTGCTGTTTTAATTTTTCAAATGTCTTCGATTGCTATTTTTCTTTGTTTTGTTTTTTGTAATCTGCCTTGGTAGAGAATGAGAGAGTTGTATTCCACGATCAAACAGCTCTTAACCGCCAGAAAATTTGTCCAGCTGGTGGTTTTGGTCTTGTTTTACAATCAAGAAGTGGATTAATTTTATGAAATACAGTGGTACCTCGGGTTACAGACGCTTCAGGTTACAGACTCCGCTTCAGGATGAGAACAGAAATCGCATGGCAGCCAGAGGCCCCATTAGCTAAAGTGGTACCTCAAGTTAAGAACAGTTTCAGGTTAAGAACAGACCTCCAGAACAAATTAAGTTCTTAACCTGAGGTATCACTGTAAATAAACAAACCAGCATCTTGAACTTGGCCTAGTAGCTAATTGGCAATCCATGTTGCAGAATAAAAAGGTAAAGGTACCCCTGACCGTTAGGTCCAGTCACAGACGACTCTGGGGTTGCGCGCTCATCTCGCTCTATAGGCCGAGGGAGCCGCCATTTGTCCGCAGACCGCTTCTGGATCATATGGCCAGCATGAGTAAGTCGCTTCTGGCGAACCAGAGCAGCGCACGGAAACGCCGTTTACCTTCCCACTGGAGCGGTACCTATTTATGTACTTGCACTTCGACGTGCTTTCAAACTGCTAGGTGGGCAGGAGCAGGGACCGAGCAACGGGAGCTCACCCCGTTGTGGGGATTCGAACCGCCGACCTTCTGATCGGCAAGCTCAAGAGGCTCAGTGGTTTAGACCACAGTGCCACCCGCGTCCCACATGTTGCAGAATACATCCACACAAAAAAACACTGCCCTACCCAGGGCTGGGGTGCATTTCTCCTAGGCACAAGGTATGACTCACGTGCCAACTCTCTTTTATTTTTACCTTATTCCAGGTGGGTGGCGAAGCGAGGATGAGAAAAACCACTTACTCAGAAGAAGCGAGCAGATGACAACACTGAGACAGGCCAAGGAGAACGTGGTCCAATGTTCTAACCAGGGGGATGCCCTTAAGAATCTGGACAGGCCAGAGAGGAAGCAGGAGCCCCTCAGAGGGATCAAGCCCAATGGACTGTCCCGCTGCAGTGGAGCAAAGGACAATGGCGACCTCAGCGTGGCTGGGACTCTGCAAGGACTTTCCAAGGGTGAAAGCGAGGACCTCTCGAGGGTGTGTCCCAACCGCCCAGCACCCGAGGGAGTGAACGCCGACGTGAAAATATACAACTGCGCGGATTGTGGGAAGAGCTTTTCCCGCAGTTCGAACCTCATGAGCCACCAGAGGACCCACGCGGGCGACAAGCCGTACAAATGTTCGGACTGCGGGAAGGGCTTCACCCGCAGTTCGAACCTGATCAACCACCAGAGGACCCACACAGGAGAGAGGCCTTACACATGTCTGGACTGCGGGGAGAGCTTTTCCCGAAGCTCGCAGCTCATCAGCCACCGCCGGATCCATACGGGCGAGAAGCCGTACCAGTGCGCCGAGTGCCGGAAGTCGTTCAGCTTGCGCTCCCTCCTGATCCGCCACCAGAAGATCCACACGGGCGAGAAGCCGTACCAGTGCGCCGAGTGCGGGAAGAGGTTCATCGAGAGCTCTGAGCTCATCACCCACGAGAGGACCCACACGGGCGAGAAGCCCTACAAGTGCGGCGTTTGCGGCATCAGCTTCTGCCAAAGCTCGAACCTCTTGGCGCACACCCGGACCCACACGGGGGAAAAGCCCTACCGGTGTGCCAGCTGCGGGAAAAGCTTCAGCCGCAGCTCGAACCTCATTGTGCATGAGAGGACGCACACGGGCGAGAAGCCCTACGAGTGCTCCTACTGCGGGAAAGGCTTCAGCCAGAACTCCCGCCTTCTCAGCCACAAGAGAATCCACACCAGGGAGGCCATGTGAAAAGTGCTCTGCTCTCGGCTCGCGAGAGAGGGAGAAAAAGCAAAGCCAGGCACGTTTCGGACAAATGGGGACTTCGAAAACTCCGGCTCTGTTAGGCGCAAGAATGTCTGTGCAGAACGGAAGCGGGGGAACCTCTGGGAGCTGCTGAACTAGAATTCCCATTGTCCCTTCTCCCTGGGACGGATGGGAGTTGTAGCCCAGCACTGTTTAGAGCAGTTTCCCAAACTTGGGTTTCCTGCTGTTTTTGGACTACAACTCCCATCATCCCTAGTTAGCAGGGCCAGTGGTCAGGGACGATGGGAACTGTTGTCCAAAAACAGCTAGAGACCCTGGTTCAGAGGGCTGCTGTTCCTGATGCAGAAGGGCATGGTTAAGAAAATAGTTTCTGGTGGCTGTAGGGAGAGATTGGGTAGGGATTTTGATGCTGCAGAAGCTGAGCTCTTCCTCTGCCTTGTCCCAAGGATCCTGGCTCTTCATCCCCAGATTGAGCCTGATCCGAGACTTACTCTGAAGCAGAGGTTTCCAGTCGCCCTCTGATGAGCACTTCTTGGACTGAGACGTCTTACGAAACTCATGTACCGTTTTGGAGTTCCTGCTTCCACCGGGTCGGCGTGCGATGGTTATTTTATTTGCCCCAGTGCAGTTACTTGAAATCTGCTTATGGCTTTGCTTAATCTTTTTCGTTGCTGCTTTTGTCCTGCACGTGCTTGAGTTTGAGATACTTGAAACAATTTAATAAAATTCCAATGGAAAAAATAGAATAAGAAATGTTTATAGTACATTACTTTCCCCCCCTCTCTCTCCTAGTCAATAATGTATTGATGTAGGATTAGATTCAGGAAGAAGATGGGTGGCTCAACTAGAATTGGTCGGCTCCACTGGTCATCGGCTCTCCGGCGCCACCTACTGTCGGGCTCCCTGCCCTCCACCCTATCATTCTCGATGGACATCAGCCGCTGCTGTTCATCACCATTTCTCCCTTTTTTTTGCTTCCAACGGTGGCCCTTTAAAAGGGTTAAAACCACAGAGCAATGATTCCCAGAGAAGCCAAGAAATTTGAAAAGGAGGAGGGGGCGGACTCTAAATACTGCAAAGTCCCTTCCTCCTCCAGCTCCTCCTTTATAGAGAAATGATAGCATTCTCATCCAGGCATTTGCAACACCCACGAAAACAAACCCCATTATTCTGTTCTGCTACTGTTTCCCAACCTCTTTCCCTTTTGTCTCTTATAACAGAGGGCATACCCACAGGTGTAGTTTGTGGATGAAATTCATTCTGCTATACAAGTCTTAAAGGGCCAGGGGCTCCAGTCACCAGTCTGAACAATACTGCCTCCAATTGTTGTGTTCTTTCATACAATTAAATGCACCTCCATCTAAATAATTTTTTTAAGCTGCACATGGCTGGTACTCTTCCTATTAACATGATAGCTTTCTTTGTTCAGGTAATTTGTTTTAAATAAAATAATATAAAATAAAATATGCCCTAAAAGACAGTCTGAAATTTTTGATATTATGATATTTAACAAATGCATTTAAGTCCCGCCCAGGGTACTAATTGTACAGTTCAGAAACAGCATGATAATAGCTGTAGCTTTTCTCGAAAAGTAATTGTTATGTACTGAGTTGAATAGGATCCAAAAGGCAGCATTCTGATTGGTCCTAGAACAATAGGATCCAGAATGCAGCAGTCTGATTGGTCCACAGGAGCCACCCAATCCAGCTCCAGGTGGAAATGAATCTGCAACCTGATTGGCCTACAGGGGAATTCTGGAATTAGCCAATCACGTGGGGCCCATTGTGTAAATAATGTATATAAAGCAGACATTCTGGGGGAACTTCCATTCCTCCTCACCACTATGAGCTGAATAAAGAGCATGAAATCCACTCTCAACTCCAAGTAAATTTCAGTAATCAAACTCCTGATTTATTCCTCGTTCTGCACCTGTAATATGTGCAGTTCCAGCACTTTGGCTACCGGGAGGCTGAGGGTCCCCACGAGGTCTGCAGCCCCCTCTGGTTCCTGTGCTACCAGTGGCTGAAGCCGGAGAGGCGCACCAAGGAGCAGATCCTGAAGCTGCTGATCCTGGAGCAGTTCCTGGCCGTCCTGCCCTCGGAGATGCAGAGCTGGGTGAAGGATCGCGACCTAGAGACCTGTGTTAACAGAAAAATCTGAGGGCTCCCTTGGACACCAACCAGGATAACTTGGAGCAAAACAGCAGCCTGTAGGCTTGGCCTTTATTGAATACTGTCACGACAGGACTCCCACCCGCAACAAGATGAAGCAAAATGGAAGCCCAGAACAAAAGAAGACCCCAACTTTTATTAGTTACTAATCCCCCAAACTACACCCCTGAGACTACATCACAAAAAGGAGGGGTTGAGGGAGGAGTTGTGGTGGTAACCTGAGTGTCCTGTCACCTGGCTGGTTCCCTTCTCTCCCCCTCCCCATGAGTCACTTCCAGGAGACAAAGGGGAGTTGACAGTTTCCTGCCCCCTGAGGGAAGATCTGATCATTGTCCTTTGTTTCAGTCCGTGTTGAATCCACTCCCATATGCAAGTTCTTTGTGATCTTGATGGTCTTCTGTCTAGGACCATCAGGGTTGGCATAGCAGCTGGGCAGGGCCTCCTGTGTATGTGCTGGTATGCTCAAGGGATTATGGCTGGCCTGTATCAAACCTTCCCCATATTGTAGTCCTTCCTTCATGGAGTAAAACAAAAGTGGAACAGTGCAGATCCGAAGTATGGTTGATTTTCTATGAATTTATAACAGAAGCGTAGGGTATGTTGTGTGTGTGTGTGTGTGTGTGTGTGTGTGTGAAGTTTGTAGAAACTGAATGATGGGGAAGGGGGGTGTTTCCTGCAACACCTTCACCCTGGCAGAGGACTTCATGCTGAGGCAGGAAGAGGAGCCCCTGGGGGCAGGCAGCGAAATCTCCCAGCCTCTCGGGGCGGAAGAGAAGGGTTTGGGGGCGCTGTTGCCTTTGCAACATATGGAGAAAGTGGTATGGGTCAGCCTTTCCCCTCTGCTCTGCCTCTCCATCCCCCCCCAACTTCCCCTCTTCTTCTCATTTTCCCTGCCCGGACTTCCCTTCTGCTCCAAACCTAAATTGTTTGTTACCTAGACTAGGATTTTTCAAATCTTCTACTCCCAGGCCCTAGTTGATGGGCCTGGAGATTTCTGAGATAGATCTGAGAAATAAATGGTGGCGGATGGAGGCAGAGTTGGGTATAATCAGTGAGGAAGGAATTGGATAATTTTCTCTTGCTTATCCCTCTTTGCCAGTTGCCAAAGGATCTTCCTTTGCCGTTGTGGCATTTGCCTGTTTGAAAATGTCCATAGAGGGGAAAAGAAAGGGTTAATATGTAGACCAATAGGAAAGCCGGAGGCGGAGCCTACCTGTTTATAAAAGGGCTTTGCCCAAGGTTTGGGTGGTAGTAGTTGGTTGGTTTTAGTGGGTTGATTGGTTGGGCAGTTGGAAAAGCGGTTGGCAGACAGTTGGAATTAGAGAGACAGTTAGTGCAGTTGGTTCTTGTGTGAGGGGAGGTAGAAGAGTTAGAGACAGGATAAAATAAGACTAAGAAGGTAAAGAGTAACAACATTTTGAATGCGGTTAAAGTTTATTTGTGTTTGCAATAAACTACACACTTCTTTGGGATGCGGGTGGCGCTGTGGGTTAAACCACAGAGCCTAGGGCTTGCCGATCAGAAGGTCAGCGGTTCGAATCCCAGCAACAGGGTGAGCTCCCATTGCTCGGTCCCTGCTCCTGCCAACCTAGCAGTTCGAAAGCACGTCGAAAGTGGAAGTAGATAAGTAGTTACCGCTCTGGCGGGAAGGTAAACGGCGTTTCCGTGCGCTGCTCTGGTTCGCCAGAAGTGGCTTAGTCATGGTGGCTGTACGCCGGCTCCCTGGGCCAATAATGTGAGATGAGCGCCGCAACCCCAGAGTCGTTCACGACTGGACCAAATGGTCAGGGGTCCCTTTACCTTTACCTTTTTTACACTCTTCTTTGTTAACTTAAGAACCTGACTGAGTCTAAGTTATTTACCGGGGAGGACCTGGTTCGTGGCAGCAGATCAGAGGTGTACGGGTGAATAGTCTGTGAGATGACTGGGGGCTCCATACAAATGCCAGAGCCATGTACACACATTCACACCACATTCCCCCGCCCCCTCCACGAAGAATCTTGGGAACTGTAGTTTGTGCTGGGAATTATTTGCCACTCACAGAGCTTCAAGCAACAGTTCCCTGGATCCTTTAAGGAGGAAGTGTTCTTCAAGTGTGCTCTAAACCTACACAGCCCTTGTGGCAAGGAGTTCCGTAGCTCAGCTCAGGTATTAGCTCTGGGAAGAGTTGTGACTCCAGGTTGATGGATAGTATTACCTCTTGTGGGTGCATGTGCCACAGTTTTAACTAATCCAGCCATGTGGATATTGAGAGAGTGTGGATTCCGGAGGCCAAGCTATCCTAGTCCAAAAACAGCTGAAACTTGCAAACTAAGGGGGTATTGTATTTGCCAAACTAAAGAGGAGTGGCAGGTTAAACTGTTTGAGTACACAGAATTCGTGATTATGACAGAAAAGGTCAGGGACCGATCGACCCAAACAGATGCAGTTAACAAGGAACTAAAAGAACCACACAGAGGAGGTCAGAAGTCATCAGGCGGAGAAGAAACCGCTGTACTTTATTGGATGGAGAAAAATAATCATTTCCTTAATAACAATTTAAACAATTTATTTAACTAAAACAATAACATGTATCCATGTTTCTTAACTGATGTGTTTAAACAATTAAAAAAAACAGACTGAGTTTTAGCACACATGAAAAACTTAAAACAAATCCTTATTTCCTGATGAATAGCATTTGGACTATAATGTAACAGAAATATATATAGAAAGATTTTCCTTCGAAAGCATTTTATTTTAAAAATCCAATTTAAATAAAAAAATCCAATTTTTGGAAGCAAGATTGGAAGGACTATATTGCATATATACAGAAGCAATGTACACAGGATTTTTTAAAGTCTTGTAAAGACATTATGATTGGACCATAAGTAATTTTAATGATTTCATAATTTAAAATGGACATGCAGTAGGATGATAAACAATGGAACCAGGGAAGGGAATAAGGGGAAGTCAACTCTATTTTCCCCCTATGTTTGAATATGTATTGTTGCTTTTATTTTTTGTTGGTTTTGGAAAATTAATGAAATAAATAAAATAATATTTTTTTTAAAGCAAAAAAAAAAAAAAGAAAAGAAAAAGAAAAAGCGGCTTTACCTCTTTCCTGCACCCTGGCATGCTTTAATCTCAGTGGGCCTTGGGCCACAGGCCAGGCAGAATTAAACACTCTCCTCTTCTTTAGTGATGCTATAATCTGTCAGCAGAGTGACACTGATTTCGGAGCCTGTGACCGACATGGCCCTGGTGGGAGTTGCACTCTGGACGATGCGGGAATGGCCCGGAGGGGTCTTGGCTTGGCAGCACAGGACTTCCTTCTTAAAATGTTGGCGGAAACTTTTGCTCAGCCAGTAGAGAGCAAAGGGGTTGACGCAGGAATTGCTGAAAGCCAAAGCCCGGGAGAATATTGTGGCAACGAGGTGGAAGGTGGATGTGTCGACGGAAGCGTAGTAAGTGAAGGAACGATAAAGGTAAAGGACATGATTCGGGAGCCAACAGAGGGCAAACAGGCCAACCAAGACCAGCACAGTTTTGGCGACTCTCTTGCGAGATTCAATCTGCAGGGGGAAATCGTTGCACATGTAAAAAACCCCACATTTTTAAATTAAAAAATCTGCAGGCGAGAGTCACAAAAAGCAATGTGTACGCCAGATACCCCCACCCCACCCCGTGTACATCGAGAAAGGGAGCCCTCTGAAGAAGGTCGTTTATCCTTAAACTACTGTCAGGGAGCATTGTGAACAGATTGAGAAATGTGTGAAAGCTTGGGAATGTTTAGAGGAGTGTACAGATGAACTCTTTGACTTCTTGCATGCTAGAGACAATTGTGTGGCTCACAAACCCTTCAGCAAATTGAAATAAATGTTAATATAAGCCTGTGTCCTCCTCGTGCATAGCTGATGAAAACCTGAGTCTGTTCAGTTTGAGTAAACACGCAGCTCTGCACCTGTGATATGAAAGTGAATGCAGCTAGCTCTGTCGTAATTCTGGGAGAATTTAAGAGTTGCCATCAGGATACCTGATGGCACCTATGTTATGTACAGTGGTACCTCGGGTTAAGAACTTAATTCGTTCCGGAGGTCCATTTTTAACCTGAAACTGTTCTTAACCTGAAGCACCACTTTAGCTAATGGGGCTTCCCGCTGCCGCCGCGTGATTTCTGTTCTCATCCTGAAGCAAAGTTTTTAACCTGAGGTACTATTTCCGGGTTAGCATAGTCTGTAACCTGAAGCGTCTGTAACCCAAGGTACCACTGTAGAAGATTTGTGGTTGCTTAACAAAGTGTTTCTGTAGACTTCTGATATTAAAGATATTTCCTGTCCAAAAAAAATTAAATCTGCATACAATCTCTTTAAAAAATAATAATAATTTTTGGCTAAAGATTTTCCTCGTTCACAAAAGCACATGCATTGCCTCTTTCTTCAGGTTGTGTTTCCTACAGATCAGTTTCATCGGTGTCATATACATTTTAAGGTTAGGAAGAAAAGAGTTGGGGAGGGAGAGTGGTGGTGGTAAAGCTTATGTTCTTTTACTTAGTGGATGTGTGGGGTTTTGTGTCAGCGTCAGCTGGGTAGGTTCTTCTTTCTATTTGTTTATTATTATTTGGGGTTTGTTTGCATTTGTGGGGTGGGTGGGTGTTTTTGAATCGGGTTAGCCATATTGATTCGTTTGCTGACGGTGGATTCTTGTCGTTGTCTTGTTGGGTTGCGTATGTGATAAAGGGAACCAAACCGGGGTGAAGGCGTCTTCTTCTTTTTGTCCCTGGGGTACCATTGGTCCATGTTTATTTCTGACAGGTCTCTCCAGTGTCTGGCTATGAAGCTTCTGGCTGCTGAGAGTAGATGAGTTATGAGCTCTTTATAAGTGGGCATTATTATCTTGGAAGATGTTCAGTAGGGCCAGTTCTGGGGTGACGTCTAATACCTGTTTAGTTACAGTCATACCTCATGTTACGTCCGCTTCATGTTACGTTCTTTCAGGATACAGCCCACGGTGACCAGGAAGTACCGGAAAGGGTTACTTCTGGGTTTCGCCGCTCGCGCATGCGTAGAATCACAAAATGATGTCACGTGCATGCGCAGAAGCGGCAAATCGCAATCTGCGCATGCGCAGACATGCCGCTGCAGGTTGCACTCTTTTCATGTTGCAAACAGGCTTCTGGAATGGATCCCGTTCACAACCAGAGGTACCACTGTATTTTGCTTATTTCTTCTATGACTGCTGTCCAGAAGGGTTGGATTTTAGGGCATTCCCACCACATGGGGAGGTATGTGCCTGTGGAGGTGCACTCTCTCCAGCATTTTGGTGAGGTTCCTGGGCGTATTAGCGCTAGTTTCCGTGGTGTTAGGTGCCACCTGTAGGTGAGTTTCAGAGTGAGTTCTTTTCTTTTCGCTGATATGGACTTTAAGGGAGGTTTAGACCACATTCTGGTCTATTGGGTGGGGTTAATTTTGTGGCCTATGTTGTCCTCCCATTGTTGAGGAAGGTGTGCAATTGGTGGTGTGTTAGCCAGGTTATTTGGGTGTCCTTCTGCATACAATCTTGAAAGAAAATAGCCCCAAATCAACATGGCGGTAAAGGCTAGACCAGTGTCCCTGAACCTGGTGCCCTCCAGATGTTTTGGATAGCAACTCTCACCCCCAGTCAGCTCTGCTAGCTCAGGATGATGGGAGTTGTATTTTGAAACATCTGGGAGGCACAAGCTGTATTGAAGTTTCTCTGGGCGGGAGCTATGGTTTATGTGTTGGAGGAAACAAAAGGAACTCTCCATCCTGCAATTTTATTTATTTGCAGAAGGTTAGGAGATTTTAATAGTTCAAGAAGATTTGAGTGGCTGACCAACTTAAATGTCAAATACTGACAATGTGTTTTTAAAGTATTAACTTTTCTTGGAACAACAACAAAAATGCTTTAATCGTCAAAATATTTGTTACCTTGGAGAATTACAAAAAGCCTAGGGTACTCCCTTACCAAAGAGTTTCCCACTGAATTCAATGGGACTTACTTCTGAGTACAGGATTGGACCTGCTCACTTTGGAAAAAACAGTAGAATTCTTCTGCTGCATGCTCATTGATTATGGTCAAAACCTTTGTCAAAGCAAGGTTCAGACAAACACCAACAGCATTTTATCAAATGTATTTTGTGTTGGGATTTTGCCTATGTGCAGCTTCATACAAAGCAATTAAGAGTTGGCCGAAGGCCAAGAAGACTGAGCAGAGGGAGTTATTCTGCCTAGAGATCTGGGACCTTGGATACAACTCTGCTATTGGTCGAGGTTTCCACTTAGGCATGATGACTCATAAGCTTCCCTGACTGGAAGTGTGGTGTTCTGAGAGTCGTTTGGAGTTTGTTAAGAGAGAGCTAGTTGAAGGTCCGTATCTGTTCATGTATACAGCAACTTGTAGAGTCTGCTGTAAATAATAAACACCTCTAAGTAACCAAGTTACTAGTAGCAGCGTCTTGTTCCTGCTTCATCCTTCCTGCCTGCAACTGATTGCTTCTGGAAGTCTGCGTATGCTCTACTATACTCAGTTGGGTCTGGCTAAGATCGTGCAACAGGTTAAAGTTGCGAAACACTAATACGGTGGTACCTCGGGTTACATACACTTCAGGTTACATACACTTCAGGTTACTGTCTCCGCTAACCCAGAAATAGTACCTCGGGTTAAGAATTTTGCTTCAGGATGAGAACAGAAATCATGCTCCAGCAGCGCAGTAGCAGCAGCGGGAGTCCCCATTAACTAAAGTGGTGCTTCAGGTTAAGAACAGACCTCCGGAACAAATTAAGTTCTTAACCCGAGGTACCACTGTATTTTGTTCACTGGTAACAGAGACATCCAGTAATACCAATTCAACTGTACATTTTGTGGGGGGGGGGGAATGAAATTAATTGTTTAATACTCTTAACGAACCACAGCTTCTTCAAGCTGCACCTGCAAATAAAGTTTGTCCTTTGCAGGCAGGGCTTGAATTCAAGCCATGGCGACAAAGAAATGGCCTTTTTCGCACAACTTCATCAATATATTTGAGCTTGGCTAGGTATGACCAGAGATTTGCCAACCAAACCCTCTCAGTGGTAGAGGAGAACATTTGTGGCTTTCCGTTCCATATCTTCTCAGCACAGACGATCAACTGGGCATAGCCTGCCCCTGATAAACCAGGTGAGAGTTAAAAGAAAGTAAGGTTTGATGCAGGAGACGAGTGAAAGCGATGTTTCCCATCAATGAACTGAAATCTGGCCTTCAACTCCCTGAAGCAGATGACCACTAGTAGTTAAAAACCACTGTTCAGGTCAGCACAACATACGTCTCAGTAGCACAGTTAATTAACATTGCTGATTAGCTACTTAATTAAGCAAAGTGGTGCTTTCCAGGTGCATGGCTCCTCCCTCACTTATTGATACAACTTTTGGTCCATAAGTGAATAAGCTTCTGCTATGGGCTTCCAGGGAGACGGACTCTCGATCAGCCTTGTGCCAGAGCAACAACCCCAAACATCTGGAGGGCACCTGCTTGGCGAAGGCTGCCCTAGATCTCTACTTACCTGCTTGCGAGCATGGCTGTGCTCTTCTGCCGGCATGTTGGATGTGCTTTTGTACAGCGCCTTTGCAATGAGAAAGTAGTAGATCGATATAACTGCTAGCGGTATGATATAAAACATCAAGAAGCACACCAGAGAATGAGCTTCCTGGATGATTCTCTCGGAGACGGGGTAAGGAGCGCAGGTCTCAAAGGAGCCGTTTTTATCAGGAATGTGAAAGGCGTAGAGGTCGGAGGACACGGCCTCTGGAACGGCTAATAACATGGAGAAGATCCAGACGGCGGCGGCTTTGCAGCAGGTCTTCAGGACGGCATCAGCCCTTTGCAGTTCCAAGGGCTTCACAATTGCTTTATACCTGGAATGGCAATTAAGGTCAGGGTGTTGAAAGCAATGAAAGCACTGAGCGAAATCAAAGGAACACCCCGTTTCCCCAGAACAGTCTCCCTGGCATTCTCTGTGCCCCATCAGACTCCGGGAAATGTGTTTGGCTTCCAAGCTTTTGGAACAATCTGTTACGAATGCCTAACTCTTAGGTGCATATGGGAATTAATGAAATTGAACGCAGTTGGGTTTGCTGATCTCAAGACTGTTTGGCCAAATATATTGGGCCTTGGAGATTCTATTCTGCCTTTTGGTTGGGGCTTCATCCACACTATGGGTAGGCAAACTAAGGCCCGGGGGCCGGATCTGGCCCAATCGCCTTCTCGGTCCAGTCCGCAGACGGTCCGGGAAGCAGCGTGTTTTTACATGAGTAGAATGTGTGCTTTTATTTAAAATGCATCTCTGGGTTATTTGTGGGGCATAGGAATTCATTCATTTCCCCCTCCTCCCCCCAAAAAATAATCCGGCCCCCCACAAGGTCTGAGGGACAGTGGACCGGCCCCCTGCTGAAAAAGTTTGCTGACCCCTGATCTACACTGATAAATGGGCTGCAAAGGTTTTCTGTCATTCTTACACTTCAATTTTTGCTCTTCCTGAACTGCTTTAATAAACCACTAGGTGGCATCAAGACACAGCTCACTTTATCCTGTCTTTTGGCGCTTGGTTTGTATCATCATTCATTCTTAAGGAAATCAGCCCTGAGTGCTCACTGGAAGGACAGATTGTGAGGCTGAGGCTCCAATACTTTGGCCACCTCATGAGAAGAGAAGACTCCCTGGAAAAGACCCTGATGCTGGGAAAGATGGAGGGCACAAGGAGAAGGGGATGACAGAGGACGAGATGGTGGGACAGTGTTCTCGAAGCTACCAGCATGAGTTTGACCAAACTGCGGGAGGCAGTGGAAGACAGGAGTGCCTGGCATGCTCTGGTCCATGGGGTCATGAAGAGTTGGACATGACTAAACAACAACATTGTATCATCACCACCACCAACCATCGTTATCACTATCATATAAAGTGGGAAATGTTGTTCTTCCAGATGCTAGCAGTTTAATCATTTGGGATTTGTTCCAAATATTCCATGTCACATTCCGCTTCCGTTATTCAGGAATCAAGAGTTAACATTTTACATATCTGAGACAAATTGCTAAAAAATACAGTTGCTTCCATTAACAGAAAGGGAGGTCTTAATCTCCAAACACAGACTGGAAATGCAAAGCTTTGAAATAATGGGAAACAGGGACATCAAAAGCTCCCATCACCTTGGCTCTTGGCTATGCTGGTTGGGAAGGTGGAATCCAATACCTGGTGGAGTGGGCCACAGGTTCAAATCCCACCCTCCCAGGCTAAGGGGTCGTTTCAAAGACTGTATACACATTGTACATCCCCCTCCACCCAAACGATCCTGGGAATTGCAGTTCACCCCTCACAGAGCTACAATTCCCAGCCCCCCCTTTATAGGTAAAAAACGCAAAGGACCCCTCAAAGAATCTGGAAACTGGTTGTAAGTTGCTTTAGGTTTCCTTGAGCAACATAAATTTAATTAATAGCAGCAACAACAGTAACTATAACCGTAGAGAGGCAGTGTGGCATAATGGTTAGAGCGACCAGGGTTCAAATCCTGCTCACTGGGTGACCCTGGGCCAGTCACTGCCTCTTGGCCTAACCTACAGGGTCGTCGTGAGGATGAATTGGGGGAGAGGGAGAAAGAAGCATGTACACTCTCTTAAGCTCCTTGGAAGAAATATGTGGTTTATGAAGGTAATTGGACAAGGGTGGCGCTGTGGGTTAAACCACAGAGCCTAGGACTTGCCGTTCAGAAGGTCAGCAGTTCGAATCCCTGCGACGGGTGAGCTCCTGTTGCTCGGTCCCTGCTCCTGCCCACCTAGCAGTTCGAAAGCGCGTCAAAGTGCAAGTACAGTAGTACCTCAGGTTAAGTACTTAATTGGTTCCAGAGGTCTGTTCCTAACCTGAAACTGTTCTTAATCTGAAGCACCACTTTAGCTAATGGGGCCTCCTGCTGCTGCCGCGCCGCCGGAACACAATTTCTGTTCTCATCCTGAAGCAAAGTTCTTAACCTGAAGCACTATTTCTGGGTTAGCAGAGTCTGTAACCTGAAGCGTATGTAACCTGAGGCACCACTCCGGCGGGAAGGCAAACGACGTTTCCGTGCGCTGCTCTGGTTTGCCAGAAGCGGCTTAGTCATGCTGGCCACACGACCCGGAAGCTGTATGCCAGCTCCCTCAGCCTGTAAAGCGAGATGAGTGCCGCAACCCCAGAGTCGGCCACGACTGGACCTAACGGTCAGGGTCCCTTTACCTTTACCTTTATGAAGGTAATAATTAAATAACAGTTTTGACCTCCTCCCAGCTTTACAATTCCCAACACCCTTAACAAACCACTGTTACCAGGATTATTTTGGGGGCAGGGACTATGGGACAACACTCTGTAAATGCCTAGCATGCAAGTGAGTTATTGCTAGAAGGCAGTTTTTAAAATGAGAGGTGATAAATACAGGGTGCCATGGCGCCTATAGATTATTTCACTGGTGTCCCTGGGCAGGTCACTCAGACCTTCCAAGTGCCCCTATTTTCCAGAAACAGTCCCGGATTTACAGAAGCCGTCCCCGTTTCTTGATCCCAGAATTTCCTGCTTTTCCTTAAGACGTCCCTATTTTCATCAGAGAAATGTTGGTGGGTATGGAGTTATGCCAAACAGCCAAGCTGATTAGAAGACATCTGAAGGCAGCCCTGTATATGTTTTATTATGTTATATATGCTGGAAGCTGCTCAGAGTGGCAGGGGCAACTCAGATGGATGGGGTAGAAACTAGAGAGGGGAAAGGCCTGGAAAAAAACCAGAAAAATGGGGGGGGGGGACACACCAGGTTTTTTCCACCCTTCCCCACAGCCATCTTTTCCAGGAAAAACTGAAAGAAAAAAAAAGTTTGATATAGTTTTAATATTCCCCCCCCCATTTTTCCTGGAAAAAAGAGGACCCCCCCAGGGAAAAATGGGGAACCCCTGTTTTCCTCCTATTTTTCCAGTCCCCCCCAGGCCCTCCCATCTCTAGTAGAAAGAATAAAATTATCATTATTCGAAACAGAGTTTGTTTTTAATCTTGAATTTTCTTTGTTATGTTTTTTTATTTTTTATTTTTTGTCTTTTGTTGGTATTTTTTGTTGTATGTGTTTGTTGGTTTTTTGTGATTTGGGTTGTTTTTATTGTTGTTAATTTTTGTGAAATTTAATAAAATATCATTTTAAAAAAATAAAAATAAAAATAAAATTATCATTATGGAAGGGGCGTCCCTGTTTTTTTACTGGAGAAATGTTGGAGGGTATGCAAGGCTCAAAACTCCCCACTCGGAACTCAGCCCCATGCAAGCCAACGCGCGAGCAAACCCTGCCCCGCTGTCAAATTCTTCCAACTTACCTGTCCGCACTGAGCACGGTTAAGGTGAACACGGAGACGCCGACAGAGGTCCTCTGGATGAAGGAGAGCAGCTTGCAGCCCATTCTCCCGAAGAGCCAGGTGTCCACGATGTAGCACGCAGCATCCACAGGGACGCAGGTGAGCAGCAGGAGCAGATCTCCGAAAGCCAGGCTGGTGATGAAGATGTTTGGGACGGTCTGCATGGACTTGATCTTGAAGAAGACTTGAACCAGGATCACATTCCCAAGGAGGCCAACGGCAATGATCGCGGCGTAAGCCACACAGATTGTGCAGAGCACCCCCAAGCCGAGCGAAGTATCTTCGGACCAGCTTTCCTCCGCAGTTTGATTCCCCGTGGCAGGTGCCGGGTGGCCGGTTGCGTTTGCAAAATCGGGAGGAGCCCCGTTCATCCCCAGCGGAGGTGCCCTGGACATTTTGCCAGCTGAGGGGGGAATTAAATTGGTCAGAAGCATTAATGCTGATAAGAGAGAGAGAGAGAGAGAGAGAGAGAGAGAGAGAGAGAGAGAGAGAGAGAGAGAGAGAGAGAGAGAGAGAGAGAGAGAGAGAGAGCGCGCGCAATTGGCTGCAAATCCAATTCCACAAGATGTTTTACTCACATCTTCTCGCTCTGGAGTCTCAAAGCATGATAGGAATGGATGCTCACAGATTCACTGCTGAACTGTGTGGGAGGTGTGGAGCGTCTTTATCTTTTTTTTTTTTAAAAAAAAATGCCTTTCAGCAGCTACTGTGGGGGAAAGAGAGAGGAGGAGGAGAAAATTGGAGTGTGTGTGTGGGGGGGGGATGGATGGCTTTTTCTCACTGGTTTCCCTGTCAACAGTACTCTGTTATTTCAATTAGGCTGGCTCTTTGCACAATTTGCACGCTGAATTGGCTTTCTCCATATAAAAAGTGTCTATGGCGCATCGGCTGGGTGCCTATGTACCCAATATAACATTGTAACAGGGGGAATTAGGGAACACCTTGTCTCAAAATAGAGGCAAACAAGAGAAACCATGTTTAGCTCTTGCTTTACTCAGTCTAAAAGACTTCACAAACGCAATCTCAGGCGTCCTTAAAGAGGTAAAGGACCCCTGAAAGTTAAGTCCAGTCACCAACAACTCTGGGGTTGTGGCACTCATCTCGTTTTCCGCAGACAGTTTTTCTGGGTCATGTGGCCAGGATGACTAAGCCGTTTCTGGCGAAACCAGAGCAGCGCATGGAAACGCCATTTACCTTCCCGCCAGAGCGGTACCTATTTATCTACTTGGACTTTGACGTGCTTTCAAACTGCTAGGTTGGCAGGAGCAGGGACTGAACAACGGGAGCTCACTCTGTCGCAGGGTGCCACCACGGCTGCTCCCCCGCACACACTGGGCGCCCCGTCCCCAGGATGCGCACCAGCCGATCCCCGCCAGCTCTCCACCACCCCGGTGCCAGAGCATGAAGCTCCGCCACTGTCAGTAGGAAGTGCAAGAGTAACCTTTCCTTCTGTGTTTTCCAACAAGAGATATTGAGAAGCACCATCGCCTCTGGTGCTGGAGGCAGAATATACTCATGAGGGTTTGTAGCCACTGATTGCCTTCTCCACCTTGAAAGTTAAGGGACACGGTCTAAACCATTGAGCCTCTTTGACTTGCTGCTCAGAAGGTTGGTGGTTCGAATCCACACGACAGGGTGAGATCCTGTTGTTCTGTCCCAGTTCCTGCCAGCCTAGCAGTTTGAAAGCACACCAGTGTGCTATAAGAAAAACTTTCTCTTATGGGGTATTCCGGAGCCCGAATAGAGTCTCTAAGTGGGTTCCCTGCCAGTTGTTGTTGTTTAGTCGTTTAGTCGTGTCCAACTCTTCGTGACCCCCTGGACCAGAGCATGCCAGGCACTCCTGTCTTCCACTGCCTCCCGCAGTTTCCCTGTCAGTAGGAGAAAACAAAGGCCAACCAGAGTATTTTGAGAAGCAAATTGGCTAGTAAGCCGGATCTTTATTAAAGGAACTGTTGCAACAGGGTCCCCACTCTCCACATGGAGGGAGGAGAGAACCCAGACAAATGGTGTGCAAGCCCTTATATAGACTTTTTAAATTGCCCACCTGTTAGCCCAAGACCACCCCTCAAAACATCATATATACATCACAGAAGGAGGCGGTCTACAGCAGAAATCCTTCCTGCCAGGATACCTGATAATGGTCACTGATTGTATTACCAAGGCAGCCTGGCCATTTTTTTTTTGGTGATGGTTAATACTTTAGTTCCTGAATCCAGGTCACAGGCTTACCCTTATTCATACACAAATGTGGCCTTAAGACAAGATTTGCAAGCAAAAAGACAATGGGAAGGCTTTCCCTATTTGCCTCCCTTACTGCGGAGAAATATTTGAGGTCATTGGGAGAGCTGAAATGGCTCCAGGTTTGCTTTCCCGTATTATTTCAGACACATGGTTCATGTATTTAGATATGTGTGCATTTATGAATATTTATTCTATCTTTGTGACCTTAAAGTTCTTATAACAAGTGCGAATAGATAAATAGGTACAGTGGTACCTCGGGTTAAGTACTTAATTCGTTCTGGAGGTCTGTTCTTAACCTGAAACTGTTGTTAACCTGAAGCACCACTTTAGCTAATGGGGCCTCCTGCTGCCGCCACGCCACCGGAGCACGATTTCTGTTCTCATCCTGAAGCAAAGTTCTTAACCTGAAGCACTATTTCTGGGTTAGTGGAGTCTGTAACCTGAAGCATATGTAACCTGAAGCGTATGTAACCCGAGGTGCCACTGCACTACTGTGGCAAGAAGGTAAACGTCGTTTCCGTGCGCTCTGGCTTCCGGCACAGTGTCCCATTGCGGCAGAAGCGGTTTAGTCATTCTGGCTACATGACCCAGAAAGCTGTCTGTGGACCAACGCTGGCTCCCTCGGCCTGAAAGCTAGATGAGCGCCGCAACCCATAGTTGCCTTTGAATGGACTTAACTGTCCAGGGTCCTTTATCTTCATCTCCTTGAATATGCCTAATTTTTTAAAGCCACCAATTATTGTTGTTGTGTAGCAATGCTGGAAAGTACATGGGGAACGAGATTTCTTCTGTGGCCTCCAAAGCCAGATGTTGCCCAATACAGGCCTTTTAGTAGCCAGGGAGAAAGTATTGCGCACTTGCCTGTCGCTCTTGGTTCCAAGTCATTCGCTTCTTCATACACTTATTAAAAACCGCCTTCTGCAGCTTTTACCTTCCCCATTACAATGCTTTCTTCCCACATGCTCCAGATTTTGCAAATGAACAAAGTTAAGATGAAGAAAATGTCTGTTTTGCAAGTTGCCCATTTCGTTCTTTCCTTCCAGAATGAATCCTTCCCTCCATTGAGACATCATTGCTCCCCCTCCCAGTTCTTGCATAATGACTTCTATTGTTCTTCCTGCTGCAGAGATACTGTTCCCCAGAGGGAAAAGGTTGGTGGCTTTTATCAGAGCGTTCCCGAAGCCAGGAATGCTTCACCCCATCTCTTCAGAAGAGAAGCTCTTGGGCTTGGCTTGGAGGGTCAGCTTGCCGCCTTTGCTCTCCTCTGGAGAAAGATCCATCAAGCAAAAAGACAACACCTTCCCACTTGCTCACCCTCATTTCAAGCTGACAGCAGGCCCTCTCTGACGGGCAGCCAGGCTTCAGGCTCAGCTAGGCCCAGCTAAGCTGAGTGACAGCCAGGGACAGTGCGCAGAGGTGTCTGAGGGAGGTGCAAATGGCGCCATGCTTTGTGGGAGGTGGGGGCCTTGCACCTCTTTGCCTTTGGGGGATGAATAATCAATACCATCTGTGAGTTATGCCTGGCGGTCAGGGTAGGGTCACTGCAAAACCCACTTGGGACCTCATTGCCCAGTCCAGCTAGCGCAGCACTGTCCACACCAGCAGTTCTCAAGCCTTTGTGGGCCACTGACCCTTGGTTCCACAAACTCATCCCAGTGGCCCCTGTGCAACCCTGTAAAAAGCAGCATCCTCTCCCCCATGCTTTTCAACATCTACATGAAGCCGCTGGGAGAGATCATCAGGGGGTTTGGGCTGGGTGTTCATCAGTATGCGGACATAGGCGCCGACTCCATGGGGCTTGAGGGGGCCCGAGCCCCCTCAAAAATTCGTTTGGGGGGGCTCTGCCCCCCCAATAATCTCCGGCGCCCCTCCAGCAGAGCGCCATCGCCGCCCCTCCCCCAGCCCAAAATGCACAGGGAGGGGCGGGCTGCATGCCTCCTGCCCTCCCTCCCGAGCAAAAGCTCCACCCAATTTCCTTTGGAGCTGATTAATAGGCGCAGCACGCTCTCCCCTATTCGCTCACGAGGAGGCGGCGCCACTTTATTTGCATATTCATGAGCTTATTTATTATTCATGAGCTTTCCCGGGCCCCCCCAATATTTTTTATAAGTCCGCGTCCCTGTATGCGGATGATACCCAGCTCTACCTCTCTTTCAAATCAGAACCAGTGAAGGTCCCGTGTGAGTGTCTGGAGGCGGTTGGAGGATGGATGGCGGCTAACGGATTGAGGCTGAATCCTGACAAGACAGAAGTACTGTTTTGGGGGGACAGGGGGTGGGCAGGTGTGGAGGATTCCCTGGTCCTGAATGAGGTAACTATGCCCCTGAAGGACCAGGTGTGCAGCCTGGGAGTCATTTTGGACTCACAGCTGTCCATGGAGGCGCAGGTCAATTCTGTGTCCAGGGCAGCTGTCTACCAGCTCCATCTGGTACGCAGGCTGAGACCCTCTACCTGTCCATGGACTGTCTCGTCTGAGTGGTGCATGCTCTAGTTATCTCTCGCTTGGACTACTGCAATGTGCTCTATGTGGGGCTACCTTTGAAGGTGACCCAGAAACTACAACTAATCCAGAATGCGGCAGCTAGATGGATGACTGGGAGCGGCTGCCGAGACTACATAACACTGGTCTTGAGAGACCTACATTGGTTCCCAGTATGTTTCCGAGCACAATTCAAAGTGTTGGTGCTGACCTTTAAAGCCCTAAATGGCATCTGTCCAGCATACCTGAAGGAGCGTCTCCACCCCCATCATTCTGCCCAGACACTGAGGTCCAGCACTCAGGGCCTTCTGGCGGTTCCCTCACTGGGAGAAGCCAAGTTACAGGGAACCAGGCAGGGGGCCTTCTCGGTAGTGGCACCCGCCCTGTGGAACGCTCTCCCATCAGATGTCAAAGAGGACAACAACTACCAGACTTTTAGAAGACATCTGAAGGCAGCCCTGTTTAGGGAAGCTTTTAATGACTGCTGTTTTAATGTTTTTTTAACCTTTTGTTGGAAGCTGCCCAGAGTGGCTGAGGAAACCCAGCCAGATGGGCGGGGTAGAAATAATAAATTATTATTATTCAGAATAGTGTTTTGCAGGACCCCCTAAGGAACATAACAACACAATAGAATTCAAAACAGTAACAGGCTAGCAAAGGGCAGCTCATGCCTCAAAGCAAGATGTCTGTCAATCATTTTCCTCTCATGCCCCAAAGATAAGAGACAGGCAACTTCATTTTAGCATTGCTCTTTGAGATGAAGACACACTGCACACATCCACTTTTATTAATTAAGAACATTGCAACTTAGGACATATTTTACTCAAAGAGGGATCATCCGGACATTCTTTTTTTGCCTTGTTTCTAGCCACAGGGCTGCGCTTTAAAGCTTGTGTCTGAGCATTTTCCTTCCTTCCTTCCTTCCTTCCTTCCTTCCTTCCTTCCTTCCTTCCTTCCTTCCTTCCTTCCTTCCTTCCTTCCTTCCTTCCTTCCTTCCTTCTTTCCCCCTTTCATTCCCAGCACAATTCCCACAAAAACCTGCTTCTTATCGCTGAAAACAATTCTGCAGAAAACCTGAATTGATGTTTGTTCTGATTCAGCACTGAAGAGCAGGTTTTCCTGGGGAAAGTAGCAAAGCAAAGAAAAAGAAAGAAAGAGAGAGAGAGAGAGAGAGAGAGAGAGAGAGAGAGAGAGAGAGAGAGAAGGAAGGAAGGAAGGAAGGAAGGAAGGAAGGAAGGAAGGAAGGAAGGAAGGAAGGAAAGAAAGAAAGAAAGAAAGAAAGAAAGAAAGAAAGAAAGAAAGAAAGAAAGAAAGAAAGAAAGAAAGAAAGAAAGAAAGAAAGAAAGAAAGAAAGAAAGAAAAGTGTTTGGACACATCAGGTTGAAATGTGTACCCGTGCCTAGAAATTATAGGGCAAAATGTAAGTGTGGATGAGTCCTAAATTGCATGGGCTTTCCAGAGATGGGCATGTGTAGGTGTATGGACACGCAAATAATATGTTTAGAGTCTTAAAGTTCTTTAAAGTTCCTTAATTGCATAACACAGGGCCTGTTAAAAGCTTATCAGTAATCTGAATTGGGCAATTCATCTCTGGTATGTATTAATATTCTCAAGATTTGAGTCACTGGGATAATAGAAGATTGCGCTCACTCTTTCGAAAAGGCTAATCAAATTCATCGTTGCTTTGTTAGCCCACATTTTCTGGAGCTGGTGTGTAAAAGCCGAGAGAGAGAGAGAGAGAGAGAGAGAGGGTTAAGGCGTAGAGAGATATTTCTCATTTTAAAAATTCTTTTGGAGATTGGCTGGAGAGCTCAGCTCAGGCCTGATAAGGAGAGAGCCAACTTCCGAAGGCCCAAACTAGAAACCAGGTGTTAATTGCAAATGCAATCAACCTTCATGCTTTCAAATATGCAAATAGGGATCCTGGATAAGCCTGAGCAGTCTCAGAAGCAGGGGGGTTGGGAGGTTTAACTCTTTGTTGTGTGCCACCCCAATCTCCAAGCAGGGTTAGATCCCAGCATCACCTGAGCTCTGCGAGTGCAGCTTTCTCCCGATTGAAGTGCAGAGCGTTTGAGGACCGGAACATTCGCAGGGAAACCAAAATGCTTGTTTACAAAGCTATTGTACTACCAACCTTGCTGTATGCGTGTGAAACATGGACCACTTATAAATGCCATCTCCAACGCCTCGAAAGAGTCCATCAACGGTGTCTCTGAAAATTTTTACGCATCACTTGGGAAGGCAGGCGAACTAATGCCAGTGTACTGAAAGAAGCAAAGATCACCAGTGTTGAAGCAATGATTCTTCAACGTCAACTTTGTTGGACTGGTCATGTTGTGCGGATGCCTGGTGATCGTCTTCCAAAGTAACTACTCTATTCCGAACTTAAAAATGGAAAGTGTAATGCTGGTGGTCAACAAAAGAGGTTCAAAGACTCTCTCAAGGCAAATTAAAAAAAAAGCATAAACACTGACAACTGGGAAACACTGGCCTGCGGCCGCTCCAGTTGGAGAACAGCTTTTACCAAAGGTGTCATGGGCTTTGAAGACACTCGAACTCAGGACGAAAGGGAGAAATATGCTAAGAGGAAGGCACTCTTGGCAAACCCTCACTGTGATCAACTCCCACCCAGAAACCAATGTCCCCACTGTGGAAGGACGTGTGGATCCAGAATTGGCCTCCACAGTCACTTAAGGACTCATTGTTAAAACCGTGTTTATGGAAGACAATCTTACTCGGCTACGAGGGATCGCCAAAGAAAGAAGAAGCAGAGATCCCAGTGTTTCCAGGCACCATTCACACAGACATCATTGAACCTTGGCGCCCATCATGGTTAACCTGCAGCCTTGCTTGCTGGGGCTGGTGCACACTGGAGGCCAAAGGCTCACCCTCCCTTTCCCCCACACATGTACATCCCATAATAGGTAAGAGGTGTCATCATGACATCAGAGGTGTCTCTTATGTCTTTGGCATAAGAAGAGCCTTTTAGCTGCGCAGGTGCTGTTAGCAAGGCATTGAGGAGGAGATGTTTTCAACTCTCAGTGTACAGTAGAAAACGGTAAACATGCCATTTAAGAGTAATTTGGATCACTTCCAGCTCCATGAATCCACATCGTAAACACATTCCCAGATATCACCAGCCCCCAGCCCCCCCCCCCCGCAACTGGATCTCTGTTGCAACCTCTGCCTTTGGGTGTATCTTCATGTTCACATTTGAATATTCTTTGAGGTGATCAGGAAATGACTCGAGATGAATTCAGCAGGTGTTATTGTCTCTGCAGCTCTCACTCTCCACCTCCATACCTGTCGCAATGCCCCCCCCCCATCTTGCAAGGAGGCATCAGAGAGACAAATGAGAGGGTGCCAGGTGTAGAGAGAGGCTGATTCACGCCCCATCATAAAATTATATGCCTTCATTCCACCTGACAACTTAAACAATGCTGCGTTTGAAATTTAAATGAAGCACTCTTGAGTTATGGAATGAGGTGGGGGGGGGCTGGCTTAGATAGAAGATAGCAACAGGGACCAGCCAAAAGCTCCTTTCTGCTCTTATTTTTTCCCCGCAGAAACCAAAAGGCCTGTGTTTTGCTTTGGCTTCTGATTGCTTTTAAAGACAGGGTTTAAAATAAATGTGACCAAAAGTAATAATTGAAATACTTTTCTTTACCAAGACACACACACATTTTCCCCCAAGTGTGACGTTCTTCACGAAGGGAAGGGACGCGGGTGGCGCTGTGCTCTAAACCACTGAGCCTCTTGGGCTTGCTGATCGGAAGGTCGGCGGTTCAGATCTGCACGACGGAGTGAGCTCCCGTTGCTCTGCCCCAGCTCCTGCCAACCTAGCAGTTCAAAAGCACACCAGCGCAAGTAGATAAATAGGTACCACTGCGACGGGAAGGTAAACGGCGTTTCTGTGTGCTCTGATTTCTGTCACTGTGACCCATTGCACCGGAAGCGGTGTAGTCCTGCTGGCATGACCCGGAAAGCTGTCTGTTGGCAAACACCGGCTCCCTCAGCCTGAAAGCGAGATGAACACCGCAACCCCATAGTCACCTTTGACAGAACTTAACCATCCAGGGGTCCTTTACCTTTTTACCTGTTCTTAACATAAGAAGGGGATGCAGGTGGCGCTGTGGGTTAAACCACAGAGCCTAGGACTTGCCAATCAGAAGGTTGGCAGTACAAATCCCCACGACGGGGTGAGCTCCCATTGCTCGGTCCCTGCTCCTGCCAACCTAGCAGTTTGAAAGCACGTCAAAGTGCAAGCAGATAAATAGGTACCGCTCCGGCGGGAAGGTAAACGGCATTTCCATGTGCTGCTCTGGTTTGCCAGAAGCGGCTTAGTCATGCTGGCCACATGACCCGGAAGCTGTACGCCGGCTCCCTCAGCCAGTAAAGCGAGATGAGCGCCACAACCCCAGAGTTGGCCACGACTGGACCTAATGATCTGGGGTCCCTTTACCTTTACCCAGTGGCGTAGCGTGGGGGGTGCAAGGGGTGCCAGCCGCACCGGGCGCAACATTTTTGGGGGCGCACTCGGAGCTCTCTGCCCCTACCTGGTCCTGGTGGCTCACTCTCTCTCTCACAGTGCTGGCTGCGAAGGAAAGGACGAGGCTGCGCGCTCCCCAGCCCAGGCGCCGCCTTCTGCGCGCACACTCGCTTGCAGCTAGAAGCCCTGCAGAAAAGGCCGTCAGGTGCAGGAGCGGCGCCTACGTCGCGCTTCCCGGAGGGGGCGCGTCGCCCGGCATTGGCGCGCGTTTGGGCGGGCTGCGGAGGGCGCGAGCGCTGCGTGCGCCCCAGGAGGCCGGCGAGGGCGGGAAAGCGGGCGGCTCGCTCCTCCCGTGCGCCCGAAGGGGCTTTTTTGGCGGTTCCCCCGCTGCTACGAAGTCCTAAGCAACGAGAAGGAAAGCGCCTCATGAGCATAGCACTGGAGGGTGAGTCTCAACTTTTCTGGACGAGCACTCAATGTGTTGCAGATATTAAGCATAAGAAACGCTCCTCATTGTCCACACCCATAAAAATATTCATTTATTTTTTTATAAATATTTTATTAAATTTTCAAATACATAATACAAGATCCCTACACCAAAAAGCCAGAACCAAAATACCAAAGAGCCATATAGAAAGAAAGAAATAAAAAAGAAAAAAGAAAAAAGAGAAAAATATAACCAACCATTCAGTACAACTTTTCTTATATAGCTGATTGGACTTCCTCACATCTCCTTACCCTGCATTATTTATAATAAGAATGTCAGCAAATTATTACCTTGTTTCATACCTTATTTTGTACTTTCCAAATATTATACTTCTAAATTTAAAACAATTTTTATCAATTGCTCATACCTTAAAATTAAACGTAGTGTTGCCTTAAATTTCGACCTTTTCTTACTTATAACTTAATTTTCTATTTTACAAAGTCTGTTTGCTGGAACTGATATTTTCTAAATCGTGCAAATACTTAACATTCATACAACTTATAATGTTTTTGTAAATAGTCCTTAAACTTCTTCCAGTCCTCTTCCATTGTTTCTTCTCCCAAGTCTCGGATTCTGCCAGTCATTTCAGCCAATTCCATATAGTCCATCAATTGCGTCTGCCACTCTTCCAGTGTGGGCAAGTCTTGTGTCTTCCAATACTTTGCAATAAGTATTCTTGCTGCTGTTGTCGCATACATAAAGAAACTTCTGTCCTTTTTTAACACCTTCTGGCCGACAATGCCCAAGAGGAAGGCCTCCGGTTTCTTAACAAAGGTATATTTAAATCAGTGGCGTAGCGTGGGGGGTGCAGGGGGGGCCAGCCGCACCGGGCGCAACATCTGGGGGTTAGGGTTAGGGGGCGCAAATCCACGGGTTAGGGGGCGCAAATTACTTGCCTTGCCCCGGGCGCTGACAACCCACGCTACGCCACTGCCTTTACCTTTAACATAAGAAGAGCCTGCTAGATGAAGCCCAACAAGGCCCATCCTGTTCTTTCCGTAGCCAACTACTCAGGACTCAAGCACAAGAGCAACACTCCCTTGCTGTGGGTCTCTGTAATGCTGCTCTCACCTTGTGCTCGCTTTTTCTCTAAACTAGAAAGTCCCAAGGGCAGTTGTTCCATCCCCTCGACCGTTTTGGTTGCCTTTTCTGAGTTAGGAAGTTTAGGAGGTTGAGCCCAATGTGCTAAAGAAGTGGTACATTGGTGTGCACCATTTCTTCACTCAATTCTACTCCACTGGTGATGTGAAAGTTAACTTTCTCTTCTGCCATTTAGAGACACATGCCCACCTTGGCAGCCCTGTTTAGGGAAGCTTTTAATGTTTAATAGGTTATTGTATTTTAGTGTTTTGTTGGAAGCCGCCCAGAGTGGCTGGGAAAACCCAGCCAGATGGGCGGGGTATAAATAAATTATTATTATTATTATTATTATTATTATTATTATTATTATTACTCTTATTCTTGGGTCTGTTCACTCCCCTTCATTTCAATACGGTCCTGATCCAAAGTTTTCCCTTGGCTCATAGACTTGATAACTCCCAAGGATATAACAAAAAAAAATTCCTTCCAGTAGCACCTTAAAGACCAACTAAGTTAGTTCTTGGTATGAGCTTTCGTGTGCATGCACACTTCTTCAGATACTTCTTCAAGGATATAGTTTTAAGGATCAATTCCTGTCTCCTAACCCAGTGGTGTAGCGTGGGATGCCAGTGCCCAGGGCAAGTATTGCGCCCCCTGTCAGGGCAGGGCGGCAGCAGTGATTTTCCCAGCAGAGGGGAGCTAGGGAGGGGACAGTGGTAGTGCCCATTTATTTTATGATTTGTTTCATGACATTTTTACTCCACTTGGTTGTTTAAAAAAGCCCCTCAAAGTGGTTTATTTTCCTTTTGAAATTTTGGCCCTCCCCTCAATTTTATTTATTTATTTATTTTTGCTCCCAGAGCAACAGCCCCTCTAGCCCCCCCTCACTCTATGCCACTGTCCTTCTGGCTGCTCTGGAAGATTTATTTCATTTTATTAGTTACCACATTGCCATTCTACCTTATTCTTCAAGGAGCTGAACGTGGTTCCGCCCTCTCCTCAGGCAGTGAGAGGATTTGAACCCTGGTCTCCTAGGTCCTAGTCTGACACTTTGCCACGCTGGATCTCAAAGGGGCAGAATTCAGGGATGCTGAATATGCTCATCGCAGATCTTCTCTGTACATCTTAAGACTTTTAACTTGGTTTTGTTTGTTTGTTCACTGCCTGCATCCAACCTCTCTGGTTGTTTTCCTTCCTAAAATGACCCACAATTTTTTTTACATTGTCTTCCTTGCCAGTTACAGCCCAATTCAAGGCATCGCGGGATCAGCCTGGGAGCTCTTGCTGCTGCCTTCAGGGAAAGGTTCTTACTGAAATATTCCTCCTCTCCTTCTCCCCCAGTCATCGCTAACTGCTTCTGCGTGGGAATAAAAGAGCCTTTTGTATTTTGCTCCCCCATGTGGGGGAGACTCACTCAGCCGCCCTCCCTGCTAAGGCAGCTCTGGGTACCAATGATGAGCAACTATCGAAAGCCTTCATGGGCGGGAAGTGGGGCTGAACGGAACAGCCAGAAATCATATTCACTTCCATAGGCCATATTTATTAACCATCATACATATCCTCAGGGTGAAATAAACTGTCTCCGAGGGGAGGGATCTGCTCCCCTCCCCCAAATCAATAAAAAATAGGTATTTTTAACGTAACCAAAGTAAAGTGGGACACAGGTGGCGCTGAGCCTAGGGCTTGCCAATTGGAAGGTCAGAGGTTTGAATCCCCGTGATGGGGTGAGCTCCCGTTGCTCGGTCCCAGCTCCTGCCCAGCTAGCTGTTCGAAAGCACGTCAAAGTGCAAGTAGATAACTAGGTACCGCTCCGGCGGGAAGGTAAACGGCGTTTCCGTGCGCTGCTCTGGTTCGCCAGAAGCGGCTTAGTCATGCTGGCCACATGACCCGGAAGCTGTACGCCGGCTCCCTCGGCCAATAAAACGAGATGAGCACCGCAACCCCAGAGTCGGCCATGACTGGACCTAATGGTCAGGGGTCCCTTTACCTTTACTAAAGCAAAGTGGATAGTGAGAAGTCTCTGTCTGTCTGTCTATCAGTCTGTCTGTCTGTCTGTCTCTCTCGTGTTTGTGTGTGTCCATCTCCTGGTCTTCCCGTGGAAGGGACTGGCAGGCACGAAGGAGGAAGTTATTTGCACAATTAAGAACTGACCTGCAGAATGTTCCGCCATGAACTGTGTCGACGGCTACTAGCAGGTAGCTTTGTAAGAGGCTCAGTTGAGTCATAAAGAGAAAACAGGTCTTGCAGTGGCTATAAGCCCTCACGGTACACCTCTGAATACTAGCAGGTGATGTGTGTGTCGGGGGAGGCAAATGACAAGAGAGAGCAAGTGCCCCCTAGCCCTGCTTGGGGGCTTCCTGGGGACACCTGGTTGGCCATTGTAGGGAGCCAGATATTGGGTGAGATGGGCCTTTGGTCCAATCCAAAAAGGCTCTTCCACGTTCTGAGCTCTCCCTTCCCTCTCCTGCCAATTTGGGAAACTGTGAGATCACTAGAATATGCAGAGAAGTCCAAGGAAAACGTATAAAATTCAGCTTGTGATGTTCTTTTAGACTGCTGCTTTAACAGGAGACACACACGCAGAAAGAGAGAGTCATAGAACTGTAGAGTTGGAAGGGACCCAAGGGTCATCTAGTCCAACCCCTTGCAAGGCAGGAGTAATACAGACTCCACACACATGCACCCCTCAGCAGGGCTTGGGAGCAGCTGGATCAGGCCAGAGGCCCGTTTACCAAGCACCCTGCCTTCAGGGGCAGCACCCAGTGAAACACAGGCATGTGTCCACACACGAACCCCGAGGGCAGTCCATGAGCGAGCGACGTCTTGCAACGTCTTTAAATAAAATGCGGAGCTCAGTGGGTGACCTTGAGCCAGCCACCACCTTTCAGCCTAGTTCTTCTGAAGCATGAAGTCGAAGAAGAAGAAGAGTTTGGATTTGATATCCCGCCTTTCACTCCCCTTCAGGAGTCTCAAAGCGGCTCACATTCTCCTTTCCCTTCCTCCCCCACAACAAACACTCTGTGAGGTGAGTGGGGCTGAGAGACTTCAGAGAAGTGTGACTGGCCCAGGGTCACCCAGCAGCTGCATGTGGAGGAGCGGGGAAGCGAACCTGGTTCACCAGATTACGAGTCCACCGCTCTTAACCACTACACCACACTGGCTCTACACCACTACACCATACTGGTAAGCGGCGAAGACAGGTTGGAGGAAGAACCACGTTGCCCTGAGCTCTTGGGAAGAAAGGTGGGATTTAAAAAACACTAATGAATCAGTGGTGGAAGAGGGTGCAATCAAAGGGAAGGCATGTTTATTGTTTTCTTGCAATGGGCCTTATAAGCAAGAACTGGAGGTTTTGGAGACAACTGACTTTGACACCGACCAATTAGCCAACCCGGTTCTTCACTTACGATTTTATATTGCACTGGTCTGTGTGCATTTTGCTCCTCCTCTCTCACTGTTGAATTCAGGATCAGGGCCTTGCAGAGCCAGGCAGAGGCCCGGGCCAGGTAGATAATGTGCTCCCCCCTTTTTTTTACCCTGGGGATAACTGAAGTCTTATAAATAAGTGGTACCTCGGGTTACATACACTTCAGGTTACACACTCTGCTAACCCAGAAATAGTGCTTCAGGTTAAGAACTTTGCTTCAGGATAAGAACAGAAATCGTGCTCTGGCGGCGCGGCGGCAGCGGGAGGCCCCATTAGCTAAAGTGGTGCTTTAGGTTAAGAACAGTTTCAGGTTAAGAACGGACCTCTGGAACGAATTAAGTACTTAACCCGAGGTACCACTGTATATAAATAATTTTCACAAAGGTTACGCTGACAAATAATTTTATTTCAAGGCTTGAACCGTATCTGCATATAAAGACAAAATGGGAAATATAGATATACAATGGTCCCCTGCAATTGTGAATATGCTTTGGAATTGGAGGCCCGGGCCAAGTGGCCCATATGGCCTGCCCACTGTCTGGGCCTACAAAGACCTGTGTGGTTCCCTTCTTTCTCTGAGCCCAGAGTTCCCGTTGTTCAGGTGAGCCCTGATCCATTCTGGCAAAGCACAGCAAGAGCCCAGGTGAGGCTTTAGGTTATCAGGACCCCAGGCAGCTGCTTACCAGACACAAGGCAAGCTCAAAAGCAGAGATATTTGAGTGTTGCTCCAGCAACAGAGTCCAGCACCTGCTGTAAACTTAAATAGGTGGCTGCCTCAAGCTCCACCTCCTCAGAGGAGAATTTAGGATTAGGGTCAGGATTAGAGGTCAGACTGCCTGCTTATTTACCTGTTATATATTATATTTTATTGAGTTTTCCAACTTAATAATCCAATAAGAAACACATTATAACACCCCAAATTACAATACAATAAAAAAGCCGAATATATTGCCAAATTATATATCTTTGGGTGACTTCGCATGCCCTGAATTTCACAGAGTGCTAATCATCTAATATCACATTGCACTTCTTAATTAGTCAATAAACCATTCCGATGTTAATCCTTCACTTAATTTTCATTTAGGTTTGCAACCACTGGTCTGTCCAAGCTTTCGTCTACACGGGGCATAGGTTGAGAGCTTGCCTGCTCAACTGGCAGGCTTTTCTAAACCCTTAACTGAAACTAACTTATTGAATTGGCTCAGAATACTCTGAGAAGGGTGGAAGGAGAGGCTGAAAGAAGATCTTCAGCCGACCGTTGATTTGTCACGACTGTAAAGAGCAGACTGGGCAGCCAGAGACCCAGGAAGAACCAGACAGGCCCTCAAGGCAAAAAACTCGTTTTCTGAGTGCAGTGAAGCTCTGCATCAACTGGTAACATTCTTCTCACCCGAGGAAGCCTGACCTTCTGGTGAGTAAAGGATGTGTGGCGGGTGCTGTGCAAAACTTCATCTAGGAAATAAATACAGAGGGAGTCAACCACCCCTCCAATGATTCACACCTTTTGAAAATAATCCAGGAAAGCTGGAAATACGATTTTTCTTTCTGCGTTTTCAAGATGTTCTGTAAAACCTAGGAAACTATTAGGAACATTTTTTTTTAAAGAAAGGAAGATGCTTCACCCACAAACCCACCCACCTTGCAAGCCAGTGCCAGATTTGCTCAAGAGACAGGCTAAGGAGGGGCTGCATCCGGCAGCATACCAGCAAATGCAAAATAAAATAAAATAAGAGGGAGATAAATTTCTGAAAGAATTTGGTATTTCAAAAAAAGTATCAAAGCAGCCATTGTGGCAGGTGGGGGAATGAGAACTTTATTACCTTTTGTGCTAGCTTTCTACTTTGGGGGAGTCTTCTCAGAAAAAGCACTCAAAAACAGGGTGCACTAAACTCCTCACTTTGAAATGTCATCCTCCATAGTGCCAGTTCCAGACTCTACCGCCCACTTCCCATCTCGTCCTGCAGCACTGGTAGCCTGTGGCCTACCATCCTATCATCTATCTATCTATCTATCTATCTATCTATCTATCTATCTATCTATCGTGGTGCTCCGCAAGACGAACGCCTCGCAAGACGGAAAACCCGCTAGACGAAAGGGTTTTCCGTTTTGGAGGTGCTTCGCAAAACGAATTTCCCTATGGGGTTGCTTCGCAAGATGAAAAAGTCTTGCGAGTTCCTTCGGGTTTTTTCCCCCTTTCCCCCCCTTTTCCTAAGCCGCTAAGCTGCTTATCAGCTGATCCGCTGATAAGCCGCTTAACAGCTGATCGCTAAAAGCCGCTAAACCGCTAATAGCGCTAATCCGCTAAGCTGTCAATGGGCTTGCTTCGCAAGACGAAAAAACCGCTATACGAAGAGCCTCACGGAACGAATTAATTTCGTCTTGCGAGGCACCACTCTATCTATCTATCTATCATCTATCTATCTATCTATCTATCTATCTATCTATCTATCTATCTATCATCATCTATCATCTATCTATCTATCATCTATCTATCTATCTATCTATCTATCTATCTATCTATCTATCTATCTATCTGTTGTGGGTGAACATATCAGACGACACAGCGATTCTTCAAACAGCTCTTGTTTATTCACAGGCCAGAACAGAACTGAACTGAAGGGTTCAGCCAGCCTGCTTATATAGAGCTCCACTAGAACGCAACAGTAACCATTTTCTGTAACTATCCAATCACTGAACGTCACTTTCAATCCCTTATTTGCATATGTGGACCTGAGTGAAAACTATCTACAGTATCCCCCTGCTGGCCCAGGGTGAGAACTTCAGTACATAGCACTATCTATCTATCCAGCTATCTAGATATATATAGTGCCTACTCACCAGTCTCAGGAGCAGCCCCTGGTAAGCTTCTTGAACCGTTGGATGTGGAGCTGGTGGTGCAAGAGCTCTGCGACTTCAGAGAACGGGGTGACGTCCTCTGCGAGTGAATGTGATACCCCAGAGTTGTGGCGGAGCTGCTACAATCTGAAACAGCGTAGGAGGGCAGGCTTGGGAGGGCGTGAAAGCGTAAACCGTCTCCTTCCCCCCTGAAATCCATTTTTTATTTGCTGCCATTTACATCCCAGAATGCCTCTTCTCTAGCCTAGATTACTTTAGGTCTTTCTTCAAAACTCGGCTTTTCCCAGAAGCCTTTTGGGATCATCCCACTAGCTCCCCCTGCCTCCTTGTAAAATAAGCCAAAGAACGTGGAATTAAAGCCGCCAGATATTCTCTCCATAGCTTCCTTCACCTCCTTCTCATCTGCCGCTGCCTCCTCTGTTGTTTAGCTGTGTCTGTATGAGATTGGAATCCCCCTGGGACAAGGACTGGTCATACTTGGAATTTATAAAGCCCTAAAAAAACAGAACCATCACACAGAGACACAGACACAGAACCTGTGCCTCCGCTTAACTTAAATAGATTTTTTTAAAGGCTTGCTGTTGCTTTGTTTCCCCTTTAACTGCTGTTTCGCTCTATTTAAAGCCCTGTATATGAGGTTCTTGGGCTTTTTAAATAACTCATTTAAATTTTTGTTGCGCGGTTTTAAATCATTTGGTATTTTGAGCCTTTGTTGTTGGCCACACTTAAATCTATTTTTTAAAAAAGATAAAAAATGGGATGTTCATTTTAAAATATAATAAATAATAATCCCAGCACATATAAGGGACATGGGTGGCGCTGTGGTCTAAACCACAGAGCCTAGGGCTTGCCGATCAGAAGGTCGGCGGTTCGAATCCCCGCGATGATGGGGCGAGCTCCAATTGCTCGGTCCCTGCTCCTGCCAACCTAGCAGTTCAAAAGCACGTCAAAGTGCAAGTAGATAAATAGGTACCACTCCAGCGGGAAGGTAAATGGCGTTTCTTTGCGCTGCTCTGGTTCACCAGAAGCGGCTTAGTCATGCTGGTTACATGACCTGGAAGCTGTCTGCGGACAAACACCGGCTTCCTCAGCCTATAGAGCGAGGTGAGTGCACAACCCCAGAGTTGACTGCGACTGGACCTAACGGTCAGGGGTACCTTTACCGTTAACACATATCATAGCATACAGGATTGGTGGATTGTATCTGAGGACTTTTGTAGGGGGTCCAGTTCCCTCACTCCCGGTGCTATAAGGGCCTCTTACTGGGCAAGGCAATGGCTGGGCTGCTCCATCACAGTCCCTCCAGTACAAATGGGGCAGCTCAGATGACAACAACTGCAAAAGCAGCCACAGAGAACAATGTCAGCCCATACCCAAGGGTTGGTTTTATATATATGAGAATGTCTTACCAGAACAGCTGAGCCGAAGCTTTCCCAAGCAGAAATGCACTCGGCATTGCTTCCTCACGTTCTCCTTCATGAGACAGTGGAACACGAAAATGAAGAATCCTAGAGGAAGGAGTCAGGGGGCAGGAGCAGGAAAAACATTCATTAGATTATACCCCCCCTCCCCACTCCTCTGGCCACAATTTTGCCATCATCCCTTCAACTACATAATGGGTCAGAGTCAGACCAAGAGAATTTGCGGCCAGCAGAGAGCAAGGTGGCCGTAATGCTTCTGAGTTTTAGTTGCTGAATTACTACTACTACTACTACTAATAATAATAATAATAATAATTTATTTATACTTCACCCATCTGGCTGGGTTTCCCCAGCCACACTGGGAGGCTTCCAACCGAATATTAAAAACACAATACAGCATTAAACATTCAAAACTTCCCTAAACAGGGCTGCCTTCAGCTGTCTTTTAAAAGTAAGATAGTTGTTTATTTCTTTGACATCTGATGGGAGGGTGTTCCACAGGGCGGGCGCCACTATTGTGTAACTTCGCTTCTTGTAGGGAGGGAACTGCCAGAAGGCCTGAACAATGGGGGTGGAGATGCTCCTTCAGGTCTACTGGACAGAAGCCGTTTGGGGCTTTAAATGTCAGCACCAACATTTTGAATTGTGCTTGGAAACGTACTGGGAGCCAATGTAGGCCTTTTTCAGGACCAGTGTTATATGGTATCGGCGGCCGCTCGCAGTCACCAGTCTAGCTGCCGCATTCTGGATTAGTTGTAGTTTCCGAGTCACCTTCAAAGGTAGCCCCACGTAGAGCGCATTGCAGTAGTCCAAGCGGGAAATAACTAGAGCATGCACCACTCTGGCGAGACAGTCCATGGGCAGGTAGGGTCTCAGCCTGCGTACCAGATGGAGCTGGTAGACAGCTGCCCTGGACACAGAATTGACTTGCGCCTCCATGGACAGCTGTGAGTCCAAAATGACTCCCAGGCTGCGCACCTGGTCCTTCAGGGGCACAGTTACCTCATTCAGGACCAGGGAATCCTCCACACCTGCCCACCCCCTGTCCCCCCAAAACAGTACTTTTGTCTTGTCAGGATTCAGCCTCAATCCGTTAGCCGCCATCCATCCTCCAACTGCCTCCAGACACTCACACAGGACCTTCACTGGTTCTGATTTGAAAGAGAGGTAGAGCTGGGTATCATCCGCACACTGATGAACACCCAGCCCAAACCCCCTGATGATCTCTCCCAGCGGCTTCATGTAGATGTTGAAAAGCATGCGGGAGAGGATAATGCTTTTTACAGGGTTGCACAGGGGCCACTGGGATGAGTTTGCGGAACCAAGGGTCAGTGGCCCACAAAGGCTTGAGAACTGCTGGTGTGGACAGTGCTGCGCTAGCTGGACTGGGCAATGAGGTCCCAAGTGAGTTTTGCATCCTCCAGCCGCCTCCAGGCACTCACACAGGACCTTCACTGCCCTCACTGGTTCTGATTTAAAAGAGAGGTAGAACTGCAGGAGGGGAAATAGAGCTCCTCTTGGACTCATGTCTGGCTTGTAGGTTTCCCATAATGGACATCCCATAAACGGCCACTGTGAGAACAAGAGGACGGACTAGATGGGCCTCAGGCCTAACTCAGCAGGCTCCTCTGGTCTCTCTTCTGAAGCCCACCCACCTGTGGCCAAACGCTTACCTTGGAAGGTGTTGCAAATGGCAAAGAGGTAGGAGAACAATGTCTGCATGGACCCCAGCGAGAAAAAGGCAAACCCCCACGTTAAGCTGAGCAGGACCATTAAGCTGGCCACCCGCTTCAAGCTGTGGAGGAAGTTGTGGTTCCAGCTGCTGACTCGGCCAGGACTCTTCGTTTTCATGGTGTGAATCTGCAGGAGGACCGCGATGAACATGATGGTGTTCATCAGGAACACCAAGCAGAAATAGGCCAGCACAGAGATGTAAAACACAAGGTCATCACGGATCCAGCAACTGTAGCAGACAAGGCGAGGAGGGAGAGAGACGCTGTTAAGGCTGCTGGCAGGGCCATTTCTTTCAGATGGGCTCATGATAACGGGAAGTCTCTCTTGAGGCTTTTCAATGAGACACCCATCAGTGGTGGCTAGTTAAATTCATATCCTGTCCTTTCCCCCAAACAAATGATAAGACAATAAACACGTCTTAAAACCAATCCCAGCGCCAGAAGCAGACTCAACTTAAAAGCCTTGTTGAAAAGGAAGGCGCTGAAGAAAACAAAACCTGACTAAAGCTGGATACAATCCTTAATAAACAAACCTGAATTTTATGTTGGAAATTGCAGAATAAGTTCTAGAGTGGTTATGAAGGAGGTCAGGCTTTCTGGTTACAAATCCTGCATGATCTTAATATATATGATTTTGCAAAGCGGTAAAGGAATTGTAAGTTTCAGATGTTTGGGCATTTTATGCATGCAGCTAAACAGACAGAGGAATCTCCTTGAGAAAGGTCAGGGCCATCAATTGACCCATCAGATGGAAGGGAGTGAACAGCTTGGTGTACTGAAAAGCAAAGAAGGTTGAATTCTCCCCCCCACACACACACACTCCAAAAAGGGGGGGAAAGGAAGGGGATATAGGTATGACCTCTTTCCTGCTGATCTGAGGAGGATCAAAGCATAGAGACTTACAAAGGTGTGACTGGACTGCTGCTTAGGGGGTCGCTTAAAACCCCATAGAAGTCTCTGCTTATGATGAGAACCGTGGAAACGATGACCGCAGGAATTCCTAATGGCAAAGGGGGAGAAAGAAGAATGGGTTAGCCGGAAAGGGAAAAGACCAGCATGGATGCAATTGTGACCCGACTGAGGAAGACGAGAGTCCTCAGGAAGACCTGTATCACTAGGGAAATGCGGGGATGGGCAACAGCAAAGGCACATGGCAGGAATTTAATTCGGCTTATGACATTTGACTTGGGAGAGTCCACTGAAATAAACACAATGCTGTTGGCTGTGAGAATACGTTTAATAATAATAATTTATTATTTATACCCCGCCCATCTGGCTGGGCTTCCCTAGCCACTCTGGGCGGCTTCCAACAAAATATTAAAATACAGTAATGCATCAAACATTAAAAGCTTCCCTGAACAGGGTTGCCTTCAGATGTCTTCTAAAAGACTGGTAGTTGTTGTTTCCTTTGACATCTGAAGGGAGGGTGTTCCACAGGGTGGGTGACACTACCAAGAAGGCCCTCTGACTGGTTTCCTGTAACTTGGCTTCTCGCTGTGAGGGAACCGCCAGAAGGCCCTCAGAACTGGACCTCGGTTTAGGCCACGATCGAACATGCTTTGAAACAGAAGAGGCAATGAGGGATTTTCTAGGGAGTGAGCTCCCTTTCCTTGCCCTAGCCATGTAGAGCCTCTGGATCAAGAGCTGTCTCCCCATCCCCAGGCCGGCTAAATGTCCTAATGGAAATCCCACCCTAAGCAGGACCTGCAGAAAGCAGCGGCCCCCGCCAGTGGCGTAGCGTGGGTTGTCAGCACCCGGGGCAAGGCAAGTAATTTGCGCCCCCTAACCCGTGGATTTTAGTAGGGGCAGAGAGCTGTGAGTGCGAGCGCCCCCCAGATGTTGCGCCCCGTGCGGCCGGCCCCCCTGCACCCCCCATGCTACGCCACTGGCCCCCCCACAGCGGCTCCCCAGGAACTAGTGTGCCATCGCGACCAAGAGACACGGACAGACATTTCTCCCACAAATATACCCAGTCCCTTTTGGGAAGATCAGGAGGCAAGTGATTCAGCTGTGATTGCTGCACTGCAACTCTATGATTCTAACTGGCCTTTCAGAGATATTTCTCTGCTGCTCCTGACTTTCAATCACACTTCTTCTGAACCTCGGCTCTTTTTTGTTTTGTTTTGGTGACTGTGTGGAAACCAGTCCAGCTACTGATTGATTGATTGATTGTGTGGCAGTAGTACATTGTTTATCGCTTTTATTTTACGGATCAATGGTCTCGTTAGATAGTAAAATTCGTGTTCAATTGCTGTTTTAAAAAGGGGTTGTTTTTAAAATGGATTAATCCGTTTTGCAATACTTTCTATGGGAAAGCACGCCTTGGTTTCAGAACGCTTTGGTTTTGGAACGGACTTCCGGAACGGATTAAGTTTGATAACAAAGGTACCACTGTATTGGTGGAGACAAAGAGAGACAAAACAGATAGAAGGACAGACAGAGAGACAGAGAGAGAAACACACAGAGAGAGAGAAAGAGTGAAAATCGGGCAGAGAGGCGGAGAGACAGATGGGATGCCCCTCTGCCTTCTGCGGGGTCTTAATGCCATCTCCCGAACCAAGAGGGAAATCACATATCCCCCACCCGCCCACCGCTGGTATATGGCCCCCCAGAAGATACCCCATGAGTGGATGTGGCCCTCGGATGGGAAGTAACCCCCCACCCCGCCCTGCACTTACCCCAGCCAGCCAGGGAAACCTTGAGCATGTAATGCGGGACGTAAGTGTTGAAGACCCTGACCAGCACATAATACATGTGGACGGCTTCCAGGCCCATCCAGGTGAAGGCAGCCAGCAGGAAGTAGTGGAGAGCCACGGACACAGCGATGCAGAGGCCGCGCACCTGGAAAGAGGCCAGCCAGGAGTCCAGCAGGAAGGTGAGGTTGAGCATCAGCAGCGCAGAGCAGAGGTGGACGAGGATTCTGGACGGGTCGTCCCCACGGAGCTTGCTGGAACGAAAGAGGTGAAGGGTTCGCTCGCCCCCTGTGCCCAAGACGCAGCCCCTTTAAGTCCCCAGTGGGGCTGCCGGGCGTGTGAAGGGTCTGGAGCAGGATGCAGCCCCTGTGCTATTTATACCTGCTGAGAGAAGCTCCATAAAAAAGCAACGGTACCAAAATGAATGGACACGGGTGGCGCTGTGGGTTAAACCACAGAGCCTAGGGCTTGCCGATCAGAAGGCCGGCAGTTCGAATCCCCGCGACGGGGTGAGCTCCCATTGCTCGGTCCCTGCTCCTGCCAACCTAGCAGTTCAAAAGCACCTCAAAGTGCAAGTAGATAATTAGGTACCTCTCTGGTGGGAAGGTAAACTGTGTTTCCATGCGCTGCTCTGGTTCGCCAGAAGCGGCTTAGTCATGCTGGCCACATAACCTGGAAGCTGTATGCCGGCTCCCTTGGCAAATAAAGCGAGATGAGCACCGCAATCCCAGAGTCGGCCACGACTGGACTTAACGGTCAGGGGTCCCTTTACCTTTACCAAAGTGAATTATTGCGAAAATAAGAAATTTGGGGAGGGAGGTGGCAAATTTTGTCCTTGCTCAGGGGACCGTATTGCTAAAGCCTGCCCCTCCTGCGTGGCAAGAACTTCACGCCGCTTGTTGCAAGGATGGCGAACAACAAACCAGATTTGGCCCTCGGAACAGGCTTATGTAGCTGTATAAAATCTAAGTAAATAAACGTTGCTGTCGTATAGAAAATGGCAGGTCTGTCCTACTTACTCGATGGAAAGGTACACCACTAGAGCCAAGCCGAGGAAGATGGAGGAAAAGCCACATCCCACGTGGGAGACCAATGTTAAAATCTTATCCTCACATCCCGTCCGGTATACGTCCTAGAAACCAGGGTGGAAGTCAATAGCCTCTCAGTGGAAGAGTTGGTGAGGAAACAGACCCAAAATGATATCTGTTTGGGCACTGCTGACTGAGGTGTGAAATTTTTGGCTTCAATGGATCATGATTTCCCTGCCCCACTCCCTCCCCCCAAAAAGTATTATGTGAAATTTGGAGTGAAAGGAAAGATTCACATGGGACCTAAGGCTCAGTGTGAACCAATTCTTTCTTCAGCTCATCCTTATCCCTGCATTCGGAAACCTTGCGGCTCATGCTTCTTTACTGCAAATTTTGGAATGCCTGTACGTGATAGACTGTATGTGTGCAAAAACAGTTTGCAAAATCCTCAGGAGCAAATTTTCCACACAATTTTGCAAATTCCAGAAATATAACCTCCAGAAGTAGTAGTATCACAAGTTCTGGCATTTCACGTGTGTGTGTGTGTGTGTGTGTGTGTACACAAGTGAGTGATTTGGATCAGGCCCAAGGCACTACGGGAGAAGGTTGAATCCTTTCACCCTGTGCCATTTTCCTGGTCGAAATTGTTTCCCAAAATCTGCTGTTTGCACCAGCAGATATAAACGTAAAGATATCAAACTATTACACTAATACTAGTTCCTTGCTTCAAAATGATCCAGTGACATCGTGGCTGTGGGATGGGATTTGACTTGTGGGGCGTGGGCGGTGGGCACATTTTTTAGCCACTACACCAACTCTACAAGGCCAAAGGTACTGAATCCACAACTGAACCCCAGCCTTCTTTTCTGATGTTGAAGATAGGATTTTAAAAGAAATGCAACGGTGCTTTTTTCAGGGGGGACGCAGGGGTACACATACCCCTAAACATTGTACTTTTGTCCATTTGCTGTATTTATTTTCCCCGATTGGAACTATAAAATGGTGATTTTCCTGAGTCAAAATGAGAGTACCCCTAAACATTTTCTTTAGGGGGGAAAAGCACTGAATACTGCTACAGAACTGAACGAAAAGAGACATTCCGTGCTGTCCTTTGCAGGAACCACACAGGGCAATTAGTTCTGACAAATCAGTGACAAAAGCTTACCAGCAATATTCCAAAATGGGTCAGGTGGCTGCAGTTGCAGATTGTGTAATTTGCGTTTGTGCGCTGCACCTCACACCCTGATGTATCCCAGCCTCCTTGGTTATCTGCGCAGCAGGGAAGAGAAGAGATTTCATCTGCAGTTACTCGTCCCTCACCATTTATAGATCTTTCCCCAACAGAACACGGGGGATGTGTGACTCTCTGCAGAGACTCCTGCTGACTTGGGGCTTAGCTGCAACCATCACAGGGAGGGGCGGAGAGGCGCTAAGCCTATCATGCTCCCACCATGCACTTCTCAGATCGCCCACTTAAGACTGCTGTTGGTAAATTTGTGGGAGAAAGGAACCTTGAAAGTTGTGCTTTACTTGGCTGCATCCCTTTTAAACAGAGCCATAATTCTCTGCTGCCTAGAGCTGTTGCACTGGAACTTTGAACTACAGACGCACATTTGAATGCATCAAAATATTATTTCAGTTACAGCTCCCCTCAAGCTACTCCTTCAAATCATGCAATTCTCAGCTAACTTTGAATTTGCTGCATTTTTGCCTAGAGGTCTTGACCTAAATACTAAATTTGTTCTAGGTTTAATGAAAGAGGGTCATACTGAAGTGACTAACTTTGGAGCAAACCTAACATTTCGCCCTCCATCCCGGTTTTAAATAAGTGATGATTTGTTGTCTGGTGAAGTGTTAAATGCTCTCATGGGCAACAGCTAAAACCATAAATCAGAACTTAACCGCTTATTATTACAGTGGTACCTTAGTTCTCAAATGCCTTGGTTCTCAAACAACTTGGAACCCAAACACTGCAAACCCAGAAGTAAGTGTTCTGGTTTGCGAACTTTTTTGGAAGCTGAACATGCTCCATTTTGAGTGCCACGCTTCCATTTTGAGTGCCACACTTCTGTTTTGAGTATCACGCTGAGGTCTGTCTGTTTTTGCTATTTATTTTGTGTTTTTGTTTTGTGGCTTTTTTGTTTTGTTTTTGTGGAACCCAGTCCAGCTACTGATTGATTGATTGTGTGTGTGTGTGTGTGTGTGTGTGTGTGACTGTAGGACATTGTTTATTGCAGGTTTCCTCAACCTCAGCCCTCCAGATGTTTTGAGACTACAATTCCCATCATCCCTGACCGCTGGTCCTGCTACCTAGGGATCATGGGAGTTGTAAGCCAAAAACATCTGGAGAGCCGAGGCTGAGGAAGCCTGGTCTATCGCTTTCATTTTATGGATCAATGGTCTCGTTAGATAGTAAAATTCACGTTATATTGCTATTTTTAAAAGGGGTTGTTTTTAAAAGTCTGGAACTCTGGTTTCTCTTCAGATCGTATAAATCTTTCGCCTTTTGCCAATGTAGGTCTTTCAAGACCGGTGTTATGTGGTCTCGGCAGCCACCCCCAGTCACCAGTCTAGCTGCCGCATTCTGGATTAGTTGTAGTTTCCAGGTCACCTTCAAAGGTAGCCCCACGGAGAGCGCATTGCAGTACTAGTTAAAGTTAAGGCAGCTGCATTTGACACAGCTGGCTTCTGCTCGAGAGGACTTCTGCTGGAGGAGAAGATATCAACGCAATGATGCCCTGTTTGCCTAGCGCTGGGAAGCAACAGCAGGGAAGGCCTGTTTGCCTTCAAGCGCTCTGTGGGCTTCCCAGGGACGCCACGGAGATCAGTACACCAGACTAGACGGACCTTTGTTCTGGCCCAGAACAGAGCTAGTTATATCCTTCATACTCACCGTTCTTCTTAAAGTTCCAAAATACACAGTGCACAGACTCATTGTCCTGAAAAGCAAAAGAAATGGCTTAGGACAGTGGTGGCGAACATGTGGCAGAGTGGGCACTCGGAGACCTCTCTGTGGGCACACGCACCATCGCCCCAGCATGGCCGTTGTTGGGGGCTGGCAAAGTGGGCAGCCGCTCCCCCCCCAATTGAAAACAGACAGGCCGATCAGTTAAGAGGCAGATAGCTATTTATGTTGTTAGCTTTTATGAAAATAATAAGCCGAAGGTGCAGTGGCGTAGCGTGGGGGGTGCAGGGGGGCCGGCCGCACCGGGCGCAACATCTGGGGGTTAGGGTTAAGGAGCGCAAATCCATGAGTTAGGGGGCGCAAATCCACGGGTTAGGGGGCGCAAATTACTTGCCTTGCCCCGGGTGCTGACAACCCAGGCTACGCCACTGCGAAGGTGGATGCACACACGAAATAAAGCCAGCCAGGAACTACTAGTCCCCAAGCAAGTTCAGCCTCCAAAATCAGTATCGGTACCTCTAGCCAACCAGCTCCAAAAATTTTAGAATGATAGCATTCTCTTGCAGGACAAATTATTCAGATTTTATCTTGGTTGTGGTCAGTGCTTATCTGCATGAAGGACATTTCAAGGAATCTGTTCCGAGAGGAGCAGCAGTTACACCTTTACTGAAGATGCCTCCTCTCAGCTTGGTGATTTTGGAAATTACAAACCAGCTTGAAATCCAACAGTTTTGACTAAAATGGTTGAGCGAGCAGTGATTCCATCTCTTTATGACTTAGGGTTGACTTAGGGCTCATCCGCTTGACCCATCACTTTCCCCAGGGGGGAACCCGCTGTTTCCCTCTGGATCAGAGCAAAGTCAAGTGGGTTTTCTGTGGAATGATATTTATCCTGATTTAGAGCTGAATAACAGGTTGGAAAGGCAAAACCACCTGGACCTGTGCTTTTTCTTCTCTAGGTAACCTGTGTGGCCTGACATGTACCTTCTTTCAGCTGATATTATTCTTTCATATAGCGGTAGCCAACATGGTACTCTGCAGATGCTACTGAATTACAGTGGCGCCTTGCTAGACGAAAAGAATTCGTTCCGCGATTCTCTTTGTCTAGCGGTTTTTTCGTCTTGTGAAGCAAGCCCATTGACAGCTTAGCCGGATTAGCGCTACAGCTGTCTAGCGGCTTCTACCGATCAGCTGTTAAGCGGCTTATCAGCGGAACAGCTGATAAGCGGCTTAGCGGCTTAGGAAAAGGGCGAAAAAGTGGGAAAAACCCACGGGGGGACGCAAGATTTTTTCGTCTTGCGAAGCAACCCCATAGGGAAATTCGTTTCGCGAAGCGCCTCCAAAACGGAAAACCCTTTCGTCTAGCGGGTTTTCCGTCTTGCGAGGCGTTCGTCTTGCGGGGCACCACTTGTATAACACTTCTGATCTCTGCCTATTGGCCATGCTGGTGGGGTTGGGAGTCCAGCAACATCTGAAGGGGGCAGTCGTGGCCAGATGCTGGCGGGGCAGGGAGGACTATCGGTGGCGGAAGACGCGAGTGGAGCGGCGGGCAGCAGCCTGAGGAGAAGACAGGATTTCTCTCTTCCCCTCCCTTTATCCCTTTCACCCCCACCCGGAAATATCTGTGGCCCAGGACTAGAAAGAGCCCGACCCCTTTATTTTGACCCGTTTTAGGGTCTATTGCCTTGACTTTTGTTTTTGTGGGGGTGGGAAAGAGGTTTAGGAAGCCCTTCAGGCCAGTAATGAGGGGGGGGGCACAACGTAAGAAGACCGTGATGAGGGACCCCTGAGGTGGGGCCTGAGCCCCCTCCCCCAATTCCCCATTCCCAATTTACAGGCCTTCTCTATTTATCTCTATCTGCCGCCACCCATTAAAAAGGATTGGTATGCTCTCAACCATCCCTCCTTAAAAGGTTTTTTTAAAAAAACATCTGAAGGGCACCATACTAGCTGCCCCTACGTACACCAATAGCCTGCCTTTACTTCATCATGGGGTTCTTAGGCAAACTCTCATCAAACAGCAAAACATCATCATCATATATTTATACCCCGCCCATCTGGTGGGTTTATTTATTTGTTTGTATGTGCGCATGCAGACAATCGTTATTATCCCATATTAAATGGCTGTGTTGGCACTTTGCGATAAATAAGTCGGTTTGGGTTGCAATTTGGGCACTTGCTCTCTAAAAGGTCCCCCACCACTGGCTTAGGGGGTGTTTTGCTTCCAGAAGTTGGGAAGGGCCACAGGTGAGCAGCAGGGCGCAGTGGTGAAGCTAACTGCTCCGGCAGCGGGAGCTGTGTATACATAGGCGCCGACTCCATGGGGCCTGAGGGGGCCCGAGCCCCCTCAAAAATTTGTTTGAGGGGGCTCCGCCCCCCCAATAATTTAAGAAAATTATTAGTTATATTATGCTTTGTAAAATCACAAAATTATGTTGGTATTTTTTATTTTCCTTGTTTGACGATAGTTACCTTTTAAAATACATTCAGTAATGAGTTAAAACAAAGCCACTCCCGATCTAGAGAGGGGGTGGGGTTGAGGGCTCTCGACCCATCAACAATCTCGCGGGGCTGGCGTCAGCCCCGCGAGAAGCGGGGATTCCCCCTAGCTCATTAATATTCACCGCCCATGGCGGCAGCCAATCGGCTGCCGCAAAGGGCGGGCCCTCACAGGTTCACTTAAGGTCGGGGCAGCCCGGGGCTCGCCCCTTTCGTTCCCCCAGCAGCAGCGGTTTGGAGGTCTTGGGCCCCCCCAAATCAAAGCAAAGCATCTCTATTTGCCAGCAATCAATGCGCTCTAATCAACACTTATGCAACTGGAGACAACAGGATACTATACCGTCGTTGAGTTTATATGTTGCAGAATTATATTCACTGGCTCCGAGAGGTTTTGAACAACCACATTTTCAACACTGGCGCCCACAACATAGGTGATCAGTTTTTTATTCTTTTCCTGTAACAGACAGGTGCAAAGTTTCATAGCTTGGGAGCCAACCATTGGTAAACACAACAACACAAAAACCCTCTTTTTTTCTTATACATTTTCGGTTGAATGAGCAATTTGCAAAAGATCTGAATTAACTGTCAGCCATACCAGCTCTTCCTCTCCCACCCACCTCCTCTTTTTCTTTTAAATTGTTTTTTATTAATTTTGGGAATGAAAAACAAGAAACAGTACCCACAAAATTTCTAATAAGTCCACATCCAAACATCTTCCAATATTTGGCTATAATTAAACAACCACTGCCATCAAAAAGATGACAAATTCTTTGCTTCTTAAACTCTTATTATTTTTAAATATAGAAAGCAAAGAAAGCATTATCTTTAAATATAGAAAGCAAAGTTTTCTGTCGTTCCCCTCCCCCAACTATCACTCTACATTCTGCAGTTACTGAGCATGCTTACTCCTTGCTGGACTGATTTGGAAGAATTTTTCACCCCCTTTAAAGATTTTTGGTGCTACTTGCTTCTCGTTCTCACATGGGCTACAATTCTGGTGGGCCTCGTCACCCAAATTAGCCATTATAAGGAGTGCTGTTAAACTGCAACTGTTAGCAGATGGTTCCTCAGCCCAATTCAATCTGTCTTCAAAGACATTCGTGGTCTGGACTCCCAGATATCTTCTGCATGTACCCCACCAGCAAAAGCTGTTAAAATCTGCCAGCAAAGTCCAGTGGCGTAGCGTGGGTTGTCAGCACCCGGGGCAAGGCAAGTAATTTGCGCCCCCTAACCCGTGGATTTGAGCCCCCTAACCTGTGGATTTGCACCCCCTAACCCTAACCCCCAGATGTTGCGCCCGGTGCGGCTGGCCCCCCCTGCACCCCCCACTCTACGCCACTGGCAAAGCCCTTCCTCTAGGTACCATCCTCTCGTGAGGTGAGAAGGCTACCTGTCAGGAACGGGGCCTTCTCTGTGGTGGCCTCTGGGGCAACCTTGAGAGACGCGCTCTGTCTTCCTCCCCAGCCTCTTTGACAGAAATAAGGCATGTGGAAACTGAGATTGTCTGATTGTTGATATGCCTGATTTGGATCTGTTTTGGAATTTTAAGAACTGTGTACACCGCCTTGTGAACCTATGTGGAAAATCGGAAGGAAGGAAGGAAGGAAGGAAGGAAGGAAGGAAGGAAGGAAGGGCAGTCAAAAGACTATGCTGAAGGCCAACTGAAATGTGTGAGAATATTTAGAATTAGCCGAATGAACAGATATAATAAGACAAAACCAAAAAAGTGAAGTGAAAAAAGAATGGGAGTGCCTAAATGAATACCTTAAAAACCAAGGTTCGAGGACAGAAATCTGGCTGAGTCTGGAATAATCTTGTGAAGTGAAAGGATAAGAAAGAGGGATTTATATCTAGATGCTAGGATAGAGATGATAAGGAAAACAAGAAAAGAGGAAGATACAATGAGAGGTAAAGGGGGTGCTGTGGGATTGGTGGAAGTCAATGTTTCTTTTTCTTTTTCGTGTTTATATTATTAACTTGTAAGATATGGATTTGGGGTTTTTTGTATGCTGGTTTTTGTGTTTTGTATATTGTTATTTTCTGATATTTTTCGTGTTGTTGTTGTGTGGAAAATACTAATAAAATTTATTTTAAAAAAAGAAAGAAAAGTGTGTGAGAGAGATTCTGGAGCTTCCTCTTGCCATTTGCTTCCTGATCTGCCTGTGCCATTTGGCGGTGGCCATGTTTACCTGAAACGGCGAAGTTGTTCCAAAGAAAGAAAACTGGATCTTTGTGTGATCTTCTGGCTCAAAGGACTGGGCCTCCAAGTAATCCTTCAGCAGTTCTGGCAAAAATATGGATGCCAGGGCCGTTTCAAAGGGTGCCTGGCGGATATCAATCTGTGTGGAAGAGAAAATGTTTGGGGGGTGTTAAGTTGTGGGTGAACATATCAGACGACACAGCGATTCTTCAAACAGCTCTTGTTTATTCAGAGGCCAGAACAGAACTGAACTGAAGAGCTCAGTCAGCCTGCTTATATAGAGCTACAGTACAACGTTACTGTAGCAACTTTCTAAAACTATCACTGAACGTCACTTTCGATCCTTCATTTGCATACAAACTATCCAATCACTGAACATCACTTTTGATCCTTCATTTGCATAACTATCTACAGTATCCCCCTGCTGGCCCAGGGTGAGAACTTCAGTACATAACAGGCTAGAGTCACCTCCAGACAAAACTACAGATGGTCACATATCATCATCCTACTCACACTGTGTGCCTTTCCAAGTTCCCTATGTACATCTAAGCCACAGTCCAGAGAGCAAAGCCCACTTTCACCCCATTTTTCAGTGAAAGAGTGGGAGACTTTGACTTAGCAGCCCTCTGGACCTGGCAGGAACTGGTCGTGGGGGAGAAGGACAGAGTCAAAAGAAGGGCCTCTTACCTGTGGATCCATTGCAGAGTCATAGGATGTGACCCCAAAAGCAACTCCCTTGAAATTCACGGGATCTGGGCGCATGAGAGCCAAAGCCAGCCTTGGGAGAACGATGGACTCACTTTTGCCACTGAAGTTCAGCTTGAAACCTATTTGTTCCAGTACCTTTAAAATGCTAAACAACAAAGGGAACAAAACAAGTGAGCTTTGTTTTATGGCTCTCACAACTAGACGGTGGGATCCCCTTCTCTCTCATCATCGATCCATGTATTATTCTATTTGGTCCTTACTACACCAACATACATGGGACGCGGGTGGCGCTGTGGGTTAAACCACAGAGCCTAGGACTTGCCAATCAAAAGGCTGGCAGTTCAAATCCCCACGACGGAGTGAGCTCCCGTTGCTCGGTCCCTGCTCCTGCCAACCTAGCAGTTCGAAAGCACATCAAAGTGCAAGTAGATAAATAGGTACCGCTCTGGCGGGAAGGTAAACGGTGTTTCCGTGCGCTGCTCTGGTTTGCCAGAAGCGGCTTAGTCATGCCTGCCACATGACCCGGAAGCTGTACGCCGGCTCCTTCGGCCAATAAAGCGAGATGAGCGCCGCAACCCCAGAGTCGGTCATGACTGGACCTTTTGGTCAGGGGACCCTTTACTCTTTACCTGTATGTATGTATGTATGTATGTATGTATGCATGTATGTATGCATAAAGAAATTCATTATTCATTATTCATTATTCATTACTACTACCACTGTGAGAATAGGATGCTGGACTCGATGGGCCATTGCCTGTTCCAGCAGTCAGCCTCTTCTGATACTCTCACTGAATTAAGTGGGCAAATGGAGGACAGAAGCAAATCATGTCTCCACATAGCATTAGGAAGCCTGCCTCCAGTTTCACAGTTTTTCACACCATCTGCTACCCCAAAAGGTGCTGAAGTGAGAAACAAAAACAAAAAAAGACACTTGTTTGGTCCTGGTTTGGAAGCAGCCTTCAGATTTTTCACTTCGGCTTGTAGCAATTGCAAACTACTTTTCCTAGTAAGCGCTTGCAGGCTCTTACATGCATCTTGAATATGGTTGCCCTAAGGGTGAAGTGGAGGGGATAGAGCAGCACACACACCCCTTGTCTGGATCCCTGAGATTCTGCTGCCCTAGGAATCTGCCTGTGCTGCCTATGACCCTGATGTGAAAAAACAGCCTAATTTAACTAGAGAAAAGGTGCTGTGTGAAAGCTGCTACTCAGATCACTACAGCTTGGGAGGCGACAGCAGGAGGGGGAACACTGTGGGGAGAATCACGACACAACCCAGCGCTTTTTATTCGGCAAGTCTATAGTCTATTTTCAGCCCCCCAGCATAGCGTTTGATTCCCACGTGTTAGAAAATGAGAGGCTGAGGATCCCACATTGCATTTCAAATACCCTGACAATTTTAGGCACCGCCTCCATATCCCAAACGCACCCCCCTACCATGAGATTGGTTTAGGTCCAGGGTTGAACCAGCAGCCCTTGGAGTGACTCTGGCTGGCAGAATGGATTTGGTCCGTATTCAGCAAGGTTTAAATGAGTTGCAGCATTTTGATTCAATTGCCTCCCCCATTCTGAGCATTTTCACCAGGGGGGACGATAGCGCTTCCACTGCTCTTGGGGCCTGGTCTCACCACCCGCCATGATTCTGTGGAGGTGTCAGGGAACTGCCATCGGAGCCAGGAGTGGAGGGAAGGCTCTCCAGCGATGCCGGAGAAGGGCCCAGCAGGGAGAGAGGGAACTCATCCACTGAGGAAGGAAATCAGCGTGACACCAGGAAGAAAGGGGAGCAGGGGAGGGCTTCGGAGAGATGTCTCCAGGACTCTTCCACAGAAACTAGCGGGGAGAGCACAGGTCCTCCGCTGGCCACGCCCACCCTGCACAGAAGACTTCCGCGCAGGGAGGCTAGGCGGAGACTTGGCGTCAAAGAACTTTTATGCTGGAAGAAGTTCAGGAAACGCCCACTGACAGATTCTGCCAGTGACTGACACAGCCGTGGAGTAAGGGCTGTGCAGCCAGGGAAAGGTTTAACCAGGCAACTTTGCCAAGAGTAGAGGCAACTTACGCACGAGCAACCCCAATTCCCATTACAGGAGGATTTCGCCCCGTTGGGGATTCCTAGCTTGCAGGTTTCAATCTGTCTTTAACATACAGGGTGACACCACTTCCGGCAAATCCTTCTCTGTTCTTCTTAAAAAGTTTGCATCCAGAGATAACAGAGTCCCACTGGTTCTCTCCATTTCAACAGGTTTCTGTTGTGCCCACTATATTGTTATAGATTTTGGGGGGGGGGGGCTAACCCTAGAAATTAATAAATGGTATAGATTTTGATGTTAAAGCTATGGTTTTCCCAGTAGTGATGTATGGACCATAAAGAAGGCTGTTTGCCGAATAATTGATGCTTTTGAATTATGGTGCTGGAGGAGACTCTTGAGAGTCCCATGGACTGTAAGAAGAACAAACCTTTCCATTCTGAAGGAAATCAGCCCTGAGTGCTCACTGGAAGGGCAGATTGTGAAGCTGAGGCTCCAGTACTTTGGCCACCTCATGAGAAGAGAAGACTCCCTGGAAAAGACCCTGATGTTGAGAAAGACTGAGGCACAAGGAGAAGGGGACGACAGAGGACGAGATGGTGGGACAGTGTTCTCGAAGCTACCAGCGTGAGTTTGACCAAACTGCGGGAGGCAGTGGAAGACAGGAGTGCCTGGCGTGCTCTGGTCCAGGGGGTCACGAAGAGTTGGACACGACTAAACAACTAAACAACAACAAATGGATTTTGATTATTTTTGAGTAGTGAAGGGAAGATTGGAGGCCAGTGGAAAAGTACAGGCTAAGCTTCCTTTCAAAGCCAGGGCCTCACCTGGAATTAGAGACATTAACGTGACAAAAAGGGCTGATGGCCCTTCTAAGAGGATCTTGGGCCTGGGAGAAAGAAGGTTGCCAGGGGAACTGGGTGTGAAGTGACAGGAAAAGAAAGTCTTTAGCCAGATGTGCTGGGAAGAAGGAGAGAACCAAGAGAGAGATCCATCTTGGGCAGGCTGGCTGAAGGCTGGCTGGGAGAGATGCTTTTGACTGCTGCGGGGAACAAGTTCCTCTTGAGAGGACCGTGCTGTGAGATCCAGACTCCCTCCATGTAGACTGCATGCCATGAAGGAGGGCCCTCCTACATTAGCCCTTCCATGACAAAGTTTCCTTTATGAATGTTGGGGTTTGGGGGGAAGGGGTTAATACAAGGGAGTATTAAATCCCCTAGCCAGCATTTGCAAAGCTTGCCCCCTCCAAATGTTTGTGAACTACAACTCCCATCAGCCAGCATGGCTGTATAATGTGGGGGCTGATCAAGGCGTCAGAGGCAAATGGGAACGGGAGCACAAAAAACCCTGGAGAATAAGCAGCCGGACAAAGGCTGTCCTAGTAAAGGTAAAGGGACCCCTGATCATTAGGCCCAGTCGTGACCGACTCTGGGGTTGTGGCGCTCATCTCACTTTATTGGCCAAGGAAGCTGGCGTACAGTTTCCGGGTCATGCGGCCAGCATGACTAAGCTGCTTCTGGCGAACCAGAGCAGCGCACGGAAACGCCGTTTACCTTCCCACCAGAGCGGTACCTATTTATCTACTTGCACTTTGACGTGCTTTCAAACTGCTAGGTTGGCAGGAGCAGGGACTGAACAACGGGAGCTCACCTTGTTGCGGGGATTCGAACCGCCGACCTTCTGATTGGCAAGTCCTAGACTCTGTGATTCAACCCACAGCGCCACCCACACCCCAAGGCTGTCCTAGTTACACTTTAAAGTCACACAAGGATCCTTCTTTCCTGTGTGGGTAGCAACGGATTCTCTGGCAAGACCCCTTACCTGTTGATCTGTCCTTGCAAGCCCTGGGCGTTGGTAGCCTGTGTCAGAATGATATCTATTATTTGTAATGCTTTCCTCGCCAGCGCCTCGCTGATCTCCTCACAGTTGGCAATTTCAGTGAGCTTGCTCACAAGAACCTCAATTTTTTCCTTACTCAGCTGAGAAGAATTCAGCAGAATCAAAATGAGATCTGCCACTTCCTCAGCGTTTTCTGCAACAGAAAAAAAAATATGCAAGTAGGTTTTTCTTCCTCACAAATGAAGGCATCACCAGGTGGCTACTTGGTATTGGTACAGTGGTACCTCGGGTTAAGTACTTAATCCGTTCTCGAGGTTTGTTCTTAACCTGAAACTGTTCTTAACCTGAAGCACCACTTTAGCTAATGGGGCCTCCCGCTGCCGCCGCGCCGCCACTGCACAATTTCTGTTCTCATCCTGAAGCAAAGTTCTTAACCCAAGGTACTATTTCTGGGTTAGCGGAGTCTGTAACCTGAAGCGTATGTAACCCGAGGTACTACTGTATTGGTATGGGGACGAACATGCCTTTCTTTCTCTCGAAGGAGGCAGACCTGGGAATGGTAGTCAAGGAAGGATATAGGCTAAAAAGATCTAGAAACCTGTCTGAACAAGTTGCCTAGCAAGGACCTGAAAGACCTTGAACTCTGGTCTGTGGCTCCTTACCTTGTACAGGTGAGGCAACTCCTGGCCAAATTTTATGGGTCTCACCATTATCCCAAGGCTCCTTGCTGGATTTCCATCCTCCCAAACCTTGTGTGAGCTTGGCCACAAGCAGGGCACCCAAGAACGTGGACCCGTTGTTCACCCCACCCCCAGAGAGCCACGCTCATGAAGTAAGCACAAGTTCAGATTCCTAGCTAAGTTGTTGTTTTTTTAAAAAAAAATATTTATTGACATTTTTTGAATACAATACACAAAAATAAACAATATCACATATATCTTAACATAGTTTCATAGCTTCTTTGGACTCCCTCGCGTCTCCCGCTCCCACTTTCATCCCAATAAAATTTCCCAGCAATTTATCACCTTATTTCCAATCTTCATATCTAAGTTTCTCATGTTGCTTCTCTAATTTCAGATACCCTATGTTCAAATCCCAAAAGTTTGAATATGATCCAATAATCATCCAAATTTTTTTTTATATTTTCCTTAATCTAGCTTATCTTCATAGCTCCATCTAATTTAATGGTGCCAAATTATTTATGATCTAGCATCCTTCTTAACATTCAACCAAATTACAATGTTTCTGTAGGTAATTCCAGTCTTCTTCAACCCTCTCCTCTCCCAGGTCTCGGATTCTGCCAGTCATCTCAGCCAATTCCAAATATTCCATCAGTTGCATCTGCCATTCTTCCAGTGTGGGTAAATCTTGGGTTTTCCAGTGCTTAGCTACGAGTATCCTTGCTGCCGTTGTTGCATACAGAAAGAAAGTTCGGTCCTTCTTTAACACCCTCTGGCCGACAATACCCAAGAGGAAGGCCTCTGGTTTCTTAAGGAAGGTATACTTAAATACCTTTTTCAGCTCATTATATATCATTTCCCAGAAAGCCTTCACTTTAGGGCAGGTCCACCAGAGGTGAAAGAATGTTCCTTCATTTTCTTTGCATTTCCAACATTTATTATCAGACAGGTGGTATATTTTTGCAAGTTTGACTGGGGTCATGTACCATCTATATATCATTTTCATCACATTTTCTTTCAAAGCATTACATGCAGTAAAATTCAACCCAGTAGTCCACAACCTTTCCCAATGTCCTTGGATTCCTAGCTAAGTTGAAAGCTGTAGTGATCAGGTGGGATTGCTATGAGGAATTATAAAATTATAAATTATAAAAATATGGAGGAAGCCATTTGTGTCAGCAATGAAAGCATTGGGTTGACTGGGCTTGAGCCATCTGATATGATTTCTGATCAATCGACGCCTCTGCATCTCTGTCCTATTTCTCTTGCTTGACAACGTACACAGACCAGTTGCCGGTTGCTTCACCAGGCATAAAAATAGTAGGTAGCTTTTATTTAGCTTTTCTTGGTTTTGTTAATCTTAGGGCCAGGAAGAGAGTTCACAAGGAGATGATAAAGATGCCTATCTTTCCTTGCCATCTTCCCTCTCCTGTTTACTACTGTTTATAACCTCCGGGGTTTGCTAAAAGCATTCCTCCTTGATTCCTATTTTATTTACTCCTATGTATGCATGCTCAGGGACGCGGGTGGCGCTGTGGGTTAAACTAGAGAGTCTAGGGCTTGCCGATCAGAAGGTTGGCGGTTTGAATCCCCGTGACGGGGTGAGCTCCCGTTGCTCAGTCCCTGCTCCTGCCAACCTAGCAGTTCAAAAGCACCTCAAAGTGCAAGTAGATAAATAGGTACCGCTCTGACGGGAAGGTAAACGGCATTTCCGTGCACTGCTCTGATTCGCCAGAAGCGGCTTAGTCATGCTGGCCACATGACCCAGAAGCTGTACGCCGGCTCCCTCGGCCAATAAAGCAAGATGAGTGCCGCAACCCCAGAGTCGGTCATGACTGAACCTAATGGTCAGGGGTCCCTTTACCTTTACCTTTATGCATGCTCAAGTAGGAAATAGTTTCTTTGTAGTTACAAGGGTTTTTCTGATCTGACTTTGTCCCACGTGGGGATGTTTTTGAAATGCTCAGAGGACACCTGATTGGTTCTTACGAGTGCTGTGTTAAAAGTTCTTTTGTTAATAAAGGGACCTGGGCCAGGGTGTGACAGATTATTATTCGCTGAGTCTTGCTGGCCAAGCCTCGTGTGTATTCTATTAATCAGAGTCCAATCCTTCCTTGCTTTTGGAACACAACAAAAGCCACCCGGGAGAACCAGCATAAGATGAGCATGCTGACTCTGAGCACAAGATCCCTCTCCTCCCTTGAGTTTTCCAGAAACTGACATTCAGAAGCATTGCTGCCTCTGACTGTGAAAGCAGGGCAGAGCTGTCATGTCTAGTGGCCATCGATAGCCCTCTCCTCCTCCATGAATTCCTTCAATCCTCTTTTAAAGCCATCCAAATTGGTGGCTATCACTGCCTCTTGTGTCAACTCCATGTGCTGCATGAAAGAGGACCTTCTCTTATATGTCCTGGAAACCCCTGACCATTGGTTACGGGGGCTGCTAGAACGGCAGCCAAGCAACACCTGGAGGTCTACAGGTCCCCTGTCCCTGGTGTTTGAAGGAACGGACAAACAATAACCTCATGACATCATGGATAAGAGGATACAGACAGGACATAGGATGGCCAGTGCTTTTCTCCTAGGGGGGAAAAAGTCAGTACTCACCATGAAGCTGCTACAGTAAGTGCCACACATTTAAGCAGTGCTTTTCTTCTAAAGACAAAAAGGTGTCGGTACTGCGTACCTTTGAGTACCCCCAGAACAAAAGCTATTGGCAAAACCTATTGGTGTTTCTCAACTTTCTGACTAGTTGCAGGACCTTAGCCAGACCTAGCAGAGTAAACGCAGAATTCACGGAAGCAATTGGCGACTTGGCTGCAGACAGGATAGACGAAGCAGGAACCAGGAACTTGTAGTTACCGTATTTTTCGCCCTATAGGAAGCACTTTTCCCCCTCCAAAAATGAAGGGGAAATGTGCGTGCTTCCTATGGGGCGAATGCAGGCTTTCGCTGAAGCCTGGAGAGCGAGAGGGGGCAGTGCGCACTGACCCCTCTCACTCTCCAGGCTTCAGGAAGCTATCCGCAAGTCTTGCAAGCCCGGCGGGAGGTCCCACGGGCTCGCAAAGCTTGCGGGCAGCAGCCTGCATCCCAAAAGCTTGGGGGACAGCGGGGAGGCACAGCGCCGCCACCCCGCTATTCCCAGACCTGGTCTGGAGGCTGGCGGGGGGGAGAAGCAAGCTTGCTTCTCCCCCCCGCCAGCCCCACAAACTCGGGGGACAATGGGGCAAGCCGCTGCCCCACGGAGGCTAGAAAGGCTGTCCCTGAAGGCAGAAGAGGGAGACGGAGCGCTCCGTCTCCCTCTTCTAGCTTGGGGATGGCTGCGCAAACCTGGGGAGGAAATTAAAATTTTTTCCTTGATTTCCTCCCAAAAAAACTAGGTGCGTCCTATGGGCCGGTGCGTCCTATAGGGCGGAAGATACGGTAGGTGTTTATTATATACAGTGGACTATTTACAGGAACAGAACACGGATCTTTTGCTAGCTCTCTCATACACAACTCACAACTCCTACACTGACACACAGAACTCTGAACCTTTAAACACTGAACTAACACATTCCAGTTAGTAGGCTATTAATTATCAATCCTCAGAGAGAGCTTGACCAATCAGGGAGCTGTCTCCATGCCTCTGTTATCACCAGGCAGACTTACTCCTTCAGATTGCCTTCTGGCTGTCTGCCAAACCTTAACTGACTCTGTGTGAGTAGCTGCACGTATTCAGATTTCCCAACAAAAGCCTGATGATAGCCATCTTCAAATATCTAAAGGGCTGTCCCATGGAAGATGGAGCAAGCTTGTTTTAGCCTGCTCCGCAGAGTAGGACCCGTATCCCAATTTTTCCAGTTACAAAAAAAGGAGGAAATTCCAACTAAACATCAGGAAGAACTTTCTGACAGTAAGAGGTGTTCAACAGCGGAATGGTCTCTCCCAGGTGGTGGTGGACATTCCTTCCTTGGAGGTTTTTATGCAGTGGTTAGATGGTCATCTGCCATATTTAATCTAGTTGAGGTTCCTGCATTGCAGCAGGTTGGACTGGATTACTCTCGGGGGTCCCTTCCAACTCTACAATTCTATGATTGTATGTCAAGCAAAGAAAACCCACTTACCCACTGTGATGGTCATGTTTTTCAGTTCCATGATAGTATTAGGTAGCGTTTGCACCAGCTGGCACGCAGTCAGGTTTTGTCTCCTCCAATAAGCCTTTCCCGTGTTGATATTAATCGCACTTCAAAATGTAAAGGAGAGAAAGAGAAACCAAGAGAAATTAAGAGCATGCATTGCCAAGACCACATAACACCGGTCTTGCAAGACCTACATTGGCTCCCAGTACGTTCCCAAGCACAATTCAAAGTGTTGGTGCTGACCTTGAAAGCCCTAAACAGCCTCAGTCCAGTACACCTGAAGGAGCGTCTCTACCCCCATCGTTCTGCCCAGACACTGAGGTCCAGCACCGAGGGCCTTCTGGCGGTTTCCTCGCTGCGAGAAGCCAAGTTACAGGGAACCAGGCAGAGGGCCTTCTTGGTAGTGGCACCCGCCCCTGTGGAACACACTCCCACCAGATGTCAATGAGAAGAACAACTATCAGACTTTTAGAAGACATCTGAAGGCAGCCCTGTTTAGGGAAGCTTTTAATGTTGAACAGACCACTGTATTTTATTACTTTGTTGGAAGCTGCCCGGGGGGCTGGGGAGACCCAGCCAGATGGGCGGGGTATAAATAAATTATTATTATTATTATTATTATTATTATTATTATTATTATCAGAACATGGTAGACCATCCTTCATTGGAGGTTACTAAGCCGCGATTGGATGGCCACCTGTCAGTCATTGTTTAGCTGTGATTCCTGCACTGCAGAGGATAACTCCAACTCCAATGAGTCTATGCATTTAATCTTGTCTTCCTGTTTGGCGGCCATGGCGAACGGCTGCCCATTGCATCAGAGCTGTCTCGCACGGAATATTTTGAAGATGAGATGGGAGTAATCACCCTCCCAAACCCCCCAGGGTCGGGGGGGGCAGCTCCTCCCACAGATCGCCCAACACTTGCTCCCAGTCTGGAAAAAATGAGGGGGCTGGGGGGGGGGGTTGGGTGTAAAGCACCATGCATTTCTTTGGCAACTCTCCAAAGCTGTCATCATGAGCAACAAACACTTGCTTTTTAAGATGAAATTTCGACTTAATTAACGGGCATGCTCTGAGCGAGGGGAGATAAAGAATTCTGCTAACTGATTCAGCCATTGGGGTACCAAAGGATTCGAGTGGAAGAAGGATTATCATCATCATGGGACTGGTATGTCGGAACGGAAGTGGGGTGAGCCTCCATTATTTCCTTTTGTTATATTTTCCATTTGCTATCTTACTTGGCAAATCTCCCTGGAAGGACTGACTGCCTGAAAGAAAGATTACTTCATTATTGTTATGATTAAGGTTTAACTACAGAATTAACTGTGTGGAATTGGTTTATGAATTTTGCAATTGCTTTTAACGGATCAATAAAAGATTAGACAATGGAAATTATGGTTTCTAGCTAAAGTACAGGTTTATTTGTCTTGGAAGGAGATAAAACAAAGAAGTTTGGATACTGTATTTTTCCATCTATAAGACGCCCCCAAGTATAAGACTATTTTGGGGGACTCAGATTTAAGAAAATGGGGGGAAGACATTATTTTTTAGGGGAAAAAAACCTAGTCTTATATGCGGAAAAATACGGTATATGCCTGGTACAAATAGCGGAAAGCCAGATTTCCTCCAGCTTGGGATGTGTTACAGTGGAATTTACAGGAGTGAGAAGTGAAAGTGAATTGCCACGGACAGATTGTTGGAGTAGAAAGAGGTAAACAAAGAAAATAAACATGAAGGATTTTTTTCCACACAGAAGCATACTATATTGGTCTAATCCGCCTGCTAGACGAACTCAGAGGCTGTTAAAAACAAATGAAGGATCAATATCGGAATGTCTTATTGGAACTACCTGGACTAATTAAGAGAAGCAGCAAAATTGTGAGTGAGATCATTGCTCCCCGAACCTCAGAGCATGGGAAGTCAACCAAAGACTTATAATTTGGTATAGAATTTGGATCGTTCAATTATTTTATAATTTGGAATTTTTTAATGTGGCTTTTATTGGATTGTTAAAATGGAAAACTTAATATTTTTTTTAATCTTGTCTTGTAAAAGGCCTTGAAAGCACTGTTGCTTTCATATAAACTGCCTTATGAACCTTCACAGAAAGGTGGGGTATAAATGCATTCATACAGGTGAAATGTGTTGAGGTTGAGGAAGAAGAGAGAAGGACCCACAACTCACCACGCTCTGGTAGCAAATTGGTCTCCGTTCATCTTGCAGGGCTGAGATGCCACAGTGGCAGGAGCTGTATCCTGCCACTCGTAGGTCCCCTTGTATTTGGATGGCGGTGTGTGCTGAGAGCACATCTTTGGGTCTTGGAGCAAGAGCAGACAATGAGAGCCAATTCCACTGGACCCAGCCAATCCAGCACCCTTTCCCCCAACAACCTCCAGAGCATGAAGGCAAGAGCCCTTCCCCCTGTTTTGCTGCCCAGCAAACGAATAATCAGTGGGAGCCAGCTTCTAAAAGTGGAGATTCTAGCTGTCATGGCTGATAGCAGTTAGTCCAGGCTGCATGCATTTGTCTTAACTCCCTTCTAAAACTGCCATCACATCCACAGTATACTACTATTGAATTGTATATATACAGCAGTGAATTTACCAGGCGATGGTAAAGAGATCTCTTCATATATAGTGGTACCTTGGTTCTCAAACTTTTTATATATATATAATTTTTATTAACAGGCCAATCACATCACATTATCCATATCACATTGATTCCAAATTATACAGCCAAATTTTAAAATTTTCTTTGGGGGGGATTCCCATACATCAAGCTCAGCTCGAGTCCAAAACTATCACTTGTCTTACTGCATTGATTAGACAGTTCTGTCCAGTTTGATCCGGATAGTCCTTTGTTACTTCCTTTCTCTTGTTGTTATCATAAATTCCTTTCTTTGCAATCTCTGATGGTTTTCACAAGCAGGTTAGAAGCTGGCATTCTATGTGGGTTTTGTACTCTTCCAAAAATCATATCAATCCGGGACAGCCTCTGTACAACGCTTCCATAAACAAAATTAATCTCCGATCTGTCCTTTATTTTTTTTCAGGCTTACCGAATAAATCAGATGATTCTGGGGGTTCTGTCAGGTCAAACTTACATTCCAACATTCCTTCTCATTCAAACAATCCTGAATCTCCTCCCCCAGTCCTCCTTCCTTTCCGGCAAGCCTGTCATGGCGAAACGCCATTTTTTAACTGCGTCATAAGTAATTTTCCTCTTTCCTCACTGTTCTCCAATCTTCTTTCCTGTTATGCTCCGTCCCACATAGTTCTTACTTGGTTCTCAAACTTAATCTGTTCTGGAAGTCCGTTCCAAAACCATAGCATTCCAAAACCAAGGTACACTTTCCCATAGAAAGTAATGCAAAACGGATTAATCCGTTCCAGACTTTTAAAAACAACCCCTAAAGCAGCGATTTAACGTGAAGCTTACTATCTAACTAGACCACCCATCCACAAAAGGAAAGCAATCATCAATGTACTGTACTATAAAATAAATAAGACAACATTGTAGATGATAAAAATTAAAATTAATTTTTTTTCTTAATTGCACTGACGATAGCCATTCTTTGGATGGGGGGCTTTTATCCATTTCCACAGTCACACAATCAAGTAATCAGTAGCTGAACAGGGTTCCACAAATTAACCAAAAAAGCCTCAAAAACAAAAACGCAAAATAAATAGCAAAAACAAAAGCGCCAAACTTAAACCGTTCCGGAAGTCCGTTTGACTTCCGAAATGTTCGAAAACCTAGGTGTGGCTTCTGATTGGTGCAGGCGCCCCAGAAACAATAGCTGATAGCTGCATCGGACATTCGGCTTCCCAAAAACCTTCGAGAAACGGAACACTTACTTCCAGGTTTTCAGTGTTTGAGAACTGAGGTGTTTGAGTACCAAGGCATTTGAGAACCAAGGTACCACTGTATATATACAACAGTTAATTTACCAGGAGATGGTAAATTGATCTCTTCACACACAGAGATTTATATTGGCCGGGGCTCCGCTCACACCCACCACAATGAAAATTGCGTTTCCCTTTTCCTTTGAGGGCACAAAGTGCAAAATTGCAACCCAGCAATTCCTTTATTGGAGAGAGAGCCAACGGGGTGCAGAAACTGGCATGCTCACAGCAACAGATGTTGTTCAACTGAGCCTTGAGGCCACAGACAGCCGGGTTCAAATCCCCTCCCAGCCACAAAGCTCACTGCGTCAACTTGCGCTGTTCACCATCTTTCAGCCTAGCCTACCGCGCAGGGTCATTGTAAGAACAGAAAACGGGAAACTGGGTGTGCTGTTTTGCGCTCCTTGGGGGCATAGCTGTCAACTTTTCCCTTTTCTTGCGAGGAATCCTATTCGGAGTAAGGGAATTTCCCTTTCAAAAAGGGAAACATTGACAGCTATGCTTGGGGGATGGTCAGGATTAAGAAACCACCATTTTCTGTTTTAGTAGTGTGCCACTTTCCCACAGAATTGTGCCCAAAATGACTGACAGCAACAAACCAAACAAGCCTTCATTCTAACAACTATGTTCTCAGCAGGCATTTCAAAGAAGGTTTTCTGCCCCCTGGGTTTGTGCTTAACTTTTAACTGATTTCTGCTGTGTATTCCTGTATTATAACCTCTCCTGCATTTCTGCTGTAAAGTGCTTGGAAGCTGAGGGGTTGAGCAGTAGATAAAATTACTAAACTGAAAAATGTACTAGAAGTAACCACCACAACAGTAAGTAAATACAGTGGTACCTCTGGTTACGAACTTAATTCGTTCCGGAGGACCATTCTTAAACTGAAACCTGAGGTACCACTTTAGCTAATGGGGCCTCCTGCTGCCACCACGCGATTTCTGTTCTCATCCTGAGGTAAAGTTCTTAACCCGAGGTACTACTTCCGAGTTAGCAGAGTCTGTAACCCAAAGTGCTTGTAACCCGACGTACCACTGTACACACACACACACACACACAATCAATCAATCAATCAATCAATCAATCCATGCAACACTGTATGACACAGCACAAATAAGCCAACCTCGATTTAACAGCTTAAATCTGATGGATACATTACCTAAGTAAACAACGGTGACATCTTTAGATTCCATTGAAAGAGGCTTCTCGGTATGATTGCCATTCAAGGCAGTCTGTAACATTTTCCTGATGTTTTCTCTGGGTTCGGCAGATGTGACCTTGATGACAGACTTTGAGGAAAAGCTGAAAGCACAACAGACAGACAGACAGACAGACAGACAGACACTTGCACTTTGTATTGGGGCTCAACCTTGGCATCTCTTTCCAATACAGACTTCTACCTTTGCCCCTAAGCCAGGGCAGAGAGCATTTCCCTCATTTCTGAAGACACAAAGGGAACCCTCACAGATCAGGGATCAGGGGAGGTTCTTCTGGCTCAGAAGATGCCCAGTCGATCAGTCATTTATTATACAGTCACAAGGGCATTAAGCTCAAAGGGTGTTGTTGCCACCCTTCAACAATGTGTGTTGTCCCGTCAACGTCTTTGTCTAGAAATGGTGAAACTGCAACCAAAGCTGGGGCAGCCTTCCACCAGCACTAACACACTAATGATGGAGCTGGTTTGGGAAAGGAGGAGGAGCGTCTCTCATAACTTCCAAGGGGCTTTAACAGGGTTTTCACATTAAGTCCTTTCCGAAGGTTGGTTCCAGTATGTATCTGAGCACAATTCAAAGTGTTGGTGCTGACCTTTAAAGCCCTAAACGGCCTCGGCCCAGTATACCTGAAGGAGCATCTCCACCCCCATCGTTCAGCCCAGACACTGAGATCTAGCTTTGAGGGCCTTCTGGCGGTTCCCTCATTGCAAGAAGTGAGATTACAGGGAACCAGGCAGAGGGCCTTCTTGGTAGTGGCGCCTGCCCTGTGGAACACCCTCCCACCAGATGCCAAAGAAGTAAACAAGTATATGACATTTAGAAGACATCTGAAAGCAGCCCTGTTTAGGGAAGGTTTTAATGACTGATGTTTTAATGTATTTTTAATCTTTTGTTGGAAGCTGCCCAGAGTGGCTAGGGAAACCCAGCCAGATGGGCGGGGTAAAAATATTATTATTATTATTATTATTATTATTATTATTATTATTATTATTATTAAACCACCCCCTCTTCATCAACATGCCACTTCCTGGAAGCATTTGTGGCACGTTCTAAGCGCTTGACATTACATGGGCTAATGGTGAGGCCTGTGGCAACATATCCCAGAATCCTCAGCAATGTGCATGTAGATTCTGCAGCATGAGTGCAGTGATTGTGCAAATCACTTTCCGGAGGCAGAAAGTATAGAAACAACTACTTGAGGAAAATGAACAGCCTACCTTTCAGGAGCCAGCTTCTCATCTCTCTTCAGTTCACAATATGCAAAGTAAAAAAAAGAAAATTCAAAAAGAGGCGATTACTAAGGAATGATATCTTAAGTGCAAGAGCTCAATCAAGATGATTTGGCAGAAGAAAGGCAGCTGATTAGCTCATACTTGTTGCAATGAAATATTCTAACGTCAATTGCCCTCCATGTGCCATGAATGCCTTTGGCACGACACCATGTTTCTCTGACATCACATGGCATTTTGAGTAGTCCCTTAGCTTGTCTATTAAATGCTCTGATAATTGCCTTCTGCAGTTTTTCACTCTGTGATGAGGAAAAACTGAAAGTCACTCAGCTCTCCTGGAACATTTGGAGCAATTTAAAGCAATTTCAGGTTCCTTGGATACAGGAAATCTCAAAAGGGTGACTTTGGGGGCTGTGGGGAAGAACAGCCGGTTCTGAAAAATGGATGCACCTGAGGTTGGGAAAGGGAGATTCTACGAAGCAAACAAAAACCAAAACCATTTATATTGTTACAAGATTGGGGCCAGGGGTCAGTCTGGATTATATCTGTGGATTCCTTCAGGGCCTGCTACTCTAATTTAGAATCTAGCAGAAAAGGCTGCTGAACCGGTCAGACCATTTTCTTTGAAAGATAATGACTTTAGCTGTCTAGTTAAGTACCACCATTGACATGTCCAAAGAGGCTGCTCTGTTGCCATAAAGACAAATGGAGGCAGGCATAGAGACAACAGGCAGGATGCCACATTATCCTAGGATGGAGAATAGACCAAGGGGACCTGTGTGTTAGTGAGTTTTGGCTGATGCTGGAAGCAGGGTATACAGGGGCTTGTATTGCTCTGTGGACTTGGGGCTTCCCTGGAAATCTAATGCAGAACCAAGATCTGTTGGGGTGTTAATGCTGTGAGCCCCTCCATTCTACAGTCAGTTTGTATATAGGTGGAGATTAAACCATATATCTTAAATCACCAATGCACTTCATTGTAAGTAAACAAATTCTGAAAAGGCGCGGGCATCCCTGAAGTCTCTCACCATTCAAGAGACTGGAGTGAGCACAATAATATTTCCAATACAGTGGTGCCCCGCAAGACGAACGCCTCGCAAGACGGAAAACCCACTAGACGAAAGGGTTTTCCGTTTTGGAGGCGCTTCGCAAAACAAATTTCCCTATGGGCTTCCTTCGCAAGACGAAAGCCCATAGGGAAATCTCCGGGACAGCGGGGAAGCGCAGCGCGTCTTCCCCACTGTCCTCGGACCTCCTCCGAAGGCTGGCGGTGGGGCGGAGAGACCTCCTCCCATCTCCAGCCTTTGGAAGGCTGCTCCGAAGGCTGGCGGTGGGGCGGAGAGACCTCCTCCCGCCGCCAGCCTTCGGAAAGCTGCTCGAAGGCTGGCGGTGGGGCGGAGAGACCTTCTCCCCGCGCCAGCCTTCGGATGGCTGTCCTGAGGACTTGCGGTGGGAGGAGGGTTTTCCTTCCCACCGCCAACTTTCAGAATGCTGTTCTGAATGTTGGCGTGGGGAGGAAAAACCCTCCTCCCACCGCAAGCCCCGGGAACAGAGGAGAAGCGCTGCTGTCCTGAAGGATTGTGGTGGGGAGAAAAGCCCTTCTCCGCACCGCCAGCCTGGCAAGCGGTCTCCATAGGAACGCATTAATTGATTTTCAATGCATTCCTATGGGAAACCGTGCTTCGCAAGACGAAAAACTCGCAAGAAGAAAAAACTTGTGAAACGAATTAATTTCGTCTTGCGAGGCACCACTGTATTTGAGATGTAGGCCAGAGAATATTAAGCATGCTTAAATTCCACTGGAAACCAAAAAGACAGTTTCCAGTAAGCTCCAAAGCAGACATTACAATGGATGCAAGAGCGCTCTTAACCACTCAACTCATTCTCAGTGTACGGATTTCTGACGGAAAGGCATCACTCACACACAAAGGTTGAGCTATCAGCAGGCTTGGGAGAACTTCAAAGTCTGCAGAAGCACAAAAAGTATTTGTGGGGGGAACCCTAAAAGGGAGGAGGCAATATTCCATAACAACCCAGTGGGAACCAAGCATTATTCAGAGAGCACGGTCTGCTGCTTGACTGCGGGAGGAGAGAAAAATGGTCCATCTTGTATCTCCAAAAATACCTGGCACGACATCATCGTGCTCAGAGGTGCCTTGCCTTGATACGCACGCACACACCTTCTTCATCACTGGCAGGCAAGGGAATTCTGAGCATGATGACATCACACCACCCAACTTCTCTAGGTAGGCAGATGTTACTGAAAAGAAAGGCAGTGCTGCTACTCTTGGTAGTAACCACATGACTTGCAAAATCACTGTGTTTTTCGCTCTATAAGACGCACCAGACCATAAGACGCACCTAGTTTTAGAGGAGGAGAACAAGGAAAAAAATATTCTCTCCCTCTCTGCGCAGCACCTCTCCAGCAAAGCAGGAAGAGAAACAGAAGGGGCGCCGTTTCTCCACCCACTTTGCTGAAGGGGCACTGCGCAGCTTTCCCTCTCTGCGTAACTCCTCTTCAGCACTGAAGAGGCGCTGTGCAGAGAGGGAAAGCTGCGCAGAGCCTCTCCAGCGAAGCGAAGTCAGAACAGCAAGAGGGATTGCTACACAGCAAAAGAAGCAATCCCTCTTGCTGTTCTGGCTTCTGGGATAGCCTGCCAAGTCTCTTCTTCAGGGCAGGGGGAGCGTTCCTCCTGTTGCCCTGAAGAGGCTTTGCACGGCTATCCCTGAAGCCAGGAGAGCGAGAGGGATCGGTGCGCAGCCTGCATTCGCTCCATAAGACACACACACATTTCCCCTTACTTTTTAGGAGAGGAAAGATGTGCGAGGTTTTTTCAATACATAGAATTAGCGAGATTAACACAAAGAATTAGGCATCACAATGCTGCAAAACTAAAAAGTGAGTGGACTAAATTTCTAAGCTATATTGAGATGCAATTTGGGAATTAATAATTTAACAGCAGACGGTAACTAATATCTACGACGTGTAGAGCTATTGTTAGAACAACTGCAGAAATTGTACAAGTTTATGTAACCCTAAACCGAGTTGAATGGAGGTCTATTGTTTGTAAGTGTATAAGTTTTTTCTTTTTTCTTTCTTCTTTTTTCTCTGGTATGTGTATTTTTTTTTTAAAAAAAACTGTTTAATAAAGATATTTGATAAAAAAAAAGGAGGGGAAAGATGCGTCTTATAGAGCGAAAAATACGGTAGTTCCAAGTCCGAGTAGGTTTAAGATGGTCTTTGCAACTCCCATGATGCCTTGCCATTGTCCACTTTGGCTGGGGCCAATGGGAGTTATAGTTCCAGACACCTGGAAGGCAGCAGTATGAGGAAGCATCGTGTCTCCGCTGTGGCTACTGTTGGCCCATAGGTGATGGCAATGGAAGTGGCAGAGAATTAAAGACAGCTTGAATTGTTCTGGACCAGTTGCGTAAAAGATTATATGCCACCGTTGTTTATCTTTGCATAATGTACAAAAGCAAGACATGTTTACCATTAAACCTCCTCAAACCAGTTGCCATGGCGCATCCTTTGCTGCTGCCATGGCAATCCCCCCTTCAGGCGCCAGAACTCCGTGAGAACCAATTTCCTAAAAGCATGAGATGCAAAGAAGAGATTGAAGAAAAGAGGAAAACAACACCCAAGTGACTATTTTACGTAAGAAGGAGAAAGGGGAAGAGGCTTTGTGCAAACTATGGTGCATAAAATGCATACATACCCCAGCTCTCATGCGCTCCCTCCTTCGTGGAATAGGGACTCTGGATCAAAAAGCAGTGAGGGTGGGGGGAACAAAACAGACAAAAACAGGAAAAAAGAGGCAAACATCAATATGGGAGGGGAGGACGCTCAGCAACCCTGCATGGTATTATGGGCTGGGTGTATGTGTCCAGTCTAGATGAAACCCTGGGTTCCTTCCAAAACCTGTGATCTATATCTGTGAGGCTAGGGTGTATGAGGGAACCTGGTGGAGCAGCCAAACTAGTCCCTTTGTGAAGGCAATGACCATGGGTCAGCAGACTAAGGCCCATGGGCCGGATCAGGCCCAATTGCCTTCTGGATCCGGCCTGCAGATGGTCCGGAAATTGCCACGTGGATCGGCAGCCCGCTCGTTCTTTCCCTATCCTTCCTTCGGCGGCAGCGGCTCCTCCCTCCCTCCTCCTGGCTTCTTCCTGCCCTGCCTAGAGGAGGAAGGGGGCTGGCCTCTGTTGATGCCAGCAGCAGCAGCCCTCCAGCGACTGCCATTTTAAGCAGCCCCTCTCCAGAGCCCTTTCGTGGACCACTCATTGTCCCTCCGCTGCCAGCCCCTGCCACTTGCAAGACACAAGTAAGCAGCCACCGGGGCTCATGGTGTAATAATAATAATAATAATAATAATAATAATAATAATTTGTTATTTATACCCCGTCCATCTGGCTGAGTTTCCCCAGCCACGCTGGGCGGCTTCCAACAGAACACTAAAATACAATAACCTATTAAATTTTATAGGTTTCCCTAAACAGGGCTGCCTTCAGATGTCTTCTAAAAGTTTGGTAGTTGTTGTTCTCTTTGACATCTGGTGGGAGTGCGTTCCACAGGGCAGGTACCACTACCGACGCTCCTTCAGGTATACTGGACCGAGGCCGTTTAGGGCTTTAGGGCTTTGTTCTTGCATCATTCTCCGCCCCAAAAATATAGTCTGGCCCCCCACAAGGTCTGAGGGACAGTGAAACAGCCCCCTGCTGAAAAAGTTTGCTGACCCCTGGCAATGACCTTAGTTGCTCAGCTAAGCACCAGACACCTGCATCTTAAAAGCGTCGGTTCCATCTTAAATGAGTGATCTCCATGGAAACACTGCCCTCCTCCCGATCCTGCTCACCTGGCTGATGTATGTGGCATATTCTTACCCTCACAACAACCCTGAGAGGTAGGTTAGACTGCTGAGAGACAGTGATGGGGCCCCAAGGTCACCAAGTGAGCTTCAGGGCTGAGTGGGGATTTGATTCCCCCGTCTCCTGATCACTACACCACCCTGGATCAGAGACAGCAGATCCTAGAGGAGAACTCTCTCTCTCCCCCTGGAATATAGTACTGTATTGCCCATACTGCTGCTCCTTAGTAATGCGAGTTTTTAGTCTGGTGTTAAATGTATTCTTGCTAAGCACCTATTCCTACATTTGATAAGAGTTGCAGAAAGCAAAGCAACCAAACAGACAAATAAAATACTCACCGAGCGTTTGCCTTGATGTTATGGTTTGTAACAACAAATTCAGGACCACGGAATAAACTCATCAACTGTAGGAGAGAGAAAAAGTTAACTACAGTTTGCTTCCCTGGGTAAAAATTGTTCAGCATTTTATCTAACGATGGCGATCCTCTGTGAAAAGCCAACCATTTAACATTGCGGTAGTAGCTGCCTTAAAAGAGCTGATTGCTGCTAATCCCTTGAGCTTGCCCCACAACTATGAACGAATACACCCACCCCAGAACAGACCCCTAAGCCTTCACACATAGTGGTGCACATACATGGCAAATGCTGTTCTGTAATTAAGTCTTCCACTTGCAGAATGTAGTTTCCCCTCACTCTCCTCCCCCTGTGTGTGTCCCCTGCCTGCCCCAAATCTGCTCCAGTGGGTTGAGGGAACCCCTAAACCAAATGGGGGGCAGGCCTGCAGGGTCGCCAGGGGGAATAGGGGCAGAGGAAGTTCTGTTGGGCGAGTGGAAGCCATCCCAACAGGGCAATAGCTCAGTGCTAGATGAAAACCAGAGGCCTATAGTTTGGGTTATGGAAGTGAGAGCTGGACCATAAAGAAGGCTGATCGCCGAAGAATTGATGCTTTTGAATTATGGTGCTGGAGGAGACTCTTGACTGCAAGAAGATCAAACCTCTCCATTTTTAAGGAAATCAGCCCTGAGTGCTCACTGGAAGGACAGATTGTGAAGCTGAGGCTCCAATACTGTGGCCACCTCATGAGAAGAGAAGACTCCCTGGAAAAGACCCTGATGCTAGGAAAGATGGATGGCACAAGGAGAAGGGGACGACAGAGGACGAGATGGTTGGACAGTGTTCTCGAAGCTACCAGCATGAGTTTGACCAAACTGCGGGAGGCAGTGGAAGACAGGAGTGCCTGGCGTGCTCTGGACCAGGGGGTCACAAAGAGTCGGACACAACTAAACGACTAAACAACAACATAGTTTGGGTTGACTTTGTGCTCCACATTCTGTACAGTGGAATTGATTATAATCTGCTAACATGTAAACCGGTGTTCAGGGATGGGCAAGAGAGGAATTAGTACTCACCCATTTTGTTGAGAGCTTCTTAACATCATAGTAATCAAATGTCTCTGGAGGATTGGAGAACACAGAGAAGTTCATCTGGATGTTATAGAACGTTACTGAAACAAGAGAGGAAGGAGAATTATATCCACATTGAATTTTGCAAGCGATTTTCCTACGCATCATCCTTTGTGGGGAACACAGCTATTTTTTGGGAAGTGGGCATTTAATCTGCTGAATGCAAAACTGTGGATGATGCCCTGAGATGGTGGCTTTGTGTATGCTTTTCCCCCAAGGTGGGTAGATCTTGTGTCTTCCAATACTTTGCGATGAGTATTCTTGCTGCTGTTGTAGCGTACATAAAGAATGTTCTATCCTTCTTTGGCACCAATTGGCCGACAGTACCCAAGAGAAAGGCCTCTGGTTTCTTCAGAAAGGTATATTTAAATACCTTTTTCAGTTCATTATATATCATTTCCCAGAACGCCTTAATCTTTGGACACGTCCACCAAAGGTGAAAGAAAGTACCTTCATTTTCTTTACATTTCCAACATTTATTATCAGACAAGTGGTAAATTTTTGCAAGCTTGACTGGGGTCATGTACCACCTATAAATCATTTTCATAATATTCTCTCTTAGGGCATTACATGCCGTAAATTTCATTCCGGTGGTCCACAACTTTTCCCAGTCAGCAAACATAATGTTATGACCAATGTCTTGTGCCCACTTAATCATGACTGATTTCACCATTTCATCCTGCGTATTCCATTTCAACAGCACCTATCTATCTATCTATCTATCTATCTATCTATCTATCTATCATCTATCATCTACCATCTATCATCTATTTTCCGTTGTGACTTCCCTCCACCTGTGCTCAGCTTCCATTGTTTTTCATTCCTTTAATATTGCGTTAAAAAAAGTTATTTACATATTCCCCATTAATCCCTTTTCATCTTTTAACCTTAACTTTACGAACTTCAGTCAATGCATATCAATAAATTTGTTTTGGAATAATGTTTTGTCATGTATTCTTCCACACATTCCCCTTCTTTTCCTAATTTCTGATTTGATTGGAATCTAATAGCTGCTGTCATTTTGGCCAATTCAATGAATTCACAAAGCTTGCACTGCCACTCTGCTACTGATGGAATCTTGTCCCCTTTCCACTTTTTAGCTATTAGCAATCTGGCAGCAGCTGTAGCATATAAAAACACTTTTTTATTGTCACTAGGGATGTCCTTTGAAACTAAGCCTAATAGAAAGGCTTCTGGTTTTTTCTCAAATGATGTTTTAGACATCTTTTTTAATTCTTCATGAATATTGCTCCAGAATTTTTTAATTTTCCCTCATCCCCCACACAATACATCGTTCCCTCTCCCTCATGACATCTCCAACACTTACTTGATTTTAATTTGTATATTTTGACTAGTCTGACGGGAGTCATATACCACCTGTACATCATCTTCATCTGGTTTTCTCTAATTGTGTAACAGGCAGTAAACTTAATATCTTGCTTCCACATTAAGTTTTAATGTAAATCCCATCTATTACCTGGATCTGGCATGGTTCCTGTGGGTGCTGGTGTAGACCAAAAAGTCTCCAGCGTGGTCTTGGCATTTATATCGATGGTTGATGCTTTCGATTCAGTGATAAGTTTTGTATTGGTGAGATGAGGAACAGATACGGTTTCAGAAGCCTGATGTGTCGTCCCATCGTATCTAGAGGTTGAAGAAACCTGGGTAGGTTTGGAGGTGGGCACAGTCCAGGTGCTTTTGGGAGCTGTCTCAGCATAATGAGAAGTTGGCATGTACCAGGTGGGTTGAGTTGCGACGCCCGGAGGGGTAGCTCCATCGGGTCGAGAGGTGGATGCAGTCAACTCCTGTTGATGTGTTGTTCCATCTCTGTCAGAGGTTGGTATTTTCACATAAGAGTTAGAAGGAACCCCATCAGGTGTTGATGCTGTAGGTTCTGCTTTGGGTGTGGTTTCATCAGACCTGGAAGGAGACACTGTCCATTTGGTTTTATAAAATTATAATAATACAGTGGTACCTCAGGTTACAGACGCTTCAGGTTACAGACTCCACTAACCCAGAAATAGTACCTCGGGTTAAGAACTTTGCTTCAGGATGAGAACAGAAATTGTGCTCCGGCGGCACGGCAGCAGCGGGAGGCCCCATTAGCTAAAGTGGTGCTTCAGGTTAAGAACAGTTTCAGGTTAGGAACAGACCTCTGGAATGAATTAAGTACTTAACCAGAGGTACCACTGTAATAAGAATTTATTATTTATACCCCACCCATCTGGCTGGGTTTTCCCAGCCACTGGGTGGCTCCCAATCGAATATTAAAAACACAATACAGCATTAAACATTAAAAGCTTCCCTAAACAGGGCTGCTTTCAGATGTCTTTTAAAAGTAGGATAGTTGCTTATTTCCTTGACATCTGATGGGAGGGCATTCCACAGGGCGGGCGCGACTACCGAGAAGGCCCTCTGCCTGGTTCACTGTAACTTCATTTCTCGCAGGGAGGGAACCGCCAGAAGGCCCTCAGAGCTGGACCTCAGTGTCTGGGTTGAATGGGGGTGGAAATGCTCCTTCAAGTATACAGGACAGAGGCCAGGATAGAGGCCATTTAGCGCTTTGTTATGTACTGAATTGAATAGGATCCAAACTGCAGCAGTCAGTTTGGTCCTAGAACAATAGGATCCAAAAGGCAGCAGTCCGATTGGTCCTAGAACAATAGGATTCAGAATGCAGCAGTCTGATTGGTCCAAGAACAATGCAGCAGTATGATTGGTTGGCAGGAACCACCCAATCATGCTCCAGATAGAAGTGAATCCACAACCTGATTGGCTTACAGTAGAATTCTGGAATTAGCCAATCATGTGCAGCCCATTGTGTAAATAATGTATATAAAGCAGATACTTTGAGGGGACTTTCATTCATTCCTCCTCACCACTATGAGCTGAATAAAGAGCATGAAATCACTTTGCGACTCTGAGTATATTTCACGCTTTAAAGGTCAGCACCAACACTTTGAATTGTGCTCGGAAATGTACTGGGAGTCAATTTTGGTCTTAGAGGACCGGTGTTATGTGGTCTTGACGGCCGCTCCCAGCCACCAGTCTAGCTGCTGTATTCTGGATTAGTTGTAGTTTCCGAGTCACCTTCAAAGGTAGCCCCACGTAGAGCGTGTTGCAGTAGTCTAAGCAGGCGATAACCAGAGCAGGCAGCACTCTGGTGAGACAGACTGTGGGCAGATAGGGTCTCAGCCTGCGTACCAGATGGAACTGGTAGACAGCTGCCCTGGACACAGAATTGACCTGCGCCTCAATGAACAGCTGTGAGTCCAAAATGACTCCCAGGCTGCGCACCTGGTCCTTCAGGGGCACAGTTACCCCGTTCAGGACCACGGAGTCCTCCACACCAGCCCATGAAGGAACAGTCCCAGAAGAGATTCATGGAAGACCATTCTCCGGAAGTGTGGCTGCAGACTTAAAGGTTGTTGCTAAAGAAGACAGAGGCACAGTTACAACCACATCAGAGTTGGCTCAGGATTTCACTGAGTCTCAGGAGGCCCAATAGGAAATGTGGTAGAAGCTGTACTGGGGTCCTTGATAACTGTGGCTTCCAGGGTAGCATTTCCAGTGGGAATGAACATCTTGAAATACATGTCATCTCTGTCACTCTACAAAACCCACTAAAATCTGATGACTTCAGCTGTTTCGGAAGGAAGGTTAAGAAACACACCATATTCTGAATTGAATCTACCTGTCCTTGTGGTCTAAAACAGGGTGAACATCTTGTACATATTATATTTTATTTACATAATGCATTGAGAGAGCGATACTTGGGACAATTTTTTTAATCTATGCCAGGCAAGAGAAATATGCAACTTAGAAAACTGGGCATTTTAAAATTTGTGATAACTGATGAGAGGAGAATACAGTGGTGCCTCGCTAGACTAAAAGAATTCGTTCCGCGATTCTCTTCGTCTAGTGGTTTTTTCGTCTTGCGAAGCAAGCCCATTGACAGCTTAGCGGATTAGCGCTACAGCTGTCAAGCGGCTTCCAGCGATCAGCTGTTAAGCGGCTTATCAGCGGAACAGCTGATAAGCGGCTTAGCGCCTTAAGAAAAGGGCGAAAAAAGCCTGCGGGGGGATGCAAGATTTTTTTCGTCTTGCGAAGCAACCCCATAGGGGAATTCGTTTTGCGAAGCGCCTCCAAAACGGAAAACCCTTTCGTCTAGCGGGTTTTTCGTCTTGCGAGGCGTTCGTCTTGCGGGGCACCACTGTATTATCAAGAGACTTTTATTATTTATTATATACATTTTTGTTAGCTACCTTGGATGATTCAACAGCTTTGAGACAGTGATGATGATGATGCTTTTACTACAATCAATTGGTATATAACGTATTTTGTGATATACCGGTAAATAAAAAGTGGATATAAATTTAGCAAATAAATAATCGTCAGAAGACCCAGCCAGGGTCCTGCTATCTCCCTGTAATGCAGGACTTGGGACTGGGCCCACCGTCCTCCAGATGCTGCCGGACTCCAACTCCCATCAGCCCTGACCATTGGCCATGCTGGGTGCAGGGGCTGATGGGAGTTGGAGCCCAACACCTGCAGGGCCACAGGTTCCCTGTCCAGGGCCAGCTGTCCATGAGGCAAGATTTTAACCCGGATCACCCCATTCTATTCGCTACGTACCTGTGACTGAGGGGTCAGGGGCTTTGCTTGTCAGTGGTGGAGCTAAAGATGTATAGTTAAAGTCACGTGACCCTGTTGAAAAGAGGGAGAAATGCACAGAGACAAATAAATACAAGATTGAGAAATGCATAAATACCAATAAAGACAGGGTTCACCAATACACCATTCACATGGATGCCAACTCTTTGAAAATACCAAGATCTTGAAGTCTGAGTAATAGGTTAATGAAAGAATGCTTTTAGATATCTCTGGAGCCCAACTCTGGTGCAGGAGAGGAGGACAGTGTCATAAAAAATATGACATAAAAATATGGGAACTGCCTTAGGTCCTAAACTAGGAGGACGGCCATTCACAACAGGTAGATGTTTCGCGGGTGGCCTAGGACTTGCTGATCAGAAGGTCGGCGGTTTGAATCCCCGCGACAGGTGAGCTCCCGTTGCTTGGTCCCTGCTCCTGCCAACCTAGCAGTTCGAAAGCACGTCAAAGTGCAAGTAGATAAATAGATACTGCTCCAGCGGGAAGGTAAACGACATTTCCGTGCACTGCTCTGGTCCGCCAGAAGCAGCTCAGTCATGCTGGCCACATGACCCGGAAGCTGTATGCTGGCTCCCTTGGCCAATAAGCGAGATGAGCGCCGCAACCCAAGAGTTGGTCACGACTGGACCTAATGGTCAGGGGTCCCTTTACCTAGATGTTTCATGTCATTCAAAAATAGATTAAATAGGTGTGGGGCAAGAATACAGCTTTCTATGGCAGGGAGTTGTTGAGATGGAATAAAATCCCACAGTTTGAACCCCCTACAAGTTCCCTGAGGTCCATTTCCCGTGATGCTCATGAAAGGGCAGAGTTGCCTTTTGGTGAACAGCAACAGGACCTCAGAGGGGCTCTTATCTGCTGGCCAGTCATGCGCTCCAATAAACTCAGCCACCTGCTTGTTGTTCTCCTGCTTTCTCCTTATTCCCCATTATCTGTTCCAGGTACTATCAGCTTTTCATAAATTTCAGGTTGTCAAAAACAGCCATAAAAGGCAAAGGAGGAAATTTATAGCTTGTGCAGAAGTTCCCACACGCCACAGCAGAGATTTCGCACGGCAGATTAATAAATAAAGCTTTACCGCTCTGTCTCCAACCAGGATCTCAAAAGCTTGGTCAGAGAACTTGTCCAGACTGGAGTTAGGTGGGTTTGCACTGGCCTGTCTCCCCATTGACCTAGTGACGTACACCCCACCCTAGTGTCGTCCCAAGGCTCATCCCCCCACCCTGCTTGAATTAGGGTTTTGAAAAAATCCTGGCCATTTTGGATTTCCCAAGGATTACTCCCCCCACAATAAAGTTGTGATTCCTGCATTGCAGAAAGTTGGACTAGGGGGAGTTTGGGATCCCATACAATTCTATGATTCTGTGATATGATTCTAAAGGGTGGAAGATCTGGATAGTGCTAGCATGGGAAGGGAAATTCCTCTACACTGATGGGGAGGCAGGCTGGTGTGAATCTACCTTCAGCTCCAGTGCAGACAAACCCCTAGATAACAAAGCATTTGGTTGCATGCCACCAGCCATCCTAGGATGGGGAACAAGAGGCCAAAGCTGTCTGTGCTTGAGAGTTTCGACTGTTGCTGGAAGCTGGAGAGACAAAGGCTTGTTTTGCTCTGTGTGCTGGACCCAAAGCTGGGGCTTGAGGATCTCCCTGGAAATCTCATGGGAAACAAGATCCGCTGCAGGATTAATGCTGGGAGCGCTTCCATCTCATGTTCAGGTTGAAAAGGTAAAGGACCCCTGACCGTTAAGTCCAGTCGCGAACGACTTTGAGGTTGCGGCGCTCATCTCGCTTTATTGGCCAAGGGAGCCGGCGTACAGCTTCCGGGTCATGTGGCCAGCATGACTAAGCCGCTTCTGGCGAATCAGAGCAGTGCACGGAAACGCCATGTACCTTCCCGCCAGAGCGGTACCTATTTATCTACTTGCACTTTGACGTGCTTTCGAACTGCTAGGTGGGCAGGAGCAGGGACTGAACAACAGGAGCTCACCCCGTACACATGTACAAATAACACCATATACCCTAAAGACACCATAGTCTCCGCCAGCCTTCATTCTGAGGAAACGGAAACCTGGGTGAGCGCAGGCAGCCCTGGGGTCTGCTGAGGCTCAGAGATTGGGGTGTGAAAACGTATTGTTCAAAATGATGGGCGCAAGCAAGATGGGGGAGACTCCTGCGCAGGCTCTGTTGGCATGATACTCACCGCAATCCTGGCGATGGTCGGACTCAAGTGTTGCGCCGTTCAAGGACCAGTAATCGCCTTCCCAGCTAACGACATCTCCAGAGGAACACGTCTTCATCTGCTGTTCCTCCAACACGGAACTCCACATTTGGAAATAATGCAGGGTGCCCACGAAGTGGATGTCTTCAGCCTCCCTCTTGTGGAGGCAGCCAATCACGAAAGTCCCGTGGGGCTTCAGGTACTTGCGCCCGACGCGAGGGAGATCTACGCTCATCATCCTGCCCCCATCATGGAAGACCTCGAGCAACCTCTTGTTCCCGTCCCACACACAGCACATCTGGTGCATCTTGGGGACCATGATATCTTTCCCCAAATCAACCAGGGTGCCGAAAAGGGACATTTGCAGGGTATAGTTATTGGCAAACAAAGCCAGCTCCACATCTTTGGGGGCTCTGGAGGAACTGCTGATGTCATAAGAAAAGGCCGCCCAAGTGCCCACACTTTTATTAGTCTTGCTCAGATAGATGCACACGGTAAATCTGTGCAAGCCTTGGGAAACGCGGCCGGCCAAGGAAGGGTATTTCTGTGTCTGTCCAGACAGGACCAGTTGCTTCCCTTTCAGAGAAGCAGCTTCTGTTCATGACATGGGTAGCAAGAGAAATAAGAGAAGAGAATGAGGACATTTTGTAATCAATCCATCAGTTGCATAGCCTAGCCTTCCCTAAGCCAGTGCCCTGAATGTATCGACCAGCAACCTGCACCAGCCCCAGTCAGTACAGCCCCAATCCGTTCAGATGTTTTTAAGATTAAGCACTATATAAATCCTTTTAAATAAAATATGTCAACTATCTGGAGCACACCTGGCTGGTGTGTATGTGTGTGTTCTAGGGCAGCAAGTGATTTTTTACAGAGATCCATGACAGTTGAAATATAAAGCATAACAAATGAAAAATAAAAAAAAGTTGCACAATACAAACGTAGTGACTGAAGTGCAAAAAAAAAGTGCTTTCACATAAACTCTGAACTGGAGGTGATGCACCAGGAAAGCGACTCTGGGGTTATAGTGGGTGGCCCAATGAACAGGTTGACTGCCACTTTCATAATGCTATTCTACAAATCCATGATGTGACCCCTTTTGGAATATACTGTGTACTGTAACCTCGGGTTACAGACGCTTCAGGTTACAGACTTCACTAACCCTGAAATAGTACCTCGGGTTAAGAACTTTGCTTCAGGATGAGAACAGAAATCGCATAGCGGCAGCAGGAGGCCCCATTAGCTAAAGTGGTACCTCAGGTTAAGAACAGTTTCAGGTTAAGAACGGACCTCCAGAATGAATTAGGTTCTTAACCCGAGGTACCACTGTACTGTGTTCTGTTTGCCTCGTCTCAAAAAGGGTCTTGTGGACTTGGAAAAGGTCCAGTAAAGGGCACCCCGAAAAATGATCAAGGGGATACTGTGATCCTTTTGTGGGAACCGCCCTGAGGGTATAGGACGGTATATAAATCCAATAAATAAAAAATAAAAATAATCATTCCTCCACAAAGTCCTTCTTCATGCAGTACAGAGTTAAATTATGGAATTCTATCTCCCAGGAGGTTGTGATGGTCGACAACTTGGATGGCTTCAAAAGGGGGTTAGACAAATTCACGGAGGAGACTCAGCCCCTTCATGGTTTCTTCCCAGGATGGCTCTGCTCTGCCTCTGCACTTGGAGGCAGCTGGAAGCCACCGGAGGGAGAAAGCTTGGAGTTGCTTAAGAAGAAGAGTTTGGGTTTGATATCCCGCCTTTCACTCCCCTTCAGGAGTCTCAAAGCGGCTAACATTCTCCTTTCTCTTCCTCCCCCACAACAAACACTCTGTGGGGTGAGTGGGGCTGAGAGACTTCAGAAAAGTGTGACTGGCCCAAGGTCACCCAGCAGCTGCATGTGGAGGAGCGGAGACGCGAACCCGGTTCACCAGATTACGAGTCCACCGCTCTTAACCACTAGACCACACTGGCCCTGCAGCCCATCTAGTCCAGGATCCCTTCTTCATTATTATTAATCACTACTACTATTCATTTGTTCATTTCCCACCCGATACCCTAAGGTCACAGGGCAGGTTACAACACTGCAAGGCAGGGACAGATTTAGGTTTGATGCGGCCCTAAGCTGCTGAAGGTAATGGGGCCCTTTATATGTCCAGCTGTCCTTTGTCGACAACAAATTGTTGCTGTTTTTTGTGTTGAACAGAGTGGTACCTCTGGTTGCGAACAGAATCTGTTCCGGAGGCCTGTTTGCAACCTGAAAGGAATGCAACCCGCATCTGTGTGGGTTGCGATTCTCCGCTTCTGCGCATGCACGTGATGTCATTTTGCGTGTCTGCACATGCGCAAGCGGTGAAACCCGGAAGTAACCCTTTCCGGTACTTCCGGGTCGCCGCGGGACACAACCTGAAAACGCGCAAACTGAAGCAAATGTAACATGAGGTGTGACTGTACAGTGGTACCTCGGATTAAGTACTTAATTCATTCCGGAGGTCCGTTCTTAACCTGAAACTGTACTTAACCTGAAGCACCCCTTTAGCTAATGGGGCCTCCCGCTGCTGCCGCTGTGCCACCAGAGCACGATTTCTGTTCTCATCCTGAAGCAAAGTTCTTAACCTGAAGCACTATTTATGGGATAGCGGAGTCTGTAACCTGAAGCGTAAGTAACCTGAAGCATATGTAACCCAAGGTACCACTGTATATGTTATATGGTAATTTATGGACCTAATAGGTATCTAAGGCCATTTGCATGTCACAAAAGATGTATTTTATCAAAGTAATTGTTGAACTGAAATACAATTAAGAAGAAGTATATTAATAGTGAACGGGCCCTCGTACTCCTGAATTTGTAGGTAAATGAACAGAAGCACTGGGAAAACCTTTACCTGACAGAAGGAACAAGCCCACAAGAATGACGACCAGGCTGCAGAGGATCTTGTCTGAAGAACTTCCAGCTACACTCCCCATTCGCCCTCTCATCATCTAGACACGCTTTGAAAAGCAGAAAGAAGGGAATTCTGCGAGGCACTTTCTGGAGTAGTGAGGGACACACGGAAGAAGAAGAGGTGAGGCTTGCTCGATTCTGGATCAAATCAAAGCTCCCTTGGCGAAACTGGATTACTTGTGCATGTTAAGGGGGATACACCCATTTCACACTTCTAGAACCAAAACACAGCTAACCTTCAAAACTCAATTTTTGCAATGCACGTCTTCAGCCAAACTGTATGTACAGAAATGCGTATATTTGGGGGAAACGTGGATTAGAAATCTGGACTAATTAAGGAATGCAGTACTACGTGAGATCATCGCTCCTTGATCTCCAGAGCATGGGAAGTCACCCAAAGATTTATAATTTGGCATAAAATCTGGACTGTTTGATTGTATTATAATTTGGAATGTTTTTAAGGTGGTTTTTATTGGATTGTTAAAATGGCAAACAATACATATTATTATAAAAAAGAAAGAAATGCATAGTTTGTGTAGACCACCTTGAGCTAAATGGTCTAAGGCTATTAGGGTCAACGGCAGCCTTGCATTGTAATATCCTCCTTAACCAAGTTCTTGCACATTTTTAATTCACTTATTCATTCATTCATGTCTAAATGAATTCATTACAAGACACTTTGCAAAGATTCAAAAACAAGACCACTTACCTAACAAGGAAGCCGCTAATAAGATCTGCTGTGTTATTTTGCCAGCTCTAGTCCCTTCTGCAGGCCATACAAATGAGCTACTTGCCAATTTGAGTTTTCCCTTTTTTTGCAGAAAGACAATTTCAATGCCGCTCTAGTGTTGCAAATGGGACCCTCCCTGCCAGTGTGAAGAAGGACTTCCCCTTATAGGCTGGCAGGAGATGTAAAGGCCAAGAGATCTGCCCTGCCCACTTTATATTTTACAACACTTGCTGCCATTCTCTGTCCTCCCTCTCACTCTGCTTTTTAACTATGGGCTCATTTTCTTCCTCCCCTTTTTATGGGTAGCAGTTATCTGTTATCTACCGAGATTTTAAAGATAAGAGTTACCGTATTTTTCCGTGTCTAAGACTAGGGTTTTTTTTACCAAAAAGTTAGGTTTAAAATTGGGGCTTGTCTTATACATGGAGGGCGTCTTAAAATGCAGTAATTCTGTGTGACGCTGACCTGCAATTAGCTCCATGGATCAGAGATACTGGGAAACTAAAGAGCACCAAGTCAGAAGTTCTCCAAGGGATGAGAGGAGGGGAAAAAATTCAGCTCATGTTTGGAACCAAAGTTGCCAAATTCACACTTTCTGAAACAATGTGATAACCAAAACGCACCCACCCTTCCCATATTTGCACTTCTCTGAATTTTGCAGTGCGGTTCACCAACAAGCCAAAGTTTCCAAAAAGGATCTATTAGGCAAATGTATATGTAAATTGAATGTATTAGTGAAAGTAGCATACAAAAATGCATTATACTGGGGGAAATTGCTTGAAATGATGATCGTGTTAGTCAAAACAGCATACAAAAAAATGTGTTGATTCGAAGAAATCCACACTAAAATTCTGGTATCTGAAGAAGTCTGCATGCACAGGAAATCTTATACCAAGAACAAACTTAGTTGGTCTCTAAGGTGCTACTGGACAATTTTTTTTTATTTTTCATATATTACACTAAAATGCTGCAGAATTCTCATGAGGGTTTCTGAAACTAGGACTAGCCGCCTGAGAAACAGTTTTTATCCAAATGTGATTTTGGTTTTAAACGCAGTGTAAGGTAGTCTCTGTGGGAGTATATTGTATTTAATTATGGGATATCAGAGTTTCTAGGGGGTTAACCAGGCTGGGAATAGCTGGGATAGCAGACTTGTTGGTTTTTGAATGTCTGATGTAGATTTTTTCAATTTCGTTGTTCTGTATGGGACGATGACAATAAATATTATCGTATCGTATTAAAAAGAAGGTTTGAAGCAGGGGTAGGCAACCTAAGGTCCGTGGGCTGGATGCGGCCCAATCGCCTTCTCAATCCGGCCCACAGACGGCCTGGGAATCAGTGTGTTTTTACATGAGTAGAATGTGTCCCTTTATTTAAAATGCGTCTCTGGATTATTTGTGGGGCATAGAAATTCGCTCATTTATTTCTTTTTCAAAATATAGTCCGGCCCACCACATGGTGTGAGGGACGGTGGACTGGCCCACAGCTGGAAAAAGTTGCTGATCCCTGGATTGCTGCAAAAATGTAGAAAACCAGATTTAAGAGTGGGAAAACCAAGAACCGAAGGGAACTGAAATTGGAAGACCCCCATTTCTACTCCTGCTGTAGGTGAGGCGCAGACAGGACAGCTGAGAGTTAACAGTGGGAAGAACCACCCCTTATACCTGACCAATGCCCTTCCTTTGTGCCTCACCCTTATCTAACCCCCCACAGCCTGCCCAAACCTCTTCTTCCCCTCCCACCACACCTCCCCCTCAACCAGGGTGGATAAAAATCAATGATTTTTAAAAAATGATTTTTTTATTATTTATCAGTTTGTTTTAATTGGATTTTTAAAATAAAATGCTTTTGGAGGAAAAATCTTTCTAAAGATAGTTTTCTATTTAAGTTACATTATAGTCCAAAGGCTATTCATCAGGAAATAAGGATTTGTTTTACGTTTTTCATGTGTGCTAAAATTCAGCCTAAGTTTTTGGGGTTTTTTAAATTGTTTAACCACATCAGTTAAGAAACATGGATACATATGCTATCATGTTGTTATTTTAGTTAAATAAATTGTTATTAAGGAAATTATTGTTTTTCTCCTTCCAATAAAGTGCAACAGAAAAGTTGTCCAAATATAAACAGTTAACTTACTAAGCCTCACAATAACTTCATAAATATCTGTCCATGTATATCTAACAGTATAAACAAATCAGTAATTTTTTGATATAACTGTAAAAACTACCCTGAAAATTTATTTTTTCAAAAATGAAACCTTCATCTGATTGTAAATATTAAGATTATAGCAGCATGAATGAGTCCTGTAATCGTGATTTAAATCCATTTGATTTAAAAAAATTCCACTCTGCCTTCAACCCCTTTTAAAGCATCCCTCTCCTTTAAACATTGATCCAGTGGCGTTTTTAATGGAGAAAGGAAGGCACTTCAGTTTGCCATATCACACTCTGAAGCACCTCCCTCCCTCCTTTGAAAGGGTCACCTGGGCCACCTACTCCACCTGCTCTTACTTGCCTACCTGCTATTTTGTCACCACACAGGAGTTATCATGGCCACCTGTTGGGGGCATTGCAAATGACAGCATGATGACAGCATTACAACTTTATGATATAGTAAGATCATATTATGTTTTCAAGGTCTTTCTGCAATTATGAGGGCTAGAAGCTTGGGTTCCTTAGGCTGATTCTCAGAAAAGCTTCCAGATCCCCATGTACTCTAAATTAAGGCAGACACTTCAAGCTGTTAAACTGTTCTACTCTGCAAAGTTTAACAGATTGGGTAGTACTGACCTCTGACCGCCAACCTTTACAGTGTTTAACAACCATAGAAATACCAATGTTAAGTTACATATATGCTCATAAAATGTAATCTTGCCAGAAAGCTGTAACAAAGATTAGATTAGAGTAATAAAATAAAGGAGATTTGAATGGGCGAGATTAACAGCATCTCAGTGACACATTTGTGGTTGTGTTTTTGTTTTTTTAATAAACTCCTGTACTTTTCCCAGCTCCATGGGAGAAATTATTGGCAAGGCCATAAAATGTTGAGGAAAGCTGTTCCAGTTGGATTCTTTCCAGCCACATCGCTTGCATATCTCCCTATGGGAAGAGGTGAGCCCTGTGAGTCTTGTCATCTGTTTCACAGTGGATGAACCAGGAGAAGAAAAAACACAGAGAGGAAACACTGGGAACTGTAATGTCTACTCTGACTGGCGTTTCATGGAGGGAATCTCTCCCAACCCTACCTGGAGATTCCATAGGCAATTACACGCCCCCCGAAAACAGCCACATTCTATTTATTTTTTTAAGAATAATTTGTTATTAACCGACCAATCACATAAAATCAAACCAAATTACATAAATTCCAAATTACACAGCCAAATTTTAAATTTTTGTTGGGGGTACCCATATTTCAAGTTCCGAAGGGATCCAATCAACCTCTTGCTTCTTACTGCTGTTTTAATGTCCACAAATCTAACCTTATGATGTTCACAGTACTATCCAGTCCTTTCTTCTTATTTTTTCACATCTCTTGTTGTTATTTTCATATATTTTTCCTTTATCTTTGTGACCTCTGATAGTCTCCGCAAGCTGATTAGAACAGTTTGTAATCCTGCATGAATATATATATATATTTATCCAGTAGCCATATCCAGATGTTTTCCATATAACATCACTTCCATACATCGAAACAGTCTTAGCGTCATTAATCTTCACCAATCTGCCTCCTTTCTCAAAACCTCTGTGGAGATTCACCAGGAATGCAGTCTGAAAACAAATCCATTCTTCCTCCCGGCTATAAATCCTTTGGCAAGATGGCGACTCCGAATTGCTGCGCCATTCCCAAAAGCTCTTATTGCTTCTCGGTCTCCATAAAGCATACTTTTGGTTAAAGTGTATCTCCACACAGACCTTAATCATCCTGCTTGGGTCAGTTCAACCCACGGTTCTAATGAGGAGGGGTTCTTGTAAATCACCTAGAAGGAAAGTAAAAAAGGTTTCCCCCCCACATTCAGCCCCATTGTCAACATACCCCGCCTTTGGTGTATCTTCATCGTAAAATATTCCTGTTTCTCCAGCCCGTCGTCTTCTATCGCAGAGGTCACTTAAATTAGCAGATTTCACTCCCCCTCTTCACTTGAAATATGTGTATTTGCTTCTTTTGTAACTAATTATTCCAAATTGCTGCAACTAGTGTGCGATCAGAGACAGCGTCCAGGAGAGCCGAGGTCCACACGGGGTCATTCTGCTTAGGGCCCTCACCCCCTTCTTTCGAATTTGGGGGTGATTTATGGGCACAGCAGGCAAGGGCAGTGTTCCCCATTTCCTTGGGGCAACAAGGGAGGCTGCCTACTCCCATAACAGCCTCTTAATTACCCCGTGTGGGTCAGAGAGATGGTATTGTCGGCAATCTTCCAATGCGCCCCCCTAGTGGCCCCCCGAAAACAGCCACATTTTAAAAGGGTATATAGGGTGTTGATCAGGTCAACCAAAGGCCTGGTAAAAAAGGAACCGTTTTTGCCAGACGCCTAAAGGTGTTTAATGAAGGTGCCAGGCGAACTTCCCTGGGAGGAGAGCATTCCACAGACAGGGAGCCACTGCAGAGAAGGCCCCGTTCTCGTGTTGCCACTCTCCGGACCTCTCAAGGAGGCGGCAGACAAAGGAAGGCCTTGGAAGATGATCTCAGGATCCGGGTAGGTTAATATGGAAAGAGGCGGTCCTTGAGGTACTGCGGTCCTGAGATGTTTAAGGCTTTATATAGTTCAAAACCAGCACTTTGAATTGGGCTCGGAAACTAAACTCCAGTGCAGTCGGACCAGGATGGGTGTAATATGCTCAAACCATCTTGCTCCGATGAGCAACCTGGTTGCTGAATTTACTGTGTTTGATGTTTTGATTTGCTGGAAGCTGCCCAGAGTGGCTGGGGCAACCCAGTCAGTTGGGTGGCATGTAAATAAATTATTATTATTATTAAGCAACTCAGTATTGTCCACACTGACTTCCAGCAGCTGAACAGGATTTCTGACAGGGAGTCTTTACCCAACCTTGAGTCCTACCTAGAGATGGGGCCTTCTGCAACCAACTCAGATGCTCTGCGACTCAGCTATGGCCCCTTCCCTTATCCTAAATCACAACTGTTATGTACTGAAGTTCTCACCCTGGACCAGTAGGGGGATACTGTAGATAGTTTTCACTCAGGTCCACATATGCAAATAAGGGATTGAAAGTGATGTTCAGTGATTGGATAGTTTCAGAAAGTTATTACGGTTACGTTGTACTGGAGCTCTATATAAGCAGGCTGGCTGAACCCTTCAGTTCTGTTCTGTTCTGGCCTGTGAATTAACAAGAGCTATTTGAAGAATGGCTGTGTCGTCTGATATGTTCACCCACAACTTAACAACAACCTCAAACACATCCCTGATGCTGGGAGACTTTGGGATTATTGAGTTACGCCTATCTCCTCTTCTTGGGATTACTGATTTACATCTCTCTCTCGCCCTTCCAGTCTCTCAGGCCGCTTCTGCAAGAAATCCTCTGCCAGGGCCACCGCCTGGGCACAGGTCTCAGGCCTGCCTTCCCTGACCCAGCTCCCCATCTCCTGGGGAATAACCATAAAGAATTGCTCCAGGATCAGAAGCTCCACGATTTGCTCCTTGGTCCGCCTCTCCGGCTTCAGCCATCGGTGGCAAAGATCCCAGAGCCGCCTGCAAACCCCTCGGGGCCCGTTGGCCTCCTGGTAGCGGAGCTGCCGGAAGCATCACTGCTATGTCTCTCTACTGGAAGGTTCCTCTCCGGGGGTTTCTTCCTTGACCTTCTCATTATCAACTTATGTTTGGTGGACGTCTTCCGGTGGCTTCCTTTCAGCCTCTCCTCAAAGGGACTGACCAGTCTCTGCCACATCTTCCCTCAGGGCCGGAAACAACTTTCTATCTCGCAACAGTGCGGGATCTAAACGTGGCGAGGCGGCCAACTCAAAGCGAGGGCACTCCACTGCCTTTAGGAATTCCTGCCACTGCGCTTCCCACCTCTGTGTCTTCAGCATTGTCTACAGGCACTGACTGGCAGCTCCTCTCCAGGGTGAGAGTTGGGGAGCATTCCCAGCCCCACTTGGCGATAAGCTAAGGACTGACCCATGGGTGCTTTAGTTGAGATCCCTGTGTTGCAGGGGGTTGGACTAGATGACCGTCGGATCTCCTTCCAACCCTTCTCTTCAATAATTCTATGACCTCCTCGCTGACTCTGACACAGTGAATCTGCAGTTCTGCTCAGATGCCCCACAATGGAGGCTGGCCCATTACGGCAACCCAGCACCAACCTCAGCCTACCTTCAGCCAGCCCCTGGCCAGAGATCTCCTTCCTTTAAAGCAGGGGTAGGCAACCTAAGGACCATGGGCTGGATGCGGCCCATTTGCCTTCTCAATCTGGCCCGTGGACGGTCTGGGAATCAGTGTGCTTTTACATGAGTAGAATGTGTGCTTTTATTTAAAATGCATCTCTGGTTTATTTGTGGGGCATAGGAATTCGTCCCCCCCCAAAAAAAAAATATAGTCCGCCCCCTACATGGTCCGAGGGACGGTGGACCGGCCCACGGCTGAAAAAGGTTGCTCACCCCTGCTTTAAAGCCATTCCAGGGGATGGCTCTGCCAGTCAACCTCCTCCTCTTCCCCAGCATTGCGTTTGCAAAACCGGGCAGGGAAGAAGATGGGTGGCTCAACTAGAATTGGTCGGCTCTGCTGATCATCGGCTCTCTGGCGCCACCTACTGCCGGGCTCCCTGCCCTCCGTCCTATCATTCCCGATGGACATCAGCCGCTGCTGCTCATCACCATTTCTCTCCTTTTTGCTTCCAAGGGTGGCCCTTAAAAAGGGTTAAAACCACAGAGCACCGATTCCCAGAGAAGCCAAGAAATTTGAAAAGGAGGGGGGGGGCGGACTGTAAATACTGCAAAGTCCCTTCCTCCTCCAGCTCCTAGCTAAGCTTGTGCTGTGGAGCTATTGTTGTGTTTTCCTTGCTGCAGACCTGAGGTGGGGGTGAGTTTGAAAGACTGGAATAGGACCTTTCAGTTGCAACAAATAAATTCCAAGGATAAAATTTGCACTGGCCCATTCGTAGGATTATGCCACCTTTTAAAATAATAATAATAATTATAATAATTAAATTGATCTGCTCTTTGCAATCCAAGCGTTACAAAATGAATTAGGATCTCTCAAGGCTCTCACTGCAACCTCCTGGGAATTTACCTAGTTGCTTTAAAATGCGCAAATATTTTCCTGTGCTTTTAAGCCACACCATAACTGCTGCGGGGAAAGGTGGGATTAAAATCTCCTCCATTTGATTGCTATTGTTTCCACACACCCCTTTTGTTTTATATATATATCGCCAGGATTCTCTGTTCTTTAGGACTCATTCCACAATATATACCATTTTATGCCATTTCCATTGAGCTGGCTGTGTTTTCATGCTTTGTGGCCGGCCACCTGATATGTTGACTTAGAATTAATTTTATTAATAGCAGCAAATGACACATGCCCTTTGGGGATGAGAATCCTAGACTGCAAGAATCCTATACACACCTGGGAGCAAGCTCTGTTGGAAATGACGGGGTTTGCTCCTGAGAAAACCTGGATAGGATTGTGATATTCCTGCGCTCTGTTGGGATTTAAGTTTTATGTTTCTGGACGGGTGTGAAATCTGTGCCAAAGGTGGGCAGGTGAGGTGGGAAAGGGCTCCTGCGCCTTTAAAAGGGAAATGAAGGCAAACATTTTGGGGGTGCTAAATTGGATCTGGAACACACATATGTTTCTTGATGCCTTTTGAAGAGAGCCACTACCTGTCTCTATAGACCACTCTGGTCTCATTCCCCACAAGGAGTCCTGTTTAAACAGCTGCCCATGAGGACTAGAATCTTGTTTTCTCTTGAAGGGGACCCTAGCTCAGTGGCAGAGTATTGGCTATGCATACAGAAGATGTCAGGTATAGCGCTTCTGAGGTACGGAAACATTGATAGTTTATTGATTCAAATAGAAGCCATTTATATAAAGTACAGAAACCATTTCTCGTCTATTGATTCAAGCAGAAGTTTCTGGTATGTTCTCTGCACGTGGCACAAGCTGGAGGTTTCTAGCTGGTTTGCAAATTTCCATTCGGCTAAGAAGCACGCAGGTGCTATTTTGGCTGTGAATCTTAACACGTTTCTCAAGGCCAAGATGTTTTCAACTGCCTGTTATTAATTTACAGGCTGGGAATGGCTGGTTTCTCGCTTCCGTTCATTCCGTCTATCTCTTCTCTTCAGTTTGTTTCTCTCATTGAGTGCATTGTACATAAGTTTAAGGTTTCCATTTTTACTGTTAAACTGCAACTGGATTTTAAAGAGTTTTTCTGCTATCCAGGGATCTGGATCTTGTTATGTGAATTTGCCGTAGTAAATTTTGCTAATGAAGTTGGCTGCATCTGAGTCGTTTTTTGAAACAATGCGCTGTTTTGGAATCTGCTCTGCTTTTTTAGGTAAAGGTAAAGGTCCAGTCGTGGCCGACTCTGGGGTTGCGGTGCTCATCTTGCTTTATTGGCCGAGTTTACCTTCCCACCGAAGCAGTACCTATTTATCTACTTGCACTTTGACGTGCTTTCGAACTGCTAGGTGGGCAGGAGCTGGGACCAAGCAACGGGAGCTCACCCTGTCGCAGGGATTCGAACTGCCGACCTTCTGATCGGCAAGCCCTAGGCTCTGTGGTTTCACCCACAGCGCCACCTGCGTCCCTGCTCTGCTTTTTTTACTCTGCTACAATTCATGGCCTGGGATCAGGAAAGGCCATGAACCGTGACAGAAAATCCCTGGCTCAATCAATCTCTGGTGGCAATTCTAGGTTCCCATTTTGAAACCCTGGAGAGCAGCTGCAAGTCAGTGTAGTCAGCACTGATCTAGGTAGACCTGTAGTACTGACTCTGTTCGTCCCTATGTTCTATCTCACTATGTGATATACCATAGTTCTTTTAGATCTTATTTTTCTGTTTGTGTCTCCTGTATCCTTGTACCGTTTGATATACTCTAGTGCTTTGCTTGTGACATTATTATTGTTATTATTGTTATTGTTGTTGTTGTTGTTGTTATTATTATTATTATTTCCAGGAGGGCCTAGATAGCTCAGTTGCTTAGAGTGTGATGCTGATAATGCCAAGGCTGCAGGTTCAGTCCCTGTATGGGACAGCTGCATGTTCCTGCTTTCCAGGGGGTTAGACTAGATGATCCAAGAGGTCCCTTCTATCTCTATGATTCTGTGGTGATTCTATGATTTATTAGTTGCTTCTTATCAAGTTCTCCAAGTGGCATGTTTAAAAACAGCAACACATACCATGATAAATTCATGAGGAATCATAGAAAATTAATAATAATGATAATGATAATAATAAACAATACCCCACCCCTCCAGCTGGGTTTCCCCAGCCACTCTGGGCGGCTCCCAGCAGATTAAAAACATCAAACATAAAAAACTTCTAAAAGTCAGGTAGTTGTTTATTTCCTTGACATCTGATCAGAGGGGGTTCCACAGGGCAGGTGCCACTACCGAGAAGGCCCTCTGCTTGATTGTAGAGCTGGAGATCCATTTAAGATCCATTCTTCCTTGGTTGGAACTCCCACTTCCTTCCATTTCTGCACATATAGGATTCTGGCTGCTGTTGCTGCGTACATAAATAGTTTAATCACCCTCTTTGGGACATCTGTCCCTAGAGAAAGGATAGCATTCTCATCCAGGCGTCTGCAACACCCACGAAAACAAATCCCATTATTCTGTTCTGCTACTGTTTCCCAACCTCTTTCCCTTTTGTCTCTTATAACAGAGGGCATACCCACAGGTGTAGTTTGTGGATGAAATTCATTCTGCTATACAAGTCTTAAAGGGGCAGGGGCTCCAGTCACCTGTCTGAACAATGCTACCTCCAATTGTAGTGGTGTTTCATACAATTAAATGCACCTCCATCTAAATAATGTTTAAAAGCTGCACATGTTAACATGATAGCTTTCTTTGTTCAGGTAATTTGTTTTAAATAAAATGAAATATAAAATAATATAAAGTATAAAATAAAATAATTTATGCCCTAAAAGACAGTCTGAAAATTTTGATATTATGATATTTAACAAATGTATTTAAGTCTGGCCCAGGGTGGTAATGGTATGGTTCAGAAACAGAGCATGATAATATCTAGCTTTTCTCGAAAAGTAATGAAACTCCTGATTTCTTCCTTGTTCTGTGCCTGAAATATGAAATATTTGGGAATTTTGCAAACATAAAATATTTAAAAAAAAAAATGAGGGGGAGATGTACAGTAAATGTTTGCTGTATTGACTTTCCATATGGTATTCTGCATGAGCCCGGAAATTCCTATCGGTGGCAGAATTTAGTATTTCAGCTTTCATTTCTGGGGGTGGGGGGGGGGGACACACCAAATTTCTGTCCCTTATGACCCTGAAGAAATAGGCTTGAAAGTGAGGCAAGGTCTGGGAGAATGAGAAACTGGGATGTCTAGAATCAAAATAAAATTACCCCCAAAGGTTCTGAGTTTTATGTGCTCTCCGTCATTCTTGTGTATGTTTTTATTTTTTAAGAAGACACCTGTTGAACCAACCTCTATTGTTACTGGCTCAGAAATAAATGAACCCCTCAATTATATTTTTCAGAGACTCTTGTGGATTCTGCTGCTGGGGCTGGCCTGGGACAAGAAGCCAAGTAAACTTAGAAAGAAGAAACTCCCCGCAAAGCTACTTGTTTGTGTGTGAGAGAGAGGCGAATTGGAGTAAAGCCTTGGCCCTAGAAAAATGGCTGCCGAGCAAGGGATTCTGGGAGATCTGGTTCCCCGGTTCCAAGCCGAGCTACAGCCAGGGGAGGAAATGTTGCAGTGTGGACTCCTGAGCCCCAAACCGGAGGAAGAATTGGAGGGGAAAAGTGAAACGTCTCCCAGGATCCCAACCGAACTTCCCCAGAGAATGACGTCCCCGCACATCAAAGAGGAAGCCGACGAAGGTTTGGCACAGCAGTGGGAGCCTCGGTGGCAGCACTTCCCAAGGGAGCCGCGGCCCTTTCACACAATCTGGGGGGGCGCGCCCTCCCCCTGGGGCCATGCCGAAGCTTCGCCCTCTTCTTTCCAGGGGTCAGGTCAACCTGGCGACCGACTCGGAGGAGAGCGGGTGGCCCAGCCGTGGTCTGGCCCTGGCAGAGATGTTCAAGTGCTGGCTGGCGGGCCGCTAGCCGACGGTGAGGCAGCCTGCGGGAAAGTCAAGGAGAAGGCGTCCCTGGATGAAGAGGCCGCCGACACGGAGAAGTGCCGCCGGCGGTTCCGGCACTTTGGCTACCGGGAGGCTGAGGGCCCCCGCGAGCTCTGCAACCGCCTCTGGTTCCTGTGCTACCAGTGGCTGAAGCCCGAGAGGCGCACCAAGGAGCAGATCCTGGAGCTCCTGATCCTGGAGCAGTTTCTGGCCGTCCTGCCGCCAGAAGTGCAGAGCTGGGTGAAGGATCGCGACCCAGAGACCTGCGCCCAGGCGGTGGTCCTGGCAGAGGACTTCATGCTGAGGCAGGAAGAGGAGCCCCTGGGGCCAGGCGGCGAAGTCCCCCAGCCTCTCGGGGCGGGAGAGAAGGGTTTGGGGGCGCTGTTGCCTTTGCAACATATGGAGAAAGTGGTATGGATCAGCCTTTCCCCTCTGCTCTGCCTCTCCATCCCCCCCCCCAACTTCCCCTCTTCTTCTCATTTTCCCTGCCCGGACTTCCCTTTTGCTCCAAACCGAAATTGTCTATTACCTAGACTAGGATTTTTCAAATCTTCTAGTCCCAGGCCTCAGTTGTTGGGCCTAGAGATTTCTGGGATAGATCTCAGAAATAAATGGTGGCGGACGGAGGCAGAGTTGGGTATAATTAGTGGGGAAGGAATTGGATCATTTTCTCCTGCTAACCCCTTTGCCAGTTGCTAAATGCCTTGCCAAAGGATCTTCCTTTGCCGCGTATGCATATTCACAGCACATCCACCCGCCCCCTCCACAAAGAATCATGGGAACTGCAGTTAGTGCTGGGAATTATTTGCCACTTACAGAGCTTCAGGCAACAGTTCCCAGGATCCTTTGAGGAGGAAGTGTGCTCTAAACCTACACAGCCCTTGCGGCAAGGAGTTCCGTAGCTCTGGGAAGTGTTGTGACTCCACTGCTAGTACAGTGGTACCTCTGGATGCGAACGGGATCCATTCTGGAGCCCCGTTCGTATCCTGAAGCGAACACAACCCGCATCTGCGCGTGCGTGGGTTGCGATTTGCCGCATCTGCGCATGCGCGTGATATCATTTTGAACGTCTGCGCATGCATGAGCGACAAAATCTGGAAGCAATACCTCTTGTGGGCACATGTGCCACAGTTTTAACCAATCCAGCCATGTGGATATTGAGAGAGTGCGGATTCCTGAGGTCAAGCTATCCTAGTCCACAAACAGCTGAAACTAGCAAACTAAGGGGAGGGGTTGTATTTGCCAACTAAAGAGGAGTGGCAGATTAAACTGTTTGAGTACATAGAATTAGTGATTATGACAAAAAAGGTCAGGGACCGATCGACCCAAAAGTTGAAAAAAGAATGGAACATCTACAGACTATATCTAAAAGAACATTGTCCCCACGTCAAATCTTTAATATGCTTTGATTAACTCTTGTAATAACTCAATTAAAAGGAATATAAACAACATGTTTATGTTGTTTATGTTGTTTAAGCTTATTGAAAAACAGATGCAGTTAACAAGGAACTAAAAGAACCACGCAGAGGAGGTTGGAAGTCATAAGGCGGAGAAGAAATTTACTTTTATCGTTTTCTTTTCAAGATATTTTGTCCTGTTTGGTATTGGTGGTGGGCTGTTTGTTATAGTTTTGTGTTTTGGTGTTGCAAGCGGATTGGATGTATTGTTTATAAACCAATAAAGAATGAAGTGAGGGGGCTGGATTCCTGAGGCCAAGCTATCCTAGTCCATAAACAGCTGAAACTAGCAAACCAAGAAGGGATTGTATTTGCCAACCCCAGTTGCCTATCTCACTGGCCTATTTCAGACCAGCTGAAGGTAGACCCCATGTTTAATGCATTGCTGTTATCCATTTGTGATTATGGCAATACCTTATCTTCCTCAGGCGTTCGGTTCCAAGAGCTATGTGTGTACATGAAAATACAGAAAATATTTCTATACACAGCTGGTGTAATGAGGGAAACAGAGAGCACCCTCAACGCTCTCAAAGCCACTGCGCTCCTAACAGGACAGGTGTTGCCCAGAAAGCAAGACTGAGAGCTGAAAAGCTCTTTTTTTGCACCAGGTCTACTTGGGGTTACTGGTGCGAAAAGAGCTTAAACAGCCTCGGTCCAGTATACCTGAATGAGCGTCTCCACCTCCATCATTCTGCTCGGACACTGAGGTGCTGTGCCAAGGGTCTTCTGGCGGTTCCCTCGCTGCAAGAAGCCAAGTTACAAGGAACCAGGCAGAGGGCCTTCTCGGTAGTGGCACCCGCCCTGTGGAACGCCCTCCCACCAGATGTCAAAGAGAAAAATAGCTACCAAACTTTTAGAAAACATCTAAAGGCAGCCCTGTTTAGGGAAGCTTTTAATGTTTAATAGATTATTTTAGTGTTTTGTTGGAAGCTGCCCAGAGTGGCTGGGGAAACCCAGCCAGATGGGCGGGGTATAAATAATAAATTATGATTATTATGATTATTAAACTCTCAGCCTTGCTTGCCAGGCAAGGCCCTCTCAGCATACCAGCTCTGGGAGTGCTGGAGATGCTCTTGCTAGATCTCGCAGGACAACTCGACTTCCCGCGAGATCTTGCGAGAGCATCCCCGGCAACCCCAGAGCCAATGTGCCAAGCAGGCCTTACCTGAGAACCAAGCTTAAAATCTCTCTTCGCACCGAATCCCCTTGAGTTGCACAGTTTCAGCCGTATACTGTTTGGTTTCGCACAAGTCATTTGAGCGTAAAATGAGGCGCTGCCATATTCTGCCCTGGCTATGCCCTTTGTGTTGTTCCAGGTGTCTGGGCTTCTGGCGGAGGTCTGCCTGTATTCTTCCAAGGCGAAGGGCACCTTCAAAACAGACGAGCAGGAGAGCGGCAGAGATGCTTCTTTGCAGGGTAAGTGTTTGTGGCGCCTCAGTGGCTCTCGCTGCTGCCACCTTTCCCAGAATGCCTTGCTCTGAAGGAAGACCCGCACGCCTTGACCCTTTCTCAGAGCCAGGCCAGGAGGCAGGGGGTGAGAAGCGCTAGCTGCTGCTGTTCCTGCGGCTGCTATGACGGCAAAAAGGAATAAAATGTAAACGATGTGAGGAAGAAGAGAGAGAGGGCAGCAGCTGCCACTGCCCACCTGAGCCAGCACAAGCTCTTATTGCCACGACGGTGTTGGCCTGAAACAGGGTGTGTGGCCTGCCCCTGTTGCTCTATCTGGCTAAAACACAACTTTTTCTTTTCTTCTATTTTTTTAAGACGTAATTTTTTATTGATTTCCAAATTGACTTCTATTTCAGTGTACAATTTTTCTAAAATTTTGACTTCCCACCTTTACGCTCATGATGGTTTTATTCCTGTCTTATACCTGCTGCTTTGTTTGACATACTTTAATCTAATACAATTATCATGTCTTCCACTTATCATTGTTTTCTTTTTAAATTTTCTTTCTTTCTTTTATTTATTTATACCCCGCCCTTCCTGGTTCAGAAAACCGGGCTCAGGGCGGCTAACAACAAATTTGATTGTAATACAACATAGAAGCAGCATACAATACAGTATAAAAGCATGAATAACAATAAAATTCAAAGTTCAAAAATCAATTTGGGGGAAATCCATCCAATAAACATTAGATAGTCACCAGGGCTAGCTGGCTGAATTAGCAAGGAGCAAGAGGCCAGGGGAGAATTAGCTGTGGGGTCTCAGAGCGGGTAATCTTCATAAAAGGGGGAGGGAAGAGAAGGGAAATAAAAGATCAGGATGAATTCAAATTAAAGGCCAAGCAGAATAACTCTGTCTTACAGGCCAAGCAGAAGGAGGCTAAATCCTGCAGGGCCCTGGTCTCGTGGGGCAGAGCATTCTACCAGGTCGGAGCCATCACTGAGAAGGCCCTGGCCCTGGTGGAGGATAGTCTGACTTCCTTAGGGCCCGGGACCTCTAAACTATGGTTATTCATGGACCTTAAGGTCCTCTGCGGGGCATACCAGGAGAGGCGGTCCCATAAATATATTTTTATTAAGTTTTACATAAGAAATTTAAATTCTAACAAATCATTCACCTCTTCATTAGGATTCCCTGAATCTTTTGACTTCCCTCTGCCCTTCTGTGGTTTCCCCCAACTGCTTATCTTATTCTCTCTAATTTGTTTTTAAAAAGCAGTAATCATTTTTTCCATGGTTTTTTGTACATTACAAGCATTGCTCAAACCCTGCCAAAGTTTTTAGTTGTTTACAGTGTTTTCTTAAGTACAGTGGTGCCCTGCAAGACGAATGCCTCGCAAGACGAAAAACCCGCAAGACGAAAGGGTTTTTCGGTTTTTGCGTCGCTTCGCTAGACGATTTTCCCTATGGGTGTGCCTCGCAAGACGAAAGCCCATAGGGAAATCTCCGGGGACCTCTTTTAAATGCTGGTGGTGGGGAGCAAAGCCTTCCCCCCCCCCTCCGGACTTCAGAAGAGGTCCAGGAAGGCCGGCGGGGGCGAAAGGTTTTGCTCCCCACCGCCAGCATTTTAAAAGCGGTCCGGGATAGCAGGGAAGCGCTTCCCGCTATCCCGGACGGCTTTTGAAGGCAGGCGGGGGGAGCAAAGACTTTTGCCCCCCGCCAGCCTTCAGAATAGGTCCAGGACCTCTTCTGAAGGCTGGCGGGGGGCAAAAGTCTTTGCTCCCCCCCCCCCCGCCTGCTTTCAAAAGCCGTCCGGGGGCTTTTAAATCGCCCCGGACAGTCCCGGGGCGATTTAAAAGCCACCGGTTAGGCAGGCAGGCGGACAAAGACTTTCGCCCCCCGCCGGCCTTCAGAAGAGGTCGGGGGACAGACTGTCCCCGGACCTGGTCTGAAGGCGGTTTCCATAGGAACACATTTATTGATTTTTAATGCATTCCTATGGGAAACCGTGCTTCGCAAGACGAAAAACTCGCAAGACGAAAAGACTTGCGGAACGAATTAATTTCGTCTTGCGAGGCACCACTGTACATTATAATTTTTTTCCATTCCTTCTTAAAATTCCTCTCTTCCTGGTTTCTGATTTTCCCAGTCAATTTTGCCATTTTGGCATAGTCCATCATCTTCATCAGCCATTCCTCATATTCCACTTATCACTGTTTTCAATCTGCTGCTCATAATTCGAACCCTGCCCATGTTTTCATTTGGAGAAGAAGAGTTTGGATTTGATATCCCGCTTTATCACTACCCGAAGGAGTCTCAAAGCGGCTAACATTCTCCTTTCCCTTCCTCCCCACAACAAACACTCTGTGAGGTGAGTGGGGCTGAGAGACTTCAGAGAAGTGTGACTGGCCCAAGGTAACCCGGTAGCTGCATGTGGGGGAGCGGGGAAGCGAACCCGGTTCCCCAGATTACGAGACTACCGCTCTTAACCACTACACTACACTGGCTCTCTCACATTTGACTCTGTTTTATTTTCTTTTTATTGATGCAGATCTTCCAGCAGATAATTTGCCAGAGAGGGAGGCCTCGGCCGTTTTGCCCCAGGAAAACCCGAGGCAAGAGGATCCGTTGCGAGACTGCAGGAGGGACTTTGGTGCCGGTTCGGACGTGGCTGAGCGCGAAGACTCGCCCCCTGGCCTGAAGGCTCACAAATGCTCCGAATGCGGGAAACGGTTCCATCAGATTTCCCACCTTAACAGGCACCTGAGAATCCACACCGGCGAGAAACCGTACAAGTGCCTGGACTGCGGGAAAAGTTTCACGCAGGGCTCCTGCCTGCTGGGTCACCAGAGGATCCACACGGGCGAGAAAGCCTACTCGTGCTCCTACTGCGACAGAAGCTTCATTTGGAGCTCAGGGCTCCACCAGCACGAGAAGATCCATCTGGGCGAGAAACCTTACAAGTGCTTGGAGTGCGGGAAGAGCTTCCACCGGAGCTCCGCTCTCACCGACCACGTGAGGTCCCACACCGGGGAGAAGCCGTACACTTGCTCCGACTGCGGGAAAGGCTTCAGCCAGCACTCCAACCTCATTGTGCACCGGCGGGTCCACACTGGGGAGAAGCCATACACCTGCTCTGTTTGCGGGAAAAGCTTCACCCGCACGGCGTTGCTCATGGCGCACCTCAGGATCCACACAGGAGAAAAACCCTACAAATGCTTGATCTGCGAGAGGAGCTTCAGGGAGAGGCCAGCTCTTACGAAGCATAAGAAGGTCCACATGAGAGAGAATTTGTAGCGCGTCTGGACTTCTGGAGAAACCTCTGCGTTGGCTCTCCTTTCTGGGCATAAAGTAGCTTTTTGCATTCCTCAGCCGTTTCACTCACGGCCACACCATCAAGTTAAAAGTGGTCTTACACCGCTTGAACAGCCGCGGATTCACTCAAAGAATCCTGGGAACTGTAGTTTGTTAAGGGTGCTTGGAATTGAAGCTCGGTGCCGGGAGTTGTTAGCTGTGTCCTGACCACTCTCAGCAACAAGCCGCAGTTCCCAGGGTTCCTTGGAGGAAGCAGTGTAAGAGAGTTTTAAATGGGTGGTGTGGATGTGACCTTAGAAACGGCTGATAGGTCAGAGCTGCTGTGATGTCATGGAATGGTTTCTGATCAGTCGGGGAAACTGTCACTAATTGTACTTTAAGTGCAAAGGGAAGGGAAGAGTAAGGCCAACATAACTAGGTGGGGAAAACCAAGAAACCATTGGATGCTGGGAAAGAAGTTTTTGAGAGTTGTTTGTTGTTGTTTCGGGGGTGGGGGTGGGGCTTGAGGGGCGAAGAGCCAAAATGTGAGTGAGGCCAAACATGTGATGTCTGAACACTGAATTTCACATAATAGCTTTCAGCTCGCCAGCTGCATCTGAAGCTGCAGGTGCCATGTACAAAATATTTGACAGAAAGTGGTACCCAGCAAACTCGCACGCTGAAGAGAACAACCTTCTGATGTTGGAAATCCCAGTGCAGAAGAGGCTGGCCTGCTCCTGAGTCCTTCTTGCCTGTTTTTCCATTTACAGGGTTTTCCTTCCCTACTGATTTTTTCCAGTGTTACAATTCTATCCAAACTCAGGGACTCTGAAGAGCTGCTCAGAAACACCTGTCACACAAAATAAAGTTGGGAGTGTTTGGTTGTTGTTGTTTTTGAGTGAGTAGAGGAAAGCAGTTCATTGTGGAAATGTTTGTAATGGGTTCAGGCATATTGCTGATCGCCGCCTTCTTTTAAGGATGCCGTGCTGAATATTGAACCATGAAGGTTTGGTGGGGTAGAGGAACATACCTCTAGGTCAGTGATGGCCAAACGTGGCCCTCCAGATGTTTTGGGACTACAATTCCCATCATCCCTAACCACTGGTCCTGTTAGCGAGGGATGATGAAAGTTGTAGTCCCAAAACAGCTGGAGGGCCAAGTTTGGCCATCACTGCTCTAGGTGGATACAGTGGTGCCCCGCAAGACGAACGCCTCGCAAGACGGAAAACCCGCTAGACGAAAGGGTTTTCCGTTTTGGAGGCATTTTGCAAAACAAATTTCCCTATGGGCTTGCTTCGCAAGACAAAAAAATCTTGCGCCCCCCCATGGGTTTTTTTCGCTTTTTTCGCCCTTTTCCTAAGCCGCTAAGCCGCTTAACAGCTGATCCGCTGATAAGCCGCCTAACAGCTGATCGCTAGAAGCCGCTAGACCGCTGTAGCGCTAATCCGCTAAGCTGTCAATGGGCTTGCTTCGCAAGACGAAAAAACTGCTAGACGAAGAGAATCGCGGAATGGATTCTTTTTGTCTAGCGAGGCACCACTGTAGCTTGCAGTCAAAGTTTTTTAAATCAATACATCTATCACATGCACCTGATCCAGGATTGGTGTCCAGGATTGGCATTATTGGACACAAAGCCCACATCCTTGCAATAAGTCCCACTGCCAGCCTTCAGCTCCCTCCCTGCTGAGAACCTCCTGGTCATCTTCAAACATGCCGGGCACATTCAAAATTTAGGAGATGGCTGCGGGTTTTAGTGCAGAAATAAGGAGCGGAGGGCCGATAGAGGGAGAAATGATTATAAATAAAATGTGTGCATGGTTTGGAGAGAATGTCAGGCAACAGTATACCAGGCCACGGGATACCCCCGGCTGTTGTTTGTTCAGTAAAGGAGCAGAGTAGCAGAACATGGGATTCAAAAAAAACACAGCAGGCCAGAAAAACCATTAGTACAAGTTTACTGGTTTTTTACCGTTCAGTACCAGATCCCTGGCACGGCAATCTTGGCTTGTGTAGAGCAAAATCCAGTTTCTGCATAAAAATACACCACACAAATGCAAAAATGTAAAATGAACAGAGGAGTAGAGTGAAAGAATGAGAGAGAGAGAAAATGCTCCCGGTGGTCAATTGATACAGCTTATCCCGGGAGTGAACAGCCTTGGACAGGAATAACACAAGTCAGTGCACAAAACAACATCTGTGCTGTCTCCGCCTTCTAAAAGACCGGAGAACTTTTGAACATTAGAACGTACCAGAAGGCTTTTGTTAGTTTCTATACAGAGAGAACTTATTTTTTCCCTTCTCATAATACTAGAGCCCAGCGGGTTCATCCATTGAAGCCGAATGTCGGAAGAGTCCGAAGAGATTAATAATAATAGTAATAGTAATAGTAATAATAATAGTTTATTACTTATACCCCACAGATTTGGCCGGGCCTCCCCACCTACTCTGGGTGGCTTCTAACAGGATACTGTTGTTTAGTCGTTGAGTCGTGTCTGACTCTTCATGACCCCATGGACCAGAGCTCGCCAGGCCCTCCTGTCTTCCACTGCCTCCCGCAGTTTGGTCAAACTCATGCTGGTAGCTTCAAGAACACTATCCAACCATCTCGTCCTCTGTCGTCCCCTTCTCCTTGTGCCCTCCATCTTTCCCAACATCGGGGTCTTTTCCAGGGAGTTTTCTCATGAGGTGGCCAAAGTATTGGAGCCTCAGCTTCAGGATCTGTCCTTCCAGTGAGCACTCAGGGCTGATTTCCTTCAGAATGGAGAGGTTTGATCTTCTTGGAGTCCATGGGACTCTCAAGAGTCTCCTCCAGCACCAGAATTCAAAATCATCAATTCTTCGGCGATCTGCCTTCTTGATGGTCCAGCTCTCACTTCCAACCATCACTACTGGGAAAACCATAGCTTTAACAATACGGATCTTTGTTGGCAAGGTGATGTCTCTGCTTTTTAAGATGCTGTCTAGGTTTGTCATTGCTTTTCTCCCAAGAAACAGGCGTCTTTTGATTTTGTGACTGCGGTCACCATCTGCAGTGTTCATGGAGCCCAAGAAAGTAAAATCTCTCACTGCCTCCATTTCTTCCCCAGGATATTAAAAACATAAAAGATCAAACATTAAAAACGTCCCTAAACAGGGCTGCCTTCAGAGGAAGGAAATAGCTTATTCACACATTTGCTCCCACAATATTTCATTGCAGGGGGCTGGGCTGGATTACCCTCCGGGTCCCTTTGGACTGTACGATTCTGATTCTATGATTGTAAGATGTAGGGATGGCCGACAAACATGGATGGCTTTAAAAGAAGATTCGACAAATTCATGGAGGATAAGTCTGTGCCTATCAATGCCTGTGTTCTCCCTCCACTGTCAGAGGTCATACAGTATATACTCCCAAATTCCTGGGAATCGCATGTGGGGAGTCCTGCTGCGCTCACATCCTGCTTTCCAGTTGGCAACTGTGAAAACAGGATGCTGGTCTCTCCAACCTTAAACTTAATCCAGCAGGGTTTATACTGACATGGAAGTAAACCTTGCAGAGCAGATTAAGGTTTTTGCCCTGTCTTGCCACCTTTCATCCTGTCCACAATGGGGGGGGGGAGAGATCAGAATCCACCCCTCCCTAACCCATTCATCCTGTCTTCAGCCATAGCAGATGTGCATGGATGCCATGTTGGCACCTGCCTGTCTCAAGAGACAATGGCAGGTGTCTCTGGGGGTGAAGTTAAAACTGCTGCAATAGTGACCTCCATGGGGTAGTGTGTCTGGAGGTCCTGAGCTGCCCAGACAACAAGGTCTCCCATCTCAGCCTCACTGATTGGTCCAAAAGAAAGCAAGACGTTTGGCTCCAGCTTGGCTGCAGGAGTTGCCAGAAAGACATGTTTCCGAGCACAATTCAAAGTGTTGGTGCTGACCTTTAAAGCCCTAAACGGCCTCGGTCCAGTATACCTGAAGGAGCGTCTCCACCTCCATTGTTCAGCCCGGACACTAAGGTCCAGCGCCGAGGGCCTTCTGGCAGTTCCCTCGCTGCAAGAAGTCAAGTTACAGGGAACCAGGCAGAGGGCCTTCTCAGTAGTGGCACCTGCCCTGTGGAACGCCCTCCCACCAGATGTCAAAGAGAAAAATAACTACCAAACTTTTAGAAGACATCTGAAGGCAGCCCTGTTTAAGGAAGCTTTTAATGTTTAATAGGTTATTGTATTTTAGTGTTCTGTTGGAAGCTGCCCAGAGTGGCTGGGGAAACCCAGCCAGATGGGTGAGGTATAAATAATAAATTATTATTATTATTACAAGGTGCCATCTAACCGTCTTAGGGACGCTGCTCGGGATTTGTGTAGGGTTTACTCCTGAGCCCTTTCTTCTCCCCAAGATAACCTGCATGGCAGTAAAAGTTAACATTTCCAGGGGGTGAGAGATCTGAAGGATGTGTTTGGTGGAAGTGGAATGAGCATCATTTGAACCTTTCTGGAGAGATTTGAAGAGTTTTATTAGTTAATATATATAGTTTCCAGCAATGCCCCTCCCACCCCAGTAACACAGCTTCAGAAGGGGTAGATTCTGCTGCTGCTGCTGTTGTGAACATCTGAATACGGTGGTACCTCGGGTTACATACGCTTCAGGTTACATACGCTTCAGGTTACAGACTCCACTAACCCAGAAATAGTACCTCGGGTTGAGAACTTTGCTTCAGGATGAGAACAGAAATCATGCAGCGGCAGCAGGAGGCCCCATTAGCTAAAGTGGTGCTTCAGGTTAAGAACAGACCTCCAGAACGAATTAAGTACTTAACCCGAGGTACCACTGTAATAGGATTGTATCCCCATCTCTTTCTTTTTCCTCTGGGCTGCTACCTGTGTGCTGTTTCATGGCAGGGCTGCAATCACTACCAAATAGCCTTGGGCCTTTCCTTTCCTAAACGTTTCTCCTTTCCTAAACATTTCCTGAAAAGCCCTCAGCATTGACTGAATCTTCCAGCCTTGCTCTGCTACCAGAATGAAATCTGAAGGTTGCAGTCCCATACTCACTTGCCTTGGAGTAAAACTGCTGGACTGCTTTCTGAGTAAATAGGTATAGAAAGGGTAAAAAGGTAAAGGTAAAGGTACCCCTGCCCGTACGGGCCAGTCTTGACAGACTCTGGGGTTGTGCGCCCATCTCACTTAAGAGGCCAGGGGCCAGCGCTGTCCAGAGACACTTCCGGGTCACGTGGCCAGCGTGACATCGCTGCTCTGGCGCGCCAGAGCTGCACACGGAAACGCCGTTTACCTTCCCGCTAGAAAGCGGTCCCTATTTATCTACTTGCACCCGAGGGTGCTTTCGAACTGCTAGGTTGGCAGGCGCTGGGACCGAGCAGCGGGAGCGCACCCCGCCACGGGGATTCGAACCGCCGACCTTTCGATCGGCAAGTCCTAGGCGCTGAGGCTTTAACCCACAGCGCCACCTGCGTCCCAGGATAGAAAGGGTAGAGGAGCCTTTTTTGTCGAGGAAAAGTAGCAATGACTACCATCGTAGATCTCCTGCTCTGCAGGGTAAGACCTGAACCAATGTATTCAAATTACAGGAAAGATACAGTGGTACCTCGCAAGACGAATGCCTCGTAAGACGAAAAACCCGCAAGACGAAAGAGTTTTTCGTTTTTTGAGGTGCTTTGCAATACGAATTTCCCTATGGGCTTGCTTCGCAAGACGAAAACGTCTTGCAAGTTTGTTTCCTTTTTCTTAAAACCGTTAATACCCAGGGTGCATTGCTTGAAGAGGTGCAGTTACGACTGGTGTGGTAGCCTTTTTTGAGGTTTTCCAAAACTTCTTTTGCAGCCATTTGGTAAGTTAAACTTTTAAAACTTTTTTGGGGTTTTATTTTTAATTTTTTAAAGTATTTTATTAAGATTTTTAATACAAATGCAAAATTAAAAACAATTTAACATGTTTTATAACATATTTTCAGAGCTTCTTTGGACTCCCTCACACCTCCCACTCCCATTTACAATAATAAAATTTTTGTCAGCAATTTATCAACTTGTTTGCATTCTTATATCCCGCTCGTTTTACATATAATTGGTAATTTTCTTAATATAAAAGAATTTTTTGTTTTCCTCAATCTCACCTTAACATCCTGATTCCAACTATTTTAATGGTGCTCAATTGTTTATGATCTAGCATCCTTATTAACATTCAATCAAATTACAGTATTTTTGTAGATAAGTCTTGAATTTCTTCCAATCTTCTTCAACCCTCTCCTCTCCCAGGTCTCGAATTCTGCCAGTCATCTCAGCCATTTCCATATAGTCCATCAGTTGCATCTGCCATTCTTCCAGTGTGGGTAGATCTTGGGTCTTCCAATATTTAGCGATGAGTATCCTTGCTGCCGTTGTTGCATACAAAAAGAAAGTTCTATCCTTCTTTATCACCCTCTGGCCAACAATACCCAAAAGGAAGGCCTCTGGTTTCTTAAGGAAAGTATACTTAAATACCTTTTTCAGCTCATTATATATCATTTCCCAGAAAGCCTTCACTTTAGGACACGTCCACCAGAGGTGAAAGAATGTTCCTTCATTTTCTTTACATTTCCAACATTTGTTATCAGACAAGTGGTATATTTTTGCAAGTTTGACTGGGGTCATGTACCATCTATATATCATTTTCATTACATTTTCCTTCAAAGCACTACAAGCAGTGAAGTTCAACACAGTGGTCCACAACCTTTCCCAGTCATCAAACATGATATTATACCCAATGTCCTGTGCCCACTTTATCATAGCCGATTTAACCGTTTCATCTTGTGTGTTCCATTTTAACAGCAAGTTATACATTCTTGAAAGTACCTTAGTCTTAGGTTCTAACAGTTCTGTTTCCAATTTCGATTTCTCCACCTGGAACCCTAACTTTTTGTCATTTTTAAAAACTTCATTAATCTGAGCGTAGTGTAACCAGTCTCGCACTTTGTCCTTTAATTTCTCAAAACTCTGCAATTTCCAATTTTCTCCATCTTTTTCTAATATTTCCCAATATTTTGGCCATCTGGCCTCCATATTGGGTCTTTTTCGGGCCTTAGCTTCCAGAGGCGAAAGCCACCTCGGAGTTTTATTTTCCAATAAGTCTTTATATTTTGTCCAGACATTAAACACTGCTTTTCTGACAATATGGTTCTTAAAGGCCTTATTGATTTTAACCTTGTCATACCATAAGTATACATGCCAACCAAAAGCATTATTGAAACCTTCCAAATCCAATACGTCCGTGTCTTCGAGAAGCAGCCAATCTTTTAGCCAGCAGAAAGCTGCGGCCTCATAGTACAACTTTAAGTCCGGCAGGGCAAAGCCCCCTCTCTCTTTCGCATCAGTTAAAATCTTAACTTTTGGGGGGGGGGGGTTGGATTGGGGTGTTTTCTAGGAGGTTTGGTGCTTTTGAATTTTTTGGATGTGAAGCACTGATTATTTTTTTTTTTTGGGTTTGCGAAGGTAGGAGCTGGGCTGCCATGGGGCCCAAGAAGACTGCTGCTGCAGAGGCCGGCAAGAGGAAGAAGGAGAAGAACTAAGGGACATTTGCCAGAAGTGGAAAGATGTGCAGGCTTTTGCATAGCGGCACCACCCTGACAAGGACCTGACATGTGACCTTGTGAACACTTTTGATACGAGGGTCATGTCGCCTTTCAGGGAGGTGCTGAAAAGGCGGATGAAGCAGCAGACCATGGACAAGTTCTTCAGCAAGAAGCAAAGAGTGGAAGAGGAACCTTCTTCGAGTTGTCCCCCAGAGTCTTAGAAAATGTATAAAATTCCTTCCAGTAGCACCTTAAAGACCAAAGGTATCTGAAGAAGTGTGCATGCACACGAAAGCTCATACCTAGAACTAACTTAGTTGGTCTTTAAGGTGCTACTGGAATGAATTTTGTTTGTTTTGACTATGGCAGACCAACACGGCTACCTATCTGTAATTAGAAAATGTATGTACAGTTCTGTACACTTTGGTGATTTTTAAACTTTTTTTGACCATAGGAACGCATTAATTGATTTTCAATGCATTCCTATGGGAATCCGTGCTTCGCAAGACGAAAAATTCGCAAGACGAAAAAACTCGCAGAACGAATTAATTTCGTCTTGCGAGGTACCACTGTATTCTGACAAAACACCAGGAAGAACTTTCTGACGGTTAGAGCTGTTTTGACAGTGCAACAGTGTCCTTCGGGAAGTGATGGACTTTCCTTCCTGGGAGGTTTATAAGCAGAGGCCATCTGTCATAATAATAAAGATTTTTTAAAGTGTTGATTGTCATCTGTCTTGGATGCTTTAGTTGAAATTCCTGCATTGCAGGGAGTTGGACTAGATGACCCTCGGATTCCCGGCCAACTTACAATTAATTGATTCTAACTTTAGGTAAGGGACGCGGGTGGCGCTGTGGGTTAAACCACAGAGAATAGGACTTGCCGATCAGAAGGTCAGCGGTTTGAATCCCCGCGACGGGGTGAGCTCCCCTTGCTTGGTCCCTGCTCCTGCCAACCTAGCAGTTCGAAAGCACGTCAAAGTGCAAGTAGATAAATAGGTACCGCTCTGGCGGGAAGGTAAACGGCGTTTCTGTGCGCTGCTCTGGTTCGCAAGAAACGGCTTATTCATGCTGGCCACAGGTGCCGCTCGGGGCGCCTTGGAAGATGGCCGACAATACCATCTCTCCGGCTCACACGAGGTAATTTAGGGGCTGATTATGGGAGTATATCAGCCTCCCGTTTTCTTCCCAAGGGATGGGAAGATGCTGCCTCGCCCACGGTTGCCCATAAATCACCCCCAAGTTCAAAAGAAGTAGGGGGTGGGGGCACCGGACGGAAAGCACTCAAGTGAGTTCTGGATCTCCCGGAAGCTTCTTCCAAGAGCGAAACTAGCTGCATTGCTTAAGATAAAATAATTGGAGGAAGTAAATGCACGTTTTGAGCGAAGTAAAGGGTGTATTATCTGCTAATTAAATCTACCACTGAGAAGACAAGAGTGATGGGACGGAATGAACAGAAGATTACATCAAAGAATTACAGCTATGTTGAAATGGAACGGAAAGGGGGGGGACTTTCTTTTTCCCTGACAACCCCTCCCCTAGAAGAACCGTCACATGATTGATAGCAAGTGAGATTGGAAATAAACTGTGGAAATAAAAATATTAACTAAAGGCTTTGTTTTGTGGAAGACTTGGAAAGAACGAAAAGTTTTCCGGTGGCGCAGTTATTATTGGGATCCACCATTATGAGACAGACTTTGTTGCGAGATTTACAGTCAAAGCGGGAGGCGAGCCACTGTTTTGCTATCATGTTTGGATTGTATATCTGAATGGACAAAAACTCACCTGGAAAGACTGATTTATGGTGCAACTGGTCTGGGAAAATTAAGGAGCAGACGCTTATACTGTATTTCATTGGAACTGACGAAAATGGTACCAGCCGCTTGAACAGGACTTTTGGATCAGTGTGAGAATTACGGGAGAGCATTACAAAAGTTCACACAGAAAAATAAATAATGCTTGCTTCAACTCGCCTGTGGAAACAACTTGGATGTTATTAAGAAGAAAAACGATAACAACAAGGAGATGGGAAGATGGGACTTGTGAATATCAAAGCAGCAGAAATATGAGATGATTAGACCCTTACTGAACTCGAAGCATGGGTACCCCCCAACAAAAATTTAAAATTCGGCTAAATATTTGGAGTTTAAATTCTATAGCTTAAATTCTCTTGATGCTTGTTTTTTTGAGAAGGGCCTCTTACGGTCACAAAGCAATGATTTTCAGTGCAGCTCCATAACACTGATTGCGCCCTCACACTGCCCCTTTTCGTGTGGGGATTTGGATCCAGAAAAGGAGCAGAGAAAAGGTTAAGCAGAATCCCACCCACCCGCTGCGCCACCCTTAGGTGTGCTCAGCCTTCACCTGCTTCATGACTCCACCTTGCATGAGAAGGCAGGATGGAGCTGCAGAAAACAGGAAGTGGTCCTTCAACCGGCCAGGACATCTCACTATCACAGACAGATCCAGTCTCCTGCTGTGGAGTCAAGAGTGGCCCTGGGATGGCAGAGAGAGGAGGGGAAGGGGCCAGGGACAGAAGGAATGGCAGGGCTTCAGATGCTCCCTTGGACCCCTCCCCTGACACCAAGGGGAGCTCCTCTTCTGGGGCTGAAAGCATTGGGGTGGTTTGATTTTATCAGTATTGCAAGGAAGCATAGAAGGAAAGGTAAAGAACACCTATACGGTTTATTAAAGTATCTGTGATTTTTCCCCTGTGTGAGTTCGTTGATGTATTCTAAATGCTCCATAGTGACTGTAGCTCTTTCCACATTCAATACATTTTAATGGTTTCTCCCCTGTATGAGTTCGTTGGTGTATTCTAAGTGCTCCACTATCACTGAAGCTCTTTCCACATTCAATACATTTAAATGGTTTCTCCCCTGTGTGAGTTCGTTGGTGTATTCTAAGTGCTCCACTTTGACTGAAGCTCTTTCCACAATCCACACATTTTAATGGTTTCTCCCCTGTATGAGTTCGTTGGTGTATTCTAAGTGATCCACTTGTACTGAAGCTCTTTCCACATTCAATACATTGAAATGGTTTCTCCCCTGTGTGAGTTCGTTGGTGTCTTCTAAGTGATCCACTATCACTGAAGCTCTTTCCACATTCAATACATTTAAATGGTTTTTCCCCTGTGTGAGTTCGTTGGTGTATTCTAAGTGCTCCACTTATGCTAAAACTCTTTCCACATTCAATACATCTAAATGGTTTCTCCCCTGTGTGAGTTCGTTGGTGTCTTCTAAGTGCTCCATTTTCACGGCAACTCTTTCCACATTCAATACATTGAAACGGTTTCTCCCCTGTGTGAGTTTGTTGGTGTCTTCTAAGTGATCCACTATCACTGAAGCTCTTTCCACATTCAATACATTTAAATGGTTTTTCCCCTGTGTGAGTTTGTTGGTGTATTCTAAGTTTCCCACTTGTACTGAAGCTCTTTCCACATTCAATACATTTAAATGGTTTTTCCCCTGTGTGAGTTTGTTGGTGTATTCTAAGTTTCCCACTTGTACTGAAGCTCTTTCCACATTCAACACATTTAAATGGTTTCTCCCCTGTATGAGTTTGTTGGTGTATTCTAAGTGTATCATTTCGAGTGAAGCTCTTTCCACATTCAATACATCTAAATGGTTTCTCCCCCGTGTGAGTTTGTTGGTGTATTCTAAGTGCTCTGTTTATGCTAAAACTCTTTCCGCATTCAATGCATCTAAATGGTTTCTCCCCTGTATGAGTTCGTTGGTGTACTCTAAGTGTTTGACTTTCATTGAAGCTCTTTTCACATTCAATGCATTTAAATGGTTTCTCCCCTATGTGAGTTCGTTGGTGTATTCTAAGTTTCCCAGTTGTACTGAAGCTCTTTCCACATTCAATACATTCAAATGGTTTCTCCCCTGTGTGAGTTCGTTGGTGTATTCTAAGTTTCCCACTTGTACTGAAGCTCTTTCCACATTCAACACATTTAAATGGTTTCTCCCCTGTGTGAGTTCGTTGGTGTCTTCTAAGTGTTTGACTTTCCTTGAAGCTCTTTTCACATTCAATGCATTTAAATGGTTTCTCCCCTGTGTGAGTTCGTTGGTGTACTCTAAGTGATCCACTTGTACTGAAGCTCTTTCCACATTCAATACACTGAAATGGTTTCTCCCCTGTGTGAGTTCGTTGGTGTCTTCTAAGTGATCCACTTGTACTGAAGCCCTTTCCACATTCAACACATATAAATGGTTTCTCCCCTGTGTGAGTTCGTTGGTGTATTCTAAGTTTTCCACTTTCACTGAAGCTCTTTCCACATGCCGTACATTCAAATAGTTTCTCTCCTTTGTGAGTTTTTTGTTGTATCCTCAATTTCTTTGTTTCCCCCCATAAATTCACATGTGGCTTCATAGAATTCTGACTTTCATCTTCTTCACCTGTTTGGGAGTCTGGGAGGAAAGAGAATCCTGTTAGACTTTCAAGAAAGACAAAAAGGGAACTGAACACATGTCAATCCCAATTTGTACCTTCTCTCATTGTAACACCTTCATTCTCCAATATCCTCTCGAGGTTCCAAATTTTACAAAAGCTGATGAGATAGTGGCAAGAGCAACACATGATCACTTCATTCACACTTAATAAAGCACCATCGTTTTATAATACAGATCTATGGTGGAACTGGCTTATTAGACACATCTCTATTTCTCTTTCTGAAGTGAATAAATGATCTCAGGCTCAAGTAACAGTATTTCCCTTGTGAAATAAATAAAACTTAAGTGCTACATGTAACTGTAAAAATATTGCAATATATTGGAACCTAAGAAGAGCCTGCTGGATCAGGCAAAGGCCCACCTAGTCCAGCATCCTCTTCTCACAGAGGCCAACCAGATGCCTGTGGGAAACCGGCAAGCAGGACTGGAGCACAAGAGTCTTCTCTGCCTTCCGGTGCTTTCCAGAAACTAGTATTAAGAAGCATTATTGCCTGGACCACGAGGGCAGAGCAGGGACGTCAGTCTTATCCTTTTCTTCAAGTTACAGATAGGTAGCCGTGTTGGTCTGCCATAGTCAAAACAAAAAAATTCCTTCCAGTAGCACCTTAAAGACCAACTAAGTCAGTTCTTGGTATGAGCTTTCGTGTGCATGCACACTTCTTCAGATACCGATATCTGAATACTCGTATCTGAAGAAGTGTGCATGCACACGAAAGCTCATACCAAGAACTGACTTAGTTGGTCTTTAAGGTGCTACTGGAAGGAATCCTTTTCTTCAAGCTATCCATGTTGCTGTCCGTCACTCTCTCCTGTAGGATGGATTCCATAAATGAACTACACTTCTGTTTATTCATCTTTTGCAGCCCTTAAAGGCAGATAAATATATTATGGCCTAAGCTTTTGTGGGCTGCAGTCTGACAAAGTGGACTCTTGACCAGGAAAGCTGGTGCCACTATAAACCTCTGAGTCTCTTTGTTGGCTTTGTGTACTTATTTTCAAATTTGCACCAAGGTTGTACCACAGTATCTCCATGGAAGCTTAGGGACGGACAAAATTACAGGGTGTCAGCTCCGTGAATCTCAAGCCTCTCGTGCCTCCGCTGACAGAGCCTGAGAATGCAAGAGATGTGATTCAGTTGGAATGTGAAGCAGGGGAGGAGCAGCCAAGCTGCAGCAGGAGGAAAGAACAAAGAGCAGGAAAAGGGGGTGCCGACGGGGGGGGGGGGCACAGACTGTTATCTCCAGTTTGAGCTCTGACACAGAGCCCCCGAAATAGCCTGTCCAAAAAATCGTAGGCTCATGAGAATGTGCGAGAAGAGGGGGAAAGAAAGTGAAAGTGGGGGCTTATTTGCTGGAGGACTCGGCAACTGCAAGCTGGGATGAACAGGCTGAAGACTGAGCTCCACAGTGATTTGTGAGTTTGAGATAATTACTACTGGAGTTGTCTTGCGTCTGTGCGGGAAAACCAAGCCATTACACAGGGGTGCTATAAATTATTAAAATATAAATTATTATCATCAATTATATATAAATTATTATCATCAATTATATATAAATTATTATCATCAATTATATATAAATTATTATCATCAATTATTCCTGCCATGGAAATAACACCTAAGGTTTCAAAGCCTGGAGGAAGAAAATCTGCCCCCACTACTTTAGGAAAAGGATTCAAGAAACAAAGAGCTGCTTTGGAGAAGGCCTCACCCCTTCCTTCTTCCTGTCAGGAACTTCCTTCCATTTGTCTCCTCTCCATCTTTTCCTCTTTCTCCCTCCACCACCCATCTATCCCTGTCCCCATCTCCTCTCCCCTGGAACTCACCAGATTTCTCCAAGGGTCCTGGGAGGGAATGCTCAGAGGTTGTGGGGAGGGATGCGGGAGACAGCCTGACCAGGTCAACTGTCCATCTTCCTCCTTCCATCCTGGCCAGGCTTGCAGGTTCAGTCTCAGCTAGGTTTGCAGGTTCAGCTTCCTGAGGAGCGCAGAAGCCAGAACAAGTTGCAGCTTCCTGGGAGGGGGGGGAGAAGAAGCCAAGGGAGTCTGAGAGCCCCTGCAGGGATTCTCCTGCCCAAGACATTCCGCTGCCCCTGGAGAAGCCCCAATTGGGCACCCACTTCCCAAGAGCCTCCACCCATTTTCAAACACCTTTGGCAATTCCTTTCACCTGCCTGTCCCGCCTTCCTTCCTAAGGCTGGCATGGTGTGCATATTAGTGGCCTGAGAGTAGACCCCATAGAACTTAAGAGTTAATCTGCAAAGGACTGCTCTGAATACATGGGTGGCCCTTGCATGGAGAAGAAGGAAGCCCCTTGCTTGCATCAGGACCCCCTGGGAGAGGCGGTTGATCCGCCCACTGCTCCCTCTGCCCTCACTGCCTCCTCCTCTGTCCTCCTGCCCTGCAAAAACCCTTTGCTCTTGTTTCTCAGGGGAGAGAGGCAGAAAGAGCCTTCAAACCCATCCGTTTCCTCCTCTGCTCCCCCTCCTGTCCTTTTGGGAAACAGGAACTTCGGTCAGGAGTAAACAACTTAGATGGCAAGTTTGCAAGATAAGCACTTTAAAGCACTGCTTGTTCCTACTATGTGTGAGTCTCTGTGTGTTGGACCTAGAGGACAACATACATGTTTACACCACATGATTCCGAAAAGAGGGCAATTCTTTAAAACCGAAGGCCATTTCTACAAAATGGAAGACTTCCGAAGGCAGCCTTTTACAAGGAAATTTTTGACAGTTTTTATTTTGTTGGAAGCTACCCAGATGGGCAGAGGCAACCCAGTCAGATAGGGAGGATGCAAATAATAATAATAATAATAATAATAATAATAATAATAATAGCTTCCTAAGCCTGTCCTGGGACGCGGGTGGTGCTGTGGGTTAAACCACACAGCCTAGGACTTGCCAGTAAGAAGGTTGGCGGTTCGAATCCCCGCGACCGGGTGAGGTGAGCTCCCGTTGCTCGGCCCCTGCTCCTGCCAACCTAACAGTTCAAAAGCACGTCAAAGTGCAAGTAGGTAAATAGGTACCGCTCCGGCGGGAAGGTAAACGGCGTTCCCGTGCGCTGCTATGGTTTGCCAAAAGTGGCTTAGTCATGCTGGCCACATGACCCGGAAGGTGTATGCCGGCTCCCTCGGCCAATAAAGCGAGATAAGCGCTGCAACCCCAGAGTTGATGACGACTGGACCTAATGGTCAGGGGTCCTTTACCTTTTTAAGCCTGTCCTGCTAGGCATGCTGATCAGAGACTCTGTCCAAACAACCCCTTTGAACGCAACAGGGCTTCCTATTTTTACTGCTATCAGTGGGATCAGTCAAACCACGAAGCCACTGATCAGCCAGAGTTTCCTCTTTTCACCAAGCACAGTTTGAAGTTAGCTTAATATCCCAGCTTGTTCCAAAGCTGGCAGCTGTAGTTTCCTGGTTTGGGCAAAATGGAAAGTTTGTTAGTTATGGCTCATAAGAGAGTGCCTGGTTTCATCACAGTTCACCCTCAGGGCCGGCCAAATCATGAGGTAAGCTGGGACAATTAGGTCAGGAGGCAGATGCAGGGAGATATGGGACCAGCACGTTCCCAGCTCCCCTGTTTGTTTGCCTTGCTGTCAGTGCAGGAGCACAACTGGTAAATTTGTGCAGCTACCCATTTAGAGTCTTTTTCTTTTGCCCTCTCTCACTAAAGGTTGGGTGGGGGTCCTTCCTGGAGTGATGCATTCTGGTTGTGGGGGTCAGGAGACTGTGGTGGCGGCGGCTAGAGTTTTTTGTTTTAATCTTGAGTCAACTTAGGTTTTATCGTAACTTTGCTACAGCAACGCATCAAAAACTGTTCCTATTTGTAACCCAGCTTTTCAGGCTGTGATTCAGTCATCTGAACATGGACATTATCTTAATAAATCTTGCAACAACCTTGCAAGGTAGGCCAGTGTTATTCTCTTTGCACTGCACATGGCGGTGCTGAGGCTGCAAGACGTGCCAAGATTTTTATCTCAGTGGGGAGAAAAGAGCATTTTGGAAATGGAGGCAATTTAGAGGAGGAAAACGGGGGTTGGTGGAAGGACCCCTCTTCTGACGTAGCTTCTGCTCTGATAAAACTCAGAGTCACCTTCAGCTGTTTAGGTAAAGTAAGAATAGCAGGAGATATGATCGCAAACCTGCCATGTAAGGTTTGGTCTAGCAAACCTTTTTAAAGTGGATTAGAGAGAAAGTGCAGGGAGGAGGAATATTCACCACCAAAGGTAAGCAGAACCTCCATGTCTAGAGGCACTGGACCTGTGACCTCCAGGTGCTGGAAACCCAGGTGAGAGGAATCATAGAATCATAGAGTTGGAAGAGACCCCAAGGGCCATCGAGTCCAACCCCCTGCCAAGCAGGAAACACCATCAGAGCACTCCTGACATATGGTTGTCAAGCCTCTGCTTAAAGACCTCCAAAGAAGGAGACTCCACCACACTTCTTGGCAGCAAATTCCACTGTCAAACAGCTCTTACTGTCAGGAAGTTCTTCCTAATGTTTAGGTGGAATCTTCTTTCCTGCAGTTTGGATCCATTGCTCCGTGTCCGCTTCTCTGGAGCAGCAGAAAACAACCTTTCTCCCTCCTCTATGTGACATCCTTTTATATATTTGAACATAGCTATCATATCACCCCTTAACCTCCTCTTCTCCAGGCTAAACATGCCCAGCTCCCTTAGCCGTTCCTCATAAGGCATCGTTTCCAGGCCTTTGACCATTTTGGTTGCCCTCCTCTGGACACGTTCCAGTTTGTCACTGTCCTTCTTGAACTGTGGCGCCCAGAACTGGACACAGTACTCCAGGTGAGGTCTGACCAGAGCAGAATACAGTGGCACTATTACTTCCCTTGATCTAGATGCTATACTCCTATTGATGCAGCCCAGAATTGCATTGGTTTTTTTAGCTGCCACGTCACACTGTTGGCTCATGTCAAGTTTGTGGTCAACCAAGACTCCTAGATCCTTTTCACATGTACTGCTCTCAAGCCAGGTGTCACCCATCTTGTATTTGTGCCTCTCATTTTTTTTGGCCCAAGTGCAATACTTTACATTTCTCCCTGTTAAAATTCATCTTGTTTGTTTTGGCCCAGTTCTCTAATCTGTCAAGGTCGTTTTGAAGTGTGATCCTGTCCTCTGGGGTGTTAGCCACCCCTCCCAGTTTGGTATCATCTGCAAATTTGATCAGGATGCCCTTGAGTCCATCATCCAAGTCGTTAATAAAGATGTTGAATAAGACTGGGCCCAAGACAGAACCCTGTGGCACCCCACTAGTCACTCTTCTCCAGGATGAAGAGGAACCATTGATGAGCACCCTTTGGGTTTGGTCAGTCAGCCAGTTACAAATCCCAGAAGGAGGGCACTTACCTTTCCCAGAAGCCCCTCAGTGTCTGGGAGCAGGGTCTGGTCTGCTCCCCCTACTCTCCCACTGAGCCACCGACTGGGATCTGCAGCTCCCCTGAAAGGGAGGACACCATCCCCAGAGTGGGGAGAACTGGGAGCCTTTGGGGTTTCCCACCCTGAATGAGGGGGCTGCATCGTCTTCAGGAAATCTTGCTTCTCGGCATCCCAGTGCTGCTGCGGCTGCCCCTCCTCTGGCTCCTGATTAATTTGAAATAAATCTGCCCGAGGCAGAAGATCCCTGATGGCCCCAACTTGGCCGGCAGAAGGCTTCCTTCCTTTGCACTCCAGTCTTTCCCTTTGAATGGGTCTCCTGGGTCCCTGCTCTTCCATTTTTACAGCACCCTGCTGGAAAAGAATTAGACACAAAGTAAAATAAAACCCAAGAATAAAAACAAAAGCACATTTTAACCATTAGCCAGTTTTTGAAATATATTATTACTCTTTCTGTTTCTGGTGTTCAGGCTGTGAATGACAATCATTATGTCACCCAAATGACTCCACCCAGGGAGGAGGGGAAGTTATCCAAAGACTTGGTTTATGGAAGTACAAATAATATTTTTTTGGGGGGGGACCAAGGCAGTGGGAGGGAAATCCAAAAACAACCCATTGAGAGGACTGGGCATGTTCAGTGGACAGGGAATGCTGATCCTGGCTGCAACTTCTAGCATGTTGGAAAGGCAGCAGCAGATCTTCGTATATGATTAAGGCTGCGACAGACCCACCTAACACTTAAAGTACATGACTTCACCCAAGAAATCCTGCCAGCTGCAGTTTGTTAGGGGTGTTGAGAACTCTAGCAATAAACTACAGGTCCTGTGGTTCTCTGGGGGAAGCCACATGCTTTAAATGTATGGTATCTGCACAGTCTAAGAAACAAACAGACAAAAGGAACATTGGTCAACAAAATCAAACAACCCACTCCAAAATATTTTATATTTGATGGTCACAAACTCTCTTTACTGAAGATATTCTAACTTGCAGTCCATTGGCTGCATATGGCTTGCCAAGCCTCAGGGTGTGTCCTGCTAGTCCCTGCCGTTTCCATCTCCTGATCTGATCATAGGATGAAGATCTCTGTCTGTCCTGGAGAAAAAGGTGCCTAAAGGGCCCTTACAGAGATCTTTTCAACTCCAATTTCAGCACAAACCAGCACAGTGCTGAAATGGGGCAAAAGGAAAATAAATGATCCCTCTGGCTGCTCTTTAAAGAGGATTTCTAAAGAACAATCAGAAGGGACTTTTTTTCACAGATCTCATTGCTAATTCAGCAGGGTCTTCTTGTGCTCTTATTTTTCCTCCCCCAAAGACTGGGGTTGGAAGGTCTAAACATGCTGATTGTGTCTGCAAGACTTGTATGTATGCTAGATAGCATGTCTGGTGAGTGTGTGCAGCACCTCTGGCGTGTATGCATGTGACTTTATGGTCTGCATATCTTTTCTGTGTGCGCATGCATGTGCATACATTGGCCTCAAAGCTCACTGGAATGTGGCCTCCAGAATTAATGCAGCTTTAAGCCCATAAATGTTTCGTTCCTCCTGTTCTATCGGAAAGAACAATCAAATCTAAGACTATCAGGAGGAGAGAACTCCTGGATCTACAGAGTTTATGTTCTCAACATCCTATGGACACAAGCTGCAATGAGATTTCTCTCTAATTACTAATTAGATTTTTTTCCTTAAAAATATGAAGCAGATAACAGATTTGGGTGGCATGCGTATCTATGGCAAGAGAAGAAAAAAGGTTATAAATCGTTTGAAAACCATATCTTCCGGAAATCGTTAATTGAAGTATGGGGCAGATATAAAAATCTATTAGAAATGGGGGTTCCACATTGGTTATCCCCATTAGAGGTTATGGGAGTCAAGAAAATTAATATGAGGAATAATTGGATTACTTACGGATATTTAGTGGTAAAAGAAGGAGAGAAATGGAGATTGAAGCCATACGAGCAAGTAAAAGAACATGTATTTGATTGGCTGCACTACTACCAGATAAATGATATGTTTAAAAAGGATGTGAAAGAAAAAGGGTATAAAGAAAAAGATTCGAAATTTCAAACGGAAACTGTTAACAATGATTGTAAGATAATCTCAAAAATGTATAAAATATTATTGGAATGGCACACGATGGATGAGGAAGTTAAATCTGTAATGATTCACTGGGCCAGAGATTTAGGGTATAGTATTGATATGGAAGACTGGCAAAAAATATGGAATGAAAATCTGAAGTTTACAGCATGTACTATGTTAAAAGAAAATGTTATGAAAATGGTATACAGATGGTATATAACACCAGTTAAATTGGCAAAAATGTATAAAACCTGTAACAAATGTTGGAAATGTAAAGAGAAAGAGGGTACTTTTATTCATATGTGGTGGGAGTGTAAGAAAGTGAAGGGGTTCTGGGAAATGATATATAATGAATTAAAGAAAATGCTGAAATATAGCTTTGTAAAGAAACCAGAAACCTTCCTACTGGAAATAACTAGAAATGAAATAAATAAGAGGGACTGTAAACTCTTTCAGTACGCAATAACAGCAGCGAGAACATTGATGGCCCAAAAATGGAAACAAGAAGAATTACCGACTTTGGAAGAATGGAGAAAAAAACTAACAGATTACGCAGAACTAGATAAATTAACTGGAAAAATCAGACTTCAAAGAGACCACAAGTTCCTAGAGGAACAAACAACGCTAGTGTGTTTTAAAGAAGCTTTGTGAAAAAAAATAAGGAATATTGCAAGAATGTAAACGAGGATAGAAAGATTTTACTTGAAGGCGATACTATAATTAAGGAATGTGAAGGTAGAAATTTAATTACGGATGATTGTCAGAGGAGCTGAGGGAGGTTCAAAAAGTCAAAATATGTGATTTTGAAAATTGTATGATTGGAGATATTGTGAAAATTTTAATAAAATTTATTATAAAAAAAATTAGAAATATGAAGCAGTATAGAAATGAAATGAGTAATAATCTGAAGAAGTATCTGAAGAAGTGTGCATGCACACGAAAGCTTATACCAAGAACTCACTTAGTTGGTCTTTAAGGTGCTACTGGAAGGAATTTTTTTTGTTTTGACTATGGCAGACCAACACGGCTACCTATCTGTAACTGGAAATCTGAACATGAATAGCTAATTTCAATTTCGCCTTCCTCAGTCTTTTACAATACTGTCTTCAACGTTTATATTATCATTAATTCATTTCCATATGCCACACATCTTAAGAATCCTCCTTTCTTCTGCATTCTCTAAACTGTCACCCACTTCAACCCTCAGCCTTCATCTGAAAACTCTGCAGCCTTACTGAGGAAGGTGGAAATAAAACAATTAATGAAACAGGCTTAAGGCTCTCTCACTTATTTACACGCAGACACAAGAGGTCACTAGCTTGGCAGCTTCGGAAAAGATCAGGTGCCTTCTCCGGGAAATAGATCTATTAGCTGTTTTATTAGCCGTGACAGATCAACAGAGCCTCCATGTGTAGGCACAGTGTACCTTGATTTGGGGAAGACAAAAGAAGCCATTTCCTTGCTAAATGAATCTGATGGACATCATTACTACAAGAGAAAAGAGAGCTTTCAAAGGCGATCAGACCAATTCATAAATGAGGGTGATAGGTTTATCAATGGCACTGGCAGAGGAAGGGGGGGCAGGAGTAGTGGCCTGCAAAGGGTGTCAGGGGGCTGCAGAGTGAGAGGGGCCCTCCTGCTGCACTTTCCCCCCTGCCTCGCCTTCCCTCTAGTCAGTGGGGAGGACCGTCGAAATGGGCTGGGCTCCCTGCTGAGGGACAGGGAGAGGGGCGGCAAAAGCCCCAGCTACGCCGCTGATCCGTGAGCGACTATATGCATCGTCCATCGGGAAGCAGCAGCTGCCCTAGACCCCTCATTCTGCCCCTTGAGCTCAGGACTGAAGGGAGCAGCTCCCCAGGGTCTCCGGCAGGGTCCGTGCCAGCCTGAGCCAGAGATGTTTGCCCCTGTGCCCTCCTGCAGATGCCCTGCCCCTCCGCTGCGCCCCTTCCCCTTCCTGCCCGGTTGGGGGGCGCCCTGCAGCCCCTGACTCCACTCGGGGCCTGATCCTGCCAGGGCCACGTGCACTCCTCCTCCTCCCCCCCCCCCGCCTCCTGCACCTCGGACTCCTCGCTCCGTCCCTGCAGCGGAATCCGGCTCCTCTCCGGGGAAACTCGCCAGGCCACGGGCCGCTGCTCCTCCGCTCTCCTCGGCGGGGGACAGGAAAGTGCAGCCGCTCTCGAGTCCCCCTGGCTGGCCCCGTTTCCTGCCTCTCTGGGCATCGGAGCTCGCTGGCTGTGGGTTGGGCCCTGGGGGGCTGCGAGGCTGGATGCGCCCCCTTGCGCTGTCCCTCAAAATTTATTGTATCATTGGAATCTACCTGGCATCTTATATGCTATCCAGAATGTTGCACAAATAAGTCTCCTTGTGATCCGATGTGCAGTCAATGGTTTCCTTATCAGCAAATATTTCCAGAAAGCTGGGACGATGCCTCCCTGCAGCCACAGCTGTCAATTTTCAGATTTGAAAATAAGGGATCGGCAGCCTCACCTGTCCCGGGGACAGTCTACAGGATATCTAACAATCCGGGACAGCAGTGGGAAATGGCACTGGAATAAGGGAATTTCCGGCAAAAAAAGTGAAGGTTGACAGCTATGCCTGCAGCCCGAATGGGTAGCTGGAGGAGGCAGTCCAGTTCCCAGCTCTGCTGGTTGGGATCATGCAATCACTTCGCTCCAGCAACCGACCCAATCTGATGAAAATAGGGACATCCCATTCCATAACTATAATTTTACTATTTATACACCACACATCTTATTACGTTGCCCTAGCCACTCTGGGAAGTTTCCAACATGTATAAAAACATAATAAAACATTAAACATTAAAAAACTTTCCTTTTTTAAAAAACAATTTTTATTATTTTTTCAACACGAATATACAATCTTATCCTAATTTTCCTCAAATTTAACTCTGTTTAGACTTCCTTCCTAAAAAACCTTCCTATACAGGATTGCCTTCAGAGGGCCCGTGGGTTGGGTAACTCCATTCCCTCCAGCATTTCTTCAATGAAAATAGGGAGACCCTAAGGAAAAGCGGGACATTCTGGGATCAAATCAGAAACCAGGACGGCTTCTCTAAATCAGGGACATCCCTGGAAAATAGTGGCACTTGGAGGGTTTCTCTTTCCCTGCTTTTTCATTCGCTGCCTCTGGTCTCCTGCATCCATTTAGCAGAGGAGGGGAGCAGTTTTCGCCTTCATACTTCTCCACCCCCACCCCCAATATAACCAAAAGCACAATATAACCAAAAACACACACACCATTTGGGAGTGAGGACCAAAAAAATAATAATCATTTTATTATTTTATTACTTATTTTTTGCAGTTCAATCTACTGTATCTATAAATTTTATTGTTTATAGCCAATGGCCACCACTATACAAGCACAAATCATGCAGCTGCAAAACTAAAGACACTGCATGCACCAGACCAGGCTAAATCTATAGCGTCCAAAATTTATTTTCACATTTGTTTCAATGGGAATTATATAGGGCAGCAGAGTCCAGGTGGTGAGGTCCAGATTACAGCTTCCATCATCCTTGACTGTCTGCCCTGCTGGCTGAAACTGATGGGAACTGGACACCAACATCTGGGGACACCTCAATGGCTATGCTCTGATATACAGAATCTACAAAAGATTAAGGCACTGATCCAGAAGACAATGAACTGTGAATAGCAAGTGTAGCTAGGAGGAGAATGCATTGGCAGCAGGGTTTGGAAGCTGTTCCCTGACACAAATCCCCTTGTTTCCTCCTCTGGAGATCTGAGGTCTACAAAGCAATGGGTTGTTTTATTCAGAATAAGCTCACTGACATCAATGGAGCTATCATCATAATCATCTCCTCTATGGGTGCCGCTAAGTGCCCTCTGTCTTTGAGCTTTTTGCTCCCCTAGTTTTAAGGCTCGCTGGTTTCTCTAAGTCTGGGGAAAGTGCTAAGGATGATGGTTCAATTTCCATAAATGAGAATGTTTTAAGATGGAGTTTCCTTTGACAGTAGCCCTCATGTGTGTTAGTCACATGAGGGAGGCATTCCATTCTGTTGAGACTGTTATTCCAGTAACTGTTGTTTTTAACTGCTTTTCTGTTCTTTTCTCTCTCTGTGCATGAGGGAGAAGTGCTGCTGAGAGAGATGTCTCAGGATACTATCGTGTGTCAGTGTGATCTGTCTGAAGTGAAACAGTGGAAGATCACTAAATGCTGATCAAAATTACTGCTCAAAAGTTCAAAAACAGAATTACTGCTGAGGTGAAAGTAAAAACCTTTTGTAAGAAACTGTAAGACAATTCAAGTGAGAACATGCCCGTGTTTGAATAAGCATGAGATTGTAAATATATTTTTCTCAGTTATATGTTTATGAAAGCAAGGTTCTTTTGAATACCAAGAGTCTGGACATAAAAAGGAACTATCACCTAGAACAGCTATTTTGCTTCTTAGCTATAAGCTACTCTGTTACTTTGGATATCATCAAAATTCACACACAGACAGACTATAATGTTGCATACAGTATAAGGTTGGGGAGTTGAGAAATGGGGATAGAGGGGGGAGGGGGAAGTAAACTTTCATTATTTTACAGAGTGCATATCCAATGTTTTTGTGTCGGTGACACATGCATAGGTTCTCCTTCTATTCATTCATTTTCATTGGCAGTGAGAAAGATCGGGCCTCCAGGGCATAGTTGGTTGCCTTCAGTTGACTGCAGTGAAGGGAGAACCAATTGGAGGAACAGATTGTTGCAGTTCTTGGAAAGGGATGGAAAAGAGCACGGCTACATCGCGGTTTGGTCTTTCAAGTACTTGTTGTTAAATACAGTGGTACCACTGGTTACGTACTTAATTTGTTCCAGAGGTCCGTTCTTAACCTGAAGCACCACTTTGGCTAATGGGGCCACCCGCTGCTACTGTGCCGCCGCCACACGATTTCTGTTCTCATCCTGAAGCAAAGTTCTTAACCCGAGGTACTATTTCTGGGTTAGCAGAGTCTGTAACCTGAAGCGTATGTAACCTGAAGCGTATGTACCACTGTACTCTGTGAGTTGAGTGAGGCTGAGAGACTCCAGAGAAGTGTGACTAGCCCAAGGTCACCCAGCAGCTGCATGTGGAGGAGCAGGGACACAAACCTGGTTCACCACATTACAAGACTACCACTCTTAACCACTACACCACACTGGCTGGAAAAAGGGGAAGTTCTTTTCTTTGCATTAAGTTGTGAAAAATAAAGCAATAAATTTTAAAAACAACCCTTCTTTCAATGCTTTCTTTTTAAAGCAAAAAAAGATGTAGTGCCATAGTTTGAACAGTTTTGCCTTGTATGGGAAGGATATATCTGAGATACAAATGCACACACAACGCTCTCCCCTCCATCCAGGCGAGGAGGAGGCATTGTCAGGAGTTTAAAGGGACATCCCGGCTGGCTAAGGTGCGAAGCAGAGCCATGGAAGGGGGTGGGGTGGATTCTGAGGACCACAGACCACATGTGCAATTGGCCCCCCCAGGTATGAATTTCTCCACCCTTGGCACCACATAACACCAGTCTTGAAAGATCTACATTGGCTCCCAGTATGTTTCTGAGCACAATTCAAAGTGTTGGAGCTGACCTTTAGAAAGCCCTAAACGGCCTCGATCCAGTATACCTGAAGGAGCATCTCCACCCCCATTGTTCTGCCCAAACACTGAGGTCCACGCTGAGGGCATTCTGGTGATTCCCTCCCTGTGAGAAGCCAAGTTACAGGGAACCAGGCAGAGGGCCTTCTCGGTAGTGGCACACGCCCTGTGGAACACCCTCCCACCAGATGTCAAAGAGAAAAACAACTAACAGACTTTTAGAAAACATCTGAAGGCAGCCCTGTTTAGGATGCTTTTAATGTTTAACAGACTATTGTATTTTAATATTTTGTTGGAAGCTGCCCAGAGTGGCTGGGGAAACCCAGCCAGATGGGCGGGGTATAAATAATAAATTATTATTATAAATTATTAAGTGCAAATCAGGTAAGTGTAAAGAGAACTGTTTCAACCCAACTGTAGTGCATATGTAATACAGCCATACCTTGAATGTCAAACGCCTTGCAACTCAAATGTTTCAGAAGTTGTATGTCTGACACAGCTTCTGATTGAGTGCAGGAAGCTCCTGCAGTCAATCGGAAGCCGTGCCTTGGTTCTCGTACGGTTCCAGGAATCAAACGGACTCCCAGAATGCATTAAATTCGAGAACCAAGGTATGACTGTACAGGGATCAGGATCAGTGTGTTTGCAACTTCAGCTGAAAGTATTTTTCACAACTTTTTTTAACAGTAAAAACTTTTAATTAGTTCTATTTGACAAGAACATTGACAGCCACCAACAATCATGTGGATTTGTTTGCTAAAAAGGACAGATGTAAACAAAGCTCGGAGCTAAACAGGTAACTTCACAAATGAACCTTCTATTTTCCTGCTTGACTAGACCAGCTGCCATGTTTGGGTTGTTTTGTTTTGGTTTTTTGAAAGGAAAAAAAAAGGCTCAAGCATCATTTTGACAGGCAGCAAACTTTCACCCTTAAGAACTATGGAATCTCTTATCTGCCACACAAGAAAAAAGGCCTAATTCCACCCCCACCCCACCAACACACACCTTAATCCTCTCTAGCTATTTGCTGGTCCATCAACCCTGATGGACCTAGAAATATTCCCAGTTCCCCTAATTGCTGTCAAAACTATCCCAAGGTGGTGTCAAGCTGATATTTCCCCTAATATTTCCACACCTCAGACGATCTGATGCAAATCAACATTCATAAGCATGGAAACCGAATATGTTGATGCTTGCCTAAGTTTCCCAGATTGGCAACTTGCAATCCCAGTTCCTGGCAGTCTGTTTCTGAACTATAAGGCATTGGCTGGTTCCTGTCACCTGGCAGCTGGAGGTTTCCAGAGAGAGAGTGCAGAGGGCTGAGGAACCAGATGCTGGGACTTCAACTGGAGTTCAACAACACATGGGCCCCAGCCCTGCTATATGCTATATGGAGACAAGGAATGCTTTTTCCCCAATCAGATTCAGAACTATTTCCTGTCTTTTTACCTAGGAAGTACATTTCTGTTGCACACTTCCCTCATCAATGCCGCTGCAAGATATACTGCTTTCACGCACACAGCAACCCTGCGAGGGAGGTTTCACATAAAGATGGTGACCAGCTTTAAGTCACCCAATCAGCTTCACGACTGGGGAGGGATTTGAATTGTCCCCGGCATTTGTGGACCTAGACGCAAGGAAACCTGTGGTCATTCAGAGATCATTGGACTCCAGCTCCCATGAGTCCCAGCCAGGATGGCCAACGGCCAGGGAAGACGTGAGTTGAAATCTAACAACATCTGAAGGGGCCACAGGATGCCAGCCTTTCGCCAGGTAAATATTCTGTAACCATTTTGTCGTGCTGGCCCACTTTTACTATTCATGTTTGAACGTACAAAGGAACAAACTGTGCCTCGAAGAGGAAAGATCACCCAATCCCTGCCTCACCACCAGGTCGCTTTCTTGAAGGTCAGTCACAGAAGAAAAAAAGGAATAAAAAGGAACCTTTTTTCACAGAAGAAAAAAAGGAAAAAAAGGAACCTTTGGCACCAGCCTACACTTAAACACTCTGCTGTGGGGAACCTTTCGTTATTTGTTAAATGAAAGGCCAGTGACCCATTGGAAAAATCTATTTTGTGGGGAGTGGGGTCCAAACAGAAGCAGTGGGGACTGATGCCCATTGCTTGGCAGAGCAAGAGGAAGTGTTAGGCAGAGCCAACCAATTCCAGAACCATCTTCTATAATCTGCAAGATAAAAAAGTAAAAATTATATAACTTCATAGCTGAAGGTTTAACTGTTTGAGGGCTCTTGTGTTTCTAATATTTTGTTGGAAGCCACCCAGAGTAGTAGGGCAACGCAGTTAGATGGGTGGCGTACAAATGATAAAATTATGATGAAGAAGAACTTAGGAAGAAAAAAAAAGAAGAGAATATATATAAAATAATGATAAACATTCAACACAGCAGCTTTTCAGTGTGACACTTGTGGCTGTGTTTCTTTTTCAAGCTCACTTTTGCCTGGCGGCATCAACAATGTGGCCGCTAGCAGCTGGCTTTCCAAGTTCACCTCTGGTAATCGGGGGCCCCAGGGATCCCTTGCCAGAGACCCCTCCATTCCCCGAGTCGAGTTCTTGCTGTGAGCTGGCCCCCTCCTGCGAGAGAAGCTCACGCTCTCAAAGAGCTTCAGCTTCTCTGGGGCCAAGAGAGCGGCGGTGGCCACAATGCACTCCTTCACCAGCTCGCCTCTGGAGAGCGGGCGAAGCTTTTTGGAGACCAGCTCGCTCACCACGAAGCTGGCTTGCTCCACGCTGTCCATTTCCTTCCTTGGTTCTGGGGCGATGCCTTGCTGGGCGTGCAGGTCCATTTTCAGCGCCTTGACCTTCTCCTCGCGCAGCTGCCCTTGGAACTCCTCATACTGGATGTGCTTCGTCCTGTAGTGCCTCTGCAGGTTGGCTTTCTTCAGGATGGAAAGGGCCTCACCACAAATGAGGCACACGGGCATGCCTTTCAGCTCCACAAAGAAATAGTCTTGTGTCCATTTCTTATTGAAAATGCGGCACTCCAAATCTATCTTCCTCTTCTTGTGCGACGGCATTGCAACCAAATGATCTAACAACAAAGAAACAGGTGGAGCGGTTAACTGGATTTCTTCCAGGGTAAGGGGAGTGATGATATAATTATAATCAAGAGAAAATACTGGAAACCAAGGCTCCACAACCGCCATCTTGTGCTTCAGCCCCCTTCAGCCTTATTAGTGGGAGAGGAAGCCCTGCTGATGACATCCTTCCATGGCAGGATTAAAAACTCAGATATCTATCAGTTAATTGCTAAATGGCACCTTAAACCTAGGCTACGGTCGCCACAATGGAATGCCGAGGTGCCATTTTTTACTTTTGGCAATGAGATTATCCTTATTATTCATTTCATTTCTATACCGCTTTCTATTTTAAAGAAAAAGCCTCAAAGCGCTTCACAACACATCAAATAAAACAAATAAAAAAAATAAAAACCAATTCAAGCTTCAAGGGAAATATTTCAGATCCTTCTTCTCCCCCTCTCCTCGTGTGGGTTCTCCCGTGTGTCAGGAGAGAGGGGCTACCTGTCTGAAGCTCTAACTGCAGTCAGGGCAATGGGAAGGTTTCTCTCACCTGTGTGGATTCTGACCCCCAAGCTCTCCCTGCACTCAGAGCACCTGGATGGCTTCTTCCCCATGTGGATCCTTTTGTGTGAAGGGAGCAACGATTTCCAGCCAAAGCTCTTCCTGCCCTCGGAGCACCAGTACAGCTTCTCTCCTGGGAAAGCCCCCTTGCACACAGTGAGCTCCTCAAGGCTTTCCCACACAGGCTGCAGTGATTGGGGTCAGGGCCATAGTTAGGGGACAGCGAGGAAAGCCCCCACTAGGGGCACAGGTGAGGAGGGCCCCCCAAAAGCAGCTAAAAAATATGTCAGTAATATGTCCATAAATAAAAATTTCGATGATCGCCTGATAAGAAAAAGTTTTAAATAGAGGGTATTTATATGTTACCCGGGGGCCCTGCAACACAGCCGCTCGGAACACAAAAGGGATTGGGGTGTGGAGGGGGGTGTTGCCCGGAAGAGAAGCGGCTCTGGCCCAGCAGAAGCCCCCCCTCCCCCCCTCTCAGCAGCCTGACCAAGAGGGCAAGTTGAGGTTGAGGGCAGTGCGCAATGTGAGGGAAGGCAAGAGGGTGCATGGGCCTCTCTCTGTGTGTGAGTGGGTATCCAAGTGGAGGGATGGTGGAGGGAGCCAGCCCAGCACCAGGCTTCAGAGGTTCCTTTCGTTAGTGGAATGAGAGGGTTGCTGCCTCTGCCGCTGCTGCCACCATCACAACACACGAAGGCAGCAAAGGCAGCAGCTGGCAATTTATCGAGCTGTGGGGGTTTGGATTGGTGAACACCGATCATGTATTAATAATGCTAATTTGGAGGCACCTCTGGTAGAACATTTTGTTTCTCATAATCATTCAGATACAGATCTATTATTTACAGTTTTATGGGTGAATCAGAAGGCAATTAGCATCAGAAAATATTATGAGTGACAGTTACGGCAGCAAGAAACACGGTTTCTTTTCATGTTTCAAACCATTTATCCAGGGGGTCTCAACTCTAAGTTAGACTTTAATTGTTTCAAATTTCATTTCACTGGTCAACAACAATTTTGTTGTCTGTGTTTTTTCAGTTGATTCAGGACGAATCTGATGCACTGAATCCAAAAATCACATTGGTTTTGCTCAATCAGGTCAAGTTTTTGAGCTATGGCCACATGTCTTTTTTTACGTTTTTGTTCACATGTACGCTTGTGTGAGGGACGCGGGTGGCGCTGTGGGTAAAAGCCTCAGCGCCTAGGGCTTGCCGATCGAAAGGTCAGTGGTTCGAATCCCTGCGGCGGGGTGCGCTCCCGCTGTTCGGTCCCAGCGCCTGCCAACCTAGCAGTTCGAAAGCACCCCCGGGTGCAAGTAGATAAAGAGGGACTGCTTACTGGCGGGAAGGTAAACGGCATTTCCGTTTGCTGCGCTGGCTTGCCAGATGCAGCTTTGTCACGCTGGCCACGTGACCCAGAAGTGTCTCCGGACAGCGCTGGCCCCTGGCCTCTTAAGTGAGATGGGCGCACAACCCCAGAGTCTGTCAAGACTGGCCCGTACGGGCAGGGGTACCTTTACCTTTACCTTACGCTTGTGTGGAGCATTTTAGAAGAAGTTGGTGGGGGTAAAATGCCATGTTGAATAATTGTTTTGATTGGAAATGATTGTTTTAATGACAAGAAGTATTCAGGTCCGATAGTTCTGGGTGATTATGTCGAAAAGGGATCAGTTTGAAGTCATAAAACCTTGAAATCTTTCATAAATTGGTGCGGCAAAGCATAAAGTTGGGGGATCAAAACTAAGTTAATGGGGCAGCCGCCCCATGAAGTATCCTGCTCTTCAATCAGCATGTCGTCCTGTAGCTCATTGTGATGAAATTCTAGTGCCCATCTTCGGAGAACTTCCTGACATTAGTGACGAAGATGCCTCCAGTGTTGAAGGACATGAAGAAGAAGAAGTGGTTATTGAAGATGATGCTCCACATCCATTTTCCCAAAAGGAGCTGAATTATCTAGTTCGCGACCTCAGCTTGTCAAAAGACTCTGCTGGACTGTTGGCATCCAGATTGAAGGGAAAAAACCTCCTCTCTGACAGTGCTCGCATCAGCTTCTTCCGCAACAGGCATCAAGAGTACCTCCGTTTTTTCTTGGAAGAGAAGGACTTGGTGTACTGTGCAGATATTGTGTGGCTTCTGCTCAAGCTTGGAGTGCCACAGTACGAACCCAAAGATTGGAGACTGTTCATTGACAGCAGCAAGCGATCACTGAAATGTGTTCTGCTACACAATGGCAACCAGTTTGCCTCTATACCCCTGGCTCACTCGAATACACTGAAGGAGAACTATGAAGCGGTGAAGTATGTGCTGGAGAAAATTGGTTATGATCAGCATAAGTGGTTTATTTGTGTTGACCTGAAGATGGTGAACTTTTTGTTGGGATAACAGTCTGGCTTCACCAAGTACCTGTGTTTTCTGTGCATGTGGGATAGTAGGGACCGTGCTCAGCATTACACGGCCTGTGCAGGAGGAATTGGTGCCTTGCAAAGAAAGGAACGTCATCAATGACCCTCTGGTGGACAGAGACAGAATACTCTTCCCACCGCTGCACATCAAGCTCGGCTTAATCAAGCAGTTCACCAAGGCTCTGGACAAGGATGGTGACTGCTTCACTTACTTGTGCCAGGCGTTTCCAGGATTGACCATGGAGAAGTTGAAAGCTGACATCTTTGACGGTCCTCAGATCCATCAGCTCATCCGAGATCCAGAGTTCGGAAACTCAATGAACAAAGTGGAACTGGAGGCGTGGAAGGCATTTGTTCTGGCAGTGATGAACTTTCTTGGCAACAATAAGGCCAGAAATTACGCAGAACTTGTCAACATGCTGACTGCTTTCAGAAACCTGGGCTGCAACATGAACGTCAAGATGCACTACCTATTTTCACATATGGACCGGTTTCCTGAGAACCTGGGTTCAATGAGTGACGAGCAGGGGGAGAGACTCCATCAGGACATGAAAGAGATGGAGACCAGGTATCAGGGTCGCTGGGACGCAGTCATGATGGCTGACTACTGTTGGACTCTGAAGAGAGACCTCCCTGCCGCTGAGCATTCCTGGAGTTCCAAGAAACGGAAGTTCAAGCCCTGAAGTTTGAAAAATGGTGAAGCAACATGCAATTTACGTGAACTTACCTTTATCAATGCCCACCATTCAGTTTACAGTAAACTTGACCTGATGGAGAAAAACGAATGCCATTTCCTGAATCAGCAGCGTAAAAATACCCTAAATCAGTTGTAGAAATCTAGACAACATTCAAAAAGTATTTTGTCTGTAACTTTACACTGCTCCTTTAATCCCAGACTCCTTGTATTTGTATTGTTACTTTGCACTGTACCTTTAAACTCAACCTCCTTGTTATTAGCACCACCTGGAGTTGGCTTTATATGTTTTTCAAAAAATATTGTTAGTAGCAGTGACAACATTATTACATGAGCACTGTTCCATAGCATTTGGTATTTTCATTTACATACATTCCTTCGAAATAAGATGGGGTATGTACTCTTTTTCATTACTGTTTGTATTCTAGTTTATAATTTTTGTAAAGTGGTATGTCATGCAGATCATAGTCTGCAAAACTTTATTTTCAGTTTATGAAGCAATTCTATATCCTCCCACCACGCTGACAAGAATTCCACAAAACAGTAGTCAATATCTGGAATCACTGTTCAGTGTTGGACATCATATTTGCCGAATACACAAAGCTTCACAGCTTGTCTTTCATCCTGCAAAGTCTGGTTCCTCACTTCATTGAAAGATTTCCAGAGACTTTGAGACTAAAGATTTCATTTTGTACTTGTTATGGTTTGAAGGAATGCTGTAAAGATTGTCCATTGCGTATATACATGGTCATCGTGTTGCCTAGACATTGCTGACGTGAGCTTAGGGGCGACAGCGGCCACAGTGCTGAAAAGTCCAAATAAATGGGCAGTCGCAGATCATGAATCTGACTTTCCTCCAACTTCCAAACCAAAACGGGAGGAAAAAATATTTCAGGTTTGAAGGTGGCATGTTAGTCTGGTTTGCTAAACCAAAACTAAGCCAAAATTTAGCTTAGTAAGTGTGAGGCAAAATACAGGGCAGTAAAACAAGGAACAGGGTGGTGAATCCAGGGCAGGGCAGGGCAGGGCAGGGAGGGGCGTTGGTGGACAGTTGGTTTTCTCTTTCCACCTGGTACTGAAGTGACTTCAAAACAATCCATTCCAATCTCCGGCAGCCTCACAGGATGGGCCCCCTGGAATTTGTCACACATGCATGCACGAACCCAGATACTCATGAATCTGTCAGTCTGTCTGTGCTTGGCTACCCAGAGTTTAAATGCAGGACTTTTCACACACACACACCCCCCCTTTCAAACACAGGTGCTTGGAGAGGATCCCTAATTTGGCAGAGAGAGAGGGGGGAGAGATAGATCTGAAATACTGGACAAAACTATCAATACAGGACATGGCATTTTTGAATTAGGCAAAGCAGGACTTTATAGGTGATAATCAGCACATTGTGTCCAGAAACAGACAATTAGGCAGACGGAGCTGTTCTCATATGGGAGTCCTATGCTGCCTATAGCCAGCCCTGGTCAGTAATGTGTCTGCAGCTCTTTCAGCCAGTTGAACTTTCTGAGCTCTTTTCAAAGGCAGCCCCAGGTAGAGTGTGTTAAACTAACTCCTACGCAATGTGGCACCAGACTGCTTTCTTTTTTTGTAATTATCTGTTTGTTTTAAATTCTGTAGCTTAAATTCTCTTGATGCTTGTTTTTTTGAGAAGGGCCTCTTACGGTCACAAAGCAATGATTTTCAGGGCAGCTCCATAACATTGATTGCGCCCTCACAAAGCCCCTTTTTGTGTGGGGATTTGGATCCAGAAAAGGAGCAGACGGGGAAAGGTTAAGCAGAATCCCACCCACCCACTGCGCCACCCTTAGGTGTGCTCAGTCTTCGCCTGCTTCATGACTCCACCTTGCATGAGAAGGCAGGATGGAGCTCCAGGAAACAGGAAGTGGTCCTTCAACCAGCCAGGACATCTCACCATCACAGACAGATCCAGTCTCCTGCTGTGGAGTCAAGAGTGGCACAGGGATGGCAGAGAGCGGAGGGGAAGGGGCCAGGGACAGAAGGGAAGGCAGGGCTCCAGATGCTCCCTTGGACCCCTCACCTGACACCAAGGGGAGCTCCTCTTCTGGGGCTAAAAGCATTGGCGTGGTTTGATTTTATCAGTATTACAAGGAAGCATAGAAGGAAAGGTAAAAAACACCTATACGGTTTATTAAAGTATCTGTGATTTTTCCCCTGTGTGAGTTCGTTGATGTCTTCTAAGTCTCCCAATTGCACTGAAGCTCTTTCCACATTCAATACATTTGAATGGTTTCTCTTCCATGTGAGTTCGTTGATGTCTTCTAAGTTTCCCACTTTCACCGAAGCTCTTTCCACATTCAATACATTTAAATGGTTTCTCTTCCATGTGAGTTCAAATCAAATTTTATTAAACGGTCACAGACCAGATTAACTCGTACAGCTAGTCAGCGAAGCATAACACCGGAAAAAACAAAGGACAATTTCAATACAGATTAGGCCATAACAGCAATTTAAAATTAGACAGCATAAATAAAATTAAATATTTGCCTTCCCCTGCATATTGACATTGGAAAGCTCTTGTTTCCTACGCCTAATAGCGGCTATACAGAATTTGGCAACATTGATCGTAATTTCAGGAACCTTATCTTCTACCAAGGCTCTCATACGTTGGAGTTCTGGTTCCTGTTTAAGCTTTTGTAGAACTGGGGCAATAAAGGTCAGGCGTAGATCCTCGTAGTAACTACAGTGCAGCAATACATGCAGACTTGTTTCCACTTCCGATGAGCCACATGGGCAAACACGTGACTCATATGGTTTGCCCTCATATCTGCCTAGCAGCAGGGCAGAGGGCAGAACGTTGAATCTGGCCAGGGTAAAGGAGTGTCTGTACTTAGGAATTTGTAAATCAGCCAGATAATTTGCGGGTGAAAACCCTCTCCCAAAGTCTCTAATTATGGCATGTTTATCCATTTTGCCCATATGACATTGCAACTCTATGTCCCTAATGCGTTGAAGCACTTGACTTTTGGCTCTCTCATATCCTGCCGCTATCAAGATCTGCGGGGAGAATCCCAAGCTTCTTATCTTTTCAAACAGGGAAGCTTTCCAGGTAGAATGAAAGGTGTCTAAGAGTGTTAAAGGAGCCAGACTGGCCGGGGAAAAAATAAGTTTTAACCAATAGTGTATCTTTAGAATCCACAACCGCGCGTTAACGGGTGGTTGTCCAACTTCTAAGCGGACAGCTATATTAGATACACAGGGGGGGATCCCCAATAGACACCTATAGAATTTTGTTTGAAATGCCTCCATAGGTGCAAAATTTTTAAAACTACAAACCTGGGATCCATAAGTGAGTTGTGGGAGTATTTTTGCAGCAAAAACCTGGAAGGCTGCCGGAACGTATTTACCCCCTTTCCCGTGAAAAAATCTTGTAAGGGCTTTATTGGCCCTTCCTGCGTTGGCAATGGCGTTTTTCATCTGTTGGTGCCACGAGACCCTTTCCTGAAAAGTTATTCCCAGGTATTTGAAAGTTGCTACCTTTATTCTCCATTTGTGTTTCCTTCTTTTTTTTGAAAACACCATAATTTTAGATTTGCTGTAATTTATTGATAGTTGTTCCGCTTGACAATAGTCAGCAAGTGATCTCAAAAGCTTCCTCAAGCCAACGCAGGAAAAGGAGAGTAGGACTGCGTCGTCCGCATACAGAAGCACCGGGAGGGGCAAACCTGCCAGTTTGGGAGGGTGGGCATTTTCTTTTGCCATGTTTACTGCTAGAGAGTTGATGTAGAAATTAAATAGCATTGGCGCGAGGACACATCCTTGTTTAACCCCATAGTGCGTTTGAATTTCTTTAATTAGATGGCCTGACCGATCGCATCTTACCCTCACCCTGGTGTTTTCGTATAGACCACGAATAAGGCGTAATAAGTGTTTATCTATGTTTGTAGTGCCAAGCTTTTCCCAGAGTCTATCCCTTGGTATTAGATCAAAAGCCGATTTAAAATCGACAAAAGCTGCATATAAAGACCCCCCTTTTCTAGAATATTTATCTGCCAGGTGTTGAAGGATAAGGGCCTGGTCTATGGTTGAATGCTTTGCTCTAAAGCCAGCTTGCTCTAAAGCCAGCTTTGCTCTAAAGCCAGCTTCTGATAGAATATGCTCTCTTTCCATCCACTCCACTAATTTATCACATAAATGAGCAGCATACAGTTTACTAATAATACTTAATAGACTGATTGGTCTGTAGTTAGCTGGCTCAGTTCTGTTTCCTTTCTTGAATATTGGAATGATGATGGCTAAACCCCAGTCCTCGGGGATAATAGCCGCTTGATTTATACTAGTGAACAAGGCGGCTAGCACAGGGGCCCACCATTCAACATTTGCCTTAAGAATTTCTGGTGGGATATTATCAGCACCCGGGGCTTTCCCTGATTTAAGAGATTGAATAAGGCCAGTAATTTCTTCTGTGGTCACAGGGGGCCATTCCTTGCCAAATTCACTTGAAGCAGGAAGCAGAACTGGGACCAGTTGATTTGATGAATATAATGAGAGGAAATAGGCCTCCCATGCTCCAGCGGGTATAGAGTATTCAATTTCAATCGGGGAGTCTCTCCAGCTTTTTGCAATTGTTTTCCAAAACGTGGCAGAATCTTTCCTTTGGGAGGCCTCCACTAGGCACTGCCATTCCTCCCTTTGTGCCTGGAGCTTTTTCTTGTTAATCAAAGCTTTATAACTGTGTTTTAACTCAAACCAGTCTAATGGAAGCGAAGGTAAGTTCGCTGCTCTATAGTTCCTGTACTTATCCAGCAGGAGGCGTTTCATAGCCATGCATTCTTGGTCAAACCAAGGTTTGGATTTATTAGAGTGTAGAGATTGCCATGGCGTTTTTTTGTTGGTCAGATAAGGTTGTAGGGACGAAATCAGTTCCCGGAACATGTCTAATCTAGCCTCAGGAGTTGGGGAATTAACGAGGTTCTCCTTTCTAGCAAGAAAAGTATCTGAGTGAAGTCTTTCCGATATTTCATCACTCAATTTGCTGGACCATTTGATACGTGAGTATCTTAGCTCCATGTTTTCAAAATATGGGGCTACAAGTTTATCAGAGCAAAATAAATCTTTTCTTACATCCAGTATTAAACAGAGCGGTAGATGGTCGCTGTCAACCCTCTCCACCACTTTACATTCCCGTGCTCTGCTCAAAAGGTTAGATGACACCAGGACGTAATCGATAGTGGAGGCTCCCATGTTGGATATAAATGTAAATTCCCCACTGGGTTCTCTGTCGACACGACCATTTAATACAGTCAGATCCAGATTGTTGGAAAAACGTAGAAGGCATAGGCCTGCATAGTTGCAGCCCTTGTCTTTTGAGAGCCTTGGGGGAATAGAATGGGCTTCTTCAGAAATGGGAGGTACGTCATGGAAATGAGCATATAACGCTTCGTCTGATTGGCCAATTCTGGCATTTAAATCCCCAGCCAGCAGCACTGCCGCTGCAGGAGTTTGATTCATTAGCTCATCGACATATGATTCTAGCCTATGCCAGATATTTTTGATAAGCTGCTTGCCTCTTTGGGGAGGGGCATATATATTAATCAATAGAAGTGTGCAATATCTGCATTTCATTAATAATGCCATGGCCACACTGCTCAGAGGCTCCAACTCGACGAAAGATGCTCTCAACCTTGTGGATATTAGAATGCCTAGCCCTCCCTTAACTCGTCCCCCTTTGTTGCTTGGTGAACCTGCGAGCGAAAATGAGGCAAAACCATTTACATCTACGTCCCCTGTTAGCCATGTCTCTTGCAGGAAGACTATATCATGATCTTGAATAAAATTGACAAATGATTGGTCAGTCGCCTTGTTGAGCCAACCAGCAATGTTCCATGATAAAAATTTAAGATTGGCTTTATCATAGTCGAGTCTTTGTCAATTATTAGCTAACGTACTTTTAGGGTTTGTCGCTCTATGTATCGGTCGCCTATCGTCTTTGTATGGCGGGCTATCCAGCCGCTCTACGATTTCAATAGGTGGATGCAAAGTGCTCACGTTTGTGAACACCGGATCTTTATTATGCATAAATTCCTTCTGTGGATATTCTGTTGCGGCCTGATTTTGGCCCAGTTCTGTTTCATCTAGGTATCTCATTTTGTCCCATACGTCTGGTGGGGTCACCTTAGGGATATTTCTTCTTCGGGGGGGGGTGATGGAGTGCTCTCCTTGAAGGGTGGCACATTCTCTCTTGGTGGAAAGTTAATCTCCGCTTTAATCTGAAGGTTACGTGTTGTGGTCTTTTTTTGGTCTCCCTTAATAACCTCGTTGCCTGAAGCTCTCTCGGCCAGCTTATCTCTTAGCTTGTCTAGTCTTCCCAAGATGTCAGTTTGTATTAATGGTGGGAACATCCAGAATTTGTCAATTAGGATATTTTCTTCCATAGTAAAGAAATCCTCACCTTTGCTCACAAGGCATTGCGGATTCTGTTTGTCAGGCCAAAATTTTGAGAGTTGTTTCCCCTTTCTAAGATTTGCCTGCTTAGTTTTCAAAAGGGGGCTCAAAGGAGCCTTATTTTCAAAGAGCCTAAGTATTGTTATCTGTGCTTTTAAGAAGGCAGGTCTTGACCTAAGAATAAACTTGGCCAGGTTCTGATCCCTAAAAGTAGTCAGTGCTCTCACTGAGTGACCATCATAATGTAGATATTAAGAGAGTTTGTGTACTGGTCCAGTAAACGCTTCCACTGCGCAATCAGCAACAGTTCTCTTTGCAGAGCATTAATTAAGTCCAGTGCAGAGATTCTTGTTGCAGTACAAGCTTCAGAGTCTCAGTAGCAAAGGAATGACGACACAGGGAAGCCTGTCTTTCCAAAGACAGGTTTATTGCAGAAAGATAACAGAAACACCTCCGGAGCTTTCAGACATTTTTGCTTCATGCCCCTCAGGCAGAGAAAACAAACACTCTTTATATACTGAGCAACTTAACAACTTAACGAGCTTGACTACTTAAAGTCACATAACATTGCTAACTTGCCAGCGTCTTAGGTTTCACACCCTAACACCCCCTCTTGCTGGCAATACAAAAACAAAATTACTTCAGACCCATTTCTTCACAAAAGTTTTCATGCCGCTGAAACCCAAGCGGTTTTGTAAAACCATCAGCTTGATTTTCATGACTGGGACAGTAATTTAATTTAACAGTTCCTGCTTTTACCGTTTGACAAACATTTTGAAAGCAGATATCCAAATGTTTAGTACGACCTTTAAACTGCCCATTTTGTGCTAACTTAAGACACGGTTGATTATCACCCCATACAGTGATTGGAGTGATGGCCTTTTCATACATCTCTTGTGCCAAGCATTTGTAAAATTCTAGATCTCTACATAACTCAGATAAGGCACAGAACTCAGCTTCTGTTGACGACAAAGCAATCAGGTTCTGTTTCTTGGATCTCCACCCAATCAGAGAGTTACCAAATTTTATTACACAGCCAGACACTGATTTTCTATCCTTTAAATTTGCCCAATCACTATCTGCCCAACAAGTAATCTGTGCTTGTCCTTCAGAAGATAATTCAAGGCAAAAATCTTTGGTGTATTGTAAATATCTTAACACTCTTTGAATTCCTTTCCATGCATTTACACTAGGTTTTGAAGCTTCTCTGCTGAGTAAGTTAACAGCGTAAGCAATATCTGGTCTACTCCATTGCGAAAGATGAAGTAAGCTTCCCAGTGCTGACTGAAAAATTTCAGCACGCTTGAATTCAGCACTATCCTTGAACTCATTGTCTTTTACAAAACCCATTTCCATTGGTGTTCTAACACCTGCACACTCCGTCATGCCAAACTTTTTCAACATTTGCAATATCTTGCCTTTTTGATTCAGTAGGAAACTGCCATTTTTGGTCCTATCTATCTGAACACCAAGATAGACCTTCACATCACCAAGATTCTTAACTTTGAAGTGTTTATTTAACTCCTTGGCTAGTTTTTTTACTTGTTCTTGTGTCTTTGAAGTATAAATCAGGTCATCTACATAAACAAGCAAAGATTCTTGAGCATCTCCTGAACCTCTGAAATATAAGCAATTGTCAGCCTTGCTCCTGCTAAAACCAATGCTTACCAAAACGTCATTCAAGCACTCATTCCAATTATGAGCAGATTGCTTGAGTCCATAAATAGATTTATGTAGTTTCCATACCTGATTTGATTTACCAACTTTCAATCCTGGCGGTAGCTCCATATAGAGCTCTTCAGCCAAGTCTGAATGAAGATAAGCTGTAGAGACATCAAATTGATTCACTTTGAACCCTTTCTGAGCAGCAACTGCTAATAGTGCCCGTAGGGTTTCACTCCTTAAAGTGGGTGCATAGACTTCGGAATAATGTAACCCCTCTCTTTGCATAAAACCTCGAGCTACAAGCCTTGCTTTGTACTCTGGTTTCCCCATCGCTGTTGTCGTTATCCTGTACACCCACCTACAACTTACTGCCTTGGTACCTTCTGGCAGTTTGGTGATGGAAAACACACCCAGTTCTTTCATAGAATTCAACTCTTTTTGCATGGCCTCACGCCACCTACTGGCCTCCTCCTGGGGTAATTGCTCAACCTCCTCAAAACTTTCAGGTTCGCAATTTGCCAAACCAGCCCAAACACTAATAGCTTGGTACCTTTCAGGAGGTATACCTTTGTTGGCACGCTTGGAACGCCTTAACAGTTCCTGTGATGTTCCTTCAGTTTCCCCCTCTGACCCAGAATCACTAGTTGTCACCTGTTTGTCACTAGTAGTTGAAGAACTTTCTGATTCTGACTTTACACGTCTCTCTTGCTGTACAGGTGAACTTTTAGAGCTAGAAGATTCTGACTTTACACGTCTCTCTTGCTGTACAGGTGAACTTTTAGAGCTAGAAGATTCTGACTTTACAGACTTGGGTGAACTAGACAATTTCTCACCCTCGTCCTCAGACTCAAATTCCTCAGCCTGTTCTGGAACTAATACCTGCCCTGGGGCCTGAGTTTCATTGTTACTGTTCACCACATCAAATAGTATGTCAGGATTTCCATGAATTTTATTCCAACCATCCTGTTCACAAAATTCCGCACTTCTGCTGATTGTGATTTTCGTTTGATTGCCTTCTACATTCAGAAATCTCCAACCTTTTGTGTTTGCTTGATAACCACAGAAAAACATTTCTTTAGATCTAGGATCGCCTTTCCTACGTTGTGCCCTAGGCACCAGCACATAAGCACGACATCCAAAAACTCTTAGATGATCAATTTTTGGTTTTTCCCCAAATAGCATGAAGTAAGGAGTGTTGCCTACTATGCTATTGTACACTCTGTTAAAAGTATAATTTGCATACAGTGCAGCCTCAGCCCAAAACTGCTGTGGAAGTCCAGAATCAAACAGCAAAGCAGCAATGGCTTCCTGTAATGTTCGAAAATTTCTTTCGGCAACTGCATTCTCCTGTGGTGAATAGGGATTGGTAAGTCTATGAACTATACCTTTCCTTTTTAACCACGTCTCCAGCGTGTGGTTCACATATTCCCCACCACGATCTGAATGTATTTTACGTACCCTGGTGTCAAATTTACATTCGACTTCTTCAATCCAATCCATCAGGATGGAAGCTGCTTGTGATTTTTCTTTCAGAAAGAAAACCCAACTAGCCCTTGAAAAATCATCCACCAAAATTTGCATAAATCTCGCACCTCCAAGCGATTTGACTGGCATAGGGCCGCACACATCTGTGTGCACAAGTTCAAAGGGTTTCTTGCTTACTCTATCAGATCTAGGATAGTTACATGTCTTAACCTTAGCATGTTTACAAGCACAACAATCCAGAAAATTTGGACAGGGTTTAATGTTACACTCCTCAGCTAAATCTGGCATCTTGCTTACATACTTAAAGCATATATGAGCTAACCTTCTGTGTAGTAGATGTGCACAACCTGTATGAGGAGCCTTATTTACACACTTAGCTTGCGCTTCACCTGTTGAACATCTACCTGCTGCTAACTGCTCTTCATCCAAAACAAAAAGCCCATCCTCACAGGGAATTTTAACTAGTTCCTTCCCCTGTTTCGAAATGGTGCACACATCATTTTCAAACTCAACCTTAAAACCACTTTTTACCAGGCATGACACACTCAAAAGTCCATTCTTCATTCCTGGAAGAACGAAAAAAGGAAGGTTAGTTTGCAAACAATTAACATAAATTGTGCCTTTAAGGTTCATTTCTCGTTTACTATTGTCTGCTATAGTCACAGTTTTTGCAACTGGCAATGTCTTGCAGTTCATCAAGCTGCCACTAGATGTCACTGGAACTAAACTGTGACTTGCTCCACTGTCAATAATCCACTTCAAGGTTTGTTGGCTCCTTTTAGGACTCTGTTGTGCTGCCATTGCAGATAGTCCCTTATCAGACCTGCTCCCCCTCTGGATCGTTGATTCTTGTAGTTCTCACGTCGTCTTCCCCTGTAGCTCCGGAAACTGGCCTTAGACTGTTGAAATTCCTGTTGCTTTTCTGGGCACTTTGCTATCAAATGAAACCTGCTGCCACATCGAAAACATGACTTGCTGGCCATAGCAGACACTTGTGAGGCTTCCTTACAGCTCTGCCTGCTAGTTTCCCCAAGCTGGGAATTATCTGAACATCCAACCCTTGGGGTATTTGAATTATCAATACGTTTTCGATGATGTTGATATTCTTGCTCACACAATCTACCAGTCACATAATTCATATTCAGCTGGTCCTCTGGCAAAACTTGTAAAGTTAGTACTAAGTTTTCAAACCCTGCATGCAGGCTGCTAAGCAGAGTATAAACTTTAATATTTTCAGGAAAATTCACACCTAGAGATGACAGTCGGTTGAAATACTCAGTCATCTGTGACGTGTGTTCAACCACACTATCCCCTGGCTTCAGTTTCAACTCATACAAAGCACGTATAATGTTCACCTTCTCTCCGGGCGTGGCTCTATGGTGAATTTGCCTAAGAGCTTCCCAAATTTCAAATGCAGACCTTAAATTTTCCACATGAGGTAATTGGGAATCGTCTATCGATACCATCAACATGCATCTAGCTTTAGTGTCCATTTTATCATGTTCCCTGTTCTGAGCATGTGCAGCAGCCTGTTGCTCTGCTGTGGCATCTGCTGCAACAGCCACAAACGGCTTTCGCCTCTGGACATAGTCAGCCCACACTTCTTTGGCTTCCAACCAGACTTGAACCCTCTTAGACCATTGCACGTAATTAGCAGAGTTCAACTTTGTAAAGGGAACCTGGAAATTTTCCACTGCCATTCTTGGGGTCTGCTGCTACTCCCTCTGTGTGCCCTTGCTTCTCTTTCCCCTTGGGATTTGTTTTACTCACTTTTCAGACGCCTCCAGCCTCCTCTGAAGCCTTTTAAACCTTTTCCCTCCGTCTCTTCACTAGCAACCTACCACCGTCCTCTGTTTTTATTAACAAAACAAAAACACAACGGGAGGTCAAGCTAGCCTTTTGCAGCTAATGAAGCTGTAAATCTTCACTTACGCAGCTCTCTCAACTTTCTGCAGCCTCTCAGTTCCTTTAAGAGCTGGACTTCCGGGATAGCGCGATCCGGTAATGGCGGATTCCCTCCGAGCTCCGGAGGGAATCGGCTCCACAGAGGACGGGTCTTGCCGTGCCGGCGACACGGGGACCCTCAAAAACCGCAGGCGCTGAAGCCTGCGGACTGGTGACTCGGTGGGCACCTTAAACGCCCTCCCCGACCCGCGAAGAGCCTTTTTAAAGGCTGCGGAGTGGACTGGGGTGCGGCGCGGTGCTGAGAGTCCATCGCTACCTCGGCGGAGCGAAGCCGCGAGCCATGGCCGGAGAGCGCTGTCTTCCTTCCTGAAATTTGGACTGGAACAAAGAACCCGTGAGTAAAACGAAAATTCGACACTAAAATTTTACCTTTGATTGGAGTACGACCGGGGGATGTGCTAAAAGGAAGTCCACACTCTCCCCCCCACAAAAAGATTCAAGCAAGGAGAGGAGCACTAAGGTGGAAAGACTTTGGTGTTTAGAAAAACAACTTGCACGAAATGGATTAAAAGTTATTGTGCTGGAGAGGAAAGAGGAATATTAGAAGCTTTTGTGTAACCCCTCCCCCCATTCTGGACCCGGGAGTGTCCTGCGTGTGAGCCTGAGGGAAAAAAAAAGAGAAAGTTTGACAGCTGTCAAAAGAGCTGTTAAACGGATGATTAGAGGCTGGAACTGTGATATTTAGAAATTTCTCTTTGGATTAAGGTGACATATTGTATCTGAACTGATTGGAAACAAAGTATTTTGAACAACAAAGTAACGAATTGCTGGAAAAGAACTATTAGACTGGCAATCCCCCTGGAGGGAACAAAGGATACTGCAATGGCTGCAGAAGGAAAATTATGGGCAGAGATAGAAAGGATGTTTTTTCTCGTGGGAACTTTACAAGAGCAGACTGCAGATATGAGCAAACAACTTGTGACCTTGAATCTGAAACTGAGCAACTCTGCGGACGATACAAAGTTGGAAAAAAACCTGGCAGCCGGAAAAGAAGAGACAGCTTTGGAAATAGGGGGAAAAGAAGAAGAAGAAGAAGGAGAGGATGTTCAGATGGAAAGCACCAACCAAAAGTCTGCAGCCTTAGGAAACATAGCAACTGAAGAAGAGGACCAGTGGACCGTAAATCTGCAAAAGGAGAGAAGGACAAAGGAAGAAGCCCCTGGAATATCTGGAATACTGGAATACAAAAAAATAAATAAACATGATTGGGACTTCTTCCTCAAGTTCGAATATGGGAGACTGGCAGATCCATGGCAGCAATTGCTATTGACTGATTCGGTGGAAGGAAAGAACAAGCATGATTGGGACCTTTTCTTTAAGATTGAACATGGGAGATTGGCAGATTCTTGGCAGCAATTGCTACTGACTTTGGTGGAAGGAAAGAAGATGGAACTTGGGACACAACTCCTTCGAGAACTGAAGGCCAATAAGCAACAAAACAGATGGAGAAAGACTAACTGGGGCTTGAGAGCCTCGGATGTGAGAAATCCGGGCTGAAACTGTTCTTTTAGAATAGTGATATGGGAAGGGACAGAAACCGGGCCAGGGAGGGAGGGGGAGAGTAGAATAGTAAAAATTTATGATTTTTGTTCTTTTTAATTTTGATATGGATTGTTTAATAAAAAGGGAGGATTTCGTGGGAGAGAGGGTAGGACGACCTTAGAGAAAGGAGTTAATGTGTAAAAATAGGATAAGTAAACTTGAGCCCAACAAGAGATGTTAAATATTAAGAACAGAGGATAAAAATATAATAGAGAGAAGAGGAAATAACTTGCTGAATTAACTATTGAAATTGGAATGGGGGAAGGAGAGATGTGGGGAAGTCAAGGAAAGAGGGTAATGAACATTATATATGTTTTGTTTTGTGTTCTGTGTTTGTGTGTGTATGTCTATAAAATGTGAAAACTCAATAAAAAATATTTAAAAAAAAAAAAAAAAAGAGCTGGATTTACGACCAAGCCGGTCTTCTCTCATCCGAAAGCTGCTTTCACTTTCTCTGCACACAATACAGCTGTAGAAACGTAGAAGGATCCATAACCTAAGAGAGTTTGTGTACTGGTCCAGTAAACGCTTCCACTGCGCAACCAGCAACAGTTCTCTTTGCAGAGCATTAATTAAGTCCAGTGCAGAGATTCTTGTTGCAGTACAAGCTTCAGAGTCTCAGTAGCAAAGGAATAACGACACAGGGAAGCCTGTCTTTCCAAAGACAGGTTTATTGCAGAAAGATAACAGAAACACCTCCGGAGCTTTCAAACATTTTTGCTTCACGTCCCTCAGGCAGAGAAAACAAACACTCTTTATATATTGAGCAACTTAACAACTTAACAAGCTTGACTACTTAAAGTCACATAACACTGCTAACTTGCCAGCGTCTTAGGTTTCACACCCTAACAGATATTCCACCGAGGTGATGTCATTAAAATTAACCATTCCTGGCAGTATGTCATTTAGGCTAGATACAAAGTTCATTATTCGCTGTTTCCCTGTAAGGAAGCCCTTAGGCTTCGGGAAGTTCGTGAGTACCAATTTCTGGGGATTTAGGATCAAATTCCAATCTCTTTCCTGTCTGGAAGCTTGCCAGGACTGAAGGAGGGTATCATCTCTACTAAGCGCTTCCTCTTCCCCGCTGTTCAATTTGCTAAGTGTTTTATTGCCTTCATAGGTAGAGGCCTCTACTTCCGCAGCATCAGGTTTGTTAAATAGTTGGTTATCCAGGGACTGAATTGTTACTTCTGCCTTCTCACTTGCTACTGGAGTCAGCCTTGGCAAGTCCTCCTTAGCCGGTTACTGTGTAACTATCTTTGTTTCCCTCTTTTTACCCTTCTTTTTACTGTCCCGTGTGGTCGATTTATTTGGGGCCGAGGGCAGAAGTTTAAACAATTTCTGCCAATGTATGTTTCGATTACTGCGGGTATACTTGACTTTCCTTGTTGTTTTGATATTTTTACTTTTCTTCACTTTTACCCTTGAGTTGTGTCTTTGCAGATTCTTATTTATTACTGGTTTGTTCGTCCCCTCTAGCTCAACTGTTTTATGTTCTTGGGGCAAATCATTTAATTTTATCTCTTTTAATTGAGGTGTGAAATTTTCTACTAACGTCAGCAGTAGCCCATTTGTTATTGTTAAGTAATTTTTTATGTTGGCTAGATCAGTACTTATTCCTAGGGAATAATCCAAAGGGCGGCCGTCACTCAATTCTGTTTGAGAGTATTTTGGAATAGGTATCTGGTTTTGATGGGTTGATGTAATTTCTTCCGTGGGCAGCTGTTCCTTAGTAATAGAGGTATTTCCCTCCTGAAGTTCCTCGGCTAGAGCTAGTTCTTGCGCTAGGCTGCATGGGGAGTTAATATTTCCAGTATCTTGATATATCTCTTTAGAATAAGACGTCCAATCAAGAACAGTAAGAGAGGGGGGTATTACTTCATCAAGAATTAACTCTTTTTGTGGACTCTTACCCTCCTCCATCTTAGGAAAGTAATTTGTGATTTTGCTTTGTCTTTTACCAGGGCCCGGGGGGCTGATTGCCGAGTCAGGCAGTATATCCAACTCCTTATATGTTCTTCTAGTAAAAACCATGGTAAAAGTTGTCTTGATATAAAGAGAGGGCAGTTTACCCCAGGTGCGACTGCCTTAGATTGGGGGGCAAGTGGGGATATCAATCTATATTCCCACCTGCTCTTTGCAGCAGCTTCCTGATGTGCTCGTCAGCAGCCTCAGTATATTTCTCTATTTTGAGTTCTTTGCTTTTAGATCTTGGCGATTGTCCTAAGCCTATAGTTTTCACCTCAATCATGCGACCAGCGCTGTTTCACAAATGCAGCAACCTAGTCAGAATATAATAATAAAAACAATGCTGCCAAAGGGACAGCAGTAATAAAACGGCTAAAAATTACATTAAAATTAAAATTGCCTTATTTAGGCAATTTATGTGCAGCTGGAAAAGGATAATAGTGGGATTTGGCTATAGCGCATGTACAGCTATGATAACCTTGTATTCCGGCCCCAGGTTAGTCTTTAGAGGCCATCTCTCACCGCCCTATACAGAACAAAGGATATCCAAGAGCCCCAGAAGGGAAACTTTCTGTGGGCTGATTCACTGATTCCTTCTAAGCAGTCTTTCAGAGGCCTACCACATAAGGCAGGGCGCAGAACGATATCTTGCTGAAGCCGGTTTTCCAAACCTCCAGAGGGTCCTATCCGACACATTGTTGTAGAATTATTGTGTAGATTAAAAACTTCCCTCCTTCTCCAGGCACCGTTGGTCGGGTAAGCAGTTCACAGTTCTGTCTTTATACCTCTTCTCTCTCTGCTCTCAGTTCAGGAAGCAGCGTTCTCTCCTCTCTGGCAGCCTTGACCGGGCAGCTGATAAGGAGGGAGGGAGTAGGCTGGAACAAGCTGAAGACAAGCTGGGACAAGCTGAAGCTCGCAGGGCCAACAGGAATTATAAAAGTGCTCAGAGTCTTTAAAATGTTTTCCGTTTGTTAGAAATTGGCATCCATAGGGCAATTAAGATAAGGTTTTAAAAGAACAAAAGTGAGCGCCGAAGAGCATGACTTGCCTCGGCGCCATCTTGGCTTCCCTCCAATCATAGTCTGACTCAGTACCAGGCAACTTCCTCTGTTCCTATCCTGAATCTAGCCACTATCTGACAGTGGGTCCCATGTGAATTCGTTGATGTCTTCTAAGTTTCCCACTTTTACCGAAGCTCTTTCCACATTCAATACATTTAAATGGTTTCTCCCCCGTGTGAATTTGTTCATGTACTTTAAGTGCTCTGTTATGACTGAAGCTCTTTCCACACTGCATACATTTAAATGGTTTCTCTCCTGTGTGAGTTCGTTGATGTATTCTAAGGTCTCCATTTTGAATGAAGCTTTTTCCACATTCAATACATTTGAATGGTTTGTCTTCCATGTGAGTTTGTTGATGTCTTCTAAGTTTCCCACTTTCACCGAAGCTCTTTCCACATTCAATACATTTAAATGGTTTTTCTCCTGTGTGAGTTCGTTGATGTATTCTAAGGTCTCCATTTTGAATGAAGCTTTTTCCACATTCAATACATTTGAATGGTTTGTCTTCCATGTGAGTTTGTTGATGTCTTCTAAGTTTCCCACTTTCACCGAAGCTCTTTCCACATTCAATACATTTAAATGGTTTCTCCCCCGTGTGAATTTATTCATGTACTTTAAGTGCTCCGATATGACTGAAGCTCTTTCCACACTGCATACATCTAAATGGTTTTTCTCCTGTGTGAGTTCGTTGATGTATTCTAAGGTGTCCATTTTGAATGAAGCTCTTTCCACATTCAATACATTTAAATGGTTTCTCTCCTGTATGACTTCGCTGATGACGTTTAAGTGTGCCACTTCGACTGAAGCTCTTTCCACAATCCACACATGTAAATGGTTTCTCTCCTGTATGACTTCGCTGATGACTTTTAAGTGTGCCACTTCGACTGAAGCTCTTTCCACACTGCATACATCTAAATGGTTTTTCTCCTGTGTGAGTTCGTTGATGTATTCTAAGGTCTCCATTTTGACTGTAGCTCTTTCCACATTCAATACATTTGAATGGTTTCTCTTCCATGTGAGTTCGTTGATGTCTTCTAAGTTTCCCACTTTCAACGAAGCTCTTTCCACATTCAATACATTTAAATGATTTCTCCCCCGTGTGAATTTGTTCATGTACTTTAAATGCTCCGTTATGACTGAAGCTCTTTCCACACTGCATACATTTAAATGGTTTCTCTCCCATGTGAGTTCGTTGATGTATTCTAAGGTCTCCATTTTGAATGAAGCTTTTTCCACATTCAATACATTTGAATGGTTTGTCTTCCATGTGAGTTTGTTGATGTCTTCTAAGTTTCCCACTTTCACCGAAGCTCTTTCCACATTCAATACATTTAAATGGTTTCTCCCCCGTGTGAATTTGTTCATGTACTTTAAGTGCTCCGTTATGACTGAAGCTCTTTCCACACTGCATACATCTAAATGGTTTTTCTCCTGTGTGAGTTCGTTGATGTATTCTAAGGTGTCCATTTTGAATGAAGCTCTTTCCACATTCAATACATTTAAATGGTTTCTCTCCTGTATGACTTCGCTGATGACGTTTAAGTGTGCCACTTCGACTGAAGCTCTTAACGCACTCCATACATTTAAACGGTTTCTCTCCTGTATGACTTCGCTGATGACTTTTAAGTGTGCCACTTCGACTGAAGCTCTTTCCACATTCCGTACATTCAAATAGTTTTTCTCCTTTGTGAGTTTGTTGTTGTATCCTCAATTTCTTTGTTCTTTCGCATAAATTCACAGGTGGCTCCATAGAATTCTGACTTTCATCTTCCTCACCTGTTTGGGAGTCTGGGAGGAAAGAGAATCCTGTTAGACTTTCAAGAAAGACAAAAAGGGAACTGAACACCTGTCAATCCCAGTCTGCACCTTCTCTCATTGTAACACCTTCATTCTCCACTATCCTCTCGAGGTTCCAAATTTTACGAAAGCTAATAATGGCAAGATAATGGCAAGAGCAATACATGATCACTCCATTCACGCTTACTAAGGCATCTTCATTTTATAATACAGATCTATGCTGGAACTGGTTTATTAGACACATCTCTATTTCTCTTTCTCAAGTGAATGATCTCAGGCTAAAGTAACAGTATTTCCCTTGTGAAATAAATAAAACTTAAGTGCTACATGTAACTGTAAAAATATTGCACTATGTTGGAACCTAAGAAGAGCCTGCTGGATCAGACAGAGGCCCACCTAGTCCAGCATCCTCTTCTCACAGAGTCCAACCAGATGCCTGTGGGAAACTGGCAAGCAGGACTGGAGCACAAGAGTCTTCTCTGCCTTCCGGTGCTTTCCAGAAACTAGTATTAAGAAGCGTTATTGCCTAGGACCGCGAGGGCAGAGCAGAGACGTCAGTCTTATCCTTTTTTTCAAGCTATCCAAGTTGCTGGCTCTCACTGTCTCCTGTAGGATGGATTCCATAGATGAACTACGCTTCTGTTTTTTCATCTTTTGCAGCCCTTAAAGGCAGATAAGTGTATTATGGCCTAAGCTTCTGTGGGCTGCAGTCTGACAAAGTGGACTCTTGACCAGGAAAGCTGGTGCCACTATAAACTTCTGAGTCGCTTTGTTGGCTTTGTGTACTTATTTTGAAATTTGCACCAAGGTTGTACCAGAGTATCTCCATGGAAGCTTAGGGACGGACAAAATTACAGGATGTCATCTCCGTGAATCTCAAGCCTCTCGTGGCTCCGCTTACAGAGCCTGAGAGCGCAAGAGATGTGATTCAGTTGGAATGTGAAGCATGGGAGGAGCAGCCAAGCTGCAGCAGGAGCAAAGAACAAAGAGCAGGAAGAGGGGGTGCCGGGGGGCACAGACTGTTATCTTCAGTTTGAGCTCTGACACAGAGCCCCCGAAATAGCCTGTCCAAAAAATCGTAGGCTCGAGAGAATCTGCGAGAAGAGGGGAAAAGAAAGCGAAAGTGGGGGCTTCTTTGCTGGAGGACTCGGCAACTGCAAGCTGGGATGAAGAGGCCGAAGACTGAACTCCACAGTGATTTATGAGTTTGAGGAATAAACCTGAGATAATTACTACTGGAGTTGTCTCGCGTCTGTGCGGGAGAACCAAGGGGCGCTAAAATTATTATCTCACTCACTCACTCACTCTCACAAACAACCCCAGTCTGTAAGATTGGCAAGTTTACACAATTTGCTTATGATACCAGACACTCTTGGACTTTATATGCCCAATCCTAAGTGTAGAGCCTCCAGCCACAGGAATCATGTATCATGATAACTGGTCCTTTGTCCCTTAAGCCCACCAAACTGGGGAGGTGCATGCATCTATTGTGTTTTGATGCTGGTGGAATGTATCATTCTGACCCTGTCTATAAAAAATAAAGGTAATAGAAACCATTTAAATACATTAATTATAAATAATTATGGGAAACATTTCCATTCCCCTTCACCCATTGTTCAGGATTGGTGTGCAACATCATTATCATCAATTATTCCTGCCATGGAAATAACACCTAAGGTTTCAAAGCCTGGAGGAAGAAAATCTGCCCCGACTTGAAAAGGATTCAAGAAACAAAGAGCTGTTCCGGAGAAGGCCTCACCCGTTCCTTCTTCCTGTCAGGAACTTCCATTTGTCTCCTTTCCATCTTTTCCTCTTTCTCCCTCCACCATCTATCCCTGTCCCCATCTCCTCTCCCCTGGAACTCACCAGATTTCTCCAAGGGTCCTGGGAGGGAATGCTCAGAGGTTGTGGGGAGGGATGCGGGAGACAGCCTGACCAGGTCAACTGTCCATCTTCCTCCTTCCATCCTGGCCAGGCTTGCAGGTTCAGTCTCAGCTAGGTTTGCAGGTTCAGCTTCCTGAGGAGCGCAGAATCCAGAGCAAGTTGCAGCTTCCTGGGAGGGAGGGAAGAAGAAGAAGCCAAGGGAGTCTGAGAGCCCCTGCAGGGATTCTCCTGCCCGAGACATTCTGCTGCCCCTGGAGAAGCCCCAACAGGGCATCCCCTTCCCAAAAGCCTCCACCCATTTTCAAACACCTTTGGCAATTCCTTTCACCTGCCTGTCCCACCTCCCTTCCTAAGGCTGGCATGGTATGCATATTAGTGGCCTGAGAGTAGACCCCATAGAACTTAAGAGTTAATCTGCAAAGGACTGCTCTGAATACATGGGTGGCCCTTGCATGGAGAAGAAGGAAGCCCCTTGCTTGCATCTGGACCCCCTGGGAGAGGCGGTGGATCCGCCCACTGCTCCCTCTGCCCTCGCTGCCTCCTCCTCTGCCCTCCTGCCCTGCAAACACCCTTTGCTCTTGTTCCTCAGGGGAGAGAGGCAGGAAGAGCCTTCAAACCCATCCCTTTCCTCCTCTGCAGCCCAGTGAGAGGGGAAGGAGCGGCAGCGCCTGGTTCATTGCAGATATACACATGGTAAACACTGTGATTGTGAATGAACACGTCCTCCGCCTTCCATGCGGTGGGAGTGGGGGGGGTTAAAAGTGGTGAGGAGACCCCCTCCCCTTTTGGGAAACAGGAGCTTTGGTCAGGAGTAAACAACTTACATGGCAAGTTCACAAGAGAAGCACTTTGGAGCACTGCTTGCTCATACTGTGGGTGTTCTGTGTGTGTTTGGACCTAGAGGACAACATACACGTTTACACCACGTGATTTCTTAAAGGGGGCACTTCTTTAAAACCTATTTTTACTGCTATTCTTTCCAATTCTATACTGCCCTTCCTCCAAAGATCACAGGGCAGCTTACAACAGAAAAACACAGAGATGCATAGCAGAGTCGGAAATAAAAAATGACAACCCCCAATGCAGTTGTGAAGTCCATAGATTGTTTAATGAGCCAAACGCCTGGGAGAAGAGCAATGCTTTCACTTGGTGCCTAAGAGGTCTGCGTAAAAGGCGGATCTACACGGATCCTCAGGGATCCTCCACTTTTTAAAAAATAATTCCAACGAATGCAATGTCAAATCACACCTAGAAGGCACGCCTACAAACTGGACTATAAAAAACGTGGATCCAACACTTTGCCGCATTGCAGCCCTACAAAAACATGGATCCGAGGCACGGATCCTCATGAATTCATATGATTTTTATATTGAAACAAAATAAAAACACCATGCTACTGTAGACCACATCTTAGTCTGTAGGAGGAACCAAAAAAATCACGCATCCACTGTTTCGTGGTGCCGCAACGGCGCAAAAACATGGTTAAAAAACACGGATCCTCGTGGATCCTCACGCTTTTTGCATTGGGCAAACCCAAACTCACCGTCAAATCACACATCATGTCCGAGGGCACAGCCTGCACCACAAAAATCACGGATCCACGGCTCCCTGGCGACGCCGTGGACCAAAAACGTGGTTTTGAAGCACGGATCCTCACACTTTTTGCACTGGGCCACCCCTAAAGCACTGTCAAATCACACTTCATGCCATGGGGCACAGCATCCACCACAAAAATCATGGATCCACGGCTTCCTGGCCATACGGTGGCCCAAAAACGTGGTTTTGAAGCACGGATCCTCGTGGATCCTCACGCTTTTTGCATTGGGCCAACCCAAACTCACTGTCAAATCACATATCATGTCCAGGGGCACATCCTGTACCACACAAAACTAGGATCCACGGCTTCCTGGTCATACCACAGCCCAAAAACGTGGTTCTGAAGCACGGATCCTCATGGATCCTCACACCTTTTGCACTAGATCAGCCCAAAGTCACCGTCAAATCACACATCATTCCCAGGGGCACAGCTTACACCACAAAAAACTTGGATCCACGGCTTCCTGGCCACTCTATGGCCCGAAAACGTGGTTTCGAAGCACGGATCCTCATGGATCCTCACGCTTTTTGCATTGGGCCAACCCAAACTCACTGTCAAATCACACATCATGTCCAGGGGCACAGCCTGCACCACAAAAGACTAGGATCCACGGTTATCTGGCAACGCCATGGCCCAAAAACGTGGTTCCGAAGCACGGATCCTCATGGATCCTCATTATTTTTGCACAAGATCAGCCCAAAGTCACTATCAGATCAAACATCATGTCCAGGGGCACAGCCTGCACCACACAAAACTAGGATCCACAGCTTCCTGGTCATACCACAGCCCAAAAACGTGGTTTTGAAGCACGGATCCTCATGGATCCTCACACTTTTCTCATTGGGCCAACCAAAACACACCGTTAAATCACACATCATGTCTAGGGGCACAGCCGGCACCATAAAATCACGGATCCATGGCTTCCTGGCCACTCCGTGGCCCAAAAACGTGGTTTTGAAGCACGGATCCTCATGGATCCTCACGCTTTTTGCACTGGACCAACCCAAACTCACCGTCAAATCACACATCATGGCCAGGGGCACAGCCTGCACCACAAAAATCACGGATCCATGACTCCCTGGCGACGCCGTGGACCAAAAACGTGGTTTTGAAGCACGGATCCTCACACTTTTTGCACTGGGCCACCCCTAAAGCACTGTCAAATCACACTTCGTGCCATGGGGCACAGCCTGCACCACCAAAAATTCGGATCCACGGGTTCCTGGCCATACCGTGGCCCAAAAACGTGGTTTCGAAGCATGGATCCTCATGGATCCTCATGCATTTTCCAGTGGGCCAACCTAAACTCACCGTCAAATCACACATCATGGCCAGGGTCACAGCCTGCACCACAAAAATCATGAGTTGCACTACAAAAATCCCAAAAATGCACTGTTAATGTCACCACTGCAATATTATTATTAGAGCCGATAGGAGAATATATGACTACCGTATTTTACGCTCTATAGGACACACTTTTTCCCCTCCAAAAATTAAGGGGAAATGTGTGTGCGTCATATGGAGCGAATGCAGGCTCCTTGGCTTCAGCGATAGCAACACGAAACCTCCGAAGCACAGAGGGAGCGCTCCCTCCGTGCTCCAGAGGCTACGCGTTGCTTTCGCTGAAGCCTGGAGAGCGAGAGGGGTCGGTGCGGGATAGCCGCCTGAAGCCTTTGGAGCACAGCGCAAGTTCCCGCTGCGCTCCGAAGGCTTGTGGATAGGCGCCTGAAGCCTGGAGAATGAGAGGGGTTGGTGCACACCGATCCCTCTTGCTCTCCAGACTTTGCTTCGCTGGAGAGGCGCTGCACAGTTTTTCCTCTCTGCGCAGTGCTCCTTCACTGTGAAGAACAGCACCTGGAAATTTTTGACGCTGCTAAACCTCAAGAATATCCAAGGCAGAGATTGTGATGATCTTACCTGTGAATGTAAATTATCAAACCAACTAGATGGAGACCACCAAAGTAACCATGAAAAATAATTACCTGTCTTGCATCAATTCAGCTACAAATGGTTTTGGGACAAAAGTTGGTTGCTTTGCGGGGGTGGTAATTATAAATGGAGGTTTAACTGCAAGTTTTCTTGCCAACAAATTTTGTCAGTGCAAACTTAGAAATAGGGGGTTTCCAACGTGGTGCCCATGGGCATCATGGTGCCTGCTGACAGCTTTCCTAGAGTCCACCACGTGTTTTTAGAAAAAGAACAGGATTAGTGGTGAATTGTGCCCAGCATGACTTCAGATTGTTCATAGTACATTTGACTGACTGCAGGGGCATACAAAGGGGCAGCGGGGTGATGGTGCCCCGGGGTGCCATGCTGGGGGGAGGGTGACAGTACGGTCGCTGTACTGGCTGCCGCTTGTGTGGCGTCTGTGTGGGCTGCCGCTCTTGCGGCAACTGTACAGGCAGCCCCTCTCACAGCGACCGTATGGGCCATACGGGCAGCCTCTCTCCTGGCGACCATAGAGGCTGCCGCACGCGCGGTGTCCATACAGGCTGCCATGCATGCACAGTCCGTACAGGACTTGTTACCATATTATAGCTGCCACAAAATCTATCGGCATGCCACCAGAACCAGGGAAGCGTTGCCAGTTGCAGCTCACACAGTTGAAGTGAAATAAAAGACAGAAGAGTAGATTGGGAAGAAAGTTCCTCAGACTGCAGGAAAAGACAACAGTAGCTCCAGCATCTGATTCAGTGCAGGCTACTGAGGGGTTTGACTCCTTAAGATCACCAACTGACTATGAGACACCTGGAAAGCACTCAGCCTCAGATGACCTCCACTCCAAAAAGTGGGAAAGAGGATTTAACAGTGACCAATATTGATTCTTTTGATAGCAGCCCCATATTCTCAACACAAAGTGAGAAGTGTTTGGACAAATCACTGATTTGTACATCAGTTCCCCCATAGCACAACTGTACCTTCCCCACACTCAGTCTACAAACCATGGGACTTGTGGGTTCAGTTGGCAACATCTGTGTGTATGACATAAACACACTGAAAGGATCAAACTGGATAAATGATCACATAATAGATGCCTTTCTTGCCTCCAGGGTGATCATGGCCAAAGAGCTAGGTCACGATGGAACAATTTTCCCACTTACCATACTTGCCACTTCATGCAGATATGTCAAAGATTGCCAGTGCAAGTTCTGAAGAACTGTTTGAGATTTGGAGTGCTAAGGAAAGATGTTTTGATTATTCCAGTAAATGACAGAGAAGTCCACTGGATACTGATAGTAATAATTTTTAAAAAGAAGACCATGCTCTATCTAGATTCCAAACATGGATTGAATCACTCTGTGATTGATGCAATAACATCCTTCTTAGCATGTCTGTATGAGATGGATTCAAAATATCCCTATAGTTTTGCAGCTGGTCATTTTTTGCACCAACTGATATACCCAGGCAAGGTAATTCCAGTGACTATGGTCCTTTCACATGTACCATTGCCCATCTGATTGCTTCTGCTGCCCAATTACAGTTCATACAATAGGATATGGCTGCCATTAGACCCTGGATTGCAAAAGAAATAATACAGTACTGTGGGAAAACCTATTTTGAAGGACAAGACAAATATTTTCAAGTGGAAATTGATGCTGTTCCTCCCAAGAAGAGACAAATCTTGAACGAGAGTTACATTACTGTGTCTCGATCATGCCCAGTGGGATGGAAGGATACACTAACCTATTGCTCAGATATTTTACTTTCCTTGTTTGAAGGCTGCCGGTCACTGTGTTTCTTGAAGGAAGGGTGCAGGAGGCCCAGTGGTGACCTAACTATGATTTACTGTGAAGGAAACTGCAAGGACTGGTACCACTGCTTTCGCATAGGCACTGATTCAAAAGATCTTCCAGAGGTTTTCGTGTGTCCAGACTGTCAATCCACTGTGGCCAAATAGATTTTGAAACTGCGAACTGTCATATTCCACAGATTGGTATAATACAGCAAAATCCAAACATATAGTTTTCATCATCATGGCAGGGATGGTCCTTTTCCATAGAATTCTTATTTATGGAGTTAGTTTTTATATCCTGCTCTTCTCTACTTGAAGGAGTCTCAAAGTGGCTAAAAATCTCCTTTCCCTTCCACCCCCACAACAGACACCTTATGTAGTAGGTGGGGCTGAGAGAGTTCAGAGAGAAGTGTGACTAGCCCAAGGTCACCCAGCAGCCTGCATGTGGAGGAGCGGGGAAGCGAACCCAGCTCACCAGATTAGAGTCCACTGCTCTTAACCACTACACCACAGGAACGTATCTCTTAAAACTCTGGAGCAAGCTGTTCAGTTCAGCCTCATAGTGATACTGATTTGTGGAGGGAAGGTTGCTGATGAGCAAGATCTTTTCCCATTTCCCAACACAGAGACCATAGAGCAGTTTCTCTTGGGGGCTGAACCTGCAGAGTGTTTCTGTTCAGAATTTCCGTGGCAGAAATTGGCCAAGTGCCTTTATAAACATTCAGCTTCTCAAATAGAACTCCATCACGAAACTTTCAGGTGTAGCTGTTGGAGGTGGAGGGCAGAGAAGGTACTAGTCCTTACCTCCCTCCTCCCAGCCCCATGATCCGTTGCCCAATGGGCTGAATTTCAGGGCTTTTGCATGTAAAGGGCAAGCTTGTTCTTTACTTGTTTAGATCTTTAAACTTGGGAACAGATATTTGGCTCCATGACCAAAATGACCAAAAGGGTCAGCTTCCAGAGGACTGGAAAGATTATGATTGTACTTCCCCTACCCTCAGCCCTAACCCCGTTGAGTATTTTTTGTTATGAGACTGAGTGTTTGGGGCTGATGCTGTAGCATTCTTGTCTGGGGGCTTGATGGAAAAACAGAAAAGTGACCCTCACCTAACTCTCCAATGCCCTTCAGCAAGAATGCTGTAGGAAATATTGCTAAGCCCAAAGGGAGGCAAGAATTTGTTTCAGCTCACCTTGTTAATGGCAGAGCAAAAGCTATGCGTGTGTCATTCTCAATCAGTCTACTTTCAGGACTGATTTTAGAACCCTCTTATATCAGGCCACATGGTCACTGGAGGTGGCCCCATCATGCAAACATGACAATCCACACAGGGACCATCTATTTTTATTTTTTTCTGATACTGGATTTTAAGTTACAGTTACATCTTTTAAAACAGCTGTCAGTATATCACACTGTATTCCACTTGCCTTCCAAAGGAACACGTGGCTCTCCCCACATAGCGGGTTAGGTTGAGACTGCTGATCCAAAGTGATCAGTAATTTTTACGGTAATTACAATCCTGCTTTCCCTTGTACCAGCTTACCTTGACTTCAGTAAGGCCTTTGAAAAGGTCCCTCATGATATTATTGCAAAAAAAACTAGTAAAATGTGGGCTAGACAAAGCTACTGTTAGGTGGATTTGTAATTGGTTGATGGGCTGAACCCAAAGAGTGCTCATCAGTGGCTCACCTTCATCCTGGGGAAAAATGACTATTGGGGTTCCACAAGGTTCTGTCCTGGGCCTGGTGCTATTCAATATTTTTATAAATGATTTGGATGATGGAATAGAGGGCGTGCTAATCAAATTTGTAAATGACTGGGAGGAGTTGCTAATACACCAGAGGACAGGGTCTGAATTCAAAATGACCTGAATAGCCTAGAGAGCTGGGCCCAAACCAACAATATGGAGTTCAATAAGGAAAAATGTAAGGTACTACACCTGGATAGAAAAAATGAAATGCACAGGTGGGGGACACTTGGCTTGACAACAGTACCTGTGAAAGGGATCTGGGAGTCTTAGTCGACCACAAGCTGAATATGAGTCAACAGTCTGATGTGGCAGCTAAGAACACCAATGCAATTCTGGGCTGCATCAATAGGAGTATAGTGTCTAGATCAAGTGAAGGAATGCTACCACACTATTCTGGGTGGTCAGACCACACCTGAAATACTGTGTCCAGTTCTGGGCACCACAGTTAAAGAAGGATATTGTCAAACTGGAGCATGTCCAGAGGAGGGTGACCAAAATGTAAAAGGTCTGGAATCCAAGCCCTATGAGGAGAGACTTAGGGAGCTGGATTTGTTTAATCTAGAGAAGAGAAGATTAAGGAGTGACATGATAGCCATGTTTAAATATTTGAAGGGATGTCATGTTGAAGAGGGAGCAAGCTTGTTTTCTGCTGTTCTAGAGACTAGGATGCAGAATAATGGATTCAAACTATGGGAAAAGAGATTCCACCCAGGCGCCGTAATCCAGTCAGGGAAAAAGGGAGGCATACTATGTTTAGGGCACCGTTTCCAGCCCCTTCCCCTTTTCGGGGTGAGCATAGTGGATCCTAAAAGGGGCTGCTCAGTCATGGATACAGCTGCTAAGCTGCTCAACTGCCTCATTCCTTGAGTCAGAACGACTGACCGCCCATGTGTCGGTTCATGACTAGGGACTTCACATTCCTGCCCCTCCCCTTTTGGGGAGGACCCCCTCCCCTTTTGGGAAACAGGAGCTTTGGTCAGGAGTAAACAACTTACATGGCAAGTTCACAAGAGAAGCACTTTGGAGCACTGCTTGCTCATACTGTGGGTGTTCTGTGTGTGTTTGGACCCAGAGGACAACATACACGTTTACACCACGTGATTTCTTAAAGGGGGCACTTCTTTAAAACCTATTTTTACTGCTATTCTTTCCAATTCTATACTGCCCTTCCTCCAAAGATCACAGGGCAGCTTACAACAGAAAAACACAGAGATGCATAGCAGAGTCGGAAATAAAAAATGACAACCCCCAATGCAGTTGTGAAGTCCATAGATTGTTTAATGAGCCAAACGCCTGGGAGAAGAGCAATGCTTTCACTTGGTGCCTAAGAGGTCTGCGTAAAAGGCGGATCTACACGGATCCTCAGGGATCCTCCACTTTTTAAAAAATAATTCCAACGAATGCAATGTCAAATCACACCTAGAAGGCACGCCTACAAACTGGACTATAAAAAACGTGGATCCAACACTTTGCCGCATTGCAGCCCTACAAAAACATGGATCCGAGGCACGGATCCTCATGAATTCATATGATTTTTATATTGAAACAAAATAAAAACACCATGCTACTGTAGACCACATCTTAGTCTGTAGGAGGAACCAAAAAAATCACGCATCCACTGTTTCGTGGTGCCGCAACGGCGCAAAAACATGGTTAAAAAACACGGATCCTCGTGGATCCTCACGCTTTTTGCATTGGGCAAACCCAAACTCACCGTCAAATCACACATCATGTCCGAGGGCACAGCCTGCACCACAAAAATCACGGATCCACGGCTCCCTGGCGACGCCGTGGACCAAAAACGTGGTTTTGAAGCACGGATCCTCACACTTTTTGCACTGGGCCACCCCTAAAGCACTGTCAAATCACACTTCATGCCATGGGGCACAGCATCCACCACAAAAATCATGGATCCACGGCTTCCTGGCCATACGGTGGCCCAAAAACGTGGTTTTGAAGCACGGATCCTCGTGGATCCTCACGCTTTTTGCATTGGGCCAACCCAAACTCACTGTCAAATCACATATCATGTCCAGGGGCACATCCTGTACCACACAAAACTAGGATCCACGGCTTCCTGGTCATACCACAGCCCAAAAACGTGGTTCTGAAGCACGGATCCTCATGGATCCTCACACCTTTTGCACTAGATCAGCCCAAAGTCACCGTCAAATCACACATCATTCCCAGGGGCACAGCTTACACCACAAAAAACTTGGATCCACGGCTTCCTGGCCACTCTATGGCCCGAAAACGTGGTTTCGAAGCACGGATCCTCATGGATCCTCACGCTTTTTGCATTGGGCCAACCCAAACTCACTGTCAAATCACACATCATGTCCAGGGGCACAGCCTGCACCACAAAAGACTAGGATCCACGGTTATCTGGCAACGCCATGGCCCAAAAACGTGGTTCCGAAGCACGGATCCTCATGGATCCTCATTATTTTTGCACAAGATCAGCCCAAAGTCACTATCAGATCAAACATCATGTCCAGGGGCACAGCCTGCACCACACAAAACTAGGATCCACAGCTTCCTGGTCATACCACAGCCCAAAAACGTGGTTTTGAAGCACGGATCCTCATGGATCCTCACACTTTTCTCATTGGGCCAACCAAAACACACCGTTAAATCACACATCATGTCTAGGGGCACAGCCGGCACCATAAAATCACGGATCCATGGCTTCCTGGCCACTCCGTGGCCCAAAAACGTGGTTTTGAAGTACGGATCCTCATGGATCCTCACGCTTTTTGCACTGGACCAACCCAAACTCACCGTCAAATCACACATCATGGCCAGGGGCACAGCCTGCACCACAAAAATCACGGATCCATGACTCCCTGGCGACGCCGTGGACCAAAAACGTGGTTTTGAAGCACGGATCCTCACACTTTTTGCACTGGGCCACCCCTAAAGCACTGTCAAATCACACTTCGTGCCATGGGGCACAGCCTGCACCACCAAAAATTCGGATCCACGGGTTCCTGGCCATACCGTGGCCCAAAAACGTGGTTTCGAAGCATGGATCCTCATGGATCCTCATGCATTTTCCAGTGGGCCAACCTAAACTCACCGTCAAATCACACATCATGGCCAGGGTCACAGCCTGCACCACAAAAATCATGAGTTGCACTACAAAAATCCCAAAAATGCACTGTTAATGTCACCACTGCAATATTATTATTAGAGCCGATAGGAGAATATATGACTACCGTATTTTACGCTCTATAGGACACACTTTTTCCCCTCCAAAAATTAAGGGGAAATGTGTGTGCGTCATATGGAGCGAATGCAGGCTCCTTGGCTTCAGCGATAGCAACACGAAACCTCCGAAGCACAGAGGGAGCGCTCCCTCCGTGCTCCAGAGGCTACGCGTTGCTTTCGCTGAAGCCTGGAGAGCGAGAGGGGTCGGTGCGGGATAGCCGCCTGAAGCCTTTGGAGCACAGCGCAAGTTCCCGCTGCGCTCCGAAGGCTTGTGGATAGGCGCCTGAAGCCTGGAGAATGAGAGGGGTTGGTGCACACCGATCCCTCTTGCTCTCCAGACTTTGCTTCGCTGGAGAGGCGCTGCACAGTTTTTCCTCTCTGCGCAGTGCTCCTTCACTGTGAAGAACAGCACCTGGAAATTTTTGACGCTGCTAAACCTCAAGAATATCCAAGGCAGAGATTGTGATGATCTTACCTGTGAATGTAAATTATCAAACCAACTAGATGGAGACCACCAAAGTAACCATGAAAAATAATTACCTGTCTTGCATCAATTCAGCTACAAATGGTTTTGGGACAAAAGTTGGTTGCTTTGCGGGGGTGGTAATTATAAATGGAGGTTTAACTGCAAGTTTTCTTGCCAACAAATTTTGTCAGTGCAAACTTAGAAATAGGGGGTTTCCAACGTGGTGCCCATGGGCATCATGGTGCCTGCTGACAGCTTTCCTAGAGTCCACCACGTGTTTTTAGAAAAAGAACAGGATTAGTGGTGAATTGTGCCCAGCATGACTTCAGATTGTTCATAGTACATTTGACTGACTGCAGGGGCATACAAAGGGGCAGCGGGGTGATGGTGCCCCGGGGTGCCATGCTGGGGGGAGGGTGACAGTACGGTCGCTGTACTGGCTGCCGCTTGTGTGGCGTCTGTGTGGGCTGCCGCTCTTGCGGCAACTGTACAGGCAGCCCCTCTCACAGCGACCGTATGGGCCATACGGGCAGCCTCTCTCCTGGCGACCATAGAGGCTGCCGCACGCGCGGTGTCCATACAGGCTGCCATGCATGCACAGTCCGTACAGGACTTGTTACCATATTATAGCTGCCACAAAATCTATCGGCATGCCACCAGAACCAGGGAAGCGTTGCCAGTTGCAGCTCACACAGTTGAAGTGAAATAAAAGACAGAAGAGTAGATTGGGAAGAAAGTTCCTCAGACTGCAGGAAAAGACAACAGTAGCTCCAGCATCTGATTCAGTGCAGGCTACTGAGGGGTTTGACTCCTTAAGATCACCAACTGACTATGAGACACCTGGAAAGCACTCAGCCTCAGATGACCTCCACTCCAAAAAGTGGGAAAGAGGATTTAACAGTGACCAATATTGATTCTTTTGATAGCAGCCCCATATTCTCAACACAAAGTGAGAAGTGTTTGGACAAATCACTGATTTGTACATCAGTTCCCCCATAGCACAACTGTACCTTCCCCACACTCAGTCTACAAACCATGGGACTTGTGGGTTCAGTTGGCAACATCTGTGTGTATGACATAAACACACTGAAAGGATCAAACTGGATAAATGATCACATAATAGATGCCTTTCTTGCCTCCAGGGTGATCATGGCCAAAGAGCTAGGTCACGATGGAACAATTTTCCCACTTACCATACTTGCCACTTCATGCAGATATGTCAAAGATTGCCAGTGCAAGTTCTGAAGAACTGTTTGAGATTTGGAGTGCTAAGGAAAGATGTTTTGATTATTCCAGTAAATGACAGAGAAGTCCACTGGATACTGATAGTAATAATTTTTAAAAAGAAGACCATGCTCTATCTAGATTCCAAACATGGATTGAATCACTCTGTGATTGATGCAATAACATCCTTCTTAGCATGTCTGTATGAGATGGATTCAAAATATCCCTATAGTTTTGCAGCTGGTCATTTTTTGCACCAACTGATATACCCAGGCAAGGTAATTCCAGTGACTACGGTCCTTTCACATGTACCATTGCCCATCTGATTGCTTCTGCTGCCCAATTACAGTTCATACAATAGGATATGACTGCCATTAGACCCTGGATTGCAAAAGAAATAATACAGTACTGTGGGAAAACCTATTTTGAAGGACAAGACAAATATTTTCAAGTGGAAATTGATGCTGTTCCTCCCAAGAAGAGACAAATCTTGAACGAGAGTTACATTACTGTGTCTCGATCATGCCCAGTGGGATGGAAGGATACACTAACCTATTGCTCAGATATTTTACCTTCCTTGTTTGAAGGCTGCCAGTCACTGTGTTTCTTGAAGGAAGGGTGCAGGAGGCCCAGTGGTGACCTAACTATGATTTACTGTGAAGGAAACTGCAAGGACTGGTACCACTGCTTTCGCATAGGCACTGATTCAAAAGATCTTCCAGAGGTTTTCGTGTGTCCAGACTGTCAATCCACTGTGGCCAAATAGATTTTGAAACTGCGAACTGTCATATTCCACAGATTGGTATAATACAGCAAAATCCAAACATATAGTTTTCATCATCATGGCAGGGATGGTCCTTTTCCATAGAATTCTTATTTATGGAGTTAGTTTTTATATCCTGCTCTTCTCTACTTGAAGGAGTCTCAAAGTGGCTAAAAATCTCCTTTCCCTTCCACCCCCACAACAGACACCTTATGTAGTAGGTGGGGCTGAGAGAGTTCAGAGAGAAGTGTGACTAGCCCAAGGTCACCCAGCAGCCTGCATGTGGAGGAGCGGGGAAGCGAACCCAGCTCACCAGATTAGAGTCCACTGCTCTTAACCACTACACCACAGGAACGTATCTCTTAAAACTCTGGAGCAAGCTGTTCAGTTCAGCCTCATAGTGATACTGATTTGTGGAGGGAAGGTTGCTGATGAGCAAGATCTTTTCCCATTTCCCAACACAGAGACCATAGAGCAGTTTCTCTTGGGGGCTGAACCTGCAGAGTGTTTCTGTTCAGAATTTCCGTGGCAGAAATTGGCCAAGTGCCTTTATAAACATTCAGCTTCTCAAATAGAACTCCATCACGAAACTTTCAGGTGTAGCTGTTGGAGGTGGAGGGCAGAGAAGGTACTAGTCCTTACCTCCCTCCTCCCAGCCCCATGATCCGTTGCCCAATGGGCTGAATTTCAGGGCTTTTGCATGTAAAGGGCAAGCTTGTTCTTTACTTGTTTAGATCTTTAAACTTGGGAACAGATATTTGGCTCCATGACCAAAATGACCAAAAGGGTCAGCTTCCAGAGGACTGGAAAGATTATGATTGTACTTCCCCTACCCTCAGCCCTAACCCCGTTGAGTATTTTTTGTTATGAGACTGAGTGTTTGGGGCTGATGCTGTAGCATTCTTGTCTGGGGGCTTGATGGAAAAACAGAAAAGTGACCCTCACCTAACTCTCCAATGCCCTTCAGCAAGAATGCTGTAGGAAATATTGCTAAGCCCAAAGAATTTGCTTCAGCTCACCCTGTTAATGGCAGAGCAAAAGCTATGCGTGTGTCATTCTCAATCAGTCTACTTTCAGGACTGATTTTAGAACCCCTTCATGCAAACATGACAATCCACACAGGGACAATCTATTTTTATTTTTTTTCTGATACTGGATTTTAAGTTACAGTTACATCTTTTAAAACAGCTGTCAGTATATCACACTGTATTCCACTTGCCTTCCAAAGGAACACGTGGCTCTCCCCACATAGCGGGTTAGGTTGAGACTGCTGATCCAAAGTGATCAGTAATTTTTACGGTAATTACAATCCTGCTTTCCCTTGTACCAGCTTACCTTGACTTCAGTAAGGCCTTTGAAAAGGTCCCTCATGATATTATTGCAAAAAAAAACTAGTAAAATGTGGGCTAGACAAAGCTACTGTTAGGTGGATTTGTAATTGGTTGATGGGCTGAACCCAAAGAGTGCTCATCAGTGGCTCACCTTCATCCTGGGGAAAAATGACTATTGGGGTTCCACAAGGTTCTGTCCTGGGCCTGGTGCTATTCAATATTTTTATAAATGATTTGGATGATGGAATAGAGGGCGTGCTAATCAAATTTGTAAATGACTGGGAGGAGTTGCTAATACACCAGAGGACAGGGTCTGAATTCAAAATGACCTGAATAGCCTAGAGAGCTGGGCCCAAACCAACAATATGGAGTTCAATAAGGAAAAATGTAAGGTACTACACCTGGATAGAAAAAATGAAATGCACAGGTGGGGGACACTTGGCTTGACAACAGTACCTGTGAAAGGGATCTGGGAGTCTTAGTCGACCACAAGCTGAATATGAGTCAACAGTCTGATGTGGCAGCTAAGAACACCAATGCAATTCTGGGCTGCATCAATAGGAGTATAGTGTCTAGATCAAGTGAAGGAATGCTACCACACTATTCTGGTTGGTCAGACCACACCTGAAATACTGTGTCCAGTTCTGGGCACCACAGTTAAAGAAGGATATTGTCAAACTGGAGCATGTCTAGAGGAGGGTGACCAAAATGTAAAAGGTCTGGAATCCAAGCCCTATGAGGAGAGACTTAGGGAGCTGGATTTGTTTAATCTAGAGAAGAGAAGATTAAGGAGTGACATGATAGCCATGTTTAAATATTTGAAGGGATGTCATGTTGAAGAGGGAGTAAGCTTGTTTTCTGCTGTTCTAGAGACTAGGATGCAGAATAATGGATTCAAACTATGGGAAAAGAGATTCCACCTGGGCGCGGTAATCCAGTCAGGGAAAAAGGGAGGCATACTATGTTTAGGGCACCGTTTCCAGCCCCTTCCCCTTTTCGGGGTGAGCATAGTGGATCCTAAAAGGGGCTGCTCAGTCATGGATACAGCTGCTAAGCTGCTCAACTGCCTCATTCCTTGAGTCAGAACGACTGACCGCCCATGTGTCGGTTCATGACTAGGGACTTCACATTCCTGCCCCTGTAGCCATTTAGTGATCGTCATGGGGGGAGGGTTTGGGGGGGTTGGGTTGGGTTTTTGGAAGACGCCTGTGCGTGAATTTGTTTTATGTGTGTAGATCAGTGCACGCTGACCAACGCACAGCCTTCGCAGTAGGGCTCTGTTCTGATGGCATGAGTAGTCACGACGAACTGGTGGATCCTATCTGCTGCAGCCTTCATCTGCCTTCAGAGCTGTTGTGACACACTGCTTGTTATCACCCGCCTGTTCTGCCGTTGAGGACTTCTTGGATCATTCTTTGTCTAGCTCCTTCCCTGTTATGTACTAAGCTTGGATCCAGGAACAATAGGCAAGTAGGATCCTAGAATGCAAGAACTGATTGGCTTGCAGGAAAAGACCAATCAGGCTCTAGGAGGGAAGCAGAATCAGCCAGTCAGATGGGACTCATTGTGTAAATAATGTATATAAAAGCCTGAGGTTTTGGGGGAAATTCAGTCACTGCTTTACAAGCTGCAATAAAGAGCATGAAATCACTACAGGACTCTGAGCATATTTAATTTTCTTTGACTTTACCGCCTTGGGTGACCCTGCTGGGAGTACAAGATTCCCAATGGCTTCGCTCACAAGGGTCATAGGAATGTGCAAGCCCACTCACCATGATGACAAGTGAGAGAACTGAGATAGATTGCATTGAGCCCTGGTCTCATTAGACAAAGCGTGTCACCAAAAAGGCTCTGGCTCTGGTTGAGGACAGCTGGATATGTTTTGGGCCAGGGACCACCAGTAGGTTGCTATTAGATGAGCGTCACACTCATGGGGGGTGTATTGGAAGATAATTCCCACAGATAAGAAAGGTCACAGACTGTTTAGGGCTTTAAAGATTAGCACCAAAACATTGAACCTGATTCGATACTCCAACTGGAGCCAATCCAGCTGATGAACAACCAACTGAATGTGGGCTCTCCACAAAGTCCAAGTAAGAACTCATGCATCTGCATTTTAGACCATTTGGAGTCTAAAATCTGGAGCAGTCTCAAGGGTAGCCCTGCATCTCTCTCTCTCTCACTCTCTATCACATTTATACCCTGCCCTCCCCGGCTCTGGTGTACAGCAAGTTAAAGTAGTCTAGTCTGCAGGTGACTACTGCATGGATCACCATGGCTAGGTTGGAAAGGGACAGGTACAGTACTGATTGCCTAACCTGACATAGATTCAAAAATTCCAGTTTGGCTACATTTGTGACCAATGCCTCCATAAAGACAGAAGCATCCAGGATCACAAAGGGACTCCTGATGGCAGCTACAGGTGACTATTGCGCCCCATGAAGAGCTGGGAGCTGGCAAACCGAAGTGAAATCATTCTGGCCGACTCCATTTCCTCCATCCCAGCACACCCACGTAAATTGGCCAATATATCCAGGGTAGCATCTGACCAGGGTCATGAAGCAGTAGATCCATGATGTTTGTGGTCAGATCTGTGGTTATGTACAATATATTTGAATAAAGGGTGAATTTGGGGTTCCCTGTCCATGAGGATCCATGCTTCAAAACCACGTTTTTGGGCCACGGTATGGCCAGGAAGCCGTGGATCTGTGATTTTTGTGGTGGATACTGTGCCCCTGGCCATGATCTTTGATCTGATGATGACTTTGGGCTGATCTTGTGCAAAAATCATGAGGATCCATGCTTCAAAACCACGTTTTTGGGCCACGGTATGGCCAGGAAGCCGTGGATCCGTGATTTTTGTGGTGGATGCTGTGCTGCTGGCCATGATGTTTGATCTGATGGTGACTTTGGGCTGATCTTGTGCAAAAATCATGAGGATCCATGCTTTGGAACCACGTTTTTGGGCCACAGTATGGCCAGGCAGGCGTGGATCCGTGATTTTTGAGTTGTATGCTGTGCTGCTGGCCATGATGTTTGATCTGATGGTGACTTTGGGGTGATCTAGTGCAAAAATCATGAGGATCCATGAGGATCCATGCTTCGGAACCACTTTTTGGGCCATGGTATGGCCAGGCAGGCGTGAATCCGAGTTTTTTGTGGTGCAGGCAGTGCCCCTGGACATGATGTGTGATTTGACAGTGACCTTGGGCTGATCTAGTGCAAAAAGTGTGATGATCCATGGGGATCCGTGCTTCAAAACCACCTTTTTGGGCCACAGTATGGCCAGAAAGCCGTGGATCCGAGTTTTTTGTGGTGTAAGCTGTGCCCCTGGGAATGATGTGTGATTTGACGGTGAGTTTGTAGTGGCCCAATGCAAAAAGTGTGAAGATCCATGAGGATCCGTGGTTCGGAACCACGTTTTTGGGCCACGGTATGGCCAGGAAGCCGTGGATCCGTGTTTTTTGTGTTGTATGCTGTGCTGCTGGCCATGATGTTTGATCTGATGGTGACTTTGGGGTGATCTAGTGCAAAAATCATGAGGATTCATGAGGATCCGTGCTTCAGAACCACGTTTTTGGGCCACGGTATGGCCAGGCAGGCGTGGATCCAAGTTTTTTGTGGTGTAGGCTGTGCCCCTCGTTATGATATGTGATTTGACGGTGAGTTTGGATTGGCCCGATGCAAAAAGCGTGAGGATCCATGAAGATCAGTGCTGCAAAACCACGTTTTTGGGCCACGGTTTCGCCAGGAAGCCGTAGATCCGTGATTTTTGTGGTGGATGCTCTGCTCATGGCCATGATCTTTCATCTGATGGTGACTTTGGACTGATCTAGTGGAAAAATCATGAGGATCCATGAGGATCCGTGTTTTTTAACCATGTTTTTGCACCCGTGCGCCCCCCCCCCCGAAACAGTGGATGCGTGATTTTTTTGATGCTTTCTACAGAGTAAGACCTGGTCTACAGTATCATGGTGGTTTTATTTAATTTGAATGAAAAAATCATATGAATTCACGAGGATCCGTGTAGATCCGCCTTTTACCTTTTTCCGTGCCGGGGGAAGGAAGGAAGGAAGGAAGCCGGACACTGAGGCTGGGGTTTAAATATTAAAATTAAAACTATTATTAAGGCGATCCTAGCCAAGAATGCCCACCCCTCTCCCCTTTCCCGCCTCCTCGCCTGCAACTCCCTTTGCACCAGATCCCTGCAGGCTGAAGCTTCTCCCCCCCTCCCCTCCAGACCCCCTTTAAGAGAACAGCTCCCTTCCCTCCCTTCTCTTCTCCCCGTCCCGGAGCTTCTCATCCTGGACCCCCTCGCAAAGCCCCTTCCCTCCTTCCCCGCCATTGCCTTTGCACTCACCCGAAACCCCAGGCAGCGGGGGCGGGAATGGGAGCCCCCGCGCGAGAGGCAGGGAGTGAGGGCGCTTAATTAGGAGGCTTGATTAGGAAGAAGCCCCCCTTCCCACCTCCTCCCCTCCCTCCCTCCTTTCCAAGCCCCAATTTTATCTCTGCTGGTGAAGCCGGAAGTGGAGGCAACTCTGAGGAGGAAGGAGAAGTTTGTTTCCACGCTCAGCCTCTTGTCTGTTATTTGATAATTGGGGGAAGGAAAACCTCGTAGCACCCAAGCAATGGAGATAAGAGGGAGGGAACGTGTGCATAGGGAATATAAACTAATTCTTTGCCCCAGCTGGACTGTGCTTGCTTTGGCTCCCAGCTCTTGCAAGAATATATTGTCCTCACTGCTTCACCAGTTTTGCTCAGATTGCATTTTAAGGAGCAAGTTCAAGGGTCTTGTTATAGGAAAATCCTTGGGCTCACCTGGATTACCAAACAAAGACGCCAGGCAGGAATATAGGAGCAAAAGAGCAGCCAGGAGCCCTGATCTTTATTTTTTAAAAACTGTTGCAACAGGACTTCCACCCACCACCAGGAAGGAAGCCCAGAACAAAGAATGGCTCCCACTTTGATCAGTTTTACAGAGATACCCACAACACCCCTAAAATTACATCATGGATACATTACAAATTACATCACAAATTGGGAGGGTCTGGCGACAGACACCTGAGCATCAGGGCTTGCCCCCCCCCTTCCACTGACCTCCACCGTACACTCATCAAGTGATGCAAAAGAGATATTTACATGTCCCTGTTTCCCAGCCATGTTAATCACACCCTTTTGTCTTGATCTGGGTTTGCTATTGCTTCTGGAATGGCTACCTGTCCCACACTCAGGTATCAGGATGCCAGAGATTATATCACTCAGGCAGAGGGGCTGCTGAGTACATGGCCTCACACTTTAGAGATTATGGCTGCCCTCACTCATGTCCCAAGCTCCTCCCTTGGCAGCCATTTCCTTCCTCAACAGAAGAACGTTGGAATGGTGTAAATCCGACACTCAAGTGATTCTATATGAATTTCTGAAGATTTCCCAGTGAGCCAGTGCATAGATGCATTTATCAGGGAATTGTTATGTGCAGCAGAGGCCCTTTGAATAGGTAGGAAAAACTGTAATGAAGTGTTTTGTGGGGACATTTGCAGAAGTGATTGTGTTGATTTTGGTAGTCGGTGTGTGTGTGTGTGTGTGTGTAATTAAATTGTATTGATATAATTTGGAATGACTAATATGATAACGATTGGTTTGTTAAATGGAAACTTAAAAATTATTTTGTTAAAAAAAAAAAGTCATGCTGGCCACATGACCCGGAAGCTGTACGCCAGCTCCCTCGGTCAATAAAGCAAGATGAGCGCCGCAACCCCAGAGTTGGCCATGACTGGACCTAATGGTCAGGGGTCCCTTTACCTTTACCTTATTCCATTGTGATCCTGGATTTATCCCATGTCTCACCGAACTGTTGATATTGCCACATTTGAATTTACTGATATGTGGTGCGGCAAATTGGGGTGGGCGTGTTTTTAAATGTCGGGCATCTTTATAATTATTCAGTTCTACAAAGCTATAATGCCAGTTACAGATAGGTAGCCGTATTGGTCTGCCATGGTCAAAACAAAAAAAATTCCTTCCAGTAGCACCTTAAAGACCAACTAAGTTAGTTCTTGGTATGAGCTTTCGTGAGCTGTGTATCTGAAGAAGTGTGCATGCATACGAAAGCTCATACCAAGAACTAACTTAGTTGGTCTTTAAGGTGCTACTGGAAGGAAAGCTATAATGTTCATTGTGAGCTGCTTTGGGACAGAGGTTCTTGCGGGAAAGTGGCATTTGAAGTAATTAAACTAAGCTGTGGTAAACCTGCTGTTGGGACTCAACAGGCCTTTGGGTTTCCTGATGTTCTTAGGTGCTTCTTTCATCCCTGCAGGATTTAATTACTGAATGATAGGGAAAGGACGTTCGCAATAAGGTCTTGCCATTTGCAATGAGACACGACTGTGGCCCGGCGCCCTCCCCTTCCTTTCGCACCAGATAAAAAGCACGCACATTTCCTAAAATTCCTCGTTGCCAACTAATAATGGCAGTAAATGCCAAGAAACTGGAGATCTCTAAAAGCAGACAGGTGACCTTATTTTATTGTTCAGCCATTTGCTCCTCCATGGATGCCCAGGGAGACGGTACTCCCCACCCTCTAAGCCAATGTATACATCATCATCATCATTATTTATTATTTGTACTCCGCCCATGTGACTGGGTTGCCCCAGCCACTCTGGGCGGCCTCCAACAGAATATAAAAATACAATGAAACTTCAGATATTAAAAACTTCCCAATACGGAGCTGCCTTCAGATTTCTCCGGAAAGTCGTGCAGTTGTTTATCTTTCTGACCTCTGAGGGGAGGGCATTCCACAGGGCAGGGGCCACTACTGAGAAGGCCCAATGCTTGGTTCCCTATAGCTTCACTTTTCACAGTGACGGAACCGCCTGAAGGCCCTCCACGGAGCTGGACCTCCATGCCCAGGCTGAACGACGCGAGTGGAGATGCTCCTTCAGGTATACGGGGCCGATGGCTTCTTGAATGCGAGAGGAGGCTTGACTTCTGAGTGAAGCCCTTTCCACACTCTAGGCACTTGTATGGCTTCACCCCAGTGTGGGTTCTCTCGTGCTTGAGAAGGTTGGAGCGATGGCTGAAGCTCTTCTCGCAGATCGAGCACTGAAACGGTTTCTCCCTTGTGTGCGTCCTGTGGTGAACGACAAAGGCCGACTTGTCCCGGAAGCTTTTGGGACAGTCCGGGCACTGGAAGGGTTTTTCTCCCGTGTGGATCTTCTCGTGCTGAACCAGGCCGGCGTTCTGAGAGAAGCATTTCCCACACTCGGCACACTTGTACGGCTTCTCGCCTGTGTGGGCTCGCTTGTGTTTCATGAGGGACGAGCTTTCGACAAAGCTCTTATCGCACACCGTACACTTGTAGGGCTTCTCTCCCGTGTGGAGCCTCTCGTGCGTGAGGAGGTTCGTGCGATGACGGAAACGCTTGCCACACCCAGAGCACGGGTACGGTTTCTCCTCGGTGTGGATTCTCCTGTGCACGACAAAAGCCGACCTGTTCCTGAAGCTTTTGGGACAATCGGGACACTGGTGTGGTTTCTCGCCCGTGTGGATTCTCTGGTGTCGGTTAAGGTCAAATCTCTGCCGGAAGCTTTTCCCACAGTCTGGGCAATGGTAGGGCCTCTCTCCCGTGTGGATTCTCAGATGAGCCGAAAGCCCGCTGTGCCCTCTGAAGCTCTGTCCACAATCTGGGCAAACGAAGGGCTTCTCTTGCCTGTGGGTTCTCTCATGTGCCGTAAGATGCGACTGCTGGCTGAAGTTCTTCCCGCAATCTGAGCAACTGAAGCGGTTCTCCCCAGTGTGGATTCTCTGATGGGCAACCAGGACATTCCTACTGCAGAAGCTCTTCCCACAGTCGGAGCAGATGTATGGTTTCTCTCCGGAGTGCATTCTCTGGTGTTCGGTGAGCTCCGCCTTGCAGCGAAAGGACTTTCCGCACTCAGTGCATGTCTCACCCTTGAGGAACCTTTGCTGGACTGGCATGGCAGGGAGCTGGAAAGGAACGGATTTGCCTTCTTCATTCTGGGGCTGAGTTTCCTGCTGGTTTTCGGATGCTTCTCCCCAGTAAGGATAACGGGAAACTGTCTGTTCTGATCTCCCTGGCAGCATCCAATGTGGTTCAGCTCCTTCAGAATTGACTGGCAGATTCTTCTTCCAACATGCCCTCTCATTGTCTGTTGGGAAAAAACAGAGAATCCTTACAAAGGGAGATTTCCCTTCACCAGGAAGAAAGGATAGCTGGATCAGATTACACAGCAAAGAAGGGGTTTGGGGCCCAGTTATTTGAAGGACCACCTGCAGGAACCCACACAAGCCCTACGAGTGGCCTCAAGGATCCTGCTTGCTAGTGCATCTATAAGGTCAGTTAGATTACTTGGCTGTGAGTCTTGAAGGCTGCTCCCTGCAAAGCCCTTTCCACCAGGCCTAGGGGGCGGGGCCCACACTCACCAGCTCTACTAAAGAGGCTCCTGGTGAGACCAGAGGGACATCGCTATGCCTGACAACAAACCCTAACAGTTGGATTCTTTTGCCCCATCTTTTTGTGCCTGCCAAACAGCCGTGTCGTGCTTATGATAATATTTTATTCTCTTGTAATTATGCTGTTTTAAATGTGCATTTTATATTTTACTTTACTAGTAATGGTTTTTAAAAAAATGTTTAAGTTTTTATTTTGTTAACTTTGTGTTAAATATGTATTCTGTACTTCACCTCCTTTGTAATGTTTCATTTTATTATCTTTAAGATCATATTTTAGTTTTCTGTTAATTATGTTGCTTTGGCTGCGTACTCTATATCTGACTTTCTTCAAATTGTTTTATTGATGTTTTAATATTCTGTAAACTGCTTTGAGATTTTTCTTAAAAATATAAAGCTGTATAGAAATGAAATAAATCATAATGATAATCATAATAATTGGTGTGCACTAGATCCGTGGGCAGAGCCTTTTTTGTGGTGGCCCCTCATTTGCACAACCTGCTCCGCAAGAGAACTCCCTCCAGCCAAAGACTCCTTACCCAGCCAAGGGGCATCAGCAGCCGAATCCTCCACTTTGGTGAGCGGCCACTCACCAGAGTCTGACAGAGCCCCGTCAGCCTCAGGGGAATCATCTGCTTTCTCCTTGAAGGGCCAGAGGACCTGAAACAGCAGAAAGAACAAGACAAAGAAATGGGTGCAAATCGCCTGAGATTCAGGGGTGGGGAACCTCTGGAGCTTCTCCCGACGCTACAGGACTCTAATTCCCATCAGCCCCCAGCCAGCATGGCCAAGGGTCAGGGGAGTGGGAGTCCAGCAACATCTGGAGGGCCAAAGACTCCCTGCCTTTGACTGGGTCAGGCCATTGGCCCATCTTTCACAGTATTGCCTACACTGACTGGCAGCAGCTCTCCAGAACCTCAAGGAGACCTTCTTCAGGCAAAGGCTGTCCTCTGCGCTGTCTTTGAAGGGGGATGCATTGAACCAGCTGGGGCAGAATATGGCAGCCCATCTCAAGACAGGGACTGGAGCACAGGAATCCATCACTCCTGTGTCCACATAGCTTCTCTCCAACCAACACTGACTGCCTGTTCACAGCAGTGGAAGCTGGTCCGTTAGGGCAGAGAGAGCGCTGCCCACCATCCTTAGTCTTCCCCCAGCAAGTGGCATTCTAAGGTACACTGCCTCAGAACCTGGAGGTTCTACTTTGCCAATACAGCCAACCCCTGCTGATTCGGCCAGATCCCATTTTCGAACCATCTAGGGCAAGCATAGGCAAACTCGGCCCTCCAGATGTTTTTGGCCTACAACTCCCATGATCCCCAGCTAGCAGGACCAGTGGTCGGGGATGATGGGAATTGTAGTCCCAAAACATCTGGAGGGCCCAGTTTGCCTATATCTGATCTAAAGGAACAGTCAGTCCACTGCATATTTACAGTCAGCAAAAACTGCCCCAATGGCTAGTCCTCTGGGCTCCTTGCCACTGTTCCTTTTGTTCTTCCCAGGACTGCTCTCCTGCCCTCTCACCTGTTGTATTTCGTGCTCGTTCTCTTGCTGCCTCTCCAGGAAATCCTCCGCCAGGCCGACTGCCTGACCGCAAGTCTCCGGCCCGCCTTCCCTGACCCAGGTCTGCATCTCCGGGGGCAGGACGGCCAGGAACTGCTCCAGGATCACCAGCTCCAGGATCTGCTCCTTGGTGCGCCTCTCCGGCTGCAGCCACCGGTGGCAGAGCCTCCACAGCATCCCACAGAGATCTCGCGGCCCCTCGGCCTCCTGGTAGAGGAACTGCCTGAAGCACAGGCGCTCCACCTCCTGGCTGGGAGCCTCCTTCTTCACTTCCCCACGATCCAGGGCCAAAATGCTGTGGGCGGGTGGGGGGATGTCTCCTCCAGGGCCGGGCAGGTGGCGGATCACCCTGCCTCGCCCAATGTCTGGTCGCCCCTCAAAGGAAGCCTGCGCGTCCCTTGGGCCATTGCTGGCCAGCTGCAGGTTTCCTGGCTCAGACTGCGGGGACCGCACAGCCTTCAGGAGCCCCTGACACTGAGCTCCCCAGGATTCCTCCTGAGGCCCTTCCTCGGGTTCCTGCTTAATGTGCTCTGTTATGGTCCCTTCCCACAATTCCCTGAGGCTCTCTGAGCGGACGGCCAAGGGGCCTGTTCCTGCAGCCTCCTCTGGTTCAGACTCCGATGCCTCCTCCTGGGCCTCCGTCTTCACTGTGTCCTCCAGCAGAGCATCTCGGGGGACAGTCCAGACAGCTGCATTCCTGCGTTCGGACGCCATCACCTCGCTTAACTCCGGGGCTTGGCAGGGGTCACTCACACACCGTTATCCCATGTTTCTCAGTGATGTCAACTGCTAGGTCCAGGATTGTTTATAAGGCCCGGTGCCTCTGCAAGGAAAGAGAATCAGTGGGATCTGCAGCAAAAAGTTGGAGCGTGGAACACTCCTGTTCAGGATACTCCATTCCATTCTCTGCCCCCATGTTTTCCATCCCACCAATCATCAGTCAGTATTCCGTGAAAAACTGAGCATGCTCAGTCCTCTGGGAACTGTAGCTGTGAGGGGAATAGGGGGCTCTCCTCTCAGCACTCTTAACAAACTACAGTTCCCAGGATTCTTTGGGGGAAGCCATGACAGTTAAAAGTAGAATTACATTGTGCTAAATGCATAGTGCAGACGTCACCCTGATTACAGCCCTTTCACTCAAGAGTCCAGTCCTGGTTTCCCACTGCGCTTTCTCACATTCAGAAGCTGTTGTTGCTACTGTTTCTAATCATCTGGCAATCAAGGAGCCTTAGAGACACATAGTGATCTACTGCAAATCCCCCCCCCCCCATCTGACTTCTGGCCACCCCTGACATAATGTCCCTGAAGACATATCAAGCAAAATACAGGCAAGACATAGCCATGATGAAGAATAGTCCTTGATAGACTTTATGTTTAAAAGGGGTGGGGGGTGGAGATAGAGAAATCCACAGAGGATGTTCTGAAATTCATCACAGCTCCGTGGAACCTGCATGTTCAGGAGCAGTTTACCTGCAAAGTGCTGGAGGCAGAGAGCAGCAAGAGGTTTGCTGCTGCCTTGCTGCCTCTGAGCATCCCAGAGAGGTCTGGCTGGGAGCAGGAGGCTGGTCTGGGAGGGGTCTGTCTGATCCAGCAGATCCCTAAAGCAAACCTTCCTATTCCAGCCCAGCTCTCTGCTCCTGCCTCAAGGCGCTTCTCACTTACCGGATTCCCTCCCCGGAGCTGAAAAATCTCTTTTTCCAGCCTCTACTTTGCAGCAAAGAAAAGCACCATAGAGTCGCGAAGGGGGAAAAAAAGGAAGAGGAGGGCCTTCAATGGTCAGAACAATTTCCGTCCGAAGTGCCGCTCTAGAAATCCCGACTCTCTCAGCTTAACCCTTTGTGACAACCAGAGCGCAGAGGGGCTTTCCTTTGTATTTTTGAATACCCCTCGCCTGTGCCAAATTGGAAGCATGGCAGTGCAAATAAAAACCTACGTGTGCATGCATTTTAGGGGCTGTAGTTCGGTGGCAGAGCATATGTTTGACATGCAGAAGGTCCCCTTGGTATCGGCCACTTAAAAGGCGAAGGGAAGGACCTTTCTGTGCTGGAGACCCGAGAGAGCCGCTGCCAGCCCGTGCAGGCAGTACTGGCCTTGGTGAACAAATAGGCTAACCTCTGGTACGGAGCAGCTTCGCGGGCAAACATCTTGCTAGCTGTGCGCATACAAAAAAGAGAGTTAGCAGAGTCAGGCCAATGGCCCATCGAGTCCAGCATGCTATTCCCACAGTGGCCAACTAGATGCCCGTGGGAAACCAGCAACCAGGATCTGGCCTCAAGAGCCCCCTCCTTTCCCGTGGCTTCCAGCAATTGGGACCCCTTACTCTGTGGACTTTGGGCACAGAGGCGAAATTTGAACTGAGGTCTTGAGCTCCTCCATTGCAAAGGTTTGATGTGCTAATTATAGTATTTATTTCTCACCTTTATTTCTTTAAGAAGTGGTCTCGTGGTTCTCCCTCTCTTCATTTGATCCCCATTACAACCTTGCAAGGTAGGCTAGGCTGAGAGGCAGTTGCCAGTCCAGTTTCCTGGCCCAGGAGGGATTTGAACTCAGGTCTCCCCCGGTCCTAGTCCAGCACCCTTAAATACTACATAACATCATACATTAAAAGCAAATCTCTTCATACATTATAACATCATACATTAAAAGCAAATCTCTTTCCCCCCCCCGAAAAAAACAGAAACATAAGAACTGTAGTGTAAGGGTGCTGGGTGCAGGGCAAACTACAGTTCCCAATGAGCTTCTGGGTTTGCCTCGTTGCAATTCGGCTTACGGGTTAAAGTGTGCGAGTTTGCAGCCCTAGAAAAGCGAATTGGCAGGAAGGAAAGATCTGCAATGGGGCTGAAGTCATTTCCTGCCCCTCCTCTTTTAGGGAGAGGGTTGTGTGTGTGTGTTTTTAGGGGTGTTGCTGTTCATTGAATTGTTTCGTGGTGGAGATCAGCGCCTGCGGAGCCTGTTTGCTCAAAGAGGATTTAGGAGAGGAGAGCCGAAGCGGGGAAGCAGGAAGGCAAAAGTGGGGGTTTTCATGGAATAATATGCAAAGGATGGTGGCTAGAAGATTTCTTAGTTTGTGGATTCTGAACAGCAGGATTTTGCAAGCAAGCAAGCTGTGCAATCAGTGGTTTATCCTGCTTGTCTTTTTATATAAAATGTTCTTACTTCTGTTCAAGTTATAAAAAGGTTTTATCCTGTTTTTCAAGATCCTCAAAGGTTTTGTGTTGCCGATAGGGCTGCATTGTATTATTATTATTATTATTATTATTATTATTATTATTCCCAGGCACCCCCAAGATCTGAGGAGAGCGGGTTGGGGGTTGCAAACTTGCGAAAGGTGCGCTTATTTCTTGACACCTCACACGTGTGTTTTTGGAACCCATCCAGTTTTCAGTGCCCAAAATCTGTTTAAATTATTTTTAATTCTGGATTTTAAATGGTTGTAACCTGTCCTGCTACTGAAGGGATGGCAATAAACAACCACCACCACAATAATACTACTAATAATATTATTAGTAACAAATGTTTTTCGCCGTTTTTAATTTATGAATCTTACTTTTTTTTGTAAGCTGCCTTGAAACCTGCCGGTGAAGGGTGGGCGATGTGAAGCTCAAGAGCAGCAGGGACACTTAATCCATGGCGCTGCCTATCGTTCTCCTGCTTCCGATGATACACATTTCCCTTCCCAACCTAGGAAAGGAAGAACCCCCAAAACACACCATTTTTAAGGACCATGCGCCAAGATGGTGCTTTTTGCATATGGGTTGGCTTTCAACCTGTTCCAAACTGCCTCATTGAACTTGGCAAGGCTGAGGGCACCCCCTGGTCAAGATGGCCCGTTTCTCATAGATTTGTAGAGTTGGAGGGGACCTCAGAGGTCATCCAGCCCAACCCCCTGGAATGCAGGAATCCTGCCCACAGCCATCCCGGGGTGGGCTTGAACCAACAGCCTTCTGGTTAACAGCCAGGCGCACTGACCCATTGCCCCACCTCTTATCTCTCTTGGGATCCTTAACCGTTTCAGGTGTCGGTGCTGTTGATGGACTGGGCCGCTCCCTTCCCCAAGGCAGAGGATGCTCCTTCAGACAGTGCACAGAGGCTCGTGTCCCAGGGAGTCAAGCAGGAGGATGGCCAAGATTCGCTGGGTAAGGTGAACGTAGAATCGTAGAGCTGGAAGGGACCCCGGGGTCATCTAGTCCAACCCCCTACAATGCAGGAATCTCAGCTAAAGCATGCGAGACAGATGGCCATCCAGCCTGTGCTTAAAAACCTCCAATGTGTACTTGAGCAGAGAGAAAATGAGGGGGAGAACCTTTGGGGAGGAGAAGCTGAGTGGTGGAGCATCTAGGCCCCAAAGTATTATTATTATTACTATTGTGGTACCTCGGGTTACAGACGCTTCAGGTTACAGGTGCTTCAGGTTATAGACTCCGCTTACCCAGAAATAGTACCTCGGGTTAAGGACTTTGCTTCAGGATAAGAACAGAAATCGTTCTCCGGCGGTGCGGCAGCAGCAGGAGGCCCCATTAGCTAAAGTGGTGCTTCAGGTTAAGAACAGTTTCGGATTAATAACGGACCTCCAGAACAAATTAAGTTCTTAACCGGAGGTACCATTGTAGTCTTAATCTAAGGGTCACTGGCCTGAGCACCATGTTGGGCAAAAGTTTCCTGCATTGTAGAGATCTGGACTAGATGACCCTTGTCTACCCCCATCATACAGCCTGGACACTTGAGGTCCAGCGCTGAGGGCCTTCTGGCGGTTCCCTCATTGCGAGAAGTGAGGTTACAGGGAACCAGACAGAGGGCCTTCTCGGTAGTGGCGCCCGCCCTGTGGAACGCCCTCCCTTCAGATTTGATGGAAATAAAGCAGCTATCTTGTCTTTAAAAGACATCTGAAGGCAGCCCTGTTTAGGGAAGTTTTTAATATTTAATGGTGTATTGTTTTAAGACTTGTTTGGGAGCCGCCCAGAGTGGCTGGGGAAACTCAGCCAGATGGGCGGGGTATAAATAATAAATAAATTATTACTATTATTATTATTATTATTATTATTATTATTATTATTATTACTGGGCCGAGGCCCAGATTATCTGTCAATAGGGAATGCTTGCTTGCTTCTTTTGGGGACTGATGAAATAATGTTCCAGTTAACTGGTGCCTCTTCCCCTTGGCTCTCATTTCTTTCTCTGCTCCAGTAGGAGGACGCTGGGAGAGGGAAAACGAAGGCGAACCAGGAGGAGCATCTACAAAAATGGAAGATCTAGACGTGGATGTCAGCACCAGTACTCAAGATGAAGCCACGAGGCAGCAAGGCAGGAAAACGCCCACCAGAGATAAGCGCGGGAGTCCGTCCAATGCCAGCAAAGATGGGGAGGCCCACGAAAACCCAGCCCAAGTAGATGTGCAGGAGGAAAAGAGAAGGAACAAGTGCCCTGTGTGCGGGAAGATGTTTTGTTCTAAGTCACGCCTTAACGTACACCAGAGAATCCACACCGAGAAGAGGCCCTATCAGTGCTTTGAGTGCGGGAAGAGTTTCAGGCAGAGCGGGCACCTCTCTCAGCACCAGAGAATGCACACGGGAGAAAAACGATACAAGTGCTTGGAGTGCGGGAAGAGCTTCAGCCAGAGCACCTATTTTATCCTCCACAAAATAACCCACACGGGAGAGAAGCCGTTTACGTGCCTGGAGTGCGGCAAGAGCTTCAGTCACAGCAGGCGGCTGACCATCCACCGCACCATCCATACAGGGGAAAGGCCCTACAAGTGCAAGGAGTGCGGGCAGAGCTTCAGCCAGAGCACACACCTTACCTCTCACCAGAGAATCCACACCGGGGAGAAACCGTACAAGTGCCAGGAGTGCGGGAAATGCTTCAATCAGAGCACGCACCTCACTTTGCATCGAAGGATCCACACCGGGGAGAAACCTTACCAGTGTTTAGAGTGTGGGAAGTCCTTCAGCCAGAGGCCGCACCTTACTTTGCACCGGAGAATCCACACGGAGGAGAAGATGTACAAATGCTCGGAGTGCGGGAAGAGCTTCCATCGGAGCGACCACCTGACCTCGCACCTGAGAGTGCACACGGGGGAGAAGCCGTACCAGTGCTCACAGTGCGGGAAGAGCTTTAGCCGAAGCGCAATCCTGACTAAGCATCAGATAACCCACAAAGGTGGAGAACCTCCCCTGGGAACAGATGAAGGTTCTGCCTGAGCATTTCCTGAGAAATTCTGGCCAGTTGTGACACACTGCTGTTCCAGTTGTGGTGCCGCTCCAGAGAGAGGGTTGACGTGAGATTACACTGTACAGTGGTACCTCGGGTTACAGACGCTTCAGGTTACATACGCTTCAGGTTACAGACTCCGCTAACCCAGAAACAGTACCTTGGGTTAAGAACTTTACCTCAGGATGAGAACAGAAATCGCATGCTGGCGGCGCGAGGCCCCATTAGCTAAAGTGTTACCTCAGGTTAAGAATAGTTTCAGGTTAAGAACAGACCTCCAGAATGAATTAAGTTCTTAACCCGAGGTACCACAATCCATGGGCTTCCTGGATCAAATGGAATGTGCTTCAAATGTCATTCACATGCTCTTTACACTAGAGTTGGAGAAACCCAGAGCTCTCCTCTGGATCAAGTCCCCTTAAGCCCCTGGCAGCATGGCTGATGGTCAGGAATTATGAGTGTTGTAGCCCAACAGCTTCTGAGAGCTCACAGGTTTCCCTATCCGTACTGCAGATCAGCGGTTCCCAAATTTTTTTCGGGCCATTGTTTCGATAAACTTGTGCCCAATGCCCCTCCCCATACCCTTTCAAAAGCATTATTCAGGATAGCAGTTTGCACAACTCCCTTAAGAGATTAACACAATAAAATTTTAAACAGCAACAATTAAGTGCACATTGATTTAAAATCTGATTAAATGGCTTAGTTTAATTTATTTAACAAACTAGTGAACTTGATCCGTTTTGTTGTAGATTTTTAAACAGGTTGGATGGTTGTTGTGGATGCTTCAGCTGTGATTCCTGTACAGCAGTGGGTTGGTCTAGATGACCCCTGGAGTCCCTCCAATTCTCCTGTTGCCTCTTTGCCCCCAGCTAGGAAATCCCACCCCTCCAGGGGGTGGTACTAGCCATTTTGGGAACCACTGATCTCGATTAAAGAACTCACATAGGTGGAAAATCCTGTAAAATGAAAATTGTATGCAATTTTCACAGAATGTGCACAGAGCACATTCCCAGCCACTCTCTTTATTAGCCTTTTTCAGTCTAGTGCCCTCCAGATAATTCAGACTATTTTGCTGCCTCTTTCTCTGCAAAAAGTCATCTGGAGTTTGAGGGATCCTTTCCTCCTCTCTGTCCCTGTTGGTAGCTTCTATTTTTTAAAAAAAAACACCAAAGGGGTTTGTCGATAAGCAGCTAGGGTACGTCTTTCAAGTAGATGGGCTGGTGGAAGTAAAATGTCTAAAACTGCCTTATTTCATCCTTTCTTTGTCAAATCATTCCAGTTTTATTAGTTTCAGACTAAGACCTGAGAGATCTGCGTTCAGGTCCCCACTTAGCCAAGAAAGGGAGGCAAATATTGGCAGCCTACATCCCAGGGTTGTTGTTACGAATAACACAATCACAGTTGTTCGAGACCCTGGAAGGCAGTTCTTGTCGCACCAGGAAATGTATATTCTTCAAATGAATTTTTAAAGGAACGAGGAAGCAAATCCTGCTATTGGTTTTTATTCGTTTGTACATTGTTGGTGATATTAATAAAGAAATGAGCCTGTCTTGGGTAGTAAAATGCCTGACCGAAAACTACTCTGGAAAGCTTGGAGTGGGGGAAAGAGAACTGTTACGATGGGATCGGGTGGGGGAAATGGTCGTCTTGCGCAACCAGCTTCCTGTATTTGCAATAGGATGGTAGTTATCATACACTTCTAGTCCCAGGGAACATTTATTCAGGAGAGAAATGTTACAGGGAACCAGGCAAAGGGCCTTCTCAGCTGTGGCACCCTCCCTGTGGAACGCCCTCCCATCAGATGTCAAGGAAATAAACAACTAACTTTTAGAAGACATCTGAAGGCAGCCCTGTTTAGGGAAGTATTTAATGTTTGACATTTTATTATGTTTTTATATTTTGCTGGAAGCTGCCCAGAGTGGTTGGAGAAACCCAGACAGATGGGTGGGGTATCAATAATAAAATTACAGTCGTACCTTGGGTTACATACACTTCAGGTTACAGACGCTTCAGGTTACAGACTCCACTAACTCAAAAATAGTACCTCGGGTTAAGAACTTTGCTTCAGGACGAGAACAGAAGTCTCGCAGCAGCCGCAGCGGGAGGCCCCATTAGCTAAAGTGGTGCTTCAGGTTAAGAACAGTTTCAGGTTAAGAACGAACCTCCGGAATGAATTAAGTACTTAACCCGAGGTACCACTGTATTATTAAAAGTATTATTATTATTATTAAGCCACACAGGTGGCACACACACATTCACAGAAGGACGTGTTCATTGCTCCATTCAGCCTTCCGATCAATCTTGGGAAATTTGGACCACATTCAACAGTAAATCAGAAAGTGAGAAAAGTCTGCAGGAGGTCAATGGTCTATCAAGTTCAGTTTCCTGTTCTCAGGGTGTCCAAGCAGATGACTCAATTCTGCAGGTCTCTGCACTGTTCCCAAGATAAAATCACAATATAAAAACACAAAGAAAAAATAAAAATAAGAACAGCCCATAACCTCCCTTCCCATGATGCAGCAAGTGTGTGAGGAACAGGAAGCGAAGGCTTCACTCCATCAGACAAGAGGCAGTGTGGTTTGGCTGAGTCTAGGAATCTACTCTTGGTTTTTTTTAATCCTGTATGATAGAGATAGGAATGCGGGTGGTGCTGTGGGTTAAACCACACAGCCTAGGACTTGCCGATCAGAAGGTTGGCGGTTCGAATCCCCGCTCAGTTTGAATCCCTGTGACGGGGTGAGCTCCCGTTGCTCAGTCCCTGCTCCTGCCAAGCTAGCAGTTCGAAAGCACGTCAAAGTGCAAGTAGATAAATAGATACCGCTCCGGTGGGAAGATAAACGGCGTTTCCATGCGCTGCTCTGGTTCGCCAGAAGCGGCTTAGTCATGCTGGCCACATGACCCGGAAGCTGTACGCCAGCTCCCTCAGCCAATAAAGTGAGATGAGCTCCGCAACCCCAGTCGGCCACGACTGGACCTAACTGTCAGGGGTCCCTTTACCTTTACCTATGATAGAGATGGGAAACCTCCAGCCTTTGAGCCAGATGTGGTCCTCTGGGACACTCTATGTGGCCCTTGGGGACATGTCCCTCACCAGCCTTGCTCCCCCCTCCCCCTCAGGTGCTCTTGCCCGACTGGAGAGTCCTATCGCTCAACTGTCCCAATTTGTCTGGGACATCCCTGAATTACAGAAGCCATCGCGGCTTCTGATTAGATCCCAGAATGTCCTGTTTTTTTGGTCCCACACTCTCGCCTTGCACCTGTGCACCAGACCACCTCCTCTGCGTCATGTGGCCTGAGCGGCGCAGGCTTCCAGAACGTTCAGCTTCATTGGATGGCGACAAGTTTCCTTGTGTTTTATTTAAATAATATTTATTAGAGTTTTAAAGGTTACAAAAAGAAAAAGTGAAAACACCATATTAAACAAAAACAAAACAACATATCACAATAAGGGGGGGGAAAGAAAACAGAAAAATAAAATCCATTAAAAAACACAGCGAATCTTCCCATAACTTATCTTTCATTTGCTTGTTTCCTTGACCTCCTCACACCTCCCTTTTTTGTATTCTAGTTCGGTTAACTATTTCAGCAAATCCTTTCCATCTTTTCCAATTTTTGTCCTGTAATTTATCTTAATATAATGTAACTTTACTTTCCCTCCTTTCACCAATTAACAGTCTGTTTTTTCCTAATCCTTTATAAAATTTCTGCTAAAACCACATAATTTCATTCCAACATCCTTCTAACATTCATTAATTTTATAATGTTTCTGTAAATAGTCTTTAAACTTCTTCCAATCTTCCTCCACCGACTCTTCTCCCTGGTCTCGGATTCTGCCAGTCATTTCCGCCAGTTCCATATAGTCCATCACCTTCATCTGCCATTCTTCCCGGGTGGGTAGATCTTGTGTCTTCCAGTACTTTGCAATAAGTATTCTTGCTGCTGTTGTTGCATACATAAAGACAATTCTATCCTTCTTTGGCACCAATTGGCCGACCATGCCCAGGAGAAAGGCCTCTGGTTTCTTCAGAAAGGTATATTTAAATATCTTTTTCATTTCATTATAGATCATCTCCCAGAAAGTCTTAATCCTTGGGCATGTCCACCAAAGGTGAAAGAATGTACCTTCAGTCTCTTTGCATTTCCAACATTTATTATCGGGCAAATGATAAATTTTTGCAAGCTTGACTGGTGTCATGTACCACATGTATATCATTTTCATAATATTCTCTCTTAAGGCATTACATGCCGTGAACTTCATACCTGTGGTCTATAACTGTTCCCAGTCAGCCATCATAATGTTATGTCCAACATCTTGTGCCCATTTAATCATAGCAGATTTCACCGATTCATCCTGAGTGTTCGATTTCAACAGCAAGTTATACATTCTTGAGGATGGCTACAAGTTTCCAGTGCTTTCTCTACACTGGACCAAACTGTACGCACTTCTAGCCTTTTCCCTCTTCCTCGCCTTTCCTCTAAACCAAAAGGCCCCAGTGTTGCAACCTTTCCACATAGGGGACTTGCTCCCCATATTCATTGATCCTCTTTTCTGGTAAGGTTTGATTGATGTCAGAAGCTTTTTCCACAGACGGCATTTACCGGTATATGATGAGTCTTGTTTCTGAGTCAACATGTACAGGATTATCCTGTTAGAAAATTTAAGCAAAGTCTGGAGAGACATCTGTCAAGAGATGGTGTAGTTGCATCCTGTATTGAGCTAGGCTGGATTGGAAAAGACTTTATTTACTATTATTTAATTTCTAAACTGCTTTATTGCTTTTTTAAAAACCCCTCTAAAAAATTAAATTATTGATAAAACCAAAATTCAAAAGATTAAAATCAACAGTATTGTTTTTCTTTTTTAAAAAAGATAAAACACAGGTAATTTTTACATGTCTGGCTACGCTTGCCTCACAAAAATGTTTCAAGCAGGTGCCAAAAAGAATACAGCAAAATTGCCTGCCTGGTGTCAAAAGTGTAAATGCTGCCACATTAAGAGATTTCTTACACACGCAGAATGGGTATTACCGTATGTGGCACCCGTAACAAGTGCTGGTTCTGCAGAATGAAGCAGTCACATATGGTAAGGCGGTCTGGAAAGCAAACTGGTCCCAAGGTGTTAAGGGCCGAATAGCAACACCTTGAACTTGGCCTGTTTGTAAATGGGCAGATCTCTGAGCGGAGGCATCATATGCAGTCAGGGTCTCACTCCTGTCAGTAACTGAGCAGACGCATTTTGCGCTAGCCGCAGCTTCTGGATCAAGCGCAAAGGAGACCCCACTTGGAAGGCAGCACAGTAGTCCAGTGGGGGATGGGATTTGTGTTTCAAAACGTCTGCAGGGCACCGGGTTGCCGAAGGCTAGTCTGGACCACCTACAAGCCCCCTTACATCTCTCAAATGCTATTATTTCAATCATTTAATTTTCCGTGGCTTTCTCTTGCTGGAGGCATGATTATCAAGGCATAAACCTTTGTGCAGGTGCAGGGAGCAGTGTTAGAAATTCCCCAGGCGCGTTTTGCTACTGGCGAGGGTCCAATTGCAACTGCGTGAAGGTTTGTGGGCACCAGGTTGGCGACCACAGTTTAAAAACCTCGGCCTTAGTCTATCTTCAGTACCATTTCCATTGTGTGTTTTTCCTTGCATACTGGGGCCAATGAATTGTAAGAGCAAGCTACAGTCAAGCAATGTAGCTGAGATCATAGAAATTTGGCGCCTAGCTTATACGCTGAGTTTCTAACACTGGCAAGGAGCCTTTGGTGTGCCCGATGTCGCTGGACTACATCTCCCATCTGCCCCCAATGGCAAAGTATGATGGGAGTTGTAGTTCAGCAACATCTGGCGGGTGGACAGGTTTCCTGTGCTGGCCTACAGCTCTCCTCAGTTGACTGTACTCCATTCCAGCCTGTTTGGCTTCCGAAACATTCGACAACTGAGGCGCGGCTTCTGATTGGTTGAAGGAGCTTCCTGCACTCAAGCCGAAGCCGCGTTGGACGTTCAGCTTCCGAAAAATGTTTAAAAAACGGAGCATTTACTTCCGGGTTTTCGGCGTTCGGGAGTCGAAACGTTTGAAAACAAAGCTGTTCAGGAACTGAGGTTTGACTGTATTTGCGTTTCATTCATTCAACAAAAGTTGTATACCACTTGACTGCAAATGAAACCTCTAAGCGGTTTACAAAGCAGATGAAATATGCATCAAAACTGCCCGTAGAAACCAATGTTAATAGCAAGTTTATATAAAAAGGTGACTGGAGCCAGGAGTTTAAAAAGTATACATTCTAAATTAGCACTCCAGATTAAAACACACATCCATTTTACATGTCCAGGTAAGATTCCCTAAACACAAAAGATTTTAGCAGGCGCTGAAAAGGCACCTGCCGAATGTCAATGAGCAGGGAGTTCCGAAGTGCAAAAGCTGCCACACCAAAAGTGTAGAATGGGCATTATGGGTCTCCTAGCGACTCTCAGCACCCTTTTCTAAAAAAACTACACTTCCCAGGATTCTTTGCAGGAAGCCACGACTGCTTGAAGAGCTCCAGTACTGCTTGAAATGTATAGTACAGATTGGGCCTAAGTCCATTGCAAATGATTTTTAGACCCTAAAGAGAGGAGAAGGGAAGGGAATGAACCCAAGGAACAGCTGGTTATGGGCATTTATTATGGAAGCCAGAGAACAGAAGGAAAACTGGAAAGGAACTTTCTGAATAAGCAGGACTTTATTTACTGACTAGCAGCCTCATACACAGGCAATCCTCTGGAATCCTAAGGACTGTATCCAGCGAAGTCCTACTCAGAGTAGACCCACTGAAATTAATGGACCTAAGTTAGTCATGCCCATTCACTTCAATCGGTCTACTCTGAGTAGGACCAGCACTGGATACAACCCTAAGTAACAACGGCCACAACAAAATCACTGCAGTTTTTAAAATCAGTGGTTAAAATCAGTGTTGTTCTGAAGGGTCCAGTCAGCCATCTTGATTCAAAATGGCATCCAGCTGTATCCAAACACGGAAGAAAACCTGTGTGTTGAACTCAGGGACAGTAACTGGAAATTAGGTCACAATTATCTTAAGAGGTGTCCAAAAATGCACATTAAACAGACAAACAAGATTCCAAAATATACAGTGGATGTTTTAATCCAGGAATGGGGAGCCTATGACCTTCTGGAAGTTGTTGGATTCCAGCTCCCATCAGGCCCTGCCAGCATGGCCAATGGTCAGGGATGATGGGAATTGGAGTCCAGCAACATATTGATGCTTCAAGTGCCATCTATAAGATCCCCAGCTGCACCTGAAATCACCTTCTTGCGGCAAGTTCATACATGCATTGTTCACCCCTCATTAAGTGAATATGCCAAGGGATCACACAAAATCCACTTTTCCAGGGGAGGGGATCGCACACCACTGCCCATATGTTGGTTTTTTACTTATTTCATGTGTTTTATTACATTTTTATACCCCACCTTGCAAGGATTTCCCCTTACCAACAGCCTTGTGAGGCAGGCTAGGCTGAGATCTTAAGTGCTGCTTAGGACTTTGGGGCAGGGTACTTAAGTGGTGTTGAACCAACTGGAAACGCCGACCCAAGCGCTATCAAATTCAATATATTTCTGACTGAACAAAGGGCAAGGAAGTCCAACTCAGTCATGTTTGACTTCAAATTGAGGAAACTTACAAAAAAACTAAGGAATTAGTATAAAGAATTTTGAAAAGGAAAGCCAAAGGGGTCAAATCTCTGTCCCAAAGTGGGGCGGCACCAAAACCTCAATAACAGAAGCTCAGCTAGAATAAATTGGAAAGGTGCCACGAGAGCCAAGAGGATGCCAGCGTGGTTAATGAGCAGAGTCAAGGAAGCTATTGGAGGCATCTTTCAGAAAACGTAAGTCTTGTCCAAATGTAGGAAACAAAATGGAACACAAACTTGTGGCAAAATAAATTCAAGCAGATTCTAAGGGATGCTGTGGGGGGAGAATACAAGGAGCACATTGCTTAAAATGTAAAGAACAACAATATACACAGGAAATGTAAATGACCAGCAGACTTTGAAAAGCTGGCATCAGGGGATCAAGTTAATCAATTTTGTTGAATTAAACTAAATTATTGCACGGGGTTGGGACTAGATGACCCTCGGGGTCCCTTCCAACGCTACGAAATAGTTCTAACTGGATTTAGAATATATGTGCAATTAATTGTTCCTGTTTTGAATTTGATTGTGTTATCTTCCTTAGCGGGTTGTGGAAACCGCTATTCTGAATAATGCTTTTTGTGGGAGTCATAAAGCCATGGCAGAGGCTTGTAAATACCTCAGGGTGCCCCCTGACCTCTGCTGACCAGCACTCTGAGCTTTACAATGTATTAGGATGTATTGACCTTAAATGGAGTTGTGTTTCCTCTGGGCAGTGATGACCCTATATGGTGATGTGTGTAATAAAAGCCTTGACTGGATGAGGTAACGTGAGACATTGGCAAACGACCATGCGGCTGGGGAGAAAAAAGGAGAATAAATCGGGGGAGAGCAGAGAGAGGATCTGCTCTTACCATCATGAAAATATAGCTGGCTTTCCGTGTCATTTTTCTATGCTGAGCACCATCTCATGACGGCTGGATTTCCGTCAGCTTTTCATAGGGTAGGGGGCAAACTTATGGAACCAAGAGGGCAGTGACCCGAAAAAGTTTGGGAACCACTGCACGAGCCCAAGGTCCCCTAAGGAAGCCTTATGGCTGAGTGGGGATTTGATCCCGGCGGTCGTATTCAATGCTAGTCCTACTCAGAGTAGACACACTGACGTTAACGGACATGACTGATGTAGGTTCTTTCGTTTCAATGGGTCCGCTCAGGCTGGGAGTGAATTGACTGCAACCTCGGATATCCAGTCTTAGCTGGATGCTCAAACCACGACACCAGAGTCCACTGTGCATAGAAGTGAGTCGCTGGGGCCTGTAGGTCTTTGGGGCCTACTGCACACTGTGCTGCCCTCCCTCAAAACCGTTGCTCAGTTCATAACGTGACTTCTGTTAAAAATCAGTTGCCGTGGGGGGACCTGTGGGATCTGCCCGGAATGAATCCGCTTATGCCTGTTCAGACTAGAGGCTCCCGTGAAACCTTTGCCACAGTCGGAGCATTCGTACGGTTTCTCTCCCGTGTGGATTCTCTGGTGCGTCACCAGCTTAGGCCTCCGGCTAAAGCCTTTCCCGCAAACCGAGCACAGGAACGGCTTCTCTCCGGTGTGGGCTCTCTCGTGGACGCGGAGGTGAGACCTCCGGCTGAAGCCTTTCCCGCACTCGGGGCACTTATGGGGCCTCTCTCCCGTGTGGGTTCTCCTGTGCAAGATCAGGTTCGACTGCTGGCTGAAGCTCTTCCCGCACTCTAAGCAGGTATAAGGCCTCTCCCCTGTGTGGGTCCGGTGGTGCTTAATCAGGTTTGCTCTCTGAGCGAAGCTCTTCCCACACTCCGAGCAGACGTAGGGCCTCTCGTCGCTGTGGGTCCTGCGGTGCCTGCTGAGGCTCGAGCAGTCGCTGAAGCTGGTCCCGCAGTCTGGGCATTTGTAGGGTTTCTCCCCCGTGTGTATTCTCTGATGACTGACAAGGTCGGCCTTCCGGCTGAACCTCTTCCCACAATCCGAGCACTCATAAGGTTTCTCTTCCAAGTGCATTCTCCAATCTTCACTACAATCGCTTCTGCAAAGCTGCCCACACTCAGTGCAAGAGATCCGTCCCTCGCCTTTGAAGATTCTCTGGGGGTTGGTTGTTCCATTGAATTGTTTGCAACAGCCTTGAGGACAATGAACTGAGCTTTCATTCTCGGCTCCACTTCCCATGCAGCTCTCGGAGGCTTCCCAAAGATCAGGATGGGGGGAAATGTGCTGGTCGCAGCTCCCTGACGACTTCCAATATGGCCGCACGTCTCCAGAAACTTCTGTTTGGGTCTTCCTCAAATTACTTTCTAGAATACAAAGGGGGAGAATGAAGAAACTAAATGATTCCCTGAAGAGTGGAAAAGGGATTCTTGAATCACATTTTAATAAAACAACAGGAGACATGAATAATGAAGATATCCTTGGATCCCCATGTAGAACTTTATTGATATCCAAATCAAATACTAAGAACAATACACCCACACCCTGAAACAAAGATATATCTGTTTGAGAACGGGGATTATTTGTTAGCAGAGATATATATGCTGACATACATATAAATGCAAAGAATTAAAATGAGCAGAAAAGGTATATTATAGGTGTTATTCAACTAGATTCTATGCAGAGCAGAGCCATTGAAATTAACGGACCAAACTTAGTCATGTTCATTCATCTCAATGGGTCTATTCCGAGAAAGCTGAATCCTACCTATGGCCCAGATTCAATGCTCTCTTGTCCACCAATGTAAGGGCAAGAATAACGGTTGCACAATATGGCACCCAGTGAAACAGTTGTGCAACTAGAAGTATCAGCGGCTACGGCGATCAGTTTTGAAACCAGCTGTGAGAACCGTGGCCTTTTCTTGTGGAAGCACAACTCGTAGACCTCTGGGGGACCTTTAACTCAGTGTGATGTTGAATGCCACCCTTGTTCTGTTCAAACTAAGGCCCAGGGGCCGGATCCGGCCCAATCGCCTTCTAAATCCGGCCCATGGACAGTCCGGGAATCCGCGTGTTTTTACATGAGTAAAATGTGCCCTTTTATTTAAAATGCATCCCTGGATTATTTGTGGGGCATAGGAATTCTTTAATTCTCCCCCCCCCAATATAGTCTGGCCCCCACAAGGTCTGAGGGACAGTGGACCGGCCCCCTGCTGAAAAAGTTTGCTGACCCCTGATCTATTTCATACGTAGCGAAGAATCCAGCTCCCATCAGCCCCCACAGTCATGAGAATGTAACAAGAGCCCAGCTGCAGGATCCTGCCAATGGCCCACCTAGTCCAGCAGTTCTTACAGTGGCCAACCATGCCTGGGGGAAACCCGCAAGCTGGATCTGAGCCCAAGAGCTCTCTCCCCTCCTGTGGTTCCCACTGCCTCCGCCAGAGCATAGCCAGTAAGACCCACAGTCAGGGATGAAAAGAGGTGCAGCCCCTTGAGTCACAGAATCATAGAGTTCAAAGGGACCTTCCAGTGTGTTAGGCTGGGCAATATCCGGTTTTCAACATGACAACAAATCACTGGCTAAACATCACGATATTCAGATATAGCACCATGTCTGGATTAAGGATGGAGCTGCTTTTCAACTCTGTGAGATATCACCAGCTAAACACTGTGATATACAGTCGTATCTCAGCTCCCGAATGCCTTGGGAGTTGAACGTTCCGGCTCCTGAATGATCAAAAACTGGAAGTGATTGTTCTGGTTTTTTAACGTTCTTTTGGAAGCCGAACATCTGATGGGGCTTCCGTAGCTTCAGATTGGCTGCAGGAGCTTACTGCAGCCAATCAGAAGCTGTGCTTTGGAAGTCAAACGTTTCGGAAGTCAAATGGACTTCCGGAACGGGTTCTGTTCGATTTCCAAGGTACGACTGTACTGATATATCACAATGTCTGAAATGAGGATGGTGACGTTTTCCCCACATTGCGATTTTTGCACAGTACGCACACACACATGTATCATGATTCGCAATACATTGCCATGTCAAAAACTATGAAACTGATAAGACAATATGGAATTCAAACCATTTTGGGGGCGATATTCGATAAAGCTCCCAGCCCTACAGCATGTGCAGAATTCGGCAAGCAGCAAAATTTAGGGGGGGGGGACACATTCCTACCAGAACCGTATGCCAGATTCATCAAACGTCCTTTGATGAAGCCCCCAATTGGAAACTCTGAATCCAATAACAGAAAAGCTCCTTACCCTGTATTGTAACATCCAAGTCCTCCTCTTGTTTGATCTCCTTCAGGGCTGGCGTCTGGCACAAGTCCAGGGGTTCCACTTCTGCCGTAGGAAGACAATCTGGCTTATCCCTGGATGACCTCATTACCTGAAACAGCATTTCATTGACATATATATATTTAGTTAAGGGAAAAGGCAAGTTAGGCAGGGGGACGTAACAGAGGAGCAAAGAAAGCAGGTAAGAGAAGTGTTTTTCTCCCGGTGTCTCATACCACTAGAACTCATGGGCTTCCTCTTAGATCAGTGGCTCTCAAACTTTTTTCTCTGGGCCACACTTTTCAGAATAAAAATGTGCTCACACACTGCACCACATTTTTCTGTTGATAAGAAATACATTTGAAAACTTTGCAAGGATTGTCCTCAGTATCACTTGATGGTCTTGGTCTCATTCTGAACCTATGCATATTCAGCAAATGCATATTCAGCAATATATATATAGGAGAGAAGAGCCTGATGGATCAGACCAGAGACCCATTTAGCCCAAGATCCTGTTCTCATGGGGCCAACAAGCTGCCTCACAAGCAGGATCTGAGCACAAGAGCCCTTCCCCCTTCTGTTTCTCACAACTGGTGTTCAGAAGCATTACTGCCTTCCACTGTGGCGGTCAAGCACAGCCATCATAGCTAATGGCCATTGAGAGCCCTCTCTTCAATGAATGTGTCTAGTCCTCTTTTAAAGTCATCTAGGTTGGTGGCCATTGCTGCTTCTTGTGGCAGCGAGTTCCACAGTTTAACTCTTTCTTTTGTCTGTTCTGAAACTTCCAACATTCAGCCCATGAGTTTTGGCATTATGAGAGAGGTCAGGAAACTCTGCCGCTGAGCCCTGGCCCTTCCATCTTGATGAGCGATCTGAAGAAGAAGAAGAAGAAGAGCTTGGATTTGATATCCCGCCTTATCACGACCTGAAGGAGTCTCAAAGCAGCTAACATTCTCCTTTCCCTTCCTCCCCCACAACAAACACTCTGTGAGGTGAGTGGGGCTGAGAGACTTCAGAGAAGTGTGACTAGCCCAAGGTCACCCAGCAGCTGCATGTGGAGGAGCGGGGAATCAAGCCCGGTCCACCAGATTACAAGTCCACCACTCTTAACCACTATACCGCACTGGCTAATCCTGCACAGAGAAGGACAAAGTCATTACTCAGTGTTCTTGAGCCCCCAAAGTGGCTTACAGTTAAATAATCCCCGGACTACAACTCCCATCATCCAATGCCTATTGGTCACACTGGCTGCGGCTGATGGGAGTTGAAGTCTGGCAAAGATCTGGAAGGTCACCGTGGTTTCCCGTCCCCGGAACAAACAAAATAAAGCAAGGCTGAACAAGGACCACTCAGTTATCAAACCGAGCTACCTCCTTCTTTTCTTCCTCCTCATCCTGCTGCTGCCTCATCAGGAAATCTTCCGCCAAGGCTACCGCCTGGGAGCAAGTCTCTGGGTCCCAGGCCCTGATCCTGCTCTGGATTTCTTTCGGGAGGAGGGCCAGGAACTGCTCCAAGACCACCAGCTCTACAATCTCCTCCTTAGTGCGCCTTTCAGGCTTCAACCACCGGTGGCAAAGTTCGCGGAGCCTCCGGCACACATCCCGCGGCCCCTCCGCTTCGCGGCAGGAGAAATGTCTGAAGCGCAGCCGCAGAGTATCCTCTGCGACCGTCTCGCCCTCCGGGACCTCTTCCTTCACTGTTCCACCGCCTGCCCCATCTTGGGGCAGCCGGGTTTTGTGCGACTCCTCCGAGCAGAGGCCTGGCGGGAGTTTGGTGGCCCTTTGTCCTCCAGCCGCCTCCCTAACGCAATTGTCCTGCGGGGTGGGCCGTGGCGGCTGAGAGCGGCCCCCGTCCAAATGAGGGGACTCGAGCGCCTTCACAAAGCCCTGAAGTTGAGCTTCCCAACTCCGCTGCACCTCTTCATTGCCTTCCTGGTTGGCCTGTGACGGAACGGTTCTTTCCCAGAATCCTCTAGTGCCCCCTTCCTGGATCTCAAGAGCCAGACTCTGCTCCATCTCTGGATCCGGCTCCTCAACCTTAATTGTAGTCCAGGGGGCAGACTTTAACTTTACACCCAGTGTCGATACATCGCCCCGCTCTACTGCCATTTCCCACTGCCGCCTGACCTGCAGTGGCCAATTGTTTTCAGAGAAGTCCACAGGTACAGAAGGTTTCTTATACAGACAGAATTTAGGAATCTGGATTAAGGAAGGGAGCCTTCTCCCTAATGGAAGGGAAAGACAATGAAGACACATTAGACAAAACCTACAGCCTCGGGCCCCATCTGAACTAAACACTTAAGACAGTATAGGAGGAATCTTGGGAAGTCGTTTGTTAATGGCGCTAAGTACCTATTGTTATGAGAAACCCTATCCCTGTCATGGATCTACAATTCCCGGAATGGCTTAACAATCAAACCCTCTTCCCAAAGAATGCTTGGTTGCCATTGTGGCTAGGAGACATCAATGGTCTTCTCCTCCATTAATTTACCTGATCCTTTTTTAAAGGTATCTGTATGTCAGTGGTCATCATTACACCTTATAAGGAAGGAAGATTTTCTTTTTTTCCCCCAAACATATTTATTGAATTTTTAAAAAAATTACAAAAGTAAAAAAAGAAAAAAAGAGAAAAAACAAAAAAACACAAAAAGCAAAATACAAAAATAAAACAGTGATTAAAAACAATTCCACCTTCTTTCACTTAACTTTCATTTACTTATTTCCCAGACTTCCTCGCCTCTCCCTTTTTTGTACTCCAATTCAATTTGTTGATTCAGCAAATCCTTTCCCACTTTCCTTATCTTAGTCTTTCATTGTCTTAATCCATTTTCATCATTATCTTATACCATAAAGAAGAAGAAAAACCTTAAAATTCAAAACTTTAAACTTATTTTTACTAATTTCTCATATCCATTATATTCTTACCTAATCCTATAAACATTTATACTAAAGCCAAACCATTTCCTTTCAAACATCCTTCTAGCGTTCATCAAATATATAAAACAGTCCTAGTAGTCCAATAAAGAGAGTGAAACAATCCAATCTTCATCCAGCGTCCGGTTCCGGATTTGTCAGTCCATTTTATCTCATAAAACTAGCACATTAGGAAGATTTTCTCTTTTGCTACAACTCAATTCAGGATCCCTTTTAAAAGCTGGGGAAGCCAGAATTTGCAGGGCAAGCTACACTGCCTGGCATTACTTTTTCTACACAGCTGTGAAAAGTGCTGGAGTCCCACAAGGTGCAGGAACCCAGAACGCTACACTTGCTGAACTTCTAAGCAACTATACACAGCTATGAGTGGGTTCTACCAGCATAGTGATGGTATTTTGCTCCAGAATACTGCTGTAAAGTTGACTTGCATTTTAACATATCGCTTTATTTTACAATGTAAATTTCAAACTGCTAATTTATTGATAGTTTTTTTTTTAAGATCAACATGTTTTAAAATCTGACTTTTATTGATACTTTTTAATGTCTATTTTATTTTAAGCAAGGTGCTTGGCAGTTTTAAAGATTTAAGCCGTTTACAAACCCCATTAAAATAAAATAATGTTGTAGGAGCCCTGACAGCTGCACTTGCTGAACAGCTGTCCATGCAGAGCTATGATCAGTTTTATCAGAACAGTGACGGTATTTTGCAAAGCCGACTTGTATCTTAGCATATAACTTTATTTTACCATGCTGATTTATTTATATTTTGCATTTAAAAAGATCAACCTTTTTTTAAAAAAAAAAAGCAAAACAAAACTGACTTTTACCAGTACTTATTAAATGTACGTTTTATTTTAAGTGAGGTGCTTGGGATTTTCTTTTTTAAAGAGATTTAAGGAGTTCACAAATCCCAATAAAAAATGCTAAAAAATGTTAAAGGTGCACCTGCTGCTGTACCTCCTCCTTCTGGAGCCCTGGCAGCTGCACCTGTTGAACAACCATTAAAGATCCCCCTGCAATACCCCTTCCAGGTGCAGGATCCCTGCCCTCTTTCCGCACCTGGGCACCCTAGTATCCTATGGGGCGCGGCGGGGGCTTTGAGACCCTTCCCTTCCCCACGGAAGGGGGTCGCGGCCAAGGGCTGAACCCGAAGAAGCACCTGCTTGCAGAAGACCAGCCCGGAGCCGCCTCCCTCCTCCGCTCCTCGCAACCCGCCGGCAAGAGGCTCCCGGAGTCCGCCAAAGTCCGCCTCCGCAAGGTGGGCGGGCCAGGAAGTCCCCGCGCCGCCGCCGCAGCCTCCTCCTCCTTCTCCCTGGCACGTGCGGGTGGAGGGCCCGGAGGACTGTCCGCTCTAGCGCTCCGAACTCGCTGCGCTTAACCCTGTGAGAGCCGCTCCGAAGCAGGGCGGAGATGAATAAAGCTCTCTTTTGCTGCTGCTGTATAATAATAATAATAATAATAATAATAATAATAATAATAATAATAATAATAATAATAATAATAATAATAATAATAATAATAATAATAATAATAATATATTATTTGTACCCCGCCCATCTGGCTGGGCTTCCCCAGCCACTCTGGGCGGCTTCCAAAAAAATGTTTAATTATTAATTATCTGTTTAATTATTAAGTATTATTAAGTATCTGAAGAAGTGTGCATGCACACGAAAGCTCATACCAAGAACTGACTTAGTTGGTCTGGTATCTGAAGAAGTGTGCATGCACACGAAAGCTCATACCAAGAACTGACTTAGTTGGTCTGGTATCTGAAGAAGTGTGCATGCACACGAAAGCTCATACCAAGAACTGACTTAGTTGGTCTGGTATCTGAAGAAGTGTGCATGCACACGAAAGCTCATACCAAGAACTGACTTAGTTGGTCTTTAAGGTGCTACTGGAAGGAATTTTGTTTGTTTTGACTATGGCAGACCAACACGGCCACCTATCTGTAATTATTAATTATTAGGGAAAAACGTTCCCTTTTAACAAGGCCTTTGATCTGATTGACATCCTATACCCTTTCAAAATGTGGGGTTTTTTGAAGGGGGGTGTTATTGGGTTGTTGTTTTTATTTTAATTATATATATATATATTGTGGTTTTTATGTTTTATGCGGGACTTGACATCTTTCCACAGGGCCTGTTCCGCCTGGCCTTTGGTTTGGACTCGGTCTGACCCTTAGGTTTCCCTCCCCTTATGGTCTTGATTTATCAGCTACTTTAAAATGAGGCTGCATTTTAAATTGCATTTTAACCTGTATTTTAAATTAGTCTCCCCCCCCTTCCCCACCCCCTATTATGTTTTTACTGTAATTTTATTGGTGTTAGCCGCCCTGAGCCCGGCTCTGGCGGGGGAGGGCGGGGTATAAATAAAATTTATTATTATTATTATTATTATTATTATTATTATTATTATTATTATTTTGATCTTTTCTGTGAACTGTCCTGAGACCTCTGGGTATAGGGCGGTATATAAATTTGATACCACCACCATCCTCCTCCTCCAGAGGAGCCTTCACCTGGATCAGGCCAGAGCCCCATCTTGTCCACCTTGCTGTGCTCACGGGGGGGGGGGGGGCAAACCAGACTTGGAAGAGACCCCAAGGGTCATCTAGTCCAACCCCCTGCAATGCAGGAATCTCAGAGAAAGCATCCATGACATATGGCCAGCCAACCTCCAAGGAAGGAGAGGCCACAACCTCCCAAGGGAGCCCCTTCCACTGTCAAGCAGCTGTCAGATTCAGGAAGATCTTCCTGGTGTTTAATCGGAATCTCCTTTCTTGTAACCTGAAGCTATTGGTTCGGCTCTCACCCTGTGAAGCAGGAGAAAACTTTCTGACAGCGGAATGGACTCCCTCAGAAGGTGACGGACTGGAATTTTTAAACAGAGGGTCATCAGTCAGGGATGCATTAGTTGTGATTCCTGCACTATATATTTTTTGGGTGGGGGGTTCAACTAGATGACCTCTGGGGATCCCTTCCAAGTCTGTTGTTGTTTAGTCATTTAGTCATGTCCGACTCTTCGTGACCCCCTGGACCAGAGCACGCCAGGCACTCCTGTCTTCCACTGCCTCCCCCAGTTTGGTCAAACTCATGCTGGTAGCTTCGGGAACACTGTCCAACCATCTCACCCTCTGTCGTCCCCTTCTCCTTGCGCCCTCCATCTTTCCCAACATCAGGGTCTTTTCCAGGGAGTCTTCTCTTCTCATGAGGTGGCCAAAGAATTGGATCCTCAGCTTCAGGATCTGTCCTTCCAGTGAGCACTCAGGGCTGATTTCCTTCAGAATGGATAGGTTTGATCTTCTTGCAGTCCATGGGACTCTCAAGAGTCTCCTCCAGCACCATAATTCAAAAGCATCCAAATGAATCCATAATTCCAAAGCATAATTCAAAGGCGATCAGCCTTCTTTATGGCTCTCACTTCCATACATCACTACTGGGAAAACCATAGCTTTTACTATACAGACCTTTGTTGGCAAGGTGACGTCTCTGCTTTTTAAGATGCTGTCTAGGCTTGTCTTCCAAGTCTACGATTCTACCATTCTGTATTTTCCTCACTCAGAGTATAAAAAGCAAAGAGTCCCTCTAACTGGGGGTGGAAAACATTGCACACCTGTATCCTCCACCCTGGCCTGTGAAACTTTCAGAGGTCACAACAGGCTCCCTTGGAAGGTTGTGGCCTCTTCTGCTTTGGAGGCTTTTAAGCAGAGGTTGGATGGCCCTCTGTCAGGCATTCTTTCTCTGAGATTCCTGCATTGCGGGGGTTGGTCTAGATGACTCTAGGGTTCCCTTCCAACTTTACGATTTTATACCTCGTGCGGCCACCAGGGGGCCCCGGAGGTTGCGCTGGGAAAGACAGGAAAGGGGATCCTGTCTTAAATGATCGACTCTGCAAGGGGCTGCCTGGGCTTCCCATGCATTTTATTTTGCACGGCTTGCGGGGCGCGGCTGTCTCCGTGGGGGAGCCTTGCTGCAGCCCCTGGTAAGTTTCACAATATGCAACTAAAGGGTGTGCATTTTGGGGTGCGGGTGGGTCTGCATCTGAGATCGGGTTTGCAAAAAGAAGGGGGAGGATGCCAGCAATGTGGCCTGTTTATTTCTGTGTCCAGAGGTAAGATCCGAGGCCCTGAAATTGGATACAAGAAGCGTTATGTCCTTGTTGCCATTTTTAATCTCCACGGGTCTGTGGAGCGAAGGAACTCACAAGCAAACTGATCTGCGGGTGCCTTGATATTAATTTTAATTTTTACCTGTTCCTAAGGAATAGGGGTGCAGAGACAGGACTACAGTCCAGCCCTTTTCTTTTTAATAAATGCCAATCCACTCGAGATATTTCTCTTTTTTTAAAGCCAATTCACTTCAGATTTATTGCCTTTTTATATTTGTTATTGCCAGAGGCAGATGTTCAATAGGGTGAAAAAGAAATCAAGAAACCAGGCTGTATGGAACGGTCTGGGGTCTGCTGCATTTGAGAACAAAGGCCATCAGAAAAGACAAAGGCATGAAAAAGGCTGTCAGAGAGATTCCCTGAGAAAACATTTCTCATATATTGCCTCTAATGTCTTCTGCACCTGGGGGAGAGATCCCACCTGAGAGAGTTTTTGGATCCAGACCTTTATAAATAAATATAAATAGTTATGTCACCCAGGCACATTTCTTTCTTACAGGGATGGGGGGGGGGGTGACCCCTGGCCCCTCCAGAGGTTGTGGGGCTCCCAACTCCCATCAGCCCCCAGGCTGCGCAGCCTAGTGGTCAGGGGGAGATGGGAGTTGTAGTTCAACAGCATCTGGTGGGTGATAGATTGTCAGTTTTTCTGGACTGGAGTCATTGTCAGGCGCCCAAAGTGTTGTTTCTGTTGTTGTTATGGTTACGATTACATGCCTAGTTACCTCATTTCCTCTCCTCGGTTTTTGATCACAGTATATTAAAGCCCTGTGTATGTCATGGATTAAAACGGGCCTGGCTAAGCACTACCTGGTGTTGGACTTCAACTCCCATCAGCCCCTGCAGCCAGTTTGGCCAACAGCAGGGGCTGATGGGAGTTGGAGTCCAGCACCGCCTGGAGGGCCACACAGACTCCCTCATCTGTGGTCCAGGAGCAACACTTTGGGTTTAAGAGGGCCCAGGGCTTCCAGTTTCATGAATGGGAAGGAGACTGCTGAGTCTTAATCAACAAAACCAGTTGCATATTATTATTGTTATTATTATTGCAATTTGTATACTGCCCTCCTTCCGCAGACATCAGGGCAGTTCACAGCATAGAGGCCTGTAGTAGGAATTCCAGCCCTGTAGCCTGACTCCCGAGTCCTGCCTGGTTCATGTCTTTTTGCTCCTACATGGAGTTTAGGGGCAGAGCAACTGCTTCCATCATCATCATCATCATCATCATCATTATTTATTTGTTTATTTTGCTTTCAGATCAAAGTTTTACAGTCACATATCCAATATACAACATAAAAACAAGATTCCAAAGAATCTCCCAGACTTTCCTCCTCCTCTTTGTGGGTCCTATTGTTAGCCATTTCCTCCTGCATCTTTCACCATAATCCAAATCTTTTACATCTCTGTTATGTCCAAAATTCACCATTAAACTACAAGTGTTATTCCAGTCCTACTAACAGTTCCAACAGTTTACAATGGTTTTTAAGAGAAATTATAAATTTCCCCCATCCCTTATTATTCTTCCTGATTTCTGATTCTTCCAGTCATTTTTGCCAATTTGGCATAATCCACCAACTTAATCTGCCAATCCCTGGCATCTCCCATTAAATCAGGGACAGAGTACCTGTGACGCCCCAGAAGTTGCTGGACTCCAAGTCCCATCAGCCACTGTAGCCAACAGTGAGGGATGATGGGAGTTGTAGTCTAATATAACGGCAGATTCCAAAGTGCAGCGTCCCTTCATGGCCGTAACCACTCCCCCTTACAGCCACTCTCCTCCTAAGATGATACGACCTTCATATACAGTAATCGTTTAATTATGTGAACCGCCCTGATATCTATGGGTATAGGGCAGTATACAAATTTTAATTTTAATAATAATAATGCCATAATAATTAGGAATGCACTGTGACAGTTGGTGCAGCTCTCTGTGTTTTGCCTTTTGGCTAGATCTGCTATTTTACCTGTGCACATACCTGGGCAGATTATTGGGAGTGCTCCCATATAGAATCATAAAAATGTAGCGTTGAATGGACTCCCCCATGGTCATCTAGACCAGTGTTTCCCAACCTTGGGTCTCCAGCTGTTTTTGGACTACAACTCCCATCATCCCTTGCTAGCAAGACCCAATGGTCAGGGATGATGGGAATTGTAGTCCAACAGCAGCTGGAGACCCAAGGTTGGGAAACACTGATGTAGACCAACCCCCTGCAGAGCAGGGATCTCAAGCATCTGTGGCAGATGGCCCTCCAACCTCTGCTTTAAAAAGAACCTCTGAGGACGGAGAGTCCGCCACCTTCTTTCGGAGTGACTTAAATGGTGTGTTCTGTGAAGTTCCATTGTACATAAAAGAACTTGTAGCTTCTCTCGAACCCAAAGCTCCTTGTGTTTTCAGTCTTTGGAGCAGGCAGGGGCTAAAAGTTGCATTCTGGGGTCTCGCTTTGACATTTTCTTATATAGGGGCAGCCACCGTAAGGTCACTAACAAGCTGCCCTGGTCAGTTGACATGTTCTATGGCTTTCTAGATATTGCCATTTCTGATGTCAGAGTTGTTGTGCCCTTGACTTCTTCTGTGTTGGGACTGGCCTTCTTGTTTTAAAAGGTAAAGGGACCCCTGACTGTTAGGTCCAGTCGTGGACGACTCTGGGGTTGCGGCGCTCATCTCGCTTTATTGGCCGAGGGAGCCGGCGTACAGCTTCCGGGTCATGTGGCCAGCATGACAAAGCCGCTTCTGGCGAAGCAGAGCAGTGCACGGAAACGCCGTTTACCTTCCCGCTGAGCGGTACCTATTTATCTACTTGCACTTTGAGGTGCTTTCGAACTGCTAGGTTGGCAGGAGCAGGGACCAGGCAATGGGAGCTCACCCCGTCACAGGGATTCGAACCGCCGACCTTCTGATCGGCAAGCCCCAGGCTCTGTGGTTTAACCCACAGCGCCACCCTCTTCTTTCTTTTTGTCCTCTTCTTTCGTGTAGGGACTGGCCTTCCTGTTTTACGTAGAGGCAAATGACAACACAAGCCGGCTTCGCTGGAATGTCTGTGAAGCAAGATTCTCAGCCTATTTCTCTTTCCCCAAAGACACTATAAGATGGCGCTGGACTCCAAAACAGGTAAGACTCTGGCTGTGACAAGGATGGGGGAACTTTATCACCTCAAGGGCCACATTCCCTTTCAGGGGCCACATCCCAGTGGTGGGTGAAGCATACAATACCATTAAAACTGCCCCCCTGCATTCGAGCCGAAGAGGAAATAATCTGAATGGCACCGGTGAACTAATAATTCACCAATGACTGAAACAAGGATGCAAAGCCTGCATGGTCCTCCAGATATTTTGGTTGGACTACAACTCCCATCATTCCTCTCCTCTGGCTATGTTGGCTGGAGCGAATGGGAGCTGTAGTTTATTTGTGGAGGGCCACAGGTTCCTTCTCACTCCTACTGGAATGGGAAACAATTCAAGCTTTGGAATGCAACTTAGTAATAGTCATCTTTCTTCTTGGGTGATCACTCTTAGCCAAGCAAGATTGTTTTCCATGAACACGGTCTTAACGGTGTGTCCATAAGTGACCGTGGAGGCCAATTCTGGATCCACACGTCCTTCCACAGTGGGAACATAGGTTTCCGGGCAGGAGTTGATTACGGTGAGGGTTTGCCAAGCATGCCTTCCTCATAGCACATTTCTGCCTTTTGTCTTGAGTTCGAGTGTCTTCAAAGCCCATGATACCTTTGGTAAAGGCTGTTCTCCAATTGGAGCACTCGCAGGCCAGTGCTTCCCAGTTGTCAGTGTTTATACTACATTTTTTTAGATTTGCCTTGAGAGAGTCTTTAAACTGCTTTTGTTGACCGTCAGCATTGAGCTTCCATTTTTAAGTTTAGAATAGAGTAGTTGCTTTGGAAGACGATAATCTGAACATGACCAGTCCAACAAAGTTGTTGCTTTTGTATATAAAACACACAGTAGTTGTTTTTTGTATATAAAGCAAACAAAAAAAATTCCCAGGACTTAATGCAATATATTTTTTTCTACAAAAAATTGTTGTTCCTAAAGAATTAAATAAAAACTCCTATAAGGCAATTCCTTTGATTGGATCAATTTCTCTTGCTGGTAAAAGGATGCAAGCTTTTGGATTTCACAGATTAGTTTCATTGGGCTGAAGAGATTGGCAATTTAAATTCTCAGCTATATGAACAATAAAGGGTGCTATTAATACTACTACTACCAGCCTTTTAGAAGACATCTGAAGGAAGCCCTGTTCAGGGAAGCTTTTAATGTTTGACAATTTGACAGACTATGTTTGACAGACTATTTTAATATTTTGTTGGAAGCCACCCAGAGTGGTTGGGGAAACCCAGTCACATGGGCGGGGTATAAATAAATAATAAATTATTATTATTATTATTATTATTATTGTTGTTGTTATTGTTATTGTTATTATTATTATCACTAGTAAAGGTAAAGGGACCCATTAGGTCCTGTCGTGGTTGACTCTGGGGTTGCTGCGCTCATCTCGCTTTATTGGGCGAGGGAGCCGGCGTACAGCTTCCGGGTCATGTGGCCAGCATGACTAAGCCGCTTCTGGCAAACCAGAGCAGCACACGGAAACGCCGTTTACCTTCCCGCTGGAGCGGTACCTATTTATCTACTTGCACTTTGACGTGCTTTTGAACTGCTAGGTTGGCAGGAGCTGGGACCGAGCAAAGGGAGCTCACCCCGTCGTGGGGATTCAAACCACCGACCTTCTGATTGGCAAGTCCTAGGCTCTGTGATTTAGACCACAGCGCCACCCACGTCCCTATCACTACTAGTACTACTATTAATAAAATTTGTATACTGCCCTATACCTGTAGATCTCAGTTAACCTATGGAACTCTCTGTCACAGGAGGCAGGAATGGCCACCAATTTGGGTGGCTTTGAGAGGATTAGACAAATTGCTCTTGTATTCATGTCCTGCTTGAGGACTTGGCCAGTGTGAGAACAGGAGGCTGTACTAGATGGGCCACAGACCTGATCCAGCCAATAGGATATTACCTTGTTAAGAAGAAGAGATTCATTTTTTAAAAAAATCTTGTTGTTGTAGGTTGTGCTTCCATGAATGAGAGTGAGGAGATTTCCTTACACCTCAAGCTCTCCGAACCCGGAGCCTCACTTGACAGAACCAAAGAGAGCATTTCCACGTCTCATGTGCCGGAAGATGCATCTGTAGATCTTGCAGTTAACCCCATGGATCAGAGGAGGAGTGTATCCCAAGAGGGACTCTCAGCGGATGTCGGCGAATCGGAAAACGTGCAGACGCTTGGGAAGGCTGGCAGACGCAAGCTGCGCATCGGGGAAAGTGCAGAGCCTGTCTCCCATCGCCTTAGACGTCAAAGAATCTACAAGCCAGAGAAAACCCGCAAATGCATGCACTGCGGGAAGCACTTGGGCTGGAGGGCGAACCTTTCGGGTGAGAAAACCCAGGCGAGGGTGACATGCTCAAGCTGCGGAGAGCTGATGTGTCAGAGCACGCAGCTCCCAGTAACCAGGAAAATGCGTAAGAGGGAGAAAGCGCATCAGTGCACCGCCTGCAAGCAGGTCTTTGCGGGGAGCTCAGAACTGGCCGTGCATAAGAAAGTCCACCAAGCAGAAAAGCCGTACAAGTGCCTGGACTGCGAGAAGCGCTTTTGCTCCAAGGCGAACATGCTCCGGCACCACCAGATCCATACCGGACAGAAACCGTATCAGTGCTTAGTTTGCGGGAACACCTTCCGGCAGCAGGAGCAGCTCATTGCGCACGAGAGGACGCACACGGGCGAGACACCCTTCCACTGCGTGGTGTGCGGGAAAGACTTCAACCGGAAGTCAGTCTTCCTGACACATCAGAGAATCCACACGGGCGAGAGGCCGTACAAATGCTCCTTCTGCAACAAGCGGTTCATCCGCAGGGCCTACCACGCTATCCACGAGAGAATCCACGCCCGGGAGAAGCGCTACAAGTGCTCCGAATGCGGGCAGAGCTTTAACTGGAATTCGGAGTTCATCGAGCACTTGAGGACCCACACCGGAGGGAAGCCTTACAAGTGCCTGGGCTGCGAGAAGCGTTTCGGCTGGCACTCGGACCTTATCAGACACCAGAGAATCCACACGGGCGAACGGCCCTACAAGTGCGCCCACTGCCGGAGGGGCTTCGTCCAGAGGGCGCAGCTCCTCCTGCACGAGAGGACCCACACCGGCGAGAGGCCCTACAAGTGCTCCTACTGTGGGAAAAGCTTCAGCCGCAGCTCCGTCCTCATCAGGCACCTCCTGCTTCACACCGGGGAGAAGCCATACAACTGCCTGGACTGCGGAAAGAGCTTCTGCGAGAGGGCCCAGCTGGTTTCCCACGAGGTGACGCACGCCGAGGAGAAGCCCTACAAGTGCGCCGACTGCGGGAAAAGCTTCAGCTGGAAGTCGGCCTTCACTCGGCACCGGAGGATCCACACGGGAGAGAAACCCCACAAGTGCCCCGATTGCGGGAAGAGCTTCATTCGAACCACCCACCTTGCCACCCACTTAAGAACCCACGGGCGGGAGGCTGACAGCGATGCTTTAATCGGGGAGGACATTTTAAATGAAGGTGGCGGCTTAATGTAGAATGAAGAATCCCTGCGAGGAGCGGTGGCTGAGACACGAGGGCAGATAGGGGGGTGTCCCGCCAACCTCCCAACTACCCGACTTCCAGTCCAGGAGGTGGCAGCACCGTCTGTCAGCTTCCTCTTTATAGTCTCCATGTTTTCCAGGAAGAATTTGGCAGGGAAGATGGCAGGACAGAACTAGAATTAGTCGGCTCTGCCTGACATTGGCTGTCTGGCGCCACCTACTGTCAGGCTTCCACCAGGCTCAACAGTCACCTTCCACGACTGCATACAGACAGGTAGCCATCTCAATGTTCGAAGTTTTGGGCTGGCATAGCAGAACGCGACCCAAAAGCCCTCTGAACGAATCGTACCTCAGCCGCGAGTTCGGTAGTTGGCCTTGGCCAAGCGCCCAGTTTTAAGAGCCTTGATGTCCCCATCTAAACACTCGTGTGAAGAATTCTGGGAACTGTAGTTTGTTAAGGGTGATGAAAGACATTGGGAGACACACACACACACACACACACACCCGGCCGCCTATTTCCCTCACAGCGCTTACAATTCCCAGACCGATTTTCAGTCCTTCTTCCCAGGGAGTTGTAGCTTTCTGAGGGAGAATAGAGGGGATCTCCCAATACTCTTTACAGTTCCTGGGGTTCTTCAGGAGAAGCCATGGCTGTTTAAAGTGGTACAATGCTGCTTTAAGTGTATCGTGCAGGTGGGGCTGGCCTGAGAGAATTAATATCAGCGGTATGCATTTTGTATGGTGAGGGAGAATGAACCAGGGTTGGGGGGCAGAGAAGTATGGGGTGGCATGGCAAAAATTCATCGAAACCCAACAAGGAAACTCCGCACAAATCTTCAGGCCCAGAAGAGGAGCCGTTGATTCTGTTGCAGCAGACGGAGATTCACATCTAGTTCCCAAGATTTGGTCTTATGAGGCAAAGGCGCTAGTCCTCAACATAAGAATGTGATGTATACATCTCACTGTTATTATTTTGTTGGTTATGTTCTTCTGTTTCCTTGTGTCCAATGCAGTCTTTACTTCTCCTGAGTTCATCTCTTACATTGCTTGATAAAGCTAGTTGGTTTACCTCCAAGTTCTTTCCTTTCTCACTCTGCCCCATTAACGGGGCTGGGATACAAAGAACATGCAGGTTTTATGCTGAGTGTAAATGCCATGGACGTGTGCTTGGAGTGTATCTGACACACAGACAACTTTCTTCTTAGGATCAGGACCAAGGAGAATCTGCTGGTATATTTTATTAGTTGAACACAGATTTGCACAGCACTGATTGGCCAGTACTTGTGTCAGTCCTGAATTTTCAGAGTTGGGCTGTTGCACAGCATTGACTGTCACTCATGAAACCACGAACTCTCCCTTACTGGAACAGACTAAAAATCTGCTCATTTAATCTGGGAGAATTATTATTATTATTCAATCAAAACATTTCCAGTCAACTGATCTAACCATTGGATGAACTTAATGTTGCACCCCTAACTGAAACACACACAAACATTAAATAAAACAGATTATGTATTACAGCGTTCTTAAACCAAGGCGTGCTTTCCCATAGCAGCGGGGGAATCAATTTACAAATGGAACACACTCAACAGGAAGCGAAACGTGTTCTTATTCCAAGGCAAAGTTCACAAACCAAAACACCTACTTCTGGGTTTGTAGCATTCTTCATCCAAGTTGTTCATAAACTAAACTCTTCTTAAACCAAGGTACCACTGTATAAAAGTGTTTTAAAACAATCAAAAACAAAAGCAATCTCAGCAGCAAGGCAAGGCAGAAACTGAGAGCGTGTAACACAGGCAGGAATTCAACAGGGGCTGCAGTGATGGGTGTAAGCTTGCCTTTTGAATTTCTCCATACTGTGGTGCATCTGTTAAGAGACAGCTAGGGATATTAATACTACCTGCCAGGTTTCAATATAAACTTCCTTGACTGTGGAGAATCAGAACAAGATATGTGGTAAAGCTTGACGTATCTGAAATGAGAGCAGAGCGAAAGGAGGCTAGTAATGCCCACCTCAAATAAGAGCATCAGAATGCCAAATTATTCTCTGGCTGAGATTAAAAATTTGTGCCAGAGAAGAATTTCAAGATTAACTTGCCTTCCAGCTATTCGACACAGGGCAGATCTGAAGGGAAGGGATATACCGTATTTTTCGCTCTATAGGACGCACTTTTCCCCTCCAAAAATGAAGGGGAAATGTATGTGCGGCCTATGGAGCAAATGGAGAGCGAGATGGGTAGGTGAGCACTGACCCCTCTCGCTCTCCACCCTTCAGGGATAGCCGCCTGAAGCCTTTGGAGCGCAGCGGGAACTCGCGCTGCGCTCCAAAGGCTTCACAACCTTGCCGCCGCTCCTGGACCCGTTCTGGGGTTGGGGGAAGCTTGGGCCCTAGCCCGGCAAGCTCCGGGAGCAAAGGCGAGGTTGCGCGCACCTTGCTGCCGCTCCCGGACCCGTTCTGGGGGCTGGGGTCAGGGGAAGCTCAGGCTTCCCCCGCCCCAGCCCCGCGGCTAGAAAGGAAGCCGAGACAGTGAGTGGGATCCATCCCGCTCGCTGTCTTGGCTTCTTTGCTCTTTAGGGCTGGGGTGGGGGAAAATAATTTCCCCCCCTTTATTTCCCCCCAAAAAAACTAGGTGCGCCCTATGGAGCGAAAAATACGGTAGCTGAAGGAATGCCTGCTCTGGATGCAGAAAATCCCAAGTTCAAACATAGGCATCTCCAGTTTAGGTCTGGGAAGGAGCTGCTGCCAGTCAGTGTAGGCTATATTGAGCTAGATGGGCCAGTGGTCTGACTCTGTATAAGGCAGATTACTATGAAGCTTCCTATCTCCCCAAGAGTTCCTCTGGAACCACTCCTAGCCACACAAAATGGAAATTTATTATTGGCAGGTTTTATGTGGAGAGGAAATTTGGAATGGGGTGTTTGGTACAGGCGGGTAGACGCTTGAATTTTGATTTTCTTGGCGTTGTGGCTCTGAGCCAAGACTGTTCAGAGGCAAAGACCAAAAGCAGCATAGAGGGGGACTTGTTTCCTGGTCCTTCGCAGTGTCCCCGTCGCTGTAGGATCCTGCCCCATCCCCTGGGAACTGCTGCCATCAGCCTCCAAGGATTCTTCCATAACGCCTGAAGGACACTCCTTGCCCAAGTTGCTGCCCTTCCAAACCTCACCAGCTGCCACTGGCATAGCATGAGTTTCCCAGGTGCCGACACAGCCCCTAGATGTGGGGTTGCGACTCCCATAATCCCTGTAGTTCAGCAACAACTGGAAGGCCGTGGGCTAGTCCCCACAGCTACTGATAGTACAGTGGTACCTCGGGTTAAGAACTTAATTCGTTCCGGAGGTCCATTCTTAACTGAATCTGTTCTTAACCTGAGGTGCCACTTTAGCTAATGGGGTTTCCTGCTGCCGCTGCGCCGCCACCACACAATTTCTGTTCTCATCCTGAAGCAAAGTTCTTAACCCGAGGTACTATTTCTGAGTTAGCGGAGTCTGTAACCTAAGCATCTGTAACCTGAAGCGTCTGTAACCCAAGGTACCACTGTACTGAAGAGAACATCATGGGCTGAAGGACTGTTCTCCATTAATTTACAGCAAGTGTTAAATCGGTTTCATCCACAGATGGGACCTTGACTAAAAATGAGGCACCGAACACATCCCACCCAATGGTGGTTTCCCAAATTGTGGCTGGGTTTGGCGTTGTGCTTTTTAAGAGACCCAGGTTCAAATCCCCACCCCTCCCTCAGCTATGAAGCTCACTGGGTGACGTTTTGTGAGGTAAGTCACCCTCATCTACCTCGAAGGATTGTTGGAAGGATAAAATGGTGGGGGAGCCTTTAAATCGGAGCTTTCTAAACAGTGTGTCACGACATGTTAGTGTGCCAACTGCAATGTCAAGGTCTGTCACGCAAATGCTCCCGGGGGCTAGAAAAGGGTTAGTTTAACCTCTGGTTTGCTAGTAAAACTGAATTAAACGGGACCCCTGACCATTAGGTCCAGTCATGGCCGACTGGGGTTGCGGCACTCATCTCACTTTACAGGCCGAGGGAGCCAGTGTACAGCTTCCGGGTCATGTGGCCAGCATGACTAAGTCACTTCTGGCGAACCAGAGCAGCGCACGGAAACGCCGTTTACCTTCCCGCTGGAGCGGTACCTATTTATCTACTTACACTTTGACGTGCTTTCGAACTGCTAGGTTGGCAGGAGCAGGAACCAAGCAATGGGAGCTCATCCCGTTGCGGGGATTCGAACCACCTACCTTCTGATCGGCAAGTCAGTAAGAGCTGTTCGACAGTGGAATTTGCTGCCAAGGAGTGTGGTGGAGTCTCCTTCTTTGGAGGTCTTTAAGCAGAGGCTTGACAACCATGTGTCAGGAGTGCTCTGATGGTGTTTCCTGCTTGGCAGGGGGTTGGACTTGATGGCCCTTGTGGTCTCTTCCAACTCTATGATTCTATGAAGTCCTATGCTCTGTGGTTTAACCCACAGCGCCACCCGTGTCCCTAAAACTGAATTACTGTGTCACAAAATGATGCATGTCTAAAAAGTGTGTCACCAACATGAAAAGTTTGGAAAGCTCTGCTTTAAATTCTTTGGCAAAAGAAGTCTATAAACAGATTTATTCCAAGTTGGGGTGTTTGTATGTGTGTACATCTTATCTACATAGACCAAGAGTCTTGACTTAAGTAATATTTTTTTTAACCATTAGGACAGAGAAGCTCCCTCCAGATGGAGCTCCGACACCCATCAGGCACAGCCAGAAAGGTTAGAGATGCTGAGAGTTGTAGTCCGACGGTGTGGCAAGACAACCAGTGTGGAAACATCCTGCTTTCGCAAAGATCATTTTATTCAGCTTAAGAAATAAAGCGGAAAAAAGGCAGAAAGGTTTTCAAAACAAAGCATATTTGTATTCAAAGCAAAGCTAGAGATGAAGAGAGAGAGAAAGTGAACAATACCATTTTATAAAATAAATAAAAAATCTGCAAAAAGGGATTAAAAAGGGCCACGCACAGGCAGTTTGTTTGTTTGTTAGGGCTGTTCAGTAACGTCTCCCCTTTCTTGCTAGTAGCGTCCAATTTTTCAGGGGAAATTCATGGCCTTAAATAAACCCTAGAATGCAACACAGGAATCTGTGGCTCTCCAAACGTGGTCTACAATTCCTTTTATTCATGACCATTTTCCATGCAGGCCGGGGATGGGAACTGAGAGTTCAAAAACATACTGAAGGCTACAAGCTTCCTGTGTCTTGCATACACCAGTGAAGATTCTGGTGGTGCAGATATACATAGGGCTGGGGATCCTGTGGCCCTCCAGAGGTTGTGGGACTACAAATCCCATCACCCTCTGACTCATGGTGGCTGCAGGGCTGATGGGAGTTGGAGTCGAACATCCTCTGGAGGGTCACAGCTTCACCTCCTATATTGCTGGCAGGAATGAAATATGTGATTCTTCCTTCTGTGGTTATTTTTTTGGGTTAACCACACAACCCTTAGACAGCAGATTCCTGTATTTGGGATCTAGCACAGCGGTAAAGCGCCCCTGTCAGATGCCGCACTCCGAAGAGGCCTTTCCCGAATACCGGCATAGATTCTCCAGAGTTATGTGTTTATCTGAAATAAGTGACAGAAACATCACACACTGATGGGCATTACTTATTTGAAAGTGCACCTGTGCTTTCCTCTATAATCTTTTTCCAGTATCTGAAACACGTGGGTGCCAGACTTCAAAATCCACTCCCTGGCTTGAAAGCTCGTCACGTAAAGGGAGAATCCAACACTGAATTTCTACTTTCAAACGAGGCATCTGGGCCATGAGATAATGGTACCCACATCTGAAAAAGGGACTACTTCTGAACCAAGTAAATCTAAGTCAAGATTTGTTGAACCAGTGGTAGAGATCCCCACCCCCCAGCTGAGCAGCTCAGGAGTGGGGTGAAGGGGGGGGAATGACCCTTCCTGTGAGGCCTTCAATAGCCCTTTAGGGCCTTCTAAGGCCAAGATGAGGAAATGGCACCCTGCTGTTGGACTACAACACCCAGCATCCCTGGGTCACCCTTGTGGGGGCTGATGGGAGATGTAGTTCATCAACATCTGGAGAGCCAAAGATTGCCTCAGGAAGCACGGCAATGGTCAGAGATGACCGGAGTCCAACAAAATCTGGAGGGCACCAGGCTGGGGAAGATTGCTGAGGAGACTTATTTGCTGGAGAAACTCTTTGTCCCTTTCACAGAAACTCCCATGATTCTTTGGGCTGGCGCCCAATTGTCTAAAACCGGTGTGAGGAACTACAACTCCCACCGCCCCAGTAAGCATGGCCAGTAGCCAGGGGATTGTAGTTCAGCAACAGCCAAAGGTTCCTTGAACCTGGTATGAGGTGCTGACAGTCTCCCAAGGCAGAAATGGAAAAGATGGTTGTCCTCCTGGGTGTTGCTGGACTACAACTGCCAACATGCCCAGCTGCTCTGCAGGCTGGTGTTGATGGGAGATGGAGTCCAACACCATATTTAAGGCCAGAGGTTCCTCATCTCTGCTCTAAGGCCTTGTCTCCACAAAGAACGGAATGAGGTGGCAGAGTCCTGAAGTGTAAAATGGGGCTGTAACTCCTACTGAACCGCGTTTTAAAAAATGATTCCTCACTTAGAAAACTCCCTTGCAAGAAGTGGTCTGGGCTAGACTCTTCCCCTCCCCCTTATCTGCTAGCTTTCTCCTTTCAACCAAACATATCTGTGTGATTCAAAAGCGGGGCAGGAGTGGTGTCGGATCCTTTTCTGGATTCTACCGCCGCATCCTGCTACATCTCTAAACTAAAGTCCAATTCCGTGCCCATTCCAGCAGTTTGGAGAAGTTTGAAAAATGTATGTGAGACAGGATAAAAACGCCCCAGCAGCAAAAAGCCTACCCTCAGCGTGACAAAGAGGAGACAGTTCACAGACGTACATATATATATAGATATATAAATAAATAATATCACATACACCGCTAGTTGAGACTGCTACCCAAGCCAGATGCTAAACAAGACAAAAAATTGAATTCATTTCCTACAATCAAAACGTAATTCATCTAAAAAAGAAAGCCAGTTTTGCTTCTGTTCCTGGTCCATTCCTATTATGATGCCACGGTTCCAACCCATTTCTCAGGGTAAAATGGCCGGCATGGATTCAAATCCTTTGCCGTGTGCCAACACATGGACCGGCACCTCGGCCAGCTCAGATTGGCAGTCAGTGCTATTCCCATTCTCGACCCCAGCTTGTCCTGATGGGCAGTTCTTCATAAACTTATTCTGCGGAAAGCAAAGCCCGGGCGAAATTCATTTGCCAAATCCAAGCAACGTTGCAGTCCGGTTAGAGCTTGACAGCGAGGGAGTTATCTAGGCCAAGCCACAGCATGAATCAATGCTAAAATGGCTGCCCAATTGCCACGCCAAGCCCTCCTCACCAGATAAAAACAAAATGAGGCAAGGGTTGAGGGGGAGACTAATGGGGTAGGCCTTAAACCACGTCACCATCCCTCCTTCCTATGCGTAATCTCCCCCCCGCCCATGCTTTCCTCGCCCAGTGGTCTGAAAATGTCCATTGTTTTGCCACAAGGAGGGAACCGTTAGGCATTTGGGCCTGTTCTTGCACAGGCCTTTTCCTGCTTCCTGGGAGGCCGACGGAGAACATGGTGAACTGTTGCTAGGCAGCAGCCTCACACCTCTCTAGCGCCCCTTCCTTATCAAGCCCCCCTTCCTTACCAAGCCCAACATGGAGAAGGGAAGAAAAAAGAGGAGGAGGAAAGAGAAGGAAGCAGTTAGCCCAAAATGGGGGAGGGCGCCCCATCCTTTTCACAGCCATGTTTGGAGAAGGCAACCGTGTCCACTGGCTCTTCCTTCAGTGCCCAGACCAGAGTTCACCCTCAGCTGTGGCACAGTTCTTTGACGCCATCCTTTCACCTGAAAGAGGGTGCAAGAGGTCACCGGCCAAGAGGAAAGGAAAAAACGCTTCTCATATCTTCGCCTCACTTCTGTCTTCTCCTCCTTCTCCTTCTGCTGCCTCTAGGTAGGCCTCTCCGGAGGCTTGTGCGAGGTCGGCCATCAGGCCCAGGTTGACGCACTCGGGGCATTTCTCTGGGCTCTCGGCGGCCGACGAGAAGATCTTCCCGCAGTCCGCGCATATGAAAGAGTTCAGGCCCAGGTGGCAACGCTGGTGCCGGATGAGGGCCGCCTTGGCCTTGAAGCAGCTCCCGCACTCGGGGCAGACGTAGGGCTTCTCGCTGGTGTGCGTCCGCTCGTGGGCGATGAGCTGGGAGCTCTCGCGGAAGCACTTCCCGCAGCCCAGGCACATGTAGGGCTTCTCGCCGGTGTGGGAGCGCTCGTGCGCCACCAGGCTGGAGCGCTGGATGAAGCCCTTGCCGCACTGCAGGCAGATGTAGGGCTTCTCCCCGGTGTGGGTCCGCTCGTGCTTGCTGAGGCTGGAGCGCACGCTGAAGCTCTTCTCGCAGTAGAGGCACTGGTAGGGCTTCTCGCCCGTGTGGGTCCGCTCGTGGGCGACGAGCTCCGAGGTCCAGTTGAAGCCCTTGCCGCACTCCAGGCACTTGTGGGGCTTCTCGCCCGTGTGGGTCCGGATGTGGGCCATGAGGTGCGAGTTCTGGCTGAAGCTCTTCCCGCACTCGGAGCAGGTGTAGGGCTTCTCGCCGGTGTGGATGCTCTGGTGGCGGATGAGGTCGGCGCTCAGGCTGAAGCCCTTGCCGCACTCCAGGCACTTGTAGGGCTTCTCGCCCCGGTGGCTCTTCTCGTGCAGAACCAGCGTGGCCTTCTGGCTGAAGCTCTTCCCGCACTCCAGGCAGGTGTAGGGCTTCTCCCCGGTGTGGCTGCGCTCGTGGATAATGAGGCTGGAGCGCTGGTTGTAGCTCTTCTCGCACAGGAGGCACTTGTAGGGCTTCTCGCCGGTGTGGGTCCGCTCGTGCAGCTGCAGGTGGGAGCTCTGGCTGAAGCGCTTGTCGCAGTGGGAGCACTTGAAGGGCTTCTCGCCCGTGTGCGTCCGCCCGTGCGTGTTCAGCGTCGACCGCTTGCCAAAGCTCTTCCCGCACTCGTTGCACTTGTAGGGCTTCTCGGCCGGCGGGGGTTTCGGGGCACCCGGGCTCAGGCCCACCACTCCATAGCCCTTCGAGACCTCTGGGAGACCCTTCTTCTGCAAGAAGCTCTGCTGCACGGCGAACTCGCTGAAGTCGAAGAAGCCCCTGCCGAAAGGGATGGAAATTGGTCCCCGGCTGTCCAGAGAGTGGCCCTCGGATGCTCCAGCCTGGCCGTCCCCCCGGGGGAAGCTGACCTCGTCTCCCCCCCACATCATCCGGTTCAGCTGCAGCCGCTCCGAGCTCCCCAGAGAAGGCTCCCCTTCCTTGCTGTGGCCTAACCAGCCGGCTGCAGGGACGAGAGCGTCAAGACAGGGAGAGAATTCATCAAAAGGAGTAGCAGCAGCAGATTTGGCTAAGCAAAGGTAGATATTATTGCAGGCGCCGTTTGGAAAGCAAGGTCCTAGTCCTCATGGGTTGTATTTCAGACCCACTGAAATCTACGAAAGCGGCTAAGTATGAGGTCCACTCATTTCAGCAGATCTACTCCTGCTGCAAAGATAGAACTGAAATCAAGCCGGCAACTTAAATTAAATTACCTAGTGCCGGCCAGTCCATTAGGCTACTCCATCGCAGCTGCTGAGGAAGCCTGACTGCATTTGGCCATCCTTGAACTGGCATCAACTAGCAGCCAATCCATCAGGCTACCTGAACTCTCGTTCAGGTCGGACACTGAGGTCCAGCTCCGAGGGTCTTCTGGCGGTTCCCTCCCTGTGAGAAGTGAGGCTACAGGGAACCAGGCACAGGGCCTTCTCAGTAGTGGCACCTGCCCTGTCGAATGCCCCCTCCCCATGGATGTCAAGGAGATAAACAACTATCTCACTTTTAGAAGGCAGCCCTGTTTAGGGAAGTTTTTAATGTTTGATTGTGTTTTTAATATTCTGTTGGGAGCCGCCCACAGTGGCTGGGGAAACCCAGCTGGATGGCTGGGGTATAAATAGTAATTATCCATCTGAGCTAGTCATTATAAGAACTGCAGCTTCAAGGAATGGGTGCAGTTGCTTTTTCCCTTCCCCCCTCCCCATCACTTTTTCCACATGCATTGCGTTTTTCGGATTGAGGGCCGACCCTCTTACAACTGATCTTTCCAAGTCACTCTTGAGCATTTTCGACTAAAGAGTGGAGCAAAAATGCTTCAAATAAAAGAGGAAGCAAACTAGGCAGCTCACTGCAAAAAGCTAAGAAGCTAAGGGGCATGCATTTAAAGGGCACCCACCCTGGGACCCTTGTTCCCCCTTCAGAGCTAAAAATCCCCAAACCCTTAACAAACAAAGGTCATTCTGCCCAACACAGAGTGGAAGAGGCAGACCTTTGAGTCTCAGCATCATCTCCTGGAAGGCAGGGCTGTTCTGACACAGATCACCGTATTTCCGTTTGAGCTCCTCAAGTCTCTGCACCAGAGTGTCCTCTTCTTCCCTGAGGATTATGAGGCAGTGGGAGAGAGGGGTGGGGGGATACGTAAACAGAAAATGAACCACGTAAATAGCTTTAAGTTTGAACAGCAAAAAAAGACTCTACATTAATAGAAAGCCTCCTTAATGCACAAGAGGTCCTGGGTTCGTATCCCTGTCAGGACCTTCAGCACAAAATACCCCAGAGAAGTGTTTTATTTTTCTGTTCCTTGCAGGAAAGATGGGCAACAGGGGTAAGGCTGGACTTTCACTCGCCCCAGCCAGCATGGCCAGAGATGGTTGCAAACTGGGATTCCAGCAACATCTGGAAGGTCGTTCTTATCTTACGACTCAACCATGATTTCCCAGGCCCCAACACCCTCTGCTGGCTCTTAATGGACATGGCTATTGCAGGCCCATTAATTTCACTTCCCAGGATTCTTTGGGGGAAGCTGTGACTGTGTATATTGGCACAATACTGCTTTGAATGTATGGTACGGATGAGGCGTCAGATGTACACAAGTTTGAGGATCCCCTCCCCCACCTCTGGGAAAAAAAGCCCGAAAGCAGGTGAATTCTTACCTGATTTCAATGCTTCCCGAATCCTACAAAGGCAAAGTGTTGGCGGAGGGGGAGAGAAGGAGAGAGAGAGGGGGGGGGGAAGAGAGAGAGAGAGAGAGAGAGAGAGAGAGAGAGAGAGAGAGAGAGAGAGAAGGCACAAACCATGAGCTATACAGGGAAAAATTGTTCATTTTCTTACAAAAAATGAGAGCCCAGCAGGAGCAACAGGCAGCAGGTTGTTGGCCTCTGTCCCAAGCGGCAATGGAGTACCAAAGTGACCTTCCCGGGACACAAACCTGTATGGAGGTTCTGGGTGAAAATTTTAGATTGTTTTTAATGTTCGTTTGGAAAAAGGAGCTAATAAAAATGGACAACAGCTGTGGAACTCGCTGACACTGGATAATAACTGGACAGTTACTGCAGTAGTAAGACATTTTCTTTCTCCTTTTTAAAATATATAGATAATAAATATATAGATATTAAAGAGGTTGAGAAAGTGCCGGGGGCACCAGTCACAAAATGGCCGCCGAAGTGGCATGGTGTAACACTGATGAGCAAAAAAAAGAAACAGGACCCCAAGATGATGTGGGCATGCCCCCCAATCAATGGGGGAAGAGGCACCCACATCAACCCCCGCCAGTCAGAGGGAGAAGCTCTTTGCACCTCTCCCCTGTTCAGCGCAGAAGGGAAGGAGCCCGGTCCTCTCATCCAATGAAATGTGGGCACGTTTAAGAGGGATTTTTTCATTTAGGAGAAGCTGAGGCAGTGCAACAGGAATTTGGCAAGAAGAGCAAAGCGTCTCCTGTACATTGTGGATTTTTCAAGGGATATTTACAAAGGCCTTTTGCAGGTGCCACTGCTGGAGGTACTGGCAGGCAGGCTGGCATCCTTGGGCAGTATGCTGGCAATCCCTGCAATTTATGATAGCCGGCTTGGCTCCGTGTTTTGGGTCAATAAGGAATCTGCCCACCCGTGTCAACTATTGAGTCTGCTTACCCTACACTGAACTCCACCCCCCAAAAACCCTTACCACTATCTCCTCACTGCTGTTTCCTTCTTCTCCATCCTCTTCCTTCTTCTCTTTCCTCAGGTCCATCGCTTCGGAATCCGGCAACACCTTCCAAGGAATAAAATTACTAAGATCAACAGAAACCAACAGCCGCTGCTTCCTCCTTTTGAGTATTTCCTTTTTAAAGAAATGTGCAGCTCCAGTTACTATGAAGATTAAGAATTCGTGTGGCCAGACACTCTCCTAGCGTCTCTCTTCAAGTTTCATCCCAACCTAGCCACAAAATCTATCCACATTTTCAGCCACTTCAGCTGTGATATACAGTTGCACCTTGGATCCCGAATGCCATGGTACTCGGACGTTGTGGCTCCCAAACTCCGCAAACCCGGAAGTGAGTGTTCCGGTTTGTGAACGTTCTTTGGAAGTCAAACGTCTGGCGGGGCTTCCAATTGGCTGCAGGAGCTTCCTGCTTTGGTTTCTGAACGTTTTGGAAGTCAAACGGATTTCCAGATCGGATTCCATTCGACTTCCAAGGTATGACTGTATACATGTTGGTACTAACACGTAAGACCCTCATACAGCTCAGGACCACTTTACTTGGGAGACTGCCTTATCCCTTTTACAGCCAAGTAGAGCATGCTGCAGTCTGCAGGAATGTTTTTATCCTAAAATTCCCAAAGGAGTAACCTGGCACAGGGCTTTTAGCGTGGCAACCCCTGTTCTGTGGAACAGCACTCTGGTCAAGATACAACAAGCACCCACCTCCTGGAAGAGATCAAATCTCATTTTGGTTCTAACAGTCTTTCCCGGCTGACTAAATGGGTCTTCACCATGAGCGGCCACTTGTTAGGGCTTTAAGTTTAAAAAGCACTCATTGTATTCTCTTCCACGCAAATGGCCTTGGGATCCTGGTTTAGCAGATTAAAAATTATTGTGCCATCAAACTGATGGCCCATAGCAGTGATATGTGTAGAAGCCTTAACAGGCTTATTCCTGCAGCCGCTTGCCAGTTGCCAAGCCCAATTCAAGGCGTCAACACTGACAAACAAAAATCCCAAACTCCCAGCCCCCTCTCCCCAGTGGACACTTGAAAATTGCTGGTGGTCTTGAAAGGACTACTAAATAATTTTTCCTCCTTTATTTCCAGGAAAATATTTCTGCCTGCATTTCCAGGAAAATTTAGCCACAACCCTAAAGAAATACCACCCCTCCGGCTGATCAGTACCTCATTGCTGTTTCCGAATTCCTCTTCCGTAGCATCCACGATCATCAGTTCGTCGCTGCTGCTGTCCCCTTTAACCTTCTCGCTTTTGATATCTAACTGATCACTGAGACTCTCCTGTAATTTCTCATGCTGAAAGTGGGGGGTGGGAAGGAGAAAGAATGAAACCCTTAGGATCTGATTTGGAATAACATTCCTGATCACCACGGCAGTTTCTGTGGTTTAAAAAGGCTTCAGCAAGCAACAGCAGTAGGGTCATCATGGAGTGTTCCCTTATGAATCCGGCTTACATTATTCTGTCTGCCATTTGTGTAAGTGTAGGTCACAGGCTCCACCTTCTCTGACAGAAACCATGGTTTACTGGGCACGTGGCTGAATTACTAGTTAGAAATCAGTCCTGGTTTCATAACTGGGGATTAAATCAGTTTCCTGGTATGGGTGTAACAGGAAACCATGGTTTAAACAATCCACAGGCCAGCACCTCAACTCGATGTACATGTACCTCAGCATCTTGCAGTAGATGTACTTTGAGTAGTTTGGAAATCAGACACAAGCTGGCTGATAAGCCCAGAAAAATGGTCCACTGTCTGAAACAAACCACCAGGTAGAACCACTCACACCTCAGACCAGTTTTATGGGAATTTTTCTTTCTTTTTACAGTATTGTTACATTTAACAGCCTACACAAGGGATGCGGAACCTTGCAGATGTGGCTAGGCTAGGTTTTATCTCCTACTTCACAGATGTGGAATCTGTTGCCCTTCAGACTTTCCTGGACTACAAGTCCCATCATCCATGGCTGTGCTGGTTGGGTGGCTGATAGGATTCAGAGTCCAACAGCATCCGAAGGGCCTATAGGCATCGTTTACTGGTTTAACTGGTTGTTAGGCTTATGTTCCGATTTCTAAAGTTCCTTCTATACTGCAAGAGTTGATAATTCTTCTGCAAGAATTCTGATGAAACAGTTTGCTGCCCTCAGACCAAATAATTTTAGCACCGACTAATAAAACGACATCAAATGCAAACAACTGCTATTTTTATAAAGCGTATCTGGACAGAAGTTACGTGGACGCATTATCAAATCCTAAATTACACAAGAACGTGCTTGGCTCACATCTGAGCATGCCAAAAATATCAACGCTAAAAATAGCATCCACTGCAAAGACAAGTAATCTAGGCTTTCTTTCTAAAGGAGGAGGTGAGACATAACTGCCTTGGTTCAAGATGGGGAAGTGGTGGAGAACCAGTCTGGTATGGCCGTCTGGGTTGCCTCTGAAGGATGTCACAAATAGGAATACAGTGGTGCCTCGCAAGACGAAAAGAATCCGTCCCGCGAGTCTCTTCATCTTGCGGTTTTTTCGTCTTGCGAAGCAAGCGGCTTAGCGCTATTAGCGGCTTATCGGATCAGCTGATAAGCGGCTTATCGGATCAGCTGTTAAGCGGCTTAGCGGATCAGCTGTTAAGCAGCTTAGCGGATCAGCTGTTAAGCAGCTTAGCGGATCAGCTGTTTAGCGGCTTAGCGGATCAGCTGATAAGCAGCTTAGCGGATCAGCTGTTAAGCGGCTTAGCGGACCAGCTGTTAAGCAGCTTAGCGGATCAGCTGTTTAGCGGCTTAGTGGATCAGCTGTTAAGCGGCTTAGTGGCTTGGGGAAAAGGGGGGGGAACCCGCAGGAACTCGCAAGACATTTTCGTCTTGCAAAGCAAGCCCAGAGGAAATTCATTTTGCGAAGCACCTCCAAAACGGAAAACCCTTTCGTCTAGCGGGTTTTCCGTCTTGCGAGGCATTCGTCTTGCGGGGCACCACTGTATACCTTGCATTTCCATTCCAAGAAGTTGAATTGTGCCTAACTGGGGTGAGGAAAACCAGCTACAGGTCCTTTCCCAGTTATCTCTGGAACCAGCATGCATTGGTGCAAATAAGTGTTTGAAATTCTCCAGGCGCATTTTGCATGTGGTTATTGGCCACTTGAAACCGAGTAAGGATTCCCGGTTGCCAGGATGGCGCCTGATGTCTCCACCATCTGGAGGTGCATGCCTGGGGATCGTTGGATCTTGACCGTTTTCACATCCTGTAGAATTATATCTGCTATATTCTATCTGCACAGTTGGAATGAAGTTCAGGAACGCAAATGTTGCTTTGAAAAATACAACTGTTGAACCGCCTGGCCCAGAAATGGCACCTAGGCGTTCCGCTTTGGCAACTGTAACCCTGGTTTTTAAGGAGCCGTTTGACGCCTACCTTATATATTTGAGTTTTCTAATGTGGCAAGACCACCTGGAAGAATTCTACCCTTATGATTTCTATATCATATATCCATATATAACCATATATCCTAATGATGATTTTTGTATATCCATGTATCCTAATGAGGTTTGAATCGCTAAGGCTTCAGCAGAACTAAAGTGCTTAGATCTTAAAAATCCAAAAGTTGCCCTCTGCCCCATTTCTCTCTCTGCCCTGCTATTGTGCTTGAAGGAAACAACAAATCTGATGTTTTGGCATTTTTCTATAGGGATCTTTCTCCAGACAGCTTCTCAGGCTCACAAGATGGGGCTGAGTTAGGTAAAGGTAAAGAGACCCCTGACCATTAGGTCCAGTCGTGACCGACTCTGAGATAGGGAACAGGAAAAAACATGCAATGTTCTAAGTCAATAACAGATTGTGGGGGTTATTCAGACTTCAACAGTCGAATAGGTTTCTTTTCCTCTTTATTGCTGAAAATTATGGTAAAGGGCAAATTGACGCACCATCAGAGGAAAGCAGAAGTATTCTTTACATGGGCAGAGGAAGTGCTTGTGCATGCTCATTGGTTTGATTTTTGCTGCAACATACGAATATGTCATGGTTTATGCTGTTTGTACTCAGGCATAAAACCCCAATTCACAGGGGTTTCGACACCCAGACTCTGGAAACGATTCCACTGGGTCTTTATTGCTCAGCAATAAACTTTGCCTTCTTTTTCTCCACTGCTGTGTCTGTCGATTCTTGGACACAATTTGAGTGGGCCACAGGTATTTCATATATACTTGCAACACTAACACTGGTGCAGAGGTGGGGATATTTCCCCCAGTTACAGAAAGCTGCCTCATACTGAAGGAATGGGTTTCTGTGTAGTAAGTTTAAAAACTGACTCAATCCCTCCCCCCTTTTGTTCTTTCAAAAGAGAGCACGTAAAACTTGAACTGTTGACCAAAACCATAATAAGGACACAACTGCATAAACAGTTCTCTCCTTTATCAGTCACAGCAAGGGATGGCCTTGGCTCTCCAGGGGAACAAAGAAAACACGTCAGAACTTTATCTTATGTGCTGAACACAAAATATGTGCAAGACCAATGTCCGGGGAAAACGCCAAAAGCCTGTTCCCGGAGATTATGATGTCTTCCCAGATAAGAGTAGGAAAAGGAAGATCCTTTTATGGTCAGAAGTACAGGAAGGAAGATCCTTTTATGGTTGAGAGTACCAGAGCAGGAACATATGTGATGTCAACCTGCGTATACAAGTTGACGTGGCTGGGGAAGGGGGAGAGGATGCCTGGAGGATATATATACTGCATGAAACTTCTCATTTCTTTGTACTTGCTGTGGACTCACCACCCAAGTGCCTTCTGCTATCCGGAGAGCAGAATAAACTCTTTCTTTGAACCAACCTCGGTGTCATTTTGACTTCCTTCCTCCTGTCCAGGAGCAACACAGACCCAATCGGTGAATTCCAATAAGGCTACAATACCGAATCAGGACACTGGTCCAGCCACCTCAGGCCGGGAACATTCCCAATTCTTTTTGGAGATGTTGAGGATTGAACCCAGGAACGTACAAGAGATGTTCTGCCAATTAAACTACACCCCCTCCTCATAAAGGCTTTCAGATCTTTTTCTTGCCTTTTGGCACCCTAACATCACAGAGAAAATCTCCTAATTTTTTGTGTGCAGCACGCCAAGGGCATACGGAGCCCTAGAAAAACAGGAGAGGATGTTCCTAACCTTTAGCTCCTCAGTGGCAGCTGATGCTTCAACTTTCTCTTCAGTCAGCATCTTCTTGCTGTCCGCTGGCTTCTCAGGCTGAGCTTCGCGGTCTCTTCTCTTTTGCTTAAGGAGCGTGAGGCGTTCCTTCGGCACCACCTGAAGAAAGAGAAACGTTACCTGCTTGCTGATTTGCTTCAAGATGCCAGGAACTGAACCTGGACGTTTCTACCTTTGAAACATTTGCTCTGTGCTATGGCTTCTTCCCAACTGATTAAAGGCCACAAATTACGTGGCAAGGACTTAAATCATGGGTAGGCAAACTAAGACCCAGGGGCCGCATCCGGCCCAATCGCCTTCTCAATCTGGCCCGCAGATGGTCCGGGAATCAGCGTGTAGAATGAGTAGAATGTGTGCTTTTATTTAAAATGCATCTCTGGGTTATTTGTGGGGCATAGAAATCCGTTCATTTTTTTTTTCCTTTTCAAAATATAGTCCGGCCCCCCCAAGGTCTGAGGGACAGTGGCTGAAAAAGTTTGCTGACCTGTGGCTTAAATCATGCGCATGTATTAAAAGCCACTAGGAGATCTTTCATCTTTATAGAGGGGAATACTAACCTTTTCTTTCCTATAACTGTACAGTGGTACCTTGGGTTACATACGCTTCAGGTTACATACGCTTCAGGTTACACACTCCGCTAACCCAGAAATAGTGCTTCAGGTAAAGAACTTTGCTTCAGGATAAGAACAGAAATTGTGCTCCGGTGGTGCGGCAGCAGGAGGCCCCATTAGCTAAAGTGGTGCTTCAGCTTAAGAAAAGTTTCAGGTTAAGTACGGACCTCCGGAACGAATTAAGTACTTAACCCATGGTACCACTGTAATAGACTGAGTGGTGCATTTCTAATAATCTCAAGAACTTATTTCCAAAATAAGTTCACCTCTGGCATCCTACTACCACCCTTACTGTCTGTATGCTCATATATATCTTTTATGTGAACCATCCTGAGACCTCTGGGTATAGGGCGGTATATACCGTAAACTCAATTAATAATAATAATAAAAACAAGGCCAACCCCCCCAGAGTCCATTTTCAATATCAAACACTATTTTATGTGCAATGTAGCCATCTCTCTATTGATGTTTATTTTTATTATTTTACTCCATTTTTTATTTTTATAACGTCGTAAGCCGCAGTGGTATGTTTTTATGATACAATGGTATATAATATTTTTTATAAAGAAAATAATAAACTGGGGTGGGAGGAAGCTGACAGTTATCCCTTCCTTCCTCCGAAAAGGTCAGGGACCATTCTGTCCTCACCCATTCTCTCCCCACAACCACCATGCAGTTTTGACCTGTTCAGAACTTAAGCACTACAGAAAAGAAGATAAAATGAGGCTAACGGCATAAAAGCCGTACAAAAATAAAAGTATTGTTATGAATATTACTACAAATCTAAAATACTGATTTGAAGCAGAGTTGAGAAATTAAATCATAATTACCAGAATCAGCAAAGCTAGAATTGTACAAGGAAAAGGGATGAGAGATGCTGAAACGATGGGATATTTGTAGCCATTTTTTTCTTTGGGAGGAGACTCCCCCCCCCCCCGCGCCATTATCAAAGAAAAGCAAGATTACATTCCACAGATATCCAACCACATGAAAGGATTTGATAAATCGTATGCCCAAAATACATGCATTGCAACTTCTGCAACAATTTTGATTCAACATAGCTTACTATCATTAAAGCAAAACCATTTCAGCAACATCTAATAAAACTATATCAAACAGCAAACAACTGCTGTTTTTAAAAAGTGTATCCGGATAGAAGTTATGTAAGACATATTACCAAAACCAAGAATGTGCTTGGCTCACATCTGGGCATACTAAAAGCATCAATGCTAAAAACAGCATTTGCTGTGAACACAACTTGTTTGACTAATCTAGAAGATTGATTAAGTTGGACCAATTCAAAGTTTTATTTTAATAACAGGAGACGTTAAACGCAGTGTTTCAAGATAACGAACAGGGAGTAGTGATGTACTGGTCTGGTACACGGGTCTGGCCAGTCTCCAAAGGACATTACAAAAATAGAAACATGTATTTTATTCCTGTTTTAATAAATTTAATTGTACTTCATTGAGATAAGGCCCAACCCTTGCTGCATTTGAAAATATTATTATCATCATTTAATTTCTATACCACTTAATATATTAAAAATATCTCTAAGTGGTATACAGAAAACTGAAACAACAACAACTTAAATAAAATATTGCAAAATATAGTTACATATAAAAAAAGTTACCTTAATACAAAGTTACTATTTATATCTCAATTCATTTTCCTTCTGACATACCAGGTTATCTCCCAGGGTCCAAAAAGGCCCTCAGCTTACCCACAAAAGCCTCAACTTGCTTTTTATGGGCCCAAGGTGGATGGTACTTCCTCAGGCATTATTAATACTTACTATTAGCTTCACTCATAAAAACAGCTCAAAGCAAATTACAGACACACAAAAAGAAATATTAAAAAAAATTACAATAAACACAGTCAATAAAAAATGAAAGCACACCCTCTGTACAATTCCCCAAACTGGGAGCCACCATGAAAAGGCCTGTTTCTTGTGTTTCCATCCTGCAGATTTCTCACATGGATGTTGATCGCAGGGTTTGCAGGAAGGTTCAAATGGAGAGAGGTAGTCCTCAAAGTCTTCTCTTCTTTGGTGATAACTCGTAGCCAAGTAAGATTGTCTTCCATGAATACGGCTTTAACAGTGAATCTGTAAGTGACTGTGGAGGCCAATTGTAGATCCACACATTCTTCACAGTGGGGACAAAGGTGGAGAGCCACAGGTTCCTTCTCACTCCTACTGGAATGGAAAACAATTAAAGCTTTGGAATGCAACTTGGTAATAGTCGTCTTTCTTCTTGGGTGGTCACTCTTAGCCAAGCAAGATTGTCTTCCATGAACAAGGTCTTAACAGTGGGTCCATAAGTGACTCTGGAGGCCAATTCTGGATCCACACGTCCTTCCACAGTGGGGACAAAGGTTTCCGGGTGGGAGTTGATCACCGTGTGGATTTGCCAAGCGCGCCTTCTTCTTAGCACGTTTCTCCCTTTCGTCTTGAGTTCAAGCATCTTCAAAGTCCATGACACCTTTGGTAAAGGCTGTTCTCCAACTGGAACGCTCGCAGGCCAGTGTTTCCCAGTTGTCGGTGTTTATACTACATTTTTAAAGACTTGTCTTCAGAGAGTGTTTGAATCTCTTTTGTTGACCACCAGCATTACGCTTTCCAGTTTTAAGTTCGGAATAGAGTACTTGCTTTGGAAGACGATCATCAGGCATCCGCTCAACATGACCGGTCCAAAGTTGACACTGAAGAATCATTGCTTCGACACTGGTGATCTTTGCTTCTTCCAGTACACTGGCATTAGTTCGCCTGTCTTCCAAGGGATGTGCAAAAATTTTCCGGAGACACCGTTGATGGAATCTTTCGAGGAGTTGGAGATGGTGTTTATAAGTGGTCCATGTTTCATAAGCGTACAGTAAGGTTGGTAGTACAATAGCTTTGTAAACAAGCATTTTGGTTCCCTGGGAATGTCTCGGTCGAGGTACTGGGATCCTGATCCACATAAGGCTTTATGGGTCAAAACCAGCACTTTGAAACTAACTGGTAGCCAGTACAGTTGGGCCAGGATTGGCATTGTGTGCCCAGACCAACTTGCAACCTGGCTGCCAGGTTCTGCACCAGCCGCAGTTTGTGAACCACCAAGAAACATTTAAACATTTCAGCGTAGTATAGCATCAAAATGATTTTAGTTACTGGTATTTATTTGCAAAGTGTGTCCAGATATTTTTTTTTCAAAATGCGAGCAACAGCATCGAGTGATCGATGCTGCAAGCTCACGACTCATTGAGTCTGTATGCATACTTAAGGTACAAGGCTCATTTATACTTCATGTTGCTATGTGGATTCATTGTTTTACAGTTTCTAAGTGTCGCACGATTACATTATAAAGTAAAAGTAAAGGTAAAGGTACCCCTGCCTGTACGGGCCAGTCGTGTCCGACTCTAGGGTTGTGCGCTCATCTCACTTAAGAGACCGGGAGCCAGCGCTGTTCGCAGACACTTCCGGGTCACGTGGCCAGCGTAACAAAGCTGCTCTGGCAAGCCAGCACCAGCGCAGCACACGGAAACGCCGTTTACCTTCCCGCTATAAAGCGGTACCTATTTATCTACTTGCACTTGGGGGTGCTTTCGAACTGCTAGGTGGGCAGGAGCTGGGACCGAACGCCGGGAGCTCACCCCGCCGCCGGGAGCTCACTCAAACCGCCGACCATGCGATCGGCAAGTCCTAGGCACTGAGGTTTTACCCACAGCGCCACCCGCGTCCCTCTACATTATAAAGTACAGTAGTTTTATTCGACGTTATAAATCAAGCGCTGCAAGGTGTTGTTTCTTTTTGCTTTCCAAAGTAAGGTCAAAGGTAAAGGGACCCCTAACCATTAGGTCTAGTCATGACTGACTCTGGGGTTGCGGCACTCATCTCGCTTTATTGGCCGAGGGAGCTGGCGTACAGCTTTCAGGTCATGTGGCCAGCAGGACTAAGCTGCTTCTGGCGAACCAGAGCAGCGCACGGAAACGCTGTTTACCTTCCCGCTGGAGCGGTACCTATTTATCTACTTGCACTTTCATGAGCTTTCAAACTGCTAGGTTGGCAGGAGCATGGACTGAGCAATGGGAGCTCACCCCATCGCGGGGATTCAAAGTGCCGACCTTCTGATCAGCAAGTCCTAGGCTCTGTGGTTTAACCCACAGCGCCACCCGTGTCCCTTTGCTTTGCAAAGTACCGTATTTTTCGTCCTATAGGACGCACCAGCCCATAGGACGCACCTCGTTTTTTGGGGTGGGGAATGAATAAAAAAAAAATTATTTCCCCCCTCCAAGCCTTGCACATGCCTGCCCGAAGCACGGGGCACCCTCCGGAGGGCTCCGCGTGCTTCGGGCGGCAGGCTGCCACCCCAAGCCTCGCGCGCCCGGCGGGAGCTCCTGCCGGGCACGCGAGGCTTGCAGACACTCGCCCGAAGCACGGGGAGCCCTCCGGAGGGCTCCCTGTGCTTCGGGCAACAGGCTGCCGCCCGAAGCCTCGCGCGCCTGGTGGGAGCTCCTGCCGGGCGTGCAAGGCTTGCAGACACTCGCCCGAAGCACGGGGAGCCCTCCGGAGGGCTCCGCGTGCTTCGGGCAACAGGCTGCCGCCCCAAGCCTTGCGCGCCTGGTGGGAGCTCCTGCTGGGCGCGCAGGGTTGCAGTCACTCGCCCGAAGCACGGGGCACCCTCCGGAGGGCTCCGCGTGCTTCAGGCAACAGGCTGCCACCCCAAGCCTCGCGCGCCTGGCGGGAGCTCCTGCCGGGCGCGCAAGGCTTGCAGACACTTGCCCGAAGCACAGGGCACCCTCAGGAGGGCTCCACGTGCTTCGGGCAACAGGCTGCCGCCCCAAGCCTTGCGCGCCTGGCGGGAGCTCCTGCCGGGCGCACAAGGCTTGCAGACACTCGCCCAAACCACGGGGAGCCCTCCGGAGGGCTCCCTATGCTTCGGGCAACAGGCTGCCACCCCAAGCCTCGCGCGCTCGGCGGGAGCTCCTGCCGGGCGCACAAGGCTTGCGGACAGCTTCCTGAAGCCTGGAGAGCAAGAGGGGTCGGTGCGCACCGATGCCTCTTGCTCTCCAGGCTTCAGCGAAAGCCTGCATTCGCCCCATTTCCCCTTCATTTTTGGAGGGGAAAAAGTGCGTCCTATGGGGCGAAAAATACGGTATTTCTTATCAAATAAAAAAGTGGTGTGGTCTGAGCACATTTTTTTTCCTGAAAGTGTGGCCTGGAGAAAAAAGTTTGAAGAACCACTGTTTTAGAACATAAGTAAGGCTCAGCTATTGGATAAAGTTCAGCACCCTTTTCTCACGGCAGCCAATCAGATGCTCTTTTTATTTTTAAAAAAATACTTAAGAGATTTCAGGCAAGCATTCTCCCATTGAGCTACAGCCTGTCCTCAGATAATTAGGAACAAAGGGAGCTGGCATATATTGAATCAGACCCTTGGTCCATCTAGCTCAGTAATGTCAACACAGACTGGCAGCAGCTTTCCAGAGTGCCAGGCAAGAGACCACCCCCACCTATCCCAGCCCTACCAGTTGGGATAGCTCAGCCGGTACAGCATGAGACTCTTATCTCAGGGTTGTGAGTTCGAGTTCCACGTTGGGCAAAAGATTCCTGCATTGCAGGGGGTAGGACTAGATGACCCTCAGGGTCCCTTCCAACTCTATGATTCTACCTGGAAATGCCACTGGTGTTGGGACCTGGGTCCTTCTGCATAAAAAGCAGGTTCTCTGACACTAATTTTCCTTCCTTCCCTATAAAAAGTGGGAGCAGAACCTCAGATCTGTATTGATTTTTTTTAAAAAATTGATTTCTTTTTTGCAGGCAGATGCTCCTCCACCTTGCCTTAGCTACACCCATGCAACTGTGGTTTGAACCTGCAAACTCCTCCATTCAAAAGCAACGCTCTAATCCAGACCAATTAATACAGCTTTTTAATTTCTTTTAAAGTTAATGATCTTTGTTGAATGTGGACCTTTGCACGCTCCCCTTTCCTCCCTGATAATTCCTACCTGAATTTTCTCTTCTGCACCCTTTTCAACGCCGGTGTCCATGGTAAAGCTGGGCTGATGGCGGAAATTTTGTGCTCCTAGTGGGGGAGGGGGAGAGGAGAGGAAAAGAAAAGAAAAGAAAAGGGAGTTTTAATTATTATTTTTAAATGATTGAAAGGGAAAGCGGGGTGCGGTGGGAGAGAAAAAGCAAGCAAGCAACCCGGATCTCTCTCTCTGGGGGCGCAGAAAAGTCATGAGTTCAAGTTTGCAGCGCTACCAAGGCTCCATCGTAGAACATTTGCTTCTCGACCTCCTTCCGCATCAGGAGAAAAACCAGGAGGAGCAATCGCTTCGGTCGAGAGCGCTAGGCCCCACGTGCTGCAGCGCCGAGCCCCTGAGCACGTGCAGAGTGCAAATCGTAGCACCACCCAGCTCTCCCCGGGAAGCAAGCACAACCTAACTTCAACCCCCCCAAAATATATATATTTCAGGGAAAAGAAAAGGTGGCTGCGGGCGGAGGCGGAAGGATTATTATTACTATTATTATTATTATTATTATTATTAAAACATGCTTTAGAGCATGTGCAAAAAGTCTTCCCTTCCCCCCCCCCGCACCCCAACCTACGGAAACGGATGGCGAAGCGCAGCCAAGCTCGTCTGAAGGCGCCGAGAAGTCCCTCCGCCTGATGCAACAGGGAAGGCCAGGCTCCTTCTGAGCATGTGCAAAGCGCGCCCCGCTACCCTTTCCTGCAAGGATCGCCCACCCACCAGCCCGCCCCCTCCCACACCCACCTAGGCTGGGGGCGGGGGAAGGCGGAAATCGTTTCGGAGAATGCCTCTGAGCATGTGCAAAGTGCACCCCTCTCTTCTTCCCCCGCCCGCAGGCTAAAAGATCCTTTCTTGTGCAGGAAAGCGGGAGGGAAAAATCAATAATAAAAATATAAATATACTACTACTAGTTCTGCAAATCTGTCGGAGCTGCTCCAGCGGAGCCCAGCCTCTCTAATCCCCGAGTCTTTGGGAGGAACGTCTGCATTGCTAACTTAAACCGGTTAGCCACCCACTCGCTTCCCCTCCCGCGGAACCCTGGGAGTTGTAGGGCGGCGGGCCCGGCGCGGCCATTCTCCGCGCGGCCTCCGGGACTACAACTCCCAGGGTTCCTTGCGAGGCGATGGACGCGGCGAGCTTTGCAAAGGGATCGGAGCGCCTGGAGCAGAGACCAGTTTTGCAGAGAAGAAAAGAGTCAGTGGGGGATAAGACCTTCAAAGCAGGGGGCTTTTGTTTTCATTTATAGTTTCTTTACTCCTTGCCCGTCTCCTCGCCCCGCACCTGGAGTTTGGTTTCTTTTCAGGAAACCGGTTTGAAACCGAATTAAAGGGGCGCCGTATAAACGCGGCTTCGCGCCGCTTGAGGAAAGCAGACCTCCTTCCCCGCTGCCTGTCTCCCGCGCCCCTCGGGGTCCAGGGATCCGGGATGGGTGGAAGCGTGGGCTGAGCTCACCGTTCACACGGGCAGCGCCCGGGGACAAAATCCGGCGCGGCTGCCCTGCGAAGCGGAGCAGAGCAATAAGGAGAGGAATCCGTGGCTTCTGCGTCCCCTCCGCCAGGACTACCCAGGGCCATAGCTGTCAACGTTTCCCCTTTTTGTTAAAGGGAAATTCCCTTATTCCCAATAGGATTCCTCGCGAGAAAAGGGAAAAGTTGACAGCTATGCCCAAGGCCCTCCTGTGGCCATGGAGAGATCATCATCATTATCATCGAATTTGTATACCGTCCTTCATCCTGGCCTGTTGTCTTTGTCCATGGAGTTTTCTTGGCAGGGATACTGGAGTGGCTTGCCGGTTCCTCCTCCAGGTGGATCACGTTTGATCAAAACTCTCCACTATGACCTGTCCATCTTGGGTGGCCCTGCACGGCATAGTTCATAGCTTCTCTTATTCAAGCCCCTTCGCCACGGCAAGGCAGTGATCTATGAAGGGCTCACTGGAAGGACAGATCCTGAAGCTGAGGCTCCAATACTTTGGCCCCCTCATGAGAAGAGAAGACTCCCTGGAAAAGACCCTGATGTTGGGAGAGATGGAGGGCACAAGGAGAAGGGGTCAACAGAGGACGAGATGATGGGACAGTGTTCTCGAAGCTACCAGCATGTGTTTGACCAAACTGTGGGAGGCAGTGGAAGATAGAAGTGCCTGGCGTGCTCTGGTCCAGGGGGTCACGAAGAGTCGGACATGACTAAACAACAACTTCATCCATAGAACTCAGGGGGTTCACAACATGAAATTACAATACAAAAAACTCCATGCTAAATAATAAATAATAAACATAAGAACAAAAACAAACCAATAATCCCTCTCCCATAATCCATTTAAGGGCGTTGGATGTCAATCAGCCAAAGGCCTGGAAGAAAAGGAATACTTTCTCTTGGTGCCTAAAGGTGTATAATGAAGGTGCCAGGAGAATATCCCCGGGGGAGAATAGCCAACCATCCGCTTGTGGCTGTATATGTTGAGTGCAAGAATTAAGAGCAAAGCAAATAAAGAGTTGCCAACTTTTTCTTTCTTCTCTGGAGAGGGGCTCCTCTGCCTTTTGCAGCCATGTGACAGGCAGAAGTTATTACTATTATTTATCGCTTCTTTATGCTGTGAACCGCCCTGAGATCTTCGGGTGAATGGTGGTATGATTTCTAAAATAATAATAATACAGTCAAACCTCAGTTGTGGAATGTAATCCGTTCCAGAAGCCCGTTTGGCTTCCAAAACGTTCGACAACGGAATCGCGGCTTCCTATTGGTCGCAAGAGCTTCCAGCACTCAGCGGAAGCGACATCGGACGTTCGGCTTCCAAAAAACATTTGAAAACTGGAATGTTTACTTCCAGGTTTTGGGCATCTGGGAGCTGAATCGTTGAAAACAGAGCCGTTCAGGAGCCGAGGTTTGACTGTCAGAAATCTCTGAGAGATGTTAGGAGACTCCTCTCTGAGCTACACATCTCAGAGTTCCCTTTAAAGAGGGGTTGATTGGCAAAGCACTTTGGGAACTCTCAGCACCCATAACAAATGACAGTTCTCAGGATTCTATGGGGTGGAGGTAGCTATGGCTGTTATAATGGTATCACAGTGCTTTAAATGTATGGTGTGCATGTGTCCTCAGGCCCTGAAACAAGTATTGCTTCATAGAATCATAGAATTGTACTTTTGGAAGGGATCCCGACGGTCATTTAGTCCAACCCCTTGCAATGCAGAAATCTTTTGCCCCAAGTGGGGCTCAAACCCATGACCCTGAGATGCTCTACCAACAAAGCCATCACAACATTGCAAGTATATAAGGAATACCTGTTACCCACTCAAAATGTGTCCAAGAATCGACAGACGCAGCAGTGGAGAAAAAGAAAGCAAAGTTTATTGCTGAGCAATAAAGACCCAGTGGAATTGTTTCCAGAGCCTGGGTGTCGAAACCCCTGTGAATTGGGTTTTTATACCTGAGTACAAACAGCATAAGGGACGCGGGTGGTGCTGTGGGTTAAACCACAGAGCCTAGGACTTGCTGATCAGAAGGTTGGCGGTTCGAATCCCCACAACGGGGTGAGCTCCCATTGCTCGGTCCCTGTTCCTGCCAACCTAGCAGTTCGAAAGCACGTCAAGTGCAAGTAGATAAATAGGTACCGCTCCGGCAGGAAGGTAAACAGCGTTTCTGTGTGCTGCTCTGGTTCGCCAGAAGCGGCTTAGTCATGCTGGCCACATGACCCGGAAGCTGTACGCCAGCTCCCTCGGCCTATAGAGCAAGATGAGCGCCGCAACCCCAGAGTCGGCCACAACTGGACCTAATGCTCTTTACCTTTACCTTTACAAACAGCATAAAACATGACATAGTCGTATGTTGCAGCAAAAATCAAACCAATGAGCGCGCACAAGCTCTTCCTCTGACCATGCAAAGAACACTTCTGCTTTTCTCAAATGGTGCGTCAATTTTCAGCAATAAAGAGGAAAAGAAATCTATTTGACCATTGAAGCCTGAATAACCCCCACCTTCTGTTATCGACTCAGAACACTGCATTGTGGCTGGCTGCTCTTTCCTATACCACTCCCCCATGCCATCTCGTGAACATGAGAAGCAGTCTGGCAAAGGTTCCCTATAGAAAAATGCCAGCACACCAGATTTATTGTTTCCTTCAAGCACAGTAGCAGGGCAGAGAGAAAGAGGGCAAAGGGGAAACTTTCTTGAGATTTAAGCACTTTTAGCTCTGCTGAAGCCTTAGTGATTTTAAACATCATTAGGATACTTTGGCAAGTTCTTAAAGAAACGGGAGTGCCTGATCACCTCATCTGTCTCCTGAGAAATCTCTATGTGGGACAAGAAGCTCCAGTCAGAACTGGATTTGGAACAACTGATTGGTTCAAAATTGGGAAAGGAGTATGACAAGGCTCTTGAGAGTCCCATGGACTGCAAGAAGATCAAACCTCTCCATTCCGAAGGAAATCAGCCCTGAGAGCTCACTGGAAGGACAGATCAAGAAGCTGGGGCTCCACTACTTTGGCCACCTCATGAGAAGAGAAGACTCCCTGGAAAAGACCCTGATGTTGGGAAAGATGGAGGGCGCAAGGAGAAGGGGACGACAGAGGACGAGATGGTTGGACAGTGTTCTCGAAGCTACCAGCTTGAGTTTGACCTAACTGCGGGAGGCAGTGGAAGACAGGAGTGCCTGGTGTGCTCTGGTCCATGGGGTCACGAAGAGTCGGACACGACTAAACGACTAAACAACAACAACAAGGATACATGGATATATAAAAATCATCTCTAGGATATATGGTTATATATGGATATATGATTATATAGAAATCATGAGGGTAAAATTCTTCCAGGTGGTCTTGCCACAACAGAATGATTTACCGTAGATCTTCCTTCTTCTCCATGGCTATGACACACACACATGTATGTGAGTACACCAGTGGTTTTTAACTGAAGTTTTGTTATTTCTTTTCAACTGCTGCGGAGCCATTTTAACCACAGCTTCCTGCTTTGGATGAAAACGGGAACCTGGTGAAAACTCCCTGCTTGGCCTGTGTCTGCGCACAAAAGTCTCCTTCACATCCCGGCTTATTAAGTCCTGATGCCATTTGCCCAAACTCTAAAAAATGGGGTTCTGTTTCAAAGCTATAGCTTGCCGCAATACGAACTCACCCTTGCCTTGCCACAAGTCAGTCACCTTCCTCTCAGCACGCTGGGTAGCTTGGCATCAGGTTTGTGCAGTGGGAGACGGCCTTCACATGCTTTATTTCCACACTGTACGAGGACAGGAGCTAAGTAAGATTTGCTTTCCTGCTCATGTGACTGTAGGCTCCTCCCCTTGTTGATGGGCGGAGCCTGAGAGGGATTGCTTTGTTTTTTGAATTACAAGATGCATACTGTGGCTCTTTACAGCAGCGTACATTTAAAACATCCCTCCAAAAAATAATAATAATAAACTATAGTTTATTCTTCAGAGCTACAATTCCTAGCAGCCTTATAAAACCATATACTGTAGACACACACGAATGCCTTGGGAGTCAAACATTCTGGCCCCCCGAACAATCGAAAACCGGAAGTAAGTTGTTATGTACTGAGTTGAATAGGATCCAAAATGCAGCCGTCTGATTGGTCCTAGAACAATAGGATTCAGAATGCAGCAGTCTGATTGGTCCTAGAACAATGCAGCAGTCTCATTGGTCTGCAGGAGCCACCCAATCCAGCTCCAGATGGAAGTGAATCCACAACCTGATTTGCTTACAGGAGAATTCCAGAATTAGCCAATCACATGCAGCCCATTGTGTAAATAATGTATATAAAGCAGATACTGTGGGGAAACAATTCATTCCTCCTCACCACTATGAGCTGAATAAAGAGCATGAAATCACTTTGCGACTCTGAGTATATTTCATAAATGTTCCGGTTTTTGAACTTTTTTTGGAAGCCAAGTGTCCAGCGTGGCTTCCGCTATTGTTTCCAGTGCGCCTGTACAATTGGAAACTAATAAGAAGCTGTGCCTTGGTTTCCGAATGTTTTGGAATTTGAATGGACTTCCGGAACAGATTCCGTTCGACTTCCGAGGTACGATGGTATATTAAAAAAAATACAGTTCCCAGGATTCAGGGGGAGGGGTGTCCAGATTTAAATGTATGGTATATATATAACCTTAACAAAGGTAGCATTGGAGGTCAAGGAGGAGCAGATTCTATGGTGCTAAAGTGACAGATAATTGCCTTCCCTGTGTATCCTGTAACAGAGAAAATATATAACTTGTTTTGATTTTTTTAATGCTCCTTCTAAAAAAAATATTATATTGGGAAATAATCTATAATGAATTGAAAAAAAATGTTTAAAAGTACTTTTCCAAAAAAAAAAGACAAAAAAACAAACAAAACCTAGAGTACTTTCTGTTGGGGATAATTCAGAATGAAATTCCCAGGTGTCAAAAAAGGTTATTTATGTATGCTACTACTGTGGCCTGTGCTTTGTTAGCCCAAAAATAGAAAACGAGTGAGGTCCCAACTACTGTATAGAAGAATGGCAACTTAAGATGACAGAATATGCGCAACGCAGATTTAACATATAGAATTAGAGAACAAGAAGAACATACGTTTAGAGAAGATTGGAAAACGTTTATTGAATACCGTATTTTTCGCCCTATAGGACGCACTTTTCCCCCTCCAAAAATGAGGGGAAATGTGTGAGCGTCCTATGGGGCGAATGCAGGCTTTTGCTGAAGCCTGGAGAGCGAGAGGGGTCGGTGCACACCGACCCCTCTCGCTCTCCAGGCTTCAGGAAGCTATCCGCAAACCTTGCACGCCTGCGGGGAGCCCCCGCGGGCTCGCAAGGCCCTCCGGAGGACGCCCCATGCTTCAGGAAGGTGTCCGCAAGCCTCCCACGCCTGGCGGGTGGTCCCACCGGGCTCGCAAGGCTTGCAGGCAGCAGCCTGTTCTGGGGGCTGGAGTCGGGGGAAGCTCGGGCTTCCCCCGTGCCAGCCCCATGCCTGGGGGGGAAATATTTTTTTTCTTTATTCCCCCCCCCCCAAAAAAAACTAGGTGCGTCCTATGGGGCGGTGCGTCCTATGGGGCGAAAAATACGGTATATGGGGGGAAATTGTGCATGGCTGAAAAAGTTGGCAGCTTTAAGATAAATTCAGCAGTGTAAATGAGGTTTGATGGATGTATTAATGGAATATTGAATGGTTTAGTTTTTGTAAAATACAGTGGTACCTCAGGTTAAGTACTTAATTCGTTCCGGAGGTCCGTTCTTAACCTGAAACTGTTCTTAACCTGAAGAACCACTTTAGCTAATGGGGCCTCCTGCTGCCGCCGCGCCGCTGGAGCCCGATTTCTGTTCTTATCCTGAAGCGAAGTTCTTAACCTGAAGCACTATTTCTGGGTTAGCGGAGTCTGTAACCTGAAGCATCTGTAACCTGAAGTGTATGTAACCTGAGGTACCACTGTATGCAGGGATTTATGATATCTAAAATGAACCATGGGAAGAGAAGAAGGGAAGTCATTGATATCTTAAGGATGTTAAAAGAGTGTTTTAAATTGTATAACAGAAAATTTAATAAAAGTTCTATTAAAAAAAAGGAGAGTTGCGATTACTGAATGCTAGCAGAAACGTTTATTCTGGCTTGATCATGTTCGCAGAATGGGAGATGGCAGGAGCCCCCAGAATGTGCTCTACAGAGAGCTGGCTATAGCACCAGGCCCATTGCCAGACCCTTGCCAACACCCACAAGGCCTGGAAACAGGCAGTTGTGCATCCATAGCATGGAGAAAGGAGGGAGGAACGCAGGGAGAGAAATGCCATGGTGTATCTGCAGCAGCGCATCGGGACACCTCCATCTGCCACCAGCTGCATCGAAACATGTCTTCCCTGCATCAGTTTCTACAGCCGCAGCGGGCGCTGCAATCTCCCAGCAGCTGGACTTCACTCCCAAAGATGCACGCCTCCATTGTCTCCTGCTGAGACAGATGGAGCTAGCAACCAGCAGAAAATCCAAGAGGAAATTTAGCCACTTTTATGTGTTTTTTTAATTGCATATGAGTGTTGTTAGCTGGGGCTTTTATCCGCGCCAGTCTATGTTGGATTTCGGATTTGATATCCTGCTTTATCACTACCCTAAGGAGTCTCAAAGCGGCTAACATTCTCCTTTCCCTTCCTCCCCCACAACAAACACTCTGTAAGGTGAGTGGGGCTGAGAGACTTCAGAGAAGTGTGACTGGCCCAGGGTCACCCAGCAGCTGCATGTGGAGGAGCGGAGACGCGAACCCGGTTCACCAGATTACGAGTCCACTGCTCTTAACCACTACACCACACTGGCTCATCACCAGGTTTTATTATTGCAAGACTTTGTTGTTGTTGTTTGGTCGTTTAGTTATGTCCGACTCTTCATGACCCCGTGGACCAGAGCACGCCAGGCATTCCTGTCTTCCACTGCCTCCCGCAGTTTGGTCAGACTCATGTTGGTAGCTTCAAGAACACCGTCCAATCATCTCCTCCTCTGTCGTCCCCTTCTCCTTGTGCCCTCCATCTTTCCCAACATCAGGGTCTTTTCCAGGGAGTCTTCTCTTCTCATGAGGTGGCCAAAGTATTGGAGTCTCAGCTTCACGATCTGTCCTTCCAGTGAGCACTCAGGGCTGATTTCCTTCAGAATGGAGAGGTTTGATCTTCTTGCAGTCCATGGGACTCTCAAGAGTCTCCTCCAGCACCATAATTCAAAAGCATCAATTCTTCGGCAATCAGCCTTCTTTATGGTCCAGCTCTCACTTCCATACATCACTACTGGGAAAACCATAGCTTTAACTATATGGACCTTTGTTGGTCTTGATTTTGTCTGTTTCACTGTGTTTGTCAGCTAGAGAATATTTGTTGGTAATGAATTCACAAGCTCAATTTAAAAAAATGAATTAGTCTGTTTTACAATTGCATTCAACAATTTTTATTTTAAAAACATAGTGCGTCAGCTGACTTTGGATTATTGATTGATTGATTTTTTGCTGGTGTTAAGTGGTGGTATTTTGGGGGGGGGGTAATAGTTTTAACTAATTAACATCCCGATCTTAATTTTAAAACCTCCCAAGTCAATTAAAAACCAAACCAAACCAGGAGCAGTTCTGTCCCTGCCATGGACAGTCTCTAATCTGCTTTCTCTGTAGCAAACATGACGCTAGGAGCTGCCAACTTTCCCCTCTGCTCCTATGTACTTTGCAGCGCTTGACTCAAATGTCACCTTAAAAAAACAAAACAAGAAAAACGTGGGTTTTTTTTTTTTAAAAAAAAGACAGATAAAACCACCAGAAAAAGACTTCACCCTGGCAAACATAGTGCTAGGGGTTTGCCAACTTCCACCCCTGCCTCTGCTCCTGTGCCCTTTTGCAGCAGACTGACACAAATATAGGAAGAGGGAAGAGGACATTTCCTCCATCGCTTCTTTTTCCCTTCGTGTCCGGAAAAATTGTGGTAAGAGGGTAGCAGAGTGGAGGGAGAAATGCGGAGTCTGGCAGGACCCAGGACCCTTCGTTGCTCCCCTCGCGCGGCCGCTGTTTCCGGGGGGTTTGTTTTCCCTGAAACACTCGAAAGGGTTAAAATCTGGGCTTCCAGGGAGCAATGCAGAAACGCGAGAAGCGGGTGGGGGTGTCAGTGGGGATCCCCCCCCACAAAGAAAGACCGCTTCCTCTTCTTGCAGGGATTTTTGCTTCTGAATGGCTGCGGGAGAGGTAAGTCTGTCTTTAAAAAATAATAATAATGATATATATTTTTCCTCCCCCAAAAGGTCTTTGTGCAAAAGAAAGATGGAGATCCTAAATAGAGACATCAGAGGAGGGTGAGTGGCATAAAGCTGCAGCCCACCACGACACCCCCCCAAAAAAAAACCCAGGGAGGGGGGTGTCCAGGTCTCTGACTGCATGGGGTCCCCTTCCCTGGAAGGAGGGCAGATAATCTGGGATCTTAAAGGAACAATATCCCGAAAGATTGGAGAAGTGTCGCTTCCAGGCAGATTTGAGCAAGCCGCACGTTTTATGGGAACGTGGAAATCTGCCTCATATAGAGTCATAGGATCGCAGAGGCGCAGGGGGGGGGGTGCTGAATTTTAGCCTCACAAAGAGTGCTGCTGAAATTTGAAAGGCCAACAGCTGCCTCTCTGTCTGGGAATCCAAGCAGTTGCCGCTATTTTTTTTTTTTTTTTTACTACTGTTGCTATTATTATTATTAAAAAATTGCATGGCTCCCTTCACCTGCAGATCTTGGAGCGGTTCACGACATAAAAATACAGTATAGTAGCACAAAATAAACGATAAAAACTGGAACCTTGCTCCAAACCAATACCTCCCCTCTCCCCACCACTGCCAGAAAAACATTCAAAAGGAGTATAAGATACGGGTTGTCATTTTTAGCTTTGATAACACTAATGCTGGAGGCATGAGGGAGACACAAACGTCATTGTTTGAACTTCCTTAACTCATCTTGAATCCAAGTAATCCTCGCTATATAATTATAAATAAATAAGATTGCCATGTAGGAAGGTGCAGTTGTGTATGTGTCACTTTTTGTTTCTCTTGTAGGAAGAGCTTCCCCATCGTGCAAACCAGGGCTGTGATCGGCCCCTGAGGACACAGCTGCCTGTGATCCCCAAGCCGAGCCCATCCTGTCTACAAAACCAGAGGGTCAAGTCAATCGGCTTAGACCAGGGATCACCCCAAACTTGGGTGGTCACCTCTGCTTGCTCTGGAGCTGAAAATGGAGCAACCAAACCCGGCAAGTCCAGAACTAGAAGGGAGAACGGAAGCAGGAGGGGACCTTCCCGAAGGCGTGAAGGGGAATCCGGAGTGGTCAGGCAAAGAAGAGCGGAAGGGGTTGCACCGTCCTGAGGAGTTCTTGAGGGCGTGGGGCAACCCAGTTGCTCTGGAAGACACACAGCGGGACAATGTCGGAGCTTTCCTCTCCTCCTTTGAGCAAATCGCTGAAGCCTGCCAATGGCCCAGAGGGGAATGGGTGGGCCGGCTCCGGCCTGCACTGAGCAGCTCTGCTGAACAGGCTTTGGGTAGACTAGAAGGCGCTGACAGGGAGGATTATGGGAAAGTGAAGGCCGCTGTCTTGCGGGAGGATGCTGTGAGGATGGAGGTGCAGCGCCGGGACTTCAGGCAGTTCGGCTACCAGAAGGCCGGAGACCCCCAGAGGGTTTATAGGCAGCTGCGGGAGCTGTGCCACCGGTGGCTGAAGCCAAAGAGACGCACCAAGGAGCAGATCGTGGACCTGCTGATCCTGGAGCAGTTCCTGGCCATCCTTCCGCAGGAGCTGCAGAGCTGGGTCAGGGAAGAGGGGCCAGGGAGCTGCGCCCAAGCCGTGGCCCTGGCGGAGGATTTCCTGAAAGCTGAGGCGTGGAAGTGGCAGGTCAGAGCGCTTAATCCAATTTCTCCAGGGACTTCCAGATTGGGTTGTTGCCGCGTGCTGTGTGTGGGGCTGCCCTCAGAGACAACTAGCAGCCAGATCCCTGGGTTGGGTTGCTGCTGGTACTCACAGAACCCCTAAAACAGCTGCCTTGGCTGCCAGGTTGTTTCTGGGGTTAATTTAAGGTGCTCATGCTTGTGTTTAAAGCAGTGCTTCTCAAAGTGGGCAGTACTGCCCCCTGGGAAAGGGGAGGGGGCATGACATGGGGGGGGCACTAAGAGGCAGTGGGGAGCTGGTGATGGAAATGACTACCAGACTTGGAAAAGCTGGCATCACTGGAACAAGTTCATCCGTTTTGTTGCACTCATTAAACTAAAATAGTTTCAACTGGATGCTGAATGCAATTAATCATGAACTTTTTGGATTTTGCAGTGGTACCTCAGGTTAAGAACTTAATTCGTTCCAGAGGTCTGTTCTTAACCTGAAACAGTTCTTAACCTGAAGCACCACTTTAGCTAATGGGGCCTCCTGCTGCTGCCGCGCTGCCAGAGCATGATTTCTGTTCTCATCCTGAAGCAAAGTTCTTAACCCAAGGTAATATTTCTGGGTTAGCGGATTCTGTAACCTGAAGTGTCTGCAACCTGAAGTGACTGTAACCTGAGGTACCACTGTATTATGCTGTTACCTTCCGTAGTGGGCTGTTCAAACCGCTGTTCTGAATAATGCTTTTTATAGGGTAGGGGGCAAGAGGTTGCATTTATAGAACCGAAAGGGGCGATGGTCCCCCAAAAGTTTGGAAGTATGTGGGCTGCAGGAATCTGCCAAGGGAACCATCATTATTATTACCATCAATTTGTTAATTGCCTCACTAAACCACCGTTTCAAGGCAATTGACACGCGATTGAAAACAGTTTTAAATCACAAGAACAGCAAATACATTAAAAACCATCCCAAGTGGACCCTTGTGGTAAAGAGCTATTTATGCAGCCTGTTGGAGCAAAAATGTCTCCAGAAAGTACAGAGAGTGGGTGCCTTTCACATCTTGACAGGAACAATATTCCATAGAAGAGGGGCAGCCACTCTCAAGGCCCTGCTCAGAGTCACTGTGCAAAAGGGCTTCTGAGATCTTGGGGATGTGAAGAAGAGACACTCCCACAGACTGCAGGGATCTCGTGGTGTATAAGGCATAAGCCCATCTCTGGTTTTTGGTATATGGGACCTTGAACTTGGCCCAGGAGCTGACAGGCAGCCTGTGGGAATCTCGCTAGCAGGGTGATCAGTGCTGGCAGTCATTTGCCTCCACAAGCATGTTGACTTTCTGCACTGTCTTTTGCACAAGCCATTCCGCTAGGGAAACTAGGATGTGGCTGAGGGACTTTGGCTTAGGGCAGCGTTGACCTCCCCCCTGTGTTTCAGGTGCCGTCTCAGGGGACAGCCACCAGGCCCCTTGAGACAGGTGGTGCTTCGCCAGACAACACCCAGAGACAAAGTTACATGGACACCACAGCACTGAAATGCAATGAGGACATGATTTTGCCGGGTAAGGCTTTATTTTTAAATGTTTACTGGGTAAAACTCCAGCAGGCATTGGAAGGAGGTATTCCAGAGGACCTGTAAGTAGGTTCAAGATTTTGGCGGATTCTCCAGGGTGAGGGAATGTCCTTACTGCATATCAGACACCCAGAACACCTCCCTCTGTGCGTTGTTTCTGTCAAATTGGCACTTGAATGGGATGGACATCCTGTTTTCCTGAGACTCTGAAGAGCCTTCCTTGTGTGGCGGAACGTTCTCCCCCTCTCCTCTCCCCAAATGTTCTGGGCTTCCCCCTGACCTTCCCTAGCAGATCTGGGTGGGCAGGAAGGGGCGGAAGGGGGCAAAGTCTCCTTGTGCTAGTCCTAAACCTCGAGTTGGCGTAAGTTTCATTGAATGCCACACAAGATGTGTATCTGCTCCTGCTTGAATCACTCCAGAACCCAGAAAATAAGTCCGCAAAGGACCTGGCCAACTCCCAGTCTTGACTGGGCGCATCTCTCAGGGGGTCTTGCAGCAGAGGACTTTTGCCATCATCTGCTACCTGGCTGCTTTCTAACTGGAGGTCTCAGGGATGGAGAGCAGGATCTTCCTGCAATGCTTGTGCCCTGTCCCTGAGCCAGTCGTCTTCCTCTCTTCTGTCCCTCACAGCCAACAGAACGACACTCCCAATTCACCCCTGTTCCTTGCTTCCTCCTGAGGGAGTGGAAATGGCCGAAGCTGGGCTGACTGAGGTAAGTGGACATCTCGCTTAGCAGCAGGCCTGGGGTGCTCCCTTGAGCAGGGCGAATGTAAACAATGAGCTAAGGATCAGAGCACACCTGAGCACGTGTGAGAGCCAGTGTGGTGTAGTTGTTAAGAGCGGTAGTCTCGTAATCTGGTGAACCAGGTTCACGTCTCCGCTCCTCCACATGCAGCTGCTGGGTGATCTTGGGCCAGTCACACTTCTCTGAGGTCTCTCAGCCTCACTCACCTCACAGAGTGTTTGTTGTGGGGGAGGAAGGGAAAGGAGAATGTTAGCTGCTTTGAGACTCCTTCGGGTAGTGATAAAGCGGGATATCAAATCCAAATCCACGTTTAGAGCGCATTTGCCACATCACTGGGGAACTTCCCATCCCCGTTTAATTTGTCTCAACCATTTCTATACCGCTTGATTGCCATTGCTTCTAAGCAGTGTGCAAAGTATTCCATACAGTACAATGAAAAAGAGTGGAAATTATAAAATAAGCCTTCTAGAATAATAATAATAATAATAATAATAATAATAATAATAATAATAATAATGTCTTCAGTAAGTTCAACAGGGAGAAGAGCCTGTCTGACCGCAACCTGGAAGGGAGTTCCATAAAATGGGGCCCACAATGGAGTGCTTTATATCCCACCTTTATGCCAAGGAGCTCCAGGTTCTCTCCTTCCTCTTATAAGCCCCAGAACAACCACCCTGTGAGGTGGGCTAGGCAGAGAGCCCGTGACTGGCTCAAGGTCACCAGTGAGCTTCATGCCCGAGTGGGGATTTGAACCCTGGCCTCCCAGGTCCTGGTCCACACTCTAACTCTAACCACTACACCACACTGCCTCTCAGCAGCTGCTTAGGGATGGGACTGGGGGCTGCGATTTTACATGGCTTGGCATTGCGAAATCGGGAGTGGGAGCATGTGTGAGGTCTTGGGTGTCCATATTTAAATGGTGTTTTCCGGGACTGCAAAACATGAGTGGGGGATGTTTGGCTGTTTCAGGGCCCAGCGAACGCCAAGGAGAAGGAGGCGCCTTTTGGCAAGGAGGAGGCATCCCTGACACAGCCAGGCCAGAGGACGATGTTCTGGCAAGTCAAAGAGGAGAACTGCGGCATTGTGGGCTCTCTGGGTAAGGAATAGCGTTTTGGCGGAGGGAACCTGGTCCTCCAGGTGGGGCTGAGCCGCATCTCCCATCAGCCCCAGCAAGCGTGGCCTTTGGCCAAGGCTGATGGGATTTGTAGTTCAGCAACATCTGAGGGTTAAAGGTTCCCCACAGCTGGCCTAGGGCTTCAGTCCTAACTAGGTCTACTCAGATGTAAGTCCCGGGGGGGGGGCTTACTCCCAGGTAAGTGGCAGCAAACCCCAAAAACATTTCAGGCTGCAATGCTAAGCGTGTTTCCAAGGGGTCAGCCCCACTGGGGAGACTGCAGCACTTTCTTTTCATACTCAACTCTACCAGGGCCCATTGGCTACGATTCAAGCATGTTTACTCAGAGGCAAGTCTTGTGTGTTCAGTGAGTCTTACTGCCCAATAAACATAGTTTGGGAGTGCTAGGTTGGTGTTCCATAAACAATAAAAATGTGTCCTTTGGGTGAATGTATGTATCCACACATGTACATCTGTGTGTACTAAATGATTTAAATGCACTCTGCTGGAATACTGTTTATGAAAACAATCTGTTAATTTTTCTTTTTAATTCTTACATAAGGAGATAAAAATGCAACAACTTAGTCCGTAAATCTATACCCATTGAAAACCACAAACCAAAATAAATATCACTACTTCATAAGCCCTGTTCTGCATGTCAATCAACTAAGAAATAAATATGAGTTATAGCACAGCAGTATATAACTGTTTAATTTTCTGTTGGTTTTTTCATATTTATCTCTTGCTTTTGTTTTTTTTTTAAGAAGGGGGATGAAAATGTTGAAAAGAAATGTGTCCGTTGTCCAGAAAGACTAAATTCCAGGAATATTATTTGGATCCAGATTCTGCAAATAATAATCATTCTCTCTCTTTCCTCCCATCCCCAGACGGGCTTCTGATTCCCAAACTGGACCTTTCCTTCCAATCGGAAAAAGGAGAAAAGATGTTCTTGCAGGAACCAGAGCCAGGTAAAGGAGGCTGGTGAAATCTGCTGGGTGATGCTTGCAGTTTGAGAAGAGCTCTGGGTGCTGCTGGCCCCTGACCTTCGGCAGCTGCCAGGGGCCACTGTGCTATGGCAAGGGCCACAGCCGATGCCTGCCCTGACTGCTCCCACCACCAGACTAAAAAATACCTTTAAAGATTCAGGACTGACATGAGAAAGGACTTCTTCACACGCTGCATCGTTAAATAGTGGGATTTGCTGCCACAAAAGAGAACTGTGGCCACGAATTTGGCTGCCCTTAGGACAAGTTCATGGAGGATGACCCTGTTTCTCACCTGTGCTGGGGGGGGGACGGGGGGGAGATGCCTCTGAATGCCCATAATCATAAGTGGGGAGGGTGTTGTCGGCCCCCGGAAGAATAGGACGTTGGACTCCGTGGGCTTTTGGCTGCTCCAGCAGAGCTCTTTTTGCATACTTATAACCCAAAGTTAGAGAGACTCCCTTCAGGAATCTGTGGCAGGTGTTGTTGTTGTTGTTGTTTAGTCGTTTAGTCGTGTCCGACTCTTCGTGACCCCACGAACCAGAGAACGCCAGGCACCTCTGTCCTCCACTGCCTCCCGCAGTTTGGTCAAACTCATGCTGGTAACCTCAAAAACACTATCCAACCATCTCGTCCTCTGCCGTCCCCTTCTCCTTGTGCCCTCCATCTTTCCCAACATCAGGGTCTTCTCCAGGGAGTCTTCTCTTCTCATGAGGTGGCCAAAGTACTGGAGCCTCAGCTTTACAATCTGTCCTTCCAGTGAGCACTCAGGGCTGATTTCCTTCAGAATGGAGAGGTTTGATCTTCTTGCAGTCCATGGGACTCTCAAGAGTCTCCTCCAGCACCATAATTCAAAAGCATCAATTCTTCGGCGATCAGCCTTCTTGATGGTCCAGCTCTCACTTCCATACATCACGACTGGGAAAACCATAGCTTTAACTATACGAACCTTTGTTGGCAAGGTGATGTCTCTACTTCTCAAGATGCTGTCTAGGCCTGTCATTGCCCTTCTCCCAAGAAGCAGGCGTCTTTTAATTTCGTGGCTGCTGTCACCATCTGCAGTGATCATTGAGCCCAAGAAGGTAAAATCTCTCACTACCTCCATTTCTTCCCCTTCTATTTGCCAGGAGGTGATGGGACCAGTGGCCATGATCTTCGTTTTTTTGATGTTGAGCTTCAGACCATATTTTGCGCTCACCTCTTTCACCCTCATTAAAAGGTTCTTTAATTCCTCCTCACTTTCTGCCATCAAGGTTGTGTCATCTGCATATCTGAGGTTGTTGATATTTCTTCCGGCAATCTTAATTCCGGCTAGGGATTCATCCAGCCCAGCCTTTCGCATGATGAATTCTGCATATAAGTTAAATAAGCAGGGAGACAAAATACAGCCTTGTCGTACTCCTTTCCCAATTTTGAACCAATCAGTTGTTCCATATCCAGTTCTAACTGTAGCTTCTTGTCCCGCATAGAGATTTCTCAGGAGACAGATGAGGTGATCTGGCACTCCCATTTCTTTAAGAACTTGCCATAGTTTGCCGTGGTCGACACAGTCAAAGGCTTTTGCATAGTCAATGAAGCAGAAGTAGATGTCTTTCTGGAACTCTCTAGCTTTCTCCATAATCCAGCGCATGTTTGCAATTTGGTCTCTGGTTCCTCTGCCTCTTCTAAATCCAGCTTGCACTTCTGGGAGTTCTCGGTCCACATACTGCTTGAGCCTTCCTTGTAGAATTTTAAGCATAACCTTGCTAGCGTGTGAAATGAGTGCAATTGTGCGGTAGTTGGAGCATTCTTTGGCACTGCCCTTCTTTGGGATTGGGATGTAGACTGATCTTCTCCAATCTTCTGGCCACTGCTGAGTTTTCCAAACTTGCTGGCATATTGAGTGTAGCACCTTAACAGCATCATCTTTTAAAATTTTAAATAGTTCAGCTGGAATACCATCACTTCCACTGGCCTTGTTATTTGCAGTGCTTTCTAAGGCCCATTTGACTTCACTTTCCAAGATGTCTGGCTCAAGGTCAGCAACCACACTACCTGGGGTATACAAGACATCCATTTCTTTCTGGTATAATTCCTCTGTGTATTCTTGCCACCTCTTCTTGATGTCTTCTGCTTCTGTTAGGTCCTTTCCACTTTTGTCCTTTATTATGGAAATCTTTGTACGAAATGTTCCTTTCATATCTCCAATTTTCTTGAACAGATCTCTGGTTCTTCCCATTCTATTGCTTTCCTCTATTTCTTTGCATTGCTCGTTTAAGAAGGTCTTCTTGTCTCTCCTTGCTATTCTTTGGAAATCTGCATTCAATTTCCTGTATCTTTCACCATCTCCCTCGCATTTTGCTTGCCTTCTCTCCCCCGCTATTTGTAAGGCCTCATTGGACAGCCACTTTGCTTTCTTGCATTTCCTTTTCATTGGGATGGTTTTCGTTGCTGCCTCCTGTATAATGTTACGAGCCTCCATCCACAGTTCTTCAGGCATTCTGTCCACCAAATCTAAATCCTTAAACCTGTTCCTCACTTCCACTGTGTATTCATAAGGGATTTGACTTAGATTGTATCTTACCGGCCCAGTGGTTTTTCCTACTTTCTTCAGTTTAAGCTTGAATTTTGCTATAAGAAGCTGATGATCTGAGCCACAGTCAGCTCCAGGTCTTGTTTTTGCTGACTGTATAGAGCTTCTCCATCTTTGGCTGCAGAGAATATAATCAATCTGATTTCGATGCTGCCCATCTGGTGATGTCCATGTGTAGAGTCGTCTCTTGTGTTGTTGGAAAAGCGTGTTTGTGATGACCAGCTTGTTCTCTTGACAGAACTCTATTAGCCTTTGCCCTGCTTCGTTTTGATCTCCAAGGCCAAACTTGCCAGTTGTTCCTTTTATCTCTTGACTCCCTACTTTAGCCTTCCAATCCCCTATAATGAGAAGAACATCCTTCTTTGGTGTCACTTCTATAAGGTCTTGTAAGTCTTCATAGAATTGGTCAATTTCAGTTTCTTCAGCACAAGTAGTTGGTGCATAAACTTGGATTACTGTGATGTTAAAAGGTCTGCCTTGGATTCGTATCGAGATCATTCTATCATTTTTGAGATTGCATCCCAGTACAGCTTTCGCCACTCTTTTGTTGACTATGAGGGCCACTCCATTTCTTTTACGGGTTTCTTGCCCACAGTAGTAGATATGATGGTCATCCGAACTGAATTCACCCATTCCCGTCCATTTTAGTTCACTGATGCCCAGGATGTCAATATTTATTCTTGCCATCTCATTTTTGACCACCTCCAACTTACCCAGGTTCATGGTTCTTACATTCCAGGTTCCTATGCAATATTTTTCTTTACAGCATTGGACTTTCCTTTCGCTTCCAGGCATATCCGCAACTGAGCGTCCTTTCGGCTTTGGCCCAGCCGCTTCATCAGCTCTGGATCTACTTGTACTTGCCCTCCGCTCTTCCCCAGTAGCATGTTGGACGCCTTCCGACCTGAGGGGCTCATCTTCCAGCGTCATATCTTTTATATGCCTGTTGTCTTTGTCCATGGAGTTTTCTTGGCAGGGATACTGGAGTGGCTTGCCGGTTCCTCCTCCAGGTGGATCACGTTTGGTCAAAACTCTCCACTATGACCTGTTCATCTTGGGTGCCCTGCTCGGCATAGTTCATAGCTTCTCTGAGTTCTTCAAGCCCCTTCGCCACGGCAAGGCAGTGATCCATGAAGGGGGTGGCAGGTGTAGACAGTGATAATCAGGATCCCTTGATAACTGTAATTGTTCAGTGTGGATCACTTTAGATTCCTGACAATGCAGAAGTTCATCCCCAAAATTATTTGTGGAACAAACAGCCATGTTTGCTCACTTGGCTGAGTCATCAGGGGGTTGTGAAGAGGTGAGATTCATTGGAGGTCCTTAGGCTAGGAGGTGTTTTGGGCTCGCAGGACAGTCATCCTTAGTATTGCCTCTCTCTGCAAATAAAGAAGAAAAGTTTGGGGCATGTTAAATCCATGTCTAATTAAAAGAGCAGCGACTGTCGCTGTGGAGTCTGGATAAGGGGCTCTGGTGATCGGTCACATGTCACTTACGAATGAAGAAGCCATGAAGGATTTGAAGTTCTGTTTTATTAAAGGGGCGAGTGCTAAGGTGTAATTCAGATAATAAAACAGGTCTCCCTTAATTTTTTGTTAAAGGGTAGCAGGGACTATGGATCCAACATCTGGGATGTTTTCTTGGTTCTGATCATAGTTGGCAGAAGTTGTAAAGTAGCTTTTTACACACACAAACACCTAGTATGTTGTGGTACCATTTTCATTCATAGGCTTCCTTGATATTTTTGAATTGGAAAAAAAAATCTGCTGCTCTAAATCCACAGGAGTTCTGGTTTAGTCTCCTCGACTTGATTCCGTGAAGAAAACTCCTAAAAGTCTGCTTGCTAATTTTAACTTAATCCATTTTTAGCCTGCTGGCAAAGAACTTGAGATTGAAACAGCCCCTTCCAGTCTTGCCCACCTGGTGCCCTCTGTCCATTTAAGACTACAACTCCCATCATCCCTGGCCAGTACATCTCCAGGTATGGCTAGCAATGCCCTTGCCTGAAGACCCTGCAGAGCCACTGCCAGTCAGTGGAGGAAATGCTGACCTCAATGGACCAGTGGTCCTATGGGATGAGACCTTCTGCCTGCAATGCACATCCTTTGCCACTGGAGACAGAGCCTTTTACATGGTGGCACCCGAGTTATGTGGCTCTTTCCCAATATATGATTGCTTGGTACTATCTTGATTATTATTATTAATTAATATTAAACCTGGAGGGCTTTAACAGAATAAAGGTAAAGGTACCCCTGCCTGTACGAGCCAGTCTTGACAGACTCTAGGGTTGTGTGCTCATCTCACTCTAGAGGCCGGGAGCCAACGCTGTCCACAGACACTTCCGGGTCACGTGGCCAGCGTGACGAAGCTGCTCTGGCGAACCAGCACCAGAGCAGCACACGGAAATGCCGTTTACCTTCCCACTATAAAGCGGTACCTATTTACAGTGGTGCCTCGCAAGACGAAATTAATCCGTTCCGCGAGTTTTTTTGTCTAGCGAATTTTTCGTCTTGCGAAGCACGGTTTCCCATAGGAATGCATTGAAAATCAATTAATGCATTCCTAGGGAGACCGCCTTCAGACCAGATCCTGGGACAGTCTGTCCCCGGACCTCTTCTGAAGGCTGGCGGGGGGAGAAGGAGTTTTCTCCCCACCGCCAGCCTTCAGAACAGCCTTCTGAAGGCTGGCGGTGGGAAGAAAAGCCCTTCTCCCGCCACCAGCCTTCAGAAGAGTTCCTGCAGGGCTGCCTAGGCTGCGGATAGCAGCCTGCTGCCCGGTGCGAGGGACGCTCTGAAGCAGAGCGCCCCTCGCGCGGGGCAGACATCTGCAGCTTGGGGAGCCCTGCAGGACTTCCCCGCAGGGCTCTCCAAGCTGCGGGTAGCAGCCTGCTGCCCCGCACAAGGGGCGCTCTTAAGCAGAGCGCCCCTCGCGCGGGGCAGACATTCACAGCTTGGGGAGCCCTGCGGGGAACTCTTCTGAAGGCTGGAGGCGGGAGAAGGGCTTTTCTTCCGACCGCCAGCCTTCAGAACAGCCTTCTGAATGTTGGCGGTGGGGAGGAAAACCTTCCTCCCACCGCAAGCCCCGGGAACAGAGGAGAATCGCTGCACGCCTTCTCCTCTGTTCCCGGACCTGTCCTGAAGGCTTGCGGTGGGAGGAGGGCTTTCCTCCCCACCGCCAACATTCAGAAGGCTGTTCTGAAGGTTGGCGGTGGGGAGGAAAAACCCTCCTCCCACCGCAAGCCCCGGGAACAGAGGAGAATCGCTGCGCGCCTTCTCCTCTGTTCCCGGACCTCCCACCGCAAGCCTCCAGAACAGGTGCTGCGCTTCCCCGCTGTCCCCGGAGATTTCCCTATGGGCTTTCGTCTTGCGAAGCAAGCCCATAGGGAAATTCGTCTTGCGAAGCCGCTAAAAAATCGGAAAACCCTTTCGTCTTGCGGGTTTTTCGTTTAGCGAGGCATTCGTCTTGCGGGGCACCACTGTATCTACTTGCACTTAAGGGTGCTTTCGAACTGCTAGGTGGGCAGGAGCTGGGACCGAACGACGGGAGCTCACCCCGCCGTGGGGATTCGAACCGCCGACCATGCGATCGGCAAGTCCTAGGCGCTGAGGTTTTACCCACAGCGCCACCCGCGTCCCTTTTTAACAGAATACTGTTTCTGAATATCCGTTGCTGGAGATTCTAGAAGGGGAGAGGGCTCTTCTGCTCAGATCTTGCTTATCGGTTTCCCTTGGGCATCTAGTTCCAATATTATTATTTTTTAATGTTTTTCGTTTCACCACCACTTGCAGGTAAAAGGAGAGAGATCAAGATGGAGAGTTCCCACCCAGCGGAAGCTGTGCCAGAGGAAATGTCCCAGGGGAACGTTCCTTTTTTAGCTGAGATTGCAGAGCAAAAGCATGAGTCCAAAGGGCACCAGGAAACAAAGGAATACAGCAATCCCCCAGAAGTACCCGTTAGCGAAAACACAACACAGTTTGGAGTGGAAAAGCCCTTCTCATATCACGGGAGGAACAACCAGCACAGTTTGGGTCTGGGTACGCTAAATGCAGAAGAAGGTCCTTACGAATGCCCCGTGCGTGGGGAGAGCTTCCAGCGAGGATCCGCCCTGGATGAACACCAGAGGAGGCACTTGGGAGAGGAACTGTGCGAAGGGTCTGAGGGCGGGAAGCCCTTTCCCCAGCGAGAGATCTGGGTGAGCCATCAGAGCGGCCTCATGGAAGAGAAACCATACGAGTGTCCCGAGTGCAGGAAGGGGTTCAGTTACAGAGCGACTCTGATGCGGCATCGACGGATCCACACCGAGGAGAAACCACACAAGTGCTCCCACTGTGGGAAAAGCTTCAGCCAGAGGACCAATTTGGTGAGTCACTTGCGAATCCACACGGGAGAGAGGCCGTATCAATGCTCCCAGTGTGGGAAAGGCTTCCGGTGGCAACTCCATTTGAAGAGGCACCAGAAGATCCACACGGGAGAGAAACCTCACGAATGCCCGGACTGTGGGAAAAGCTTTTCCCGGAGAGATACTTTACTCAATCACCGGAGGACTCACACAGGGGAGAAGCCGTACGAGTGTCCCGATTGCGGGAGAAACTTCAATCACCCGTGCAACTTAATTGAACACCAGAAGACGCACACAGGGGAGAAACCACACGAATGTCCCGAGTGTGGGAAAAACTTCTCCCGGCGGGATACGCTGATCAAGCACCAGAGAACCCACACAGGGGAGAAGCCTTATGAGTGCCCCGAGTGTGGGAAAAGTTTCCATCATCCTTGCAGGTTGATTGACCACCAGAAGATTCACACGGGAGAGAAGCCTCACGAATGCCCTGAGTGCGGGAAGAACTTTTCTCGGCGAGATACGCTGATCAAACACCAAAGGACCCACGCGGAGGAGAAGCCTTATGAATGTCCTGAGTGTGGGAAAAGCTTCATTCAGAAGAAGGCATTCATCAGACACCAGATAATTCATTTAGGGAATACGTCCAGCTAATATTCTTGAAAATGCCACATTCCACAGAAAGAAGAGGGAGAAGTGTTGGTTACATCCTGATTTGCAGTGGAGAAGCCAAACCTTATCTATGTCACGAGACATAGGCAGATGACAACAGAGAAACCTAGGGAAAACAGGCTGAAATAAGTAAATTGATTCAGCAGGAAGGTTAAAGTAATAATTGGTTAATAATAGAAATCAGATGTTTTCAGCTATCAGAAAAAGATTTTTTTTAAAGGAGGAGATACAGTTGATGTCATAGGTATTATTCTAGAAGATATATATGATCTGAGTAGAAAAAAAATGGGGTTCAAGGATGGAGTGGGAGGAAAGTTTATTTTGAAGAATCTGTGTTGCACCAACTGCAATTGATAACAAAATGGATTGTGTTTTGTTGATGAATAGCTATTCTTTTTTTAAAAAGAAGCAAGACCCCAGCCCAAGTTAATTCGTTAAGTCCCAAAATGTTCTCCATTATGAAGTATCTCAACTTGATGGTTCCCAACCAAGGCCAGGGACACATCACAAGGGCAGCTACAGACCCACAATGAGAACAACAGCTCCCAGTGACAGTGTACAGATGTGGAAGTGTGAACTCTACAAATGGGAGAAATAGGACTCCACTCTCTTTTTGCATACTTGGCAGGGAAGATAAGGAGATCCTTGCTGGATCAGGCCCAAGGTCCATTTAGTCCCAGATGGTGGTACATTCTGGACTGATGAAAGAAAGTGGAACTCCCTCACATAAGAGGCAGGGAAGGCCAACAACTTAGCCGGCTTTAAAAGAAGACTAGACACATTCAGGGATGGCTACGTGGGGCCTCCACTGTCAAAGGAAACATGTGCCTTGGAGTTCCAGTTGTGGGGAATCCCCGGGGTGGGGGAAAGTAGGGGTGTTGCTCTCAGGTCTTCTTGGGGGCTTTGTCGCGTATTCTACGCGAAGCTTACAGCAGAGACGCTAAGAGTTCCAGGTTTGTCCAGTTCTGTCTTTTTTAATGTGAGCTATTTACACAGGCATGTACAAAAGAAACAGTCCATACAGAGTACTTACAAACGAATACTCTCCTCCACCACAGCTCTACAGCACAACCACCATACAGGACAACCACCACACCAACCACACCCACTGTTACACAGGCTCTCCTTTTAAAGCAGGTGATACTAATTACACTCCTGCTGAGTCACTCTGACCCAGCAGAGTATTGCATCATCCTGAAGCCTGCAGGCTTATCCAGTATCCTGCAAATCCCAACACTCCTCCTTAAGTCAAAGGCTTCAGACCTAATAATTCTCTTAAGTCTCGAAATTTAGGAGCATCCAAACATTTTGTATACAAATCTGCCACATTACATTTTGTGTTACAGTGCTGTACCTTTAACACATTTCTTTCCAAAGCATTTTTCACATTTCCGTATCTTATAGCTATATGTTTGCTCTTGCTTTTAAAGTTCTGTTGGTTAGCAAGCTGTTGTGCAGCCATGTTGTCACTTAGCACAGTGATTGGCATTTCAGAAGGTATTCCAAGCTCTTTTGTTAGGCAAGCAAACCATTCTATTTGTGATACACATTCACTTATGGCTGAGTACTCTGCTTCACAAGTACTTGTGGCAACAAATGTTTGTTTCTGGGATTTCCACTGAACCAGGGCATTTCCAATATATATGGCATAGCCAGTGGTAGACTTTCCATTTTCTCTGTCCCCCCAGCTGGCATCAGCGTATGCATACACTTGCTGATCACATCCTGTATCCAGCACCAGTTTGTAATCTTTTGTGCCTTTCAGATACCTTAGGATTCTTTTAAGTGCTAGCCAATCTCTCTGAGCCGGGTCTGCACTTCTTTGGCTTAACATGTGCACTGCCAATGTTATGTCAGGTCTTGTCCAACAACTTAAATATAACAGAGAACCCAACAGAGAATGAAACGCTGTTGCATTCTCACATTTTTGCCCTTCTGGTTCATTTTTGTACTGGGTAGTTATGGGAGTATCAACCTCATTTGCCCTCTCCATTCCATATGTCTTTAATAATTTTTCAATTTTTTCCTTCTGACTCAGAGAGTAGACGCCCTCTTCATTTCTCTGAACTTCTACTCCTAAGTAATTCTGAATCTCTCCCAAATACTTCAGTTTGTATTTGTTACCTAGGCTGTTCATAAACCAAGACACTTGCTTTTGTGCAGTTGTTATCAGACAGATATCGTCAACATACAAAAGTAAATAACAAACACTTCCTTGCACCACTGCTGAATATAAACAGGAATCAGCCAGGCTTTGTTTGAATCCCATCTTTTTCAAAGTTGTGTCTATGCATTCATGCCATAGACGTGCACTTTGGTGCAACCCGTATAGTGCCCTTTGCAGCTTTAACACCATGCTGTCTTTTTCCAGCTCATAACCTGGTATTTGCTGTAAATACACCTCGGCGTCTATAGGAGCATTTAAATATGCTGAGGCAACATCAAAATGATTAACTTTTAACCCTCTCAGACTTGCCATTGCTAAAACTGATTTTACTGTTTCAGCCTTTGCTGTTGGGGCAAACACTTCATCATAATGTATCATTTTCCTTTGTGTAAAGCCCCTTGCCACCAACCTGGCTTTCCTCTGACAACTACCATCAGCCAGCTTTTTCACTTTAAAAACCCACTTACAGCTTATGGGCTTTTTACCTTCAGGCAATTCTGTAGGGACAAACACATTGTTGTTTAGCAGAGAGTTATACTCTGCCTGCATTGCCTTTAACCACGCCTCTTTCTCTAGAGTAGGTAACTCTTGCACTTCTTCAAAGTTTTCTGGCTCAGTTACACAAACCTGGTTTATGGTGGCTGGGAACCCATAACGGTCTGGAGGCTGACCTTTATTGCTTCTTGCAGACCTCCTTGGTTCATTAATCTCATCCCTTGGGCTACCTTCAGGACTGCTTTTGGGGTGGATTGACTCTGTAGATCTACCTCCTCCTGTCCCTGTTGCACTTTCTTTTCTCCCCTGCTCCATACTAGCAGCTGGAGAAAAATGCTCAACCTTTACCTCCTCCCTTTCAGTTTCTCTGGGAGAGTTGCCAATTCTCAGCTTTGTTTCAACTGCCTTATCAGGTATGCTCGGCAGTAAAACTTTTTCTGGCAGCAGGTTTGCATGTATCTTGGGCCAATTTCTTTGCTCATTAAAGCTGGCTGATCGACTATAACTCAAAAGATTTTTATCATCTTCAAACCTGTAAGCTTTCGTACCACTTTCATACCCAAGAAATAGCAACTGCTGTGCCCTTTTCCCACCTTTTCTTCGGTTCTTTACAGGTATGTCAACCCATGCCTTTGTCCCAAAGATTCTCAAATGTTGCAAACTGGGACTTTTGTTATAGAGAATTTTATAGGGTATGTCATCTAGTACCCTTGACCACAAGCGATTCCCAATATAATTTGCGGTCTTAATACTCTCAGCCCAGTACTTAATTGGGAGATTTGCATCTGCTAGCAATGCTTTCATTTGTGTCTGCAAGACACCTCCCCTACGTTCTGCTACTCCGTTCTCCTGAGGCGTCGCCACATTGGTAAGCCTATGTTTGATCCCTTGGGAACGCAACCAGTTTCTTAGGGAGCTTGCCATAAACTCTCCTCCCCTGTCTGACTGAATAGAGCACACCTTTTTGCCAAGTTGCCGTTCTACCCTTCTTACCCAGAACTTCAAAGTTTGGGCAACGTCAGACTTTTGCTTCAATGGATAGACCCAGCCAAATCTAGAATAGTCATCCACTAGGATCAAGCAGTACTTGTTATGGGAGACACTTGGTGGAAAAGGACCAGTTACATCAGCATGAATCAACTCCAGTGGTTTTTTTGGTTTCTCTCTGGCTTGCTCTTGCTACTGGGCAAGCCCTGCTTTTAACCTCCTTGCAGATATTACAGTCTAAGTAATTATCACAACTTTTTATGTTTTTCATCCCCCCACACAACTCCAATGTTTTGTTTAGCACCTTATAGCTAGCATGAGCCAGACGCCTGTGCAGGAGATGAATACACATATCATGGGTTGGGACATTTTGCACATTAGCAACCTTAGACTCACACTGCAGTACATACATATTAGCTCTAAGGTTAGCATTTGCCAACACTGCCCCATTTTGCTTTATCTGGCACTGGTCTCCCACAAAGTTTACTTCAAAGCCTGCTTTTGCCAAGTCAGGAATGCTTAGGAGATTGTTTTGCAAACTAGGCACACACAACACATTCCTGAATGTGTGTCCCAGTTGTGGGAACACAACCTCCCCCTCACAAACCACATTAGCTTTCTGGCCCGTAGCAAGACTTACATGTTTTTTGTTTGAAGCCCTAGCATCAGTTAGCAGTCCTTTTCTTTTACAAAAGGTTTGAGAAGCTCCACTGTCCAGAACCCACAGCTCTTCATTTTCTTGACCATCTGCAGACACCCAAGCGGTAGACTCTCTCTGCTGCCTCTTGTGCTTCTGCTGTTTTTGTTGTTTTCTCGGGCAGTCCCGCAGCAGATGTCCACTGGACTTGCAGCAAAAACACCTTTTTACTTTGTTGACCACCGGCTGGTCTGCAGTAGCTCCTCCTGGCTGTTTCTCCGGCTCCCGACACCTCTGCTCTTCCCGGCTGTTGTTCCCTCTGGGATGCTCCAACAGCTGGGCTGAGGTCATCTTTCGCTCTGCACGCCTGTCCTCCTCTGCATACAACCGTCCGGTAACGTATTCCAGAGTCAGCTTATCAGTCTCTACAGACTCGAGGGAGTTGACTAGCATATCATAGCTGTCATCAAGGGAACTCAGGACTATAAAAACTTTGTCCTCTTCCCCCACAGGCCTCCCTCTTGAGGCTAGCTCCTGGAAACAGCCTGTTAGGAATTTTAGGTGGTTTACCAGGGAGTCCCCCGGTTTCTTCCGACACCGGTACAGTCTCCTGGTCAGTGTTATCAGTGAGCCAGCTGTCTCTCGCACATGGACAGCCTTGAGCGCATTCCACGCCTCACTTGCCGTCACCTTATCAGCTACGTAGACTAGCTGGCTGTCGTCCACTCCAAGGATGATCGTAGCCAAAGCTTTCTCATCCTTTTCTAGCTGGGCCTCTGCTAGTGCCAGCTTTTCGTCGTCGTCCTCATCTTCCTCAGGGGGCTGCGGTGGAGTTTCCACCACCTTCCACAGTCCCTCACGCTTGAGGAAGTGTTGCATGCGGACCGACCAGATGCTGTAGTTAGTGGCCGTCAGCTTCTCCAGCAACACGCCAGTTCTGGACTGCTCCATCCCTGCAGCTCACCTCCAGCACCCACGGCTAGATAACTGCCACCTGTACTCTTGCGCAGCGGAAGCGTGCTGGGCCCATAACCCTGTCGCGTATTCTACGCGAAGCTTACAGCAGAGACGCTAAGAGTTCCGGGTTTGTCCAGTTCTGTCTTTTTTAATGTGGGCTATTTACACAGGCATGTACAAAAGAAACAGTCCATACAGAGTACTTACAAACGAATACTCTCCTCCACCACAGCTCTACAGCACAACCACCATACAGGACAACCACCACACCAACCACACCCACTGTTACACAGGCTCTCCTTTTAAAGCAGGTGATACTAATTACACTCCTGCTGAGTCACTCTGACCCAGCAGAGTATTGCATCATCCTGAAGCCTGCAGGCTTATCCAGTATCCTGCAAATCCCAACAGGCTTCCCACTGGGGCACCTGATCGGCCACTGGGAGAAGAGGAATCTGGACTAGATGGACCTCTGGATTGGCATTGCCTTGTCGAGAAGACCATTTAAGATAAGAGGAGACCATTTTCTGTTCAACTCTTATGACGCCATCTTGGTTAGTGGTTGTAACATCGTGACTGGTCTGAATCATTCATGTTCCTCTCTGGGGCTCTAAATAGGGTCATGTTCTGAGTGTGACTTTTGGATGTGAATATATGAACTTGTTGGACTCCTTATTAATTGCTTTTCACCTAACATAGGGATTAGTTGGGTTTTCAGAAAGTTAAACAAATAGTATCAAGAAGGTCATGAGCATTACTTCAAAAATGGGGAAGAGCTGAAGCTCAGGGGAACAGCGTCTGCTTGGCATGGAAAAGCTTCCAGGTTTAGTCACTTGCATTTCCCATTTTGGACTGGGAAAGGTGCCGGTCTGAAATCCAGGAGAGCCACAACCACTCAGTGTAGACACTGCAGAGCAAGATCACACACATACACACACACGCCATGCATGGCATCTCCAAGATTGACTTTCTGTTCCCACAGTTCATGGAGGCTGGAGCTGAGAGATGTTGTGTTGTGTTTGAGAGGCCTGCTCCTCCCTGATTTGTTTTCCGGCTGTCTCAAGAAACCAGTTACAGTGATACCTCTGGTTACGAACTTAATTCGTTCTGGAGGTCCAATCTTAAGTTGAAACCGTTCTTATCCTGAGGTGTGCTTTTGCTAATGGGGCCTCTGGCACACAATTTCCGTTCGCATTCCGGGGCAAAGGTCGCAATCAGGAGCAGATACTTCCAGGTTAGCAGAGCTCGTATCCTGAAGCGTGTGTAACCAGAAGCGTTCGTAAGCAGAGGCACCACTGTATTGTTGTTAATTCAAGAAAGTTCTCTGTCAAGGCTTCCTGCCCCAGGAGGGGACAAACAATCTGCCCACACATTGCTGTGGTCCCCACGATGGAGGCAGAGACACATTATCTCCACATTGCAGATTCTCAGCAGTATACTGTATTTTTCGCTCCATAAGGCGCACCTGACCATAGGGTGCACCTAGTTTTCAGAGGGGGAAATCAGGGAAAAAAATATGAACCCCCCCCCCAGCTCTGGGAGCAGCGCACAGGCTGCGCGCAGCCTGTGCGCTTCTCCCAGACCTCTCTGCTTTTGCAGGAGGTGGGGGAATTCCCCTACCTCCCGCAAAAGCCCACAGGAACTGCTCACCCTTTAAGGAGCGCATGACACCTGTGGGCTTTTCTACGAGGAGGGAGAAGGGACTGATTGGCCGCGTCAGTCCCTTCTCCCTCCTGGGGAAAAGCCCGCAAGAGCCACGGGGGATTTTCTTGCCTGCCTCCCCGCTGCATTCGCTCCATAAGACACACACACATTTCCCCTTACATTTTAGGAGGGGAAACGTGCGTCTTATGGAGCAAAAAATATGGTAACTCGTGGCCCTTCAAGAAAGCTGAATGTTGGGAGATCCAGGACAGATAAAAGCATTTCATTGTGCAGCGCATAACTGAACTATGGAACTCACTGCCACTGGAGGCAGAGATGGCAACCAACTTCAAATCATGGAATTGCAGAGTTGGAAGGGACCATAATAATAATAATAATAATAATAATAATTTATACCCCACCCATCTGGCTGGGTTTCCTCAGCCACTCTGGGTGGCTTCCAACCAAATATTAAAAACAATATAGCATCAGACATTAAAAACTTTAATGATATACTGATATAACATCAGACATTAAAAACAGGGCCGCCTTCAGTTGTCTTTTAAAAGTAAAATAGTTATTGCCTTGACATCTGCTGGGAGGGCGTTCCACAGGGCAGGTGCCACTACCAAGAAGGCTCTCTGCCTGGTTCCCTGTAACCTCACTTCTTGCAGTGAGGGAACCGCCAGAAGGCCCTTGGTGCTGGACCTCAGGGTCCGGGCTGTATGATGGGGGTAGACAAGGGTCATCTAGTCCAGATCTCTGCAATGCAGGAACCTTTTGCCCAACATGGTGCTCAAGCCGGTAACCCTTAGATTAAGACTACAAGGGTACCTCAGGTTAAGAACTTAATTCGTTCTGGAGGTCCGTTCTTAAACTGAAACTGTTCTTAACCTGAGGTACCACTTTAGCTAATGGGGCCTCCCGCTGCTGCCATGCTGCGATTTCTGTTCTCATTTCTGGGTTAGCGGAGTCTGTAACCTGAAGCGTCGGTAACCTGAGGTACCACTGTATCATGTTCCACCCACCGAGCTGGGGACAAGACAAGGGGACAAATTCATGGAGCACTAGGCTGCTTTTAGCTCTTCAGCAAAATGGCTATGCTCTGCCTCCACAGTTCAGAGGCAGAAGGCAGAGCCAGTGTGGTGTTGTGGTTAAGAGTGGTGGACTCGTAATCTGGTGAACCGGGTTTGCTTCCCCGCTCCTCCACATGCAGCTGCTGGGCGACCTTGGGCTAGTCACACTTCTCTGAAGTCTCTCAGCCTCATTCACCTCACAGAGTGTTTGTTGTGGGGGAGGAAGGGAAGGAGATTGTTAGCTGTTTTGAGACTCCTTTGTTGTTTAGTTGTGTCCGACTCTTCGTGACCCCCTGGACCAGAGCACGCCAGGCACTCCTGTCTTCCACTGCCACCCGCAATTTGGTCAGACTCATGCTGGTAGCTTCAAAAACACTGTCCAACCATCTCGTCCTCTGTCGCCCCCTTCTCCTTGTGCCCTCCATCTTTCCCAACATCAGTGTCTTTTCCAGGGAGTCTTCTCTTCTCATGCGGTGGTCAAAGTATTGGAGCCTCAGCTTCAGGATCTGTCCTTCCAGTGAGCATTCAGGGCTGATTTCCTTAAGAATGGAGAGGTTGGATCTTCTTGCAGTCCATGGGACTCTCAAGAGTGAGACTCCTTAGGGTAGTGGTAAAGTGGGGTATCAAATCCAACTCCTCTTCTAAATCTCAGTTGCTGGGAGCCGCCGGGGGGGGGGGGGAGGCCAGAGACTTGCAGGGGAAATTATGATGACACACAAACGTTGCCAACATCATATAGGGCAGGGATGTCCAACAGGTCGATCGTGATCTAGAGCCCCAGGATGTTTTGGTAGATCACGGTCGTTTGCTGGGTCCCTTTCCTTAACGCTGGTAAAATATAATCCTGCCCTGCCCCCTTGTCCCACCCTCTATTGTTGCACAATCTGCAGAATGGAGTTTACTCAGTGAGACTGTTTGTTTCCTTAGCGATCTGTCAGTGGCTGTTCCCCTTTCTGCTTCCTCCTCCCTAAAAAAAGCTCAACAATTTCTCCCTGAACCCTACTGTGATTAGATTGCAGTCTCTTGGGAGTTGGCCACCCCTGATATAGGGGATGGAGCAAGGGGAGGTGGCGCTCAGGCAGGTGGGGGGGGTGTCTTTATTCCAACATCTGTCACCACCCCATGGAAAACGCAGGGAAAGGAGAGCAGGCTGCACCGGTCAGTAGTCAGTGGCCCTGATAGTGGAGCCAGAGAGTCCTGCCTGATATCTGAGTGGTCAATTCCACAGGCATGTGTTGTTCCAGCTGTTAGTATCCAAGGAGAGAAATCAGATGCACCTGCTGCCGAAATGACACTCCTTGGCGGACCACTGTGTATTTGGAGTGGGGCTCAGGAACACAGGGAAGGTGCCCTGCATAATGTATGGGGCAGCACAGCCCATGGGGCCCCTTCCGGAAGCTGCCAGACTGCAACTCTCATCCTCTCTGACCCCTGGCCATGCTGGATGGGTCAGGGGAGTTGGAGTCCAGCATTATCCAGAGGACACCCCATTTGATGCCCCCGATAGACAGAGTCCAGCCTGTAAATAAGGAACGTTAATGCATCCACTCAAAACACATTTAACTGAGCAGAAGCCCCACTCAATGCAAGAAGGTTTACTTCTGACAAGGTGTGGAGATGGCGAGGCTGTATTTGCAGAGGGCATTTGAAGCTGATGCCCTGTTCAATTTCCTTTTCTTTTTCTTCCTGTCTGAGGTCTCCAGAGCAAGGAGCTATTCTGCCTGATGTGGGGGACGGGGTTCGTTTTTTAGTCCTCTATTAATCCAATGATGCATGCATTTTCACAGCTGCATAAGGTCTTGTGGGGAGAGGAAAGTTTCCTAGAATTACAGAGTTGTGAGGGATCCTGAGGGTCATCTAATATCACCCCTTGCAGTGCAGGAAAAAATTGCCCAACGTGAGGCTCAGACGCACAACCGTGGGATTAAGGGTCTTATCCTCTGCCAAATCAGACAACTCAAATGGAAAACAAGACTGAAGGTGGGAAAATTTATTAGGACTCCTAAAAGTGTGACTATCTCTCTAAGAAGCTGCAGAGGAAATTCTGGGAAAAGGAAAGAAAATGCAAACCAAGAGCAACCCATTTTTTTTTTTTAATTTCTGCTGAATTGACTGGAATGAATCCTCTCAAAGGGCCCTTGGAAAACTGCCCAAAGGGCTCTTGGCAGGTAAATGGTTTTTATGTCAGTCACTCTGGTCTGGAGAGAAACTCCTGCTGGGCCTGAGAGGCAGATTTAGTCCCCTCAGGAGATACTGAGGTCGGTTTTATTTCCCCTCAGAGAAAAGAAAGGGAGGAGGGTCTCTCCAGAGAACGAGGCTCCTGAGAACGTGTAGAGTTCGGATCCTGAGTCAGCGTCAGAAAAAGACACACGTCCCCCTTCATAGTCCAGAGTCACCCGGATCCTCCTGGGCTTCTCACTCAGGGACAGAAGAGAGTAATAAGGGGAGGTGCAGGCAAAGTACTTCTCTCCCAACTTTCGCACAGCCCAGATCCCCTCCTCAGGGAATATGGAGAAGCTGCCCTTTCTCCTCACAGACTTCCTGGCGACCCCCAAACCCCACAATTCCCCACTTTCCACAGTGACTTCCCAGAAATGTCTGCCTGCTGTGAATCCCTGACTTCCCAACACATTAATCTCGTGGCTAAATCTCTGAGGATTGTTGGGCAGGGCTTGAGGTTTGTCTCCCCTACTCAGGCTTTTCCGATCCTCGGACAGGATGAGTTCAGGATGGGCTGTGTCTGGATCCAGAGTGACATTTGCTGTTGGGGAGAAGATGAGGGAAAGGGAAGATTAGGCAGAGTCAGCTGAGAGACAGAAATGGACACCTTGATAAATAAATTAAAAACACCAAAAAAACCCAGATTTCCTTTCAGATCAAGGGGATTTATTTGCGTCACATGCTAGACTGAGACTCCTCCTTGCAGACTCTCATCAGAATAAATATATTCCTTGATGGTTTTTAAATCAGTTCCCTTCACTTTCTTATATCTGATGTGTATTGTGCCTGCCCTCCTCTCAAACCAGGCATTTTCTAAGGGGAAAAACCACCCAGTAAACCTTTTACTCATCTCTTCTGTGTTATCTAAGGGGAAAGAGAGGAGAATTGGAGGAGGCAGGAGAGGAGAGAAGCTGCTTTCCTCTGACAATCTCTGTGGGAATTGGCCTTTGGGGACCTCTGGGTTGGGCTGGGAGATGAGGACCCCACTGTTATAGTAGTAATAATAATAATAATAATAGGGACGCGGGTGGCGCTGTGGGTTAAAGCCTCAGCGCCTAGGACTTGCCGATCGAAAGGTCGGCGGTTCAAATCCCCGCGGCGGGGTGCGCTCCTGTCGCTCGGTCCCAGCGCCTGCCAACCTAGCAGTTCGAAAGCACCCCCAGGTGCAAGTAGATAAATAGGGACCGCTTACTAGCGGGAAGGTAAACGGCGTTTCCGTGTGCTGCACTGGCTCGCCAGATGCAGCTTGTCACGCTGGCCACGTGACCCAGAAGAGTCTGCGGACAGCGCTGGCCCCCGGCCTATAGAGTGAGATGAGCGCACAACCCTAGAGTCTGGCAAGACTGGCCCGTACGGGCAGGGGTACCTTTACCTTTACCTTTAATAATAATAATATAGTGACATTTGCCTACTGCCCTTCATCCATAGGTCTCAGGGTGGTTCACAGCATAAAAATACAACACAAAATCACATACTGTATAGGTGTCCCCTCACTTTTGCGGGGGTCACATTCTGGGCCTTTGTGCCCACAATTTTACAAAGGACTGCTTATTCCATGCATCTCTTTTGAATTTAATATATACCATAAGACTAATTCCCTGCTGGAAAGGAGGAATAACTCAAAAAGTTACCAGTCAGGGGCTAAGGCAGTCATGATAGGCAAGTGTAGAGTTGCTGTATTTCGAAGAGCAAAAAGAGGACACATTTGCCAACTTCTACTCTTAACCATGGATCGCTATGACAGCACTCGTTTTAAATACCCCTACTCTAGGTAGGCTTTCACAGCTGTGATATACTGCTAGTAGCAATGTTCTTAACTTTCAACAACCAAAGAATAATAATAATAATAATAATAATACCTATTGCTCCCTCGCTTGCCACATGAAAATATTTGGGCTCATGTTCCCATCTTTGTGAACCCAAGTGTGCACAGAACAATTTATTAAACTGTTAAACATGTACATATGGACTCTCCTTAAGGGCAGGGGGTGTTAACTCTTGCCCTCCCAGACTCCTTCTCCAAGATCTTGTAGCTGAGCCAGCGTCCTTTTAGTTCAGCCACAAGAGAAGGGTTTTATACAGGACGTGGCCAGCTTAAGATGCTGCTCTGTTGCTTAGATGGGTGCCTTAGATCTGAGTCTAATGCACTAGAAATTTTTTCATGGGTTACTGTAAAACAAATCAAACAACTTGAGACATTTTGCCAAATTTGAAAAATCCGCCCAGGGGAGAAATTTTAATCATGAAAATAGAAGGCCTGTCTGAGAAAAAGAGGACAAGTGGCAACCAGTCCTGAAAAAGGTCACATGGAAAAGCAACCCAACTCTCTCCCTCTTTTATCTGACGCTTCTGGGCAATTTCTCTCCCCTCCTTCTGCATCTTCAAGTCCACCCTCTCTTCCCTTGTGGTAGAAACAGCAGGGCGAGAGTCAAGCTGTACAGAAGAGACTCTTAACCCCCATGAAACACTAGTCCCCCCCTCCTGAATCGGGGTCTCCATGTGAAATTTACCTCTTTGAAGATGTCTGAATGACTGAATATCTGAGGAAGCAAAAAGACAGGCTTAACAGGCTACAATGCAATAGTTAAAAACAAAACAAAAATATTTTTTACAAAATATAACTATAACATAGCATCAGTTGTTATTTCAGGCAAAATATTAAATCATGCAAAGATGTAGGCTTAGTAGTGATGTTAAATATTCTCCAAAAGATTATTCTTGAGAATGTAATATTACTAGGCCTAAGTAATTAAGACAACTAACGTGTCTAGCTGTAATTCCTGCATTGCAGGGGGTTGGACTAGATGATCCTTGGGATCCTTTCAAACTCTGCTATTCCATGATTTCATGGGGAAATAAAAAATGTTTAACCATACTAGAAAATGGCGGAATACAATCATTCAAAATCCACAAATGAAATGGGTGTCTGAACTGGATGGATGAAGAAAGGTTTAATATCTGCCCCAAATAAGCTGGTGGGGAAAAGCTGTTGAAACTGGCATTTCCAAGCATGCTGACAAACCAAATTGCAGAGGGAAAATCGACAGAGCTTTGCACTGTACTTACAAGGGTCTCATGCAATGGGAAGTCCCCCCTCATGGAATGGGGCTGGTCTCCTAAGAACTGGGGGAACTCTGAGGAGATGGGGATTGGCTGAAGCACGAGAAATGGTTGGTGAGGTTGAAACTGAGGAAGAGGTGGCCCAGGCCTTGGCTCTGCTGCTGGGAGGCCAGCCTGGCAGGAGGTGGAGGAGGGACTGGGTGCTGGCAGGTGCCCCTTTTAACACACTTCATGAGGGGGAAATCCAAGCAAATCTAGAGAAGCCCCAAAATAATATCATCAGATTATGTGGAGGGATAAGAAAATGCAAGGGAGATTCCCTATACATGAGAACTCGACAAGATGGACATTGGACTGACCCTGCAGGATCCTCCTTAAAGGCTTTTGTAAGATATTGTAAGGCTCTGAGGTTATTCCCTACCACAAAGCAGTATATACATTTTATGAAAGAAAGCAAAATCTATAAAATTAAGCAGGAAACCAGGCTACTAGTCTATAGGCAGGAAAGGAACAGACGACTGGTGTGCAGGTTCTTCTCAGGGAACAGCTCTGCCCCCAATCCAAGCCTTCAACCTCCCTCCCAGTTCATTCATGGGACAGACAAAGAACCCAAATGCCAGTAGAGGACTGTTTCCCAGAGTTACACCATTGATGGGGGTCCCAAAGTCTGCAGAAAAGACAGTTCAACACCCATGAAATACTAGTCCCTATCCCTCCTGCGAAATTGTTCCTCCCCTGTAAATTTACCTTTCTGAAGCTGCTTTCTGAATAACACAGCATCTGAGGAAGCAAAAAGATATAAAGTGAATTCAAGTACAATTATTAAATATTAATTAAATCGTACAAATAATAATCAAAAACTAGAAAATCATAGGAAGAAGCTATGAAAATAACTAAAGCTTTAAATGAGAATGGTGGGGGGAATCATTAAAGCCAAAATTGTGAAACATAAGTAGAAGCAAAGGTTGCTGTAGAAGGATTGGCAGAGATCTCATGCAAAAGGAATTCCTTCCTCACAAACCTTCTACAAATCTTTAAGGTTGTTAAGAAGCATAATTGTGCCCTTTGGGGCTCATGTGCTCTTGCTTCCACTCTCAATGGGGGAACTCTCAGGAGATCTTGAAGGCTGAAGCCCTAGATATGGCAGCTGCAGGGGGACGTCTGAGGAGGAGACGGCTCAGGCCTTGGCTCCACGGCTGAGGAACAAGCCTGAGCAGGAGGCAGAGGGGGAACTGGGGGCTTCTTAATGCCCACTGACTCCATTCAGAGAAGGAGAACCTCCAAAAGGACAAACTAAGATTGTGCAGACAGGGAACCACAAGGAAAAGGAGGTTTCGTATAACTGTAAACAGATGCACATTGGATGAAAAAATCCTCACTTTGCTCTACACTCTGGTTCAGGCTTTCTTTACAGGATCCAGCGTCACAATATACATGGGCCATTCTGGGGGACAGGAAATAAGACTGGAGCAGGAAGAAGGAAGGTATCCTGGGGTTACTCAATTCCATGCAATAAGAGCCTGGTACGTTCAGTTCTGAAGAAACACAATTCCCAGTGTGAAATCCTGGCAGCCAGTTTTCATTACCTTCCCATAGATTCATTCTATCCTCCACAAGGTGATTTAGATCACAGGATTCCAAGATCCTGTTCCTCAGTTCTGGAGGGAAAGCCAGTGGCTTCTCTGGACTTTCTCTTTCCTCATACCTGGTGAAAAGAAAAACAATGAATGGCCCCGTTGTGGTACTGTCTCCATAATTATTGCAGGAGATCTCAATAACATGAACAAAGTTGAAGTTCATTTCCCAACAGGTAATTTCCAGGATTCAGCTTCATCTCTTGACACCCACCTCCAATCCCTGGTTGGTGGCTTCCTAAGGATGCTAAACAGCACAAGGGATAAGATGTAACCCCAAGCGACACCACCGGAGGGCTCCCATGGCTTCCAACAATGCTGCCCCCTAACAACTTTCTGGGAAGGTGCCAGGACTTAAGAAGCAAACCCCTGAGGTGGAATGCCTGCAACCCCTCCCTCCCTGAGCTTCTCCAGAGGGTGTGAGTGATGTCCAAAGCTGCCAAGAGTTGGGTGGCAGCTACTTGGACAAGATGCTACTTGGACATTGAAATCTGTTGATACATCCTAAGCTCTTCCCAAGCATCTTTGGCACTTTCTCTTCTAGATGTTTGAAATTACCACAAAGTCCATGAACAGAAAGTGCAAGAGAAATAAAAGAGCCCCCATCCCTGTGTGAAGGGATGTGGGGGGGGAGAGGGAGGGAGGGAGGAGGCAGCTGACCTTGATCCTTGGAGGGAGAATTGGGGGGCTACAAGTTCAGAAGAGGGGGCCCTGCTTTTACCTGTGAGGTGCTGCAGCGAGTGAGTCCTACAGTCTCCCCCCTGCAGCCCCTGGAGGGCCATGTCTGAGGTTCTTGCATCTCAGCTTCAAAGAGTGATGCTAAAGGAAATGAGCCAGATCCACTTACCTCTGCAAGGTCCTTCTCACATCCTAGAGGGGGAAAGAGAAGGGAATTCACTGCACACCACAGGCCACACTAGGAAGACCCCCTCAGACCCTGGCCCTGGGATGTCAGTCTGCCTGGCACATGCCAAGGTTTTGGGTAGGGATGGCGGAATCAGCCAGTTCGGGTTTCTCACAGTTTTTATTTTTCAAATCTGAAATTATTAATTGTTCCAATTTCAAGTTCTCCCCATTTCCATATTTTAATAACTTTAATCCAGTTTGCATTGTGCTATTCAGACATACGCAAACCTACAGGATAATCCTGCCAGGGCACTGTCCCAGTCCCCAAATTTCAAATTCTATTTTCCATCTGGAAACAAAAAAAAATGCACCTGCAGCATAAAATGCCCCCAAAGGGGTAATAAAACAACTCCGTGTTTCTTTGGGTTCATCCACACTTCTGCTTTTCCTGTGCCCACAAAACACAGATCCAAGTGGTTTTCCCTTTGCCCTGCCGCTTTCCCTCAGGAAAAACCTGCTCCTTAGAGTGAAATCAAAGCAAATGTCAATCCAGAGAAAACCTGGCTGAGGTTTGCTCTAATTCAGCAGTAAAAAGAGGGTTTTCCTGGAGAAAAGGGGTGGGACAAGCAGCAGTCTGGATGAGTCCCTCTGTCTTGCTCTTTGGTCACTGTGACTGAGAACCATTTTGGGCCGATCTGTATCCATGGGGAAGGGGATCAACCCAGAAGTTGTGCAGGAAACGGGAAGAGAAGCTTGGTCAAGAGACTAGGTCATGTCGGAAGGAGGCCTGAACACACCCTAGACGAAGCCCCCCACAGCTGAAAGGCGTTCGGAGACAAAGCATCAACAAAGAGCAGAAGATCAGCTCCCGTTCCATCAAGAACACAGGTGAATCGCTTGTCTGCATTCTGGTGAGTTAAGCATCCCAGGTCTCTCTGGTCTTCCTGTCCATTACAAACCTGACTAGAGGCTCCATCAACTCAGCCCCTGCACTCCTTGCATACATGAAAGGGGCTGCCTTCTCCTGGAGCCTTGGGCTGTTCCTGCCACCATCTTACCTGCAGGAGTTCATTCGCTGGCTGCTGACTCTTCTCCTCCATCTCCTGGATGATCCTCTCAAGAGAGGAGAGTTTCCTGGAGAGTCTGGCCAGCTGCTCATCCCTTCTCCCTGCAATCTCCTTCTCCACCTCTTCCACATGAGTCAGCAGACGTTTCTCTTGTTCTTTCAGGAACTGGCGCAGTTCTCTGAACTTCTCCACAGTCTTCAGCCTCTCCGTTTCTGTTAATTTCTGCAAGAAAAGAGGAGGTCTGAGTGTGGAAGGTGATCAGCCTTCAAGACATCAGGAAGAGAATTGTGAGAATTCCACAGGGAGGACACTTCTGATTTTTCAGAGACAGGAAACCTTCAGTGGCTAAAGAAGTAAACCTTTATTTTGAGGGGAGGCCCTCTCCATTGCTGTTCCTGTTGACTTCTAATTTGGAGAGGGCTACAGCCTAAAGGAAGGAGCATTTGTTTTCTAGCCATGGATATGTGGGATGTAAAAACGTATTGCAGTCAAATACAACAGTCCTACAATGCACATGCTGGGGAATGCTTTGTATCACTCAGGAGAAGACTTCCTTTGCATGTGAGTGAATGTGAGTGTGGTCTGTTCTTGGGAGAGGAGCACACAGCCTCCATGTTCTGCTCCGTGTCTTCTCCATTGTGTGTTCCTAAGAGTTAGGAGAAGTGACTGCTAAGTCGCAGTCACTTGAGACTATTTCTATTATGGGATAATTCACAAAGTTATATGTTGTTCTGTAAATTAAGTCTGCCTTCAGGAATCTCATTGTGAACTGGATGATTGTAAGTAAACTAGTTTTATGTTGACTTTAATCAGATGGCCGTGTCTATTCTTTTAGGAGGGATATAAAAGAAGGAAACCAGGAATCATAATAGTGAGGCTCAGATGAGCCTGCAACTAGCTAACCGCTGTGTTATTTAAAAGGGGGATTATTTAATAACTCTGCTAAGTTATAGAACTTGCTAGCGAAAGTTATGAAGGATATACAGTAATAAAATAATATATCTTCTCCTGCCTCCCTAAACATCCCCACAGGATATTCCCTGCATGATTTGGGGCATGGCATAACCAGAGTTCAGAGTTGTTCAGAGAACGTCCGTGGACATAAAACACCCTCAGTTTAGACTGGGACCATGGAGGTGTAGGAAGGTAACAGAAACAGAGGAGGATGAGGAGAAAGTGCAGAGTTTATTCCCATAGGTCCCTGAATTTCCTAAAGATGAACAAAGCACACATTTAGAAGGATAACTCTTTAGTAATGTTGATGGTAAATCAGGATTTGAATTGACCTACTTCCACCCTCTCAGCTCACAATTCCTCAGGCTTGTCCTTGACTGCTATTCACATAGTAAATGACAATGGGAAATACAGTGGTACCTTGAGTTACAAACACCTCAGGTTACAAACGCGTCAGGTTACAAATTCCACTAACTTGGAAGAGTTACCTTGAGTTGAGAACTTTGCCCAGGATGAGATTTTAAATCGTGTGCCGGCAGCACAACAGCAGCAAGAGGCCCCATTAGTGAAAGCACGCCTCTAGATATGTCGGAGCCAGCCGTCACAAATGGCGCTTGTTTAGCATAAAATAAAGACACAGAGAGCCAGCAATATTTTCATAGACGGAGGGCAGCTCATTCTGCCTTCTTCTCCCTCTCCGATAACTTTTATTATCCTTTGTTCTCTCCTGTAGCATGGCCATTTGCCAATGTCTCACGTTACCTACATCCGGTCATGGCTTTTACCCACCCATCGCCATATATGGTAATGCACTTTATACACTGCAAGACACGGACATGCAGGTCACTGAGATCAGCAAGGCACCAGGTGGCGCTATTTGCCATGACTTCCTGGCTCCCACATGCCCTCTTTCTTTATATTTTTAATCACAGTCATATATATCAGTACCAAAACGGTTATGTCGAGCGCAATAGGCGGCTGTTGTGAGGCCGGACGCAGGCCGCTGACGGCAGAACCATGCAGTACATATAGAAATTAAAGAAGACATTGTATACAGCAACACAAAATAATGCAAATAACTACTATAATCAATAAATGTCGAAGCCAACTTCCATCCGGAAGCCAAGAAAATAAGAATTCTGATTCCAAGCTGCATGGTAGGCTTCCTTTCTAGTTTATTAGCCATGCACTGGTGTCACTCCTATAGCACTGAGATTGGTCACTGTATGTTCCTGTAAGAGAACAAGAGCTATTAAACGTGAATTTCAATGAATATTGACAGTTTGGATATATGCCCCATGATTCTTTCCCCTCTCTAATTTGAAAACAAACGGGGGTAGGCTCATGGAGGGTCAATTGTACTGGAGGCCAAAAAGTTTGCTTAGGGGATATAATATTAGTAAATCGAAAAGATCCATTGACAGGCACACCATGAAGCATTATGCCTGAATGACTGGCAAAAGGCGGCATGTCCATACACAACCAACATTTAGAAGCATGCAATAACTGGCAAACTTAATCATATCTTGTACAAAAATATTATTCCTCCATATCTTATGATAATTTTCTCCCCTAAAAGTCTTATTCAACAACGCTGTTCTTCTAGTTCGAGAGTGGCTGAGCCGTGGATACTGCCAGCCAGAGTAGGATTCAGGCGACAGCTGCTTGCCAGCCGATAAGGTGAAATATGGTGGTTTCAACTGGACTGGGTCGTCTGCTTCTCTTCCTTGTATAACGGTGCAGGAAAGGATGGCAAGGCAGATGGTGAGGAAGGCAAACACAGCCAGATGCAGCTCGTGTGCAGCACCTCTAGGTGGCGCATGTGGAAAGGTTTCAATGCTTCATCCACAAAATGTTGACAAAGTGTAGGGGAGTTCCGCATGCTCTGAGGCAGGACAACCCACTGATATCGCTGGGTGGGCTGCAAATTGTTATATACTGGCAATGTAAAAGCAAACCGTTCCTGTCTGCTGGGGCCAGTGGGATGAAGATGGTTCAATGTGGCCAAAAGTCAATTGTTCAGAAATAAGCTGTTCAGAAACAAGCTGGTGCCGCTGCTGCGGATTTTTCTTTTGGTAGAAGCCACTGTTCTACCCACACTGAGGTATCGGTGATCCTGGTTTGCCACACTGGAAACGTGTTGTATCGGTGGCTACAGGCTGGTTTTCATTTAGCGCTGCTGCCAGCAGATGAGCCTTGTGGGTGGCTGTACCTACAGACTGACAAATGCGAAGCATGGCTGCTGTGTCTGTGGCAGGATTGTGTATTGTCGGTCGTAACGCAACCTTACAATCCTCATTGGCATTTTCAAAAGCCAATTGTTTGATAATTATTTGTTTGGCTTCAGGATTTTCAATCTGGCGACTCACTGCTGTAATCAGCCTGTCCATAAAGGAAGAATATGATTCTCTAGGTTCTTGTCTGATTGAACCCCATCTAGACTGAATACTAGTGGGTTCTGGAATTTTTCTCATTGCTTGTTTAGCAGCAAGAGCAGTATCCCTCAATAAGATCTGCAGCAGTGTGGCTTGTACTGAAGCCTGAGCGAAAGGGCCACGCCCCATCATGGCATCTATGACGTCTGTAAGAGTAAGGTTAGGATTATTCCCTCTTGCTTGTTGTAATAAAGCTGGAGCATAAGCACGGCAGGCGATTTCCCATTCATGGGCAAACAATACACCAGCTGATGGGGGTAAAACTGTACGTGCCAAAAGCTTGATGTCATCTGGAACCAAAAGCTGGGCTAATGTGGCTTCCAAAAGAGACTGTGTAAATGGGGCTTGAAGTCCATTTGTCCTTACTGACAATTGTAGCTCTTTCAAGATCTTAAAGTCAAAAGGTTGGTGTTGGGCTTGGGTGCCTGCCGGGGCACCAGCAGGGGGCACAATAACAGGGAATGCCATAGTGTCCTGAATTAAGGAACAGGCAAGGACTGCACGTTGAAAAGGGGTAGCTGGTTCTGCCGCTGAGAGAGTAGGGTCATTTCCAGCCAGACCACGGTATTTTTGCAGGATTGGGTCCTCTGGTGAGGAACTGTAGTCCGGAGGTTTGGGGTCTGGGGCTGCTGGCAAGGCAAGTATCGGAACAGACGCTAACACAGCAGGCTGGACTAAAGAAGCTGGAGGTTATGTTGGCAATGCAGCCATGGAGATATTTTTTGGTGATAAAGAGCCCATGGCGTAACGAACCTTGCACCATGCATTTAAAATCCGAACACCAATGCTGGGGTGTCCATGAAAATGTGTTCCAATCTTATCCCAATGTTTTAATTCCAAAGTCCCATCTGCAGGAAACCAGGGACAATGCTCACCGATGGACAGAATGAGCTGTATCAAATCACCCTCTGGAACTTCCAATTTGTTGGAGGAGAGGAGAAATCTTTTTAAATCTTTTAAAAATTTCTGTTGGGGAGTAGACAAAGAGCTGCCCGTGTTTCTAAAATAAGATAAAAAAGGGATCGAACTCACCGGGATCTTTTTTTAAGATGTGAAGCGCTTGCAACCCTTGCCGGGCTTGGTAAGCCGATGATTGCCATTTTCTTTTAAAATCCTCTTAGTCTGCCTCAGACTGTTTTGTTTAAGTTGCCTCTTAGTCTGCCTCAGACTGTTCTCTTTTATTCTGCCTCACACGGGGCACCACTTGTCGGAGCCAGCCGTCACAAATGGCGCTTGTTTAGCATAAAATAAAGACACAGAGAGCCAGCAATATTTTCATAGACGGAGGGCAGCTCATTCTGCCTTCTTCTCCCTCTCCGGTAACTTTTATTATCCTTTGTTCTCTCCTGTAGCATGGCCGTTTGCCAATGTCTCACGTTACCTACATCCGGTCATGGCTTTTACCCACCCATCGCCATATATGGTAATGCACTTTATACACTGCAAGGCACGGACATGCAGGTCACTGAGATCAGCAAGGCACCAGGTGGCGCTATTTGCCATGACTTCCTGGCTCCCACATAGTTAAGAACAGTTTCAGGTTAAGAACGGACCTCCAGAACAAATTAAGTTCATAACTAAAGCTACCACAGTAAACTCAAATTAGCTGCATTCAAAAGTGAATTTACCTAAGTTGCTATTGCTGAAAAATTATGGAGAGCAAACAGAGCAATCCTTTGAAATTCACACCTCTGAATTGCTCAAGGTTGACCCAGCCAGGTCAATTTTGTTCACAAACAATGTATTTATGAGGGTAAAGTACATATAAAAATATTTATACAAGGAAGTAGCTACCCTAACATCTGATTAATTTTCAGAATAATAAATGAATAAACAAACTGATATGGAAAAAGGAGAAATGGGGAGAAGCTGAAATGGGCAGATTTCCCCATCCCTCCTCAGTCCTGACTTGATTTTTCAAATGCTTGTTCCCTTACTAGTAACAACAGAGACACTTACCAGGAGGTCTTTGCTTTCCTTGTCCAGGGCTGCTTGATGGGCCAGAATTTCGTCTCTCTCTCTCCTCAGAATCTCCAGGTGGTGAAGGATCTCTGCCTAAAGAGAAAAGGAAGAACTCAGGTTTGATAGAGACACACAGAGAGATGAATATTACACTGGCTTCTTGGGCCCGGTGGCCTTGCTATAATAGCAAAGTAGTTTATTGGAAGAAATAAGAGTCTAGAGGTTTTCAACCTTTTTGGGTGCATGACTCCCTCGACCAACTACCTTCTTTCTGCGGTGTCCCTGTGGGGCTCAGGATCCCAGTTAGGTCCCCCCTTGCTTGCAGAGCTTGCAGCCCCTCACCCTTTCTCGAACACACTCCCTTGTGAAGGGCTCTCTCAGCCTCCTCTCCCCTCTCCTTAGGAGTCCTCCTCTGGGTCTCTGAGCTGCCCCAAAGAGAGGTGCCTCACAGGGGCCTGGGACTTGTCTGTCCCTTCCCAACAGCAAGGGCCCCTCACCAGTTTGCTTGCTTCCTCCAAGGCCGCCTCAGCTCCTGGCAGCCAACACCCCCTGGCCAGCCCCAGAGGCACCATTCGCCAGCGGAGCTTGTAGCCAGGGCTGCTGGAGCAAACAGCTGGAGGGACAGAGGCCAGTGTTGCCAGCAGCACCCCTGACCATCATTCAAGGCACCCCAGGTGCCACAGCACACTGGTTGAAAAGCACGGCAGAACTGGGATGGGAAAGTTTTCTAGCGCAACAAACTAGTCTGGAGAAGAGCAAAGGCAGACCAAGAGGCTAGAGAGACAGGCATAGAGCAGCGCTTCTCAAAACTTCACCCATTCCAATCCCCTCTTCTGCAAGTCTAGGGCTTTCTCCCCCCCCTTCCTCGTGACCCCACTGCTCTGCCACTTAATTGGGTCAGATGGCAATTCAGGTTTTCTGCTACTTGTCAGTTCTTTTCTCTGCACTAGCCAGAGCCCACGTGTGCTGGGACCACCAGGGGAGATTTAAGAGCTTCTTCCATTTCTGGGCCAAAGAAGTTCTTGCTGGGCCAGAATCCACCTAATAGCGATCTTCCGGAGGCAGCGCGAACGGCAATGGCGGTCCTCCTCGCGCTGTGAGGAGGAAGCTCCGCAGAAACGGGTCGTCTGCTACAGCGAAGCGGAGACCCACATCGAAAAACCGCAGGCAGCAAGAGCCTGTGGCCATGGGACTCGGCGGGCGCCAGAATCGCCCCCCGAAACGGTGAAGGGACCTCGTAAGAGGTCTCCGAACGTGGAGGGGGTATCGCGGCGCTGTGAGTCGATCGCTATTCCTGTGGAGTGAAGCCGCATAGCTGCTGTCGGTGAGCGCTGACCTTTCTTCCTGGAAACATCTAACTTTGAAAAGCAACAACCCGTGAGTAATAAAAGACAGTAAGAATTGGAAAATAAATTGCCACTAATTCGGCCAAAAGTGGGAGACGTAAACAGGAAGTCCGTCTTCCGCTTCTGCTTAAGACCTAAAGCAAAAGACTTTGATGTCTGGAGCCTTTGAAGAGGCGTTAAAAACAACTAATCTGTGCATCCATTGAAGCTGCTTTTATGCTAAATTAGGACTTTATCTTTTTCAAGCGATTTATTTCTTTTATGGACTGTGTTTTACCTCTTCTTCTGGAATTTACAACTTTATTGAGAAGCCCAGGTAGTGGATCTGCCTGATTAACAGAACTGTCAGAGTGCAGACTTTGATACTTTGTAACTTGGGTTTTGTTACAATCTGAGTTCTTGTGGATTTGCAACATTGAAACATCCTTTCTGGCACTTGTTAGAGACATTGTAGTGCTTTTTAAACCAACTCTGCTAACTACAAGGAAAACTGAAGGTTCTCTGGAAATTAACTGAACTTTGGAAGTTAACTGGACTTTAACAATTTGGCTTTTTCCCTCAAGACATATTCAAACTCCCTCTAGAGGAGCTTTGGATTTACAGTTGTATGTGACTTTACTTTCTCTTTCCTTTCCTCCTTTTTGACTGTTTACTCTCTGGGCTGCTGGATTCTCATGGGAACAATTTAGTTTGACCTTGACTAGTAGACAAAACTGGCATGAGTGGCACTGGGAGAACAAGAGCAGCTAAAGCGAAAGCTAGACAAACAACTTTAACTTTAACTTCACAGCCGCGCAGATCATCTGTTCCTACTGTTTTGTCAGCAGAGGAAAAAGAAATTGAGCAACCATTGCTGGAAGATACGGCTGCAGGAGGATCTGCTTCAGTATTAGAGAAAATATTTGAAAAATTGGAAGCTTTGGATAAGAAAGCAGATGAACAAACGGCTAAGATTGACCAAAATACAGCCAGTGTTAATAAATTAACTGAACAAGTTGCTCTGAATACACAATCGATTGGAAAATTATTTGAGACCACTGCAGAAAACCGCAAATTAGCTGAGGAAGCCAGCCAAAAAGTTGAAGAATTAGAACAAGAGGTAAAACCACTGCATAAATTGGTTGGTGAACAACAGGCGTATCTGTCTATGATAGAATTGCGGAATCGGGAAAATAATCTGAGACTGAGGTCTATACCAGAACTTGAACAAGGGAATTTAACTGAGTTCCTGACAAAAGAATTTTCCAAGTTTTGGCCTTTGGAGGAAGAAAAGGATTTTAAAATTGTGACTGCTTTTAGGCTTGGAAAATTAGCAAGGAAAGACAGTCCCAGAGATTGCTTGATCACCTTGAGATCTAAGGAGGAAAGAGACAAAATACTACGCCTACATTACGGAAAGTCACTGGATATTTCGGACAAAAGAGTTGAAATTTACAAAGACATCCCTAAACAACTTTTGGACCTTAGATCCACCTATATTGAGTTAGTGAAACTGCTGAGGTGCAACTCAATTGTTTTTAGGTGGGAATTTCCCCAAGGATTATCCTTCACATTCAGAGGGAAGAAGGTTAAAATTAAAACAGCCGAGGACAAAGATAAATTTCTGAGTACCTACGGAGAGGATCTTCAGAAAGGGATTGAGAGACCTTCAGGGTCTGGACCATCATTAGTACCTGCACCATTGGGACCTGAAGACTCGGAGAAAAAGACACCACGACCAGAGCAATAACAGATTTGTTCAGGATGTCTCTGCAACTTCTGAGCTGGAATATTAATGGCTGTAATTCCCCGGAAAAAAGGAGAAGAATATTTCATATATTGAGAAAAGAACAATTGGACATTATTTGCTTGCAAGAAACACATGTGACTAGGCTCCATAGGAAAGTGTTAATAAACAAAAGATTAGGACAAGAATTTATTTCTTCGGATCGAGTTAAGGAAAAAGGAGTGGTGATATATGCAAAGGAGAGCCTTTCACCAAAATTTTTATTTAAAGATGAGCAAGGAAGAATTTTGGCAATTGAGATACAAAACCAAGGAGAAAAGTTTTTGATATTAGGAATTTATGCACCTAACGAGGGGAAATCGGAATTTTATAAGAAGCTGCATGAGATAATGCGGGACTATCTGGACTATGACAACATCATTATGATGGGCGATATGAATGGGGTGGTGTCAACCAACATGGACAAGTCTCAAAGCCAAAATGTGACAAAAGATGGCAGACTACCTAAAACTTTTTTTGAACTGACTGATAATATGGACTTGATTGACATCTGGAGGACAAAGAACCCCCTGGGAAGAGAGGGAACATTCTTTTCTGAAGCCCAACTGACATGGACTAGAATCGACCAAATATGGATAACTAGAGGTCTGGCACCCAAGACGAGAAAAGTGGAAATCTGCCCAAAGACCTGCTCCGACCACAACGCTGTAAAGATGGACATGAGACTATTTCCAACTGGCTCCTTTAGATGGAGGATGAACGACAACCTGTTTAGAGATTAGGAGATTACCAAAAAGGCCCAAAAAGTTTTGAAGGACTATTTTGAGATAAATTTGAACACCAAGGTGGAAAAAAAGAATTATCTGGGATGCAAGTAAGGCGGTTATGAGGGGGTTTCTGATACAACAGAACGCTTTAAAGAAAAGAGCACAAAATGAGAAAAAACACAATATTTTGGAGAAAATTAAAGAATGTGAGAAGAAGTTAAGATTGAAACCGAAGTCAAAGGAGATCTTGAAAGAAATTAAATTTCATCAAGCACAATACTCCAAATTGACAAATCAGGAGGTGGAGTGGAAAATTAAATTAATGAAACAAAGATCATTCGACTCGGCAAATAAATGTGGAAAACTGCTAGCATGGCAGTTGAAAAAGAGACAAAAACTAAACACGATCACCAATTTGGAGATTGAAGGAAGAAATATTCAGAACCCTGTCGAGATTAGGAAGTGCTTCCAGAGATATTTCAAACAATTATACACTCAAGGGCCGCAAAATGAGGTTGAGATAGAACAATTTTTGATAAAAAATGGACTACCAAGGTTGTCTCAAGAAAATAGATCAATCCTGAATTGTAAAATAACACGACAAGAGATTGAAGTTGCCATTCAGAATATGCAATTGGGCAAATCTCCAGGGCCAGATGGGCTTACCTCCAAATACTATAAGATACTGAAAGACTACTTAATACATCCACTAATGGAGGTCTGCAATGAGATTATGGAGGGGAAGAAAGCACCGGAAACGTGGAAAGAAGCTTTCATCACATTGATACCTAAATCAGAATTGGAAAAGACACAACTCAAGAATTACCGTCCCATTTCCCTTCTAAATGTGGATTACAAGATTTTTGCAGACATCTTAGCAAACAGACTTAAAAAGGTTCTAAGTGAAGTGATCCATAAAGACCAGGCAGGCTTTCTCCCAGGAAGACATTTGTCTGCCAACACAAGGAACATTATTGACATTTTGGAACTCTTGCAAACGAATATTAATACTAGAGCAGTGTTAATATTTATAGATGCGGAGAAGGCCTTTGACAACATTTCTTGGAAATTTATGAAGAAAAATTTGGAAGGGATGGGAGTGGGACGGGGATTTGAAAATGGGATAGACGCAATATACTCAGAACAAAAGGCTAAATTGATAGTTGTCAGGGAACTGTCATCGGAAAGAGAGTTGGTGCAGAGGCTCCAGCAGACTCGGAGAGATTCTGCAGCGGAGGAGGGAACCAGCAGGGGGAGAGCAGAAGCTCCGGCAGAAGGGGAGTCGGAGGAGGGAGGGCTCTGGGATACTTCTAGTGAGAATAGTGCAGAGGTAACTAGACCCCCGTTGGCAACTCCCACCCTTCGCCGGAAGCTGTCACGTAGAGAGTCACGAAGGCGCATGTCCGTGAAACAACTTTTATGTTGGCGTAAATTTCGTAGACGCCCACTGTCAGATTCTACCAGCGACTAACGGAGTCATGCCTGGGGAGGCTCCGTTAGTGCCTCGGTTTGGCTGAACTGCCAAACACCAGAGGGATCAAGCTTTTACGCACAAGCAGCTCATTATCCCATCACAGCAATCTGACAGTCTTTGTAAGCTGCTTGTGCAAGCAGAGGGCATCATGAGCGAACCAGCCGGAACCGCAGGAGCTGGAGCGGGCGCAGGTCCAAGCCTGGAGGAAAGGTACAGAGCGATGGAGGTCCAGCTCGCGCTGCAAACGGCGAGGCTTGAGGAGAGGAGGGCTCAAGATGCGGATAAGGGGAAAACCGCCCCACTTGCCAGAAAGGTGCCTGGATTGGTGCAGAGATTTGGGGGGGATCCCAGGAACTATCAAGCTTTTAGAACGGAGATGCAATATGCTCTCAATCTACTGTTTGATGACTTCACCGATGAGAACTCTAGAGTGGCGTACGTAATTAGCCATCTAGGGGGAGGGGCGAGGGACTGGGTTCGACCCCTGATGGCAGCCAATAATGATATCTTAAAGGACACGAGGAAGTTTTTTCGCGCCATGGACTTGATGTTTTCCAGCGAGATTGAGCAGGGGGTGGTGCGGAGGCAGTTGATGGGGTGCAAACAGGGGAGCCGATCTGTACGTGAGTACTGGACTGAGTTCACTATGCTTATTCATAGACTGGGGTGGGATCTAGCAAGTGAACCTATTCAAATGTTATTTGAAGAAGGGCTCTCTCCGACCGTGAAAGATGAACTTTCCCGGGCGCCCAGGGCGGAGTCTATGGACCAGCTGACTAAATCTGCACTGTCCATAGGAGCGCGCCTAGAAGCAAGAGCTTTGGAAAAGCGGGAAGGAAAGGGGGAACGTTGGAAGGACTTCCGCATTCCAGAGATTCCGGAGCAGTCTTTCCCGCCCGCAGAGCCGATGGAACTGGGAACAGCGCGCGCGCGCGCAGTTTCAAACACCAGTGAAGGGCGGAAGAAGGAGGGAAAGAGTGCCAAGAGATGTTATCTCTGCCAACAGCCAGGGCACTTTGCCAGAGTTTGTCCGCAAAGGAAGGAATGGCAGGGCATGGCGGGAACTGTTGGGGGAAAGGAGGAAGGAGAAATAGAGGAGCAAGTAAAAGCCAACGCCTGGTTGCCAACATCAGGGCACAGCAGCCAGGCCAGGGAGTAGTGAATGTGCCCACGCCGGAACCTCCAAGACCAGCGCTTGTGATAGAGGTGTTGCTGGAACTGCCAAACGGACACCCACTAAAGATAAAAGCGCTATTGGATTCAGGCAGCTCCTGTAATTTCATGAGTAAGGAGTTTGCTGCTGAACACCAGATACAAACTCTCCCATTAAGTAAGCCTTTGCAAGTAACCACGATTGATGGGAGGGAACTGTTGGGGGGAGAAGTGAGCCAACAGACTGTACCAATGATTATGAGGGTGGCAAGACACACAGAACTGATAGCGTTTAATGTAGCCACCTTGGGAGGAGCTCCCATCATTCTGGGAATGAGCTGGCTGGCACTACACGATCCGCTAGTAGGCTGGCATCAGAGGGTTGTTTCCTTTGGTTCAGCACATTGCCTAGAACACTGCAAGGAGGGAGAGGGTCAGGCAGGGGCCAGAGCCACTCTAGCAGGGATGGAAGTGACTGACAAGGGGAAGGTGCCACCACAATACGCTGATTTGGTTGACGCCTTCAGTGAAAAGGAAGCAGATAAACTGCCCCCGCACAGACCCTTTGACTGTCAAATCACCCTACTCCCAGGAGCACAATTGCCAGTGGGCAAGCTGTATGCCATGTCAGACCGTGAGATGCAGGAGTTAAGGGAGTTCATTGACAAGAACCTCAAGCGAGGTTTCATCAGAGAGTCACGAGCGGTGGGGGGCAGCCCAGTGTTCTTTGTGGACAAAAAAAACACGGGCAAACCCAGGCTTGTGTGTGATTTCAGGGCCCTAAATGCTGTGTCAGAACCAGTGACTTTCCCTATGCCCAGAATTGATGACATTCTGACACGGGTGAGAAAAGGGAAGATTTTTACCAAGCTGGACCTTAGGGGGGCATATAACTTGATACGTGTGAGGAAGGGGGATGAGTGGAAAACCACTATGTTCACCCCCTTGGGGGCGTTTGAGTACTTAGTTATGCCTTTTGGATTACAAGCGGGCTCCGCCTGCTTTCAATCATTTATGAATCACGTCCTGGGGCCATTGCTCTACAAGAACTGCGTGGCGTTCTTAGATGACGTCCTGGTGTACTCAGAGAATGAGGAGCAGCATGTGCGAGATGTTAGAGAAGTACTGAGCAAACTGCGAGAAAATCGGCTGTGGGTGAAACTGGAGAAATGCCAGTTTCATAGCAGGGAGGTGGAATTCCTGGGGTACCGGTTGTCTGACAAGGGGTTGGCTATGGATCCCGGCAAGGTTCAAGCGGTACTGGAATGGAAAACACCAAAGACCAAGAAGGACGTGCAAAGGTTCCTGGGCTTCGGAAACTTCTATAGGAAGTTCATCAAGAACTTTGCCCATTTAACAGTGCCCATCACGGATTGTCTTAGCAGCAAGAAAAAATTTGCTTGGACGGAAGAAGCGCAAGGGGCATTCGAACGCTTAAAGGCAGCGTTTGCGTCGGAGGAGCAACTTTTGCACGTGGATCTACGGCAACCAATGCGAGTGGAGACGGACGCGTCAGACCGAGCGGTAGGGGCCGTGCTTCTCCAGCCGGGGAAAGATGCGTCTGAATGGAGACCGTGTGCATTCTTCTCGCGGAAGTTGAACAAATCCGAGAGGAACTACACAGTATACGACCGAGAACTGCTCGCCATTCATGAAGCATTCCGGAGATGGCGGCACTTGCTGATTGGGGCGCAGCACAAGGTTCAAGTCCGGACTGACCACAAAAATCTGGAGTACTGGAGAACAGCCCGAGTGCTGAACCAGAGACAAGTGAGATGGGCCCAGGAGTTCTCCAAATTCAATTTTGAGATTCGTTACGTGCCAGGGTCCGAGAACGTAAGGGCGGACGCTCTTTCCAGAAAGCCTGAGTACTTAGAGGGGGAGGGGGCGCCGGAAGCAAGGCACGTAATCCCTGAAGACCGCTGGGTGTGTGGGGCGGCTTTGGTGGGGCAGAAAGAACTGTTAGAGGGTACGGAGAACGATGATTACGCCCAAGAGAAACTCAGAGAACTCAGGAGGACAGCGGAGAACACAGGGGGGTTTGAAGAAAAGAGTGGGGCGTTGTATTACAAAGGGGCACTGTACATACCCGATGGGGAACTGAGGGGCAGAGTACTCAAGCAGTTGCATGATAGCCCCACAGCGGGGCATTTTGGACAGCACAAAACCATGTGGTTGGTTACCAGGGAATTTTGGTGGCCCAAGGTGAGGGAGGATGTACGGGAATATGTCAGGGGTTGCGACAGGTGCCAGCGAGCGAAAGGGGAGAGGGTGGCGCCAGCAGGGCTCTTACAACCCTTACCCACACCAGAAAGGCCATGGGAGGCAGTCTCCATAGATTTTATGACGGACCTGCCAAAATCCAAGGGCAAAACGGCGGTCATGGTAGTGGTAGATCTATTAACTAAGATGTGTCATTTTATAGCCTGTTCACATGCGGTCACAGTGGAGGAAACCGCCAAGTTGTTCGTAGAGCATATTTTCCGGTTGCATGGCGCCCCCTTGAGGGTGGTCAGCGACAGAGGGAAACAGTTTACTTCCAGGTTCTGGAGGAAACTTATGAGCTTACTGCACGTGGAAATCAATTTCTCCACTGCCCGGCACCCGGAAACAAATGGGCAAGCGGAAAGGGCAAACGGGATTTTACAACAATACCTGAGGTGTTATGTAAAGGACCGAGAAAATGATTGGGTAGATAAGTTACCTCTGGCAGAATTTGCCTACAACAACGCTGAGAACGTGTCCACAGGGCTGAGTCCCTTTCTGGCAAATTATGGGTGTCATCCCAGGGCATTTCCAGGGGAAGGAGGGGAGAGGTGGAGTGTGCCGGCGGCGGAACATTTTGTTGAAGAGATGGAAGCCATCCACCGTCAGCTACAACTTAACTTAGAGAGAGCCAAGGAAGAATATAAAAAGCAAGCAGACAAAAATAGGAGGGAAGGTGAAACTATAAGGGTGGGAGACCGGGTGTGGCTATCCACCCAGGGACTACCTTTCAAGGGGGGTTGTAAGAAACTGAAACCCAAAAGATTGGGACCCTTTGAGGTCATACAGCAGGTGAACCCAGTAGCATTCAAACTCAGACTGCCCAGTCACATGAAATTGCACCCAGTATTTCACAGGTCATTACTGTCGCCGTACCGAGAGGGACGTGAATGGGGGGGGGAGCGTGAGAGAGAGGTCTCCCGAACGCCCGTGATAGAAGAGAGAGAACGCGACATGAACGTGGCAGGAATCATTGATTCCAGGTGGAAGGGGGATCAGGTGGAATATCTGGTAGAATGGGAGGGGGAAGTAGAGTCGGAAAACACTTGGGTACCCGCTGAGGTAGTCAATGACGAGGTTTTAATAGAAACATTTCATCGGCGTTTCCCAAAAAAACCGCAACCCGTGGCACGATTTAGAAGGGAACACTTTGGGACCACTGATGAGGAAGGAGAGTTTGGAGGGTTCCCAGAGTCAGGGGTGGGTGAGGAAGCCGACTCCGACGAAGAAGAGGAAAACGGGGAGAGAGACGGTACACCATGGTTAGAAGTGTTTGAATCCTCGGACGACGAGGAGAGTTCCTTTAGGGGCTTTCCGCCCTCACCGCCAGTGGGAGAGGACGCGGGGGGTGAAGGGGGCCCTGAGGGGGAGGTGGATGTCAGGGAACTGTCATCGGAAAGAGAGTTGGTGCAGAGGCTCCAGCAGACTCGGAGAGATTCTGCAGCGGAGGAGGGAACCAGCAGGGGGAGAGCAGAAGCTCCGGCAGAAGGGGAGTCGGAGGAGGGAGGGCTCTGGGATACTTCTAGTGAGAATAGTGCAGAGGTAACTAGACCCCCGTTGGCAACTCCCACCCTTCGCCGGAAGCTGTCACGTAGAGAGTCACGAAGGCGCATGTCCGTGAAACAACTTTTATGTTGGCGTAAATTTCGTAGACGCCCACTGTCAGATTCTACCAGCGACTAACGGAGTCATGCCTGGGGAGGCTCCGTTAGTGCCTCGGTTTGGCTGAACTGCCAAACACCAGAGGGATCAAGCTTTTACGCACAAGCAGCTCATTATCCCATCACAATAGTTAACAATGTGGTGACAGAAGAATTTAAAATTGAAAAAGGAACACGACAAGGTTGCCCTATTTCCCCTTTGTTATTCATCTCGGTCCTGGAGGTGCTATTGAATATGATTAGAGGGGACCGGTTGGTGGAAGGAATTCAGGTCGGAGCGAAACAATACAAACTTAAGGCTTTTGCAGATGACCTAGTTTTGACCCTACAGGAGCCAGAATCTAGTAAGAAAAGGGCATTACAATTAATTCAAGACTTTGGTCGGGTGGCGGGTTTCAAATTAAACAAGCAAAAAACCAAGGTACTGGAGAAAAATTTGACAGTTTCAGAGTCAAAAAGGTTTCAGAAGGAGACAGAGTTAAATGTGGTTAAGAAAGTAAAATATCTAGGGGTGAACATAACAGCAAAAAATTTGAGTTTATTTAAGGACAATTATGAAAAGTGCTGGTCAGAAATTAAGAGAGATCTAGAAAGTTGGTCAAGACTGAAACTTTCCTTGCTGGGCCAAATTGCTGCTATAAAAATGAATGTATTGCCAAGGATGCTGTTTTTTTTCCAGACTTTACAGATTGTGGATAAAATGGAGTGTTTCGGGAGGTGGCAAAGAGATATCTCTAAATTTGTCTGGCAGGGCAAAAAGCCCAGAATTAAGTTTAAAATATTAACTGATGCTAAAGAAAGAGGGGGGTTTGCCCTGCCAGACTTAAGGTTGTACTATGAATCAGCAGCTTTTTGCTGGCTGAAAGACTGGCTGCTTCTCGAAAACACTGATGTGTTAGACTTGGAAGGATTTAACAATGCTTTTGGTTGGCATGCATATCTGTGGTATGACAAGGTTAAGGTTCATAAGAATTTCAAGAACCATATTGTAAGGAAAGCAGTGTTCAATGTCTGGATAAAATATAAAGATTTATTAGAAAATAAGACCCCAAGGTGGCTATCACCTATGGAAGCTAAGGCTGTGAAAAGACCCAACATGGAGGTCGAATGGCCGAAATACTGGGAAATTTTAGAAAGAGATGGAGACAATTGGAGATTGCAGAGTTTGGAGAAACTAAAAGATAAAGTGCGAGATTGGCTACATTATGCTCAGATCAAAGAGGCCTTTAAATTGGATAAAAAATTAGGATTCCAGGTGGAAAAATCGAAATTAGAAACAGAATTGTTAGAACCAAAGACTAAGGTACTTTCAAGAATGTACAACTTGCTGTTAAAATGGAACACACAGGACGAAACGGTTAAATCAGCTATGATAAAATGGGCACAGGATATTGGGCACAATATTATGTTTGATGACTGGGAAAAGCTATGGACCACCGGTATTAAGTTTACGGCATGTAATGCCTTGAAAGAAAATATTATGAAAATGATATATAGGTGGTACATGACCCCAGTCAAACTTGCAAAAATATATCACCTGCCTGACAATAAGTGTTGGAAATGTAAGGAAACTGAAGGAACGTTCTTTCACCTCTGGTGGACGTGCCCTAGGGTTAAGGCCTTCTGGGAAATGATATATAATGAGCTGAAAAAGGTATTTAAGTATACCTTCCCTAAGAAACCAGAGGCCGGCCTTCCTTCTAGGCATTGTTGGCCAGAGGGTGTTAAAGAAGGACCGAACATTTTTTATGTATGCTACAACAGCAGCAAGGATACTTCTTGCCAAATACTGGAAAACTCAAGATTTGCCCACGCTGGAAGAATGGCAGATGCAACTGATAGACTATATGGAGTTAGCAGAAATGACCGGCAGAATCCGAGATCTGGGAGAAGAAGCAGTGGAAGAGGACTGGAAGAAATTCAAGGACTATCTACATAAACATTGTAAATTATATGATTGCTAAGAAGGGTGTGAAACTGAAAATAACAGGGCACCAACAAGTTAGTTGAAATGAATATGAGAATGAGTGAATTTTAAGAGAAAGTTAAATTTTGAATAAATATCATGTTTAAATTAGGTATTTAAGACTTCTATAAATATATTCAAGGTTAGGGACATAATATTGGAAATATGTATAATAAGAATGGAAACAAGGTGATAAATTGCTGGCTAAAGCTTTATAATTTTGTGTTTTTTTATAATAATTTTTTATTAATTTTCCAATTTTAAAAACAAAACAATAACAACACACAAACATCAACAAAAACAAACAAACAAACAAACAAACACATCAATTATAATTTCTTAAACTCATTTTCATAAGCCTCCTTTTCGGACTTCCCCATACCTCACCCTTTTTTGCATCCTTGTTTTACAGTTTTTCAGCAACCCTTTTTATCAATTAAGTTTAAACTTATTATCCTTTTCAGTTACGCCTTAAATCATCAAATGGTTACAGCTGAAATTATACATCTTCCTTACCCTTAACATTTTAGCACTCCTCAATTTTGTAACAGTTCTTAAGATATACTTTAAACTTCTTCCAGTCTTCCTCCACCGTCTCCTTCTCTTGGTCACGGATTCTGCCGGTCATTTCTGCCAGTCCCATAAAATCGATCACTTTATAAGCTTTATAATTTTGGAACGTAGGAGCGAGAGACGTGAGGAAGTCCAAAAATGAAGAAAAGTTGGTCATTATATGATGTTAAATTTTATGTTTGTTTTTCTCTCTTTTTCTGTTTGTTTTCTGTTTATTCTGTTTTTTTTTTCTTTTCATTGTATTAACAAAACTTTCAATAAAAATTATTTAAAAAAAACAACAACAACAAAAATCCACCTAAGTAGCTCCTTCGGTCAGAAGATTGCTGTCTGGTCATCCCGCAAGTTCAAAGGGGCAGCTTCATTTCATTATCATTACTATTTCATGGCATTATTGACCTTGCTTAGCACAGGAGCATTTTTGCAGCTCTGTAGTAGGTGTGAATATTTTTAAGGGATTAAAAGGCATTTTTAAAAGTTTCTTCTGAAGCAGAAGTCCTTTGCCTTTTTGGGATGGGAGGAGATCTTCAGAGCCCCCACCCCTCCTGAAACCTCATTGCACAGCCCCCACAACACCCCCAGAATAAGCGTGCTCCCCACCAGTAGGGGCTTCCACCACCCCCCACTCCTAAATCTGCTTCAAACAGTTACTTTGGGGGGGGGGATCCTGCACTGTCTGGTCAATTCCTGGCCACTGCCCCCCCCCCCCGTAACTGATCCCTTGCTGTTCTCTGTTTTGCAGGGCATTGAGGAGGGATCCTGCTAGCCAAAGGATACACGTACCGGTACTTAGTTGTGTATGTGCAATTTACATTTGCGTGTTGAGACCCCACAGCCACCCCCTCGTTGGGAAATAACTCACACAAGGACACAGATATTAGCTTTATGTTATTGGGCAAATTTTGGCCACAACTTTATTGAATTACAGAATGTGAGCAGCATTGGCTTAGGTATTGATTGGCCCTGACTATATCTGACTCCTGCCTGCTGTGCAAAAAGTCCAGTAAGAGTAAGCCACCGGTACGGGGAGCCCTGTTGAAGCAAACCAACTCAAACTCCCCTTGGTGTTTCCGTGGGGGTTGTGTCAAACCCCCAGCCCCCAACCGGGCTTCGAAAAAGATCAAGACCTCCCCACTGGGTTCCTGTAATGGAATACCCTTAAGCATGGAGGGGCAGGTGGTGGCCACACCTCCCCTCCCCCACACAAGGTCAAACAATGCCTAACCGCAACCCTAACAAAGCTGTGACGATTGCTACGAGGTAGGCAAAAACCAAGTAGCCAGTGCCAATTTGCCAAGTGGAAAAATTCCTACCAGGCCCCTTGGACAGGATCACACTTCAAAACGACCTTGACAGATTAGAGAACTGGGCCAAAACAAACAAGATGAATTTTAACAGGGAGAAATGTAAAGTATTGCACTTGGGCAAAAAAAATGAGAGGCACAAATACAAGATGGGTGACACCTGGCTTGAGAGCAGTACATGTGAAAAGGATCTAGGAGTCTTGGTTGACCACAAACTTGACATGAGCCAACAGTGTGACGCGGCAGCTAAAAAAGCCAATGCAATTCTGGGCTGCATCAATAGGAGTACAGTGGTGCCCCGCAAGACGAACGCCTCGCAAGACGGAACACCCGCTAGACGAAAGGGTTTTCCGTTTTGGAGGCGCTTCGCAAAATGAATTTCCCTATGGGGTTGCTTTGCAAGACGGAAATGTCTTGCGAGTTCCCGTGGGTTTCCCCCCCGCTTTTTTAGCCCTTTTCCTAAGCCGCTAAGCCGCTTATCAGCTGATCTGCTGATAAGCCGCTTCTTAGCTGATCGCTAAAAGCCGCTAGACCGCTAATAGCGCTAATCCGCTAAGCTGTCAATGGGCTTGCTTTGCAAGCCGAAAAAACCGCTAGACGAAGAGAATCGCGGAACGGATTCTTTTCGTCATGCGAGGCACCACTGTATAGCATCTAGATCAAGGGAAGTAATAGTGCCACTGTATTCTGCTCTGGTCAGACCTCACCTGGAGTACTGTGTTCAGTTCTGGGCACCACAGTTCAAGAAGGACACTGACAAACTGGAACGTGACCAGAGGAGGGCAACCAAAATGGTCAAAGGCCTGGAAACGATGCCTTATGAGGAACGGCTAAGGGAGCTGGGCATGTTTAGCCTGGAGAAGAGGAGATTAAGGGGTGATATGATAGCCATGTTCAAATATATAAAAGGATGTCACATAGAGGAGGGAGAAAGGTTGTTTTCTGCTGCTCCAGAGAAGAGGACACGGAGCAATGGATCCAAACTACAAGAAAGAAGATTCCACCTAAACATTAGGAAGAACTTCCTGACAGTAAGAGCTGTTCGACAGTGGAATTTGCTGCCAAGGAGTGTGGTGGAGTCTCCTTCTTTGGAGGTCTTTAAGCAGAGGCTTGACAACCATATGTCAGGAGTGCTCTGATGGTGTTTCCTGCTTGGCAGGGGGTTGGACTCGATGGCCCTTGTGGTCTCTTCCAACTCTGTGATTCTATGATTCTATTATTCTATGAACCAAGGCGACCAACCGAAGTCCATAGCAAGGCCAGTGCCTAACCTGCGAATAGGGAGGGAGGGCGGGTGATTGAGGAAGCGAGCCAAAGAGGAAGTCCTCTGGCTGCTCCTCGGTTTAAACTGCCCCGGCTACCGGATTGGCTGGCCGGGCTCTGACGTGGCCGGGATCCCCCAGGCAACGGGGACAAAGTCCACAACTCCTGGTGGATTTGTAGTGTTCTAAATATTTACAGAGCAACCTGTTGTGGGATGTGAATGAGGTTAACCCTTTTCTGGCAGAGAGAAAGACTTCAACTCCCTCATCCCAGGAGCCCTCAGGCTGCTTTTTACATAATAAACCACCACCAATTCATGCCATGCCTACTTTGGACCTGAGAATTAAGAAGAAAACCTCCCAAGAAGAACCCACAGCTACTTCTCCCCCTCAAGATCCAGGGATCTCCTACCTTGTATTCCTCAAAAGCCTCCTTCAGAGGAATCACCTTGTGATTTTCATGTTCCTTTGATCTGTCACACACCAGGCAGATGGGGGCTTCGTGGACTTTGCAGAAGAGCTTCAGGGGCTCCAGGTGATCCTCGCAGACTCCTCCTTTCCCTCCTTCCTCCTTTCCCCCTTGAAGGCTGAGATTCACGGCTATTTCTACAAAGTTTGCCAGTTGCCTGTTGGAGACGAGGCTCCTCCTCTGGACTCTTTCTCTGCACTGAGGGCAGGAAGCCTCTGTCTCCGATTCCCCCCAGAACAGAATCAAGCAGGATCGGCAGAAATTGTGCCCACACTCTGGGATGATCACTGGATCCTTGAAGTATTCCAGGCAGATGGAGCAAGTGGCTTCATCACGGAGACGCTGGATGTGACCCCCTGCAGCAGCCATGGCTCCCTCAGGCAAAAGTCCCAGGTAAGTTTCGTTTTCTCTGTTTTCAGCTACGAGGAGTTTCCCTTCCTGGAAATGACTCAGAAACTCAGTCACCACATGATCTTTAAAAAACAAAAACAAAAAACATAAAGTATGTCCCCAGGTCTTTGCATTTGGTGAATGTTTTCTCAAATTGCAGGGAATGCTTCTGGACTGCTTCCCCTGCTTTTGATTACACACAAACACACACACCTAGTAAGTTGTAGTAGTCATATTGTAACATTTTCATTCATAGTCTTTGTGATAGGAAAAAACTGCTCCTTTTCCCTTATGGGGCACCCTAGAGCCCGTATAGAGTCCTTATGTAGGTTCACTATCGGTAGGAGAAAAATAACAGAGGCCAGCCAGAGAATATTGAGAAGCAAAGCAGCTAGTAAGCATCATCTTTATTAAAGCTGTTGCAACAGGGTGCTAACACCCCACCCTCACTCAGGAGGGAGGAGGAACCCAGAACATTGGTATGCAAACCATAGCTGTCAAGCGTCTCTTATTTGGCGGGACAGTCCCTTATCGCAGCGCCATGTCCCGCTGCTGTCCCTTATTGATGATGTCTCTTAAATAAGCTACTGAAGGCAATGGGGCCCTTTCTATGTCCAGCTTGCTTTGTCAACAACAAATTGTTGCCTTTTTGTGTGTTGAATATATGCTATATGGTAATTAATGGACCTAATAGGTATCTAAAGCCATTTGCACACAACAAAATATGTCTTTTATAAAAGTAATTGTTGATCCCTTATTTTGGCTGCTGATCCCTTATTTTCGAGGCTGCTGGTCCCTTATTTTCAAATCTGCAAGTTGACAGCTATGATGCAAACCCTTATATAGACTTTTGAAATTGTCCACCCCCCAATGCATGATACATACATCACTGAAGGGGCAGCCTACAGCAGAACTCCTGTCTGCCAGGATACCTGATAATGGTCACTGGTTGCATTAACTGGCCAATCTGGCCATTCTTTTTGATGGTAAATATTCAGTTCCCAAATCCAGGTCACAGGCTCACCCTGTTCACACACAGATACGCCCTTAAGACAGGATTTGTGAGCAAAGAGACAATGGGGAGGTTTTCCATTTTCCTTCCTCCTTGCAGGGAAACATTTGAGGTCAATTTGGGAGTCAAAATGGCTTCAGAATTGTTCTCCTGCACTATTTCAGACACGTGGTTTATATACTTATGTATGTGTTTGCCTTGTACAGTTATTAATGTTTATTTTATCTATATCTATGACCTTAAAATTCCTATAACAGGCTTCCTTGTCATTTTTGAATTGGAGAAAATCTGCCTCTGCCCTAAATGGAAGGCAGTTTTGATTTATCAAGCAGGACTTGATTCCGTGACGAGAACTCCTAAAAATCTGGTTGCTGATTTTGACTTAATCCGTTTTTAGCATTGTGGCAAAGAACTTCAGATTGAAAAGGGCACTTTCAGCATTGTCTACCTGGAGCCCTCTGTTTGCTTCACGCTACAACTCCCATCATCCCTTGCCAGGTATCTCCAGGTATGGTTGGGAAGACCCTCTGCCTGGAGACCCTGCAGAGCAGCTGCCAGTCAGTGGAGGCAATATTGACCTCAATGGACCAATGGGCTGGCCTGGCAGAAGGCACCATCTGTGGTGCGGCAGACAAGTTATGGAGCTCCTTCCCTAGATAGGAATGCCTGGTGCATTATCTTGGCTATTATTATTAATGAATATTACTCCACATTGTGAAGTCTTCCTATATTCCTGATGAAGTGTGGTCCCTTGCAATGGCTGAAAAACCTGGGGGGCTTTAACAGAGAATTAGATAAAATTCCTTGAGGATAAGACTTTGGATGGTTATATGTTCTGCCTCTGTGGTTGGAAACAGGAATCCTCCTGAATAGCGGTTGCTGGAGACTCTAGAAGGGGAGGGGATCTTGTTCCCAGGTCCTGCTTTTGGGTTTCCCACACATATGTTTAAAAAGCATTTTCAGTTTCACCGTCACCTGCAGGTAAAAGGAGGGAGATCAAGGTGGAGAATTCCCACCCAGGGAAGCTGTGCCAGAGGGAATATCCCTGAGGAACCTTCCTTTGTTAGCTGAGATTCCAGACCAAAAGCATGAGTCCAAAGGACACCAGGAAACAAAGGTATACAGCCATCTCCCAGAAGTCCCGTTCCCTTTAGTGAAAGCCCAATGCACTTTGGAGCAGAAAGCCCCTCTCCTCAAATCATGGGAGGAACGACCAGCAGAGTTTGGGGCTGGAGAGGCTGATTGGCAAAGAGCACCCTTACGAATGCCCCGTGTGGGGGGAGAGCTTCCGGGGAGGATCCGCCCTGGCTGAACACCAGAGGAGGCACATGGGAGAGGAACTGTGTGAAGGGTCTGAGGGCGAGAAGCCCTTTCCCCAGCGAGAGATCTTGGTGCTCCATCAGAGGGGCTCATGGAAGAGAAACCATAGTTTCCCGAGTGCACAAAGAGGTTCATTTGCATCGGAGGATCCATACTGAGCAGAAAGCGCACAAGTGCTTCCACTGTGGGAAACTAGAGAGATACATTACGGAGTCACAGAGGGACCCACACTTGGGGGAAGCCATGCAAATGCCCGATTGGGGGAGAATCTCCAACCAGCCGTGCAACTTAAGAGAACACCAGAAAAAGAGGCCTTTGTGATTTGAGCAGAGAAAACGAAGAAAAGAATACAAACTGCTTGCTCCACTGGGCGAGAGAAGCAGCTCCCGGTTGCTTAGCATTTGAAGAAATTAAACCTGGAGTGCGTCTTGTAGGATAAAGCTCCCCACTTATTCTTATTCTTGCTATGAATCAGTCCTTTACCCCCTGGTTACAACCATTAAAGACAATAATTAACAGCAATTTAAAACAACTTACTGTCACCAAAATAAGGTGGGTCCCATGGACTGCAAGAAGATCAAACCGATCCATTCTGAAGGAAATCAGCCCTGAGTGCTCACTGGAAGGTCAGATCGTGAAGCTGAGGCTCCAAGACTTTGGCCACCTCATGAGAAGATAAGATTCCCTGGAAAAGACCCTGATGATGGGAAAGATGGAGGGCACAAGGAGAAGGGGACGACAGAGGACGAGATGGTTGGACAGTGTTCTCGAAGCTACCAGCATGAGTTTGACCAAACTGCGGGAGGCAGTGGAAGACAGGAGTGCCTGGCGTGCTCTGGTTCATGGGGTCACGAAGAGTCGGACACAACAACAACAATATGCGCAGGCAGGTAAATGCATAACTTTTCAGCCGTCCTTCGTTGACTTTGGGTGGCAGAGAGGGGAGAGACAACCAGATGCCTAGAAACTTGGGCTTGGCGAGAGTTGGGTTCAAGTCCCTTTTTAGCTTTAGGAATTCAGAGTCCCCTGGACCAGTTGCTCTTCCTGATACCAGTCAACCTCACAGAGCTGTTTTGGGGTGAGGGGGGAATAAGCCATTTCACCAGCACTAGAGACCCAGGTTGCTAGCACCTGCTCACAACACCTTGCCACAATTTAAGCTGTTTCTCTTCTCCACCCATTACTACGGTTTGAAAACTTGCTGGTTGCAGTAATGCTTGATTTAGTGTGAATGTGATTCTCAAACCACTTTCTTTGAACATAAGCATCTGTTTGTGGTGAAGTAAGAATGCAGTTTCACAGATCAATGAAAAACAAGCTAAAATAGGTGACATAAAAGGAAAGGGGAATGGGGAGGGAGGAGGAAAGGAACAAGCTCAGTACCAGTTCTTTAAGTTATAATGACCAGTTGGGGTAGAAACAGTGATGGAGTGACTGTTACCAGGTGACAGTTGTGGAAGAGCCCAAGGCAGCTCTGAGCTGTAGCAATGGAATAACCCTTATTGGTTTCTCTCTCTCTCTCTCTGCTCTGCAACCTCATGCAATATTGGCATTTGCTCAGTTCTATGTAAGCCTATTTCCAGCATGGCCTACTTTAAAAAGGGTTCAGTCTAAGCCCTGATGTTTCATCCATTGTGTCAGTTTAAGTCACACTGTGTTGTGCGCCTTCAAACAGCATTCTTGAACATGCTTAGTGCTCCCATTGTTTTTCTGCATTCTGACTGCCAATGCAAGAGAAATGTGTTAGTGACACAGCCAACATTTGTGTGTGAGAGAGAGTGTTTTTGGGGGGCATTGTCCATTCTAGGCAAAATGGCCACTCAAGTCAGCTTCTCCCTGGGGTTCCCAACGTGGCCTTTGGCCCCTCCCATTTGTAACGAGGACTGCTTTTTTGACCAAGGGTGGTGTGGAAGGGGCTGCGTGGTGTTGCCTGTCAGCAGTGGGGGTGGGCATTGGCCAGACCCCCAGCTCAGGGTGCCCAGGGAAAGGGGTGCGTGCCCCCGGCAAGGAGCAGGGGAAGGTGCTGGAGGTAACCAAGGGCGAGGGATAAAACCAAGCCAAAGGTGGAAAGGATTAGGGCTTATCTGCTCCCCCCGCCAAAAATATTTTTATTCAAGTTGGCTCCCATGCTTGTAAAGATCGGTTGCTGGGGGCTGCAGGGGGGGGGGGCAAGGCTGCTTTTGCTCTCTGGTCCTCCTTGCAGGTTTCCCACAGGCGTCTGGGTGGCCCCTCTTGGGCGCTGGACCAAATGGGACACTTTTGTGTCCTTCCTTCCACGGGGTGAGTGGAGGCTCACAGGGAAACGTACGATGACACACAAAGGAGGCCAACATCATATAGGGGATGGAGCAAGGGGAGGCAGCCCTTAGGCAGGTGGGTGGGGGAGGTGTATTTATTCCATCAGGTGCCACCACCCCGTGGGAAACGCAGGGAAAGGAGAGCAGGCTGCAGCGGTCAGTAGTCAGTGGCCCTGATAGTGGAGCCAGAGAGTCCTGCCTGATCTTTGAGAGGGGTCAATACCACAGGTATGTGTTGTTCCAGCTGTTAGTATCCAAGGAGAGAAATCGGATGCACCTGGTGGCGAAATGATGCTCCTTGGGGGAGCACTGTGTATTTGGGGTGGGGCTGAGGAACACAAGGAAGGTGTCCTGTGTAATGTATGGGGCAGCACAGGCCATGGAGCCCCTTCCGGAAGCTGCCAGACTGCAACTCCTATCCTCTGTGTCCCCTGGCCATGCTGGATGGGTCGGAGGGAAGTTGAAGTCCAACATTATCCAGAGGACACCCCATTTGATGCCCCCAATATACAGAATCCAGGCTGTAAATAAGTCACTTCTGCTTTTCCTGTGCCCAGAAAACACAAGTCAAAGTGGTTTTGCCTTTGCCCTGCTGCTTTCCCTCAGGAAAAACCTGCTCCTTAGTGCAACATCTAAGCAAACGTCAATCTGGAGAAAACCTGGCTGAGGTTTGCTCTAATTCAGCAGTAAAGAGCAGCAGGTTTTCCTGGAGGAAAGGGGTGGGACAAGCAGCTGTCCGGATGAGTCCCTCTGTCTTGCTCTTTGTTCACTGTGACTGAGCACCATTTTGGGCTGATCTGGATCCATTGTGAAGGTGATCAACCCAGAAGCTTTGGAGGGAACCGGAAGAGAAGTTTGGTCAAGAGACTGGCTCATGTCAGAAGGAGGCCTGAACTCATCCTCGCTGAAGTCCAGCACAGGGCAGGAAGGCAGCATTGCCAAGAAGAAGGCATTTGGAGACAAATCATCATCAAAGAGCAGAAAACCACCTCCTGTTCCATCAAGAACACAGAAGAATCTCTAGTCTGCATTCAACGTGAGTTAAACATCCCAGGTCTCTTGGGTCTTCCTGTCCATTCCAAACCTGACTAGAGGCTCCATCAGCTCAGCCCCTGCACTCCTTGCATACATGAAAGCGGCAGCCTTCTCCTGGAGCCTTGGGCTGTTCCTGCCACCATCTTACCTGCAGGAGTTCACTCGCTGGCTGCTGACTCTTCTCCTCCATCTCCTGGATGATCCTCTCAAGAGAGAAGAGTTTCCTGGAGAGTCTGGCCAGCTGCTCATCCCTTCTCCCTGCAATCTCCTTCTCCACCTCTTCCACATCATTCAGCAGACGTTTTTCTTGTTCTTCCGGGAACTGGCGCAGTTCTCTGAACTTCTCCACAGTCTTCAGCCTCTCCGTTTCTGTTAATTTCTGCAAGAAAAGAGGAGGTCTGAGTGTGTTTAGTCCTTAGCCTCAAAACAGCAGAAACAAAATTATGAAAATTAAACAGGGTGGACACTTCTGATTTTTCATAGACATGAAACCTTCAGTGGCTAAAGAAGTAAACCTTTATTTTGAGGGGAGGCCCTCTCCATTGCTGTTTCTGTTGATGTCTATTTTGCAGACGGATACAGCCTAAAGGAAGGAGCTCTTTTTTCCTAGTCATGGATTTTCCCTGCATGTTTTGGGGCCTGGCATAACCAGAGTTCGAAGTTGTTCAGAGAACATCCAGGAACATAAAACACCCCTCAGTTTAGGCTGGTTCCATTTAGGTGTACGAAGGAACAGAAACAGAGGAGAACAAAGTGCAGAGTTCATCCCCATAGCTCCCCTGTTTTCTTTAAAGGTTTTAAAAAGCCTGAGTTTCCTAAAAATGAACAAGAGAGCACATTTAGAATTCAGTTCTTTAGTAATATTTATGGCAAATCAGGATTTGGATTAAATTGCTTCCACCCTTTCAGCTAACAAGTCCTCAGGCTTCTTCTTGACTGCTATTCACATAAGTAAATGACAAGGGGAAATAAACTCAATTTAGCTGCATTCAAAGGTGAACTTACCTAATTCGCTATTGCTGAAAAAATATGGAGACCAAAACAGAGCTTTAAAATTCTGATATTTTCAAGCTTGACCCAGCCAGGTAATATTCACAAAAAATGTATTTATGAGGGTAAAGTACAGATCAAAATATTTATGCAAGGAGATAGCTACCCTAACATCTGATTCATAACAGACTGATGTGGAAAAAGGAGAAATGTGGAGAAGCTGAAACGGGCAGATTTCTCCATCCCTCCTCAGTCCTGACTCTCTTCTTCTTCTTCTTCTTCTTCTTCTTCTTCTTCTTCTTCTTCTTCTTCTTCTTCTTCTTCTTCCTCTTCCTCTTCCTCTTCCTCTTCCTCTTCCTCTTCCTCTTCCTCTTCCTCTTCTTCTCTATTGAATTTATATACTGCCCTATACCTGGAGGTCTCAAGTGCTTGTTCCCTGTCTAGTAACAACAGAGACACTTACAAGGAGGTCTTTGCTTTCCTTGTCCAGGGCTGCTTGATAGGCCAGAATTTCCTCTCTCTCTTTTCTCAGAATCTCCAGGTGGCGACAGATCTCTCCCTAAAGAGAAAAGGGAAAACTCAGGTTTGATTGAGACACACAGAGAGATGAAAATCATATTGGCTTTTTGCGCCCAGTGGCCTTGCTAGAATAGCAAAGTAATTTACTGGTGGAAATAAAAGTACAGAGGTTTTCAGCCTTTTTGGCTCCACGGCTCCATGGATCAGCTACATTATTTCTGCAGCACCCCTGTGGGGCTCAGGATCCCCCCTTCACTGAATAGCTGGCAGCCCTTCACCTTTTCTCAAACACCCTCCAATGCGGAGTGATCTCTCAGCCTCCTCTCCTTTCCTTGGAAGTCCCAGCCTGACTTCTCACCTTGAGGTCTCAGGGAGAAGTGGGAAGAGGAGGAGGAGGAGGAGGAGGAAGGGGTGAGGCAGGATCCAACCTGGGATGTATCACTCTAGCATCAAAGAGATAGTGAGGTCAGCCCAAGAGGTGAGAGATGGAGGGATAGAGCAGCGCTTCTCAAAACTTCACCCATTCCAAACCCCTCTTCTGTAAGCCTAGGGCTTTCTCACACTTCCTCTTGACCCCACTGCTTTGCCGCTAAATTGGGTCAGACGGCAATTCTGGTTTTTTGCTACTTGGCTGTTATTTTCTCTGCAGTAGCCAGACCCCCAAGTGTGCTTGGTTCACCAGGGGAGATTTAAGTACTGCAGCTTCTTCCATTTCTGGGCAAAGAAGTTCTTGCTGTGGCCAGAATCCACCCAAGTAGCTCCTTTGATCAGAAGATTGCTGTCTGGTCCTCCCACCAATTCAAAGGGACCAGCTTTTTTCACTATTATTACTATTTCGTGGCATTAGTAGCACTGCATGGCACAGGAGCATTTTTGCACCACTGTAGTAGAACAAGTGATTTTTTTAAAAAAGGGATTAAAAGGCTTTATATAGCCAGACTTGAAACTTTATTATGAATCAGCAGCTTTCTGCTGGTTGAAAGACTGGTTGCTTCTCGAGAACACAGACATTCTAGATTTGGAAGGTTTTAATAATCTTCATGGGTGGCATGCATATCTGTGGTATGACAAGGTTAAGGTTCATAAAGGCTTTAAAAACCATATTGTCAGGAAAGCATTGTTTAATGTTTGGATTAAATACAAAGATTTGTTGGAGAACAAAACTCCAAGGTGGCTGTCACCAATGGAGGCAAAGGCGTTGAAAAAACTTAACATGGAGTCTAAATGGCCAAAATACTCTGAAATTCTAGAACAGGAGGGTGATAAGTGGAAACTGCAGAGCTTTGAAAATCTAAAAGATAAAGTGCGAGATTGGCTTCACTATTTACAAATAATGGAGGTTTATAAGCTGGATAGGAAAATTGGTTTCCAGGTGGAGAAGTCAAAATTGGAAACAGAACTGTTAGAATCCAATACTAAGAATTTGTCAAAAATGTATAACTTGCTGTTGAAATGGAATACGCAAGATGAAATGGTCAAATCAGCTATGATTAAGTGGGCGCAAGATGTTGGTCATAACATTATGTTTGCAGACTGGGAAAGGTTGTGGACCACCGGTATGAAATTTACGGCATGTAATGCCTTGAGAGAGAATATTATGAAAATGATATATAGGTGGTACATGACCCCAGTCAAGCTTGCAAAAATTTACCACTTACCAGATAATAAATGTTGGAAATGTAAAGAAAATGAAGGTACATTCTTTCACCTCTGGTGGACATGCCCGAGGATCAAGGCTTTCTGGGAAATGATATATAATGAAATGAAAAAGGTATTTAAATATACCTTCTTGAAGAAACCAGAGGCCTTTCTCCTGGGTATGGTTAGCCATGTGGTGTTAAAGAAGGATAGAACTCTGTTTCTGTATGCCACAACAGCAGCAAGGATCCTTATTGCAAAGTATTGGAAGACATCAGATCTACCTACTTTGGAAGAATGGCAGATGAAAATGACAGACTACATGGGACTGGCGGAGATGACGGGCAGAATCCGCGACCAGGAGAAGGAGACAGTGGAAGAAGATTGGAGGAAATTTAAAGACTACCTTAATAAATACTATAAGGTTAATGAATGTTAGATAGACAGAGGTCTTAAAAAGAATGTGGTTTTTCAGAGATCTTGATTAAGAAAAGGAATGGAATTAGCGAAAATTTTTGGGAAATATGGGAATGGATTTGCTGACAGGATAACGAAATTAGAATACAAAACGGGGAGGTATGAGGAAGTCGGGAAAAATAGGTTGAGAAAATAAGATTTGAAATTATACTTGTTGTTTTGTTGTTGTTTTTTTGTTTGTTCTGGTTTTTTACTGTTGTTGTTTGTATTGGTATTTGTATGTTTTTACCGGAAATTTTAATAAATATCATTAAAAAATAATAATAATAAAAGGCTTTATATATAGTATATAATTGCACAGGTCCAATTCCGAGTTGCCATGAAAAAGTCATATTTCCCCCTAGTCTTTGCAGATGCTACTCTGAACCACAGAGTCCTTTGCCATTTGGGGTGGGAGGAGATCCTCAGCCCCCCCCCCACTGAAACCTCATTGCACAGGCCCCACAGCACCCCCAGAATAAGCCACCAGTAGGTGCTTCCACTCCCCACTCCCAAATCTGCTTCCAACAGATACTTGGGGGGCAGGATCCTGCACCATCTGGTCAATTCCTAGCTAACAGTCCCCTCCCCCCCAGCTGATCCCTTGCTGCTCTCTGTTTTGCAGAGCATTGAGGAGGCATCCTGGTAACCAAAGGAGACATGTACTTAGTTGTTTATGTGCAATTTACATTTCTACTGTTCTAAATATGTACAAAGCAACCTAGAATCATAGAATCACAGAGTTGGAAGAGACCACAAGGGCCATCGAGTCCAACCCCCTGCCAAGCAGGAAACACCATCAGAGCACTCCTGACATATGGTTGTCAAGCCTCTGCTTAAAGACCTCCAAAGAAGGAGACTCCACCACACTCCTTGGCAGCAAATTCCACTGTCGAACAGCTCTTACTGTCAGGAAGTTCTTCCTAATGTTTAGGTGGAATCTTCTTTCTTGTAGTTTGGATCCATTGCTCCGTGTCCGCTTCTCTGGAGCAGCAGAAAACAACCTTTCTCCCTCCTCTATGTGACATCCTTTTATATATTTGAACATGGCTATCATATCACCCCTTACCCTCCTCTTCTCCAGGCTAAACATGCCCAGCTCCCTTAGCCGTTCCTCATAAGGCATCGTTTCCAGGCCTTTGACCATTTTGGTTGCCCTCCTCTGGACACGTTCCAGTTTGTCAGTGTCCTTCTTGAACTGTGGTGCCCAGAACTGGACACAGTACTCCAGGTGAGGTCTGACCAGAGCAGAATACAGTGGCACTATTACTTCCCTTGATCTAGATGCTAGGCTACATCCACTGCGTTCCCTTCATCTATCAGGCTTGTAATTCTGTCAAAAAACGAGATCAGTTTAGTCTGAAATCCATGCTGACTATTGGTGATCACAGCATTCCTTTCTAGGTGCTCACAGACTGTTTGCTTAATGATCTGCTCCAGAATCTTCCCTTGCTGGGGAACCTTGCTGGGGGATGTGGATGAGGTTAACCCTTTCTCTCCCTGCCAAGGTCCCAGTTCAAATCTTTGAAGCTGCTGTGAGTATTTCAAGATCCCCTTGTCCCCCTGGCAGAGAGAAAGACTTCAACTCCCCCCTCCAGCCATCCCAGGAGCCCTCAGGCTTCCCCTGGGCTGCTTCCAAGGTGATAAACAACTACCAATCAATGCCATGCCTACTTTGGACTTCAGAATTACAAAGAAAACCTCCCAAGAAGAATCCACAGCTATTTACTTCTCCCCCTCCAGATCCAGGGATCTCCTACCTTGTATTCCTCCAAAGCCTCTTCCAGAGGAATCACCTTGTGATTTTCATGTTCCTTCGATCTGTCACACACCAGGCAGATGGGGGCTTCATCCTCCTTGCAAAAGAGCTTCAGGGGCTGCTGGTGCTTCTCACAGACTCCTCCTTTCCCTCCTTCCTCCTTTCCCTCTTGAAGGCTGAGATTCTGGGCTATTTCCACCATATTAGCCAGTTGCCGGTTGGAGACGAGGCTCCTCCTCTGGACTCTTTCTCTGCACTGAGGGCAGGAAGCCTCTGCCTGAGATTCCCCCCAGAACAGGATCAGGCAGGATCGGCAGAAGTTGTGCCCACACTCTGGGATGGTCACTGGATCCTTGAAGTAATCCAGGCAGATGGAGCAAGTGGCTTCATCACGGAGACGCTGGATGTGACCCCCCGCAGCAGCCATGGCTCCCTCGCGCTGAAGACCGGAGAAGGAGCCTTGTCTCCAACCGGTGGCCAGGACATCTGCAGGTATGGTTGGGAAGACCTTGCAGAGCCACTGGCAGTCAGTGGAGGCAAGACTGACCTCGATGGACCTGGCAGAAGGCACCATCTGCATGGTGGCAGCCCAGTTATGGAGTTCCTTCCCTAGATATGAATGCCTGGTGAGACTTGGCTATTATTATTAATCAATATTACTACACAGTGCAAAGTCTTCCGATATTCCTAATAAAGTGTGCTGCCTTCCAATGGCTGAAAAACCTGGAGGGCTTTAACAGGGGATTAGATACAATTCCTGGAGGATAAGACTTTGGTAGGGGACTCGGGTGGCGCTGTGGGTTAAACCACAGGGTCTAAGGCTTGCCGATCAGAAGGTTGGCGGTTTGAATCCCTGTGATGGGGTGAGCTCCCATTTCTCGGTCCCAGCTCCTGCCAACCATCAGTTCGAAAGCACGTCAAAGTGCAAGTAGATAAATAGGTACTGCTCCGGCGGGAAGGTAAACGGCGTTTCCGTGTGCTGCTCTGGTTCACCAGAAGCAGCTTAGTCATGCTGGCCTCATGACCCGGAAGCTGTACGCCGGCTCCCTCAGCCAGTAAAGCGAGATGAGCGCCGCAACCCCAGAGTCGGCCACGACAGGATCTAATGGTCAGGAGTCCCTTTACCTTAAGACTTTGGATGGTTATATGCTCTGCCTCTGTGGTTGGAAGTGGTAATCCTCCTGAATAGCTGTTGCTGGAGACTCCAGGAGGGGCTCTTATTCCCAGGTCCTGCTTAGGGCTTTCCCACACACATAATGTTTAAAAAATGTTTTTGGTTTCACCTGCAGGTAAAAGGAGAGATCAAGATGGAGATTTCCCACCCAGGGAAAGCTGTGCCTGAGGGAATATCCCTAAGGAACATTCCTTTGTTAGCCGAGATTGCAGAGCAAAAGCGTGAGTCCAAAGGACACCAAGGAGCAAATGAACGCAGCCATCACCCAGAAGTCCAGTTCCCTTTAGTGAAAGCCCAGAGCAGAAAAGCCCAAAGGAGGAACGGCCAGCACAGTTTGCGTCTGGGGAGGCTGAATGCCGAAGAACATCCTCATGAATGCTCCATGTGAGGGGAGAGCTTCCAGCGAGGATCTGCCCTGACTGAGCAGCAGAGGATGTACCGTATTTTTCGCTCTATTGGACGCACCGGACCACAGGACGCACCTAGTTTTTAGAGGGGGAAATCAAGAAAAAAAATATGATTCCCCCCCCAACCCCAAAGAGCAATGGACAGGCTGTGCACTTCCTCTTTAGCCTTGAGCAGCATCTTTAGCCTTGCACAACGGGATGGATCGTGCCAGCTGTCCACCAGGGCTGGACTAGATGACTCCTGGGGTTCCCTTCCAACCCTGCAATTCTATGACCTCGGAAGTTGTTGGGGGTCTCCACCACTGGAGGCTTTTAAGCAGCGGTTGGGGGACCATCTGCCTGGCGTTCTTTAGCTGTGATTCCTACATTGTGAGGGGGCTGGGCTAGATGACCCTCGGGTGGCCCTCCCAACTCTATACAGTCCTACACTTCTGCGGCAGGAGATCCACAGCCACTTCACACAATGCCCACTCCCAATTTTCATTGGAGAGACATGTGGCTTCACTGTCTAGGTAGGTACCCCCCTACCTGCCACTCTTACATCACCCCACTTAAGCCGAGGGAATTCCTGCCCAGAGAAGCTCCCAGGTGAGGCAATGGTTAAGATCTACCTCTGGTAAATGGCTTTGTATCCCCCCCTCTTTTCTCTTCTTCTATGCTAGTTCCTTCTCTTATGTTTTGTTTAATCTGTTTTTATTGTATACTAAAATAAAAGCTGCAAAGTTTCCTTTTTTATAATATTCCCCCCCTCCAAACTAAAACGTTAATCTAGATAAAAACACTGATCCAGAGGAAAATAAGGGGGTGGAGAAAGGACGAAAAAAGAAAAAGAGGTAGAGATAGAGAGATTTTTTAAAAGTTGGCTTCTTTAGCCTTGCACAGCCTCCCGCGGCTGGAGAGGCGCGCACGGCTAAAGAGGAAGCCCGGGCAGCGAGCGGGATGGATCGCGCTTGCTGCCTGGGCTTCCTCTTTAGCCTTGCGCAGCCTCCCACGACTGGAGAGATTGCGCAAGGCTTTTCTAGAGGAGGGAGAAGGGACTGACTGGCCGTGTCAGTCCCTTCTCCCTCCTGGGGAAAAGCCTGCAAGAGCCGCTCGAAGCTTGTGTGTGGCTCTTGGGGGCTTTTCCTGCTTGCCTCCCCCCCCCTGCATTCGCTCCATAGGACACACAGACCTTTCCCCTTAGTTTTTAAGACGGAAAAACTGTGTCCTATGGTGCGAAAAATACAGTACATGGGAGAGGAAGCGTATGAATAGTCTGAGGACGAGAAACCCTTTCCCCAGTGAGAGATCTGGGTGGGCCATCAGAGAGGCCTCATGGAAGAGAAACCACAGAAATGCTCCCATTGTGGGGAAAGCTTCAGCCAGAGGACCAGTTTGGTGAGTCACCTGCAAATCCACACGGGAGAGAGGCCTCACGAATGCCCGGACTGCAGGAAAAGCTTTTCCCGGAGAGATACATTACTCAAACACCGGAGAACCCACACAGGGGAGAAGCCGGACGAGTGCCATGATTGTGGGAGAAACTTCAACCACCCGTGCAACTTAATTGAACATCAGAAGACGCACACAGGGGAGAAACCCCACCGAGTGTGGGGCAAGTTTCCATCATCCTTGTAGGTTGATGGACCATCAGAACATCCACACAGGAGAGAAGCCTCACAAATGCCCTGAGTGGAAGAAAAACTTTTCTCCGTGAGATACGTTGATCAAACACCAAAGGACCCACGCGGAGGAGAAACCTTATGAATGCCTCGAGTGTGGAAAAAGCTTCATTCAGAAGAAGGGATTAATCGGACACCAGATAATTCATTTAGGGAATACGTCCAGCTAATATTCTTGAAAAGTGCCACATTCCACACAAAAAAGAGGGAGAAATGTTGTTTACAACCTGATTTGCAGTGGAGAACCCACACCTTATCTATGTCACAAGACATAGGCGATGGCCAGTTGTTATTTCAAGAAAGTTCTCTGTTGAGGCTTCCTGCCCCAGGAGGGGACAAACAAAACTGCCCACCCCCTGCTCTGGTCCCCACGATGGATGGAAGCAGGGACACATTATCTCCACATTGCAGATTCTCATAGCACTAGAAGTCGTGGCCCCCATACAAAGCTGACTGTTGGGAGATCCAGGACAGAAAAAAGCATTTCATTGTGGAGCACGTAAATGAACCATGGAACTCACTGCCACTGGAGGCAGAGATGGCAGCCAACTTAAAATCATAGAATTGCAGAGCTGAATGGTACAACAAGGGTCACCTAGTCCAGATCTCTGCAATGCAGGAATCTTTTGCCCAACGTGGTGCTCAAGCCAGTGACCTTTAAATTAAGACTATCGTGCTCCACCCACTGAGCTGGGGAGAAGACAAGGGGACAAATTCATGGAGCGCTAGGCCGTGAAGCACAATGGCTCTGCTTTGCCTCCAGAGTCCAGAAACAGAAGGCTTCTAAATCTCAGGTGCTGGAAACTGCAAGGAGGAGGGAGGCTGGTTTTACACACTGGTCCCGCTTGCAGGTTTCCCAAGGGCGTCTGTGTGGCTCCTCTTGGGCGCTGGACCAAATGGGCCACTTTTTGTGTCCTCCCACGGGGTGCGTGGAAGCTCACAGGGAAACTTACGATGACACACAAACATTGCCTACATCATATAGGGGATGGAGCAAGGGGAGGTGGCCTTCAGGCAGGTGGGGGGGTGTCTTTATTTTGACATGTGCCACCACCCTGTGGGAAATGCAGGAAAAGGAGAGCAGGCTGCACAGGTCAGTAGTCGGCGGCCCTGATAGTGGAGCCAGAGAGAATCCTGCCAGATCTTTGAGGAGTCAATTCCACAGGCATTTGTTGTTCTAGCTCTTAGTATCCCAGGAGAGAAATCAGATATACCTGGTGCTGAAAAGACGTTCCTTGGAGGAGCATCAACCCTAAACACATTAACTGGGCAGAATTCCCACTCAATGCAATGAGCTTTATTTCTGGCAACGTGTGGAGATGATGAGGCTGTATTTGCAGAGGGCATTTGAAGCTGACACCCTGTTCAATTTCTTTTTTATTTTCTTCCCATCTGAGGTCTCCAGAGTAAGGAGCTATCCTGCCTGACGTGGGGGACGGGGTTCATTTCATACTCCTATATAAATCCAATGATGCATGCATTTTCACAGCTACATAAGGTCTTGTGGGGAGAAGAAGGCTTCCTAGAATTGCAGAGTTGAGGGTCATCTAGTCCCACCCCCTGCAGTGCAGGAAACCTTTGCCGAACATGGGACTCCAACCCACAACCCTGGGATTAAGAGTCTTCTGCTCTGCCAAATCAGACATCTCAAATGGAAAACAAGACTCAAGGTGAGGAAAAGATGATTTATTGGGACTGTTAAAAGTGTGACTGTCTCTTTAAGAAGAAGTGAGCTGCAGAGGGATTTCTGGAGAAAGGAAGGAAAATGAATCTTCTCAAAGAAGCCCTTGAAAAACTGCCCAAGGTTCTCCTGGTGGGTAAATGGTTTTTATGTCAGTCACTCTGGTCTGGAGAGAAACTCTTGCTGGGCCTGAGAGGCAGATTTAGTCTCCTCAGGAGATAATGAGGTGGGTTTTATAATTTCCCCACAGATTAAAGAAAGGGAGGAGGGTCTCTCCAGAGAACGAGGCTCCTGAGAACGTGTAGAGTTCGGCTCCTGAGTCAGCATCAGAAAAAGACACACGTCCCCCTTCATAGTCCAGAGTCACCCGGATCCTCCTGGGCTTCTCCCTCAGGGACAGAAGAGAGTCATCAGGGGAGGTGCAGGCAAAGTACTTCTCTCCCCTCTTCCCCACAGCCCAGATCCCTCTCTCAGGCCTTAAGGGGAAGATGCCCTTTCTCTTCACAAACTTCCTGGCGACCCCCAAAGCCCACCATTCCCCACTTCCCACTGTGACTTCCCAGAAATGTCTGCCTGCTGTGAATCCCTCACGTCCCAACACACAACGCCAGTCGCTGAATCTCTCAGGATTATCAGGCAGGGCTTGAGGTTTGTCTCCCTTTCTCACGCTTTTCCCATCCTTGGACAGGATGAGTTGGGGATGGGCTGTGTCTGGATCCAGAGTAACATTTGCTGTTGGGGAGAAGATGAGGGAAAGAGAAGAATAGGCAGAGTCAGCTGAGAGACAGAAATGGACATCCTAATCCAAGAAACACCCGAAAACCCAGATTCCCTTTCAGATCAAGGGGATTTCTTTGCATCGCATGCTAGACTGAGACTCCTCCTTGCAGACTCTCATCAGAATAAATATCTTCCTTGATGGTTTTTAAATCAGTTCCCTTCACTTTCTTATATTCGATGTGTATTGTGCCTGCCCTCCTCTCAACCCAGGCATTTTCTAGGAGGAAAAACCACCCAGGAACCCTTTTACTCATCTCTTCCGTGTTATCTAAAGAGAAAGAGCGGAGAATTGGAGGAGGCAGGAGAGGAGAGAAGCTGCTTTCCTCTGACCATCTCTGAGGGAATTTGGGGACCTCTGGTTGGGGTGGGGGATGAGGACCCCACTGTAATTAATAATAATAATAATAATATTAATAATAATAATAATAATAAATTTATATTTGCATACTGCCCTTCATCCATAGGTCTCAGGGTGGTTCACAGCATAGAAATACAACATAAAACCACATATAGGCCTCCCCTCACTTTCGTGGGGGTCACGTTCTGGGCCCTCGTGCCCCCCACAAGTGAAAATTGTGTTAAGTGCGGAGCCTGTTTATTCCTGCTCTCCATCTCTCTCACCCACTTGCCCTCTCCTTGCCTTCCTCCCCAACATCTTGGAGGTTTAGGCCTTGCCGCCAGGGAAGAAGAGGCAGGTAGTACAGCAATTTTACAAAGGACTGCTTATTCCATGCTTTTCTCTTGGATTTAATATATAGCATAAGACTATTTCCCTGGAGGAAAGGGGGAATAACTCAAAAAGTTACCAGTTAGGGTCTTAGACCTCCCAGTCTCCTTCTCCAAGATCTTGTAGCTGAGCCAGGGAACTTTTAGTTCAGCCACAAGAGAAGGGTTTTATACAGGATGTGGCTAGCTTAAGATGCTGCTCTGTTGCGATTCTCTACTCTAGGCTAGCTTTGCTGGGTGCCTTTTTTTTTTAATAGATTTTTATTAAAGTTTCCACAAATTTATAACATTTCCACACAACACAGTAACCAAAAAAAGAAAAAAAGAAAAAAGACATTATAAAAAAAATACAAACATAAAACACATATAAATTCAAATTTTTCTTTCTTATAACTTACTTTCCCGACTTCCTCATACCTCCCCTTTCTGTATTCTAGTTTCTGATTAAATTGTCAGCAAATTCTTCCCTTACTTTTAACTTACTTTTAGTATTATTTGATTTCTTTAAATTATCCCTTGCCGCAATTAACCCCTTATTTTATAATCCAGCGTCTTTCTAACATTCATTAATTTTACAGTGTTTCTTTAGATCTTCTTTAAATTTTTTCCAATCCTCTTCCACCGTATCTCTTCTCTGGTCCCGGATTCTGCTCATCTCTGCCAGTCCCATATAGTCTATTAGCTTAGCTGGGTGCCTTAGATCTGAGTCTAATGCACTAGAAATTTTTCATTGGTTACTTTAAACCAAATCAAACAACTTGAGACATTTTGCCTAATTTTAAAAATCCGCCCAGGGGAGAAATTTTAATCATGAAAATAGAGGACCTGTCTGAGAAAAAGGTCACATGGAAAAGCAACCCAATTCTCTCTAGGCAGGAATGAAACTCTTCCCTCTTTTATCTGATCCTTCTGGGCAGTTTCTCTCCCCCTTCTGCACCTTCAAGTCCACCCTCTCTGCCTTTGTGGTACAAACAGCAGGGCCAGAGTCAAGCTGTACAGAAGAGACTCTTGTGAACTGGGGTCTCCATGTGAAATTTACCTCCCTGAAGATTTCTGAATGACTGAACGTCTGAGGAAGCAAAAAGACAGGCTTAACAGGCTACAATGCAATAGCTAAAAAATAAATATTTTTTTACAAAACATCACCAAATCATAGCATCTGTTGTTTCCTTATGTCAAGCAAAAAATGAAATCATGCAAAGACGACAAGTGTAGGCCTAAGTAGTGGTGTTAAATATTCTCCAAAAGATTATTCTTGAGAATGTAATATCACTAGGCCTAAGGAATTAAAACAACTGACGTGTTTAGCTGTAATTCCTGCATTGCAGGGGACTGGACTAGATGATCCTTGGGATCATTTCAAACTCTGCTATTCCATGATTTCATGGGAAAATCAGAAATGGTAAACCATCGTAGAAAACGGCGGAATACAATCATTCAAAATCCACAAATGAAATGGGGATCTGAACTGGATGGATGAAGAAAGGTTTAACATCTGCCCCAAGTAAACTGCTCGGGAAAAGCTGTTGAAACTGGAATTTCCAAGTATGCTGACAAACCAAATTGCACAGGGAAAATCGGCAGAGCTTTGCACTGTAATTCCAAGGGTCCCGTGCAATGGGAAGTCCTCCCTCATGGAATGGGGCTGATCTCGAAAGAAGTGTGGGAACTCTGAGGAGATGGGGATGGCTGAAGCACGAGAAAAGGCTGGTGAGGTTGAAACTCTGAGGAAAAGGCGGCTCAGGCCTTGCTGTGCTGCTGGGAGACCAGCCTGGCAGGAGGTGGAGGAGGGACTGGGTGCTTGCGGGTGCCCCTTTTAACACACTTCACAAGGGGGAAATCCAAGCAAATCTCGAGAAGCCCCAAAAGAACCTCTCCAGATTGTGTAGAGGAAAAATAAAATGAAAGGGAGATTCCCTATACATAAGAACTTGATACGATGGACATTGGACTGACCCTGCAGGATCCTTCTTAATGGCTTTTTAAATATATCGTAAGGCTCTGAGGCTTTTCCCCACAATCAAGCAGTATATAAATTTTATGAAGGAAAGCAAAATCTATAAAATTAAGGGAGAAACCAGGATAATAGTCTATTGGCGGCAAAGGAACTCAGACTGGTGAGCAGGTTCAACACAGAACAGACGGTATGCAGAACAGACGGTTCAACACCCATGAAATATCAGTCTCCATCCCTCCTGTCAAATTGTTCCTCCCCTGGAAATTTACCTTTCTGAATCTGAATCGGTTTTCTGTATAACAGAGCATCTGAGGAAGCAAAAAGATATAAAGTGTAAGGGCAACACTCTTCCATCAAAAATAAATCTCCATACAAAAATAACACTTCATAACGTGGCATCCTTAAATTCAAGTACAATTATTAAATATTAATTAAATCGTACAAAAAATAATTAAAAAGAAGAAAATCATAGGAAGAATCTATGAAAATAACTAAAGCTTTAAAACTCAGCAATCATAAAGCAAGCTTACAAATAGCAGAATAAAAATATTCAGCATGAATCCTGCTGGTCTCTGAACTTTGTCCCTAAATTGGGCTCTACATTCTTGGACTGGAGGGGAGGCAGAGCAAGAGGAATCCCGTAAAAGGATGCAGAGGGGAGATGGAGGCAGCCTTAACATCTTCCCCAAGTAAAGTGGTGGGGGGAATATTTAAAGCCAAGATTGTGAAACATAAGGAGAAGCGAAGTTTGATGAGGAAGGATTGGCAGAGCTCTCAGGCAAAAGTAATTCCTTCCTCACAAACAAATCTACAAATCTTTAAGGTTCTTCACAAGCATAATTGTTCCCTTTGGGGCTCATGTGCTCTTGCTTCCACTCTCAATGGGGGAACTCTCAGGAGATCTTGAAGGCTGAAGCCCTAGATATGGCAGCTGCAGGGGGACGTCTGAGGAGGAGACGGCTCAGGCCTTGGCTCCACGGCTGAGAAACAAGCCTGAGCAGGAGGCAGAGGGGGAACTGGGGGCTTCTTAATGCCCTTTGACTCCATTCAGAGCAGGAGAACCTCCAAAAGGACAACCCCAGATTGTGCACACAAGGAAAAGGAGGTTTCGTATTGTAGCACCCTGCTTGTGGTTAACGCTTAGCTGGAATGAAATATTCAACGCAGCAATAGAGAAATTAAAATAATAATTTATTTGTCAGACAAATAAATGAGAGGCACAGTGGTATATGGTTACCAAGCTCTGGCCTGGCCTCCTGCCATTCTGGCCAGCACTTATATTTCCTTAATCCAGCCCCCTTGCTCCTCCTGTGGCTGCCTCTGTCCAATCAGCCTGGTTGAAATTCCTATTGGCTGTTTGCTAGAACCAATCACAAAAGATACACCCATTTCCTATTGCCTTTTATGGGACACAAAAAGCTATATAAAATAAGTAGTAATATATCTTACATGTGTCTCAACAAGGAATCTTAATTACCAGCTCACCTCTTGCCCTCCTTGCCCTATTGCCTTCCAAAACAGATGGTTAATCTTAAATTTTTATCTTCAAGGATCTTGAGTTCACATCAACATTGAAAGATCTCCTTCATTTGGAGGTTTCTAAACAAAAGGCCTGACAACTATATATCAGGAGTGCTCGATGGCGTCTCCTGTCTGGCAGGGGGGCTGGGCTGGTGGCTGACTTAATTTCAGGATAGTTACAACTCTTACAACTATATGAAATAAGAATCTAGCATTTCTTAAATCCTTTGCATAATTACATTTAAGCTAATATATTTCATACATTATCATAGGTAGCCTTTTAAAAGAATAAAGCTTCTCAAAGTAAAAAGGAACAGTTTACAGCCTCAAAATAAAAGAGGAAAAAAAGCCTCTTCTTCTGTTTACACTCCTCTTCCAGCCAGCTGCTTTCCCCTTTAGCTCTTCCCAACATTTATTGCCCTTTAACTCTCTCAGTATACCTTAAACCTTAGGAAAATATGGCTCAAGTTTTAATGGGAGGCACATGGTGTTATTTTACTATTTATCCACTCTTAATTTTGTTTATCTCTGCCTTTTTTTATCTTCTGTAATATGTAGGGTCAGTGTCCTCGCTCTCAGCCTGTAATTCCCTTTTTTACGACTTTGAGAATTGTTTTCTGCTATAAATCAAGGGGCCCCTTGTTCAGGAGGAAAAACGTTGCCAAGGTTCTTTCTGCCTGGCATGAAACATTTGAAAATCTTTAAGCTCATTTTAAAATACAAGCCCTGATCAAACATATAAGCTTTGATAAAAAATGCAGGCTTATGATTAGATGCCTCAGTATAACTGTAAACAGATGCACATGGGAGGAAAAAATCCTGACTATGCTCTACACTCTGGTTCAGGCTTTCTTTACAGGATCCAGCGTCACAATATACATGGGCCATTCTGGGTGACAGGAAATGAAGGCTGGAGCACCAAGAAGGAAGGGATCCTGGAGTTACTAAATTCCATGCAATAAGAGCCTGGCATGTTCAGTTCTGAAGTAACAGCATTCCCAGTGTGAAATCCTGGCAGCCGTTTTTCATTACCTTCCCATTGTTTCATTGTATCCTCCACAAGGTCATTTAGATGACAGGATTCGAAGATCCTGTTCCTCAGCTCTGGAGGGAAAGCCAGTGGCTTCTCTGGACTCCCTCTTTCCTCATACCTGGTGAAAAGAAAAACAATGAATGGCCCCATTGTGGCACTGTCTCCCTATTTCTTGCAGGAGATCTTAATAATTTGAACAAAGTTGAAGTTCATTTCCCAACAGGTAATTTTCAGGATTCGGCTTCATCTCTTGACACCCACCTCCAAGCCCTGGTCAGTGGCTTCGTAAGGATGCTCAACAGCACAAGGGACAAGATGTAACCCCAAGCGACACCACCGGAGGGCTCCCATGGCTTCAAACTCTGCTACCCCCTAACAACTTTCTGGGAAGGTGCCAGGACTTAAGAACCAAACCCCTGAGGTGGAATGCCTGCAACCCCTCCCTCCCTGAGCTTCTCCAGAGGGTGTGAGTGATGTCCAAAGCTGCCAAGAGTTGGGTGGCTGCTACTTGGACAAGATGCTACTTGGACACTGAAATCTGTTGGTACATCCTAAGCTCTTCCCGAGCATCTTTGGCACTTTCTCTTCTAGATGTTTGCAATTACCAAAAAGTCCATGAACAGAAAGTGCAAGAGAAAGAAAAGAGCCCCCATCTCTTTGTGAAGGGATGTGGGGAGGGAGGGAGGGAGGAGGCAGTTGACCTTGAACCCTGGAGGGAGAATCGGGGGGCTACAGGTTCAGAAGAGGGGGCCCTGCTTTTACCTGTGAGGTGCTGCAGGGATTGAGTCCTACAGTCTCTCTCCCCCCCCCCGCAGCCCCTGGGGGGCCATGTCTGAGGTTCTGGCATCTCAGCTTCAAAGAGTGATGCTAATGGAAATGAGCCAGATCCACTTACCTCTGCAAGGTCCTTCTCACATCCTAGAGGGGAAAAGAGAAGGGAATTCACTGCACACCACAGGCCACACTAGGAAGACCCCCTCAGACCCTGCCCCTCGGATGTCAGTCTGCCTGGCACATGCCAAGGTTTTGGGTAGGGATGGCGGAATCAGCCTGTTTTGGTTTCTCACCGCTTTTATTTTTGCTGTTAAGTTGTGGGCGAACATATCAGACGACACAGCAATTCTTCCAAGCAGCTCTTTATTTGTAAGCTGGAACAGAACTGAACTGAGGAGCTCAGTCAGCCTGCTTATATAGAGCTCCAGAACAATGTAACTGTTGCCATTTTCTAAAACTATCCAATCACTGAATGTCACTTTCGATCCTTCATTTGCATACAAACTATCCAATCACTGAACGTCACTTTTGATCCTTCATTTGCATAACTATCTACAGTATCCCCCTGCTGGCCCAGGGTGAGAACTTCAGTACATAACATTTCCAATCTGAAATTATTAATTGTTCCGATTTCAAGTTCTCCACAATTCCATAATTTAATAACTTTAATCCAGTTTGCATTGTCCAATTCAGATTGTCTTCCATAGAATTCCCCAAATTTCAAGTGCTATTTTCCACCTGGAAATTAAAAAAGCACCTGCAGCATAAAATGCCTCCAAAGGGGTAATAAAACAGCTCAGTGTTTCTTTGGGGTCATCCACACTTCTCCCTTTCCTGAGCCCAGAAAATACAAGTCCAAGTGGTTTTGCCTTTGCCTTGCCGCTTTCCCTCAGGAAAAACCTGCTCCTTAGTGCAACATCAAAGCAAATGTCAATCCAGAGAAAACCTGGCTGAGGTTTGCTCTAATTCAGCAGTAAACAGCGGGTTTTCCTGGAGGAAAGGGGTGGGACAAGCAGCAGTCTGGATGAGTCCCTCTGTCTTGCTCTTTGGTCACTGTGACTGAGCACCATTTTGGGCCGATCTGTATCCATGGGGAAGGGGATCAACCCAGAAGTTGTGCAGGAAACGGGAAGAGAAGCTTGGTCAAGAGACTGGCTCATGTCAGAAGGAGGCCTGAACGCATCCTAGATGAAGCCCCCCACAGCTGAAAGGCATTCCGAGACAAAGCATTAGCAAAGAGCAGAAGATCAGCTCCCGTTCCATCAAGAACACAGATGAATCTCTACTCTGCATTCAGGTGAGTTAAGCATCCCAGGTCTCTCTGGTCTTCCTGTCCATTACAAACCTGACTAGAGGCTCCATCATCTCAGCCCCTGCACTCCTTGCATACATGAAAGGGGCGGCCTTTTCCTGGAGCCCTGGGCTGTTCCTGCCACCATCTTACCTGCAGGACAAAAAAAAATCCTTCCAGTAGCACTTTAAAGACCAACTAAGTTAGTTCTTGGTATGAGCTTTCGTGTGCATGCACACTTCTTCAGATACACATGTGTATCTGAAGAAGTGTGCATGCACATGAAAGCTCATACCAAGAACTAACTTAGTTGGTCTTTAAAGTGCTACTGGAAGGAATTTTTTTTGTTTTGACTATGGCAGACCAACACGGCTACCTATCTGTTACCTGCAGGAGTTCACTCGCTGGCTGCTGACTCTTCTCCTCCATCTCCTGGATGATCCTCTCAAGAGACGAGAGTTTCCTGGAGAGTTTGGCCAACTGCTCATCCCTTCTCCCTGCAAGCTCCTTCTCCACCTCTTCCACATCATTCAGCAGACGTTTCTCTTGTTCTTCCAGGAACCGGCGCAGTTCTCTGAACTTCTCCACAGTCTTCAGCCTCTCCGTTTCTGTTAATTTCTGCAAGAAAAGAGGAGGTCTGAGTGTGGAAGGTGCTCAGCCTTCAAAACATCAGGAAGAGAATTGTGAGAATTCCACAGGGAGGACACTTCTGATTTTTCAGAGACAGGGAACCTCCAGTGGCTAAAGAAGTAAACCTTTATTTTGAGGGGAGGCCCTCTCGATTGCTGTTCCTTTTGAGTTCTATTTTGTTGCTATTGCTGTAAAATTATGAAGACGAAAACAGAGCAATCCTTTGAAATTCACACCTCTGAATTGTTCAAGGTTGACCCAGCCAGGTCAATTTTGTTCACAAAAATGTATTTATGAGGGTAAAGTACATATCAAAATATTTATACAAGGAAGTAGCTACCCTAACATTTGATTCATTTTCAGAATAATAAATGAATAAACAAACTGATATGGAAAAGGAGAATGGGGGAAGTTGAAATGGGCAGATTTCCCCATCCCTCCTCAGTCCTGACTCGACTCTTCAAGTGATTGTTCCCTCCCTAGTAACAACAGAGACACTTACAAGGAGGTCTTTGCATTCCTTGTCCAGGGCTGCTTGATGGACCAGAATTTCCTCTCTCTCTTTCCTCAGAATCTCCAGGCGGCGACAGATCTCTCCCTAAAGAGAAAAGGAAAAAGTCAGGTTTGATTAAGACACACAGAGAGCAGGTGAATAGTATGCTGGCTTCTTGCGCCCTGTGACTTTGCTATAATAGCAAAGTAGTATACCGGAGTCTAGAGGGTGCATAACTCCCTGGACCAACTACCTTCTTTCTGTGGTGTCCCTGTGGGGCTCAGGATCCCAGTTAGGTCTCCCCCCTTGCTTGCAGATCTTGCAGCCCTTTCTCAAACACCCTCCCTTGTGGAGGGCTCTCTCAGCCTCCTCTCCTCTCTCCTTAGGAGTCCTCCTCTGGGTCTCTGAGCTGCCCCAAAGAGAGGTGCCTCCTCACGCTGCCCCACAGGGACTTGTCTGTCCCTTCCCACCAGCAAGGGCCCCTCGCCAGTTTGCTTGCTTCCTCCGAGGCCGCCTCAGCTCCTGGCAGCCATCACCCCCTGGCCAGCCCCAGAGGCACCATTCGCCAGCGGAGCTTGTAGCCAGGGCTGCTGCAACAAAGAGCTGGAGGGACAGAGGCCAGTGTTGCCAGCGGGATCCCTGAGCATCATTCAAGGCACCCCAGGTGCCACAGCACACGGGCTGAAAAGCACGGCAGAACTGGGATGGGAAAGTTTTCTAGTCTGGAGAAGAGCAAAGGCAGCAATGCTTGCTCCTTTGAACTTCTCTGAAGAGACTTCCAGCCTGACTTCTCATCTTGAGGTCCCAGGGACAAAAGGAGGAGGAAGGGGTGAGGCAGGATCCAACCTGTGATGTATCAGTCTAGCATCAAAGAGATAGAGAGGTCAGCCCAAGAGGTGAGAGATGGAGGGATAGAGCAGCACTTCTCAAAACCTCACCCATTCCAAACCCCTCTTCTGCAAGCCTAGGGCTTTCCCACCCTTCCTCTGCACCCCACTGCTCTGCCACTTAATTGGGTCAGATGGCACTTCAGGTTTTCTGCTACTTGTCAGTTATTTTCTCTGCAGTTTAAGTGCTGCAGCTTCTTCCATTTCTGGGCCAAAGAAGTTCTTGCTGGCCCAGAATCCACCTAAGTAGCTCCTGCGATCAGAGGATTGCTGTCTGGTCATTCTGTAAATTCAAAAGGGGCAGCTTCATTTCGTTATTATTACTAATATGTGGCATTATTGACATTTACGGCACAGGAGCATTTACTTAGTTGTGTATGTGCAATGTACATCTGTTCTTAATATGTACAAAGCGACCTTACTGGGGGATTTGGATAAGGTTAACCCTTTCACTCTCTCCCACGGTACTAAATCTTTGAAGCTGCTGTGAGTATTTCAAGGGAGATCCCGTTGTCCCTGGCAGAGAGAAAGACTTCAACCTCCTCCTCCCAGCCATCCCAGGAGCCCTGAGGCTTCCCCTTGACCGCTTTTAACTTAATAAACAACCACCAATTCATGCCATGCCTAATTTGGATCTGAGAATTAAAAAGAAGAATCCACAGCTATTTCTCCCCCTCAAGATCCAGGGATCTCCTACCTTGTATTCCTCCAAAGCCTCCTTCAGAGGAATCACCTTGTGATTTTCATGTATCCTGGATCTGTCACACACCACACAGATGGGGACTTCATGGACTTTGCAGAAGAGCTTGAGGGGCTCCTGATGCTCCTTGCAGACGCCTCCTTTTCTTTCTTCTTCTTCCCTTCCTTGAACGCTGAGAATCTTGATTAATTGCAAGAAGTCAGCCAGTTGCCGGTTGGGGATGAGATTATTTTGCTGGACTCTTTCTCTGCACTGAGGGCAGGAAGCCTCTGCCTCCGATTCCCCCCAGAACAGGACCAAGCAGGACCGGCAGAAGTTGTGCCCACACTCTGGGATGATCACTGGATCCTTAAAATATTCCAGGCAGATGGAGCAAGTGGCTTCATCACAAAGATTCTGGATGTGACCCCCTGCAGCAGCCATGGCTCCCTCACCAAAGAAGGGAGTTAAGTTTCACTTTCTCAGTTTTTAGTCACCAGGAGTTTCCCTTCCTGGAAATAACTCAGAAACTCAGTCACCACGTGATCTTTTTTTTTTTTTTAATGTCCTCAGGTCTTTGCAGCTGCTGAATGTTTTCTCAGGTAGCAGTGAATGCTTCTGGATTGCTTCCCATGCTTTTGATTACACACAAACATACAGGTACCTACTAAGTTGGGGTATTCATATTGTAACATTTTCATTCATAGGCTTTGGGATAGGGAAAAACTGCTCCTTTTCCTTTATGGGGTACCCTAGAGCCCGTATGGAGTCCTTATGTAGGTTCACTATCCGTAGGAGAAAAATAACAAAGGCCAACCAGAGAATATTGAGAAGCAAAACAGCTAGTAAGCCTGATCTTTATTAAAGCTCAAGTCCACCCCTATAGAGCAGTCTGCCAGGATACCTGATAATGGTCACTGGTTGCATTACCTGGTCAATCTGGCCATTCTTTTTGATAGGTAAATACTCAGTTCCCGAATCCAAGTCACAGGCTCATCCTGGACAGCAGGATTGGATTCTGTGAAGAGAACTCCCCAAAATCTGGTTGCTAATTTTGACTTAATCCGTTTTTAGCATGCTGGCAAAGAACTTCAGATTGAAAAGGACCAGCCCGGGTCCATTGCCAGCCTGGGGCCCTCTGTTTGCTTCAGACTACAACTCCCATCATCCCTGACCAGGATATCTCCAGGTATGGTTGGGAAGGCCCTGCAGAGCAGCTGCCAGTCAGTGGAGGCAATATTGACCTCGATGGAGCAATGGGCTGGCCTGGCAGAAGGCACTATCTGTGGTGCGGCAGACAAGTTATGGAGCTCCTTCCCTAGATAGGAATGCCTGGTGCATTATCTTGGCAATTATTATTAATCAATATTACTACACGTGATCACTGAGTCATTTCCAGGAAGGGAAACTCCCTGTGGCTGAAAACGGAGAAAGCGAAACTTAACTCAGCTCTTTGGGATAAGGGAGCACCACCAAAAACATGGATCCCAGGCATGGACCCTCATGAATTCCTGTGGTTTTTATATTGAAAGAAAATAAAACCACCATGATACTCTAGACTACATCTTAGTCTGTAGGCAGCACCACAAAAATCATGCACCCACTGTTTTGTGGGGCTGCAATGGCCAAAAACATGGCAGCAAAGCACGGATCCTAAGGGATCCTCAGGATTTTTGCATCGGGCTACCCCTAACTCACCATCAAATCACACATCATGGCCATGGGCACAGCCTGCCCCACAAAAATCACAAATCCATGGCTTCCTGGCGACACCATGGCCCCCAAATAGAAGCTTTGTGTGTATATGATAAAGATATATAGTAAAAGAAATCCTGTCTGATCTAGAAATGAAACCATATTTTAAAATAATTTTTGCTTTAGATTCTTATAATCATCTTTGGTATTTCTCTTATAGCAAACTACCTAGAATGGGAAATAATATTTAGTACACTAACCTTTGTTTAACTCTTAATAATGTCAGCTTACTGAGTGATTTTGTACCATTGTGATTCAATGTTGTATTTGCGCTCATTACTTTGTAGGATTTGATAATCTTTATGGCTCTTTTAAATTTCTTTGGACAACCATGTTTTTGGGCCACAGTGTCGCCAGGAAGCCGTGGATCTGTGATTTTTGTGGTGCAGGCTGTACTGGGAGGTTTTCTTTTTAATTCTCAGCTCCAAAGTAGGCATGGCATTAATTGGTCGTTGTTTATTATGTAAAAGCAGCCCAGGGGAAGCCTGAGGGCTCCTGGGATGACAGGGAGGAGGGAGTTGAAGAGGTGCTTTTAAGGGGCAGGGAGTGGTCCAGATTCCCTCCCATTTGTGTGGGTGGCCAAATTCTGATTCCCATGCAGTTTGAAGGCTTGTAGCATCCCTTGCTTCATGGTCTAGTCTCTTCTTCACCTTCTTCTTTAGTGAACACGGTCTTAACAGTGAGTCCGTAAGTGACTGTGGAGGCCAGTTCTGGATCCGCATGTTATTCCACAGTGGGAACATAGGTTTCTGGGCGGGAGTTGATCACGGTGAGGGTTTGCCAAGCATGCCTTCCTCCTAGCACATTTCTCCCTTGCATCCTGAGTTCAAGCGTCTTCAAAGCCCATGACAGCTTTGGTAAAGGCTGTTCTCTAACTGGAGCGCTGGCAGGCCAGTGTTTCCCAGTTGTCAGTGTTTGTACAACATTTTTAAAGACTTGTCTTCAGAGAGTCTTTAAACCTCTTTCATTGACCATCAGCGTTATGCTTTCCATTTTTAAGTTTGGAATAGAGTAGTTTGGAAAACCAGCCAGATGGGCAGGGTATAAACAATAAATTATTTATTATTATTATTATTATTATTATTATTATTATTGGTTTGGAAGATGATAATCAGGCATCTGAACAATGGCTTTAACTCTTTTAATTCCCAGCTGATATTAAACAGGTGCTTAGGGCTCATGAATTCTAGCAGCCACTTGTTAAAAGTGGTTTTCCCTGAGGTCTTTGGCCCAGTCATTTTATAAAATATCAATTGACATCTGTAGAAATGCTTTCATTGTTTTTGGGGTGTGTAGGAATGGCTTTGGGTTCTAGTAAACTGCACTGATAGCTCTGTGTTGTGAAGCAGAACTTGTTAAAAAAAGAAAAGAAAGAGGCGTAAGAATTAGAAGGGACCATGAGGATCATCAAGGCAACAGGATTAGAACCCATGACCCTGGGATTTAAGAATCTCATGCTCTACCAACTGAGCTTTCCTAAATAGCTTATGTCTCTGAACCCTCGCCCCCTTGGCTGATAAAAACAGGGACACCTGGCTGGGCCAGAGGGGGTGGCTTATCCTCCAACATTTCTCTGATGAAAATAGCGGTGCCCGATTATTGGTGTTGTTGTTGTTGTTGTTGTTGTTGTTGTTGTTGTTGTTGTTGTTACTACTACTACTACTACTACTATTATTCATACCCTGCCCATCTGACTGGGATGCTTCAACTGAGGCATCTAATCATAGCCTGCATTTTTATCAAAGCTTATATATTGATCAGGATCTGTATTTTAAATTGAGCTTAAAGATTTTCAAATGTTTCATGCCAGGCAGAAGACCAGCTGCCTAAAAACCTTGGCAAGATGTTTATTCTCCTGGACAAAGGGCCCCTTGATTTATAGCAGAAAACAATTCTCAAAGTCGTAAAAAGGGAATTACAGGCTAAGAGCAAGGTTACACTGACCCTACAAATTAAGCTTTGGCAAATAGTAAAATGAGCCATATCTTCTTCCTAAGGTTAAAAAGGCCAAGAGCAAATGGAGAAAGCAACTTGAGAAGGGAAGTGTAAACAGAAGAAGAGGCTTTTTTCCTATTTTATTTTGAGGCTGTAAACTGTTCCTTTTTACTTTGAGAAGGTTTATTCTTTTAAAAGGCTACCTATGATAATGTATTAAATATATTAGCTTAAATGTAATTATGCAAAGGATCTAGAAAGAAAGAAATGTTAAATTCTTATTTCATAGAATCATGGTTATAAGAGACCACAGGGGCCATTGAGTCCAGCCCCCTGCCAGACAGGAGACGCCATCGAGCACTCCTGATATATGGTTGTCAGGCTTTTTGTTTAAAGACCTCCAAAAAGAGATCTTTCATTGATGATGCATGAGAATGTGAACTCAAGATCCTTGACATCTGTTTAAGATAAAAATTTAAAACCATTAACGATCTGTTTTGGAGGGCAATAGGGCAAGGAGGGCAAGAGGTGAGCTGGTAATTAAGGTTCCTTGTTGAGACAAATGTAAGATATATGATTACTTATTTGTCATTTATAGATAGAAGAATATATAGCTTTTGTCTCCCATAAAAGGTAATATGAAATGGGTGTATCTTTTGTGATTGGTTCTAGCAAACAGCCAATGGGAATTTCAACCAGGCTGATTAGACAGAGGCAGCCAAAGGAGGAGCAAGGAGGCTGGGCTGAGGGAATATAAGTGCTGGCCATAATGGCAGGAGCCCAGGCCAGAGCTTGGTAACCATATACCACTGTGCCTCTCATTTATTTGTCTGACAAATAAATTATTATTTTAATTTCTCTATTGCTGCGTTGAATATTTCATTCCAGCTAAGTGTTAACCACAAGCAGGGTGCTACACAACCACTCTGAGCAGCTTCTAACATATATAAAACATAATAAAACATTAAACATCAAAAAACCTTCCCTATACAGGGCTGCCTTCAGATGTCTTCTAAAGGTTGTATAGTTACTTATCTCCTTGGATCTGGGGTTGCATAACTCCGTACCCTCCAACATTTCTCTGAGGAACAGAGGGACGTCCCAGGGAAAAGCGGAACATTCTGGGATCAAATCCAAAAGTGGGCCGTCTTCAGTAAATCCAGGTCTGTCCCTGGAAAATACGGACACTTGGAGGGTCCATAAGACTCCACTGTGGCTTCTTGCGCAAGAGGGCCCCTTCAGATGGCAATAGAGCAATAACACAATAGAGCCATGCAAATGCCCCATTTCACCAGCACTAGGGACCCATGTTGCTAGCACCTGCTCACAACACCTTGCCATAATTTAAGCTGCGTTTCCAACAGTCATAGCAGTTTGTATCTCTTCTCCACCCATCACGACGGTTTGAAAACTTGCTGGTTGCAGTAATGCTTGATTAGTGTGAATGCGATTCTCAAACCACTTTCTTTGAACATACTTTCTTTCACCACATTATTTCATGTGGTGAAATAAGAATGCAGTTTCACAGATCAATGAAAAACAAGCTGAAATAGGTGACATAAAAGGAAAGGGGAATGGGGAGGGAGGAGGAAAGGAACAAGCTCAGTACTAGTTCTTCAAGTTATAATGACCAGTTGGGGTAGAAACAGTTATGGAGTGACTCTTACTAGGTGACAGTTGTGGAAGAGCCGTAGCAATGGAATAACCCTTATTGGTTTTTTTCTCTCTCTCTCTGCTCTGCAACCTCATGCAATATTGGCATTTCTTCAGTTCTATGTATGTGTATTTACAACATGGCCTACATTAAAAAAGGTTCAATCTAAGCCCTGATGTTTCATCCATTGTGTGATTTAAAGTCCCACTGTGTTGTGCGCCTTCAAACAGCATTCTTGAACATGCTTATTGCTCCCATTGTTTTTCTGCATTCTGACTGCCAATGCAAGAGAAATGTGTTAGGGACACAGCCAACATTTGTTCATTCTAGGCAAAGTGGCCACTCCAGTCAGCTTCTCCCTGGGGTTCCCAAGGTGGCCTTTGGCCCCTCCCATTTGGAACGAGGGCTGCTTTTTTGACCAAGGGTGGTGTGGAAGGGGCTGCGTGGTGCTGCCTGTCAGCAGTGGGGGTGGGCATCGGGCCAGACCCCCAGCTCAGGGTGCCCAGGGAAAGGGGTGCGTGCCACCACCAAGGAGCAGGGGAAGGTGCTGGAGGTGACCGAGGGATAAAACCAAGCCGAAGGTGGAGAGGATTAGGGCTTATCTGCTCCCCCCGCCAAAAATATTTTTATTCAAGTTGGCGCCCATGCTTGTAAAGATCGGTTGCTGGAGGCTGCGGGGGGGGGGGGGGCAAGGCTGCTTTTGCTCTCTGGTCCTCCTTGCAGGTTTCCCACAGGCGTCTGGGTGGCCCCTCTTGGGCGCTGGACCAAATGGGACACTTTTGTGTCCTTCCTTCCACGGGGTGAGTGGAGGCTCACAGGGAAAGGTGTCTTTATTCCATCATGTGCCACCACCCCGTGGAAAACGCAGGGAAAGGAGAGCAGGCTGCACCGGTCAGTAGTCAGTGGCCCTGATAGGGGAGCCAGAGAGTCCTGCCTGATATCTGAGTGGTCAATTCCACAGACATGTGTTGTTCCAGCTGTTAGTATCCCAGAAGAGAAATCAGATGCACCTGGTGCTGAAATGATGCTCCTTGGGGCTCAGGAACACAGGGAAGGTGCCCTGCGAAATGTATAGGGCAGCACAGCCCATGGGGCCCCTTCTGGAAGCTGCCAGACTGCAATTCCTATCCTCTCTGACCCCTGGCCATCCTGGATGGGTCAGAGGAGAGCTGGAGTCCAGCATTATCCAGAGGACACCCCATTTGATGCCCCCGATAGACAGAATCCAGCCTGTAAATAAGGAACGTTAATGCATCCACTCAAAATACATTTAATTGAGCAGAAGCCCCACTCAATGCAATAAGGTTTACTTCTGACAAGGTGTGGGGATGGCGAGGCTGTATTTGCAGAGAGCATTTGAAGCTGATGCCCTGTTCAATTTTTTTCTCTTTTTCTTCCCGTCTGAGGCCTCTAGAGCAAGGAGCTATTCTGCGTGACATGGGTCAAGGGGTTCATTTTTTAGTCATCTATTAATCCAATGATGCATGCATTTTAACAGCTGCATAAGGTCTTGTGGGGAGAGGAAGGTTTCCTAGAATTGCAGAGTTGTGAGGGATCCTGAGGGTCATCTATTCCCACCCCCTGCAGTGCAGGAAACATTTGCCCAACGTGGGGCTCAGACCCACAACCCTGGGATCAAGAGTCTTGTCCTCTGCCAAATCAGACACCTCAAATAGAAAACAAGATTGAAGGTGATAAAATTTATTTGGTCTCCTTAAAGTGTGACTGTCTCTCTAAGAAGTAACCTGCAGAGGGAATTCTGGGAAAAGGAAGCAAAATGCAAACCAAGAGCAACCCATTTTTCTTTTGTTATTTCTTTTTTTTTAAAAGATACTTATTAGAATTTTCAATATTAATACAGTAAAAAAGCAAAAAGAAAAAAAGAAAAAAAGCAAAAATACAAAAATAAAAATAAATAAAAACACACAAATTTTCCATAACTTATTTTCCTTTAACTTACTTCCCAGACCTCCTCATACCTTCCTTTTTTGTATTCCAATTCAAATTGTTAGTTCAGCAAATCCTTATCAATAAACTTTAACCTACTTCTAAACATTTTTTTCCATATTCTCTTACAACATTACAGCTGAAACCACTTAATTTCTATCCGACATCTTTCTAACATTTGTTGATTTTGCAATATTTCTGTAAATAGTCTTTAAATTTCTTCCAATCTTCTTCCGCCGACTCTTCTCCCTGGTCTCGGATTCTGCCAGTCATTTCAGCCAATCGCATATAGTCCATCACCTTCATCTGCCATTCTTCCAGAGTGGATAGATCCTGTGTCTTCCAATACTTTGCGCTGAGTATTCTTGCTGCTGTTGTAGCATGCCGTATTTTTCGCTCTATAACACGCACCTGGCCATAACACGCACATCGTTTTTAGAGGAGGAAAACAAGGGAAAAACATTCTGAATGAAACAGTGGATGTATCATTTTTGGGCTTCATGCTGTGGCCACAGACATGTGATCTGATGGTGAATTTGGGGTGACCCAATGCCAAAATCCTGAGAATTCCTGTGGATCCATGCTTTGTAACCACGTTTTTGCACCATTGCAGCCCCAGGCAACAGTGGGTGCGTGATTTTTTTGGGGCAGGCTGTAGCCATGGACATGCTATGTGATCTGATGGTGAATTTGGGGTGACCCAATGCAAAGATCCTGAGGATCCATGTGGATCTATGCTTTGTAACCACATTTTAAGTGGGGAGCGAAGGAAAAACAAAGAAGGGACATTAGAGGGGTGTGCAGAGAAGCAGCTGGCTAAGAATGCAGGAGAGGGATTTAACGGGTTGGAGGAAAGAAAGGCAAAAGTTTTCCCTCACCTACCCACCCAAGCCAGCCAGCCACCTCCCTCCCTCTCTCTCTCCCCCTCCCCCTCTCTCTCCCTCTCCCCCAGCAGTACCGGAGCACAGAGACGACACTTTCCCCTCTTCTTGCCTGGAGGGGAGGAATGCAGGAGAGGGATTTAACGGGTTGGAGGAAAGAAAGGCAAAAGTTTTCCCCCACCCAAGCCAGCCATCTCTCTCTCTCTCTCTCTCTCTCATTCCCTCCCTCCCTCTCTCTCCCTCCCCCTCCCCCCTCTCTCTCTCCCTTCCCCCCTCTCTCTCCCTCTCCCCCAGCAGCACCGGAGCTTGCCTGGAGGGGAGGGGCTTTCCCTGCTCTTTGTTCATTTCAGCAAACACAGCAACGAAACAGAGGCGGGTGGGCAGTAAGACCCTGAGGCAGAATGCAGGAAAGCAGCCACTTCCTCTTTTCAGTTTTCCCTTCTCCGTGAAGCGCCGCGATTTGATTTTTGCATGATTTTTCGGCTCCAGGGACCACACATTCGCTCTATAACACGCACAGACATTTCCCCTTCCTTTTTAGGAGAAAAAATCTGCGTGTTATAGAAGGAAAAATACGGTACATAAAGAAAGTTCTATCCTTCTTTGGCACCAATTGGCCGACCATGCCCAGGAGAAAGGCCTCTGGTTTCTTCAGGAAGGTATATTTAAATACCTTTTTCATTTCATTATATATCATCTCCCAGAAAGCCTTAATCCTTGGGCACGTCCACCAAAGGTACCTTCATTTTCTTTACATTTCCAACATTTGTTATCGGGCAAATGATAAATTTTTGCAAGCTTGACTGGGGTCATGTGCCACCTGTAAATCATTTTCATAATATTCTCTCTTAAGACATTACATGCCGTAAACTTCTTACCTGTGGTCCATAACTGTTCCCAGTCAGCAAACATAATGTTATGTCCAACGTCTTGTGCCCATTTAATCATAGCAGATTTCACCGTTTCATCCTGAGTGTTCCATTTCAGCAGCAAGTTATACATCTTTGACAAAATCTTAGTTTTAGGTTCTAACAGCTCTGTTTCTAATTTTGATTTTTCCACCTGGAAGCCAATTTTCTTGTCCAAATTGTATGCCTCCATTATCTGATAATAATGAAGCCAATCTCGCACTTTGTTTTTTAATTTCTCAAAACTCTGCAATTTCAATCTATCTCCTTCTTGTTCCAAGATTTCCCAATATTTCGGCCATTTTTCTGAGCTTTCGCTTCCATTGGGGACAACCACCTTGGGGTTTTATTTTCCAATAGGTCTTTGTATCTTATCCAAACATTAAACAATGCTTTCCTGACAATATGGTTTTTGAATGCTTTATGTGCTTTGACCTTGTCGTACCATAAATATGCATGCCACCCAAAAACATTGTTAAAACCTTCTAAGTCCAAAATGTCTGTGTTCTCAAGAAGCAGCCAGTCTTTCAACCAGCAGAATGCTGCTGATTCATAGTAAAGTTTGAAGTCTGGCAGGGCAAATCCACCCCTTTCCTTTGCATCAGTTAATATCTTAAATTTTATTCTGGGCTTCTTGCCCTGCCAGACAAATCTAGAAATATCTTTCTGCCACTTCTTGAAACAGTCCATCTTGTCCACAATTTGCAATGTTTGAAACAAAAACAACATTCTAGGCAGTACATTCATCTTTATAACTGCAATTCGACCCAACAAGGAAAGCTTCAAATTTGACCAAATTTCTAAATCTTTTTTCACTTCCGCCCAACATTTTTCATAATTATCTTTAAATAAGTTCCCATTTTTAGCTGTCATTGAATTTCAATTGCCAAAAATCTTCCTTGGTTTTTCTTTTGTTATTTCTGCAGATTTTGACTGGAATGAATCCTCTCAAAGGGCCCTTGGAAAACTGCCCAAAGGGCTCTTGGCGGGTAAATGGTTTTTATACCAGTCACTCTGGTTTGGAGAGAAACTCCTGCTGGGCCTGAAAGGCAGATTTAGTCCCCTCAGGAGATACTGAGGTAGGTTTCAAAGTCATCCAGATTAAAGAAAGGGAGGAGGGTCTCTCCAGAGAACGAGGCTCCTGAGAACGTGTAGATTTCAGCTCCTGAGTCATAATGCATATGGCTCCCTCGCTTGCCACATGAAAGTATTTGGGCTCATGTTCCCATCTTGCTGAACATAAGTGTGCACAGAACAATTTATTAAACTGTTAAACATGTACATATGGACCCTCCTTAAGGGCAGGGGGGTGTTAACTCTTGCCCTCCCAGACTCCTCCTCCAAGAGGAGGGGAGACACTGCAGAAAAGGCCCATTCTTGTGTTGCCACCCTCTGGGCCTCTTGAGGCGGCACACAAAGAATGGCCTCAAAAGCTTCCTCCACACTCAGCCCCCACCTTCAGTCATCATTACCGTATAAGTGAAGTTAGGAGCTTTTGCCCCAAATTTCATTACTTACCATTTAGATATTTCTATGTCCATTCAGTCAGTTTGGAAATATCCTCACAATCAATCCCTTCTAGTTCCTACCACCTTGGACCATTTAAGGTCCTCAGTGAATTTGGCCACCTCATTTTCACCCAGAAAATTTCAGATTCCTTCTTTTTAATTTTTAATCTTCTTCTTAGTTGTTTACCACAAATAAGAAGAAAAAAGGCCAATCAAAATCCACATCCCACCCAGAGCTCTCCAAAATTTGGTGCTCTCACTGACACAGTTGGGATTCCATTCCTAGCCAATGAATATTTGTTTCCTTTTATTTACTTCTTTATTTATTGCTAATGCTTAATGAAGATAGATAACAGCAATCGAGTGATGGAGGCTTTTGAGGGAAAAGATTATTTATTGGGAATGTTCAGGTGTTTCTTTTTCTTAAAAAACTCTGCTGCAGAGGAAATTCCGGGAAAGGGAAGGGAAAAGAACCAATTTTTGTTTGTTTTGTTGCTTGTGCCGATTGTGACTAGAACGAATCCTCTCAAAGGATCCCAGAAAAGCTGCAAAAAAATGCTCTTGAGAGGGAAATGCTGGTTTTATATCAGTCATTCTGGTCAGGAGAGAAACTTCTGCTGGGCCTGTGAGGCAAATATAGTGTCTTCAGGAGATACTGAGCTGAGTTTTACCTCCACCCAGACAAAAGAATGGGAGGAGAGTCTCTCCAGAGAACGAGGCTCCTGAGAACGTGTAGAGTTCGGCTCCTGAGTCAGCGTCAAAAAATGACACACGTCCCCCTTCATAGTCCAGAGTCACTCGGATCCTCTTGAGGTCCCCACTCAGGGACAGAGGAGGGTCATCAAGGGAGGTGCAGGCCCAGTACTTGCTTTCAGACTTCTCCACAGCCCAGATTCCTCCCTCAGGACTGAAGGGAAGAAAGCTCCTTCTCTTCACAGACTTCCTGGCAACCCCCACAGTCCACCATCCCTCGCTTCCCACAGTGACCTCCCAGAAATGTCTGCCTGCTGTGAATCCCTCACGTCCCAACACAGAAGTACAATTGTTGAATCTCTCAGGATTGTCCGGCAGGTCTTGCCTTTTATCTCCCAGTCTCACACTTTTCCGATCCTCAGACAGGATGAGCCTGAGATAGGCTGTGTCTGGATCCAGAGTGACATTTGCTGTTGGGGGGAAGATGAGGAAAAGAGAAGAGAGACAGAATCAGCCCAGAGTCAAGAGACGGACATCCTGATCCAAGAAACAGCCCAGGAACCAGATTCCCTCTCATAAAAACAGGACTTATTTCCATTGCATTTAGGGTTAGGACCCTCTCTCCTTCTTCCAGACTCTCATCAGAATAAACTTCAAATAAAAACCATACTTGTTATTTTTATATTCAATATACAATGGTGCCTCGCAAGACGAAATTAATCCGTTCCGCGAGTCTCTTTGTCTTGCGTTTTTTTTCGTCTTGCGAAGCACGGCTATTAGCGGCTTAGCGGCTATTAACGGCCTAGCGGCTTAAAGAAAAAGGAAAAAAACTCGCAAGACGTTTCGTCTTGCGAAGCAAGCCCATAGGGAAATTTGTCTAGCGAAGCGACGCAAAAACTGAAAAACCCTTTTGTCTTGCGCGTTTTTCGTTTTGCAAGGCATTCGTCTTGTGGGGCACCACTGTACTTCCTATATTGTGCCCTTCCTGTCAATTCACAAATCTTCAGAGTAAAAACCCCCAATAATATTTTATTCAGCTCTGCTGTGTCAGCTAAGGAGAGGGAAAGGGCAGAAGAGAAGGGAAACTGCCCTCCTCTAACACACTATGTGTGAATTGGCTATTTAGGGCTTCCAGGGGATGGCGAATGAGGACAACCAGTTTAGATAGGCAGACAACAGCCATGGATCCTTTAATGCCCTCACTATGGTTAGAATTGGGGAGAGTGTCAATGCGGACCCAATTCTGCCTCAGCTGGAGGCAGAACTAATGCTGCCTCAAGGGTTCCCTCTCAATGAGGGAGACAAAATTAGGCAACCTAGCAGATAAATGGCATTCCTTCTGGAAATTTCCACCGCAATTGTATTCCTTTGTTTCTGAGAAGAGGAGCAAACGACCAACTGTAATTTCCCTGGCGTTTCTATTCTTACCACAGAGTGTCAGTTTGCCACCAATCCAATTCTCAACATCAGATACCCTTTCAAATGTGTTTGGGTTGGGGTGGGGTGTTATTGATTTTTGTTCTTGTTTTTATCCTGTATTTTCTATCTTTCTATTTTTAATGTTGTGAACAGTCCTGAGATCTACAGATGAAAGGTGGCATACTAATTTAATAAATTATAATAACATATTTAATGGTTTGTTCCGCAAAATAAGATTGAACCAAGATATCTACAATTCCCAAGTCCTGACATCAGGGGAAGATTCGGTTATAGGAGGCTCTAACAGGGAATGTGGCTATTTACAATGCTGCCTCTGAATCTTGGGGGTGTCAGGCTTGAGGAATTCTCTCCCCCTCACCCTAAGAGGCAGGAAAGAAATAAGAAAGTTATTATGTATGATTTATTCAGTCGACACGGTAAAGACCAACGAAAAGAACTCACTCTGAATGAAACTCACCTACAGGTGGTACCTAACACCAAGAAAACTAGCGCTAATACGCCCAGGAACCACACCAAAATGCTGGAGAGGGTACACCTCCACAGGCACATACCTCCACATGTGGTGGGAGTGCTCCCAAATCCAACTATTCTGGACAACAGCCATACAAGAAATATGTAAAATAACTAAGCAAGTATTAGAAATCACCCCAGAATTGGCCCTACTAAACATCTTCCAAGACAATAATGTCCACTTACACCACAAAGAACTCATAACCCACATACTTTCAGCAGCCAGAAGCATCATAACTAGACACTGGAGAGACCTGTCAGGAGTAAGCATGGACCAGTGGTACCAAATAGTATGGGAAACAGCCTTACTAGAAAAATTAACCAGCAGACTGAAACTGACATGGGAACAAATAGAAGAAGTATGGCTCCCCTTTATCACACAGCCCAACAAGACAATGACAAAAATCCACCAACAGCATACAAATCAATATGGCTAACCTAATCCAAAACACCCACCCATCCCACTCACACATGAAAACAAAGATCATCACAGCCAATCACAAACAAACAACCACACCCTAGGCCAACCCCAACCTCTCTCACCACCAAAGGAACACAAGTGAATCACAGAGAGCCCGCACAAGCGACGCTGACACAAAACCCCACATATATTAAGTAAAACAGAAACATTGCCACCCGACCCCACCCCCACACCTTTCCCCCTCCACCTCTTTCCCCCTTTTCTTCCTAATGTCTCAACAAATGAAACTGATCTGTAAAAAATGTTACTTGAAAAAAAGAGAGATTGCACATACTTTTGTAAACCAAGAAAATCTTTAATAAAAACACATTTTAAAAAAACAACATGGTAAATACAAGGTATTCTGGTTGTTCCTCCATAACAGTTGCTTCCACTTCACTCCTCCCCCTTCCCCCTCTAGCAACAGCATTTGCTTCTATGGCGTCTGTCAGTGGACAATTGCCTTTGAGCTCTTTGTTCTCGGACCCTTATTGAACGCCGCATTTTGGGAGAAGGGGGGCTGGTTATGCTGTCCAATGACGTGTCACCTTGCTGCTCTGCTTCCCCTTCTCCCAACACTGCATAACTTTGCTGTTCTCCTGTCTCAGAGCTGCTACCTTCCTCAACGCCCTGCTGTAATTTGAGACTATCTCTCTTCTCTCTGGAAGCTACACCAATACGGAGCAAGGGATATCGGCTAGAAATCATGACCCTGTTGACCTTTCTAAAGTCCACAACTAGCCTGCATTCTGGGGTGTCCCTCTTATTCACAAAGAAGACTGGGGACCCTCCAGGCGCTTGGGATGGCCTAATAAACCTGCGTTCCAAGTTCTTCTTCAGGAACTCCCTCAAATCGGCCAATTCTGCCTCCGACATAACTGGTGGGCATCTGGGCACCAGGCAGCAGGTCTATCTTGCAGTTGTAAGGCCTGTGGAGAGGTAGCCTATCTGCCTCCTTTTCACAGAACACGTCTCTATAGGCCTTGTACTGTGGGGGTATAATAAATAAATAATAATAATAATAATAATAATAATAATAATAATAATAATAATAATAAATAGTAATATTAGTAGTAGTAGTAGTAATAATAATAATAATAATAATAATAATAATAATAATAATAATAAATAGTAATATTAGTAGTAGTAGTAGTAGTAATAATAATAATAATAATAATAATAATAATAATAATAATAATAATAATAATAATTTTTTATTTATACCCTGCCCTCCCCAGCCAAGGCCGGGCTCAGGGTGGCTAACAAGCAATAATTTTTTTTTATAATTTTTATAATTTTATAATTATAATTAAAATTTTGTTTGGACAGTAAAAAACATACAGAATAACATATAATTTTCCAATATCCACATTTCATTCCCCTCATTGGACTTCCTCACAACTCTCGTTCCTGCATTCCAGAATCTTAAACTTTACCAGCAATTTATTAACTTGTTTCAATTCTTATAATATAATTTTCCAATATTATATCCCTAATTTTAGATAATTTAGATCACAGTTTTAAAGACTTAGTTTTAACATAGTATTTATCCAAAATTTGTCTTTTCTTTTAATTACATTTAAGTTCATATTCCTTTTAACTAATTTATTGGTACCATGTTATTGCTAATCTTACATCTTTCTTAACATTCATACAATTTGCAATGTTTTTGTAAATAGTCCTTAAATTTCTTCCAGTCCTCCTCCACAAGTTCTTCTCCCAGGTCTTGGATTCTGCCAGTCATTTCCGCCAGTTCCATATAGTCCATCAGTTGCATCTGCCATTCTTCCAGTGTGGGCAAATCTTGGGTTTTCCAGTATTTAGCAACGAGTATCCTTGCTGCTGTTGTAGCATACATAAAAAAACTTCGGTCATTCTTTTGCACCCTCTGGCCGACAATGCCCAGAAGAAAGGCCTCTGGTTTCTTAGGAAAGGTATACTTAAATATCTTTTTCAGCTCATTATATATCATTTCCCAGAAAGCCTTAACTCTAGGGCAGGTCCACCAGAGGTGAAAGAACGTTCCTTCAGTTTCTTTATATTTCCAACATTTATTATCTGACAAATGGTATATCTTTGCAAGCTTGACTGGGGTCATGTACCACCTGTATATCATTTTCATAATATTTTCTTTCAAGGCATTACATGCCATGAATCTCAGGCCGGTGGTCCATAACTTTTCCCAGTCAGCAAACATGATATTGTACCCTATGTCCTGTGCCCATTTTATCATAGCTGATTTGACCGTTTCATCTTGTGTGTTCCATTTTAGCAACAAGTTATACATTCTTGAAAGTATCTTAGAACTGGGTTCTAACAGTTCTGTTTCTAACTTTGATTTTTCCACCTGGAATCCTATCTTTTTGTCCAACTTAAAAACTTCTTTAATCTGAGCATAATGTAACCAATCTCGCACTTTATCCTTTAGTTTCTCCAAACTCTGCAACCTCCAGTTATCTCCATCTTTTTCTACTATTTCCCAATATTTCGGCCATTTGGCCTCCATATTGAGTCTTTTCGGGGCCTTAGCTTCCATTGGTGATAACCACCTTGGGGTCCTATTTTCCAATAAGTCGTATTTTGTCCAGACATTAAACACTGCTTTTCTGACAATATGGTTCTTGAAAGCCTTATGAATTTTAACCTTGTCATACCACAAATATGCATGCCATCCAAAAGCATTGTTAAATCCTTCCAAATCTAAAACATCCGTGTTTTCAAGAAGCAGCCAGTCCTTCATCCAGCAGAAAGCTGCTGATTCATAGTACAAGTTTAAGTCTGGCAGGGCAAAGCCCCCTCTTTCTTTAGCATCAGTTAATACCTTAAACTTAATTCTGGGCTTTTTGCCCTGCCAGACAAATTTAGAGATATCTCTCTGCCACCTCCCAAAACACTCCATTTTATCCACAATCTGCAAAGTTTGAAACAAAAACAGCATTTTTGGCAATACATTCATCTTAATAGCAGCAATACGTCCTGACAAGGAAAGTTTCAGTCTTGACCATACTTCTAGATCCCTTTTAATTTCAGACCAGCATTTTTCATAGTTATCTTTATATAAATTCATGTTCTTCGCTGTTATGTTTACCCTAGGTATTTTACTTTTTTAACCACGTTTAGCTCTGTCTCTTTCTGAAACCTTTCTGATTCTAAAGAGGTCAAATTTTTTTTCCAAAACCTTGGTTTTTTGCTTGTTAAGTTTAAATCCCGCCACCCGACCAAACTCATAAATCAGTTGCAATACCCTTTTGGTACTTGGCTCTGGCTCCTGTAAAGTCAATACTAGGTCATCTGCAAATGCTTTAAGTTTATACTGTTTTGCTCCGACCTGAATACCTTCCACCAACCGGTCTCCTCTAATCATATTTAAGAGCACTTCCAGGACCGAAATAAATAACAAAGGGGAAATAGGGCAACCTTGTCGTGTTCCTTTTTCAATTTTAAACTCTTCCGTCACCACATTGTTCACTATCAATTTAGCCTTTTGCTCCGAATAGATTGCCTCTATCCCATTCTCAAACCCCCGCCCCACTCCCATTCCTTCCAAGTTTTTCTTCATAAACTTCCATGAGATATTATCAAAGGCCTTCTCCGCATCTATGAATATCAACACTGCTTTTGTATTGATATTTGTTTGCAAAAGTTCCAAAATATCAATAATGTTCCTTGTATTAGCAAACAAATGTCTACCTGGGAGAAAGCCTGCTTGGTCCTTGTGAATTACTTCATTTAACACTTTTTTAAATCTACTTGCTAAAATGTCTGCAAATATTTTGTAATCCACATTTAGGAGGGAGATGGGGCGGTAGTTCTTAAGTTGTGTCTTTTCAGTTTCTAGTTTGGGTATCAATGTGATGAAAGCTTCTTTCCACGACTCCGGTGCCTTCTTCCCCTCCATAATTTCATTGCAAACCTCCATTAATGGATGTATCAAATAGTCTTTCAATGTCTTGTAATATTTGGAGGTGAGTCCATCTGGCCCTGGAGATTTGCCCAGTTGCATGTTCTGAATGGCTTCTTCAATCTCTTGTTGTGTTATTTTGTGGTTCAGGATTGTTCTATTTCGCTGAGACAACCTTGGTAAACCATTCTTCCTTAAAAATTGTTCTATCTCCAGTTCGTTTTGCGGCCCTTGTGTATATAATTGTTTAAAGTATCTCTGGAAACACTTTCTGATCTCCACTGGGTTCTGGATGTTTCTTCCTTCAATCTCTAAATTTGTGACCGTGTTCAATTTTTGTCTCTTTTTCAGCTGCCATGCTAGCAGCTTTCCACATTTATTTGCCGATTCAAAGGATCTTTGTTTCATTAGCTTAACTTTCCATTCCACTTCCTGATTTATCAATTTTGAATATTGTGCTTGGTAAAGTTTAATTTCTCTTAGGATCTCCTTTGACTTCGGTCTCGTTCTTAGCTTCTTCTCACCTTCTTTAATTTTCTCCAAAATCTTGTCTTTTTTCTCATTCTGTGCTTTTTTCTTTATAGTATTCTGTTGTATCAGAAACCCCCTCATAACCGCCTTACTTGCGTCCCAGACAGTTCTTTTTTCCACCGTGGTGTTCAAGTTTATCTCAAAATAGTCCTTCAAAGCTTTTTGGGCCTTTTTAACAATCTCCTGATCTCTAAACAAGTTGTCATTCATCCTCCATCTGAAGGAGCCGGTTGGAGTTAGTCTCATATCCATCTTTACAACGTTATGGTCGGAGCAGGTCTTTGGGCAGATTTCCACTTTTTTTATCTTGGGTGCCAGGCCTCTAGTTATCCATATTTGGTCGATTCTTGTCCATGTCAGTTGGGCTTCAGAAAAGAATGTTCCTTCTCTTCCTAGAGGGTTCTTTGTTCTCCAGATGTCAATCAAGTCCATGTTGTCAGTCAATTCAAAAAATGTTTTGGGTAGTCTGCCCTCTTTTGTTACGTTTTGGCTGTGTGACTTATCCATGTTGGTTGATACCACCCCATTCATATCTCCCATCATAATGATGTTATCATAGTTCAGATAGTCCAGCATTATCTCATGCAGCTTCTTGTAAAATTCCGATTTTCCCTCATTTGGCGCGTAGATTCCTAATATCAGAAACTTTTCTCCTTGATTTTGGATCTCAATTGCCAAAATTCTTCCTTGTTCATCTTTAAATAGAAATTTTGGTGACAGGCTCTCTTTTGCATATATCACCACACCTCTTTTCTTTACTCGATCCGAAGAGATAAATTCTTGGCCTAGTCTTTTATTTACTAGCACTTTTCTATGTAGCCTAGTCACATGTGTTTCTTGCAAACAAATAATGTCCAATTGTTCTTTTTTCAAAATATGAAATATCCTTCTCCTTTTCTCCGGGAAGTTGGCGGCATTTATGTTCCAGCTCAGAAGTTGCAGAGACATCCTGGAAAAATCTGTTATTGCCCTGGTGGTGGTGTCTTTTTGTCCTGGTCTTCAGACCCCGAAGGTGTAGGTGTAGGTACAGGCAGTGGTCCAGCCCCTGAGGGTCTTTCAATCCCTTTCTGAAGGTCCTCTCCGTAAGTATTCAAAAAAATTTCTTTATCTTCAGCTGTTTTAATTTTCACCTTCTTCCCTCTGAACGTAAAAGATAGTCCTTGGGGGAATTCCCACCTAAAGATAATTGAATTACTCCTCAGCAGCCTTACTAGTTCAATGTAGGTGGATCTAAGGTCCAAAAGTTGTTTTGGAATATCTTTGTAAATCTCTGCTCTTTTGTCCAAAATTTCAAGTGACTTTTCGTAGTGTAGTCCTAGTATTTTGTCTCTTTCCTCCTTGGATCTCAAAGTAATCAAACAGTCTCTAGGCTTGTCTTTCCTTGTTGATTTTCCAAGTCTAAAAGCAGTCACAATTTTAAAGTCCTTTTCTTCCTCCAAAGGCCACCACTTGGAAAATTCCTTTGTCAAAAACTCAATTAAGTTCCCTTGTTCAGGTTCAAGTTCTGGTATAAACCTCAATTTTAAAGTTGTTTTCCCGAGCCCGTAGTTCGATCATAGACAGGTAGGCCTGCTGTTCTCCAACCTGCTTGTGCAGTGGTCTTACCTCCTGCTCCAGTACCTCAGTTTTCTGGATGGCTTCCTCTGCCAATTTCCGATTTTCTGCAGTGGATTCAGATAATTTGCCAATTGATTGTGCATTCAGAGTAACTTGTTCAGTTAGTTTGTTGACACTGTCTCTAGTCTGATCAATCTTTGCCATTTGTTCATCCACTTTTTTGTCTAAACCTTCCAGTTTTTCAAGTATTTTGTCTAATACTGAAGCAGATCCACCTGTTGCCATATCTTCTACGGCTAACAAGCAATAATAAAAACAAGTTGAATGATTACAACTTAAAACAAAATTAAAATACAACATTGAAATATTGAAACATTAAAATATTAAAATGCCTCATTAAAATGCCTCATCACAGGAGGAGAAGGAAAAAAGAAAGAGAGGGAGGGAGCGAATAAAATTGGCTCCAAGCCAAAGGCCAGGGATGGCCTAATAAACACCACCACCACCCCACAAATTTGGGACTCGATGTGAAATTTACCTTTCTGAGGTTTTCCGAATGACAGAACCTCTGAGGAAGCAAAAAGATATGTTTAAGGGCTACACAGCGATATCTAAAATAGAAATAATTTTTACAAAACAATGCTTCATAACTTATCCGTGGTTTCTTTATTTCAAGCAAAAGATTAAATCATAGAACAAATTACTAATGAGAAAACTGTATGACTAAGAAATTCACACAGCCAACTTGTCTAGGTGCTATTCCCTGCATTGCAGGAGGGTGGACTAGATGACCCCTGGAAACCTTTAAAACTCTTAAAACTATTCTGATTCTATGTGAAAATCAGAAATGGTAAACCGTACTGGAAAATGCCAGAATAAAATTATTCAGAATCCATGAATGAAATGGGGATATATACTGGATGGCAGTGCAATTTCCATCTTTTAAAAGGTTAACATTTGCCTGAAGTAAACAGGTGGGAAAAAGCTATTTGAAGCCAGAAATTTTAGATATGCTGACACTATTGCTGATGGTTCCAAAGTCTAAGAACAGACTGTTCAACACCCATGAAACACCAGTCCCCCATCCCTCCTGTTCCTCCCCTGGAAATTTACCTTCCTGAAGCTGTTCTCTGAGTAACAGAGCATCTGAGGAAGCAAAAAGATATAAGTGTAAGGGCGACTCTCTTCCACCAGAAATAAATCTCCATACAAACATAATGCTTCATAATGTAGCATTATTATAATTTAAGGAAAAGATTAACTAGTAGAAAAAAATAATTGTAAACAAGAAAACCATAGAAAGGATCTATGGAAATAACTAAAGCTTCAAACTTAGCAAACATAACACAAGCTATACAAATAGAAGAAAAAAAATATTCAGCATGAATCCTGCTAATCTCTGAACTTTGTCACTGAAATTGGGCTCTACATTGGAGGACTGGAGGGGAGGCAGAGCAAGAGGAATCCTGTAAATGGACGCAGAGAGGAGATGGAGGCAGCCTTAACGTTTTCCCCAAGTAAAGTGATGGGGGTATTAATTAAAGCCACAATTGTGAAACATAAGGAGAAGCGAAGTTCGATGAGGAAGGATTGGCAGAGCTATCAGGACAAAAGGAAGTCCTTCCTCACAAATCTTTAAGGTTCTTCACAAGCATAATTGTTCCCTTTGGGGCTCATGTGCTCTTGCTTCCACTCTCAATGTGGGAACTCCCATGAGATCTTGAAGGCCGAAGCCCTAGATATGGCAGCTGCAGGGGGACGTCTGAGGAGGAGACGGCTCAGGCCTTGGCTCCACGGCTGAGAAAGAAGCCTGAGCAGGAGGCAGAGGGGGAACTGGGGGCTTCTTAATGCTTCTTAATGCCCACTGACTCCATTCAGAGCAGGAGAACCTCCCAAAGGACAAGCCCAGATTGTGTAGACAGGTAACCAAAAGGAAAAGGAGGTTGTGTATAATTGTAAACAGATACATACTGAATGAAAGAACTTCAGTATGCACTTTTTTTCTTCTTTTTAATTGTGACAGACACCATTTCTCTTCTCCAAACCCCCCTGCACCAGAATAACAATGTATATGGGGAATTCTGGGGGAAATAAAATAATGGGTGCACCACCAAGAAGGAAGGTATCCTGGTGGTACCCATGTCTGTGGTGAGAACAAAATACAAAACAGTAAGAGCCTGGCGTGCCCAGCTTTGGACTATAGGCAATGGCCGTTTTGCACAGGGATTATGTTCTTGACCCCTGCCCCTTTTCCGGTCACTTCCAGGTTGCGGTGATGCACATGGTCACGGTCCCACGTAAATTAGTTGTTGCCTGTAATATATGCCCAATATAAAACCCTTGCAGCCATTTTTCATTACCTTTGAATTGCTTCATGACATCCTCCAGGAGAGGGTTTATATCACAGAATTCTGAGATTCTCCCCTTCAGCTCTGGAGGGAAAGCCAGTGGATTCACCAACATCTCTCTTTTCTCATACCTGGTGAAAAGAAACACAATGTGAGTCTGTTCAAATCCACAGAAAGGAATTGAGCAAGAGGAAGAGACCTGCAGACAGGCAGGCACAGCAGGGAAAGATTATTCTTCTGCACTACGGACTCGAAAGCCAGACATTTCTGGACCAGAACAGCAACCGCAGGCCTCTGAGTCTCCCTGCTTATGTTCACTCAAAGAAGAAGCACCATCATGTGATATCAGGGGGCATGAATTCTCTGAGTGCCTGATGACAGCATAGCATCTTTCTCTAGATGTCCCCAGGGAAGGTGTAGAGAAAAAAAGATGGCTCCTGCCGTTCGTATACGTGAAATGTTCCTTATAACCTCTCTCCTGAACCTGAGCGACACATTGAAGTTACAAATTACAGGATCAGGAACAAAGGTACACCGCTAACTCTCTTCCTTGTGAGATTCTCCTCGCCTGGGGATATATCACACTTGGTGAAGTGGCCAAGAGAGTGCTGCAGAGCAACTGCAGTAAATTTCCCTTGTTTTGCGTGCGAGGAGAAAAGCTTTCCCTTAGAGTAAATTCAAAGCATTTGTTTCTTGAGCTTGGTGATACCTTGCTTTGATATGTAGATAACCTCTGCTCTAGAACCAAATGATCTCAGAGGATGAGGCAGACCTTCCACAAATATATAAGCAAGCCAAGTTATTGGTCAAAAGTCCATCCAGGCCAATACAAAACATCATTATACAATTTAAATAAGTAAAACAAAAATTAGCAGGGGAAATGGCAGTACTTCATTTGGAAACCACCTCTGCCTGAAAGGCCCCATCATGGCACAGTCTCCAAAAATGTCCATGCAACTTCAATACAGTGGTAACTCTGGTTACATACGCTTCAGGTTACAGACTCTGCTAACCCAGAAATATTACCTCAGGTTAAGAACTTTGCTTCAGGATGAGAACAGAAATTGCGCAGCAGCGGCGTGGCAGCAGCGGGAGCCCCATTAGCTAAAGTGGTACCTCAAGTTAAGAACGGTTTCAGGTTAAGAACAGACCTCCGGGAACAAATTAAGTATGTAACTAGAGGTACCACTGTAAAATGAAAAACCCTTGCAGTAGAAATGTATTTTCCCAAGAGGTCATTCATGACCTGCTCAGCAGGATAGCCTGTGATCGTATCCAGGAGAAGTTTGAGCAGCAATTCCAAAGGACTCTGTGCAAGGGACAACAGAAAACAAACTCCAGGACCCCTAAAACCCCACAGATCCTGGTGTATTTTAGAGGTAGAAATTCTATTATCTCCCCCACAGTAGTCTTATGTGACTTTTCCCAGTCTTACGGAGTGATGCTAATGGAAATGAGCCAGATCCACTTACCTCTGCAAGGTCCTTCTCACATCCTAGAGGGAAAAGAGAATGGAAATCACTGCACACCACAGGCCACACTAGGAAGACACCTCAGAAAGTCCATAGAAGTGCAAACATTGATGGAAGGTTGTGACTCAGTTTGTGTATTGATGTATAAAGAGCAAATGAGGCAGGTTCACCTTTAAGTGTGGGCTCAGTGGAATTTCCCACCCCCCTTGGGATGTCAAAAAAAAGTGTGCTCAATGCTGGAGCTCACATCTGTTTTGATTCATTTTACTTTTGGTAAGCTCTGAGGCATGGGTAGGCAAACTAAGGCCCGGGGGCTGGGTGCGGCCCAATCACCTTCTAAATCCGGCCTGCAGACGGTCCGGGAATCAGCATGTTTTTACATGAGTAGAATGTGTCCTTTTATTTAAAATGCATCTCTGGGTTATTTGTGGGGCATAGGAATTCGTTCATTTTTATTTTTTTCAAAATATAGTCCGGCCCCCCACAAGGTCTGAGGGACAGAGGACCGGCCCCCTGCTGAAAACGTTTGCTGACCCTTGCTCTGAGGTGGCCAAACAGCTTCTGGGAAGCCCACTACAGGGCATGAAGACAGCACTGCCAAACTGGAAGGCATTAGGAGGCAAAGTATTAGCCAGGAGGAAAAACAACACTTGGTTCCATCAACACCGCAGAAGAATCTCTAGTTTGCATTAAGGTAAGGAAAACATCCCAGGTCTCTTGGTGCACCTGTGCGTAAGAGACTGGACTAGAGACTCCATCCACTAAGCTCTTTTACTACTTGCATAAATTAAGGAGGCCCATAATTTTTTGCAGACTTATCCTTGGGCTGTTCCTACCACCATTTTACCTGCAGGAGTTCGTTTGCTGGCTGCAGACGCTTCTTCTCCATTTCCTGGACCACCTTTTCAAGATGGGCGAGTTCCCTGGAAAGCCGGGCGAGTTGCTCATTCCTTTTCCTTGCAATCTCCTTCTCCACCTCTTCTATATGATCCAGATGGTGTTTTTCTTGTTCTTTGAGAAACTGCTGCAGTTGTCTGAACTCCTCCACTGTCTTCTGCCTCCCGGTTTCTGTTAATTTCTGCAAGAAGCAGGCGGAAAAGAAGAGACCAGAAGCTGAAATACGGCCAGTCTTCATGACATCAGGAGGGGAGTTATGAGATCTCCGCAGGAAGTGCACTTTCGATGACTTTTCATAGACATGAAATAAATTTCCAGTGGCTAAAGCAGCAGGGGAGGCAGAGATGAACACATTCTATTTGCCATCTCCATTTCTGTTGCCTTCCATTTTGTGGGAAGCAACAGCCCTAAAGCACGGAACATTTTTCTAGACATGGAGGTTCCCTGCATCATTTCATATTCGGCATATTCAAGGTTCTAAGATGTTCAGAGAGCCTCCATGGGCACAAAATACTCCTCACTTCTGAACTGTGGCCTTCACGAGGACAAAGACAACAACAACAAAAATGGAGGAGGAGGGGGTGGCAGAGCTAGCATGCTCATGCCCACCACTCCCCTATTTAAGGTAAAGGACCCCTGGACAGTTACGTCCAGTCAAATTAGACCATGAGGTGTAGTGCTCATTTCCGCTTCAGGCCGAGGGAGCCAGCATTTGTCCACAAACAGCTTTCTGGGTCATGTGGCCAGCATGACTAAACCGCTTCTGGCACAACGGGACACCGTGACAGAAACGCCGTTTACCTTCCTGCCAGAGTGGTACCTTTTTATCTACTGACACTGGCATGCTTTTGAAATACTAGGTTGGCAGGAGCTGGGACCAAGCAATGGGAGCTCTTCCTGTCGGGTGGATTCAAACTGCTGACCTTGCGATTGGCAAGCCCAAGAGGCTCAGTGGTTTAGACCAATATATCACCTGCATTCACCTCCCCAATTTACTTTAAAGCTTCACTATGGCCTGCGTCTCGGACAGATGAACAAGCGGCACATTCAGAAACATATTTCATTAACAATTTTTATAGTAATTGCCTCAAGCAATCTATGTTCTGTAGAGCTGGGCTGCCAAATGGGAAAGAAATTCAATTCAGTTTGCATTCAAAACACAGCAATCCCCTGAAATTCACACTTCTCCGAGTTTTGCAAGGTTACCCCAGCCAGGTAGTGTCTATAGAAATGCATGTATTGGGGGGGTGAAGTATGAATAAAGATGTATTTATTAATATAAATAACAGAGAAAAGTGAATAATATTAGGCAGTGCTTTTTTTCTGTGGCTACGCATACCCCTAAACATTTTGTGAATCTAAGTTTGGCCTCATTGAGGGGCAGTATTTTAATATGAATAGGAAAAATGAGAGTACCCCTAAACATATTTTTTTAGAAAAAAAAGGACTGATATTAGGGAAGATTGTCTTGCAAAATTTTAAATATAGGGAAATTGCAGATGAAAATATTTATATACGGAGAAATCCACCCTAAAATCTGATTAATTTTCAGCATGTTTTTTAATAAAAAAAACACACAAGCTAACAAACAAACTAATGTGGAAAAATGAGAAATGGAAAGACACCGAAATGGACAGATTTGCCCATCCCTACTCAGTCCAGACTTGATTCATAAAGTACTTGCTCCTTGCCTAATAATAATAGTGATACTTACAAGAAGGTCTTGGCTTTCCTTGTCTAGGTCTGCTTGATAGGCCATAATTTTCTCTTTCTCTTTCATCAGAATCTCCAGGCAGCTGCAAATCAGTCCCTAAAGAGAAAAGAAAAAAACTCAGGTTAGATAGAGAGATAGAGGAGGAGAGAGGTATTGACTATTTTGCTGATTTCTAGTTTCTGAAGGCCTTGCACGTAATGGTTTGTAGCTTTGTAGTCCTCCCCCCCCTTCTATTTTATAAATTCTTTTTGAAAATATATAAAATGCAACAGTTAATGTTTGCATTTTAAAAATAATTATAAATGAAGAAATCTTGGTAAAAAAAATGAGTATTTGGTGGGGGGGGGGCCTTTTTAGCAGTCTTTGCCAACCTGCTGCCATCCAGAAGTTTTTATTGTTATTATTTTTATTAACATAAAATAAAAAAATACAGACAAAAGAATAAACAAAAATAATAAAAGTTACAAAACAGTGTAGAGGTTGTACACACAGATCCCACTTCCCAAACACAATTAGATCCCTGGAAATCGTTCATTAGGTGAGCGTTCGCATAATGAGGGTATGCTTTCCATTATTTCCTATGGAATTACTTCTAATGTGGGACCTGTCTGCTTTCTCCCCCCCCCCCCTCCATATTTTTTCCTGAAATGGCTGCAGCCAATCAGCGAAAAAGACACAAAGTAAAACAACTGATTTTTGTCGGATCTCTCCTGTTCTGTGAGATTTGTCCAATCTCATTTCCCCACCTCTGTGGTTTCTGCCACCAAAAGGCTGCCACCAACCAGCAAAACCCATGTGGAGTTTAGAGCAGTGTTCGAAATTGGCCAGGTGTCAGCCATATTTTGCACCTGGCTATTGGCCACTTGCGACCAAGATGCCAAGGTGCCAGGATGGCACCTGATGTCTGGAGGTGCATGCCTGGGGATCCTTGGATCTTGACTGTTTTCACACACTAGCAACACGTCCTGCAGAATTCTATCCATTATATTTTATCTGCAAAATCAGAATGAATTTCAGAAACCAAAAAGTGTTATTGACAATTACGACTCTTGAGCTGCCTGGCCCCAAAATGGCAACTAGGCATTCCGTTTTGGTGACTGTGACCCCGGTTTAAGGAGCCGTTTGGCGCCTAGCTTATATACCTGAATTTCTAACACTGGTTTAAACACTTTCTCTTCTTGCCATTGTGGCAACATAAATCTCCGAAGCTGCTGTTTGCATTTCAAGGGAAGCTCCTTTTGGTACCCTATCTAAGAGAGAAAGAATCCAAACTCCCTCCTCCCAGCCAGCCCTCAGGCTTCTCCTCAGCTGCTTTTTACATAATATAACCTTAGAAGACATCTGAAGGCAGCCCTGTATAGAGAAGCTTTTAAAGGTGTATTCTTTGAATATGTTTTTATATATGTTGGAAGCAGCCCAGAGTGGCTGGGACAACCTAGGAAGATGGACGGGGTAGTACTATTACTAATTATTATTATTAACAATAAGTATGGAAACTGCATTCAGGCAATTAATACCATGCATAATTCAGGCATAAGAGTTAAAGAAAATTATCATATGTGGTGGGATTGTAGTAAAATTTAAAAAATTTGGGAAATGATACATAATGAGTTGAAGAAAATGTTCCAATTAACATTTGTAAAAAAAAGTCTGAAGCTTTCTTGTTAGGGATTGTAGGAAAAGACCTGCCAAGGGACTTAAAAAACATCTTCATGTATGCAACAACGGCGGCAAGAGTCTTAATAGCACTAGGATGGAAGAATGAGGAAATCCCAACTAAAGAACTGTGGCAAGAGATAATGACTATTTAATTAAATACGTTAAGTTAAATTAATTGGAAATAACTTGCAGAGAACTAATTGGCTTAGGACTTTATATAAGTTAAGTGATGAATTAATTTGTATAATTTCAAAATGAAAAGATTTAAAGATGTTAAGGCTTAAGTTAAATTTCATAAGAACTATGATTTGGAAAACGGTTAAAAGGATATGCATGGAAATTCAACCAAGGGGAAGCAAGGAAGTTACTTAACAATGTCAATAAGAATAATTTTTAATAATAATAATAATAATAATAATAATAATAATAATAATAATAATAAATTTTATTTATATCCCGCCCTCCCCAGCCGAAGCCGGGCTCAGGGCGGCTAACATCAATCAAATAATCAAACAGTCAAATAATCACACATTCTAAAAATATTTCATTATAAAAATTAATTAAAATCAAATTGATGGCAACCGATTAAGCAAAATTCTGTGCAGGTTGCCAGAGGAGGGAGACAGGCTGCGCCCTGACCAAAGGCCTGGTGGAACAACTCTGTCTTGCAGGCCCTGCAGGGCCCTAGTCTCTTGTGACAGAGCGTTCCACCAGACTGGAGCCGCAGCCGAGAAGGCCCTGGCTCTAGTTGAGGCCAGCCTAACCTCTCTGAGGCCTGGGACCTTGAGGATGTTATTATTTGCAGACCGTAGGTTTCTCTGTGGGGCATACCAGGAGAGGCGGTCCCGTAGGTACGAGGGTCCTAGGCCGTATAGGGCTTTAAAGGTTAAAACCAGCACCTTAAACCTGATCCTGTACTCCACCGGGAGCCAGTGCAGCTGGTATAGTACCGGATGAATGTGATCTCGCAGCGAGGACCCCATAAGGAGTCTCGCCGCGGCATTTTGCACCCGCTGGAGTTTCTGGGTCAGTCTCAAGGGCAGCCCCACGTAGAGCGAATTACAATAATCCAGTCTGGAGGTGACCGTCACATGGATCACAGTGGCTAGGTCAGGGCGAGAGAGATAAGGGGCTCAAATAAGGTTAGGATTTTTGTTTGTTTGTTTGTTTGTTTTTGTTTGTTTATAATTTTGTGAAAATTAATTTAAAAAATTGGAGGGGAAAAGAACTGTGGCAAGAGAAACTGATGGATTATGAGGAATTGGCAAAATTGACACATAAACTACGTGACAAGGGTAACTGTGACTTCTAAGAAGAATGGGAACCTTTTATGAAGTACTTAAAGAAACAACGAAATGAACTGGACTCCTTGGCAGGTTTTGAATAAACATTCACAAACTATTTATTGGTAATATACAGATAGATAAATTGAGGATCTTTACAATTTTATAAGATGCAGAGAATAACATGTGCTAAGAAACCAGAGAGAGGAGCTGAGGGAAGTCTGGGGTGGGAGGGTGGGGGGTTTCTTTGGAGGGGGTAATTGTGGACGATGTATTTTTGACAAATTGTTATGTTGAAATCCCTAATAAAACATATTTTTTAAAAAAGAGTTAAAGAAAATTGCTGAAGAAGAATCCACAGCTATCCCTCTGCTCCCCACCCTTTAAGATCCTACCTTGTATTTCTCGAAAGCCTCCTCCAGAGGAATCACCTTGTGATTTTCATGCACCTTGGATTTATCACACACCACACAGATAGGACTTTCATGGTCCTCGCAGAAGAGGTTCAGGGGCTCCTGGTGCTTCTCACAGACTCTCCCCTTCCGTCCTTCCTCCTCCTCCTCCTTTTCCAGACTGAGCTTCTTGATCAATTCCACAAGGTGAGCCAGTTGCCTGTTTGGGATGAGATTCCCTTTCTGGACTGTTTTTCTGCACTGAGGGCAGGAAGCCTGCCTGCCTCTCGCCCCACAACACTGGACCAGGCAGGACCGGCAGAAGTTGTGCCCGCACTCTGCGGTGGTCACTGGATCCTTGAAGTAATCCAGGCAGATGGAGCAAGTGGCTTCGTCGCAGAGATCTTGCACGGGACTCTCTGCAGCAGCAGCAGCAGCCATGGCTCCCTCGCGCCAAAGAAAGAGTCAAATCTCACCTCTTCTGTTTTCAGCCGCTGGGTTTTCCCCTTCCTGCAAAGGACTCCGGAACTCAACGCCCACGTGGCTTTTTTCCCTCCCCAGTTCCGACAGGCCTCTGCTTAATGTTTTCTTGAGCAGCTTTGAAAATCTCTTCATTGCTTTGCAGAGAGGGGGGTGGGAAAGAGATGTTGCCATTAATTTGATCTTAATTTGATTTTAATTAATTTTATAATGAATGTTTTTAGAATGTTGGACTATTTTGATTGTTGTTAGCCGCCCTGAGCCCAGCTTCAGCTGGGGAGGGCGGGATATAAATAAAATTTATTATTATTATTATTATTTATTATTATTATTATGTACACTGCCCCAAGAAGGCAATGTGTAAATAATGTCAAAAACAAATAAGCATTGTGGAGAGACAGGCTCTGTTTAAAGAAAATCCATCTTCCAGGATCCAAAAGGCAGCAGTCTGATTGGTCCACAGGAGCCACCCAATCCAGCTCCAGGTGGAAGTGAATCCGCAACCTGATTGCCTACAGGTGAATCCCGGAATTAGCCAATCATGTGGGGCCCATTGTGTAAATACAGTGGTGCCTCAGGTTAAGTACTTAATTCGTTCCAGAGGTCCGTTCTTAACCTGAAACTGTTCTTAACCTGAAGCACCACTTTAGCTAATGGGGCCTCCTGCTGCCAGCGCCACCAGAGCACGATTTCTGTTCTCATCCTGAAGCAAAGTTCTTAACCTGAAGCACTATTTCTGGGTTAGTGGAGTCTGTAACCTGAAGCGTATACTGTAACCTGAGGTGCCACTGTAATGTATATAAAGCAGCAGTGGTGTAGCGTGGGTTGTCAGCACCCGGGGCAAGGCAAGTAATTTGCACCCCCTAACCCATGGATTTGCGCCCCCTAACCCATGGATTTGCGCCCCCTAACCCTAATCCCCAGATGTTGCGCCCGGTGCGGCCGGACCCCCCTGCACCCCCCACGCTATGCCACTGTAAAGCAGACATTCTGGGGGGAAATCCATTCCTCCTCACCACTTTGAGCTGAATAAAGAGCATGAAATCCACTCTCAACTCTTGAGTATATTCCAAATTCCCCTTTAGTCTGCTTTTGCCTGAGGTTTGTTGCCAGAGATGGAGAGATGACAAGCCAAGAGTGGTGCATGCTCTGGTTCTCTCCTGCTTGGACTACTGCAATGCGCTCTATGTGGGGCTACCGTTGAAGGTGACCCGGAAACTACAACTAATCCAGAATGTGGCAGCTAGACTGGTGACTGGGAGCGGCCGCCGAGACCATATAACACCTGTCCTAAAATATCTTCAGTGGCTTGTAATGTATTTCTGAGCACAATTCAAAGTGCTGGTGCTGACCTTTAAAGCCCTAAAAGGCCTTGGCCCTGCCTGAAGGAGCATCTACCCCCCCATCATTCAGCCCAGACACAGGTTTTTTACCAAGGGTCTTCTGCTGGTTCCCTCACTATGAGAAGCGAAGTTACAGGGAACGAGGCAGAGAGCCTTATCGGTAGTGGCGCCTGTCCTGTGGCACGCCCTCCCACCAGATTTCAAGGAGATAAAGAACTACAGTGGTACCTCGGGTTAAGTACTTAACTCGTTCCGGAGGTCCGTTCTTAACCTGAAACTGTTCTTAACCTGAAGCACCACTTTAGCTAATGGGGCCTCCTGCTGCCGCTGCACGGCCGGAGCACGATTTCTGTTCTCATCCCGAAGCAAAGTTCTTAACCCGAGGTACTATTTCTGGGTTAGCGGAGTCTGTAACCTGAAGCGTATGTAACCCGAGCTACCACTGTATACAACTTTTAGAAGACATCTCAAGGCAGCACTGTATCAGGAAGTTTTTAATGTTTGATATTTTACTATGTTTTATATATGTTGTAAGCCGCCCAGAGTGGCTGATGGGTGGGTTGTATATAATAAAATTATTACTATTATTACTACAGCAGTGTAGTGCAGAGGGAGCGTGTTGGGCAACTAAGAACACATGTTTCCACACTAGTTATCTGATTTCTGATTTCAACCTTTTGTATATTTTTTTATTGTATGGTTTTATGTCCACTTTGATTTCTAAAATAAACTTCCATTCTAATTTTTTTTTGGGGGGGGAGGGAATGCAGGCATCGCTTTGCACCACTGACAGTCAGTTATGAGACTTCCAGCCCATCTCTTGCTCAGGCAAGTTCTTTGACCGCAGCTAAGCGCCACAAGCTATGAAGGGGTTAAAGCAACAGAGGTCCGAATCCTAGAGCGGCCCGAGGCGCAGGGGCGGGCGGAAGGGAGACGCTGCTTTCCGGTTCCCTCCCTCCCTCTCTTGACTGGCGCATGAAAATGACGTAGTCGGCTGCAGGTTCTCTGCGAGGGAAATGAGAGAGCAGGTGAGTGAAAGGTGGGAAGAAGCGGAGAGTCTGCCCAGGTCCGCTTCTGTTTTCATTTAATTTAATTTTTTAGTTGCTCCTTATTCTGAGCTTGGGGAGGTCTCATAAGACAAGAGGACCAGGGCGACGGAGGCATCCCCATCACATGGGTCAGCTGCTGGTAAAAGTTGCAAGCTGGCCCTCCCATTAAGCACAATGAATTGGGGAACTGGTTTTGAATGGCCAGGTTTGGGTGCTGTGCCTTTTGTTGCTGATAGCTCCATTGGTTAGAGCATGATGCTGATAACATCGAGGTCTGGGTTCAAGTCCCCATATGGACTAGATGACCCTCAGAGGTTCCCTCCCACTGCACGGTTAGACTTTCCAGCTGCAGGGTGCTATTTTCCGCCCTGCAAAATATCTTAGGCCAGCCCTGCTTCTGGGCTGCTGAGAACCTCCACCCACTCCCAATCTTATGTATGGCCTTATTTGCACTAAACATTTAAAGCAGTCTCATACCACTTTCAGCAGTCGCTGCTTCCTCCATAAAATCCTGGGGAGCGCAATTTGTAAGGGAACTGAGAATTGTTAAGAGACACGTGCCCACATTCCCCTCCAATTCCAAGAGTGTCTTCTCAATTCAGCCGTTTTCTAAGGGACTCTGGGATTGTTTTAAAGTGTTTTAGAGGCTGTAGCAAGCTATCCTGGCTGTTTACATCACCTTGGCTTGTGAGCACAGGAGGGGATTTAAGTATCATGTGCCTTTAGTATTTTTGTCTGTAGGCTCCTTGGGAATTAAAATAGATTTTTGGAGGTGCGGAAATAGCAGACCCAATTAATATGGGGTATTCAGAGATTCTGAGAGGTTTTAGTCTTCAGTCCTGTCGCAGGGAACCCGCCCCCCCCCAATCATTCAGTTTGTACAAACTTCTCACACACTACATACGCTACGCTTCTGTTATAAATTCATAGAAAATCAACCATACATCAGATTTGCACCGTTCCACTTTTATTTTACTCCATGAAGGAAGGACTACAAAATGAGGAAGGTTTGATACAGGGCAGCCATAATCCTTGAGCATACCAGTACATACACAGGAGCCCTGCCCAGTTGCTATGCCAACCCTGATGGTCCTAGACAGAAGACCATCAAGATCACAAAGAACTTGCATATGGGAGTGGATTCAGCACAGACTGGAACAAAGGACAATAATCAGCTCTTCCCTCTGGGAAAACTGCAAACTCCCCTCTGTCACCTGGAAAGTACTCATGGGGAGGGGGAAAGGGGGAACCAACCAGGTGACAGGAGACTCAGGTTACCACCACAACTCCTTCCTCAACCACTCCTTTCTGTGATGTAGGTGTGATGTATCTGAGGGGTGGTCTTAGGTTACACCCCTTCTGTGATGTATGTATGATGTTTCTGGGGGTGGTCTTGATCTACAGGGTGGCAATTTCAAAAGTCTTTATAAGGCCTTGCACACCATTTTTCTGGGTCCCTCCTCTTTCCTGCGGGTGAGGGGAGCACCCTGTTGCAACAGACCAATAAAGGCCAAGCCTACAGGCTGCTGTTTTGCTCCAAGTTATCATGGTTGGTGTCTTTGTTTTTGTCCAAGGGAGCCCTCGGATTTTTCCGTTAACAGTCCTATAGATTTTCTCTCTTATTTTCCCCTCCACTCCCCCCTCAGTAGGTGAAGTTTGGTCGTATTAGCTTCAAGGACAGTCAGATTCTGCTGGTTGTTGAAAGATCCAGATGGTTTGCAGTCTCATTTGAAGAGTCCAGCTGCATGAATATCTTTAGCTGAAGGACAAGGATATTAGCAAGAGCGCTGAGGCATCCCTAAAAGGTTGATAGTGAAAGAGAGAGCAGAGAAGAGGCACAACAAGGCCAGTCCCTGTGGGAAGACAAAAGCTGTGACGCAAGAGATTGTGGCTGGTGCTAAAGCTGGCCATGGAACCCGAAATCAAAATGGAGCAGAGCTGGAGCCCTGAATTTGTAGAGCAAAGATCAATTTGTCCGAAAACTGGGAGGCTCAAGGAAGTTCTTGTGGAAGCCCAACAAAATGTGAAACAGGAGCCAAACGATGAGCCGTCAAGGAACTGGGACGCCCAGTTGCAGGAGTTTTTGAAGATGCTACAGGATTCCCATTCTGGAGAGGGAAACCCACAAGTGCCTGAGACAAGGGATTGGGACAATCTCAAAGTATTGGAGGTTACTTCTGAGGGAGTGACAGGTGACCACAGCTGGCCCAGAGCATTGTGGGCTTCCCAAATCCAGCCATGCCTTACTGGGAAAGTGCAAGAGGACCATGAGACCAATCTGGGTGCCACTCCCAGTGGGAAGGAGAAGGCAAGAACTCCGTCTGGAGATGGTGCCGAGATGGAGAGGCAGCGCCGGTGTTTTCGTGAGCTCTGCTACGAAGAGGCCGATGGGCCTTACAAGCTTTGCAGGCAGCTCCAAGAGTGTTGCCATCAGTGGCTGAAGCCAGAGAGACACACCAAGGAGCAGATCCTGGAGCTGGTGACCCTGGAGCAGTTCCTGGCTGTCCTGCCACTGGAGATGCAGAGCTGGGTGAGAGAACGTAACCCAGGGAGCTGTGCCTGGGCAGTGACCCTGGCGGAGGAATTCCTTCTGAGTCAGAAGGAGGTCAACAGCTGGGAAGTGCAGGTAAGGTGATGTTTCCAAAGTTGTGTCCTTGGTCACATCCACAGCATACATTTGTTGCACGTGTGGATCATATGGCTTCCTCCAAAGTGTCCTGGGAAGTGTAGGTTATTAAGGGTGCTGTGTGTTGTAGCTCTGTGAGGGGTAAACTACAGTTCCCAAAACTCAATGAGGAGAAGCCATGTGCTTTAAATGTGTACTGCAGGCATTGTAAGCATGCCTGAATTGGGTTTCGAAAATGGTGCCCTTGAACCACTCCTGGGTCTTGAGTTGCTATGACTACTACAGTGGTACCTCGGGTTACATACGCTTCAGGTTACAGACTCCACTAACCCAGAAATAGTACCTTGGGTTAAGAACTTTGCTTCAGGATGAGAACAGAAATCGTGCTCCAGCGGCGTGGCGGCAGCAGGAGGCCCCATTAGCTAAAGTGGTGCTTCAGGTTAAGAACAGTTTCAGGTTAAGAACGGACCTCCAGAACGAATTAAGTGCTTAACCCGAGGTACCACTGGACTATTATTATTATTATTATTATTATTACTTATTATAACTTATTATAACTTATTATCAGTCTATTTTTTGCCAATGCAACCCAAAGTGACATACAACAATGTTTGTAAGCACAAAGCCCCAATTGGGCACCCAGCCACCTTGACAAAGCCAGTGTCAAGGCAGGAGTGGGGATCAAGTCAGCAGTAACTCACAAAGTGTCAGTGAAATTCACTCTTTATTCAAAGAAACAAAGCAGCTCAGGCCTAGTGATCACAGCAATTCTTCCCAGTCCATCTTGACCCAATGAGGCAGTTGTGAGGAACCTGAGACTCCTTCCTCTTGTCTCCCTTTGCTCCACCCTCTTCATTCCCCTTTGTGTTCTGGGAGACTAGGGGGCTCATATTATGTCCTTACATTCTTGTGACAGATTGTGATAATATCAAATCCTTGTAATAAGTAACATTTATCGCCAACCTCTAAACACACATTTTGCCTGCACTGTGACTTGCTTTTGAACTGACTCTTCTCCCCTCCATCTTCCCCACTGGCAGATCACAGGGATGTCAGAAAAGGAGCTTGTAAATGCCCACAAGGCAGAACAGGCTCTGCCGGGCATGGTGAAGATGCAGCTTTCCACAAGGTCCCAGCAGGGGGACAAGCAGAGTGTGAGCTTATTGGGTGAGTCCCTCTGGGGTCTGTCTCTTCGAATACCTCAGGGACTCCTGAATTTCCAGTTTTGTTGCTTTCCACCACCTAAAATGGAAGGCTCGTCTTCCCAGGTCACCTTCAAGCTCTGTGGGTTTTGGAGCCTAAAACTGTGCACACAACTGGCCATTGCCTGCTAAGTGGTGGTCCTGCTCAATCATGGGGCAGATCAATCATTTTTGCAAAGGGGGCAGAAGCACCGAGAGGGAAGCTTGTCAGTCTAGACCAGGGGTGGGTGCTGAGATTCCCTGTTTGGCCGACAGGTCCATTTTTTAAATTGCATCTGTAATTCAAAAAAATTCAGTACTTATATATGCAATTCAGAAACACACAGATAGATTTGGAAAATGTGCAGAAAGGAACTTCAAAAATGATCACCTCCTCTAGAATAAAAGGTTCCACATTTGTTAGAAATTGATCTCTTATTGTGGTGACACCTAGACGTTGGAACTCCCTGCCTGTTGACATCAGGCAGGCATACCCTTTTTGACTCCTGTTAAAACATTTTTTGTTTATAGGCAACCCTAGTAAGATATTAGAATGCTGTGGTGTTTTTGGTTTATTGCTGGTTTTAATTTTCTGAGCATTTTAATTGTTTTTAGTGCAATCTTACTGTTTTTTTATTATTTTTTAAACTGTTTTGGGGTTCTCTAAAATCAAACGGCTTATAAATTTTGGGGACTATTTAATTTGGTGGGGAAACATAGTAGAGCTGTCTACATTTAGGCATGGAATGGAGAAAGGGAATAGGGAGAAAAAAAGAAGTCCACTTTCTCATAACAGTTTGTATCACAAGTGGTAGAAGATTCATGAGAGACAAAATAGGAAGCACTTCTTCACAAAGAGCAAAGCTGGAGCCAGTGCTGTTTTTCTAGAAAAAAGAGGTGCCGGAACTCACCGTGAACACTTCCCTTGTTCTCTTATAATAGCAATGGTACCCACCTGAGAGGAGCCAGAACCAATCTCCAATGTGTTCTGGCTGAAAAAAAGCCCGGATTGGAGCTGTGTCTGATTCCTACCCTGATTCTGTTTTTCTTCCAGCAGGGGACGGGCGATTGAGTGAAAGGAAGAGGCAGAAGCGCTTGCGAGAAAGTCCTGAACAAACAGAGCAGCGGAAGACAACCTTAAAAGCAAGCCAAGAGAAGGATTTCCTGTGCCAGGAAGAATCTGAAAAGAACCAATGTAGGGTAGAGACCCAGAAGAGAAAAGACACAGAGAAGATAGCAGATCCAGTTATTATCCAAAAGGGTGTTTGCAAAGATGCCGCCAAGCAGCATAAAGAGAATGACATGGAATCTGACACGGGTGGGGAAATCTGTGGTCAAAAGGCTCACGGGAGTACAGACGGGGCTATTCCCACGGAGGAGACGCCATACAAGTGTTGGCAATGCGGTCGAAGCTTCAGCAGCAGCTCAGACCTTTTGATACATGAGCGAAGCCACGTAGGTGAGAAACTGTATAAATGCTCCCACTGTGGAGAGAAAGAGACAATCCAGACTGGCCAGACTGCGCATAAATGTTCCCACTGCGGGAAAAACTTTCACTGGATCCCTCAAGTAAAAACCCGTGGGAGAGAAGAACGTTATTCCTGCACAGAATGCGAGAAAAGCTACTCCTCCAAGTCGGTCCTCCTCAAACACCAGCAACTCCACAGAGGCGAGAAACCTTATAAATGCTGCTTTTGCCCGGAATCCTACATAAACTGGTGGGAGCTCAAAGCTCATCGGCAAACTCACCGAGGCGACACACCGCATAAGCCATATAAATGTTCGCATTGCGGGAAGTTCTTCCTTTGGAACTCGCAGTTTCTGTCCCGCGAGAGTAGCCACACAGCCTTCTGCTGCTACTGCGGGAAAGGCTTCATAAAAAACTCGGAGCTCGTTGAACATGAGAAGACCCACACGGCAGAGGAGCCGTTGGCATGTTTTATCTGCGGGGAAAACTTTGGAGTCAGTGCTGAACTGCTTGCCCATGTGCGGAAGCACAGAGAGAACACGCTTCAATGCTCGGTTTGTGGAGGTCTTCAAGAACAGTTTGTAAGCCCGTGAACTAGAAGTTATGGGTGACAGCCAATCACTGCCTCCCCCTTGCACAACGTACTTCTCTTGGTGTTGGATATTTTAGCCATCAAAGTCCTCATTTAAAAATATTAAAATTGTAATGTTTTAAAATTCCTCGTGAATATGAAGGGCGTGCGTGAACCTGTGCTTGGTCAGATTTCAGAGGCATTACAGGCGACGACCGATTTAGCGGCGTCTGATTTCGCAGGCGTGCATGGCACCAAAACCAGAAGTAGCCCCCAAAGGTCATAAAGTTGTCACAAAAGGGGGGATGGACAGGCAGAGTAGGTAGCGTCCAGAACATACCCCCCCCCCAAAAAAACCGGAAAGCAGAGGAGAGGAAAGGAGTTTTGTGCCCAGTTCCCACATGCGGGTTTCTCACAAGAGTCCTGTCAGCTCCTGCGAGAACAGGGTGCTTGTGGGACTTAGGCCTCTGGACATCAGGCAGGTACCTTTGCCGCTTTCTTTTTGACACCTGCTGAAAAGCATTTTGTCCAGACATGTAGACGTTGGAGAGTTTTAACTTCTCAATTTACTGCTGATTTAAATTTTTTTAAAGTTTTCTAATTACTTGTTTTTAACTGCTTTTAACCGATCTGTTTAATATTTCTTGTAAACCGCTTAGAGGTTCTGTTTTTACAATCAAGCGATACATTTTGTCATATAAGGCAATAAAAATGCTGGGTTAGATAGACCAGGGACTGATCCAGAAGGCTCCTCTTAACCTTCTTGTGCCACCTACCATCGGCCACTTCATGTGCTGGAGTTCCCCAGAAAACTAAGGAAACCAGGCCTTATGAGGACTGGTTGAAGGAGCTGGGTATGTTAACCTGGAGGAGACTGAGAGGAGATAGGATAGCCGTCTTCAAATATCTCAAGGGCTGTCACGTGGAATATGGAGCAAGCTGGTTTTCTCCAGCTCTGGATGATTAGGACTCAAACCAATGGCTCAAACCAAGGAAGGAGATTCCGACTAAACATCAGGAAGAGCTTTCTGATGGTAAGAGCTGTTTGACAGTGGAAAGGTCTCCCTCGGGAGGTGGTGGACTCTGGGGTGCGCATGTGCTGTGTCCAGTTGGTGTCATGATGGTGGCACCTGCCCTTGTTCTGGTAGGAAGTGCTTAGTGGGGGCCAAAAAATGAGGGGGCGAGGAGCATCGAGCGTCCATTGAGTTGGAATGAGGACTCCTGGCGGGCAGCAGCAGAAACACAAGGGCCAAAGGGACAGCTGCAGGGCGGTGGGGACGAGGCTGAATAGGGAGACCCTCTCAAAGGAAAGGAAGAGAATAGCAGGAAGGCCATTGTGGCAGAGGAGGCACAACTTCTGATTCCCTTGACCCCCCCCCCATTTTTAAAAAAGTACATTTATCTTCCGACCCCATTACTAGTGACACCTCTCCTATTATATAATTACTGGACATGCCCCCACCTGCTTCCCTTTCAATGCCCTTCAGCTTTCATGCTCTTATACAGCATGTTTCGTTTCAGCCATTTAAAAAACATCTTTGCAGTCCATTAACACCTCCACCACCATAGAGAGAGGCAGTGTGGTCCAGTGTGTAGCACAAGGACTTGGGAGATGTGGATTCAAATCCCGCCCCCCAACATCCACAAAGTCCATTGAGTGCTTCTGAGGACCCTAGCCTACCTCACAAGGGGAAATGAGGACAGGAAAAAACACGGACCTACTTTATCTCCCTAGAGAAAATGTGAGGTATAAACGTAACAATAAATAAAAAACGTTGGCATGTGGGTAACCCGACAGAGATGTTAACAATGACCTTTTGGTGTTGTAAAAAGTTTTCAGATATTTAAACTGCTTTTAAATGTTTTGTTTTGTGTTCCTTGGCTACTCATTGGTTTGCCACCCTGGGCTCTTTTGGGAGGAAGAAGGGTGGGAATTTAATAAAAAGAAATCAATTGATATTTATTAAGGATTGGAAAATTACTGTGGGGTTTTTGCGTGAAAGAGACCGTCAACATGCAATTTCTGAATCTGAAGACTGAAAATAATATTGGCTTATAGAAAATAGGATGATTGGGTGTCAATTTGAGTGAATGCTTTGAACAAGTTGTTATATTTACTTGACAGAGAATCAGAAGTCTTTCCATCTTTTTCTATTTCTCCCTTTTTCTTTTCTTTTTCTTCTGTTTATTTTTTCCCTTCTCCCTGCTCCTATTTCTTTTTAGATTTTTAAAAAATATTTCTTTTATTCAGGTATAAGAATATACTTTGCACTGTGTATAAACTTTTGTATATCTTTGGATGAGTATCAATAAAAATAAAATGTGGAAAAAAGGAACCAGTAGTGTTGTCCATAATCTGCCCAGCTCCATATGTTACTCTTAGGTGGATTTGTAGCTGTTTGAGTGACTGAACCCAAAGAGTACTCATTAAAGGTTCCTCATCTTGGAAAAAAGTGACAAGTGGGGTGCTGCAGAATCCTGGGCCCGTTGTTTTCCAACGTCTTTATAAACAACTTGGGTGAAGGTATTTGAAGGGATGCTGATTACATTTGCAGGTAACACCAAACTGGGAGAAATAGTTAATGCCACAGAATACTATGTCTGGATTCAGGATGACATTAACAGATTGGAGAACTGGGCCCCAGTACAGTGGTACCTCAGGTTAAGAACTTAATTCTTTCTGGAGGTCCGTTCTTAACCTGAGGTACCACTTTAGCTAATGGGGCCTCCCACTGCCACCATACCACCGCCGTGCGATTTCTGTTCTCACCCTGAAGCAAACTTCTTAACCCGAGGTACTATTTCTGGGTTAGCGGAGTCTGTAACCTGAAGCATCTGTAACCCGAGGTACCACTGTAACAGAATGAATTTCCATATGGACAAATGTCTGGTTCTACACTTAGGCAGGAATAGCGCAAATTTAAGATGGGGGACACCTGACTTGCCAGTGGTACATGTGAAAAGGATCTAGGAGTCCTAGCAAACAACAAGCTTAACATGAGTCAACTGTGTGATGCAGCAGCACAAAAATCTAATCCTACACAGCCACACAAGTGTTCAGTCTTTTGGAAAAGTTTTCTGACATGTCCCTTATCTTAAATTGTATGAAAGGACCCATGCAGGAGAGAAGCCATACAAATGCTCCCACTGCAACAAATGCTTCTGTGTTTTTTTTAAAGAATATTTATTAAAGTTTTCAATGATAATATAATAAAATCAAAAAGAAAAATAACAGAAATACAAAAATGAAAATAATTTTAAAAACACACAAAATTTCCCTTACTTATTTCCATTAACATATTTCCCAGACCTCTTCATACCTCCCTTTTTTGTATTCCAATTCAAATTGTTAGTTCAGCAAATCCTTATCAATAAATTTTAACCTAATTCTAAAACTTTTTCCCCCATATTCTCTGCATTACAGCTGGAAACCACTTAATTTCTATCCAACATCATTCTAACATTCATTAATTTTGCAGTGTTTCTGTAGATAGTCTTTAAATTTCTTCCAATCTTCTTCCGCTGACTCTTCTCCCTGGTCTCGGATTCTGCCAGTCATTTCTGCCAATCCCATATAGTCCATCACCTTCATCTGCCATTCTTCCAGAGTGGGTAGATCCTGTGTCTTCCAGTACTTTGCAATGAGGATTCTTGCTGCTGTTGTAGCATACATAAAGAAAGTTCGCAACAAATGCTTCTGGAGGAGTTCCTGCCTTGCATTGTATGAGAGATTTCACACAGGTCCCCAGACTGCAGGAAAACGTTTGATAAGAATTCCAACCTTCTCATCCATATGAGAATACACACAAGGCTGCCTAGTTCCATAGTTCTCCATAGAAGAACTATGGAGAAAGAACTGGAAATTTACAGCCTGTGAAATATTGAGGGGAAATCTAATCAAGATGTTTTATAGATGGTACTTAACACCTACCAAAATAGCTAAAATGTTATAAGACAAAAACAAATCTGTGCTGGAGGTGTGGTAAAACAGAGGGGACACTTATACATGTTTGGTGGACCTGTGAAAAAATCAAAAGCTTCTGGAATATAGTATATGATGAGCTTGAAAAAATGTTTCAGTATAACTTTATGAAAAATACAGAAGTTTTTCTACTAGGGATAACAGACACAGGTATAGCAAGAGAAGATCAGAAAATATTCCTCTATGCCACAGGAGCAGCAAGGATCCTAATTACTAAAAACTGGAAAAAAGAGATTGTGCCAACAAAAAAGGAATGGCAAGACAAAACAGAGTATATTGAACTGGCTAGATTAACAGAGGCAATTAGAGACCACACTAGACAAGAGTTTTGGAGTTGTTGGAAGTGGATATTAATAGAAAGGCAGTTCTGATCTTTGTGGACGCGGAGAAAGCCTTTGACAACATTTCTTGGAATTTTATGAAGAAGAATCTCCAAGGGAGACGCCTAACAGCAAACGCTGACTCCTCACCGGTACGCTGCTTTTGCTTCACCTCTGGCACGGCATGAGAACTCCTTCCAAACCGCCCGCCTGTAGAAGCCTCTGCAGCCAACGACCTTTCTTGCCTCTTCTGCCATTCTTCAATCAAACGCCCAGTAACGTAACTGATGGATAAATCACGCTCCTGCATGCCTTCTAGAGACAAAACTAAATTATCCCAGCTTTCCGGGAGAGAACTCAAAATAATAGCCACCTTCTCCTGCTGGTCTAACGCACAGTCTCTTTCCTGTAGCGCTGCAAACTTTAACTGTAAACTGTGTAGGTGTTCCTGCATTGTAACCCCAGGCTGTAACATTGCCTTGTACAATGCCTTGCGAATGAACAGCTTAGAGACCGCTGTCTCACGCACATGGAGTTCTTTAAGTGCTTGCCACACACCTCTAGCTGTCTTGATTCCCCTCACATACGGCAACTGGGAATCTTCCAGCCCCAAGACAATTGTGGCCCTTGCTCTTTGGTCTTTATCGAGGTCTTCATTATCAGGCTTCGCAGGAAACTTACTCACCACTTGCCAGAGACGATCCCTCTGCAGCACTGCCTGCATGCGTTCTGACCACAGCAAGTAATTGGAGTCATTCAGACGCTCAAAAGCCATCTGAACTGGTTGTGAGGCCATCTTGAGAGTGATGTCCCTGGAACCCGGAACCAGCTACTCACGACCACCGAGAGAGAGAACAGGAACCACAGCACCCAGCACTCACACGCTGCAGCTGTTGTCCTTCTGTCCGCTGCGTCACCAGCTCACCACGGTCAGGAACCAGCCAGGAACAACAACTTCTGGAACTACTGGAACCAACGCCATTGATGCTGACACCACCACAACTCAGGCAGGCAGCACAATACCCATAACCTCTTGGAACTTTGAAGTGTCAGGCATAGCCCTATTGGCTTTAGCCCAAACGTAGCAGAGTTTTCCTGCACAGCGAAGAAGCTAGTTGCGGCAGTAATGACTAGTCAGCTAGACTCAGAATAACTATTTACAGGATTTATTAAAAAGGAGAAAATAAAACCAGCAGAGTTTCTGCATACAAATAAAAGCAAAATAAATCCTCTCTTTCTCTCTCTCTCAAAACCATACACAGCACTTCTACTCCTAACACACCTTACATCAAACTGAGCTAGCAATCCCTAGTTAAGAGTTGAATGCTGGTCGTTAACCAATCAGAGTAAGCAGTTTCTAGGTCAAGCTGACCTGGGCTTTCTGCCAAGAGTAAATTGACACTGCCTTGAGTTAATTGTTTGAAGCCAGAATCTGCAAGTTTCCCATGAGAATCAATTAACAGAAACTGAACAAGGCCAAGGTTTTGAAAACGGTATAGGTGCAGTATATTCTGAACAAAGAGCTAAACTAATTGTGAACAGTGTGGTGATGGATGAAATACCAATAGAAAAAGGTACACGACAGGGATGCCCAATATCCCCCTTACTTTTTATATCTGTCCTGGAGGTTTTGTTAAATATGATTAGAAAGGACCAGCTGGTTAAAGGAATACAGGTCGGAGCTAAACAATATAAATTAAGGGCATTCGCAGATGACTTAGTGTTCACTTTGCAACAGCCAGAAGCTAGTACCAAAAGAGTATTAGAACTAATTGAGATATTTGGTCAGGTAAAGGTAAAGGTAAAGGTACCCCTGCCCGTACGGGCCAGTCTTGACAGACTCTGGGGTTGTGCGCCCATCTCACTTAAGAGGCCAGGGGCCAGCGCTGTCCGAAGACACTTCCGGGTCACGTGGCCAGCGTGACATCGCTGCTCTGGCGAGCCAGAGCCACACACGGAAACGCCGTTTACTTTCCCGCTGGTAAGCGGTCCCTATTTATCTACTTGCACCCAGAGGTGCTTTCGAACTGCTAGGTTGGCAGGCGCTGGGACCGAGCAGCGGGAGCGCACCCCGCCGCAGGGATTCGAACCGCCGACCTTTCAATCGGCAAGTCCTAGGCGCTGAGGCTTTAACCCACAGCGCCACCTGCGTCCCCCTTTGGTCAGGTAGCAGGATTTAAATTGAACAAACAGAAAACAAAGGTGTTGGAAAAAAATTTAACAATTGAAGAAAAAGATAGGTTTCAGAGTGAAACTGGTTTGGAAATAACGAAAAAAAGTCAAATATCTGGGGGTGAACCTAACATCTAAGAATGTGAATTTATTTAAAGATAATTATGAAAAATGTTGGTCAGAAGTAAAGAAGGATCTAGATATATGGTCTAGGCTGAGACTTTCCTTGTTAGGCCGAATTGCTGTTATCAAGATGAATGTACTGCCGAGAATGTTGTTTTTGTTTCAGACGTTGCAGATTCTGGACAAGATGGACTGTTTCAAGAAGTGGCAGAAAGATATTTCTAAATTTGTCTGGCAGGGCAAAAAGCCCAGAATAAAATTTAAGATTTTAACTGATGCAAAGGATAGAGGGGGCTTTGCCCTGCCGGACTTAAGACTACTATGAATCAGCAGCATTCTGCTGGTTGAAGCAATGGCTACTTCTTGAGGATACAGACATTTTGGATCTGGAAGGGTATGACAATAATTTTGGCTGGCATGCATATTTATGGTATGACAAGGCAAAGGTGTATAAAGGTTTTAAAAACCATATTGTTAGGAAAGCATTGTATAACGTTTGGAACCGATACAAAGATTTGCTGGAAAGTAAAACCCCCAGGTGGTTGTCACCAATGGAAGCTAAGGCAGTGAAAAAAATTAACATGGACTCTAATTGGCCAAAATATTGTGAAATTTTAGAAGAAGATGGTGAAAAGTTAAAACTTCAAAGTTATGAGAAGCTAAAGCATAAAGTTCGAGATTGGCTACATTATCGTCAGATAAATGAGACATTTAAGCAAGACAGGAAACTAGGTTTTCAGAAGGAGAGGTCAAAGTTAGAAACAGAATTGTTAGAACCCAATACTAAGAATCTGTCCAGAATGTATAATTTGCTGCTGAAATGGAACACACAGGATGAAACGGTGAAATCAGCTATGATTAAATGGGCACAGGACATCGGTCATGATATTATGTTCGCTGACTGGGAACAGTTATGGACCACCGGTATTAAGTTTACGGCATGTAGTGCCTTGAAAGAGAACATAATGAAAATGATCTACAGGTGGTACATGACCCCAGTCAAGCTTGCAAGGATCTATCATTTGCCCAATAATGATTGCTGGAAATGTAAAGAATCTGAAGGAACTTTCTATCACCTTTGGTGGACCTGCCCAAAGATTAAGGCCTACTGGGAAATGATCTATAATGAAATTAAGAAAGTCCTTAAGTGGACATTTGCAAAGAAACCGGAGGCTTTTCTCTTGGGCATGGTCGGCCAATTGGTACCAAAGAAGGATAGGACATTCTTTATGTACGCAACTACAGCAGCAAGAATCCTGTTGGCAAAGTATTGGAAGACGCAAGAACTACCTACTCTGGAAGAATGGCAGACGAAGGTGACTGAATTTATGGGACTGGCAGAGATGACCGGCAGAATCCGCGACCAGAGGAAAGAGACAGTGGAGGAGGATTGGGGAAAATTTAAAGTATATCTTAAAAATTGTTGTAAAATTATGGACTGATAAGATGTTAAGGGGTAAGAAACAGAGAATTACAGCTGTAAATGATAATGTTAAGAAAATCTAAAGAGAGTTAATTAGAATTGATTAAAGGGTTGCTAAAAATGGTAAAATAAGGATGCAGTGAAAGGGAGGTATGGGGAAGTCAAATTTTATTTGTATGTATTTGTCATTTGAGGTGTGTTTGTTTTTTTCTTGTTTTGTTTGTTGTCTGTTTTGAAAATCATTAAAAATTATTATTAAAAAAAAGAGTTTCAAAAAGCATGGGGAAAATGCTGAGAATACTTCACAAAACAGTGCCCTAAAATACCTACCTGGACTTGTTTCGATTAATGTCTGCAGGAGACTTTGTGGATATTTACGTTATAATTAGAAAAATCTTAATTATTCATAAAGGAAATAGCTTATAAGAAACAAGGAGGTCAGATACAGGATAAAGGAAGTCTTTTATTTGGTTGTTTGTATTGTTGTATGTTATGTTTATTGTATTTCAGTACTGGGGGAGTGGGGGTTTATGTTATGTTGTAAATAAAATTTCCAATAAAAATTAAAAAATATATATGAGAATACACACAAGGCTGAAACTGTTCATACTGTGGGAAAAGTTTTACCTCAAACTCCATTCTCCTTTGACACCAGAAAATTCACATGAGAGAGGATGGAGATAAAGTTGTTGTGCTGGACTGCAATATTAATATTCTTGTTATTTAGTGATATTAACAATTAAAGAGCCCCCTTTTGGACTTTTTGCGTGGAAAGGAAATGAACGAATTAGAGATATCTGAGGCTGAAGATTGGGGAAGCATTGCCTAGCAGTTTTTCTGAAAAGGCAAAACTGACCAGAAGGCTTAGGAACCAAAAAGACAAAGAGTTTTTAAGAAAGAATGAGAACGATTTATAAGGATTTTAACAACACTTGCAATGTAACAGATACGTTGGATAGACTTAAAATATAGACAATGAAATAATATGCAGCTGAAAATGATGACAACAGGACCCATGGAGAGGATGGTGGGAAGTCTTGAGATTCAGAGAAATCTCTAATTTTGAGTGTATTTGATCATGTTATAATTTTATACTTGTAAAACCAAATAAAAACTATTTTTTTAGAAGAAGAAGATTCATCATCATCAACCTTTTATTCGACCGTCAGTCAGAAAAAAAATACATTTGTCAATGCACAGTTAAAACATCCAGGAAGATTTTAGAGCTTAGCCAACCCTAAAATGGGCTAAACAGATAGCCCCATATCAATACAGTCAATTATAGTCTTGCGATGCTTAAAAGCTAAAAAAAGAAATTTGGCCACCAAGAAAGGTATAGCTCTAGTGACATTATTCAGCAAGTATAAAACCTGATTTTCTTCGGGTAGGAAGCCAAATTGACATAGGAGTGGGTCTAGAGAAGAAGATTCTAACTGCCAACCTTCTGATCGGCAAGCCCAAGAGGCTCAGTGAAATGCCACCCGCATTACAAAACATTTAACGAGCAAAAACAAACCAATAATCCGCAGTCCCACAGCACATTTAAAAGGGCATTGGATGCCAATCAACCAAAGGCCTGTTTGAAGATAAATTCAGTGAATTCCTACTGAGGTATTATTTATGGGAACTCTTATAGTGTTACTGTCTGCTGCCAAGGGAATGGCGGGGGAGGGGAGCCTACAATTTTTGTCTCTTTTGCTGCTTCTGCAGATCATTACTGGAATGAATCCTCTCAAAGGGCAACCCAAAAACTGCTATTGCGAGGTAAATGTTGGTTTTTATACTTGTCATTCCGGTCTGGAAAGAAACTCCCAACTGGGCCTGAGAGGCAGATTTAGTCTCCTCAGGAGATCCTGAGGTGGGTTTTTATAATTTTCCCACAGAAGAAAGAAAGGGAGGAGGGTCTCTCCAGAGAACGAGGCTCCTGAGAACGTGTAGAGTTCGGCTCCTGAGTCAGCGTCAGAAAAAGACACACGTCCCCCTTCATAGTCCAGAGTCACCCGGATCCTCCTGGGCTTCTCCCTCAGGGACAGAAGAGAGGGAAAAGGGGATGAATAGGCCCAGTACTTCCCTCCCGACTTCCCCACAGCCCAGGTCCCTTCCTCAGGGAATATGGGGAAGCTGCCCTTTCTCTCCACAGACTTCTTGGCGACCCCCAAAGCCCAATATTCCCCACTTTCCACAGTCACTTCCCAGAAATGTCTGCCTGCTGTGAATCCCTCACCTCCCAAACACACAATGGCTAAATCTCTCAGGATTATCAGGCAGGGCTTGAGGTTTGTCTCCCCTACTCAGGCTTTTCCCATCCTTGGACAGGATGAGTTCAGGATGGGCTGTGTCTGGATCCAGAGTGACATTTGCTGTTGGGGAGAAAATGAGGGAAAGAGAAGAGAGGCAGAGACTGACATCGTGATCCAAGAAACACCCCAAGAACCAGATTCCCTCTCAGATATCGCATCCAGGATTTGGACATTCCTCTCCCTCATCAGAATGAAGGGGAGTGAGAGAGAGCAGGAGAGGAGAGGAGAGAAATTCCCCTCCTCTCACACTCTCTGTATAAAATTGGGCATTCAAGGCTTCAGAGGTTTGGGGAATGAGAATTAAGAGAACAGCTATGTTCCCTTTGTGCCCTCAAGTTGATGAATTTGGAGAATTTGGAGAACTGTTATAAAGGAGATATAATGAAATTCAGTTAGAGGGGATCTGAGGAAGTCATCAATGTGATGAAAGTTGGATATTTGAAGAGATAATATTTTTTTAATCTTTTTTTTTCTCTTGTGTGTTTATTGTCTATTGTAGTGTGGTGTGTTTTCCCCCTCTCTTTGTTGTGTATTTTGTTATGTCATTTTTGTGATAAATGTTGAAAAGAAAAAAAAATTGAACAAAAAAAAAATGGTTAGAATTGGGGAGAGCGTCAGGGCAGACCCACCAGGAGACAGATGGAACAGGGTGTTTCAAAATGCCCTATTTTACTGTCCATCAGAGTTTGAGATCCTCCAAAAGGGCCACCCCAGATTGGGGAGATGGGTGACAAAATGAAAAAGTTCTGCATAACTATAAACAGACACACATTAGGCAGGAAATTGTGGTCTTGCTATGCACTTTGGTTCATCCTCTCTTTGCGGATGCTACCATTTCTCTCCTCCGACCCCCCATGCACCAGAGTGACAATGTTTATGGGGCATCCTGGGGGAAATTAAATGATGGCTGCAGCAACAGGAAGGCAAGCATCACGGGGGATACCCCTGTCTGCAGCAGGAACAAAACAAAACACAATGCAATGCAATGATCAGTTCTGGACTAATTATAACGCCCCGCATAAAATCCTTACAGCCATTTTTCATTACCTTTGAATTGCTTCCTAACACGTTCCAAGAGCAGCACATGGAAACGCTGTTTGCCTTCCCGCCGGAGCGGTACCTATTTATCTACTTGCACTTTGACGTGCTTTCGAACTGGTAGGTTGGCAGGAGCAGGGACGGAGCAACGGGAGCTCACCCTGTCGCAGGGATTCAAACTGCTGACCTTCACAGAATTCCGAGATCCTTTTCTTCAGCTCTGGAGGGAAATCCAGTGTCTTCTCCAATCTCTCTTGTTTCTCATACCTGGTGAAAAGAAAAACAATGTTAGTCCATTCATAGAATCGTGGAATCGCAGAGCGGAATCTGACCTTGAGGGTCATTTAGTCTAACCCCCTGCAATTCAGGAATCTCAGCTAAAATATCCATGACAAGTGGCCATCCAACCTCTGCTTTAAAACCTTCAATGGAAGACAGCCCATGACTTCCAGAGGAAGTCCTTCCACTGCCAGAAAGCTCTTTCTGATGTTGAGTTGGAATCTTATTCCTTACAACGTGTATCCATTGGTTCAAATCCTACTCTGTGGAGCAGGAGAAAAAAGCTTGCTCCATGAGGCAGCCCTTAAGGATGCTACAAGGCAAAAGAGAGATCTGATGCTTACCTATCAAATGCTGTAGGGTGTGAGCCTTATAGCCTCTCCTAAGGCAAACCCCTAAGGGCCAGGTTTTATGTACTGGGGTCCTGGACCTTTTCTGACCTCACAGAGTGATGCTAATGGAAATGAGCAGGAGCCACTTACCTCTGCAAGGTGCTTCTCACATCCTATAGGGAAAAAGAGGACAGAAATCATTGCACACCACAGGCCACACTAGGAAGACCCTTCAAACCCTGGAATGGATACGCCTGGCTCTCTGATGTCAGTCTGCCTGGCATACGCCAAAGTTTTGGGTAGGAATGGCTGAATCAGTCAGTTTTGGTTTTCTCAGTTTTTAATTTTCCAATCTTAAGTTCAGTTATTCACATTTCCACATTCATCAGCAATATAGTGTGAACTTTCTCCTTTTATGTAATTCCCCCCCCCCCAATATACACATTTTATAAAGCAATTTTCTATAATTTGATTAATTGCTGCACATATTACTTGGCTGGAGAACTGCACTGGAAAATCCAGAGAATTGCAAATGTTGATGGGTGGCTGTGATTCAGTCTGCTTCTTGAGCACAAAGGGCAAATGAGGCAGATTCATCTTTAAATGTGGGCTCAGTGGAATCTCCTCCCATACCTGGTTTTCAGTTTTAACTTCTTAATGTGCACCCAGTTTTGTGTGCTAAAAAACTCCCTCCTAACACACATTTCATTGTGCCGTTCATACATCAGTAAGCCTTCTAGGTCTAGGACACTGTCCCTAATAGGAAAAACTCACAATTTAAATCACTAGTCAGTAAGACTTGATTTAAATCTTTTTTTTTTTTTTTTTACAAGAGGACTCATTCTTGCTGGTATAATCTTAATATTTACAACCAGATGAAGGTTTTGTTTCTGGAATAATAAATTTTCGGAGTAGTTTTTACAGTTATATCAAAAATTACTGATTTGGTTGTACTATTAGAAATACACAGACAATTATGAAATTATTGTGAGGTTTAATAAGTTAACTGTTTATATTTGAACAACTTTTCTGCTGTACTCTATTGAAAGGAGAAAAATAATAATTTCCTTAATAACAATTTAAACCATTTATTTAACTAAAGCAATAACATTACAGCATATGCATCAATGTTTGTTAACTGATGTGATTAAACTTATTTAAAAAAAACGTAGATTGAGTTTAAGCTCATATGAAAAACTTAAAAGAAATCCTTATTTCCTGTTGAAATGGAAAACTATCTTTAGAATGATTTTTCCTCCAAAAGCATTTTATTTTAAAAATCCAATTTAGATCAAGGAAATCCGATTTAACAGAGATGTACACTGCCCGAAGAAGGCAATGTGTAAACAATGTTAAAAACAAATAAACTTAAGCATTGTGGAGAGACAGGCTCTGTTTAAAGAAAATCCATCTTCCAGCTCTACAATTCTGTTATGTACTGAGTTGAATAGGATCCAAAAGGCAGCAGTCTGATTGGCCCACAGGAACCACCCAATCCAGTTCCAGGTGGAAGTGAATCCGCAACCTGATTGGCCTACAGGTGAATCCTGGAATTAGCCAATCATGTGGGGCCCATTGTGTAAATAATGTATATAAAGCAGACATTCTGGGGGAATTCCATTCCTCCTCACCACTATGAGCTGAGTAAAGAACATGAAATCCACTCTCAACTCCGAGGATATTTCAAATTCCCCCTCAGTCTGCCTTTGCCTGAGGGTTTGTTGCCAGAGATGGAGAGATGACAAGCCAGAGTGGTGCGTGCTCTGGTTATCTCCCGCTTGGACTACTGCAATGTGCTCTACATGGGGCTACCTTTGAACTACAACTAATCCAGAATGCGGCAGCTAGACTGGTGACTGGAAAGCAGCTGCTGGGGCAATATAACACCTGTCCTAAAATATCTTCAGTGGCTTGTAATGTATTTCTGAGCACAATTCAAAGTGCTGGTGCTGACCTTTAAAGCCCTAAATGGCCTTGGCCCTGCCTGAATACACCCCTATACACCCCCATCATTCAGCCCAGACACAGGTCTTTTTCCAAGGGTTTTTGCTGGTTCCCTCACTATGAGAAGCGAAGTTACAGGGAACGAGGCAGAGAGCCTTATCGGTAGTGGCGCCTGCCCTGTGGCACGCCCTCCCACCAGATGTCAAGGAGATAAAGAACTACAGTGGTACCTCGTGTTAAGTACTTAATTCGTTCCGGAGGTCCGTTGTTAACCTGAAACTGTTCTTAACCTGAAGCACCACTTTAGCTAATGGGGCCTCCTGCTGCCGCTGCGTGGCCGGAGCATGATTTCTGTTCTCATCCCGAAGCAAAGTTCTTAACCCGAGGTACTATTTCTGGGTTAGCGGAGTCTGTAACCTGAAGCGTATGTAACCCGAGCTACCACTGTATACAACTTTTAGAAGACATCTGAAGGCAGCCCTGTATCAGGAAGTTTTTAATGTTTGATATTTTACTATGTTTTATATATGTTGCAAGCCACCCAGAGTGGCTGATGGGTGGGTTATAAATAATAAAATTATTACTATTATTACTAAAGCAGTGTAGTGCAGAGGGAGCGTGTTGGGCAACTAAGAACACATGTTTCCACACTAGTTATCTGATTTCTGATTTCAACCTTTTGTACATTTCTTTATTGTATGGTTTTATGTCCACTTTGATTTCTAAAATAAACTTCCATTCTAATTTTTTGAGGGAAATGCAGGCATTGATTTGCACCACTGACAATGAGACTTCCAGCCCATCTCTTGCTCAGGCAAGTTCTTTGACCGCAGCTAAGCGCCACAAGCTATGAAGGGGTTAAAGCAACAGAGGTCCGAATCCTAGAGCGGCCCAAGCATATGTCAAAGGAAGATGAGGCGCAGGGGCGGGCGGAAGGGAGACGCTGCTTTCCGGTTTCCTCCCTATCTCTCTTGACTGGCACCTGAGAATGACGTAGCTGGCGGCAGGTTCTCTGCGCGGGAAATGAGAGAGCAGGTGAGTGAAAGGTGGGAAGAAGCGGAGAGTCTGCCCAGGTCCGCTTCTGTTTTCATTTAATTTAATTTTTTAATTGCTCCTTATTCTGAGCTTGGGGAGGTCTCATAACACAAGAGGACCAGGGCGACGGAGGCATCCCCATCACATGGGTCAGCTGCTGGTAAAAGTTGCAAGCTGGCCCTCCCATTAAGCACAATGAATTGGGGAACTGGTTTTGAATGGCCAGGTTTGGGTGCTGTGCCTTTTGTTGCTGATAGCTCCATTGGTTAGAGCATGATGCTGATAACATCGAGGTCTGGGTTCAAGTCCCCATATGGACTAGATGACCCTCAGAGGTTCCCTCCCACTGCACGGTTAGACTTTCCAGCTGCAGGGTGCTATTTTCCGCCCTGCAAAATATCTTAGGCCAGCCCTGCTTCTGGGCTGCTGAGAACCTCCACCCACTCCCAATCTTATGTATGGCCTTATTTGCACTAAACATTTAAAGCAGTCTCATACCACTTTCAGCAGTCGCTGCTTCCTCCATAAAATCCTGGGGAGCGCAATTTGTTAAGGGAACTGAGAATTGTTAAGAGACACATGCCCACATTCCCCTCCAATTCCAAGAGTGTCTTCTCAATTCAGCCATTTTCTAAGGGACTCTGGGATTGTTTTAAAGTCTGTAGCAGGCTATCCTGGCTGTTTACATCACCTTGGCTTGTGAGCACAGGAGGGGAATTAAGTATCATGTGCCTTTAGTATTTTTGTCTGTAGGCTCCTTGGGAATTAAAATAGATTTTTGGAGGTGCGGAAATAGCAGACCCAATTAATATGGGGTATTCAGAGATTCCGAGAGGTTTTAATCTTCAGTCCTATCGCAGGAAACCCGCCCCCCCCCCATTCATTCAGTTTGTACAAACTTCACACACACTCACACTCACACACTACATACGCTACGCTTCTGTTATAAATTCATAGAAAATCAACCATACATCGGATTTGCACTGTTCACTTTTATTTTACTCCATGAAGGAAGGACTACAAAATGAGGAAGGTTTGATACAGGGCAGCCATAATCCCTTGAGCATAGCAGCACATAAACAGGAGCCCTGCCCAGTTGCTATGCCAACCCTGATGGTCCTAGACAGAAGACCATCAAGATCACAAAGAACTTGCATGTGGGAGTGGATTCAGCACAGACTGGAACAAAGGACAATAATCAGCTCTTCCCTCTGGGAAAACTGCAAACTCCCCTCTGTCACCTGGAAAGTACTCATGGGGAGGGGGAAAGGGGGAGCCAGCCAGGTGACAGGACACTCAGGTTACCCCTACAATTCCTCCCTCAACCCCTCCTTTCTGTGATGTAGGTGTGATTTATCTGAGGGGTGGTCTTAGGTTACACCCCTTCTGTGATGTATGTATGATGTTTCTGGGAGTGGTCTTGATCTACAGGGTGGCAATTTCAAAAGCCTTTATAAGGCCTTTATAAGAGGAGGGACCCATTTTTCTGGGTTCCTCCTCTCTCCTGCGGGTGAGGGGAGCACCCTGTTGCAACAGATCAATAAAGGCCAAGCCTACAGGCTGCTGTTTTGCTCCAAGTTATCCTGGTTGGTGTCTTTGTTTTTGTCCAAGGGAGCCCTCGGATTTTCCCGTTAACAGTCCTATAGATTTTCTCACTTATTTTTCCCTCCCCTCCCCCCTCAGTTGTTGAAAGATCCAGATGGTTTGCAGTCTCATTTGAAGAGTCCAGCTGCATGAATATCTTTAGCTGAAGGACAAGGATATTAGCAAGAGCGCTGAGGCATCTCTAAAAGGTTGATAGTGAAAGAGAGAGAAGAGAAGAGGCACAACAAGGCCAGTCCCTGTGGGAAGAAAAAAGCTGTGACGCAAGAGATTGTGGCTGGTGCTAAAGCTGGTCATGGAACCCGAAATCAAAATGGAGCAGAGCTGGAGCCCTGAATTTGGAGAGCAAAGATCAATTTGTCCAAAAACAGGGAGGCTCAAGGAAGTTCTTGTGGAAGCCCAACAAAATGTGAAACAGGAGCCAATCGATGAGCCATCAAGGAACTGGGACGCCCAGTTGCAGGAGTTTTTGGAGATGCTACAGGATTCCCATTCTGGAGAGGGAAACCCACAAGTGCCTGAGACAAGGGATTGGGACAATCCCAAAGTATTGCAGGTTACTTCTGAGGGAGTGACAGGTGACCACAGCTGGCCCAGAGCATTGTGGGCTTCCCAAATCCAGCCACGTCTTACTGGGAAAGCGCAAGAGGACCATGAGACCAATCTGGGTGCCACTCCCAGTGGGAAGGAGAAGGCAAGAACTCCGTCTGGAGATGGTGCCGAGATGGAGAGGCAGCGCCGGTGTTTTCGTGAGCTCTGCTACGAAGAGGCCGATGGGCCTTTCAAGCTTTGCAGGCAGCTCCAAGAGTGTTGCCATCAGTGGCTGAAGCCAGAGAGACACACCAAGGAGCAGATCCTGGAGCTGGTGACCCTGGAGCAGTTCCTGGCTGTCCTGCCCTCGGAGATGCAGAGCTGGGTGAGAGAACGTAACCCAGGGAACTGTGCCTGGGCAGTGACCCTGGCGGAGGAATTCCTTCTGAGTCAGAAGGAGGTCAACAGCTGGGAAGTGCAGGTAAGGTGATGTTTCCAAAGTTGTGTCACATCCACAGCATACATTTGTTGCACGTGTGGATCCTATGGCTTCCTCCAAAGTGTCTTGGGAACTGTAGTTTATTAAGGGTGCTGTGTGTTGTAGCTCTGTGAGGGGTAAACTACAGTTCCCAGAACTCAATGGGGAGAAGCCATTTGCTTTAAATGTGTACTGCAGGCATCCGAAACATGCCTGAATTGGGTTTCAAAAATGGTGCCCTTGAACCACTCTTGGGTCTTGAGTTGCTATGACTATTATTATTATCATTATTATCATCATTATTAAAACTTATTATCAGTGTGTTATAATAATAATAATAATAATAATAATAATAATTAATAATATCTTTATTGTCATTGCCCCCTCTCGGGGACAACGAAATTACTTGGCTGCTCCATCCACCCAGGTAGGGCACTCCACTCAAAATCAGAACAACTATAAAAACACTAATTAAAACAATACAGTATAATACAGCAAGGAAGATTAGATGACTTTCAAAGTCCAGGTTTCCCATTCAGGGCCGAGATCGCTCTGGAGAAGAAGCTGTTCTTGAGACAGCTCGTTCTTGTCTTCATCGTCCTGTATCTCCGTCCCGACGGCAGTGACCAGGATGCCAATTGTTGTTGTTGTTTTGCCAATGCAACCCAAAGCGGCGTACCACAATGTTTGTAAGCACAAAGCCCCAGTTGGGCACCCAGCCACCTTGACAAAGCCAGTGTCAAGGCAGGAGTGGGGATCAAGTCAGCAGTAACTCACAAAGTGTCAGTGAAATTCACTCTTTATTCAAAGAAACAAAGCAGCTCAGGCCTAGTGATCACAGCAATTCTTCCCAGTCCAACTTGACCCAATGAGGCAGTTGTGAGGAACCTGAGACTCCTTCCTCTTGTCTCCCTTTGCTCCACCCTCTTCATTCCCCTTTGTGTTCTGGGAGACTAGGGGGCTCATATTATGTCCTTACATTCTTGTGACAGGTTGTGATAATATCAAGTCCTTGTAATAAGTAACATTTATCGCCAACCTCTAAACACAATTTTGCCTGCGCTGTGACTTGCTTTTGAACTGACTCTTCTCCCCTCCATCTTCCCCACTGGCAGATCACAGGGATGTCAGAAAAGGAGCTTGTAAATGCCCACAAGGCAGAACAGGCTCTGCCGGGCACGGTGAAGATGCAGCTTTCCACAAGGCCAAAGCAGGGGGACAAGCAGAGTGTGAGCTTATTGGGTGAGTCCCTCTGGGGTCTTTCTCTTCGAATACCTCAGGGACTCCTGAATTTCCAGCTTTGTTGCTTTCCACCACCTAAAATGGAAGGCTCGTCTTCCCAGGTCACCTTCAAGCTCTGTGGGTTTGGGGGCCTAACTGGCCATTGCCTGCTAAGTAGTGGTCCTGCTCAATCATGGGGCAGATTAATCATTTTTGCAAAGGGGGCAGAAGCACCGAGAGGGAAGCTTGTCAGTCTAGACCAGGGGTGGGTGCTGAGCTTCCCTGTTTGGCCGACAGGTCCATTTTTAAAATTGCATCTGTAATTCAAAAAAATTCAGTACCTATATATGCAATTCAGAAACACACAGATCGATAGATTTAGAACTGGAAAATGTGCAAAAGGAACTTCAAAAATGATCACCTCCTCTAGAATAAAAGGTTCCATATTTGTTAGAAATTGATCTCTTATTGTGGTGACACCTAGACGTTGGAACTCCCTGCCTGTTGACATTAGGCAGGCATACCCTTTTTGACTCCTGTTAAAACATTTTTTGTTTATAGACAACCCTAGTAAGATATTAGAATGCTGGTGTGTTTTTGGTTTATTGCTGGTTTTAATTTTCTGAGCATTTTAATTGTTTTTAGTGCAATCTTACTGTTTTATAATTTTTTAAAAACTGTTTTGGGGTTCTCTAAAATCAAACGGCTTATAAATTTTGGGAACTAGTTAATTTGGTGGGGAAAACATAGTACAGTGGTAGCTCACAAGACGAATGCCACGTAAGACAAAAAACTCGCAAGACGAAAGAGTTTTTCGTTTTTTGAGTTGCTTCGCAAGACGAATTTCCCTATGGGCTTGCTTTGCAAGACGAAAACGTCTTGCAAGTTTGTTTCCTTTTTCTTAAAACCGTTAATACCCAGGGTGCATTGCTTGAAGAGGTGCAGTTGCAACTTGACTTCGAGGAGCAACTCATAGCACGCGGTGTGGTAGCCTTTTTTGAGGTTTTTGAAGACTTTGGTGATTTTTGAAGCTTTTCCAAAACTTCTTTTGCAGCCTTTTGGTAAGTTAAACTTTTAAAACTTTTGGGGGGGGGTTGGATTTTGGGTTGGGGTGTTTGGAATTCAAGGACTTGGTGTTGGGGAGGGGTTTGCAAGAATCTGGAAGCTTGTTTTTTTTCCTGCATTTTTATGATTTTTTGTGACCATTGGGGCACTCTGCTGTTGTTAAAAAAAAGATTTCTGAGTTTGGATTTCTGTGTGGTGGGTGGCTGGGAGAATAGTTGAGAAGGGGTTTGCAAGAATCTGGAAGCTTGTGTGTTTTCTAGGAGATTTGGTGCTTTTGAATTTTTTTGATGTGAAGCACTGATTATTATTATTATTTTGGGGTTTGCGAAGGTAGGAGCTGTGCTGCCATGGGGCCCAAGAAGACTGCTGCTGCAGAGGCCGGCGAGAGGAAGAAGGAGAAGATGACGCTGGAAATGAAGAAGGAGATCATCCGGAAGCACGACGGTGGAATGCGTGTGACAGACCTCTCCAGGGTGTACGGGAGGAATCCATCGACCATCGCGACCATCCTGAAGATGAGGGAGAAGATCCTGGCGACTGATGTAGCCAAGGGAGTCACCAGGATCGTGAAGAACCGCCCAGCTGTTCTGGAGGAGGTGGAGAAGTTGCTGCTCATCTGGTTAGAAGAGAAGCAGCGTGCAGGGGACACAGTGACTGAGGCCGTCATTTGTAAGAAGGCCAAGGCCTTGCACGCAGACCTCGTCTGGCAACAGCCAGGAACCTCAGGCGAGCCAGAAGTCTTCAAGGCAAGCAGAGGCTGGTTTGACCGGTTCAAGATGAGATCTGGAATCCACAGTGTGGTCAGGTATGGAGAGGCTGCCAGTTCTGATGTTTCTGCAGCTGAAGACTTTGCAGCGGAGTTCCTGGAGGTTGTGACGATGGAGGGCTACGTTCCACAGCAGGTCTTCAACTGCGACGAGACCGGGCTGTTTTGGAAGAGGATGCCCAAAAGGACTTTCATCACTCAGGAGGAGGCCACATTGCCTGGCCAGAAGCCCATGAAGGACCGTCTGACCCTGCTCTTCTGTGCCAACGCAAGCGGCGACCTGAAGATCAAGCCCCTGCTGGTGTACCACTCGGAGAACCCACAGGCCTTCAAGAAACACAAGGTCGACAAGGAGCAGCTGAGTGTCATGTGGCGATCCAACAGTAAGGCTTGGGTCACACGTGTGCTGTTTGTGGACTGGGTCAATCTTGCTTTTGGCCCTGCTGTCAAACAGTACCTGCTGGACAACAACCTGCCGCTGAAGGCTTTGCTTCTGATGGACAATGCTCCTGCTCATCCTAAAGGCCTTGAGGAGGACTTGTTGGAGGAGTTCAGCTTCATCAACATCATGTTCCTGCCGCCTAACACCACGCCACTGCTCCAGCCGATGGATCAGCAGCTCATCGCCAATTTCAAAAAACTCTACACCAAGGAGCTTTTCAGGCGATGCTTCGAGGTGACTGATTGCACCAACATCACCCTGTGGGAATTCTGGAAGGACCACTTCGACATCGTCACCTGCTTGAAGATGATCACCACGGCCTGGGACGGGATCAGCCAGAGAACTTTGAATTGCGCTTGGCGCAGCCTGTGGCCGGACTGTGTGGCACCAAGTGACTCTGATGCACCAGAGTCAACAGTGGTGCAGGACATTGTTTCCTTGGGGAGGGCCATGGGCCTGGAGGTCACAGAGGAGGACGTCAGCGAGCTGGTGGAGGAGCACGACCACGAGCTGACCACCCAGGAGCTGGTCGAACTGCAGGCAGAGGCTGTGCAGGAACAGGCTTCGCTGGAAGAGGAGGAAGCAACTGAGGAACGGCTGTCCTTCAAAGAACTGAGGGACATTTGCCGGAAGTGGAAAGATGTGCAGGCTTTTGCACAGCGGCACCACCCTGACAAGGACCTGACACGTGACCTTGCAAACATTTTTGATAAGAGGGTCATGTCGTCTTTCAGGGAGGTGCTGAAAAGGCGGGTGAAGCAGCAGACCATGGACAGGTTCTTCAGCAAGAAGCAAAGAGTGGAAGAGGAACCTTCTTCGAGTTGTCCCCCAGAGTCTTAGAAAATGTATGTACAGTACTGTACACTTTGGTGATTTTTAAATGCTTTTCTGTCATGTTTAGAAACTTAAATTATTGTTCCTTATTCTTGTATCTCAAGGGCTGTCATATAGAATATGGAGCAAGCTGGTTTTCTCCAGCTCTGGATGATTAGGACTCAAACCAACGGCTTCGTGTTACGAGGAAGGAGATTCTGACTAAACATCAGGAAGAGCTTTCTGATGGTAAGAGCTGTTTGACAGTGGAATGGTCTCCCTCAGGAGGTGGTGGACTCTGGGGTGCACATGTGCTATGTCCAGTTGGTGTCATGATGGTGGCACCCGCCCTTATTCTGGTAGGAAGTGCTTGGTGGGGGCCAAAAAATGAGGGGGGCGAGGAGAGACCGTTGAGTTGGAACGAGGACTCTTGGGGGGACAGCCACAAAGTCCATTGAGTGCTACCTCACAAGGTAGCCCTAAAGGGGAAATGAGGACAGGAAAAACCACGGACCTACTTTATCTCATAGAATCATAGAGTTGGAAGAGACCACAAGGGCCATCGAGTCCAACCCCCTGCCAAGCAGGAAACACCATCAGAGTACTCCTGACATATAGTTGTCAAGCCTCTGCTTAAAGACCTCCAAAGAAGGAGACTCCACCACACTCCTTGGCAGCAAATTCCACTGTCGAACAGCTCTTACTGTCAGGAAGTTCTTCCTAATTTTTAGGTGGAATCTTCTTTCTTGTAGTTTGGATCCATTGCTCCGTGTCCGCTTCTCTGGAGCAGCAGAAAACAACCTTTCTCCCTCCTCTATGTGACATCCTTTTATATATTTGAACATGGCTATCATATCACCCCTTAACCTCCTCTTCTCCAGGCTAAACATGCCCAGCTCCCTTAGCCGTTCCTCATAAGGCATCGTTTCCAGGCCTTTGACCATTTTGGTTGCCCTCCTCTGGACACGTTCCAGTTTGTCAGTGTCCTTCTTGAACTGTGGTGCCCAGAACTGGACACAGTACTCCAGGTGAGGTCTGACCAGAGCAGAATACAGTGGCACTATTACTTCCCTTGATCTAGATGCTATACTCCTATTGATGCAGCCCAGAATTGCATTGACTCTTTTAGCTGCCGCATCACACTGTTGGCTCATGTCAAGTTTGTGGTCAACCAAGACTCCTAGATCCTTTTCACATGTACTGCTCTCAAGCCAGGTGTCACCCATCTTGTATTTGTGCCTCTCATTTTTTTTGCCCAAGTGCAATACTTTACATTTCTCCCTGTTAAAATTCATCTTGTTTGTTTTGGCCCAGTTCTCTAATCTGTCAAGGTTGTTTTGAAGTGTGATCCTGTCCTCTGGGGTGTTAGCCACCCCTCCCAGTTTGGTTTCATCTGCAAATTTGATCAGGATGCCCTTGAGTCCATCATCCAAGTCGTTGATAAAGATGTTGAATAAGACCGGGCCCAAGACAGAACCCCGTGGCACCCCACTAGTCACTCTTCTCCAGGATGAAGAGGAACCATTGATGAGCACCCTTTGGGTTCGGTCAGTCAGCCAGTTACAAATCCACTGAGTGGTAGCATAGTCAAGTCCGCATTTTACCAGCTTCTTTACAAGAATATCATGGGGCACCTTGTCAAATGCCTTGCTGAAATCAAGGTAGACTACATCCACTGCGTTCCCTTCATCTACCAGGCTTGTAATTCTGTCAAAAAATGAGATCAGGTTAGTCTGACATGACTTACTTTTCAGAAATCCATGCTGACTATTGGTGATCACAGTATTCCTTTCTAGGTGCTCACAGACTGTTTGCTTAATGATCTGCTCCAGAATCTTCCCTGGTATTGATGTCAGACTGACTGGGCGGTAATTATTTGGGTCCTCTCTTTCCCTCTTTTTGAAAATAGGGACAACATTTGCCCTCCTCCAGTCTGCCGGGACTTCGCCTGTTCTCCAGGAATTCTCAAAGATGACTGCCAGTGGTTCTGAGATCACATCTGCCAGTCCTTTTAATACTCTTGGATGCAGTTCATCTGGCCCTGGAGACTTGAATACATCTAGACTAGCCAAGTATTCTTGTACTATCTCCTTAATTATTCTGGGCTGTGTTTCCTCTGCTGAATCATTTGCTCCAAATTCTTCAGGTCGGGCATTGTTTTCTTTATCGGAGAAGACTGAGGCAAAGAAGGCATTGAGGAGTTCAGCCCTTTCTGTGTCCCCTGTTTGCATTTCACCATCTTCTCCTCTGAGTGACCCCACTGTTTCTTTGTTCTTCCTTTTGCTACGAACATACCCATAAAAGCCCTTTTTGTTGCTTTTAACCTCTCTAGCAAGCCTGAGTTCATTCTGTGCTTTAGCTTTTCTGACTTTGTGTCTACACGTGCTGGCTATTTGTTTGAATTCCTCTTTGATGGTTTCCCCCCTTTTCCATTTTTTGTACACATCTTTTTTTAAATCTTAACTCAGTTAAAAGTTCTTTAGATAGCCACCCTGGCTTCTTTAGGCACCTTCCATGTTTCCGTCTCATTGGTATCGCCTGAAGTTGTGCTTTTACTACTCCCTCTTAACAAACTCCCAGCCATCATGAACTCCCTTTCCTTTTAGTATTACTGTCCATGGGATCTCACCCAGCACTTCCCTAAGTTTTATGAAGTCGGCTTTCTTAAAGTCAAGAAATTGAGTCCTAGTATGCTTGGCTGCTCCTTTCCGCTGTATAGTAAACTTCAGAAGAGCATGATCACTCGCGCCTAATGATCCTTCCACTTCTACCCCACTAACCAGGTCATCAACATTGGTTAGGACCAGATCTAAAATGGCTGTTCCTCTTGTTGCTTCTCCCACTTTCTGGACAACCAAGTTGTCTGCAAGGCCAGTGAGGAATCTGTTTGACCTTATGCTCTTGGCTGAGTTTGACATCCAGCAAATATCCGGGCAATTGAAGTCCCCCATTACTACTATCTCCTTTCCTTTTGCATGCTTGGCCATCTGTTCCAGGAAGGCATCATCTATGTCCTCCGTTTGGCTTGGGGGTCTATAGTAAACTCCCACTATGAGGTCCCTGTTATTCTTCTCTCCCTTAATTTTGACCCAAATGCTCTCACTTTGGCTTTGAGGTTCTAAATCTTGGATCTCTTCACAGGTATACACATCCCTGACATATAACGCCACTCCTCCTCCTTTCTTGTCTGGTCTGTTTCTCTGAAACAGATTGTAACCCTCCATTATTACATTCCAGTCGTGGGACTTATCCCACCAGGTTTCAGTGATGCCTATTATGTCATATTTAGTTTGCTGTACCAAGAGCTCAAGCTCATCTTGTTTATTACCCATGCTTTGCGCATTAGTGTACAGACATTGAAGTCCATTAATCATTCCCCCGTGTCTCTTATTTAAGGATTTTTTCCTCCCATCACTAGGTCTGCGTGCTGTTTGCTCCATTCGGTCTATGACATTTGGATGATCATCTTCATCAATTGATAGACTCCTACCTTCAGGAGCACTGTCTCCCTCCCCCACATTAGTCAGTTTAAAGCCCTCCTGATGAGGTTTCTGAGATTTTTGGCAAAAACATTCCTCCCAACCGTTGTGAGGTGCAGCCCATCGCTTGCCAGAAGTCCATCTTCAAGAAACTGCAGTCTGTGATCTAAGAATCCAAACTGTTCCTGTTTACACCATTTGCGAAGCCAGCTGTTCAATTCCACTATTTTTCTCTCTCTCCCTGGGCTACGTCATTCAACTGGGAGGACAGATGAGATGACAATTTGTGCATTTAATTGCTTCAATTTCCTGCCCAGAGCCTCATAGTCTCTTTTGATCTTCTGGAGGCTATTGCTTGCAGTGTCATTGGTTCCCACATGAACCAAGAGGAAGGGGTATTTGTCCTTGCAGTTGTTCAGTTACATCTTGGATCTTAGCCCCGGGGAGACAGCACACTTCCCGAGACATCTTGTCAGGCCCACAGATCACTGCTTCTATTCCCCTCAGTAGGGAATCCCCTATCACCACTACACGCCTCCTCTTAGGTTTAGTTGGGGTTCTTCCGTGAGCTGTCCGTTCCAAGGTCGCCTGCACGTTCCCTGAGGACTGACTTTGCTGCTCGTCTTCATATACCTGATCGACTGTAATGAGGGAGAGATCCTCAAATGGAGTCTGCTCTTCATCTTCCATGCTAGGGGAGAGGACCTCAAAGCGATTGTGTATTTCTAAACAATCAGAGCGAACCCTGGGCTTCCTACTTCTTTGAGTCACGTTTCTCCATATATCTGGCTCCTGTGTTGGTGAACTAGCCTCCTTCTCAGGGGAGTCCCCTGTCTCCTCCTTGGTGGAGACGGTGTGCTCTGTTGCTTCCAAGAAGAGCTCCAGCTCTCTAATTCTTTGGAGCGTAGCTACACATTCCTCCAGTTGCTGGACTTTGTCTTTTAAGAGGGCAATCAAAATGCAATTGCTGCAGGTAAAGCTGCCTGCAACCTTTGGCAAGATGGCAAACATTGTGCAGGAACCGCAGGCCACTGCAGCTGTTCTCTCACTCTCCATCTTGAGAATGTGTCGTTGGGGGTGTCTACAGCGGTCCTCCATCATAAGAAGCGTGCAGACAGAAGAAATAACTCCCCCCCCCAAAAAAAACCCTAGGTCTCCCCCAACAAACGTTTGAGACTAGCTCCCCTAAATCTAAAAGATGGACCAAACTGCGTGCGCCGCTAGGCGTGCGCCGCTGCCCTGCAAGCTCTGATAAGCTCCTCCCACAGCTAATGACCTACCTCAACAGAAACCCTGCCCCCTCTGACCTTTGCACAGGAAGAGCAGCTAATCAGCCACAAAGAAACACACACAGGAGTAAACCCTTTTTGCTCCTTCTTCAGCTGCTGCCCTGCAAGCTCTGAATCTCCCTAGAGAAAATGTGAGGTATAAATGTTACAATAAATAAAAAATATTGGCATGTGGGTAACCCGACTGAGAGGAGTTAACAATGACCTTTGGGTGTTGTAAAATGTTTTCAGATATTTAAACTGCTTTTAAATAGCTTAAATATGTTTTGTTTTGTGTTCCTTGGCTACTCATAGGTTTGCCACCATGGGCTCTTTTGGGAGGAAGAAGGGTGGGAATCAATTGATATTTATTAAGGATTGGAAAATTACTGTGGGGTTTTTGCATGAAAGAGACAGTCAACATGCAATATCTGGATCTGAAGATTGAAAATAATATTGGCTTATAGAAAATAGAATGATTGGATGTCTATTTGAGTGAACAAGTTGTTATATTTACTTGACAGAGAATCAGAAGTCTTTCCATCTTTTTCTATTTCTCCCATTTTCTTTTTCTTCTGTTTCTTTTTTCCCTTCTCCCTGCTCCTATTTCTTTTTAGATTAGATTTTAAAAAAATATTTCTTTTATTCAGGTATAGGAATATACTTTGCACTGTGTATAAACTTTTGTATATCTTTGGATGAGTATCAATAAAAATAAAATGTGGAAAAAAGGAACCAGTAGTGTTGTCCATAATCTGCCCAGCCCCATATCTTACTCTTAGGTGGATTTGTAGCTGGTTGAGGGACTGACCGCAAAGAGTACTCATTAATGGTTCCTCATCCTGGAAAAAAGTGACAAGTGGGGTGCTGCAGGGTCCTGGGCCCGTTGTTTTCCAACGTCTTTATAAACAACTTGGGTGAAGGTATTTGAAGGGATGCTGATTACATTTGCAGGTAACACCAAACTGGGAGAAATAGTTAATGCCACAGAATACTATATCTGGATTCAGGATGACATTAACAGATTGGAGAACTGGGCCCCAGTACAGTGGTACCTCAGGTTAAGAACTTAATTCGTTCTGGATGTCCGTTCTTAACCTGAAAACGTTCTTAACCTGAGGTACCACTTTAGCCAATGGGGCCTCCCACTGCCACCATGCCACCGCCGTGCGATTTCTGTTCTCACCCTGAAGCAAAGTTCTTAACCCGAGGTACTATTTCTGGGTTAGCGGAGTCTGTAACCTGAAGCATCTGTTATCCGAGGTACCACTGTAACAGAATGAATTTCCATATGGAGAAATGTCTGGTTCTACACTTAGGCAGGAATAGCGCAAATTTAAGATGGAGGACACCTGACTTGCCAGTGGTACATGTGAAAAGGATCCAGGAGTCCTAGCAAACAACAAGCTTAACATGAGTCAACAGTGTGATGCAGCAGCACAAAAATCTAATCCTACACAGCCACACAAGTGTTCAGTCTTTTGGAAAAGTTTTCTGACATGTCCCTTATCTTAAATTGTATGAAAGGACCCATGCAGGAGAGAAGCCATACCTTGCATTGCATGAGAGATTTCACACAGGTCCCCAGACTGCGGGAGAACGTTTGATAGGAATTCCAACCTTCTCATCCATATGAGAATACACACAAGGCTGCCTAGTTCCATAGTTCTCCATAGAAGAACTATGGAGAAAGAACTGGAAATTTACAGCCTGTGAAGTATTGAGGGAAAATCTAATCAAGATGTTTTATAGATGGTACTTAACACCTACCAAAATAGCTAAAATGTTATAAGACAAAAACAAATCTGTGCTGGAGGTGTGGTAAAACAGAGGGGACACTTATACATGTTTGGTGGACCTGTGAAAAAATCAAAAGCTTCTGGAATATAGTATATGATGAGCTTAAAAAAATGTTTCAGCATAACTTTATGAAAAATACAGAAGCTTTTCTACTAGGGATAACAGACACAGGTATAGCAAGAGAAGATCAGAAAATATTCCTCTATGCCACAGGAGCAGCAAGGATCCTAATTACTAAAAACTGGAAAAAAGAGATTGTGCCAACAAAAAAGGAGTGGCAAGACAAACTGTTAAGAGTATATTGAACTGGCTAGATTAACAGAGGCAATTAGAGACCACACTAGACAAGAGTTTCAAAAAGCATGAGGAAAACGCAGAGAATACTTCACAAAACAGTGCCCTAAAATACCTACCTGGACTTGTTTCGATTAATGTCTGCAGGAGACTTTGTGGATATTTACGTTATAATTAGAAAAATCTTAATAATTATTCATAAAGGAAACAGCTTATAAGAAACAAGGAGGTCAGATACAGGATAAAGGAAATCTTTTATTTGGTTGTTTGTATTGTTGTATGTTATGTTTATTGTATTTCAGTACTGGGGGAGTGGGGGTTTATGTTACGTTGTAAATAAAATTTCCAATAAAAATTAAAAAATATATATGAGAATACACACAAGGCTGAAACTGTTCATACTGTGGGAAAAGTTTTACCTCAAACTCCATTCTCCTTTGACACCAGAAAATTCACATGAGAACGGATGGAGATAAAGTTGTTGTACTGGACTGGAAGATTAATATTATTAATATTTAGTGATATTAACAATTGAAGAGCCCCCTTTTGGACTTTTTGCCCTCCTTGGCTCCTGGGAGCTGAAGACCTTGTGAATGTGGGCTTTTCTGCTCAAAGTTCAGTGGATTGACACAGGAAAGGCTGGTCTTCAGCTGGAGGGTGGGAACCAAGACACAGCACAGTTTCTGTAGTGTAGTGGTTATCACGTTCGCCTCACACGCGAAAGGTCCCTGGTTCGAAACCAGGCAGAAACAGTTTTATTCTTTATTTGTTGAGCTTGTTTTCAGTTGCTCCTCTAGATGGCGCTCACAGCATCCAACAGCAAGAAGGCAAAGAAAGTAGAATACAATTGAATAAGCAATTATTATTTAGTGCAGAAACAAGCCTGCTGACCGAAAGTAAAACATATGTGAATTGTTCCATTCATTTGTACCTGTGGCCCCACCCACCACTGGCAAGGACATCTGAAATATATTCACAGAAGCTTGTGGAAAACTTGGCCTATCACTCAAAATAAAAAAAAAAAAAACAAATACTGCACCAACAAGCACAAAACAACCCCTCTGCAGCACCATAAATCCCTCTCAATGGTGTAACGTTGGAAAGTGTTGATCACTTCTCCTACCTTTCCACAAGGGAGGGCCGATATTGATGCTGAAATCCAGCATCGCCTGAGCCCTGCAAGTGCAGCTTTCTCCTGACTGAAACACAGAGTGTTTGAGGACTGGAACATTCGCAGAGAAACCAAAATGCTTGTTTACAAAGCTGTTATACTACCAACTTTACTGTACGCTTCTGAAACATGGACCACTTATAAACTCCATCTCCAACTTCTCAAAAGATTACATCAACGGTGTCTCCGTAAAATTTTACACATCACTTGGGAAGACAGGCGAACTAATGCCAGTGTACTGGAAGAAGCAAAGATCCCCAGTGTTGAAGCAATGATTCTTCAACATCAATTTTGTAGGACTGGTCATGTTGTTCAGATGCCTTACTATCATCTTCCAAAGCAACTACTCTTATTCCGAACTTAAAAATGGAAAGTGTAATGCTGGTGGTCAACAAAAGAGGTTTAAAGATTCTCTCAAGGCAAGTCTTTTAAAATGTAGTATAAAACCAACAGTTGGGAAACACTGGCCTGCGAGTGCTCCAGTTGGAGAAGAGACTTTACCAAAGGTGTCATGGACTTTGAAGATGCTCAAACTCAGAACGACAGGAAGAAACACGCTAAGAGGAAGGCATGTTTGGCAAATTCTCACCATAATCAAGTTATGCCCGGAAACCTATGTACGCACATTGGAAGGATGTGTGGGTCCAGAACTGGCCTCCACAGTCACTTACGGACACACCATTAAGACTGTGTTCATGGAAGACAATCTTACTTGGCTACGAGTGATCGCCAAAGAAAAATAAGAAGAAGATAGAAGAGGGGGTATCTTCCTGCATTTGTTGAACAAAGCAAATTCTCATTTTAAAAAAGTGATTAAAAGTGTGTCAACCAACCCAAGTTGGTCATTTTGAATGGGCATCTTAAGAAGTGTGTGTGTGTGTGAGAGAGAGAGAGAGAGAGAGCGCAAGCCTTAAAGCAGAGTCACCCCAAATGCAATCACTATGAAAGGAACACACTTTTTGCAAACTTAAAGTAACTGCAGGCTCTTTAAGGTACCCATCGCTCCGCTCCTTTGACTGTTAGCGGGACGCAGCTCTCAGCCGCCCAGCCGCGCGCACTCGAAGGGGTTAAGGCCGCGGAGCTCTGAATCCTAGAGCGGCCACGGTCACGTGAGCGGAGGAGATGCCAAAATGAAGGCTCTTTCTTTCCGGTCCTCTCCCTGGGATAAGAGAAGCTTCTTTCATTCTCTGCTCGGTCTCTGCAGCTTGGGAAGGACTGAGGGGGTTGCAAATCCCCAGCGAGTCAAATGCAGAGGACTAGAAAGACAGGTGAGCGAGAGAGGCACTGGGGAGAGAGTGCAGGGTTTTGCCAGGTGGCTTTTATTTCTGTTTTTTAAAATTGCCCTTTCTTCTTTCGCTATCTTGGTTACCTGGAAGCCCTGCTATAGGACGAAAATTCATACGAGGGAGATTTTTTTTTTTTTTTGTATATGCGCCGCTGCAAAGGAGCAATACAACTTAAAACATAAATAAAATACTTTTGAAACATTTTAAAGCACGAAGAGTATCTAAACAGCATCTAAAGAGATTTTAAAACAATAGCATGTCCTCTCAGCTAATACAGTTCCTGGCAAGCTTTATAATACAGTGGTATCTTGGGTTACAGACGCTTCAGGTTACAGACTCCACTAACCCAGAAATAGTACCTTGAGTTAAGAACTTTGCTTCAGGATGAGAACAGAAATCATGCTCTGGCGGCGCGGCAGCAGCAGGAGGCCCCATTAGCTAAAGTGGTGCTTCAGGTTAAGAACAGTTTCAGGTTAAGAACGGACCTCAGGTTAAGAACAGAATGAATTAAGTACTTAACCCGAGGTACTACTGTATGTTTTACCCATCAGATGCCTGGGGGATCAGGACTGTTTTAAAATTCCTCCTGAAAGTTACTGATTTGTGGTGGGGGAGAGATGCACCTCACCAGGGAGAGCATTCCAAAAGGAAGGACATATCACTGAGAATGCTGGATGACATGGATGTTTTGGGAGAATGTTAGACTAGGAGGGCCATTGGCCTCATCCAGCAGCTGCGTGTTTATCTTTCCTGGTGCTACTATCTGAATTATGAGATGCTGGGGATTGAACCCAAGATCTTCTTCATGCAAGGAATGTGCTCTAGCACTGCGCTCTAGCTGCTCCCCATGATAGATAGAGGCTGCAGGGAATTGTCCTGGTCTACAGCACCTGCAATGCTCCCTGTACTTATAACTGTCATTATCAGAAATGTACCATGAAGGTTTCCATCACCTTGATTGTGAGCACAGCAGGTTAATGGAAGTGGATGGGAGGGGAAGGTAACACTTAACGTATATTTAGTATTTTTGTAGGAGTGGGAAGGTTGTTTGCTTGAAAATCGGATCAGAATTTTGGGGGTTGAGGAAGAAACTAACTGCATGACTGCATTGCATTCATTAAGAGATTCCCATGCATTCTCACCCGCATTACAGTAGGTTGTCTTATTTTCCTTCTATGTACATTTCTTCCATAGTGGCAGAAGGCTATTATAAAGAACACTTGACTCCCTCAAGTTGCTGAAAGGCTCAGATGCTTTGCTGTGTCACTTTGAGCTGATGGATCTTCAAGGATTTAGCAAGAGTGCTGAGGCATCCCTCAAGGGTTGGTGCTGAAAGAGAGAGCATCAAATAGTGCAACGAGGACAGTCCCACAGGAGGAGACAACTGTGACACAAGAGACAGTGACTGGTGGACCTCTGCTAAAGCATGGAACCTGAAATCAAAATGGAGGAGCAGAACGTGGCAGGTCCCGACCCAGGAGAGGGGAAGGGAGGGCAGGCTCTTCCAGAAATGATCAAGGAAGCTCTCTCTGAGAAAACTGAGCAAAATGTGAAACAGGAACCAGATGAAGGGCCATCAAGGAATTGGGATGCCCAGTTGCAGGAGTTCCTCAATACACTACAGGCCACATATTCAGAAGGGGGAAACCCACAAGTACCTGAGCTGAGGCAATGGTGTGGTCCTAAAACATCTCAATTACTCTCCCAAAGAAAACTGGATCCCCAAAAGTGGCCCAGATCTTTGTGTGCTTCCCAAATCCAGCCACGACTCATTGGGGAAGCGCAAGAGGACCATGAGACCGATCTGGATGCAGCTTGCAGTGGGAAGCAGAAGGCAAGAACTCTGTCTGGGGATGTTGCCGGGGTGGAGAGGCAGCGCCGGTGTTTTCGTGAGCTCTGCTATCAAGAGGCTGATGGGCCTCGCAAGCTTTGCAGGCAGCTCCAGGCGCTTTGCCATCAGTGGCTGAAGCCAGAGAGACACACCAAGGAGCAGATCCTGGAACTGGTGACCCTGGAGCAGTTCCTGGCTGTCCTGCCACTGGAGATGCAGAGCTGGGTGAGGGAACGTAACCCAGGGAGCTGTGCCCAAGCAGTGACCCTGGCAGAGGAGTTCCTTCTGAGGCAGAAAGGGGCCAACAGCTGGGGAAAGCAGGTGAGACAACTTTTCTAAACTGGTGTCTTTGAGTCACTCTTGGGTCTTCTTGTGTTCACAACCACAAAACCCTAATTGTGCACCCTGACAAGCCAGTGGCTTGGTTGCCAGCAAGAAGGAGCTATTTTAGTTTGGCATGTGAGAGTGCCTTGGAAATGGGGGGTGAGAAGTAGCCTGGTGCTGCTGCTCAGTAGCTGGAGGAGAGTAACTAGGACAGCTCCCATCATCTCTGATGAAATACAGTTTAATAGAATCCTAGAATTGTAGAGTTGGAAGGGACTCTGGAGGGCATCTAATCCAACCCCTTTGCAATTGTTTCCATCATGCATTTGGGTTGTGAGGACATGTTCTCTGCCTGATGCTTTAGTTGAGATCCCTGAATTGTTAGGGGTTGAACTAGATGACCCTCAGGGATCCTTCGAACTCTACAATTCTGTAAGTTATCCAAGAACTGCAGGCAGTCTGGCAGCGGTTTTTAATCATTGTAAGTTGCTCTTAAATGCTCTCCCTCTCTGTCTCTTTTCTACACAAGAGGTGGGATAATAAAAGTCCTTGTAAGACTTAAATATGCCTGCCTAAAACATTTTGCCTGCCTCTTATTGTCACTTTAAACTGATTCTCTTACCCTCACCTCTCCAGATCACAGAAGAAGAGTTTGTCAATCTCCCCAAGGCAAACCAGTCTCCCCAGAACACAACAGAGATGCTGCTTTTCACACAGGCTGAACAGGAGGCTGATGGGAGTGTGAACATATTGAGTAAGTCTCTCTGGGGACGGTCTCCCTGAGCACTGTGGGGTTCCTTAAGCAAGTTAGTCTCACTTTGCCTCATCAAAAATGATGGACTTGTCTTCCCATATCTAAGTCCCACCCCACAGGCCTGAGTACCATCGTAGAAATGTATTAAATTGCTAAAACTGTCCACAGATGGACTGAGCACTGGTCGTTGCCCAATCTGGCCTGTGTTAAATAAAGGGCCTATTTCTTCTGTAGGGAACAGGAGATAAAAGTGTGGAGAAGGTGGCTTGTCACCCTAATTGAGAATGATGCACTTGGACTAAGAGCGAGTCAATTTTGAACAGTATTGTAACACCTAGTTGGCTTCATGGCTGAGTGGAGATTTCATCTGGATCTTCCCAGTCCTGGCCTAGGATCTTAACCACGATGCCAACCCACAAAAGCAGGCTTTCTGATGATCTGGGTAGATGAGGAGGAATGGTGGGGACCTCCACCTGAAGAGGTGTCTGGGCAGGAGGAGGATGAAGATACTATGGACCCAGATTCGTCGTGGTGGTGAGCAGGATATACCCCAGAGGAAGAAGCAAAGAGTTGGAGGATGAGGAACTGGAGCCAGCTAGCACATGCTCTAGACCTGAACTAAGAGACAGGACTCAGATGTGGGAGAAACAGTACAGCAGACAGTGGATACTATGTCACTCGAAAGCCTGGTAGAACCCCCTCCTTCTCCGAGGACCAGGTGATCCCTTCATATCTTAGAGCTGAAGGCTAAACAGAGACAGAAATATTCTGTCACCATAGGCAGCCAGGAGGAGTTTAGAAGCTGCAAGGGGGTGGAATGGGCACTCTCAGTAACGTCTCAAGACTGAAGGCAGCATAATCCATAGTCTCTCTGTGTATTCTACTGAATTAAATTAAAGAACTACCAGAAGTTCTATGCGTCTCTGATTTCACTGGCAGCTAGCCTGGGAATCGTGGCATTCCTGATGGTTCATGCAATCTGGGTTTCTGAGGCCTTCTTCCACAAAGAAGGTGTAGATTTCTATAGTGGAACACTGAATGGGGCAGGAGGAGTTACCCATTTCCCAAGGACACCACAGAGCAGATGGAAAGAGATAAGCTATAATAATAATAATAATAATAATAATAATAATAATAATAATTTTATTTGTTTATTTGCCCCAGCCACTCTGGATGACTTGCAACAAATATAAAACGATAATAATACATAAAACATTAAAAAGCTTCCCCCTACTGGTCTACCTTCAGATGTCTTCTAAACGTTATATAGTTACTCATCTCCTTGAAATCAGATGGGGGAGCATTGAAGGTGCTTTGTGCTTTGTTACCTACTTCCTTAATTTTAGCGCAGTGCCTGATTTCTGTCTGGCTTTCTTCCAGAAGGTGGTGGGTGGCTCAGGAAAAGCGAGGATCAGAATCCTTTGCTGGAGAGACCTGAGCAACTGGAGCAACTGAAGACGTCACTGAAAACAGCCACAGAGAAGGATTTCCTGCATCAGCATGAAGCTAATGGGAACCAACATGTAGCAGAAAGGCAGAATGGAAACAACAAAGAAAATGGAATGGATCCATTTGTTCTCCAACGAAGTGTTTGCAAAGGTGCCAATGAACCCATTATCCAGCAGGATAAGGAGGAGGCAAAATATGACAAATTTGGGGAAAACTTTGTGGGAAGGTCACTCCTTACTACGCATGAGAGTGTTGATGCAGAGGAGAAGCCATACCAGTGTTGGCACTGTGGGAAAAGCTTTAGTAGCAGCTCGGATCTTGTGACGCATGAGAGGACCCATGTGGGTGAGAAACTGTACAAATGTTCCCACTGCGGCGAAAGTGAGAGAACCCACACAGGACAGAAGCCACATAAGTGCTCCCACTGTGGAAATACCTTTGGCTGGAACTCTCAAGAGGGGCTCCTTGCAGGAGAGAAGCCTTACACATGTTCTGAGTGTGGGAAAAGCTGCAGTCAGAGATCAGACCTCCTTAAACACCAGAGAACCCACACTGGCGAGAAACCTTACAAATGCTCAGCGTGTGGGAAAAACTTTAGAAACAGCTCAGGCCTCAAAGTACATCAGAGAATCCACACAGGTGAGAAGCCATATAAATGTTCGCACTGTGGGAAGTGCTTCAGTTGGAGCTCACACTTCATATCTCATGAGAGGATCCACACAGGGGTGTGCTCCTACTGCGGGAAAAGCTTTGGCCAGAAATCCGAACTCACTGAACATGAGAAGACCCATACAGCAGATGAGCTGTTTGCGTGTTATGCCTGTGGGAAAACTTTTGAAGTCAGTTTGGAACTGGTGGCACACGTGCGAACCCACAAAGAGAAGCCGTTTGAATGCTCAGTCTGTGGGAAAACCTTCAGAAACAGTTTGCAGCGCATCGCGCATCAAAAGGTCCACACAGGAGAGAAGCAGCATAAATGTTCCCACTGTGGGAAAAGCTTTAGCCAGAGACAGAGCCTTATTATTCATGAGAGAATCCATACAGGAGAGAAGCCGCACAAGTGCTTAGTCTGTGGGAAAAATTTCCGAAATGTCCCGAACCTTAAATCACATGAGAGGACCCACACAGGAGAAAAACCATACAAATGCTCCCACTGCGACAAATGTTTCCGGTGGAGTTCCCACCTTGTATTGCATGAGAGAATTCACACGGGAGAGAAGCCCTACAGATGCGCAGACTGCGGGAGAACCTTTGACAGGAGGTCGAACCTTCTTGTCCATGTGAGAATCCACACAGGGCAGAGGCCATACATCTGTTCAGACTGTGGGAAAAGTTTCACCTCAAGCTCTGTTCTTCTTCGACATCAGAAAATTCACGTGGGAGAGGATGTTTGTAGGTGCTCTGAATGTGGGAAAACATTCAGGCAGCGGTCAGACCAGGCAGAGAAGGCGTCAAAATGTTCCGAGTGTGTCAGAAGCAATTACTTCAGCTCGGATCTTGTCAAACGCACACGGACATGTGTGGATGAAAAGCCATTCAAATGTTCGGTCTGTGGAAAAACTTTTAGGAACAGCTCACACCTCCTTACTCATCAGAGCGTCCACACAGGAGTTCAACCGTATCAGTGTTCAGACTGTGGGCGAAACATCATCAGGCGGCCCAATCTCCTAGCACCAATAAGTGACCAGGCAGGGCAGAAACCCTATAAATGTTCCAGCTGCAAGGAAGGTTTTAACTAGAGATCAGTTCTCATGAGAACTTGGAAAAAATTGATATTGAATCTGCTTCTTTTCACCTCCCTTAGCTTTTTCTTTCTTTCTGTACCTTTAAAAACTAAATATACCTTGTTGGGAGCCATAGAAGCTGGTGGCTTTAAATAAATAATACTCCATTAGGAGAGAAACGAGGTTTGTAGATAGCATATATGCTCTGCAGACTATGGAAACAGTTTCCTCCAAGGGATGACCTTAAAGAATTAGTTTTGTTTTTATTGACAATCACAAGGATGCAAATTGGGGGGGAACTTATGGCCCTTTAAATGTGATTGGACTACAGTTCCCATCAACCCCAGCCAGGATGGCCAATGGTGAGGCAGTTTTAGTCCAGCAAGTTCTGGAAAGCCACAGATTCCACGTCCGCACTATTAACAAAGGCAAAGCCTCCCCACTTAATCACATTGGTTTTTCCAGAACTGGGGTGTTATTGCTATGAGGAAAATATTCCTTCATATCCCAGATACAGCAGCTCTGGCAGATTCTATTAAGAACTGGGCTTTGCAAATTCATATATTCTATTACATTTTTTTATATTTTAGGATCCATTAGTGTACCATTTCACTTAGAGATTTCAGGAAGTCTTCTCCAATACCCTTTCCTAAGGCCTAGGAACTTGCTCCTTGAAACAAGCAGACGAAAAAAAGAGCAAAGCTGTGATTGTCGGAATAATTTTTTACTGATAACCATCATCATGTGAGTTGTCTGAACTTGTACAAAATGGCAGCATTCAGACACCCCTGTTCTTCCATCCTCTCTCTCTTTTTCATCAGTTGCCATAAGCATTGTTGGGCTGATTTTGCCTCAAGCATGGATGTGATTTACACTGTAATGATATTATGTGAAACAGAATGATTAAAAAACAGGCATATGATGTATGAGGTCTAAAAGGCTAGCTCCAGAAAAAGCTTTTGCTCTCACTAGAGTGCCTATTAGGACGGTGGAAGCCGAAGTTGCTTGTGGGGGTAATTCTTTTACACAACTGTTTATCAATTCTTTCCCCCCCCCCATCCCTGGTAAAGACCCCAGTGTTTGAAGTGCATTGGGATGCATATCCAGGCACCCAAAATGTTGCCACGGGGTGTGCGCCTGTCTGGTATCCCATCCAGCCATGCCCCTTTTCCAGGATACTCTATTACATCTCTTCCCACTCCCAGTTTTCCATTTTTCACCTGCAGTGGAATATCTTGCAACCTTTCCGTGCTGCGTTTGGGGTTTCCCCGCCCCAATGTTTTTGTCTGCTTCTTCCCCTGAACTTGCCGACACGTCCCTCTTGTGCAAAGATAGCATTGTTTTGGCTACATAAGGTTTTGCGCTTAGAGAGCGAGCTCCCTATTGGTGTATAGAATTTGAATAAACTTGTCTCTTGCACCTGTTGCATTTTGTCTCCCTTTTCCTGCTTTTTGGTGCTGCACTTTGAATGTGTTTTGTCCAGCAGAAGACGGACGGGAGGGTTCTCTAAGACAGCACCTGCCTTGTCTTAACAACAGAAAAGAACAAGGCAGTTGATGCAGCCACTGCAATTTCCTTCCTTTAGGCTTGATTACTTTCCTTTGAAACTGCTTTCCCTGCAATCTTTCCTTGGTGTGAATGGGAGGGTCCCTGCAGCTGTTTAGAGAAGGGCTGTAGCTCAGTGGTATAACATCTGTTTTGCATGTAGAAGTTCCCTGGTTCAATCCCTGGTACATTATTGAATTATATCGCTGCTGTAACTTGAATTTTTTATATATATAATTGTAGAAGGGACAACGTGGATCATCTTGGACAACCCCCAGCCATGCAGGACTGAAACCCACAGCCCAGAGATTAAAAGTCTAATGCTCTACTGACTGAGCTAAACTTCTATTAATAAAAAATAAAAAATATCCAGCAGCAGTAGAACAGATGAAGTGTAAAAACAGAATAGACTGCAAGCAGTAGCATCTGTTGCTGATATTAACAGCTCAGGAAGAATACTCTGGCTTCGCCTCAGTTTGAATAAATCGGCTTTTACTAAAGATTTCTGCGGGGAGGAGCATTTATAAGTTTCTAACTGATTTTTTCCAGGTCCTGCTTCAGTGAGACTGGGAGTAAAAACAGTCCAAGAAGAACTGAGTAAATGAAAAACATATAATGAAGGTGCCAAAATGACCTGTCCAGTATTAATACAGGGCTGTGGCCTGAAGGGTGCAGTCCCTTTTGTTTGCGGGAGGGTGAAGAGGGGATTTCAAAAAAATGCTTTTAAGTAAAAGTATCTCCAGCCTCCTGTCTCTGTCTTATTGTATGTCTTCATAATCCAGCTCTCCCAAGCTGCTCTTTGGGTTCCATTTGTTGTAAGCGTCGCCCGTAGCAACGGGGCCTACAGGCATTCCAGAAGCCAGACCCCTCACCAGCTTGCCTTCCCTTTGGCCTTGGTGGTAGAGGAGGGTGAAAACTCAGGATGGTGGCGGCTGGACTTGCAGCTGGGAAGCAGCCTGTGCTGCTTGGTCTGTGGTGATCATTTCCCATTAAGCAGCCAGTCATGTTGAGGAAACAGTGTTACTCAGGTTGATGTTGGGGCTGCCAGCTCTCAACCCCACGCACCCCACCAGCACTTCTGTATCGGAGACAGAAATTCAACAGGTGAAGAAGGTGGCTGCCCACAGGCAATCCTAGAAAACAGCTTTTCTTCAGGATTCCAACCAAGCCGGCCTCTGGGTGTAGATATCAACATCTAAAGAGAAAAGAAGATGTGAATTTATTCCAAGGCTTGTTTTGAGCTGGGGGTGGGGGGAGACGGTGTTATTCCAGCTTGTAGCTTTTCCCCAAAACTTACTCCTGTTCCTTTTATAGTACAGTAGTACCTCGGGTTACAGACGCTTCAGGTTACAGACGCTTCTGGTTACAGACTCTGCTAACCCAGAAATAGTACCTCGAGTTAAGAACTTTGCTTCAGGATGAGAACAGAAATTGTGTGGCAGCAGCGGGAGGCCCCATTAGCTAAAGTGGTACCTCAGGTTAAGAACAGTTTCAGGTTAAGACCAGATCTCCAGAACGAATTAAGTTCTTAACCCGAGGTACCACTGTAGCTGGAGAAGAACAGTACACAAAGCATTTCTGTCTCTTGACAGCTGTTTATTATGCTGCCTTTCCTCCAGAGAGCTTAGTACTGCAAGCATTGTGCTTCACTCACCTCCAATTTTAATTAATTAATTAGAACATTATATAAGCCCTTCATCAGGAGGCCGCCAAGGTGGCAAATGCACCCAAATTAAAACAAATATTAAAAACCTCCAATGAAGGAGAGTCTGTTCCACTGTCTAACAGCTCTTACTGTCAGAAAGTTCTTCCTGAGGTTTAGTTGGAATCTAATGAAACCATTGTTTTGAGTTCTACCCTTTGGAGCAGGAGAGAACAAGCTTGCTCCATCTTCCATGTGACATTTGAAATATTTAAAGATGGCTAGCCTATCTCCTCTCAGTCTCCTCTTTTCCAGGCTAAATATACCCAGCTCCTTCAACCCTTCCTCATCAGGCTTGGTTTCCAGGTCTTTTACCATCTTGGTTGCCCTCCTCTGCACACTTTCCAACTTCTCAATATCCTCCTTAAATTGTGGTGCCCAGAACTGGACACAGGACTTGTCAATCAGAAGGTCGGCGGTTTGAATCCCCGCAACGGGATGAGCTCCCGTTGCTCAGTCCCTGCTCCTGCCAACCTAGCAGTTTGAAAGCACGTCGAAGTGCAAGTAGATAAATAGGTACCACTCCAGCGGGAAGGTAAACGGCGTTTCCGTGCGCTGCTCTGGTTCGCCAGAAGCGGCTTAGTCATGCTGGCCACATGACCCGGAAGCTGTACACCGGCTCCCTCGGCCAATAAAGCGAGATGAGTGCCGCAACCCCAGAGTTGGCCACGATTGGACCTAATGGTCAGGGGTCCCTTTACCTTTACAGTGGTACTTCGGGTTAAGTACTTGATTCGTTCTTAACCTGAAACTGTTCTTAACCTGAAACACCATTTTAGCTAATGGGGCCTCCTGCTGCCACTGTGCCGCCAGAGCACAATTTGTGTTCTCATCCTGAAGCAAAGTTCTTAACTGGAGGTACTATTTCTGGGTTAGCAGAGTCTGTAACCTGAAGCGTATGTAACCTGAGGTACCTTTGATCCTTTGATCTGGGTACTGCAGCCTAGAATAGCATTAGCTCTTTTTGCTGCTGCATCACACTGTTGATGCAGCTGGTGGTCCACTAAGACCCCTACTGGCAAGCCAGGTGTCTCCCCATCTTATATTGGTTCCCTACTGCAGAAAAGGTGAAATCTGCATTCATTGTTGCGCCCTCTTTCGCCTCTGGCCCCGCCCACTGCTGCTTTGTGCCCCGACTCAGCTCAAGCGAACATAACCCTTTAGCGTCTCCTACGCATCGCCAAAGGGGGTGGGGGTGGTTAAATGCACCGAGATGTCTTTCCTAGAGAGACCCAGCAAGGCACAACAGATGCAAAAACTCGGAGGACTGCTCTTCCGGCTTCCTCTCCTTGCAGCTGCATCTCTTTTAACTTCTGCATATATATGTATATTTATTTCTAGTCTGGAAACAGCCGCAAGATCGCCAGAAGAGTGCAATGCAACGGCTGCAAAGGGAAGGTGAGTTCAACGGAAGGAGGGAAATAATTCAGAGAAAGCGGAATGTTTGGGTAGGGGGTGGACTGCAGAAAATCCATGCTTGCAGAGAGGGGGCTTTGCAAAATACTGTAGAGGCACTATAAAGCCACTTTTCCCCGCCAGATCACAGATTTCCTGCCCTTTCACTGGCACCAGTGGGGTATAGAGAGGTATACAAAGTTAATAAGTTGTTGTTGTTGTTTCAGTGGGACCAGGATCAAAGCTGTAGGGGTGGTGAGGAAAAGGAAGAGAGAGGCTCTGGGTGCAATGCTTGTTGCAAACAGCAGGAACATTGGAAGCTGCTGTGCACTGAGTCAGACCATTGGTCCAGCTAGCTCAGTCGTGTCTGCACACTGACAGGCAGCAGCTTCCAGTGATCTCTCCCATTCCTACCCGGAGATACTTGGGGGGTAGAATCTGGAACCTTCTGTGTGCAAAGCAGACGCTCTGCCACTGAGCTATGGCCTTTCCCAAACAGAAAACGTTGTTCATGAATAAACAACGTGGGGTGGGGTGGTTGGGCAAGAACTGAGTTCCCTTACCTTTTCAAAATTAAATAATTGGGGGTTTTTTTGGCTGGGAGGAGCTGAAATGGATATACCCCCAATGCCTGAGCAAAAGAAATACCACCTATATATGTAATAAATAAAGTCGTGGCCATTTCTAATCCAGATCACTCTCTGCTTGAGTTTATTAATCACATCTTATATTTTGGCCCAGCGCCTGGGTTGTGTGTGCATGTGGCACTGCGACTAGGCCCGAAATAAAATGAATAAATAATCAAACAAACTTTGTGGTGAACTCCCCCATAAAAAAGCACTGATTAATAGTAAGGACATAAAAAGAGCCCTGATCCAGCAGAACTTCACGTTCTTATTTCTTCATGAGGCCTGTTGCCATCATACTTCGCTTGCAGGCACCCTGTATGCATGTGTCAGGCACCTGAGTGAAAAGGATGCTGAACTACGCAAACTTTTGGTCTGATCCATCAGGGCTCCTCTTGCAGGGTGGAGGCTGCCCCATTCGAAAGAGATGGATCATTTACTTCACCTGCTTCTCTTTGACAACCTCCACAGACAGGCAATATCAGTGGCTGCTAGCTCTAGGGGCTAGGTTATCAGTCCACTGTCAGAGGCAATGTTTGCCAGCTGCTGGGAGTCGATACTGTACTAGATGGACCATTGACCCAGTCCAGAATCCTTGTCTTATGTTCTTACAGTCTCCCCAGACAGGGCATATGATTGCTAGATTGCTGTCCTTTTTACTAGATAAATAGTTACCTGATGAGGGGCTGATAAACCTTCCTCCGCAACAGATTGCTTTCAACACCTTTGGGAGGAAGGTGGTGAAATGAGGTCAAAGATTTTGTTGTTGTTGTGACATTGATGGTTAATTCGCAGGGCAGAAAGAAATAAAAACAGAGAAGCAGGAATCCGATGGATCTGAAAAGGGGGACAAGCCAGAGGGGGGCGAAACAGACCTTCATGTCACCCAGGTGGGGACCAGCACAGAGCTTCTGGCTGGGCTGGCTCCAAAGCCAATTAAGCAGGAACCTGAGGAGGAGCTGCAGCCGTGCTGGGAGGCCCAGTGGCAGGAGTTCCTGAAGACCATGCAGGCCCCGTATTCAGGGTGGAGACCCTCACAGCTGTCTCTGCTCCACTCAGGGGAAGGCCCCAAGGAATTCCGGGCCTCCTCTTGGCCAAGAAGAGGGTGTGCCACCCCAATTCTCCCCAGCCTTCCTAGAGAAGCCCTCCAGAAGGCCTGTGAAAGCAGCCCAGATCCCCCTGCAAGAGTGAAAGAAGAGGTGATGGAGGAGGACGAGCCCACTGGCCTGGAGACTCGCTGCCAGTGCTTCCGGCGGTTCTGCTACTGGGAGGCCCAGGGTCCCCACGAGGTGTGCAGGCGGCTCCAGGGGCTTTGCCGCCAGTGGCTGAGGCCCGAGAGGCACAGCAAGGAGCAGATCTTAGAACTGGTGACCCTGGAGCAGTTCCTAGCTGTCCTGCCCCAGGAAATGCAGAACTGGGTCAGGGAAGGCTGCCCACAGACTTGCGCCCAGGCGGTGGCCCTGGCAGAGGATTTCCTGCGGAGGCTGGAGAGGAGAGAAGAACCGGTGAGTGCTTTCTGCTTGGACTCAATCCTGAGGACTTCTACAGGAAATGCATCCTACTCTTGCATGTGATTAATCTCTCTATCAGGTTGCACATCATTCCTCTCTGTGCCATTGTTCAGGCGGGGAGTAGTTAAATCAGGGGTGTGGAAACTGAATCATAGCTCCTTGAGGTATGATTTTCATCAGACCTCAAGGACCACGTCTCCCCATATGAAGCAACCTGGACCCTGCGATCATCATCTGAGGCCCTTCTTTGTGTGTCTCCTCTGCAAGGCGTCCGCAGTGTGACAACATAAGAACAGGCCTTTTCAGTGGTGCCTCCCCATTTGTGGGATGCTCTCCCCAGGGCGCCTCGCCTGGTGCCTCCATTACATACAGACAAAAAAACAGTCCTCTTTTCCCAGGCCTTTGACTAATTAGCAACCTATAGCCTCTTAAACTGGGGGGGGGGGTGTTTCTGTTTGTTATTATGGTGTGTATTCTTAAATTTTTATATTATAAACCACCCTGTGATTTTCAGATGGGCAGTACAGAAATTTAATAAATCACCATCCCTTGCTGGCTGGGGCTGATGGGAATTGGAATCCAATTGGAAGGACCACAGATTCCTCACCCCTGAGTTAAAGGAGCCCTCCATGTGCAGAGGTGGTCTGTCTTTGTAAATACCAAATTGCTGGGATAAACAATGGAGGCAGGTGAAGTTTTTAATACCCCTTTTGTTTAAAGGGGACATTTGGTTGCCTGCTGTGCTTATTATTATTATTATTATTATTATTATTACTATTACTATTATTATATTATTTTTATTATTATTTATTACATTCTTATCCCATCTTGCGTCCCAGGAGCTCAAGGTGGCTTATATAGTCCTCCTCACAACAACCCTGTGAGGTAGGTTAGGGTGAGAGTAAGCAACTGCCCAAGCTCACCCAATGAGCTTTGTGGCTGAGTGGAGATTTGAAGTCTTGTCTCGCAGGTCCTAGTCAACGACTCATTGATACATATGAGATAGTTATCTGCTATATAGATAAGCCTTTCCCAACCTGTGGTCCTCGAGACGGCAACTCTTGCTCCACTACTGCTCCCATCACCTTCGGCCTGGCTGGGGCTGATGGGAGTTGGCCTGATCTTGCAGGGCTGTTTTCTGAATGGTATCCCCTGTTCCGTTTCAGGAGCTGGAGCCTTTTGAGCGGGTGATTGTTAATTCCCCCAAGGCAGAAAAGGACCCGTCGGACACCGAAGAGTTGCAGCTCCCCATGGCGGTTGAGCAGGACAGCGATGGGGAGACGCACTTGCTCAGTAAGTGTTGCTGGAAGAGGAGAGCCTGGGGCTGATGGAATGGGCTCATATCGGAACCAGATCCGAGGAAGAGAGAGACATTCCCTTAGGAGGAGCCCATTCCTCAGGAGATGGGGATGAACATCTATCTTCTCATGCCAAGGATACTTCTCCAGTGGGTGGAGGGTTCGTGGTAGTGGGCGATTTGATCATTAGGAATATATAGATCATGCTGCGTTTGCAAGAAATCTATATTTTAACGCACACTTTGGAACTCACTGCCTGTTGATGTCAGGCAGTTGCCTTCGCTGTACTCCTTTCAGTGCCAGCTAAAAACATTGTTGAGGCAAGCCTATGAAGACATGTTGAACGTTGACATGTGTTTTAACCTGTTTTTTAACTCATTGTTGATTTCAGTTATTTTTGATGGTTTTAAATTGTTGTTTTAAACTCTCTTCTTCCTGATAGTTTCGTTGTTTTATTCTTTTTGTAAACCTCTTTGAGGGTTCCCCCCTGCAATCATGGTTATATACAGTTTATGAAATAAAATGATAAAATATTGAAGACAGATATACTGACTTTTTCTACCCCCTGCCTAATTTTTTTTAGCCTTCTTTCATGCCACCCCCTGCCACTGCTCCATGCTTTCCTAAACGGAAAAACTTCAAATTCTTTAAACCAGTGGTTCCAAAACTTTTTCAGGCACAATCACCCCCTTGATTCCATAAACTCATATGACTCCAGTGTTCCCTACCCTATAAAAAGCATCCTTCAGAATAGTGGTTTGCACAAGCCACAAAAAAAGACAGAAACACAATAAGGTTCTAAACAGCAACAATCAATTGCACATTTATTCAAAATCCAGTTAAAACTATTTAGTTTAATTACTTCAACAAAATGGATGGACTTGATCCAGTAATCTCAGCTTTTCAAAGTCTGATAGACACCCCCAGGGCCGGAACTGCCACCCACTTGCCTCTTAGCACCCCTCCCCAGCACTGCCCACATTGGGAACTATTCCTTTAGACCCACATTCCTATTCTCTCTTTGTTTTATTAGGTGATGGGCAGCTTAGTGAGAATGAGGAGGAGAATCGTCAGCTGGAGAGACGTGAGCAAGCTGAAGCAAGTTGGGCGCCCAGAGAAAAAACCCGAGGGGAATTTACCCAGGATTCTATGTTTGTTTCCGGAACTGAGAAGAAGGAGAAGAATGTAGAAAGACCCAAGGGAGTGGAACTTAGCGAGATCTCCTTGGAAAAGGGCAGTGGGGCTTTGTTCCAGGTGTCTGAAGGGCCCGCAAGTCGGCAGGGGGTGAAGAAGCTCCAGGAAGACCCTCTGGGAAACACCCTGAGGAAAGGCTTTGACTGCAGAGAAGAAGATGCTCTACGCTTCAACACAAACCCCTCCCAAGAGAGAATCCCCGATGAGAAGGCAGAGTGCACGAAAGGCTTCACCCAGAGTCCCGACGCATCTCGTCCGGAGAAGGTGCCATCGTACGAGTGCTCCTACTGCGGGAAGAGGTGGCCTTGCCAGTCCCAGCTGCGCCGGCACGTGAAGATCCACACGGGGGAGCGGCCCCACAAATGCACGGACTGTGGGAAAAGCTTCAGCACCAGCTCCAACCTCAGCCAGCACAAGCGAGTCCACACTGGGGAACGGCCATACAGCTGCAAAGACTGTGGGAAAAGCTACCGGCGCCGAGCGTCGCTGCTCCAGCACGAGCGGGAGACCTGCCGGAAGGGTAGCCACTTAAACGCCCCGGCGCTGGGTTACGTGGTCCTGGGCAACTGCACTTTGCTGTGCATGAAAAAGTCGGCGCAGGGCGGGAGGAACCGCGTGATCGCGCCAAAGGGAGGGGAGGCCCCCCTAGCTGCTCAGCCCTTAAATACGTTGACGGGATATGTGCCGGAAAGTAGCCATCCCAATGATTAGAGCGCAATGGGGTGGGGACAGGGGCAGGACTGAGAAATCCTTCGAAGAGCGTGGTTGGAGCTTTATTTGGGAATCGACAGCGGCAGGAAACGCACCCTTTGTGGTGCCGACCCCCTGTGGCAGCTCAGTGTGTAGAAACATGTCCTAGCTAAAGAGTTTGGCCTATAGAGGAAGGAGCAACCAAGGAGCGTAACTCTGAGAGGCACTGAAAAGGTGTGGTTTGTTGGGCCTGACGCATTACTGAGTGGCAATGATTTGCCATTGCTTTTACTGCAGAGTGAAAATATGCTGGCCCTGATAACATCATACGTCAGGAATGCACTGAAAACGTCGTTGGGCTTCAGCTCCCCATCAGCCCTAACCAAAATGGCCAGATGGGAGATGCTGGTCCAGCAACATGTAGAAGGCACCGCATTGGTGATTCCCACCACACGTTTTGAAAAAGCAAGATCTGCCACATCAAGCAGAACATGCTAGCCATGTACGGGTGGCCTGCCTGGCACTTAACAAGCAGCCTTGGTTTTGCAGGCCCCAGCAGGCCACCGTACATGGGCTGTGTAACATCTGGGCTCACTCAGCTGATGGGTGAGGAATGTGTGTGTCACGTGTTGTGCAGGCTTCAGTATGCGACAGGAGTGGGTCTGGAAGTGTGTTCGGATTGCGAAAATGCCATGAAACCTTGGTCAATGAGCACAAGTCTCACCTACGTGCAGGAACTATATAAATATTCTGTTTGAGAGAAAGATCAGCTGTTGCATTTGTCTTTTATTCAATATCAGAAAATAAACCCTGGGAGGTCAACCAAATGGGAGACTGCTACTGGGAAAGTGAAATTCTATCTTTTAATTCCTTAAGAGGAGGATGTGGGGGGGATTCTTAAAAAAAGGTTTGAGTTTTCATCCGCTCAAGCTGGATGCCAAATTGCAACCCTTCATACTACAGTGAAATCTCCTAAAAATTGAGTTATGAGATAGAGGTGATTCCGAGCTTCAGTCATGATCAGCAACTCCATCAGGGATAGGAAAACCTTTGCCCCTCCTGATGTTGCTGAGCTACAACTTCCCTCATCTCCGTAAGCATCCTTGCAGGTAGACTGACCAGCTATACCAAGACTGGATCAAAACCTTCAGTGGCATTTCTCAGCCTTTTTAGTTAACAGCCAATTATTTGTTTTGGTTGGGACTGGCTTTGTACAACAGCAGCTATACACACCCATACCTTGTGTTAGAAAAAGGTTGATAGGATCCACAGACTTTCCACCACTACCACACCTGGGCAGCCCATGGGGGGTTGCTCGTAGCATTTCAGGAAGTCATGTTCTTCCATTTATAAAATGTATTGTTTTGATATAATATGGGTTGTACTAAAGGTTTCAAGCTTCCAGTACTCATTCCCTAGTATAGAAAAAGACCACACATTTGGTAAGTTAAAAATGGTTTACTTACAAATTCTCCAAAGGTCAGGTTCATGTGCTTTTCCACACTGCATTCAGAAAAGGTTGCACAGGCAGTAAATGTGGCTTTGTTACAGTGGAGAAAGTTCTTAAATTATTGATGTAGGAGCTCAAGTGGGGCTTGTTGGAGCTATGCGGGAGCTTGGAGCAGCCAGCTCTTTACATGCTGAGTTTCTCAGGTAACTTGAGGGTACAACAATAAGCTTGATTACCTTCCTCCCAAGGTGAGGGAGAGTGACCTAGGCTAAGCCTGGCAGGACAGCTTACTCTGTGGTATAACTTTGTGTATTAATTAGACTTGGTTATCCCACATGAATGGTCATCCTCACAAAAAGAATAAAGAAAATCCTTGCGGAATCAAAACATGGCATGAGTGAGGTTCGATTACAGTCTTTTCCCACTGACATTTAGTTTTCCCTATACACAGTATCGAGGCTAGCCCACTAGGGCCAATAGGGCACTGCCGCATCAAATCGTTTTCGGCCAGCCCAGTCTGGCCTGCCTTCTTACTTGCCTCCAGTCCAGGGGGTAGCCTCATCTGTCAGCTTCCTGCTTAGCCTCAATTTTGCCTTTGTGGAATTCAGCACAGAAGAGGATGGGAACAAAACCAGAACAGTTGGCTGTGTATCTCCACCTCTACCTGCTCTTGATTCTGGCTCCCCCTACAGTTGTACCCCATGCCGCCTTCCTGTAAGAAAGGCAAGACATCACCAGACATTTTTCCTTCCTACAGCCAAATGTCTGTGACTGGCTAAAGATCACCAGATGGGCTTCAGTCTAGGCACTGTCAAACTCTGACTCCCATCAGCACAATCAACAGTGTTGACCCAACTCTATAGTCATTCAGAGACTCTAATGGCTTGGGATCCTAAATTAAAGGACAGGAAAGGTTCCTCCTGTGAATTTTTAACTGAGCTTCTCTTAGGATCCAATCCAGTCCTCCATCCCTGCTGACCACTGACACTCTCTCTCTCTTGGCTTTCAAGATGGCTTCTGGTGGTAACTGTGCTATTTCAATAGCAGCAGCTGGCAAGAGCAGAATCCCATCGCCAGGATTGCTGCAGCTTACTAAAAGAGGGGAGACAGCAGTGATGTCAGCGAGGTGCAAACACACCGGCAGGGGCACCGGATTTGATCTAACAATGCATCTGCACCAACTTACCACACTCACTAAGCTACTGGGATGCTGGTAACAGGACAGATAAGCACCACTGACCACTCCTGCCGTTTCTACTGACCACTGAAATGCCCAGTCTCATTCCCTTGGCTTTGGAGACAACCCAAGGTTGTGTGGCTCTGCCATTTCAAAGCTGCCTTATCAGTCTACAAGGCCAGGAAAACTTTTAAAAGAGAAATGAAACAGCAGGAACAACTGAACAATGAGGTCCTCTGCATGCTTCATCCTTCGTCCACGACCAGTTTCTGCAACGCTGTAGCACTAAAACCCAAACATGTCTGGCACAAGTTCTTTCCACATTTAGTTTGCAACAGTTTGAGGGCATTTTAATGCATTAATTCTCTTTCCAAGGGAAAATAATCTAAATATTGCAATCTCTGGGTTTTCTTACAAAGGTTATGATGATTAATTCCTCCCAGGAGTTTAAAAAGTCTGTGACTGGGCTGGTGATGCATTCTCCCCTCGTCACAGTTGATCCATGAAGGTAAGCGCTCTTATTTGTGCAAGCTATTTTCTACATCAAAGCAGTGGGGAAAAGCTAAGTTGCGTCTCAAGTATGGGTCCTCATGTGCCTCAGTAGGTACACTCTGTGATAGAAGCTCTTTCCGCACTCTGGGCATTGTTGCTGCTTTTCGCCATTGTGGGTGCTCTGGTGTCTACGAAGGTTGGCGCTCTGGCGGAAGGATTTCCCACACTCAGAGCAGTGGTACGGTCTTTCTTCGGTGTGGATTTTCTTGTGTGCATTGAGGGTAGAAGCCCTTTCTGCAGTCTGAGCATTCGTATGGTTTCTCTCCCGTGTGCATCCTCTGATGCCTGATAAGGTACGCTCTCTGACAGAACCGTTCCCCGCACTCGAGGCATATATGTGGCTTTTCGCCATTGTGGATGCTCTGATGTCTATGTAGGTCAGAGCTCTGGAGGAAGGATTTCCCGCACTCGAAACAATGGTAAGCCACCTCTTCCGTGTGGATTTTCTTGTGTGCATTAAGGTGCGCTTGCTGGTAGAAGCTCTTCCCACAGTCTGCACATTTGTACAGTTTCTCCCCTGCGTGGGTCTTCTCATGCTTGACGAGGTATTCTCTCTGACAGAAGGCTTCACCGCACTTGGCACATTTGTGCGTTTTTTCACCTTTGTGGATCTTCTGGTGCCGAGAGCGGTCGTTGCTCTGACGGAAAGATTTTCCGCAGTCTGTGCATTCGTAGGGCTTCTCCCCTGTGTGGGTTCTCTCGTGGGAAATGAGGTGCGACCTCTGACTGAAGTTTTTCCCGCAGTACGAGCACCTGTATGGCTTCTCTCCGGTGTGCAGCCTCTTATGTTTACAAAGCACACCCCGCCGGTTGAAAGATTTGCCGCAATACAAGCACATATGAGGTTTCTCTCCTGTGTGGGTTCTCTCGTGTTCTTTAAGGCTCCCAGTCCCCGTGAAGCATTTCCCACAATAGGAGCACCGGTATGGCTTTTCTCCTGTGTGCACTCTTTGATGGCTACAAAGCCCGGTCCTCCGATTGAAAGATTTCCCACAGTCCAAGCATTTGTAGGGTTTCTCACCCGTATGGGTTCGTTCATGGACTCGAAGGTACGGTTTCTGGTGGAAACCCCGCCCACAATCTGAGCATTTGTACGGCTTGTCAACTATTTCCAGTGCCTGGTTCTTAAGGGCGACAGAAGTCTGGCTGAAGCTGACCGCACAGTTGATGTCTGCCTCCTTAATCTTCTGCTGGTTGACTCCTGCTTGGAAAGTGCTTTTGCTGAATTCTTCTTTGCCTTCCCCAAGGTAAGAGGCTTCCTTCACTTTTGTTCCCGGATCACTTCCCATGTGGCTTTGTGGTGCCTGTGGCCATCTGCGCACCTCTTCCAATTCAGGAAGCAGGAATACATTCCCCTCGGATATTCCCAAGGGCGCCCCACTGAATTCCACTTGCTCATGTGGCGCCCACTGCACACTCTTTTGTCCAGCTTTGCGGTCCTGCTTGTTGGCCCCTGAAATGGAGAGAATCTCAGCATAAGCACAACCAGCATGTGGAACTCAACGCTACAAGATACACCTAATCAGCTTATGGCATCTGTTAGGGCAAGATGGGGCAATGGGTGCAAACGAAGAGCCAAGCTACACCAATCAGGAGACTCGTGGGACACAACACAAGGGAATGGGCATCCATGGTTCAAGACCAGGTTCCCCCATCCCTGCTCTGAGGCTAGAATGGAAACCAAAGAGACTGGCTGGCCTGCTCATTCATTCACATGGACTCCTTCGTTGCCCACAGTAAGCACCTGAGTTAATAAATACAAGGCAGAACAGAAGCATCTCAGAATGAATCTGATACAATTAAAATTTTTATTGAGTAATTTATTGGTTGCATTTACAGTTGTACCTCGGCTCTCGAACGCCTTGGGAACCAGACATTCTGGCTCCTGAACAATCGAAAACCGAAAGTGAGTGTTCCGGTTTTCGAGCGTTCTTTTGGAAGCCGAACATCCGACAGGGCTTCCGCAGCTTCCGACTGGCTGCAGGAGCTTAGAAGCCGCGCTTTAGTTTCTGAACATTTCGAAAGTCGAACGGACTTCCGGAACAGATTCTGTTCAACTTCCGAGATACGACTGTATCTCCCACTTTCTCCCCCAAGGAGCTCAATGTGGCATACATGGTTCTCATACTTCTCAGTTAATCCCTGAAACAACTCTGTGAGGCTAAGAGGCAGTGGTTGGTCCAAGTCACCCAGTGAGCTTATTGGCTGAATGTGGATTTGAACCCTGCTCTCTCAGGTTCTAGTCTGACACCCTAACCACTACACCACACTCGCTCTTGCAACCTCTCATCACCTAACTGGACTCATTCTGCTTATTAACCTTGCCGTTAGGAAGAACTTTCTGATGGTAGGAGCTGTTTGGCAGTGGAAACAAACTGCTTTGGGAGGTTGTAGACTCACCTTCCTTGAAGGTTTCTAAGCAGAGGTTGGGTGGCCATCTGACAGGGAGTCAGCATTGCAGGGGGTTGGACTAGATGACCCTTGAGTCCCAACTCAACAATTCTATGATTTTATTAGTTAGCACACACTTTGGAAGCTGTTTGAGTACTGAATACTTGCTTTTGGGCACTCTTCAAAGTTAAAGCAATCACAGTGAGACTTTAGATGTGGAAAATAAAGAAAGCTACGTTTAGTACAGGAAATGCGTATTGCATAGTAAAGAGTTCCTGGTTCTAGCAAACTAAATTGGAGATGCAAAAGGAGCCAGACTCGCTCTTTTGCTCTCTATGGGACAGATAAAGACGAAAGGAAGCTTTCTCCCCATGTAAACCACACCAGTCTGCATATAAGCTGAGCTGAATCCCAACTCCTCCTCCGGAACTCACTGAACAAGATGGCTGCACCAGCACCCTCCGTCTGGGCCTCCGTGGCAAGCTGCATCTTCACCGCATCTGACAGGCTGTGCTCAGCATCAGAGGGATCAACAACCACCCCTTCCAAAGCCTTGGACAGCTGGAAATAAGAGCAGGTGTACAATTATCTTACGAGAAACAGGAACTGGGGCCTGGTTATATCAAGGATTGTCCTTTTCTTTTCATAGTCACGACCCAACACACAGAAATTCAGATGAAAGGCTTCCTGTTGCTTCATCACAGGTCCACATATCTATATCTGGCCCTTGGAACCCTCCCAGGGCCACATTTGCTCTCCCCAGGCCGCCCCCTTCCCTGTTCTTGCTTCACACCCTTACTGTGGATTTTTGCCTTTCTGGAATGTGTCTTTGACCTCTGATAATGTCTCTTGCTGGTCTGGATGGAGCCTACAAAGCGTTGTGTGAATATCCGTAGAACCTAGCTTACGGTAAAAAAGGGTGAAATTTGCATTCATTGCTTCAGCCAGCTTTGCCTCTGTGGAACCATTCAGAAATTGTGCCCCTGCAAATGTTGTTCCAGGAAGCATGAGCCAGAATGAGGGATGATAGCAGCTGTAGTCCACTAACATCTGGAGGACAACCGGTTCTCTACCCTACAGCAACTGCTGAAGGCCCATCGCTCAGTAGCAGAGATTTAGGTAAAGGTAAAGGGACCCCTGACCATTAGGTCCAGTCGTGACCCACTCTGGGGTTGCGGCGCTCATCTCGCTTTGTTGGCCGAGGGAGCCGGCGTACAGCTTCCGGGTCATGTGGCCAGCATGACGGAGCCGCTTCTGGCGAACCAGAGCAGCGCACGGAAACGCCGTTTACCTTCCCGCCAGAGTGGTACCTATTTATCTACTTGCACTTTGACGTGCTTTCAAACTGCTAGGTTGGCAGGAGCAGGGACCGAGCAAGGGGAGCTCACCCTGTCGCAGGGATTCGAACCGCCAACCTTCTGATCGGCAAGTCCTAGGCTCTGTGGTTTAACCCACAGCGCCACCCATGTCCCTGAGATTTAGGTACTCACCTGCTTTTCAATTCTCTGAGCCCTCCGTAGTCCCAGCAGGAAATCCTCTGCCAGGGCCACCGCCTGGGCGCAGGTCTGCGGGCAGCCATCCCTGACCCAGCTCTGCATTTCCTGGGGAAGGACGGCCAGGAACTGCTCCAGGGTCACCAGCTCCAGGATCTGCTCCTTGGTGTGTCTCTCCGGCCTCAGCCACTGGCGGCAAAACCCCTGGAGTCGCCTGCACACCTCGCGGGGGCCCTCGGCCTCCCAGTAGCAGAACCGCCGGAAGTGCTGGCACCGTTTCTCCAGGCCAATGGGCTCTTCCTCTTCCAGAATCTCTTCTTTCACTTTCGCAGGAGAATCTGGGCTGCTTTCATCAGTTTTCATGGAGGCGTCTCTAGGAAGGGTGGGGTGAATCAGGGTGGCACTCTCTTCTCTCGGCCACAAGCCAGCCTCCTTGAAGGAGGAGGCTGGGAATTCCTTCAGGCCTCCCCCTAAGTGGGGTGAAGACAGCTGTGAGGCTCTCCACCCTAAATACGGGGCCTGCATGGTCTTCAGGAACTCCTGCCACTGGGCCTCCCAGCACGGCTGCAGCCCCTCCTCGGGTTCCTGCTTAATTGGCCTTGGAGCCATCCCAGCCAGAAGCTTCTTTATGGTCCCACTCTGGGCAGTGTGAAAAATTTCCCCTCTGGGCTCTAACCTCTCCTCTTTCTCAGGTGCTTCTGGGTAACGTTCTTCCACTTTTGTCCTCCTTTGCACTGCAAAAGGAAATTCATATGCATGAGTGGAAAAATAGGGCAGTGCCAAGCAAATATAACCTCCACTCAACATTTGTTGGTCAAAAAACATTGAGGTTGCCAACATGGTACCCATGGGCATTGGTGCGCACACCAGTACTCCCCCTGTGGTGCCCATAAAAGTGCTCAGTACATACACCCTCACACCCCACCAGGGCCATAGCTGGGGGTGGTGAGGAAGCCCCCCGTCAGAGGCGCAGGAGAGGGGTCCCCCACAAAATCGGCTAAAATATATGTCCATAAATATGTCTATAAATAAAAATATTGATTATTGCCTCATAAGAAAAGGTTTAAAATAGAGGCTCTTTATATGATATTTGGGGCACTGTTTTCTCCTTTTTTTGTGCCACATTCCTAGGGGGCGCAATCTGGACGGTTCTGTCAGGGGCACAAGATCAGCTAGCTACAGCTCTGCAACCCACAAAGCCCTAGTACGATACACACTTTTGTGGAATCAGTAGGAAAACAAGATTCTTGATTTCAGGAGCCGGCAATGAGTAAGAAGCAATTAATAATGGCTGCCGTACTGAGGGCTGTTAGGAGAGCCCTATTCCCCCTCACAGAGCAGCAACTCCCAGAGATCCCTGAAAAGAGAGATTGACTGTTAAGCTACTCTGATAACTGTAGCCAGTGCTTTTTTTCTGGGGGGACACATACCCCTAAAAATTTCCTGAATTTGTTTGATCTCATTGAGGGGCAGTATTTCAATATGAGTAGGAAAATGAGAGTACCCCTAAACTTTTTTTGGGGGGAGCACTGACTGTAGCTCTGTGAGGGGAATTGAGGGGTTTCCTAACAACACACAGCAGCTTTAGCTAGCTACATTTCCCAGAATTCTTTGAGGGCAGCCATGACTATTAAAGTGGTATAATACTGCTGTAAAAGTAAGGTGCAAATGTGGCAACAATCAAAGTGCACTGCTCTACAAATTATTGGAGAACCAAACTGAGGGCTTGTCCGCACTTCTGCTTGTCCCGCTATTTTCCCACTCTTTACTGCTGAATCAGAGCAAATGTCCATCGCATTCTCCGCAGGTCGACGTCTGCTCTGATGCAGCGGCAAAAAGCAGGTTTCCCAGGGGAATGAGGTGGAGCAAACGGAAAACCACTTAGGCCTGTGTTTCCTAGGCATGGGACCAGCCCAAAGCTTGCAATTGCTGCTGACTCAGTTCCTTTCCGACCTAGGGTTCAAGAGGGGCACATTCTGGCCTGTGCAGCATCCCCCAAGGCAAGGTTTGGGGCACCTGAGACCTGCCAGATGCTGTTGGACTCCAATTCCCATAAGCCGCAGCCAGCATGGGCAACAGCCATGGAGGATGGGAGTTGTAGTCCAGCAATCTCTCAGAGGCCCACAAGTTTCTCTACCTTTGTGCTAAGCTCTGGAAACCCTGGCAGCAGTGAGAAGATTTATTGCTCTTTGAAGAGGCCTCCAAGGCCCAGCCCTCTCACCTTGTGAAAAGGCAAAGCCTAGGGGGGCGGTTCTGGGGGGCTGAAGACACTCCCCTGAGGGCTAGAATACGGGCTACCGTTGCCTGCCAGACAGCTACCTGGAGGAGGCCTTGAAGAAAAAGAGCTGTTGTCCTGTTGCCACAGCAACCAGAGGACATTCCAACATGGCTTCCTGGATGTCATGCCTATGCCCTTACGTGGTGCCAGACATGGGGGTGTTTGGAGCGCAAATCAAAACACTCCATGTTGTTGTTGTTGTTTAGTCGTGTCCGACTCTTCGTGACCCCATGGACCAGAGCACGCCAGGCACTCCTGTCTTCCACTGCCTCCCGCAATTTGGTCAAACTCATGCTGGTAGCTTCGAGAACACTGTCCAACCATCTCGTCCTCTGTCGTCCCCTTCTCCTTGTGCCCTCCATCTTCCCCAACATCAGGGCCTTTTCCAGGGAGTCTTCTCTTCTCGTGAGGTGGCCAAATTATTGGAGCCTCGGCTTCAGGATCTGGCCTTCCAGTGAGCACTCAGGGCTGAGTTCCTTATGAATGGATAGGTTTGATCTTCTTGCAGTCCATGGGACTCTCAAGAGTCTCCTCCAGCACCATAATTCAAAAGCATCAATTCTTCGGAGATCAGCCTTCTTTATGGTCCAGCTCTCACTCCATAGGCGGGGGATTTGCAGAGCAGGCGAGGCCCGTCACCTGAATCTGGGCCTGAGAATGCCCTTTAAGGGGCTTTCTGTGTTGATACCTAAGGAAAGACCCCTGGAACTGTCAGCCATCCCCTCAGCCCTTGACAGCACCAAAAGTCAAAAGTTTCAGGTCCGGACTGAATTAGCAATGACGATGCCATATGCACCTACAGATCCAGAGGGGCCTACTCATGAGTAAGCAATCGTTGACAGGCCTCCACAGCCAGAAGCAGTGGGCAGGGACGGGTCATTGGGAGCATCATCATCATCATCATCATCGGGAGATGATGCTGGGCTCTCAGATCTGGGGCATCAACTTGGGCCATCGCTGGCAATAAAGGCACTATCATTATACAGCTGATGATAAGGCATTCCACACTGAGGGGTGGGGGCTCAAGCCAAACGTGGCACTTCTGCTGAAAAAGTTCTCAATTTAAATTAAAATGCAGGGGCATTCAGAAATGCAGACACCTTGAAGGCATTGAAGAATTGGGCTGCCACCACCAAGCTTTCTGCTTTTAATTCCGCCCTCCCATTTATTTATACACCACCCTTCGGCAAAACACCAGGGCAGCATACAGCAGAATTTTATTTTATATTTTTTTTTTTTTAAAAAAACTTTAAAAATACTTTCTGTCTGTCTTACAGCTCTTGGGGAAGACTCAAAGCTTGGTGGTAAAGCAATTAAAATCCTTGACATTTCCAGGTAGGCTGGGAGAGAGACTCCTAGCTCTCAGCCCCTGGAGAGCTGCTGAAAGTCCGTGTGACAATATAGTGCAAAATCGCTCAAAGGCGGCTTCTGATGTTCCTAAATTCCTAGGAAGAGCACTTTTTGCAGAGATCGCCAGAGACGTTTGTGGGGAAGGGCTTTAGTTCAGTAAGAAAGCTTTGAATGCAGAGGATCCCTGCAGGCATACATGGCAAAGAAACACCCACAGCCCGGCTTAACCCCCAGAGAGCGGCTGCCGGCCGGTGCAGACAATACTGAGCTCTATGGACCAATGTGATCTGACTACGTTTCTGCAGGAGGAGAGGGATCAACCCTGCTGCCGCCTTCTCTCTTCTTCCAGCCATGGATTCCTGCTATTCCGCCACCCACCCACCCCTTTCCTTGCAGACAGATCTCCCCTTCTCTGACCCACCTGCTCCTTGGGGCTTCTGCATGGCGCGCCTGCACGCATCTGAAGAATTTGCAGCCGCCCAGCCGCTCAGTCAGATCTCGGGCTATCAAATCCCAAAAGCCAGTTTTCCAGGAGTGATGAAAGGGGTGCGAAGGGGGACAAGAAGCAGGAAGGAGCGTCTGCAGCTGAAATTCCTGGGTCTCTCTCTAGGAAGTCTCGCTCTGTACGTTTAACCCCTTGAGCAAGGAGACACTATGTAGCATTTTCAGTGCGGGGGGGGGAGACCCACTTACTTACAGATGAAATGCATAATCAAAAAAAGAGGACACCTTCTTGCATAAAATGCGCGCGTGCTTCTTTGCGGAGATGCGCGTTTCGAAACAATTGCAACAATTTAAGCAGAAATATAATCGTGGTAACTGTTGTGACTGCCCAGTCGGCTATGCAGCCACTGCCTGTGGATAATGTAGCAACTTCCCCGCAGATCCACACCATACATTTTCATTTATTTTACATTTTATTTCTATCCCAGTGCAGACCCCTAAGTGACCCTATTGAAACCAGCACTGAAAACACAGCAAAACATTTCAACGAACCCCCCCCAAAGAAAAAATGAATTCCCCCAAAGAGTCTTGGGAACTGTAGTTCTTTAAGGGCACCAGGAATTGTAGCACTGTAGAGACAGACTACAGTTCCCAGGGGGTGAAGTCATGTGTGTTAGATGCGTTTCAAGTGCATGGTGTTAATCTCCACTCCATCCTGGCTCTGCAATCTTAGGGTTTTTTTCATCTTCAACCCAGACTTGATGGGGAGAGTCCATCAAATAGAGGACTGTTCTCCTTAAAGTAGGGCACATGACCATCCTATGTCGTTGTCACTGTGGTGGCAAACCTGTGTCTAGACTGCAGCGCTTCAGATTTTTTTGGGGGGGGGCCACACATGGTTGAATGCACAGGGGCGCTGACTTATAAAAAATATTGGGGGGGCCCATACCGACTTATAAAAAATATTGGGGGGGCCCAAGACCTCCAAACCGCTGCTGCTGGGGGAACGAAAGGGGCGAGCCCCGGGCTGCCCCGACCTTAAGTGAACCTGTGAGGGCCCGCCCTTTGCGGCAGCCGATTGGCTGCCGCCGTGGGCGGTGAATATTAATGATGTATCATTTTTGTGCTTCATGCTGTGGCCACAGACATGTGATCTGATGATGAATTTAGGGTGACCCAATGCAAAAATCCTGAGAATCCCTGTGGATCCATGCTTTGTAACCACGTTTTTGCACCATTGCAGCCCCAGGCAACAGTGGGTGTGTGATTTTGGGGGGGCAGGCTGTAGCCATGGACATGCTATGTGCTCTGATGGTGAATTTGGGGTGACCCAATGCAAAGATCCTGGGGATCCATGTGGATCCATGCTTTTAAATCACATTTTAAGTGGGGAGGGAAGGAAAAACACAGAACGGACAAGGAGCTCGAGAGGGGTGTGCAGAGAAGCAGCTGGCTAAGAATGCAGGAGAGGGGTATTACTGGGAGGGAGGAAAGGAAGGCAAAAGTTTTCCCTCACCTACCCACGCAAGCCAGCCAGCCAGCTCGTCCGCTCTCTCTCTCTCTCTCTCCCCCTCCTGGAGCACAGAGACGACACTCTGCTTGCCTGGAGGGGAGGGGCTTTCCCTGCTCTTTGTTCATTTCAGCAAACACAGCAAGGAAACAGAGGTGGGTGGGCAGTAAGACCCTGAGGCAGAATGCAGGAAAGCAGCCGCTTCCTCTTTTTGAGGGAAAAAGACGGTAATAATTTTCTTAAATTATTGGGGGGGCGGAGTGTTGGAGATAAGCAGTGTCCAGTGCACAGCGGAATGATGAAAAGTATGAGCCAACATGCTCTATATTACTTTATTTACAGTTCAAAGCTGGTAAGTTACAGAAAAACATTTTCCCTCTGCCGGAGCAGAGAAAGCGTCATCTCTCCTCTAAAGCACGGAGAGAATCACAAACTGAAACTGCAAAGAGCAGTGAAAAACAGGAAACCAGTATACGTCACATCCAGTCTCCCGTTCCCGTGGGAAAACCTCCAACAGTACAGACTGTGTGGAATGTAAACACCTGTCTTGTGACAAGCACTTCTGCTGCTCAGTGAGGGAAGCAGAAACCAACATCCTCCCCCTTTCTGTGAACATCACTGGGCAGCGTGTTCGTACAATATCAGTACAAACCCAACTTCTGCACATAGGTACAGTGTTGATCCCTTGATACAATCTTGGACAATACATCAGCAGGAATTTCATTACCTGGCATATAGGACACCGTTACGAGTCCCTTCTGAATACGTTCCCTAGCATGTTGCACCTTCAGTTGCAAGTGCTTCGTGCTTTGCTTACAACCTTCAGAATTCAGCAAAGCCAAACATGCTTTGTTGTCCTGGTAAACCTGGATTGGACATTTGACAGGAATTTTCATGTCTTTGCACAATTGTAACAACCATTCACAATCTTTAAGTGAATAAGACAGTGCATTCAGTTCAGCTTCACAAGTACTTAAGCTAACTGTTGTTTGCTTCTTGCACGACCAATCAAATAGACCCTGATTGTACTTATAGCAAACTCCAGACGTACTTTTCCTGTCTGTAGTGTCACTTCCAAAACTTGCATCTGCAAATATCTCAAGACCGCCAGACTTCTGATTGTTAAATCTCAGTCTGTAATGCATAGTGCCTTTCAAATACCGCGCTATGCGTTTCAGAGCTTTCCAATCCTTAACAGTAGGATTGTTGACTTGTCTGCTTAGCAAATTACAGCTAACAGCAATGTCTGGTCTTGAACATCTGGCAATGAAGTTTAGCTTGCCTAGCACACTTCTGTACAGTGTAGTGTCAGAAAATGCTTCTTCAGTGTCATCTACCTGATAACCTGTTATCATCGGTGTGTCTACAGGGTTAGCATCCATCAGGTTTAGTTTGCTTAACACATCAGCAATTTTCCGTGACTGGTGTACTAGAATGTTACCATCTTGATCTCTCTCTATTTCCAGAGATAGGTAGTTGTTTACCTCACCAAGATCTTTCATGTCAAAGTGCTCTTTCAGTTGAGCTAGGGCGTTATTGTACATTGTGACATCTTTCCAAAAGAATAAAAGATCATCAACATAAAACAAACAATACAGTTTCTTTTGCCCCTCCTCTTTGACAAATACACATGGATCAGATTTCCCTTGCTTAAAACCTAGAGAAAACAATACTTCAGTGAGTTTTGTGTGCCAACACCGTGCACTTTGTTTGAGACCATAAAGGGATTTTTTCAGAGCACAAACAAATCCCTGTTTTACCTGTACGCCATCAGGTGGAAGCATATAAAGTGATTCATTTAGAGATCCGTACAGAAAAGCTGTATTCACATCATGGTGACTAATGTGTAGATTTTCCTCTGCAGCTAGCTTGAGCATAAGCCTAATGCTCTCATACCTCACTGTGGGTGAGTAGGTCTCGTGATAGTCTTCACCTGGTACCTGAGCAAATCCTCTGGCTACCAATCTGGCTTTGTGTCTGACTATCTTGCCATTTTGATCAGTCTTGGCTTTGAAGACCCATTTGCTTCCAAGCAGTTTCATTCCTGGAACTACTGGAACTAGCTCCCATGTTTTGTTCCTTTCCAAGGAATCAAGCTCAGCCTTCATGGCATTTAACCATGGCTCAGCTTCCTTTGAATCCAAATCCTGGATTTCTTGGAAACTTGAAGGTTCAAAAACCTTCTTGGAGCTTTTAACAGCTGTCACCGCTATTTTAGCAAATTCATCAGCAAATCTCTTTGGAGGTCTGCCTTTTGTGGCTCTCTGTGACCTGCGAATTAGCCTTAAGTCTTCAACACTCTCCTCTTCCTTCTTAGGAGAAAAATGACCTATTGTGAACAATGGTTCCTCCAATTCTTGATCAGAGCTTTCAGAGGGTCGCATAGAGGCTTTCGCACTCTTGAAATCCTCTGAATCACTCGATTCAGTTTCAGACTCAGAATCAGAACCTTCATCAGTGGGTGTGGGTTGTTGCGGTTGCTTTTGACTATCCTCAGTCTCATCACTGTCATCAGGATAACATTGGAAAATTCCCACATTCTCCCCCCACTTGGCATTGTACTCAACACTTCTTGTGAGCTTAATTTCCTTAGAGTCAGTCATCATTATTCTGTAAGACCCTTTCTGATAACCTAGAAAGATACCATGCAATCCACGCTTGTCTAACTTGGAGTTTTGTGGTGAGTGAACCCACATGTCCGAACCAAAAATTTTCATGTGTTTGATGTATGGCTTCTTGCCAAACATCTTCTCATAGGGGGTACAACCAATCGCTGAAGATAACCTGCGATTATAACTGTAAGTGAAACATGAGAGAGCTTCGGCCCAATAACTCTCTGGAAGATTTGCATCATGCAGCAAGGTTTTTAACCCTTGAAGCAATGTCTGATTTGCTCGTTCCGCAAGTCCATTCTGCCATGGCGAGCGAGGACTAGACAAATCGTGTTGAATTCCTTTCTCAGCCAGAAAAGCTTCAAACTGCTGAGAAGTGAATTCTCCCCCCCGGTCAGAGAAAAGAATCCTTATCTTCTTACCATGCACATTACCCAACCAAGCACAGAATTCCTTGAACCTAGGAAAAGCCTCTGATTTCTGCTTGAGATTGTACACATAAATATACCTGGAAAATGCATCAAGAAGAACCATGAAGTACCTATTTCCACCCAAAGAGGGCGCTAGTGGTCCAACCAAATCAGCATGAATAATTTGGTATGGTTCTGTAGCTTGCCTACTAGACACCTTACCTTTCGCAGCCATTTTCACCTTGTTTGCTGCGCATGCCTTGCACTTCATGTGATACCTGCAGGGTTTAATAGTCATACCTTCAACCAAGGCAGGCATTTTAGATACTGCCTCAAAATGCAAATGTCCAAATTTCCTGTGAAAATCGTGAATACATTCTGCATGCAAACTTTTGTTAGAACCTGCAATGCAACAAGTGTCATCCTGCACAACATCATCATAATACAAAACAAACAAACGATCAACAAATTCAGCATACAACTGATAATCATTTTTCTTGGTGATGATGCATCTATTGTTCTTAAAGGAAACGTCTATTTTCCGCTCCATCAGCTGTCCAACGCTAAGCAGATTATGTTTCGCGTCCGGCACATAAAGCACGTCCTGTATCGATAAGTCCAAACTGTGAAGAACAACAGTTCCGTAGCCTTTACTGGGGATTGTGTGGTCATCCGCCTGGTGAATCGCACCTTCCTGCGGTGTAAAAGACACGAACAGTCGCTTATCGTTGCACATGTGGTGCGTTGCAGCTGAATCAACAACGAAGAAAGATCTAGACGTCTTCTGGACCTCTGCAACCTCTGCAACCTTTGCAACCTTTGGAGCGTAGCGTGAGACCATTGCCTTGTGCTGCGTTGTCCTGGACACCGGACCTTTGCCTTTGCTCTGGCCTTTTCCACGCGATGAGCTTTCGCTGCGCTGCTCTGTCTTGGCCCTGGGATATTTGCATTCCCTCTTCATATGGCCTAGACGTCCACACGAGTAGCATTTCACTGCCTTCAAAGCTTTGGCGCCATCTGGTGGTTCCACTGCACTATGGGATGACGTCTGTGAAGTCTCCCCCTTTCCCATGCAGCCAGCACCCCGCCGATCTGCTCCATTCTGAATCATGGCAGTATCACAGGCTACTGTGAGTTGAGCATTTGGCTGATCAGTGGTATCAAATTCCCCACTTGCTTCATCCAGCCTTCTGCAGCTAGCCATCACTGCTGCTTTAAATCAAGCTGCTTTAATCCAAAGGCAATTTCAAAACAGCCTCTGCCTTGCCTGTGCCTCTTTGCTTATCTGCAGCTGCTTCAAACTGCATTCCAAAGGCAAGCTCAATAGCGAAAGTCCCCAAGTGCTTTCTCTATGTTGCCCTTTAATTCTAGCTGCGTCATATCTGCAGCTGCTTTGAAACAACAGCATTTCTAAAAGTTACTTTCACTTTCCCAGCCATCCAAGCCACTACGCTTGTGCCGTGGAAAACGGCTTTAAAAGTTCAAAGTCCAGCCTTAAAGCCATTAATTAGAAGCTGGCAGGCTTCCCGGAGCTGTAGCACATACCTTCATCAATCATTTTGACTCGCAGAGCAGATACCGTGCGTTCCGTCTCTCTGCCGCTTTCCGATGCTTTGCCGGCACTTCGTCTCTTGCTCCTTTGTTCCTCTGCCAGGAGCCCGACTTCTGAAGACCAATCTCAAAACACTGCATTTTTCTGGGCCCATAACCAAATGTTGGAGATAAGCAGTGTCCAGTGCACAGCGGAATGATGAAAAGTATGAGCCAACATGCTCTATATTACTTTATTTACAGTTCAAAGCTGGTAAGTTACAGAAAAACATTTTCCCTCTGCCGGAGCAGAGAAAGCGTCATCTCTCCTCTAAAGCACGGAGAGAATCACAAACTGAAACTGCAAAGAGCAGTGAAAAACAGGAAACCAGTATACGTCACATCCAGTCTCCCGTTCCCGTGGGAAAACCTCCAACAGTACAGACTGTGTGGAATGTAAACACCTGTCTTGTGACAAGCACTTCTGCTGCTCAGTGAGGGAAGCAGAAACCAACACGGAGCCCCCCCAAACGAATTTTTGAGGGGGCTCGGGCCCCCTCAGGCCCCATGGAGTCGGCGCCTATGTGAATGCACCACCATGAAGGGGTTATATCCTGTAGGTAGGTAGGTTGAGTACTTTGGCTCAGTTAACAGTGTAGACAAAATATCTTCTATTAAAAAGATAAAGCATGAACAATTAAAAGTCAAAACATCAAAGAGTTTTTTCAAAGTACAGTGGTACCTCAGGTTAAGCACTTAATTTGTTCCGGAGGTACGTACTTAACCTGAAACTGTTCTTAACCTGAAGCACCACTTTAGCTAATGGGGCCTCCTGCTGTCGCCGCGCCGCCGGAGCACGATTTCTGTTCTCATCCTGAAGCAAAGTTCTTAACCTGAAGCACGATTTCTGGGTTAGCGGAGTCTGTAACCTGAAGCGTATGTAACCTGAAGTGTATGTAACCTGAAGTACCACTGTAACCATAAAAATATCAGAACTGACTGATTTGTAAAAATGTTACATGGGGAAAAAAATATGAGAGAGAGACATTGCACACACTTTTGTAAATCAATAAAATCTTTAATAAAAAAAATATCAGAACTGCCCTACACTTTAGCAGTACTAACATTTATTAAAGTGCAAGGCAACAGGAACGTTTTAGCCTGATGCCTAAATTCTAAAAACATTGGAACCTGTCGGAGGCTGTAGACTTGGTTTCTGGCTCTGAGCCAGATGTTGCTGATCGAGGGAAGAATAAAGCTATCAATAGCTGTTGTTGTTGTTGTTGTTTAGTCGTTTAGTTGTGTCCAACTCTTCGTGACCCCATGGACCAGAGCACACCAGGCACTTCTGTCTTCCACTGCCTCCTGCAGTTTCGTCAAACTCATGCTGGTAGCTTCGAGAACACTGTCCAACCATCTTGTCCTCTGTCGTCCCCTTCTCCTTGGGCCCTCCATCTTTCCCAACATCAGGGTCTTCTCTTCTCATAAGGTGGCCAAAGTATTGGAGCCTCAGCTTCAGGATCTGTCCTTCCAGTGAGCACTCAGGGCCAATTTCCTTAAGAATGGAGAGGTTTGATCTTCTTGCAGTCCATGGGACTCTCAAGAGTCTCCTCCAGCACCATAATTCAAAAGCATCAATTCTTCGGCGATCAGCCTTCTTTATGGTCCAGCTCTCACTTCCATACATCACTACTAGCTACTTGCTACAATAGCCATGGTGTACCTCCCACTGTGGGACGCGGGTGGCGCTGTGGGTTAAAGCCTCAGCGCCTAGGGCAGGGGTCTGCAACCTTTAAGACAAAAAGAGCCACTTGGACCCGTTTCTGAAGGAAAAAACAACTGGGAGCCGCAAAACTTGTCATTATAAAAATAATTTTTTTGTCACTTGTTTAATTATTTCTTTGTTTGACCCCTCAGAATTACTCCTCCTCATAGAAATAAACGTTAAATTAAGAAGTTACCTTTTGTGTGTGTGTGTGTGTGTGTGTTCTTCACTCCCCTTCAAAACAGTGACCAGCGTACATGCCCCTTGCAATGTAGCGGGCGGGTGGGAAGGTGACGTCAGGACGGTGCGTGACTAACGCACGCACCGCCGCCATGCGACGTAACAGCCAGTACAGCTCCCGCCACAGTGGGGAGTGTCGGGGCGCACTATGCGCCTCCTCCCCTTGCTAGTATCCGCCCCGGAGCCGCGGCAAAGGTGTAAAAGAGCCACATGCGGCTCCAGAGCCGCGGGTTGCAGACCCCTGGCCTAGGGCTTGCCGATCGAAAGGTCGGTGGTTCAAATCCCCGCGGCGGGGTGCGCTCCCGTCGTTCGGTCCCAGCGCCTGCCAACCTAGCAGTTCGAAAGCACCCCCAGGTGCAAGTAGATAAATAGGGACCGCTTACTGGCGGGAAGGTAAACGGCGTTTCCGTGTGCTGCGCTGGCTCACCAGATGCAGCTTTGTCACGCTGGCCACGTGACCCGGAAGTGTCTCCGGACAGCACTGGCCCCTGGCCTCTTAAGTGAGATGGGCGCACAACCCCAGAGTCTGTCAAGACTGGCCCGTACGGGCAGGGGTACCTTTACCTTTACCTTTACCTCCCACTGTAAGGGACGCGGGTGGCGCTGTGGGTTAAACCACAGAGCCTAGTGTAGGCTGAGCCTAGTCCATGCCAGGGAATCGTTGGCCCGCGTCCCCAGATCCAGAGAGAGAGCGAAAAAAAGCTCCAGGAAAGATCCTTTCTTTGGAGGAAAGCAGTTTATTATCTGTGCACAGTGACAGCCAGCAGAATCAGTTCTGAAAAACTGGCTGCCCCGAGGAACGCTTCTGCAAACATTCTTATACCTTGAGAAAACTCCCTCCCTCCTCTTCAAACGCCCTCGAAGAAAAACTTCCCCAATCAACTGGAAAGTTTTCAACTTATTTCTTAATATAGAATGGCACGTCTATTATTGCTTGCTAGCCCTCTAAGCAGCCCCTATTTTAGCTAAGCGTCCTGTCTCCTTTGCTATCTCGCATACCTAAAAATAGAAAGCGAGAGGCCTCCTTTACAGGTCTGGTTATTTATGGCTCACTGTCTTCTTTGTGTGTTTCTTATCTTGCATTCCTAAAGCGGGAGGCCTCTTTTGCAGGAGTAAAATTAGCTCAGGAATTTACTTCCAAAATACAGAGAATATAGCCTTCTTAGGTACAAGGTAGAGAGCATAGGTACAGATTTTCTTAGGTGCAGAGTAAAATATTGAGAGAAACCTTTCCCATCTCCCTTTACTCCCTCCTCTTCTTTTGAACAATCTATTACTTAGATTCGTTCTGGGGAAGGAGTCTATAATCCCTCATGAAAGCAATCACGCGAGGTCCCATCATGCGAGACATCATCTTCTCCATCATATTTTGCATACATTGCATCAAGCAGGGCATACAGAAGCAGAAAGCAATAAAAGCATTATTGGACCTATCACCATAGTAAATATCCTCCCCATCCATCCACCTGGGAAGATGCCATCCAAATTATTGTAAGTCTCACTCTGTCCCTGTACTGTGGTAGGATATTCTCAGGTGGGTGAGTTCGTAGAGCAGGTACGTTGGGAGCGCTGCCCGCGGGCGCCCCTCCCATCCAATTTTTCAGCCGTGCGTGGAGGTATCAGCCTCTGGAGTGATACCAGCAGGGCGGTCGTCTACCGGGCGCCTGGAGATGGCCAACCGAAGGGAGTTCTCTGGATCTGGTGTTACTGTCCAGTCGGAAATGGCTTTCTTCACTTAAGTATGGTGGACCCACGGGGTGATGCCAGCAACCTTCACAGCAGTAAGTGTGGAGAGTAGCACAGTGTAAGGTCCCCTCCAGCAGGGCTGTAGGGGGGCTCGCTGCCAGTCTTCCACCCACACTTCGTCACCTGGCTCGAACTGATGGAACGGTTCAGTTAACACACATGGGGTGCGAGCCTGGGTCCACCTATTGAGATGAGAGAAAACTTGGGAGAGTGACTGTACATAGTTATTCAATTGCACATCTTGGCTAGCATATGGAGTTAACATTCTAACATATGGAACTGGTCTCCCAAACATAACTTCAAAAGGCGACAAATGGGTCCGTTTTGACGGGAGACTGCGGACCCTGAGTAACGCCAAGGGCAACATGGTCACCCAATTAGACCCGGTCTCCTGTGCCAGCTTGGACAGCTGATTCTTTAGAGTTCTGTTCATTCTCTCTACTTTTCCAGAACTCTGGGGTCTATAAGCAGTATGTAGCTTCCAGTTGATCTGGAGCGCTTTTGCCAGTCCCTGTAGGACTGCATGAACAAATGCTGGTCCATTGTCAGATCCTATGGACCTTGGCAGTCCATAGCGAGGGATGATTTCCCTAAGCAGGCACCTGGTTACTTCAAATGCCTTTTCAGTCTTTGTGGGCCATGTTTCGACTCATCCGGTGTAGGTGCACACTGCTACCAGCAGGTAGCGGTGCAGTCCACAACGGGGTAATTCAGTAAAGTCCACGACAAGATCTTCCATAGGTGCAGCTCCACTGTGCTGAATCCCTGGGGGAGCCAGTGGTCCGGCTCTGGGATTATTCTTTTGGCACAGCAGGCATTTCCTGGAGACCTGGGCTGCCAGTTGGTAGAGGTGGGCTATATAGAAGCATTTTTCCAGCTGCTTGGTTGTAGCATCTGGTCCTATGTGGGTTGAATCATGGTATCTCTGAGTGACCTGCCGAGAAAGGGACTCTGGAATCCATATCCTGTCATCAGGGGTAAGGTACCATCCTTCTTTGGACAGCGTCAACTCCTGAGCGTCCGCAGTGTCCCTTTCCTGCTTCGTATAAGCTGGCTTGTCAGTAGTGCTTAAAATCTCTTCTGGGACCAGTGCTCCAATAACCGAAGCGGGGGCCAGTTCTTGGGCTGCTTTCTTGGCTACTCTGTCTGCCAATCGGTTTCCTCTGGCCACTTCCCCTGGTCCAGTCTTGTGTCCATAACAATGGATAACTGCCACTGCCTCGGGCTCCCATACAGCATCCAGAAGGTTCAATAAGGCTTGTGGGTGGGCCACCTGGTTTCCTCTGGAGGTAAGCAAACCTCTTTCTTTCCATAAGGCTCCATGGGCATGTAAAGTCAGGAATGCATACTTAGAATCTGTATAAATGTTTATCTTCTGTCCCTTTGCCAGGCTCAGGGCTCTGGTAAGCGCAGTTAACTCTGCCAGCTGGGCCGATGTTCCAGGTGGGAGTGACTTTGCTTCGATCACCTGGTCTTCCAGGGCTACTACTGCATAGCCTGCTTTCCGCTGTCCAGTCTCAACAAAGCTGCTTCCATCTACAAACCATGAAGGCCAGTGGGGGTTTGCCTCATCTTTTAGGTCAGGTCTGCTGGAATATACTTCATCCATCACTTCAATGCAATCGTGCATCTGCTCCTCACCTTCTCCTACCGGCAACAGGGTAGCTGGGTTGAGGGCGGTGGTAACCTGGAACTTCAAACGCGGGTGCAACAATAGCATCTGGCACTTTCTCATTTTTGCTTGGGAGAGGAAATAGGTACCCTTCATGTCAAGCAGGGCTGGGACTGCATGCGGGGTCACACAAACAGTGTCTTGGCCAAAGGTAAATTTGTCTGCTTTGTTCAGTAGGGTGGCTACTGCCACTATTGCTCTCATGCATGGCGGTAAACCTTGTTCTGTAGGCGTCAGGCGCTCAGATAGGTATGCCACGGGTTGCTGCCAGCTTCCCAATTTTTGGCATAACACTCCCTTTGCTGTTCCCTGGTCTTCATCCACAAATAGGGAGAAAGGCTTCTCAGGATTTGGGATGCCCAGCGCTGGTGCTTGCTGCAATGCCTTTTTCAGATCCTTGAAGGCATGCTGTTGCTCTTCTCCCCACACAAAGGGGTCCTTTTCAGTTCCTCTGGTTGACTCATGCAGAGGCTTCGGTTCCCTGTTTGTATTTTGACCATGGGCTCACGGGAACCTAAATCAGCTGGGCCCGGTCTGTCCTAGTATTCTTCCTCCTCCTCTCTCAGGCTCATCGCGGCGGGCTGTCTTTGGGCTGGAGGGTGCCAGGGAGGTCCCTGTCCACGTCCTCTACCCCTGCCTGTATTTGCCGATGTCCAAGGTCTCAGTTCTTGTCCAGGTCCCACGGGGATTGGGTCTGGGATTCGCTCTCCTCGTCCTCTTCCACCTGAGTGAGCCTGTGGGCATTCTCTTTTCCAGTGCCCTTCCTGCCGGCAGATGGCGCACTGGTTCCTCCCCAGACGGCCTTGCCCTCCTCTCCGGGCACTTCCTCTTTCCTGAGGGGTGGGTGCGGTAGCCTGTATCGCCATCAACTTCTTTGCTTGGTACTTCTCCTTTTTCTTTTGTGCCTCTTCCTCCCTCTAAGTGGTTTGAGCCAGTTCGGACATCGGGCGCCACTTGGGCCACAAAGGCAGCTTTTATGATAGGGGCGTTGGCAGCCTCATCTGGGTCCACAGGAGTATACTGGCGGTAGGCTTCCTTCAGGCGTTCTAAATATGCTCCTGGGGCCTCTTCATTCCCCTGCACTATCTCTCTAACCTTCACAAAGTTGGTGGGTTTCCTAGCTGCCCTTCTCATACCATTTAACACATTCTGGCGGTAGGTAGTGAGGGTGTTCTGGCCATCAACAGTCTGATAATTCCAATTCGGGGTGTTTTCTGGATATCCTGCTGCCATGGCTGGATCCTGCACTCCCTGCGCTCTCAGGTGTGCTCGGGCTTCAGCATGGATTCGTCTAGTTTCTTCTGTGGTTAGCAGCGCATCCATCAAATACTGCACATCATCAAAGTGGGATTATAAGTTTTAAAAATCCCTTCAAACAGCTTTATGATTTTCGCTGGGTTTTCCTCAAAGGATGGGTTTTGATTTCTCCAGTTACAGACATCTGCACTTGAAAAGGGTATATGCTGGACCGTGTAGGTCCGTTCTGCTGCCGCTCCATTAGCCCCTGGAGGTCCTGGTGGGTCATAAACCCTTCGGAGGGGCATTACTCCGGCCCCACCCTTTTTCTGTGCCTCATAGGACTTATGGAAGGCTGCCCTGGTTGCTGCTTCTATCCATTCCCTCTGCCATTTCTTCCCTTGTGTTGAGGAGCATCCTGCTGCAGCCAACACATGGGGGCTAACATCCACTTTTTCTGCATAGGGTTGTACATACTGTTGCAATCTCAAAGACTGATACTGAGTCCACTCTTTCCCCTTCTTTGCTAACTCAACCAATCCCTTTACAAATTCCTCATCATCCTCCTCTTCCTCTTCTGATTCATCAGCCTTAGGGGGTTCAGGCTGGGGGCTAGCTCCTCCCGGGGCCTGGGGACCTGGGTCCAGGGGAGGGGCAGTTGGTGGAGCATAAGGTGGAGGTGGTTTAATGACTTCCCCCTCCTCTTCTTCTTCTGATATCACTGGGGGCTTTTCTGACTTCCCTGACGGTCGAACTGCACAAACTGTACTTTGTGGGGCGTTGCCTCGGCAGGCTTTCAACCATGGTGGGTTCTTCTCTACATTGGTTTTCCAAGTAGAAATATAAGGGATCTGATCTGGGTGGACATTCAAGATGTTCTGATATAATGGGCTGATTAGTTGCAAATCAAAGCTCCCCTCCGGGGGCCAGTTAGTTTGTTGCGAGGGCCAGTCAACCTCACATAATATCTTCATTCTCTGTCGTCTTAATTTAATTCCCCAGTCATCATTTTTTGTGGCTGCTTTCCAGTTGTTTAAAAAGCATTCCAGGGGACTACATTGGCTTGCCCCAGACCCCATTTTCAGATAATCTGCTCCTAACAGGTTGTAAATTCTTTCACACTCCACACACTACAGCCCTACAATTGCTCGGCCAAGGGGGACACTAAGCCCTGGCCCACACTTGACAATTCAGTCACTAAAAATATCTGACATGCAACATGCAACATACAAAACACATCAATATAATTTCAACATGTAACACACTAAACACATCAAAATAATTTCAACATGTAACACACTAAACACATCAAAATAATTTCAGCATGCAATACACAAAACACACCAAAATAATTTTCCCCTCTGTTCCCCCCCCCTTTTTTTTTTTTAAAAAAAAAAACAAAAACAAAAACAAAAACCACAACCGGCAGCGCTTAGACTTCGACCGGGGCCCAGCAGACCCTTTGCTGCTTTTTCTGGGCACAAAACCAACAACCAACCATAACCGGCAGCGCTTAGACTTCGACCGGGGCCCAGCAGCACCCTTTGCTGCTTTTTCTGGGCACAAAACCAACAACCAACCATAACCGGCAGCGCTTAGACTTCGACCGGGGCCCAGCAGCACCCTTTGCTGCTTTTTCTGGGCACACCAAAACCCTGACGGTACTCTACTACACGATCAGGTGAGGCTGATCAGGCCTCCCTCTTTTCCCTTGGGCCCACGCCCTTTCCCTTGGGCTTACCGTTTTCTGCTGCAGATTCCCTTCCCTGGCCAGTCCTCTTTCCTCCCTCGACCTGGGTCCTTGCTCTGGAGCGGTGTGGCCGGCTCCCCCCACAAATTAGCAGGGCGCGCGTGGAGCCTGCCACTGCCGATCAGAGCTGTCCACCTGAGGTCGAGCCTGACTCTCCCCAGTCCTCTGGGGTGGGGCAGATTCCCGGTCAGGGAACCAAGATGTAGGCTGAGCCTAGTCCATGCCAGGGAATCGTTGGCCCGCGTCCCCAGATCCAGAGAGAGAGCGAAAAAAAGCTCCAGGAAAGATCCTTTCTTTGGAGGAAAGCAGTTTATTATCTGTGCACAGTGACAGCCAGCAGAATCAGTTCTGAAAAACTGGCTGCCCCGAGGAACGCTTCTGCAAACATTCTTATACCTTGAGAAAACTCCCTCCCTCCTCTTCAAACGCCCTCGAAGAAAAACTTCCCCAATCAACTGGAAAGTTTTCAACTTATTTCTTAATATAGAATGGCACGTCTATTATTGCTTGCTAGCCCTCTAAGCAGCCCCTATTTTAGCTAAGCGTCCTGTCTCCTTTGCTATCTCGCATACCTAAAAATAGAAAGCGAGAGGCCTCCTTTACAGGTCTGGTTATTTATGGCTCACTGTCTTCTTTGTGTGTTTCTTATCTTGCATTCCTAAAGCGGGAGGCCTCTTTTGCAGGAGTAAAATTAGCTCAGGAATTTACTTCCAAAATACAGAGAATATAGCCTTCTTAGGTACAAGGTAGAGAGCATAGGTACAGATTTTCTTAGGTGCAGAGTAAAATATTGAGAGAAACCTTTCCCATCTCCCTAGGACTTGCCGATCAGAAGGTTGGCAGTTCGAAAGCACATCAAAGTGCAAGTAGATAAATAGGTACCGCTCTGGCAGGAAGGTAAACGGCGTTTCCGTGCGCTGCTCTGGTTTGCCAGAAGTGGCTTAGTCATGCTGCCCACATGACCCGGAAACTGTACGCCGGCTCCCTCGGCCAATAAAGCAAGATGAGCGCCGCAATCCCAGAGTCTGTCACAACTGAACCTAATGGTCAGGGGTCCCTTTACCTTTACCTCCCACTGTAGTTGTGTTATTATACCTTTTATTATATTTTTATTACTATGCTCTGTATAGTGTTTTCTCAATGTTGTACATTTTTCCATCTCCGCCAAGCTAAGCAGTTGGCCCCTTATCTCTCTCGCCCTGACCTAGCCACTGTGATCCACGCAACGGTCACCTCCAGACTGGATTATTGTAACTCGCTCTACGTGGGGCTGCCCTTGAGACTGACCCAGAAACTCCAGCGGGTGCAGAATGCTGCAGCGAGACTCCTTACCGGGTCCTTGCTGCGAGATCACATTCACCCGGTGCTATACCAGCTGCACTGGCTCCCGGTGGAGTACAGGATCAGGTTTAAGGTGCTGGTTTTAACCTTTAAAGCCCTATACGGCCTAGGACCCTCGTACCTACAGGACCGCCTCTCCTGGTATGTCCCACAGAGAAACTTACGGTCTTCAAATAAAAACATCTTGAAGGTCCCAGGTCACAGAGAGGTTAGGCTGGCCTCAACTAGAGCCAGGGCTTTTTCGGCTGTGGCTCCGATCTGGTGGAACACTCTGTCACAAGAGACTAGGGCCCTGCGGGACTTGACATCTTTCCGCAGGGCCTGCAAGCTATATTAATAATAATAATAATAATAATAATAATAATTACACTGCCCTGGGATTTTTTGATAGAGGAAATAATAATAATAATAATAATAATAATAATAATAATAATAATAATAGACTTTAAAATGTTCTTTGTATGTTCATAAGGGACCACTATAATTGTGGGTTGCAGGCAGGAGGCCACTGAACCAGATACAACAGCACCAGGTATATAGAACCAGAGTCAGCCCCCTTCAAAGGTACTTTCTCCTGCGTCCAAGGAGTCTATGCAGGTTAGGCTGAGAGATAGTAACAGGCCCAAGCTCACCTGGTGATCTTCACCTTTCCGCTTCTCAGTTATGAAGACAGAAGCTGATGAGCCTTTGCACCTTTTAAACTGTTTGCGCAAAAGTCAGGATTCCAGTAGTTGGAAGTGTAATCCCTGGGTTGGTTTGCTGTACCTGGGCAGAACCGTACCTGTTGAATATCCGCCTTTGCATGCAGCTGCTTAAAGGTACAAGAATGGCAAGCTTGCTTAGCATTAGCATGAACAAAAGAGTAATCGGAGTTTAAGATTGGCATGTTTGTTACAAAGCAGTTGTGTACTGGAACCCTTTTCAGTCAGAGGACTGAATTTTTATCCTCAAGTGGGAAAGTGATATACATAAGGAAGTGGAAGGGTTTAAATAGTGGGGACAAAAGACAAGAGGGGAAGCCCAGATATGTGACAATTTAGGCAAATAGATAAAGATCCTTATCTGGATCTTTGAGACTGTTGGGAGCCCTGGAGCAATTCCAAAAACAGGAACTCCTTGCTAAGGAAGTTTCCTGGATTGCTATGTCATACAGCAGCCTTCACTAGCCTGACCCCAACTCTACAGCCTCTCTGCTCTCTGTCTATAGATTAAATGGCAGAATTAAAGGTGCTAGCCCCTGTGACTTATTTTGGGTACAAACACAGCTGATAGCCCAACACTTCAGATACTATTGCACAAAATTGCTATTTGCGGTCTTCTTGCGGACAAATTAGAAATGCAAACTATGAGTCAGGGATGATGGGAGCTAAGAATCCAAAATCTGGTGAGCTGCAAGTTCCCCATTCCTGAGGTTGTATATGCCAGTGCTATTTTTCTAGAAAAAAAGGTACCAGAACGCCTCCCTTGTTCTTTATAATGGCAGTAGAGCCCACCTGAGTTCTGGCTGAAAAAAAGCCCTGGTGACCCGGAAGCTGTACGCCGGCTCCCTCGGCCAATAAAGCGAGATGAGCGCCGCAACCCCAGAGTCGGTCACGACTGGACCTAATGGTCAGAGGTCCCTTTAAAAGCACCATACATTTAAAGCACCTAACTCCCCCTCCCAAAGAATCATGGGAACTGTAGTTTACCTGTGTGAGTTCCTGTGTGAGTGCCTGGAGGCGGTTGGAGGATGGATGGCGGCTAATGGATTGAAGCTGAATCCTGACAAGACAGAAGTACTGTTTTTGGGGGACAGGGGGTGGGCGGGGGTGGAGGATTCCCTGGTCCTAAATGGGGTAACTGTGCCCCTGAAGGACCAGGTGCGCAGCCTGGGAGTCATTTTGGACTCACAGCTGTCCATGGTGGCGCAGGTCAATTCTGTATCCAGGGCAGCTGTCTACCAGCTCCATCTGGTATGAAGGCTGAGACCCTACCTGTCCACGAACTGTCTCACCAGAGTGGTGCATGCTCTGGTTATCTCCCACTTGGACTACTGCAATGCGCTCTATGTGGGGCTACCTTTGAAGGTGACCCGGAAACTGCAACTAATCCAGAATGCGGCAGCTAGACTGGTGACTGGGGGCGGCCGCCGAGACCATATAACACCGGTCTTGAAAGACCTACATTGGCTCCCAGTATGTTTCCGAGCACAATTCAAAGTGTTGGTGCTGACCTTTAAAGCACTAAATGGCCTTGGCCCAGTATACCTGAAGGAGCGTCTCCACCCCCATCATTCTGCCCGGACACTGAGGTCCAGCGCCAAGGGCCTTCTGGCGGTTCCCGCATGGCAAGAAGCAAAGCTACAGGGAACCAGGCAGAGGGCCTTCTCGGTAGTGGCACCCGCCCTGTAGAACACTCTCCCATCAGATGTCAAAGAGATAAACAACTACCTGACATTTAGAAGACATCTGAAGGCAGCCATGTTCAGGGAAGTTTTTAATGTGTCACATTTTAGTGTATTTTTGGTCTTTGTTGGAAGCCGCCCAGAGTGGCTGGGGAAACAAAGCCAGATGGGCGGAGTACAAATTATTATTATTATTATTATTATTATTATTATTATTATTATTATTATTACCTCTCACAGAACTACAGTTCCCAGTGCTCTTCAGCTACAGTTCCTGGGATTATTTGGGGAAAACATCCTTTAAATGGCTGGTGCATTATTGACAGCAGACCTGCTACAGGTTCTCAGTGGACAGGTACCCTCTGTTCCCAAAGATACTGGAGAAACTCTCTCTTTTGTTTCTGCTTCCTGTGCCCTCCCAAGTACCAAGCCCTGTTTTACAGACAGTGCCCCAAACCAGGCACCAGTAGCCATTCAGAAATATTAGCATTCCTTTGTGAAACCCAGGGAAGTTGATCCAGAATGCTTTAAAGACAAAACACTTTTGCTTGCATCTGGAATGCTATCCCCAGGGGAAACCCCTTGGGTGCCAGTGTTGTCAGCTTTTAAGCACCAGACTAGGACATTTTATTTAACCATCCCTTTGGTAGTTAAGCTCTGCCTCTTCATCTTTTAGTGGAGTTGGGTTAGGAATTGTCTTTCTTGGTAATAATAATAATAATAATAATAATAATAATAATAATAATAATATTTATACCCCGCCCATATGGCTGGATTTCCCCAGCCATTCTGGGCGGCTTGCAACAAAAGATTAAAAATACATTAAAACATCAGTCATTAAAAACTTCCCTAAACAGGGTTAAACTGAAGACAAAAACTTCAAGAAAGAATGGGAAAAAAATATAATTTATTTAGGAGACCACTGCAAGCAGATGAAAACATTAGCAGGATTTTAATAACACTTGTAATGTAACTATATGGACAATATGGAAAAATACAAAATATGGATTACGAAATAATATGCAGCTGAAAATGTTAACAATAAGACCCTTGAAGGGGATGGTGGGAAGTCTGGAGATTCAGAGAAATCTCTAAAGGTAGATATGTATTTGGCATTGTCATAACTTTACACTTTACTCCATTGAGAAAGCCTGAGCACGCTTTGCAGATGTTAAGCCACCGCTCTCAGCTTAGCAGTGGTGCCTGCCCTGCTGCCAACCTGAAATTTGTTCTTTTCTCACACCCCACCCAGATAATCTTTATTGGTTTTTTAATTACATACTGAGCATACACATATTGCATTACATTGTACATTTATACTTGCTCCTAGGAGCTGACTTCCCTCCTTCCTTCTTCTGGCTTTTTTTATACCGTCTCTAAATTTTTCGCATTTCCCTTACCCATTTTGTATATTGTTATTCTTCTTCCACATTTGTCCATAAAATATCTGTAAACAAATAAATCCTTCTATAACATACGATTCTTGTTGTCTATTTCTACTTCCATTTCCATCTACTATTTATTACATTGGTCACATTGTATATTTTACTTCTTCTAAGCTCAACATAAAAAAAAAACGAAGATCATGGCCACTGGTCCCATCACCTCCTGGCAAATAGAAGGGGAAGAAATGGAGGCAGTGAGAGATTTTACTTTCTTGGGCTCCATGATCACTGCAGATGGTGACAGCAGCCACGAAATTAAAAGACGCCTGCTTCTTGGGAGAAGGGCAATGACAGGCCTAGACAGCATCTTGAGAAGTAGAGACATCACCTTGCCAACAAAGGTTCGTATAGTTAAAGCTATGGTTTTCCCAGTAGTGATGTATGGAAGTGAGAGCTGGACCATAAAGAAGGCTGATCGCCGAAGAATGGATGCTTTTGAATTCTGGTGCTGGAGGAGACTCTTGAGAGTCCCATGGACTACAAGAAGATCAAACCTCTCCATTCTTGAGGAAATCAGCCCTGAGTGCTCACTGGAAGGACAGGTCCTGAAGCTGAGGCTCCAATACTTTGGCCACCTCATGAGAAGAGAAGACTCCCTGGAGAAGACCCTGATGTTGGGAAAGATGGAGGGCACAAGGAGAAGGGGACAACAGAGGACAAGATGGTTGGACAGTGTTCTCGAAGCTACCAGCATGAGTTTGACCAAACTGCGGGAGGCAGTGGAAGACAGGAGTGCCTGGTGTGCTCTGGTCCATGGGGTCACGAAGAGTCGGACACGACTAAACGACTAAACAACAACAACAACAACAATTGTTCTTATTATCCAGTAAAATTCTTTGTAGTTCCCATTATGAGGTTTGTTTCAATTCTACTGGTTTCACTATTTCACCTTATCTTTCCTATGTATGACATAATTTCCCCCCATTCTTTTTGAAATGTTTCATCGCCCTGTTGTGGAATTTCCCTCGGCCAGCCTGCATTCTATGCATCGCGGGCGGGCAGGCAGGCATTCAACCGGTGCAGCTTCTCCCGTGCAAAATTAAGACCCGGCGGGGAATGTGGACGCGGACCGGATTAGTCATCCGATCCCCCCCCCGCTGCATCCTCCCGCTCCCCCCCGCCGGTGCTTCTGGGGGGCGGCTATTTTAAGAGGAGGCGGCGCTGGGCTGAGAGGGGTTAAACGCACCGAGCTCTTCTTTCTAGACAGGCGCGGCCGGCTGCAGAAGAGGAGCCGGGAGGAGGTTGGCTGCTTCCCCCAGCCCGGTCTCTCCTTCCAGGAGGTGCATTTCCAAAGCCGCCCATCACCACCCGCACTCTTTGCATTTATTTTTGCAAAAAGAAAGAGAAGAAAAGAAGGGTGGGGAGAGCCGCGCATACCCGCAGGACTAGCGCCATGCAAAGCCTTCCTGGATCAGGTGAGTGCAAATCAAATAGGGCTGGCCTGGGACGAAGCATCCTTGGCTGGAAAGATGAAGGCAGAGGCGTCTCCCACCTCCGAAATAAAGGATCCCCACCTGTGGCAGGTCAGAGAGACAAGCGGGCGGCTTATTCCCACCAAGAGATCTCAGCCTGTTTAGTGGGGAGAAGGGAAATGCTACCAGCACTGAGAATATTGGGGGCAGGCGTGGTACTATTTGGCTTTTGTAGTGCCTTGGTTTCCCCAGGGAATTCCAGATGAAGGAAATACAGTGGTACCTCGGGTTACAGATGCTTCAGGTTACATACGCTTCAGGTTACAGACTCCGCTAACCCAGAAATAGTACCTCGGATTAAGAACTTTGCTTCAGGATAAGAACAGAAACCGGGCTCCGGTGGCACGGCAGCAGCAGGAGGCCCCATTAGCTAAAGTGGTGCTTCAGGTTAAGAACAGTTTCAGGTTAAGAACGGACCTCCGGAACGAATTAAGTACTTAACCCGAGGTACCACTGTATGGAAAACCCGGAGGAGAGAGAGCCCTGCTGGATAGGTTCCCCTCTCACCCCAGTATCCTGTTTCTGGTAAGACAGGCTTGTCGGTCCAGGGAGGGCTCATAGGAGCCAACTCCTGGGGGCCGTGGGAGCTTCAGCCCCCACAATAAAATATTTGAGGGGGCTGTTCCCCTCCAAAGTTGATGGATTGCCATTCAAATCTTGTGTGTGTACCTCATCATGCAGTTGATTATGCGGGTCGGGGCTTACCTGCACACCTTTCCCCCAATATTTTATCCAAGTTGACACCCCTGGGAAGACTGGTGTGATTTTCACTCCTGGTTGCACCTGGGTTCGAATTCTGTGCAAGCCCACAAGAAGTGGAATGTCTCCCTCTATGCATGCAAAAGCTCCCTGGTATTCCCAGGTAGGGCTGGGGAAAGACCTCTGTTTAAAACCCCTGGAGAGAGGCTGCCAGTCGGTGTAGGCAGTACTGAGCTAAGTAGGCCAGTGGGTCTGACTCAGTATTAGGCAGCTTGCAATGTTCTTCTCCCATGACTTGCTATCCGCTCTAGCATGGAGAAATCACAGCTGCACTGCCTTGAGCTCTTGAGGTTTTGCTTAGCTATTGCAGCTGCTTTTGATTTGATGGGCAACTTCCCAAAGGGTGAAGAGATGCCTAATTTTTCTTTAAAGCCTGCCACTGCTACCCCTTGTGAAAGTGAACCCCGTAAATCAGTGGTTCTCAAAACTTTTTTCTCTGGGCTGCACTTTCAGAATAAAAATGTGCTCACAATTTTGTTTTATTGATAATAAATACATGGGGGGGGTGGGACTCCTAGCAGAGATTAATTTATAGAAGTATCACTTGATGCTCTTGTTTTGAAAATATTTCTATCTGTATTCTGCAAATAATAAACATTATTTTGATACCGTATTTATCACACCAAAATGTTTAGATGTTTATTTGATTGTCCTTGATTCTTCCCACTACATTTCCTGCCACACCCTTTGAAAACCACTGTCAGCAAAAATAATATGTTTATAAAAAGCGAAAAAACTCCCAAGAATGATCAGTGAGCTTTTGAATCTGCCAGGTTGACTGTGAAGCGAATGAACGAACGAACGAATGAATGAATGAATATGAAAAGGGATGGCTAGGCTCTGCCTCTGCTGCCAGAGGCAATATGCCTTGGGAACCACGGGTGGGGCGACTTGGGTCTTGCCTGCAGGGATCCCACTGAGGAATCTGGTCGGCCACTGTGAGGAAACATGATGTAGTAGAAGGGCCATTGGCACGATCCAGCAGGACTCTGCTTATGTTCTAGAGCAGGGTTTCCCAAACTTGGGTCTCCAGCTCTTGTTGGACTACAACTCCCATCATCTCTAGCTAGCAGGACCAGTGGTCAGGGATTGTGGGAATTGTAGTCCAAAAACAGATGGAGACCCAAGTTTAGGAAATGCTGTTCTAGAGGAAGCCTGCTTCTGAATACCAGCCACTGGGGAGCTTCAGCGGCTGTTGCCTTCCTGTTAGCTTGAGGGCCACTGGTGGAACCAGGATGTTGTCTGAGACGGGCCTTTGGTCTAACCCAGCAGAGCTTCTCTTCTTAAGTTCCCTGAATGAGGAGCTCCCATCATCCATCATGCAAAAGCCAATGCAATTCTGGGCTGCATCAATAGGAGTATAGCATCTAGATCAAGGGAAGTAATAGTGCCACTGTATTCTGCTCTAGTCAGACCTCACCTGGAGTACTGTGTCCAGTTCTGGGCACCACAGTTCAAGAAGGACACTGACAAACTGGAACGTGTCCAGAGGAGGGCAACCAAAATGGTCAAAGGCCTGGAAACGATGCCTTATGAGGAACGGCTAAGGGAGCTGGGCATGTTTAGCCTGGAGAAGAGGAGGTTAAGGGGTGATATGATAGCCATGTTCAAATATATAAAAGGATGTCACATAGAGGAGGGAGAAAGGTTGTTTTCTGCTGCTCCAGAGAAGTGGACACAGAGCAATGGATCCAAACTACAAGAAAGAAGATTCCACCTAAACATTAGGAAGAACTTCCTGACAGTAAGAGCTGTTCGACAGTGGAATTTGCTGCCAAGGAGTGTGGTGGAGTCTCCTTCTTTGGAGGTCTTTAAGCAGAGGCTTGACAACCATATGTCAGGAGTGCTCTGATGGTGTTTCCTGCTTGGCAGGGGGTTGGATTCGATGGCTCTTGTGGTCTCTTCCAACTCTATGATTCTATGATTATTATTATTATTTGACTTGAACTGATCTTATAATGAAATGATTTTAGAATGTTGCATCATTTTACTGTTGTTAGCTGCTCTGAGCCCGACTTTGGCTGGGGAGGGCAGGATATAAATAAAAAATTATTATTATTATTATTATGACCACACTTTTCAATGCTGATTTTGTTTGCAGCACAAGGAATGAAGGTGGAGGAGCAGGACTCAGCGCAACCTGGGGAGAAGCCAGAGGAAGGTGGGCCGGCCCCTCACGATATCCAGATCAGAACGGTCCGGGAATTCTGGACAGGGGTGCCTCCGGGAGCGATGGGGGAACCCCTGTGGCAGGAACTCTTGAACATGATGCAGTCTCCTAATTTTGGGCTGAGAAACCCCCAGCTGATGGAGGAACATTCCTTGTGGAACGGCACTGCTGCTTTCCACCCCTCTTTCAAGGGGGCAGCTGATGCTGGCCAGTGGCCTAGAGGAGAGCAGGCCCCAGATCCAGGGGGAGGCTTCCCTGAGGCCTACATGAGCCCAGAAGCCTCCGGGAAAGTGAAGGAAGAGATTCCAGACGAAGAAGACTTGGAGGCACGATGCCGGCACTTCCGGGAGTTCCGCTACAGGGAAGCGGAGACCCCCCGAGAAAATGGCCGGCAGCTCCTGGAGGTTTGCTGCCAGTGGCTGAGGCCCGAGAGGCACACCAAGGAGCAGATGCTGGAGCTGGTGATCTTGGAGCAGTTCCTTGCCGTCTTGCCCCAAGGGATGCAGCGCTGGGTGCAGGAACGCAGCCCCGAGAATATGTCTCAAGCAATGGCACTGGCCGAAGCCTTCCCTCTCCTCTCTGAAGAGTGGGAGCAAAAGGTAAGGCGGTTTCAGCGGTGTGGCTGGTGCCCCTTTGGGACTGGTAGGGCAGAAGGCAGGGAGCCCGACAGTAGGTGGCGCTACTTCCCAATGAAAGCCAGAGCCAACGAGTTGTGGGTTTGTCCTCAGCAGTTGTCTCTTTTTCCTCAGCAGGCACATATATTGGCCTGGTTCTCACTGGATGCTAAAAGAAACTGTGGCTTAGTACGAAGAAACAAGATCACATCCGCGCCATACATTTAAATGCATATGTAGCTCTCCCCAAGAATCATGGGAACTAGGTTCCAAGTAACACAAAGGCATTTACATTCCTCTGCACTTTATTACTGCAGTACATTATGAGAAGGCACAATTTCTCAAAGAAGGCATTATCTTGTCTATCTTCTGGAAAACTATGAGAAAATGGATAACTAAAATTTGGAGGCGCAGTATATATGCTTAGCTTACATATATGGTGAGAACCAGAGGGGGTAGAGTTCCACTGGTGTCCAAACTTTTTTCGAAGAGAGCCAGATTTGATGAAGTGAAGGGCCGTGGGGGCTGACCAAAGTTGTTGACCTTTATTTAGGATTGAAGTTGTTGAGGTTTTTTTAGGCTTTCCCCCCAGAAAATAAACTGCCACAGAGGCTGGATTGAACTGATTAGGCCTCCAAAATGGACTTTGGACATGCCTGGGGTAGACAGACATTCATTGAGAAGTGGAGCCTTTTTATAATGTACTGGAGGAATAAAGGGCAGGAGAATGTAAACCTGTTTGTGTTACTTGGAACTTCGTGATATTAATTCATTGCATGTGATTTTGGTATGGAATTCTGTTACAATATGTTTGGCTCTATATATCCCCTTTACTCCACATCTATTTCATTTTGTTAAGCATCTGTTATTAGATTTTGTTGTGTTTTATTATAAATGAATATATGGGGCGGGGAGAGAGAGATTTATGGGAACTGTTGTTTACTCCTCACAGAGCAGCAATTCCCAGGGCCCTTAACAAACTACCTTTCCTAGGATTCTTGGGGTGTGCTACAAATGTATTTGGGGAAGAAGAGGGGAAATGTTAATCTATAGCACACCTTCTGTCAATGGATTAAATTTTGTCAAACTTCTATCTTAAAACTGTGTTCAAAACTTCAGTGTGTCTTAATTAACTGCAAACATTTACTATATTCAATAAACGGCTTGCAGATTGTTGAAAGTTTATCTTGTCTTTGTCTTGCCACCTCCTTTAAATCTGACATTATGTCTCAACCTGGCCATTGAGACAAGACTCCAACATTCACACAGAATGATGCCACAGAGCAGCCAATTTCCTGTGTCTTCTTGGTGAGGGCGGAGCCAGATTTAAAGACCTTTGAACTCTAGACATTATTATATCTGTAGCATTGACTGGGGATTCCCCACAGCAGCCCTGCAAAACTCCCTAACCTGCCTGCTTCTCTTTCAGCCCCCAGAGCCATTGAAGGAGGACTCAGTTGATTTCCCCTTATTGGAGCAGAATCCGTCAGACCCTCATCAGACCCTCCAAGCGGAGGCCAAGCAAGAAGAGACGGGAGCAGCCTGCTTGCTGGGTGAGCCTTCTTGCTGGGATGGCAGCAGGGACCTGGGTTCTGCAGCAGCTGTCCCTGTCTGCTTCCTGTCACTCAGACCAACATCCGAGGCCTTGCTCTGTGCTAAACTACAGTGGTACCTCTGGTTACGCACTTAATTCGTTCCGGAGGTCTGTTCTTAAACTGAAACTATTCTTAACCTGAAGCACCACTTTAACTAATGGGGCCTCCCGCTGTTGCCGCGCCATCACCGCACGATTTCTGTTCTCATCCTGAAGGAAAGTTCTTAACCCGAGGTACTATTTCTGGGTTAGCAGAGTCTGTAACCTGAAGCTATGTAACCTGAAACGTCTATAACCCGAGGTACCACTGTACAGCAGTCATAACATCTTGTAGGGATGCTCATCAGCTTTAAAAAGGTGATTAGGCAAATTCAGGGAGGATAGGGCTATCAATGGCTATGGTGGATGCTGACGGTTTTTGCAAAAAGACAAAAAACCCCACAAAACTCTGTCCCCAGTTTGTACATGCAGAAATCACAGACTTGTGGAAATGAAAAACAAAGCACCCTTGATGACAGCACACACATCCCAGCACTGGGAAGCTAACTAACACCTGGAGTGTTAGCGCCAAGGTGTTCCTGTTCTCATCAACACTTGTTTTATTTAAGGGTCTTCCATATATTTAGCGTTTGATGTCATTGTAACACTTTTTTCGGGGGGGGGGGGTTGCATTTCTGATCTCCCTGCTTAAAATTCCATGATACACAAACCACACACTTCCAACTGTGTGAAACTTTTACGTAAATTTCAACATCACAGTTCACGAGATTATTCAAAATGATTTGCGTGCTGAAGCGTTTTCTTTCTTATTTGATAAAGTTCATCAAAGACTGCTGCATCGCTTATTCTTGCAATTTAAAATAAATTTAGGAGTTTCAAGTTGTGTGCTTTTCATTTTTTTCTGCAAGACATCTGGCTTTTAAAATGGACACTAGCAAGTCTTTGGTGGGAGGGAGTAGTTAACCTTGCCTAGGGCACAAAGTAGCCTACTACTGGTACAGACTAGACCCCATGAATTTTGGGGGGTGCACTTAGGGGGCTCTGGCAGCAGTGACTACAGCTGGCAGCCCTGTTGCCTGGCCAGCCCTGTAGTTTCCTGCTCCCCTTCCCAGCAGGCCTCTCCCACTTCCGCACATTTCCTACAGCAAGGCAGGAGAGGGAGGAGAAATTTACGGTCTGCAAATAAAAACATCCTGAAGATCCCAGGCCACAGAGAGGTTAGGCTGGCCTCAACTAGAGCCAGGGCTTTCTCGGCCGCGGCTCCAATCTGGTGGAACGCTCTGTCACAAGAGACTAGGGCTCTGCGGGACCTGACATCTTTCCGCAGGGCCTGCAAGACAGAGCTGTTCCACCAGGCCTTTGGTCAGGGCGCAGCCTGACCCCCTCCTCTGGCAACCTGCACAGAATTTTGCTTGATGGTTGCCATTAATTTGTTTTTAATTAATTTTATAATGAATGTTTTTAGAATGTTGAACTATTTTGACTGTTGTTAGCCGCCCTGAGCCCAGCTTCGGCTGGGGAGGGCGGGATATAAATAAAATTTATTATTATTACTATTATTACTGCTTTATCAATTTGGTGTTTGCTGCCCTGGGAGCCTTTGCGGGCTAGAAACAAATTTTCCACCGGCAGAGTGACGACACCGTTGGACACTATTCATAAGAACAATAGACAATCTATAGAAGCAACTGTTGTTTCCCTCAGGGTGGACCATGTTTGACTGAAACCAAGATCCTCTTTCTGTTCCAGCAGGTGACCAGCAGGTGAAGGAAGATGAGGTGGAGACATTTCAGCTGGCAAAACAACCCGAGCAATGTGAACTCAACGGGGTATTGCTGGATCGAGCAACCGGGATTCTTTCTCAGGGACCAAACACACAAGAAACATTTGGAAACCAGCGGGTTCCAGAAAGCCCTTGTGGTGGCAGAGGTTCCCCTGAAGCTACGTCCTGTGAGAGAGAAACAGAGGGACCCGACCGCGGAGATGGACACAGCCAGAGCTCTGACCTTCCACAGAGGCGGTTGGCCCGCAGGCGTAAGAAAACGCACGTGTGCTCTGAATGCGGGAAAGCCTTTGACCGGCTCTCTGTCCTGGCGAACCACCTGACTATCCACACAGGAGAGAAGCCCTACCAGTGTGTGGACTGCGGCAAGGGCTTTGGCTACAAAGCGCTCCTTGTGAGGCACAGCCGGAGCCACGAAGGGCAGAAGCCGTACAAATGCTTGGCGTGCGGGAAGACCTTCAGCACCAGCACTATCCTTTCCGATCACGAGAGAATCCACACGGGAGAGAGGCCCTTCACCTGTCCGGACTGCGGGAAGTGCTTCATCAAGAGGGGCCACCTGATGAGGCACCAGCTGACCCACACGGGGGAGAAGCGCTACAAGTGCTCCGAGTGCGACAAGAGCTTTGGCGACAAGAGCCTCCTGACCACCCACAAGAGGAGCCACACGGGGGAGAAGCCGTACACGTGCGCCGAGTGCGGGAAGAGCTTCAGCCAAGGATCGCACCTCATCACTCACAAGAGAATCCACACCGGAGAGAAGCCGCACCAGTGCTCGCACTGCGGGAACAGCTTCAGCCGGCGCTACGACCTCCTCATCCACGAGAGGACGCACACGGGAGAGAAGCCCTACCCGTGCCCTGAGTGCGGGAAGAGCTTCCGCCAGAGCTCGCAGCTGTTCGTCCACGGGAGGATCCACATGGGAGGGAAGCCCTACCGATGTGCCGAGTGCGGGAAGAGCTTCCGCTGGGAGAGCAGCATCAAGATGCACATGAAGAACCACGCCGGCGACCGGCCGTACGCCTGCTCCGAGTGCGGCAAGCGGTACGGCAAGTCCTCGCACCTGATCCGCCACAAGGCGACGCACACGGGCGAGAAGCCCTTCCAGTGCTCGCAGTGCGAGAAGAGCTTCACCCAGAGGTCCGTGCTTTACCTCCACGAACGGACTCACACGGGAGAGAGGCCCTTCCAGTGCTTGGAGTGCGGGAAGTGCTTCCGCTGGGAGAGCAACTACCAGATGCACGCCAAGAACCACACCCGGAAGAAGCCGTTTGAGTGCGCGGACTGCGGCGAGAGCTACGACAAGGAGTCTCAGCTCATCAAGCACCGCAGGACCCACACGGGGGAGAAGCCCTTCAAGTGCAAGGAGTGCGGCCTGTGCTTCGACTGCATTTCTGCGCTGACGGGGCACCGCAAGGTCCACCGGAATGAGAGGCCCTTCAAGTGCGCCGAGTGTGGCAGGAGCTACAGCGGAGAGCCCGAGCTCCTCAAGCACCAGAGGGCCCACACGGCGGAGAAGCCGCACAAGTGCCCTGATTGTGACAAGAGTTTTGACTCTAGCTCTGCCCTGAGGGTACACCGGCGCATGCACACTGGTGAGAAGCCCTACAAGTGCTCGGGCTGCGGGAAGAACTTCAGCCAGAGTTCAAACCTCCGGACGCACATGAGAATCCACACAGGAGAGAACGTGTGAGAGGCAGGCCTCCCAAAGTTGCACGGGGGGACATGGTGGCCACCCAAGTCCAGTATGCTCCAGGGGGCCAAAGGTTCCCCATCTCTGGTTTTGCAGATATTTTTGCCTGGGTGGGTAAGGTTAGGGATAGAGCTACATGATGTGGGTAGAACATAGAGAGGTGGGTTTTAGAAGAGACATCAACTGACCTTTTTTCATTCTTTCCTTTCCTTTCTTTTTTATAAATAAATAAATAAATGTTTTAATTCCAAGTGTTTGTGTTTTGTTTTATGCTCCTTTCTGATGATGGTGAGGCTTGGCGTGGTGGGGGGGGGGGGCTAGCTCTCTTAATAATAAAATTTTATTTATATCCCGCCCTCCCCAGCCGAAGCCAGGCTCAGATCGGCTAACAACAATAAATGCAATGCAAAAGGTATTGGATTCAAGTCCTGCACAAGTTGTTTTGTTTTGTTCTACTCATGACCATGGCCATTAAGTTTGATGGGTTAACAACAACAACATATTATTACAGTGGTACCTCAGTTTTTGAACGTCTCCATTGTCGAACGTTTTGGTTTTCGAACACCATAAACCTGGAAGTAAATGCTTCGGTTTTCGAACATGCCTCAGAAGTTAAACATGCCACATTGCTTCCGTGTTGAGTTTACCGTATAGAGGCTTCTGTATTGAGTTTTCGGTTTTCAAAGGTTTCGGAGCTCAAACGGTCTTCTGGAATGGATTACGTTCAGAAACCAAGGTACCACTGTGTATGCCACCCATCTGACTGGGTTGCCCCAGCCACTCTGGGCGGCGTCCCACAAATTATAAAACCACAGTAAAACTTCAGCCATTAAAAACATCCCTCAACAGAATTGCCTTCAGATTTCTTCTAAAAGTCAGATAGCCGTTTATCTCCTTGACATCTGATGGGAGGGTGTTCCACAGGGTGGGTGCCACTACTGAAAAGGCCCTCTGCCTGGTTCCCTGTAACCTGCCTGGTTCCCTGTAACCGCAGTGAGGGAATCGGGCAGAAGCCCCTTGGAGCTGGATCTCTACATCCAGGCTGAATGATGGGGGTGGAGACGCTTCTTCAGATAAGCTGCGCAGGACTAGGACTGGAGACCATGGGTTCTTAACCTAAAGTCCACAGATTGGCTTTACATGGTCTGTAAACCGGGAGGGGGAAAAAAAAGAAAGATGTACATAAAATGTTTTTATGTGCATTTTTCTGGTGACAGGGTCCACAACTTTCATCCAAATCTAAGGAATCTGTGACCCAAAAAAGGTTAAGAACCGCTGTCAGAAAAAAATAGAATCTAGTAATATCTAGTAAAATCCCCAGCAACACAGGAATCCTTTGCCCAAGAGCCTCCTGCTCTATCAACTGAGCTATCCAAGGTATTGTAGAGGTTTTGTTTCCATGTTTCTAAATTAATAGATTAACTTAGGTTCATTAGTTTCAGTGGGTCTACTCTGAGTAGGACTTAGTTGGCCTTTGATTTCCTGCTCCATAAGGAAAAGTCAGCTTTCCTGAAAAGAGACTGAACGGGTTAAATGCAGAGAGTCCTCCTGCCTAGAGAGATCCTGAAATGGGGAAAGGGAGCAATGCATGTCACTTTCCTGTCCCGCCCCCCCTCTTTTTCCCTTTCTCGATAGGGGAACCCACCCCCCACAACACCCCCCCACACACACCCAAAAAACTTCCCTTTTGCACATTCCAGCCTGCGATCATAATCGTGCAAGGCGTGTTGCCCGGGGACTTCCTGCCCGCGTCCCCTGGTGGAAATCCTTGCAAGGAGAGGGTGAGTTCAAGGAGGTTGTGGGGGGGTGTGGGGCGGAGGGGCATGATTCAGAAGAGGAGATCCCCGAGCAGGAGAAGCAGATGCAGAGGAGGCAGGGGGGCAGGCGGGGAGGGGGGCATCTACCCCTTGAAACAGCTGTGTCCAAGCACGTGGCTTGCCAGGATGCTTTCCTCTTTTGCACATTGTAAAATAAATCCTGTTCTATGTATTTGGGTAATCTAGTTGCTTTTACACACACACACACACACACATTTGCGTTGCACATTTCAAGCAGTGACCTACTGCTCCCAGCTGTCATGGCTTTCCCCCACAGAGAATTGTGGGAGCTGTAGTTTGCGCTGTGGGTTAAACCACAGAGCCTAGGGCTTGCCGATCAGAAGGTCGGTGGTTCGAATCCCCACGACAGGGTTCCTTGGTCCCAGCTCCTGCCAACCTAGCAGTTCGAAAGCATGTCAAAGTGCAAGTAGATAAATAGATACCACTCCAGTGGGAAGGTAAACGGCTCCCTCGGCCAGTAAAGCAAGATAAGTGGCGCAACGCCAAAGTCAGCCATGACTGGACTTAATGGTCAGGGGTCCCTTTACCTTTACCTTTAGCTTCCTAAGGGTGCTGAACGTTGGGAGACCCCCGACCCCCTCACAAAACTACAGGGCGGCATATAAATTCATTAAGTGAAATAAAATAAATAAACAATAGATAAGGAGAGATGGCATAGGAGGGAGAGACTCACAAATGCAGAACACACGAAGTTCAAGGCTAATCTAAAAGGTTAAATGCAATTAAAGTAGCACTATTAAAATAATGAAATTATACACCTGGGGTCTCTAATTCTTATATCAACCCTAGACCCCATTTGAGCTAAAATGAGTTTGTGATGAGCTCCCCATTCACAGCAATGGGGTTGGAGTTGGTCTTCATGGTCAAATGACTACTTTTAAAGATTTGACGTTGGTAACCGTGTACATCAGACAGAGGCAAACCTTAACTGTGCCACTTTAGACAACAGGAGAAGGCTCACATGACTGAATGTTTCTCTATTAAAATATAGCAAGATTACCTGTATGTGGGAAAACTAGTATGTCAGGGAAAAGTCTAGGCCAGAAGCTTCTTCCTGAGTAGATACTTTTCTATGTGCAAGATATGTTTGTTTGTTTGTTTGTTTGTTTTGTGTGTGTGTGTGTGTCATGTGAGTTCACCTCCTCATTAGGAGACTCAGAAAAAGTTTCACGACCTCCTCAGCTACTTGTGAGAAGGAAGCTTTCGTCCAAATTAACTTTAGCAGAATTTAGGCCTTGATGTTCCCTGGTTTCCATGGCAACCAAAGCCAAGCAGCCTCTGAGCAGATTACACAGATTAAGCAGGTGTGCGTGCATTGTGGCGATTAATGATCACTTCTATTGTAATCGAATGCCCTATTTCATATTCAGCTTCTCTTTTTTAAAAAGAATGATTAAAAAGTGAGGGTTAATAAAAGCTAATTTTTAGTTGGTTTTGAATATAGTTAAATTTGTTACCTGTGGGCACGGGCACACACAGTCCGGGATATATAATGTTTGGGATATAATTTTCATCACATTATTTATTTTATAAAAGGAACTGTTTACTGCCTCCACATAAAATATCGGGGAAATGTATACAGTATAGCAATATTTAAACTTTTTTTAAAAGCAGTATTATCTCTTATCTCTGTTGTCTCTTAATGGCCAATGTTAAGTATCAGGGTTATTTAGAAATATATATATACAGGTTATTCTGCTAATGTTCAAAGAGGCATTTGATACTGAAAAACACCAGTCTCTGACTCTTCCCAACTAGGCCAAAGAGATGGATCCACACCGGAGCTGAACACAGTCCCTTCCTTCGCCTTTCAGGACAAAAACCCTGTCGGGAAAGGATGGGAGCCAGCCTCTATGACGCGAAGCCCAGTAACCTGTCGTTTCATGAATTTTCAAATATATAAAACTCCAGGAAACAACTGCTGCAGGGAGGGTGCCGGTTTTCTGCACGATGAGCAAGAGCGCCGCCGAGAGGAAGAGAGAGAGCCGGGCGAGGCAAAGCGACGAGCAGAGACTCCTTGAGCGAGAGAAGGCGAGGAGAGCAATGAAGATGATCAGGGAAGACCGAAAGCTGGACAGCGCATAACAAAAGAAGCACAGGGAAGACTCTTGAAAGAGGATGCGACTCATGAGGCAAAGGAGGAAAGATGCTGAGGAGGTGCTGAGGAAGGCAGGGTCCTCTCAGGCATCGCCGCTTACGCCACACCAAACATTTGGTAAAAGCTACAGAAATGCATTTCCGTGGCTCTTCCTGGGTTGAGTTGAATGTCATCCCTGGGTGTTTATCACTTTGGTTGTTAATGGTGGCCAGGAGGCAGGTGGGGGAGCGAGTTTTATTTTTAATTTTATAATAATTGTTATTATTTTTCAGTTACAATAATCCAATACTTGCCTCATTATAACAATGCCAAATTATAATACAATTACTAATACCAATCATTCAGATAATTTAGGTGCCCCCCCCGCGTGCTAGAATTGATGGTTTGATGATTGTGGTGCCCCGCAAGACGAATGCCTCGCAAGACGAAAAACCCGCAAGACGAAAGGGTTTTTCGGTTTTTGCGACGCTTCGCTAGACGATTTTCCCTATGGGCTTGCATCACAAGACGAAAGCCCATAGGGAAATCTCGGGGACCTTTTTTTAAATGCTGGCAGTGGGGAGCAAAGCCTTTTCCCCCCCTCCGGACTTCAGAAGAGGTCCAGGAAGGCCGGCGGGGGCGAAAGGCTTTGCTCCCCACCGCCAGCATTTTAAAAGCGGTCCGGGATAGCAGGGAAGCGCTTCCCGCTATCCCGGACGGCTTTTGAAGGCAGGCAGGGGGGGCAAAGACTTTTGCCCCCCGCCCGCCTTGGGAAGAGGTCCAGGAGCGCTCCCGCTGCTTGCGGAGAGGTCCGCAAAGCCTGTCCTGGACCTCTTCTGAAGGCAGGCGGGGGGCAAAAGTCTTTGTCCCCCCTGCCTGCCTTCCCAGGGGCTTTTAAATCGCCCCGGACAGCGGAGAAGTCCTCCGCTGTCCCGGGCGATTTTAAAATGCCGCCCGCCAGAAGAGGTCGGGGGAAGGCGGTTTCCATAGGAACGCATTAATTGATTTTCAATGCATTCCTATCGAAAACCGTGCATCGCAAGACGAAAAACTCGCAAGACGAAGAGACTTGCGGAACGAATTAATTTCGTCTTGCGAGGCACCACTGTACTTTATTTCTGCGTTCCAAAATCTTATTAATTTCAATTACACTCTGGTCAAAATACCAATCCCTTATGCAACAACTGCAATATTAACAACTTCCATTCGTATTGACACAATAAATTATAAAACTACAGGTGAGGCACTCAAACCTATATCCCTGTTCTTCCTGTGTGTGGCAATTACTCTGTCCGAGGGGGGGGGGAGCGAGTTTTAAATTATGTTTTACAGCTTGCTATTATAGTTACAGATAGGTAGCCATGTTGGTCTGCCATAGTCAAAACAAAAACAAAAAATCCTTCCAATAGCACTTCTTCAGTCTGAAGAAGTGTGCATGCACACGAAAGTTCATACCAAGAACTAACTTAGTTGGTCTTTAAGGTGCTACTGGAAAGATTGCTATTATGAATGTGTTTAATTTCTGTATTACTGTGCACTGCTTTATAAGAAATATTTAGTCAGACTGTTGGTCTGTTGAGCTCAGAATTGTCTTCAGTCGAATTCCATGTGCAAGGAGGGGTGAAAGTGAAGAGAAACAAATGTGGCAGCAAGAGAAATAAAACAGGGGGGGGCCACCTCCTTTTGGGCCCCATCCAGTTTTGGTTTTCTCACTGCAGCTCTCCCTGCCCACTATCAGTACACAGCCCTTGACAGACGACAACTGAGAGAATTCAACCCTTGCTAGGAAAAAACAAAAGGTTCCTCATCCCTGGTGTAAAGCTCTAACCATGGGAGTACAGTGGTATCTCAGTTCTCAAACGCAATCTGTTCCAGAAGACCATTTGACTTCCGAAACGTTCGAAAACCGAAGCACAAAGGGCTGGCTACAAGTTCAGTTGGAAAAAGTGAAAAACACACTGCAGAAACAATTTGACTTCTGTTTTTTTTTAAAGATATTTATTAAAGTTTCCAGTATTAATACAATAAAAAAAATCAAAAAGAAAAAAGAAAAAATAACAAAAATACAAAAATACAAATAATTAAAAGCACACAAAGTTTCCATAACTTATTTTCCATTAACTTATTTCCCAGACCTCCTCATACCTCCCTTTTTTGTATTCCAATTCAAATTGTTAATTCAGCAAATCCTTATCAATAAGTTTTAACCTACTTCTAAACCTTTTTTTCCATATTCTCTATAAACATTACAGCTGGAAACCGCTTAATTTGTATCCGACATCATTCTAACATTCATTAATTTTACAGTATTTCTGTAGATAGTCTTTGAATTTCTTCCAGTCTTCTTCCGCTGACTCTTCTCCCTGGTCTCAGATTCTGCCATGACTTCTGAGGTGCGTTCAAAAACGGAAGCAATTACGTACTTCCAGGTTTTCGGCGTTTGAAAATTGAAATGTTCGGCCTCCGAGACGCTTGAAAACTGAAGTACCACCGTACATAGTTCTGTTGTGCCTGATCTAAGAAGTCTTTTATTTACAGGGCACTGGATACCACCAGAAGTCAAAATGGAGGACCAGGACTTTGAAGAGCCTGAAACAGGGGAGATGCCTGAGGCAGGAGGAAGGGACCTGCATGTTGTCCAGGTTGAGACCACTGAAGAGCTGTCAAGAAGGCTGTCTCCGTTCCCAATAAAGGAGGAACCGGAGGACGGGCACTGTGAAACCCAGTGGCAAGGCTTCATGCAGCCAGCACAACCCCCTCACACAGAACATGGTGATCCATGCTTGCGTGATCCTGAGTCTGGAGAAGGCCCTAGGGATTTGCTCATTCTGTCTGTGAATGGAGTGACAGACACTACTCAGTGGCCTCGGAGCAAGCTTACGAAGCAAACCCTGCCAGACTTTTCAAGAGGATCCCTCAAGGTCTGTGAGCATCGCATGGATTCTCCCGCAAGAGTGAAAGAAGAGAGTCCAGACCTCGGCAGCTTGGAGGCACGCTGTCACCACTTCAGGCACTTCTGCTACCGAGAAGCCGAAGGACCCATGGGATTGTGGAGGCATCTCCAGGAGCTTTGCCACCAGTGGCTGAGGCCAGAGAGACACACCAAGGAGCAGATCCTGGAGCTGGTGATCCTGGAGCAGTTCCTGGCCATGCTGCCCCCAGAGATGCAGATCTGGGTTCAGGGGCATGGCCCAGAGACTTGCGCCCAGGCAGCGATTCTGGCAGAGGATTTCCTGCTTGGGTCGCAGGAGCTTGAGGAGCAGAAGCAGCAGGTGAGAACATCTCTTTCTCTGTGAATCCTTCAAGGGGCCCAGAGACAATCTTTGCAGGAAGGCTGCGTTGGACACCTCCAGGTGCCTGCCATTTCAGTTTATAATTTCATTTCATTTCACTTTTAATTTGCATACGGTCTTTCTGTGTTACTATACACAAGGCAGTTCAGGATACACATTTTAGAGGAAACAAATTTTATTGTTTTTTCTTTGTTTTTACTCCCTATTTCATTTTGTAATACAGTGGTACCTCGGGTTAAGTACTTATTCGTTCCGGAGGTCCGTACTTAACCTGAAACTGTTCTTAACCTGAAGCACTACTTTAGCTAATGGGGGCCTGCTGCTGCTGCTGCGCCGCTGGAGCACAATTTCTGTTTTCATCCTGAAGCAAAGTTCTTAACCTGAAGCACTATTTCTGGGTTAGCAGAGTCTGTAACCTGAAGCGTATGTAACCCGAGGTACCACTGTACAATCGTACCTTTGTTGTTGAACGCCTTGTGACTCAAATGTTTTGGCTCCCGAACACCGCAAACCCAGAAGTGAGTGTCCCAGTTTGCGAACGTTTTTCAGAAGACGAATATCTGATGCGGCTTCTGCGGCTTCTGACTGAGTGCGGGAAGCTCCTGCAGCCAATCGTAAGCCTTGCCTTGGTTTTCAAACATTTTTGGTAGTCGAATGGACTCACAGAACGGATTCCATTCAAAAACCAAGGTTTGACTGTATCTTGCTTCTAAACTGTTAAACAATAAAAATAACAATGCTGGCCTATTTTGCAGAGTTGTCAAAATCACACAAACCGCTTTGGGTGCTTTGCTTAACATGCTCTATAAATCCTTCATTTTTTAATTTTTAGGTTAACCTGATGTTTGAAGAGGCGGTTGCTAGCTCACCAGAGGCAGAGGAGGAGCCAACAGCACAACTTTGCACAGAAGGACTGTGGAAAGGCAAAAGTAGAGCCATCATGTTGGGTAAAGATCTGTTCCTCAATGTGGCGTAGTGGTTAGAGTGCTGGACTACAACCTGGGAGAACAGGGTTCAAATCCCCACCCGGCCATGAAGCTCACATAAGTCCCGAAGAAGAGCCTGGCTGGCTCAAGCCAAGGGCACCTCATAATTTAGCATCCTGTTCTCACAGTAATCAGCCAATTGCCTGTGAAAAGACCCCAAGCAGGACCTGAGCACAACTGCACCACTCTCTACACTTGTGATTCCCAACAAACTGGTAAAAAAACCCTCAGTATTGGACTAGAAGAAGAAGAAGAGTTTGGATTTGATATCCCACCTTTCACTCCCCTTCAGGAGTCTCAAAGCGGCTAACATTCTCCTTTCCCTTCCTTCCCCACAACAAACACTCTGTGAGGTGAGTGGGGCTGAGAGACTTCAGAGGAGTGTGACTGGCCCAAGGTCACCCAGCAGCTGCATGTGGAGGAGCGGGGAAGCGAACCCGGTTCCCCAGATTACGAGTCCACCGCTCTTAACCGCTACACCACACTGGCTCTCCAACTAGATGAGAGCCAATAGACTGAAGCTCAATCCAGATAAGACTGAGGCTCTGTTGGTGGGTGGTTCCCTAGACCAGATGACTGGGAGGTTGTCTGCTCTTGATGGGGTTACACTTCCCCTGAAGGAGCAGGTTTGTACCCTGGGGTAGGTCCTAGATCCTTTGCTGTCACTTGAGGCTCAGGTGGCCTCAGTGGCCTGGAGTGCCTTCCATCAGCTTCGGCTGGTGGCCCAGCTACACCCCTATCTGGACAGGGATAGCCTAACTACTGTGGTCTATGCTCTGGTAACCTCAAGGTTAGATTACTGCAATGCGTTATACGTAGGGCTGCCTCTGAAGATGGTTCAGAAACTTCAGCTAGTGCAGAATTCAGTAGCCAGGTTGCTCACCAAAGCAAGATGCTTTGAGCATATTACACCAATCCTGGTCTGACTGCACTGGCTACCAATTAGTTTCCGGGCCCAAGTCAAAGTGCTGGTTTTGACCTACAAAGCCTTAAGCAGCTCAGGACCATAATATCTCAAGGACCGCCTCTTCTCATATGAACCTACGCAGATCCTGAGATCATCCTCTGAGGCCCTTCTCTGTGTGCCTTCTCTGCAGTGGCTCCCCGTCTGTGGTATGGTCTCCCCAGAGAAGTTCACCTGGCGCCTTCATTATACACCTTTAGGCACTGTCAAAAATGTTCCTTTTTAACCAGGTCTTTGGTTAATCTGATTTACATCCTATGCCCTTTTAAAATGTGTTTGGGGGGGCGCTATTGGGTTGTTGTTTTTATTTTTATTATGTATTTTGTGGTTTTATATCTTGATTTTATTCTCTGAACCACCCTGAGACCCCCCCAGGTATAGGGCAGTATATAAATTCAGTAAATAAATAAAATATATATATACCACTTATATGCAGGACGCAGGTGGCGCTGTGTGTTAAAGCCTCAGCGCCTAGGACTTGCCGATCGAAAGGTCGGCGGTTCGAATCCCTGCGGCGGGGTGCGCTCCCGCTGCTCGGTCCCAGCGCCTGCCAACCTAGCAGTTCGAAAGCACCTCCGGGTGCAAGTAGATAGATAGGGACCGCTTACCAGCGGGAAGGTAAACGGCGTTTCCGTGTGCGGCTCTGGCTCGCCAGAGCAGCGATGTCACGCTGGCCACGTGACCCGGAAGTGTCTCCGGACAGCGCTGGCCCCTGGCCTATAGAGTGAGATGGGCGCACAACCCCAGAGTCTGTCAAGACTGGCCCGTACGGGCAGGGGTACCTTTACCTTTACCTATATGCCAAAATGGCTTCCAAGAGCCTCTGATAGAGAAGAGCACCTTGGGCAAGTCACTGTTGCTTTCTCCAACAGGGTGGCTAAACTGGTGACCACGGGCATCATGGTGACCACGGCGGCTCTCAGTCGTGCTGCAGGGCAGATGTCCCGGACACTGAGCTTTCACTTTTAAAAAGCAAGTTTTTAACCCTAGTGGGAAGACCATCATGGGGCAAAGTGTGTAGGTACTTTCTAAGCAGCTTCTGTGAAATGAGACCCCTAACAGCAGCCATTTTATGTTATGCAACACCCTCCCCAGTTACAATTTGTAACTGGCACCTCCTCTCAAAATTCGAAATGTGCCCACTAGTTCAAAAAGGTTGGGGACTCCTGTTCTGTTCTGTGCTGTGTAAGTGTAAATTGACACACAGGATGCTTTCATGAGCACATTCCCCTCTGCCTCTTCCGAAAGATCCTTGCATATAGAAAGCTACCACGTCAGAGGGAAGGCTAGGGTAGACCTCTTTTCCCTGAAATGCTAGTTTTCTGTGTACATGGCTTCCCCACTCCGCATGGAGGAGCATTCCATTGTTTGAACCCTCCACCCACTGCCTGAAGTGAAACAGCCCAAACAGGGGCCAACCACTTCGGTGAGAATTAGATCTTTAGGATGAGAATTAGACCTTTAGTCAAAATGATGCCTTGCAGATCTTGATGGACTATAAGTCCCACCATCCCATATCATTGGCCATGCCTTCTAGGCCTGATGGGAGTTGGAGTCCGGCAGTGTAATATAATAAATAAATATTTTTTTATTTGTACCCCACCCTTCCCGGTTCAGAAAACCGGGCTCAGGGCGGTTAACAACCAATTTAAATCACTTAATTGATGCAACAAAAAACAGCATAAAATACAGTATAAAACGTGAATAACAATAAATTCAGAATTCAAAAATCAATTATGGGGGGGGGGGAATCCACCCATAAACATTAGGCTAGCTGGCTAAATTATTCCTATTTGGGCCAGCGAGAGACCAGGGGAGAATTAGCTGTGGGATCCCAGAGCGGGTAATCTTCATAAAAGGGGGAGGGAAGGAAGGAGAATAAAAGATCAGGCTAAGTTCAAATTGAAAACTAGGCGGAATAGCTCTGTCTTACAGGCCCTGCGGTAGGAGGTTAAATCCTGCAGGGCCCTGGTCTCGTGGGACAGAGCATTCCACCAGGTCGGAGCCATCACTGAGAAGGCCCTGGTGGAGGATAATCTGACTTCCTTAGGGCCTGGCACCTCTAAACTATGATTATTCATGGACCTTAAGGTCCTCTGCGGGGCATACCAGGAGAGGTGGTCCCATAAATATGAGGGCCCTACGCCACAAAGGGCTTTTAAGGTCAAAACCAGTACCTTAAACCTGACCCGATACTCCACCGGGAGCCAGTGCAACTGGTAAAGCACTGGAAGGAAGGCACGACATTGGCTACTCCTGACTTGTCCTGATGTTTTAAGGGAGCTAGCAAATAAAACCCATTGCTTTCTCCTTTCCAGCTCAGGTGTGGCCCGAAGCAAAAAGGAAGATGCAGGACCGAGGACAAGCCAAATTGGGAGAGGATTCAGCAGCGCAAGAAGGAGACCTTCACGTGGTCCAGATGGAGACCACAGGGGAGTCACTGGAAGGGGCAGCAGCACTGCAGCCAATTAAACTGGAGCCTGAGGAGGGGCAGCGAGAGCGCTGGCAAGCCCAGTTGCAGGACTTCCGTAGGACAATGCAGTCCCCTCCCTCAGGGTGGAAGAACCCACAGACCCCACCTGCCCCGGGGAAGCCTGCAGAAGAGGACGGCAGGGTCCTCTCAGCGACAGGAAGGAGCGATGTCAGCCAGTGGCCCAAAGGACTGTGGGTCACCCAAAGGCAGAAAAGCCTGAGCAGAGAAGCTCAGCAGGCTTCTGACAACGCAGACTCCTCTGAGAAAGCAGAAGAGGAGGGGCTTCTCGACGAGGACGCTGTCAGCGTGGAGGCTCTGCGCCAGCGTTTCCGGCAGTTCCGCTGTCGGCAAGCTGAGAGGCCCCGAGACGTCTGCAAGAGGCTCTGGGAGGTTTGCCACCAGTGGCTGAAGCCGGAGAGGCGCTCGAAGGAGCAGATCTTGGATTTGCTGATCCTGGAGCAGTTTCTGAGCGTCCTCCCTGTAGAGATGAAGAGCTGGGTTAGGGAACGCCGTCCAGAGACTTGTGCCCAGGCAGTGGCCCTGGCGGAGGTCTTCCTCCTGAGGCCGCAGGAGCCCAAGAGACAGGAGCCCAAGGTGGGTGTGCCAGTCTTTGGGGTCATCCCAGCCACCTCCAGGAAAGGCTGTGGCTCAGTCATAGAGCATCTGCTTTGCCTGAAGAAGGCTCAATCCCTAGCTTGTCCAGTATGTTGTTTAGTCGTTTAGTCATGTCTGACTCTTTGTGACTCCATGGACCAGAGCACGCCAGGCACTCCTGTCTCCCACTGCCTCCCGCAGTTTGGTCAGACTCATGTTTGTAGCTTCGAGAATACTGTCCATCCATCTCGTCCTCTGGTGTCCCCTTCTCCTTGTGCCCCCCATCTTTCCCAACATCAGGGTCTTTTCCAGAGAGTCTTCTCTTCTCATGAGGTGGCCAAAGTATTGGAGCCTCAGCTTCACAATCTGTCCTTGCAGTGAGCACTCAGGGCTGATTTCCTTCAGAATGGATAGGTTTGATCTTCTTGCCGTCCATGGGACTCTCAAGAGTCTCCTCCAACACCATAATTCAAAAGCATCAATTCTTCGGCGATCAGCCTTCTTTATGGTCCAGCTCTCACTTCCATACATCACTACTGGGAAAACCATGGCTTGTCCAGTATAGCATTGGCAAAGATCTCCCAGTGTGGCTTGGAGAGTATGCTGCCTGGAGAGCCGTGGCCAATCAGTGTAGACAGTATTGAACTAGATGGACCAATGGTCTGACTCATTATAAGGCAGCATTGTATGTTCCCATCTTAATAGTATGCCCGCCTCTTTTACAAACTTTCCTCCTCAGATAGCCCCCAAACGAGGAATGTTATGTGGGAAGAGGGCAAGAGCTACCAGAGCACAAAGCAGCTTCCAAGTGCCTTATCTATAACCTTGAGGACTAGAATCTTACTTTACAAAGGTTGCTCTGCCCACTTTTGCCTCTGGGCCCGCCCACCACTGATCTCAGAAGGTTGCTCAGATGGGAATTTGCGCCCTTGGGCTGAAAAAAAATCCCCCACCCCTGACACAGCTTTTATAATTATTTATTATTAAGAAAAGTTTAACTGAACAGCATAAAATAAAAATAAAGCTATACAGTACTATATCATTGCAAGAGTTAACAGTTACAGTTCTATTAAAATGCTTATCTAATGTATAGGTGTTATTACTATCCATATACATCTATGTTTATTTTTAACCTGCTATATTTTGTATAAATGCATTCCAAATGTCATTCTACTTGTCCATGCAAAGTCTACGTCCATAAACAATCCATTCATAACTTGCACATCTAGTCATATCTATGGATTAAATGGAGCTGTCCAGTTGTCAAATTCCATATAGCAGGCATGTTGTTCAAAAGAATAGATTCCTCTGAAAATGTTAACGTTTTCCACAGGCATATTCATATCACCCATTATTAACTTAGCTTGATACAACACACATTATGTTTCTATGTGCTGTATAAATACCTCAAAAGTATTTCTCAATATCCCAACGTAATTGAATTCGAATGTCTGATTAGGGTAAAAAAAGCAGCTTGGCTTAATTGTTACGTTCAGACCATTTCAAAGCTTTGTGTGGAAATTATATTTATTGTATTGTTTTCTGAGACACAATGGCAAAATAGAACAGATTTCCCTTCCATCGTTCACATTTTAAGGGTCGGAGGCTGGAGATACTAAAAGCTATTGACATATTAACTTTAGCATACTTGAAGAGCTCTGCAAATAAATAGATGTACTTTTTAGGGAGAGTTCCCTGGAAAAAAAGTATATTGCAGCTTCGATTGGCGCTGAATCCACCCCAAATGCCCAGTTTGCTTGGGATTGTGTTAACCTTATGTAGCTTCTTGTATTTCCTGAGTCAAGCTGTTGGTGCATCTAGCTCTGTCCCGTCTACACAGACTGGAAGCAGCTCTGAAAATTTTCAGCCAGGGATCCTTTTCTCATCCCTGCCTGGAGATGTCGGGGATTGAACCTGCAACCTTTTGCATGCAAAGTAGATGCTCTACCATTGAGTCCCTCCTCATTCATTCATTACGTTACTGCCTAATTGAGGGGGGTGTTTCTAAAAGTGGGAAATTTCCCCGTGGAAAAACAGAGCAGCAGACAATTTAGTCATTTTGTTTAGATATTTGTAATCACACAATAGTCCATCCGACATTGATCCTAGTTCCTGATTTGCACTGCGACTGGCACTTGATTTTCCCTCTATGCCAGAGAAGGTCCTAGTCCCTTGTCTGAACAATAGATGCCTATTTGAATTGCAGGTGCTGTTCCCACCAGAGGATGAGCTGAATTCTCTGGAGTCATCTGGAGCCCCTTCAGATTCCCCAAAGACGATGCAGAGGCTCCCCCTGGAGGCCAAAACAGAGGATGAGGTGGACATCAACTTATTAAGTAAGGGTTCTGGTGCCTGATTCATTAATGTTTCAACATTTCCGAGCTCATTAAACCATGGCTTTTGCACTTGTGCTGGGGAAGTAGGAGTGTGTGAGGAGGGGATGCTAAACCTTGTCCCCTTCAAAGCAGATTGCTTTCCCCCAGAGCTGCTGTTCACTGCAAAGAAGGAAAAACGTAAGGGCTTAAATGTGTTAACCTACATATTTTTCTCTCTGCAGCTAACAGCAGCTCCTGAGCGGTGAGGGGCGTGGCCTGACTGGGGCTATGGCACAGAAGAAAAGACTCCCACAGCTGTACATAGATAGATGATAGATGATAGATAGATAGATAGATAGATAGATAGATAGATAGATAGATAGATGATAGATAGATAGATGATAGATAGATAGATAGATAGATAGATAGATAGATAGATAGATAGATGATAGATAGATGATAGATAGATGATAGATAAAAAGGTAAAGGTAAAGGGACCATTAGGTCCAGTCATGACCGACTCTGGGGTTGCGGTGCTCATCTCGCTTTACTGGCCGAGGGAGCCGGCGTTCAGCTTCCGGGTCATGTGGCCAGCATGACTAAGCCGTTTCTGGCGAACCAGAGCAGCACATGGAAACGCCGTTTACCTTCCTACTGAAGTAGTACCTATTTATCTACTTGCACTTTGACATGCTTTCGAACTGCTAGGTTGGCAGGAGATAGATAGATAGATAGATAGATAGATAGATAGATAGATAGATAGATATAGATAGATATATATGGTGGGAGTTTGAACATCATATAGTTTGGCCCCAAGGATGTGAGGTTCAAGTAGTAAGCCAGGAAGTCCCTAGTTTGCAGATCTCATAGAATCATAGATTTGGACGGTACCCCCCCCCCCCCCCAAGGCTCATCTAGGAATCTCAGCTAAAGCACCTATGACAGATGGTCATTCAAGCTCTGTTTAAAAACTTCCAAGGAAAGAAAGTCCACATCTGCAGAGCTAGTCCCCATATCTCCGTGAAGGTCACTGGGTTGCCCCAGGCCAGCTGCTCTCTCTCAGTCACATAGGCACATCAGAAGTTGCCTTGTAACGAGTCAGCCCATTGGAGTCTTCAAGGCTGCAGACAGAAGACCCCTACTTGAAGAGGCCAAGGATTGGACTTTTACAGGGAACCAGGCAGAGGGCCTTCTCAGTAGTGGCACCCACCCTGTGGAACGCCCTCCCACCAGATGTCAAAGAGAACAACTACTACCAGACTTTAGAAGACATCTGAAGGCAGCCCTGTTTAGGCAAGCTTTTAATGTTTGATGCATTACTGTATTTTAATATTTTGCTGGAAGCCGCCCAGAGTGGCTGGGGAAGCCCAGCCTTATGGGTGGGGTATAAATCTATTATTATTATTATTATTATTATTATTATTATTATTATTAAACCCGAGATCTTCTGCATGCAAAACTTTTTTTAAAAAAAATATTTTGGAATGTTTTGGAGCAACTGAAAGTGCTTAAACATTCTTTAATAAAATTCACTCTTGGCTCGGAGACCAAAAGGAAAGTGGCCATGAATACCACAGCCTCTTTTATGTCAGTAAAGGTAAAGGGACCCCTGACCATTAGGTCCAGTCGTGGCCGACTTTGGGGTTGTGGCGCTCATCTCGCTTTATTGGCCGAAGGAGCCGGCGTACAGCTTCCAGGTCATGTGGCCAGCATGACTAAGCTGCTTCTGGCAAACCAGAGCAGCGCACGGAAATGCCATTTTCCTTCCTGCTGGAGCGGTACCTATTTATCTACTTGCACTCTGATGTGCTTTCGAGCTGCTAGGTTGGCAGGAGCAGGGACCGAGCAACAGGAGCTCACCCTGTTGTGGGGATTTGAACCGCTGACCTTCTGATCGGCAAGTCCTAGGCTCTGTGGTTTAACCCACAGCGCCACCCGCATGAATACCACAGCCTCTTCCATGTCAAAGCAAGATTAAATTTGGACTCTGCACAGCTCCCAGGGAGCTCTGCTAGCTGAACACAGGAAGAGGTTGGCTCAGCAAAGGCTTAGTCATCTGAAGCCTTCAAAAGCCTGGCAGTACTTGAACTTTCCAGGTTACTGCTTCTTTTAACCTTTACCTTTTACTATGTTAACTGTTTAAGTGCTGGACTAGGTTTCAACCTCTCCAATTCCGAGTTTAATTGAAACTATTCTGGGTTCGGGACAGACTGAGCGTTTATTTGAAGAACCATGATAGCAAAAAAGGGGAGAGCCATAGCCAGGTGGCAGTGCATCTACATTGGGTGCAGAAGGTCCCAAGTTCAAAACTCAGCATCTCAAAGTAATAGTAGTAGTAGTAGTAGTAGTAGTAGTAATAATAATAATAATAATAATAATAATAATAATAATAATAATAATAATTTATTATTTGGGTTTCCCCAGCCACTCTGGGCAGCTTCCGCAAAGACCAAAAATACACTAATATGTCATTCAGTAAAAACTTCCCTGAACAGGGCTGCCTTAAGATGTTTTCTGAATGTCAGGTAGTTGTTTATCTCTTTGACATCTGATGGGAGGGCGTTCCACAGGGCGGGTGCCACTACCGAGAAGGCCCTCTGCCTGGTTCCCTGTAGCTTTGCTTCTCGCAATGAGGGAACTGCCAGAAGGCCCTCAGCGCTGGACCTCAGCGTCCGGGCAGAACGATGGGGGTGGAGATGCTTCTTCAGGTATACTGGGCCAAGGCCTTTTAGGGCTTTAAAGGTCAACACCAACACTTTGAATTGTGCTCGGAAACGTACTGGGAGCCAATGTAGGTCTTTCAAGACCGGTGTTATGTGGTCTCGGTGGCCGCCCCTAGTCACCAGTCTGGCTGCCGCATTCTGGATTAGTTGTAGTTTCCGGGTCACCTTCAAAGGTAGCCCCATGTAGAGCGCATTGCAGTAGTCCAAGCGGGAGATAACTAGAGCATGCACCACTCTGGCAAGACAGTCTGCGGACAGGTAGGATCTCAGCCTGTGTACCAGGTGGAGCTGGTAGACAGCTGCCCTGGATACAGAATTGACCTGCGCCTCCATGGACAGCTGTGAGTCCAAGATGACCCCAAGTAACACTGGGAATGTCCCCTGAATGAAACTTTGGAGAGCTGCCCCAGTCAGAGCAGATGGTTTCGCTCAGCAAAAGGCAGCTTCCTATGTAAAGAGAAGTCTGCCACAAATGTGACTTGAACGTTCTCACATCGCCAGTCCCCTCCTCCCATTTACTTCAACCTTCCATGATCCAAGCAATTTCTTCCTGCCGTCTCCCCCAAACACAAACCCCAAACATAATTCGCCCCGCATCAATTTTGACATCCTTGCAGATCGATACATACAGATGAACGTGTGCTTCAACGTGGAAACTCGAGAACTGCGGAAGAGGCTCCTGGCCAGGCAGCGCCAGAGACGCCACAGAGCGCGGCAGACCCCGGAGCAGCGGCTGCAGCGTCGGCGCGTCGAAGCCGAAAGGAATGCGCGGCGCCGGGCTACTGAAACCCCCGAACAAGCAGCGGTTCGCAGGCAAAAGGATGCACAGAGGAAGTTGCAAAAAAGGAAGTGCCCCCTTGATCCCCATCCTCTGGCTGTTCTTCAGACAGACTCTTGTGAGACCTTGGCGGGGGCAGGAGATGCCATGATCACCCCCAGCGTCCTTGCCATTGGAGAAGCCAGCGAAGTGGCTGAAAACAGCTGCAGTTCCCGGGCCCTTTCCACCTTTTGACATTGCACCAAATATTTTTCTGGATGAACAGGGCTAGAGGAATCCCAGGCACTGGGTCGCCGGGGCACACAGATATTTGAAATACTTTTCTAGCTCTGTTGGAGAATGTATACACTCAGCCATAAGTTAACATTTGATTGTGTTGGAGGGATATCAGTTCTAGCGTCTTTTGTCATATTTTAACTGTGTTTAATTTATCTGTGTTTTAATTTATCTTTTGGAGTCTGCTACTTGCCCAAGAGCTGACATGAAATATACATGCATAATAAAAAGTTAATTTTTAATTTATTATTCTGAAGTATTTGTCTGCAGAGTTTTTGGTTGAGCAAAATACCTCACCAGACGAGAATGAATCACTGGTATCGACTCACGTTGGCATCCATCTTGTCTTGAGCGACAATGGACTGCACCTCTAGGGGTGATCTGCAGTTCACTGCACGGGGCAGTGGTCATCCGTACATGAGACAGTGCATGGAGCAACAGATATTTTGTAATTTAGAATTTAATGAGAAAAACAAAGGTTTTAACATCCCAACCTACAGTTCAATTCATATAAGTCGAATAAATTTTAAGTCGGGAGATGGTGCATTTACATTTCTAGCCCAACTTGCCTGCTCTAGACTGGCAATTGCTCACTCTCTCTCTCTCTCTCTCTCTGTAAAACATGCTCCTCAGCCTGACTCCTTCCAGATGTTTTGGACTCCCAAGTCTCATCACCTTCCCTCTCCACTCAGCATTGCCACAGATGATCAGGGGAGCTGGGGTCTAGCAACATCTGGCAGACTGCTGATTCCCCACCCCGGTCTAAGCTGTGCCATTCTGTTACAACGCGCCAGATTTATTTATTTATTTCTCACTCAGTAGCTATGCACTTTGAACAAAAACCAGAAAAATGCTGTGTTTCCTGTTAGCAACGTTTTTTAAAAAGGCAGTATCAAAATTATTATAAACGAGAACAGAATATGTATTTCAGATCCCTATCACCATTGTGTTTCTGCATGGTCTCATACGCATGGAACGCCAGATGTTTCCAACATGGTCTTAAAACAGGAGGGGGAACCCCAGGCCTGTGGGGTCAAATGTACTCTACTGTACAAAGGTAAGCGTCCCATCTCTCGTCCCATCGCACTTCTGCCTATGGCCAGTGGTGGCTGGCAATGCCAATTTAAGGGCAATTGAGAAGTTGCTCTAAATGGCAACAGAAGTTTTCCCCATGCCCTCTTAATGCAGCCCAGCCATGCTGGCCTAAGACTGATGGGAGCTGTGATCCAAAACATCTGGAGGGCACCAGCTTGGGGAAGGCCGCTCTAATGGGATGTGTTGTGGCATCACAGCAAGATTGGACAATACCCTGATCTTGCCCACATGTGTAGCTGGCAGCGCGTCATCTCTTCCCGCCCACTTGGGTAGCTGCTGACCTCTGAAACTATCCGTGTGGTGGTGTGGCCTAAGACTGCAAGAAGAGCCCTGCTGAATCAGGTGGCATCAAGTCCAGCATCCTGCTCACAGTGGCCAACCATTTGCCCCAATGGAAAGCCCAAAAGTTGGACCTGAGAACAAGAGCCCTTTGCCCTCCTGTGGTTTTCAGCAACTGGTATTCAGAGGCACGGACTGCCTCTGACAGTTAAGGTGGAAGGTAACATTGGAATATCTAGGGTGCACATACAGTTCAGATGACATACAGTGGAACCTCGGGTAATGTAAACTTCGGGTTACGAAAGTGGCAAACCCGGAAGTGTTTCGCCGTTCGCGCATGCGCAGAAGCGGTCTACTGCCATGTGCGCATGTGCAGAAGCGGTCTCTCCGGTTGCAAAAACTTTGGGATACGGCCGGACCTCCGGAACAGATCCTGTTCGCAACCGGAGGTACCACTGTATTTAATTTCAGATTTTAAAAACCCCAGCACCACCTGGTTAATTTTGTCCCGATGTTGAATAGGTCTTCTAAATGTTTTGCCGAAATCTGCTTCCCTGCACTTTCCGCCCAGTTCTTGCCCTCTGGAGCCACAGAAAACAAGCCTGTTCCATATTCTGTGTGGTTATTTGAAGGCTGGTATAATCTCTCTCTTCCCGCAATCTCTCTTCCAGGCTAAGCCAGGGAGCCAGTGTGGTGTAGTGGTTAAGAGCGGTGGACTCGTAATCTGGGGAACTGGGTTCGCGTCTCCACTCCTCCACATGCAGCTGCTGGGTGACCTTGGGCCAGTCACGCTTCTCTGAAGTCTCTCAGCCCCACTCACCTCACAGAGTGTTTGTTGCGGGGGAGGAAGGGAAAGGAGAATGTTAGCCGCTTTGAGACTCCTTAAAGGGAGTGAAAGGCAGGATATCAAATCCAAACTCTTCTTCTTCTTCTTCTTCGCACACCCGGATGTTTCAGCTATTCCTGAAGGTGTCCTGATTTTCAGACCCCTCCTCTAGAGACATCTCACTTGGTCCATGCACGGCCCAGAAATACACAGTATTTCCGATGCGGCCTGAAATTCCTGCATTCCATGGGGCTGAACTAGATGACCCTCGGGGTCCCTTTGCCCTCTACAATTCTATGACCAATGTAGGTTAGAAATGGACCACACTCTATCTGGGCACTGACCACACAAATTCAACCCAAGTACACATCCATATTTCAATATATAGTCCCATGTGAACGTTTGGTGATGCCGGAGGTAGGGAAGAAATGCCGAGTCAGTGAGAAAGCACTAAGTCTGCAGTCTCCCCCCTACCGTGCATTTGTAGGTCAGACCAAGGAGAGGTTTTGTCCCGTCAGGCCCAGTGAATTATACTATGCTATGAAAGCACTGAGTTGCACCTGAAGTGTTGCCCACCATCTTTACAATCGTAAGTTGTCTCTCCTGTATGGGTTCTCTTGTGCTTAATAAGCGACTTTTTATCAATGAAGCTTTTATCACAGTCAGAACACCGGTATGGCTTCTCCCCTGTATGGATTCTCATATGTGAAACAAGGTTTCCTTTCTGACGGAAGCTTCTCCCGCATCCTGAGCATTTATACGGCTTCTCTCCTGTATGAACCCTTTTGTGATTCACAAGCAGGGAGCTAGTGTTGAAGCTTTTCCCACACTCAGGACATTCGTAGGGCTTCTCCCCTGTGTGGATTCTCACATGTTTAGTAAGGGATGATTTAACCCGGAAGCCTTTCCCACACACAGTACACTGGTAAGGCTTCTCTCCTGTGTGGGTTCTCTTGTGTGTGATAAGGTTTGATTTTGAATTGAAGCTTTGCCCACAGTCTGAGCACATGTAGGGTTTCTCCCCCGTGTGTAGCCTTTTATGCTCTATAAACTGAAAGCTGGTGCTAAAGCTTTTCCCACAATCTCTGCATTCATAGGGCTTTTCCCCTGTGTGGATTCTCACATGTGAAACAAGGTTTCCCTTGTTGACAAAGCTTTTTTCACAGATGGAGCATTTGTAAGGTTTCTCCCCTGTGTGAGTTCTCACATGCATCATCAGCGAAGTGCAATGAGAGAAGCATTTGCCACACTGGGAACATTTAAATGGCTTCTCCCCTGTGTGGATCCTCATGTGGGAAACAAGATTTCCTTTCTGGCTGAAGCTCTTCTCACAATCTGAGCACTGATAGGGTTTCTCTCCAGTGTGGGTCCTCTCGTGTGTGACAAGATGTGATTTCTTACCAAAGCTTTGCCCGCATTCAGAGCACTCGTAGGGGTTCTCTGCTGTGTGGGTTCTCTTGTGTGCAGTAAGGTTTGATTTCAGATGGAAGCGCTGACCGCAGTCTGAACACATATATGGTTTCTCCTCTGTGTGTACTCTTATATGATCAATAAACCCATAGCTCGTGCTAAAGCTTTTCCCACAATCTGTGCATTCGTATGGTTTATCTCCAGTGTGGATTCTCTCATGTGCATCCAAGTGGGTCCTGTCATGGAAAGTTTCCCAGCATGATGAGCATTTATATTGATGTCCCCCTCTCTCCACACTCTCATCCTCAAGAAACTCAAAGCTCTGCTGGAGGCTTTTTTCACAGTCTGTGCCCATATTTCCCCCTTTACTTATGTGGATTCCTTCTTGGAAAGTACTTTCATTTAAACTACTATCTCCATCTTCACAAGGGAAAGCTCCTTCTGTTGCCTTTTCAGGTTGTCCTTCTTGTCTCTGTTGACTTCCCGGCATCTCTTCAACCCCAGAACTTTTGCCGCTTTTGGATGATAATAGAATGGGGAAGCTCACACCTTTCTAGTGAAAGATCTTCCTCCTGCTTGTCTAAGTCATCACCTTCTGGAACAAAACAGAAAACACAGGATGATTTACATTTAGATGTTTCCAATGATCATATATTGATTTAATAAAGGTGATATAAACAAGACTTTGGGCAGCCTCTTTACTCCTCTGTTTGCAGGAGCCAGCGAATAAGTCAGGATTTCTTTAACTCACTATAGTTTCCATTTCAACTGAAGCAGGAAGCCATGATTAACAGCTTCACAACAAATCAAGATATTTAGCCAGCTTCAAACAATGAGTTTATACCCTGGCTTGTTCTGAAACAGTTAACCACAGTTTCCTGGTTTGGACTAAACTGGAACAGCTATTGAGTTGAAGAGTTCCTGGTTTGTATACATTCGTTTTTTCTTTTGGAGCGCAATATCTGGAACTGGATGTTTCCTCCCCAGAGTTGTTGCTAAGAAAAATGACAAAAAACACGCCATAGGTTGGCAAAGGCTGCATTTGAATCAGTTGTTTCTTTGTGACGTTTCATTACTTCCATGTTATCACCCCACCCTTGTTTTTGCTCTCTTTATTTTATTATTTTATTTCAAGTATTCTTTTGCTGCTTTTCAGGACAAGCCATCCGAAGGCAGCGTGCACACGTGATTCCAAACCTAAAACAGAACTGAAATAATTAACTTTGCCATGACAAAACAAAACAAAAAAGCCACAGTCTAATGGTTTGAAAAGACAAATTCACAGTGGGTAAGGCTGTCAGGGGCTACTAGCCACAATCTCACATAGTAAGCTGCCTTATACAGTGGTACCTCGGGTTACATATGCTTCAGGTTACAGACTCTGCTAACCCAGAAATAATACCTTGGGTTAAGAACTTTGCTTCAGGATGAGAACAGAAATCGTGTGGCGGCAGCGGAGGCCCCATTAGCTAAAGTGGTGCTTCAGGTTAAGAACAGATTCAGGTTAAGAACAGACCTCCAGAACCAATTAAGTACTTAACCTGAGGTACCACTGTACCGAGTCAGGTCTATCCAGCTCACTATTGTCAACACTGACAGGCAGCAGCTTCCAGGTGTTCCAGCTTGAATAAAATATTGGGGGTGGGGGACAGGGACAAGTAACCCCCACCCCACATAATTGATTACATGACACGGCACACACATCGTTTGAATGGCAATGCCCATCAACTTTGGGAGGGGGCCCTCAAATATTTTATGGGGGGGCTGAAGTGACCTCGGTCCCTAGGAGTTGGCTCCTAGAGCAGCTTCGCAGTTTCGGACAGAGCTGTTTCCCAGCCCCAGGGATTGGACTTGGGACTTTGCATGCAAAGAAAAGGCTCTAACCACTGAGCTGCAGCCCCTCACCAAGAAAACAGACACCTCCCTGGAAGCTCCCACAGAAGCTCCCTTCCAGCCCCCGGCTCCTCAGCAATCTGATAGCCTTCGAGGCTCCACAGGGCTCTTTGTCTGCATTTGGCGGCTGCAGAAATGGGCTCCTCTGTTCCCCGCCGCCGCCCAGCAGCTGCTCCTCCTAGGCTTTCGGTCTCTCCTTCCTTGCTTTAGCTCACCTGCTCCACACGGTCTTTTTTCTTTGCATTGCACCCGCAGCCAGGAATGCAACCGGCAACAGAGGCTCCAGACCTAAAGGCTATTTCGCAGCACAGAGAAGCGGGAGGCAGAAGAGGAAGATGCCCTGCGCTGTTTACTTATTTTTCCCCAGCCTCTCTAGGATCCGCAACTCTGTTATGTTAACTCCTAGTCGTCTGGAAGAAAGTACAGTGGTACCTCGTGTTACATACACTTCAGGTTACAGACTGCGCTAACCCAGAAATAGTACCTCGGGTTAAGAACTTTGCTTCAGGGTGAGAACAGAAATCGTGCTCCGGTGGTGCGGTGGCAGCAGGAGGCCCCATTAGCTAAAGTGGTGCTTCAGGTTAAGAGCAGTTACAGGTTAAGAACGGACCTCCAGAACGAATTAAGTACTTAACCCGAGGTACCACTGTATCTCGGATCTTCTTGCAGTCCCATGGTCTGCAAGAAGATCAAACATATCCATTCTTAAGGAAATCAGCCCTGAGTGCTCACTGGAAGGACAGATCCTGAAGCTGAGACTCCAAGACTTTGGCCACCTCATGAGAAGAGAAGACTCCCTGGAAAAGACCCTGATGTTGGGAAAGATGGAGGGCACAAGGAGAAGGGGACAACAGAGGACAAGATGGTGGGACAGTGTTCTTGAAGCTACCAGCATGAGTTTGACCAAACTGCGGGAGGCAGTGGAAGACAGGAGTGCCTGGCGTGCTCTGGTCCATGGAGTAACGAAGAGTTGGACACGACTAAACGACTAAACAACAACAACCACTGTATAATTGTGCAAAATAATCCTCAGGGCTTGAGGGAACCTAAGGAGCTGCTACCCGTTTGCCTGAAAGGATTTATGCCAAAGAAGAGACCGCTCAGTTGCGCCACCGATGTAGAAAGAAGCCTCATCACGCAACAGTGCCAATCCTGTGTATGGCGTTCATTCAACGTTGCCAGTGCTGCGATTGACCTGGGTGTGAATCCAGACTGGCATTTTCTCTGCTGACATGCAAAGGCGCAGGCAGCCAAAAGCTTGCAAGCGTCCTGTGAGGGTGGGATTCAAACCCACAGCACAGTGCGCAACAGATTAGTAGTCCATGCAGTGGCGTAGCGCGGGTTGTCAGCACCCGGGGCAAGGCAAGTAATTTGCGCCCCCTAACCCATGGATTTGCGCCCCCTAACCCTAACCACCAGATGTTGCGCCCGGCGCAGCCGGCCCCCCCTGCACCCCCCACGCTACGCCACTGAGTCCATGGCCTTCACCACTTGTCTATGTCATCCGGAACATGATACCCGCAGCTGGGTGGCCTTGCATCTTTCCAGCTAAAGCCCAGATGTGCTAAAAAAATTGCACCACAGAGATCTCCACCCCTCTTGGCCTGAGGTTTTACTCAGCTAAGAGAAAAACAGTTATACAAGCCATTTCAGGATCCTTTTCCCAAACCGGAAGGGGAGCATGCTGAGCCCATAACCCAGAGGTTGATAGAAGAAAAATGTCATCTGCTATTCTGCTACTGCCTTTTGCTACTGCATTGGACACAACATGCAGAAGGCTAGAGGTCCCTACGCATTTTGGTCAGGATGCTGAAAATCTCCTCTGGGCCATCCAACCACACAGGAGGTTTTTCTTTGGCAGACATTGTGCCCAGGAAGGAGAAGGTCCTCGTCGTCTGCACCAGTGGTGTAGAGGCATCATACGAGGTTCCCAATCTTGTGACCCGGGTTCGAGTCCCGGCTGGTGCATACCTTCCTGGTTTGTTTGTTTTTTCCTTTCAGAGAGTTGAAGACAGTTTCAGCCTACCACCTAGAAGTTTATGCCTTAAGACAGGGTCTCCCAAACCGGTGGTCCACAAGCTTCATTCAGGTGTTCCGCAGAGTGCTGTAAGGTTACAACTAAAAATCATTTAGCACAGCGCATTACAGCTGCTACAACAGGCAGGAAACGTATTACGTGGTCCACCAAGACCCTCAGCAATTGTCAAGTGGTCCTTGGGGGGAAAATATTTGGGGACCACTGCTCTGGGACTTCCAGCCAGTGGGGAAAAGGGCTAGCAAAGATAGGAACTGAACTGATTCAGCCACCTCATCATGGTCTGCAACCGTCCCTGGGTGGGCTTGAACCACCAACCTTCTGGTTAACAGCCAGACGCGCTAACCGATTGCGCCACAGAGACCTGGAGAAAGGTGCCCCTCAATCTCTTACTATGCTTCCTTTGATGCCATGCAAAAGAAAGAGGTCCAATTTTATGCTCTGCAAATAACTGCTGTGGTTCAGGCAAGCCCACAGGTGTTCCTTTGGCAGGATCACTCGCCTGGAAGGAAAAAACCCGCATCAGCTGCACCAGTGCTGTAGACCAGAGGCATCATGTGAGGTTCCCAATCTTTTGACCTGGGTCCGATTAATGGGAAAAAGGGATGATGAGATAGAATTCAAACCCACATGAGGACAACAGATGTCTCATCCTGGAGAAAGTGCCTGCAACCGTCCCTGGGTGGGCTCGAACCACCAACCTTCTGGTTAACAGCCAGACGCGCTAACCGATTGTGCCACAGAGACCTGGGCAGAGCTTCTCCTCAGTCTCTTTTATCCTGCGGTTTTGTTGCTGGAACTGGATAGATGACAAACGAACTGATGATGTGCTCTAGGCTCTTCCTTGCTCCATCCAGCAGAGTGGCGCAGCGGAAGCGTGCTGGGCCCATAACCCAGAGGTCGATGGATCGAAACCATCCTCTGCTAGGTACTTTTACTTTTGCCTCGGCAAAATGTGGGTGTGAGTGGAAATTATTTCCCTGCAGCTACTAAGTAGGAAGCTAGGAAGCTGATGTGCCCCCCTCCTCTGGCAACAAGCCTGGGAAAAGGAATATTGTTGAAAAGAAGAGAGAGATGACATGCTAATATTGCTTTGCTGTAAGATGTTAGCAGAATCCAAAGGCACTGGCCTCCATTGTCTCCCGAGATGGGTGGATGTCACCCATCTGCAATAGCCCAGGTGGGAAAGTCTGTATCTTCCGTTTGTAGAATAAAAATAGCCACGGCAACTGGAGACAGTGAATGCTGGCATGGTACTGCCTCATTACAGGTCGGAGAATCCAAATAAAGTCATCCCCAGACTGGATACCTAGCTGCAATGATCCACAGCCAGCCACTTTCTCCCAACCAGCCAGCAGAGTGGCGCAGCGGGAGCGTGCTGGGCCCATAACCCAGAGGTCGATGGATCGAAACCATCCTCTGCTAGTTGGCAGTGACTGCCTTTTGTTTTTTCCTTGGACAACCCACAAAATAAAAGGGAGAAATGGATCCCTTGTTGCTGCTGCTGAGTAGGACAGCACAGCAACTCCCTCCTCTGGGAGAAGGCCTGGGAGAAAGGATCCTACCGCCACTTTCCATGTTTCTTATTCTCTTCCAGCAAGAAAGCAGTTTTTTCCTTCCCCTTACCTTGGCAGAGGGTTCGAGGTGGATCCATCTTGGTTGGCTGCTGAGAAACAGCTGTGTGCCTGCCTAGTTTATCCTTTGAATCCGAATGTGAAAGTTGGAAGGGGTCCTGGAGGTCCTCTAGTCCAGCCTGATGCTGAATGCCAGACTGACAATGAGGGTGCAATAATAGCATGGATAATAGCTCTGGAGACAGAGGCATTTATTGCTCAGCGCTGGACACAGAACCGTGGCTTGGGGTTTCTACTGCAGACTGAATGCTGCAAACCCCTAAATCTGGTTCTCAGATTGTATATAGCTGGCATGTCCAACAGGGTTTTCCTTTCTAAAAAAAGTCAACAACTTTGACCTGAACACCAAAAAGGAGGTAGATCACTGCCAGTTTTCAACTCTGTGAGTAGATCGCAGTCTCTTGGGAGCTGGCCACCCCTGGTATATAGCTTCAATTAAAGCCATATATCCTAAAGACATCACAGTCTCCATTGAGCTTTGTTCAAAGGGAACTGAACCCTGGGTAAAACACGGCAACCCCTGGAATCCCTTGCCACTTGGAGACTGGGGTGTGTGCAACACTATCAAAGCATAGCAAGCACCTGACTAGCAGGTTGGACCAAAGCAATAGCAGCACGCCATCTTCATTTGAGGCAATTCCTTCTGCCAGGCCTTTTGCCAGAGGAAGGAGCTGCTGTGCTGTCCTACTCAAAAAGGGATCCCTTTCCGCCTTTTATTTTGTGGGTTGTCCAGGGAAAAAGCAAAAGGCAGTCACTGCCAATTAGCAGAGGATGGTTTCGATCCATCGACCTCTGGGTTATGGGCCCAGCACGCTCCCGCTGCGCCACTCTGCTAGCTGCTTGGGAGAAAGTGGCTGGCTGTGGATCATTGCATCGTTTGTTAGCCATCCATCCCTTTCTGGGAATGTTCAGGCCAGAAGAGGCTGAGGGGCAGAGTCTCTGTGGTACGATAGGTCTGTGCATCTGGATGTTACTTTGGAGGACGGCTGTGGGCACCGCATCCCTCATAAAGCAGATGACTGGTGAAGCGGATGGACTGCTAATCCATTGCACTCTGCAAACACGGGTTTGAATCCCACCCTCCTCAGCTGTTTGCAGACTTTTGCCTGCCTGCTCTGTTTTTGCTTGTTGACTGAGCAAAAGGCAGAGGAAGAGGTGCTGGGCAGGACTGTGATGTCATCCCTTTTAGATCATAAGACTGATGACAGGAATTGTCTCATTACCGATCTGGGCTTGAGTCTTGACTGGTGCATTCCTTCCTCTGCCTTAAAAAAAAATTATATACACACACACCACCCTATACCCAGGGGTTTCAGAGTGGTTCACAGAAAATATCAACATAAAAACCACAATATATAAAAGCAACATAAAAACAACAACCCAATAACACCCCATCTCCCCAAAAGGGCCACATTTTTAAAAGGGCATAGGATGTCAGATCAACCAAAGGCCTGGTTAAAAAGGAGTGTTTTTGCCTGGAGCCTAAAGGTGTATAATGAAGGCACCAGGCGAACTTCCCTGGGGAGAGCATTTCATAGACAGAGAGCCACTGCAGAGAAGGCCCCGTTCTCGTGTTGCCACCCTCCAGACCTCTCAAGTCACACAAAGGAGGGCCTCAGAAGATGATCCTCAGGGTCCACGTAGGAGCCGTTTCAGAGGGGCAGACCAGCACTCCCCAACTAAAGAGCTGCTTAGATATTGTACTCCTAAGGGGCTACTGAGGGTGGGCTTGAACCCCCATGTGTACAGAGGACAACAGATTAGCAGTTCACTACTCAGCCACCTCATTGCAGGTAGAAGGCCAGCAGCCTTCCCTGGGTGGGCTTGAGCCACCAACCTTCTGGTTAACAGCCAGGCATGCTAACTGATTGCGCCACAGAGACCTGGGCAGGGCCGCTTATTGGCCTCGTTATGCTCGGTTGCTTGGGAAGTTCATTTTTTATCAAACCTGTTCTGTGGTGCCATCAGAGGTATGCAAGGTGATCACTGTCCTTCTATTCTTTCAAGCGATGACCACTGTATCCAACTGCCAATATATGGCTCTCTGCTCGTCAGATGTCCTAGCGACTGGCAGGTTTCCCTCAACTCTGTCCATTGCACTTTCCAGCCAAAGGAATGCACATGGTAGATAGTTAACTCTTATTTGTCAAAGCTGACACTTGACACTCTTCTCTACAACTCTGAATACCCAGGCACACCAGTCTAGAATCTAGCAGCTGCAGCAACAGAGGACCACTCCATGAATTTATGCAACTTCCCCCAATGGGCTGCACACACATAGCCAGAGACTGCGCCCGCGTGGAAACTGCCTCTGCTCATCCCTCTTCAATCCCCTCCTGGTTCTGGGAGACAGTTGTGCAGGAGAGGGTGGGAAAACAACTGGCTTTAACTTTCCTGGTTTACTCTTCTTCCCCTTCTACTGACTGAGCCTGTGCTCCATCTCTGACATTTCCCCTGCCTCCAACTCTTACCTCCAGGCTGGCATAGTTCCCACAAATCACTGACCCCTTCCTCCAAGTGAGACTGCAGCCCTCCTCTCCCATCTCAGACTTGCCAATATCTTGCCATTCCCTGCCTTTCCCTGCCAAGTGTTTCAACTCCATTGAGGAAACCCTGCTACTTGGCACGATGTCCAAAGGCGAAAGAGCCATTTATTAGCAGTTTGATACAGTGCTCGTCATTTGAAAGTACGGAGAGAAAGAAAACACATCAGATATCCCTGGTGGTCTAGTGGTTAGGATTCGGCGCTCTCACCGCCGCGGCCCGGGTTCGATTCCCGGTCAGGGAATTCTTTTGCAAGATGGCAGGAGGGTCATTCCAGCCAAATCTTTTTTATGTCAACAGTACTGAACCTTTTCCAGGAACTCATGCTCTTGCCAAGACCTATTGCCAAAGGAGGGAGAGTACCCTACTCAGGAGCAAGAAAATACCCTTCTCCTCAAATTTGGGGGTTGTCCAAGCCAAAGACAAAAGGCCGCCCTTGCCGCCTAGCAGAGGATGGTTTCGATCCATCGACCTCTGGGTTATGGGCCCAGCATGCTCCCACTGCGCCACTCTGCTGGATGGGGCATGAATGTGGGTTTGTCAGGGACCAGGGGTCGATTCTTTTTCATCAAGTGAGGCGAGGAATCTGAACTCAAAGGGCTTGCAGGGACAGCCCCAGAGGTGCTGCAGCCAGAAGGAGCTGTGGAGCCAGTGCCCCACCCCATCCATCAGGAGCATGTGGCACTGCCATTCTCTGAGCATCAAGGACTCCAAGCCAAAAGGGTTTATTTTGGCCAGGGGGCAGGAACAAAGTCCACAGCTAAGGCAGAGTTTCTGTAGTGTAGTGGTTATCACGTTCGCCTCACACGCGAAAGGTCCCTGGTTCGAAACCAGGCAGAAACATGGTGCTCCACTTTTAATAATTTTTTGAGTAAAATATAGAAGAAATAACATCTAAAGCAAACATTGTGAACTACCCCAAACAAAACATAGACTGGAAAACAAAACATAAACATAGACTCACAACTTGAGCATTACAATGGAAGCCATTTTAAAGTCTCACAATAAAATCAATAGCAAATTACGCACCTCATATGTTGTTTGCCCATAATGCTTAGGTATCCTATCTGGCCACAGAGATTTTTTAGGGTCAGGTAGAATATGACCCAGTTGTGGGATCACATAAGTTATGACAGAGCACCATGTACCATCAAATGTACTTTTCAGTTTGACTCCCCTCAAATGTCTGTTCCACCCATAACTTCTCCAACTCAGACTCCCCCATAAAAAACTTTGTTCCACCAGCCTTCACAGTGCTCATTGCTTGGAAGAATGGAGGAACAGAGATCACCTTGCACATCCCTGATGGTCTAGTGGTCAGGATTTGGCGCTCTCACCGCCGCGGCCCGGGTTCAATTCCCGGTCAGGGAATTCTTTTGTCAGATGGAAAGAGGGTCATTCCAGCTGAATTTCTGCTGAAGACCTTCCAGGAACTCAGACCCTGAAGCCTCGTTTATTTTGGTCCCCCAGTCATGGACTACCTCAGAAGGTGGTTGCAGGTTTTTTGAAGCGAGGTTGGAGGGCCACCTGTCAGGGAGTTGGACTAGGGTATCCCTGGGTTTCCTTCCAACTCTATGATTCTGTGTTCCCATGGACATTCATCTTGATTTGTTTGTGGAGAGCTTAGACAGCATTGCTTCAAGCAAATTGCAATTCTACACATCTCAGGGCATTTTCCTCCTGCTGTCTTTATTTGAAAAAGATGCAGCTTGGGGGAAGGGGCTTTTTGTGCAATAAATCCATTTAAACTACAATTGTCACCCTGAATTTAGTATCCTGGCAAATTGGCCCTTCCTATAGCCAAGAGAAGGTGCCATCCTCCTCTTTTTTGCCCAAGAAGAGCCAAATGTGGGGAATGCCATACAGACCTGACAATTTATCAGTTGTCATTTTGTCTGCTAGACGCACAACATCATTCTTCTTGGAACTGGTTCCTCCTTGAACTTGAACTAGATCCTTTTCAAAATGAACTTTCCCAGCACCGAGCATAACAGGAGGCAGAGAAACAGCTCTGCCCAGGTCTCTGTGGCGCAATCGGTTAGCGCGTCTGGCTGTTAACCAGAAGGTTGGTGGTTCGAGCCCACCCAGGGACTGCTGCGGGCAGGATTCATAGACGAGGTGGCCGAGTGGTGAAGGCGATGGACTGCTAATCCATTGTGCTCTGCACGCGTGGGTTCGAATCCCACCCTCGTCGGTCCCTTTTTCAGATCTTCTTCTTTGGTGATTGCCAAGTAGGATTGTCTTCCATGAATATGGTCTTAATGGTGTGTCCATAAATGACTGTGGAAGCCAGTTCCGGATCCACATGCCCTTCAACAGTGGCGACTTAGGTTTCTGGGAGATGATAATGCTGAGGATTAGATGGGTTTTTGGAAGACGCCTGTGCGTGAATTTACTTTATAGAGTAGATCAGGGCATGCTGACCAACGCACAGAAAGTACTCTGCAAGGATACTTTTCTCGTGGACTTTTTTATGTCAACAAGGGTCTGAGGACCAGGCTGAGGCAACAAAGGGAGGTCAGAACCTTCCCCCCCCTTACAAACACTGACAGTTCCCAACATCCCTGACCACTGGTCCTGCTAGCTAGGGATCATGGGAGTTGTAGGCCAAAAACATCTGGAGGGCTGAGGTTGAGGAAGCCTGCGCTAACCCTAGCATTAATGTAGGGGGTCCGAGAGGCCCTCTTGACCTAAGTGCCACTATTATTTCTTCTCTCTCGGTCAGGACTCTGCTTGCAAACAGTGTGACCTACATAGCTGGCACCTTTTCTTCCAAGACAGAGTTTACCTGGACAGGCTTTGTGGCTGGAAAGTTCCTGTTACAGTGGCACCTCTGGTGGTGAACAGGATCCGTTTCAGAGGCCCATTCGCAACATGAAAAGAGCGCAACCCACAGTGGCGTGCCTGGGCACGCGCGGGTTGCGATTCGCCGCTTCTGCGCATGCGCTGACATCATTCTGCTAGGCTGCACATGCGCTAGCAGTTAAACCTGGAAATAACCCTTTCTGGTACTTCCGGGTCGCCGCGGGACGTATCCTGAAAGAACGTAACATGAAGCGGACGTAACATGAGGTATGACTGTATTGTCTGAATGAAACAGTTCACAAGGGAGAGGGCTGAAACAGAATCACCACGTAACGAGCTTTAAGAGGAATTGAGCCCTCAAGTCTCACTAGAGACAAACCACAAAAATCTTCCTTGGAAACCCTTGTTCGCACTTGCTGCAAATTTGTAACCAAGTGACCCATGCCGAATGTTAGCCAACCAATCCTACAATCAGGGGCCAGCTAAGCAGGTCGCGCTATTTGCAAGCAGGGAGTTCCTGCTTTAGGCTCAGGCGCATTGCAGAGTTGGAAGAGACCCCAAGGTGGGAGGCGGGGGGCAGACTCCTCACAACTCTCAGCCCTGATAACAAACTGGGAACTCCCAGAATAATGATAATAATAATAATAATAATAATAATAATAATAATAATAATAATAATATCTTTATTGTCATTGCCCCCTCTCGGGGACAACGAAATTACTTTGGGGGAAACCACGACTGTTTAAAGTGGTACCATGGAACTTTAAATGAGTGTGGCCTTGGTTTCCCTTCCCCAGGGAAGAAGATTGCCAAATGCTGCTTTTCAGCGTCCTAATGGAGTTGGAACTCTTCACAGCAAGTAAGGAAAACCTGCCGTTTGGCAGGATGTCTGACTGGCAGAGCACCATTTCTTAGCAGTTTGATATGGAGCTCATCGCTTGAAAGAACAGAGAGACAGAGATCACCGTGCACATCCCTGGTGGTCTAGTGGTCAGGATTCGGCGCTCTCACCGCCGCGGCCTGGGTTCGATTCCCGGCCAGGGAATTCTTTTGCAAGATGGAAAGAGGGTCATTCCAGCCAAATCTTTTTTATGTCAAAAGTACTGAACCTTTTCCAGGAACTCATGCTCTTGCCAAGACCTAAGGCTTTATTGCTGGCCAGGTGGAGAACACTGCTGAAACTGAAAAGCAGAGCAAAGGAAGGGTGGCATCTAACTCTAACCCATAATATTTAACTCTTCACGCCTTGCTTGTTGAGTACCCTGCTCCCACTCCACTTGTGGAGTTGTTGAAGGGGGCACCAGTTCTGCCACGGACCCTTTGAGCTGCAGGACACTTCCTCCTCCTCTTTCTCCATGGAAACTTGGAGATCGGCATAAGGACACATGCACATCCCATCCTTAGTCTGCCAGTAGTGTTCCAGTAATAAGAGCTCAGACCAAGGATTCTACCGCCCAAGTCTCTGTGGCGCAATCGGTTAGCGCGTCTGGCTGTTAACCAGAAGGATGGTGGTTCGAGCCCACCCAGGGACGTCACCCAGGGACCGCGGTGGGCAGGATTCCTGGACGAGGTGGCCGAGTGGTGAAGGCGATGGACTGCTAATCCATTGTGCTCTGCACGCATGGGTTCGAATCCCACCCTCGTCGGTCCCTTTTTTCGATCTTCTTCTTTGGTGATTGCTCATAGCCGAGTAGGATTGCCTTCCATGAATATGTTCCATAAATGACTGTGGAGGCCAATTCTGGATCCACAAGCCCTTCGAAAGTGGGGACATAGGTTTCTGAGTGGGAGTTGATCATGCTGACGATTACTGGTAGATATTTTTTTTTTTGAAGATGCCTGCGCGTGAATTTATGTGTATAGATCAGGGCATGCTGGCCAACGCACAGTCTTTGCAGTTAGGCTCTATTCCAATGGCATGAGTATCACGATCACCAGTAGATTCTTATCTGTTGCAGCCTTCATCTGTCTTCACAGCCGTTGTAACATACCACTTGTTATCATCCGCCTGTTCTGCCACTGAGGACTTCTTGGATCATTCTTTGTCTAGCTCCTCCCCATTGACCTTACTGCCTTTGGTGACTCTACTGGGAGTACAAGACTCCCGATGGCGTTACTCACAAGGATCATAGGAATGTGCAAGCCCACTAACAATGACAAGGTGATGATCCTGCAAGTGAGCCTTTTTTGGATATTCCTCTGCGGCATAAGCCTTTGGTTTACTATGCTACCTTTGCCACTCTGTAGGGTCAGCTGTTGATTTGGCCTACAGAAGGAAAATCTGCCCCTTGACTAGGAGGGTAGCTGGCTAGTCAAGTGCCATTTCCTTGCAGCTAGTCCATCACAGGAAAAGAATAGAGAAGCAGAGATCACCATGCACATCCCTGGTTAGGATTCACTGCGGCCTAGGTTCAGTTTCCAGCCAGAAAATTATTTTGCCAAATGGAAGGAGTGTTGCAGCGCCAGCTTCTGCTCTATGGCCAGCGTCGAATTATGTCAAAGAATGGAATGAAGCTGTTGCCAAGGCCTGGACTCCACTTGGGTCCCTAGGAGCGGGATTGCGGCAGCGATGATTATAGCAATCTTCAAAAATGAATAAAAATAAAGATTGGTGCTCTAAGCACAAGCTTATTCTGCCTATTGGTTGATCAGTACTGTGTGTTGGGGGGGGGGAGAGATGTTATTTCTCCTTTGAAAGAAGTGTCTCCCCTTCTCTTCTGCAACAGAATTTGTTCTCCCAGATCAAAGGAAGGAGGGCCTGCAGCGTCCTACTCACTAGCAGGAAAATCTCCTCCCCGCATTTTTGGGTTGTCCACGTCAAAAGCAGCAGGTAGCTGCTGCTGACCAGTAGACGATGGCTTTGATCCATCAACCTCTTGGTTATGGGCCCTGCACGCTTCCACGGCGCCACTTAGCTGGATTGGGTATGCCCCACCCATCCATCTGGAGCACGTGGCACTGCCATTCTCTGAGTGACAAGGACTCCAAGCCAAAAGGATCTTTCTTGGCCAGGGGGCAGGAACAGGGGCCTCAGCTAAGGCAGAGTTTCTGTAGTGTAGTGGTCATCACGTTCGCCTCACACGCGAAAGGTCCCTGGTTCGAAACCAGGCAGAAACATGGTGCTCCTCTTCTTTTCTTTTCTTTTTAAATAGGCCTACCGAATTCTCTTGTAAGGTGTAGAAAGAAATAATATGTAAAACAAACAGGAACAAACATGGTGCACTACCCAAAACAAAACACAGACTGGATATCTACCCACTATCTAACTAGGCTTCCTCAAAATCGGCCCTCCAGATGTTTTGAGACTACAATTCCCTGCATCCCTGACCACTGGTCCTGCTAGCTAGGGATCATGGGAGTTGTAGGCCGAAAACATCTGGAGGGCCGAGGTTGAGGAAGCCTGCACTAACCCTAGCATTAATGTAGGGGGTCCGAGAGGCCCTCTTGACCTAAGTGCCACTATTATTTCTTCTCTCTCGGTCAGGACTCTGCTTGCAAACAGTGTGACCTATGTAGCTGGCATCTGCTCTTCTAAGAGAGCAGAAAGAGAGTTGGAAAGTTCCTGTTACAGTGGTACCTCTGGTGGCGAACGGGATCCATTCCGGAGGCCCATTTGCAACATGAAAAGAGCGGAACCCACAACAGCACGTCTGTGCACGCGCAGGTTGCGATTTGCCACTTCTGCGCATGCGCGTGAGGTCATTTTGCGCGTCTGCGCATGCAAGAGCGGGGAAAACCCGGAAGTAACCCTTTCTGGTACTTCTGGGTCGCCGCAGGACAAACCCGAAGGACTATAACATGAAGCGGATGTAACATGAGGTATAACTGTATTGTCTGAACGTAACCGTTCACAAGGCAGAGGGTTGAAACAGAACAACCACATAACCTACTTTAATAGGAATTGAGCCCTCAAGTCTCACTAGAAACAAACCACAAAAATCTTCCTTGGAAACCCTTGTTCACGCTTGCTGCAAATTTGTAACCAAGTGATCCATGCCGAATGTTAGCCAACCGATCCTACAATCAGGGGCCAGCTAAGCAGGTCGCGCTATTTGCAGTGGCGTAGCGTGGGTTATCAGCACCCGGGGCAAGGCAAGTAATCTGCGCCCCCTAACCCATGGATTTGCACCCCCTAACCCGTGGATTTGCGCCCCCTAACCCGTGGATTTCCCTAACCCCCAGATGTTGCGCCCGGTGCGGCTGGCCCCCTCTGCACCCCCCACGCTACGCCACTGGCTATTTGCAAGCAGGCAGCTCCTGCTTTAGGCTCAGGCCTCATTCACCCCACAAAACATAGAATGATAGCATTGCAGAGTTGGAAGAGGCCCCAAGGTGGGAGGCAGAGGGCAGACTCCTTACAACTCTCAGCCCTGATAACAAACTGGGAACTCCCAGAAGTCTTTGGGGGAAGCCACAACTGTTTAAAGTGGTACCATGGAACTTTAAATGAGTGTGGCCTTGGTTTCCCTTCCCCAGGAAAGAGGATGACCAAATGCTGCTTTTAGGGCCTTATGGAGTTGGAACTCTTCACAGCAACTAAAGAAAACCTGCCATTTGGCAGCATGTCTGACTGGCAGAGTACCATTTCCTAGCACTTTGATGCGGAGCTTGTCTCTTGAAAGAACAGAGAGACAAAGATCAGCTTGCACATCCCTGGTGGTCTAGTGGTCAGGATTCGGCGCTTTCACCGCCGCGGCCCGGGTTCGATTCCCGGCCAGGGAATTCTTTTGCAAGATGGAAAGAGGGTCATTCCAGATGAGCTTCTCTTATACCACCAGTGCTGAACCCCTTCCAGGAACTCAGACCCTGAAGCCTCATTTATTTTGGTCCCGCAGTTGTGGTGCCAGTCATGGAAGGTGGTGGACTCTCGCTCGTTGCAGGTTGGCCCTCCAGCTGTTTTGGGACTACAGTACCCATCATCCCTGACCACTGGTGCAGTTTCCTAGGGATGATGGGAGTTGTAGTCCCAAAACAGCTGGAGGGCCAAGTTTGGCCACCACCGGACTAGGTGATTCTTGGGTTTCCTTCTAACTGTATGATTCTGTGTTCCCATGGACATTCATCTTGATTTGTTTGTGGAGAGCTTAGACAGCATTGCTTCAAGCAAATTGCAATTCTACACATCTCAGGGCATTTTCCTCCTGCTGTCTTTATCTGAAAAAGATCCAGCTCAGGGGAAGGGGCTTTTTGTGCAATAGACCCATTTCAACTACAATTGCTCACCCTGAATTTGGTATCCTGGCAAACTGGCCCTGCCTGTAGCCAAGAGAAGGTGCCATCCTCCTCTTTTTTGCCCCAAAAGAGCCAAATGTGGGGGATGCCATCCAGACCTGACAATTTATCAGTGGTTATTTTGTCTGCTAGACCTAGAACAGCATTCTTCCTGGAACTGGTTCCTCCTTGAACTTGAACTAGTTCCTTTTCAAAATGAACTTTCCCAGCACCGAGCATAACAGGAGGCAGAGAAACAGCTCTGCCCAGGTCTCTGTGGCGCAATCGGTTAGCGCGTCTGGCTGTTAACCAGAAGGTTGGTGGTTCGAGCCCACCCAGGGACGGCTGCAGGAAATCCACCTGCAATGAGGAGCCAGAGTGGTGAATTGCTAATCTGTTGCCCTCTGCACACATGAGGGATTAAGCCCACCCTCAGTATCTCTAGGAGTTTAACGCAATATCCAGGCAGCCCTTTTGTTGGGGTGTCCTGGTCTGCCTTTCTGAAAGGGAAACCAAAGCCACAGTCGTTTAAAGAGAAGTAGGTTGGGGGGGGGCGTTACTGGGTTGTTATTTTTGTTTTGATTTTATGTATTCAATATTTTATGAGAACCACCCTGAGACCTTCGGGTATAGGGCGGTATAGTAAAGAAAGAAAGAAAGAAAGAAAGAAAGAAAGAAAGAAAGAAAGAAAGAAAGAAAGAAAGAAAGAAAGAAAGAAAGAAAGAAAGAAAGAAAGAAAGAAAGAAAGAAAGAAAGAAAGAAAGAAAGAAAGAAAGAAAGAAAGAAAGAAAGAAAGAAAGAAAGAAAGAAAGAAAGAAAGAAAGAAAGAAAGGCAGAGGAAGGAATCCACCAGCCACGATTCAAGCCGAGATCAGTAATGAGACCATTCCAGTCATCAGTCTTAACATCTAAAAGGGATGGCATGAAAGGACAAAGGATTGGGAGAGAGTAGGAAAGCAAACTGCCTCAAAAGTTCTGAGGGATGAAGTTTGTATAGTAACTAGCTATAAACTGGCTGACGGGCCACTCCCAGCTCATTTCCTTCACCCAGGCAGACCCCACAGTGGAAATATCCTGGGCCCATAACACAGAGCTCAAGAGACTGAAACCAGCCAGCCACCCCTTGCACCCAGAAGAGGGAGGGGCTTTGGTGTCCTGTTCAGTTATTGGGAGGGGCCCTTCCCCCCCTTCTTTTGTGAGGTGTACAAAGGAAAAGGAAAAGACAACAACCATGTAGCAGAGGATGGTTTTGCTCTAGCGTGGTGAAGTGCTTGCAGGGTCAGAATAGATTAGAGTGTCAGATCAGGATCTGGGCGACCACAGTTCCACTTCCGACTGGGCCATGAAACTCATTGGTTGACCAGAGCCAGTCACTGTCTCTCCCCCCACCCTATTCACTTTCAAGGAGTGTGGCCTTGGTTTCACTTCCCTGGCAAAAACTCCCCATGGAAGAGGATGACCAAATGCTCCTTTTCAGCTTCCTGATGGAGTTGGAACTCTTCACAGCAAGTAAGGAAAACCTGCCACTTGGCAGGATGTCTGACTGGCAGAGCACCATTTCTTAGCAGTTTGATATGGAGCTCGTGGCTTGAAAGAACAGAGGGACAGATCAGCTTGCACATCCCTGGTGGTCTAGTGGTCAGGATTCGGCGCTCTCACCGCCGCGGCCCGGGTTCGATTCCCTGTCAGGGAATTCTTTTGCAAGAAGGAAAGATGGTCATATCAGATGAACTTCTGTTATACCACCAGTGTTGAACCCCTTCCAGGAACTCATACCCCTAAGGCCTCATTTATTTTGGTCCCATAGTTGCAGTGCCAGTCATGGACTACCTTGGAAGGTGGTCGATTCTCCTTTGTTGCAGGTTTTTTGAAGCAAGGTTGGAGGGCCACTTGTCAGGGGTTCTTTAGCTGTACTTCCTGCATTGAAGAGAATTGGGCTAGGTCAGTGTTGGCCAAACTTGGCCCTCCAGCTGTTTTGGGACTACAGTGCCCATCATCCCTGACCACTGGTCCTGTTACCTAGGGATGATGGGAGTTGTAGTCCCAAAACAGCTGGAGGGCCAAGTTTGGCCACCACTGTATGAGGAGATCCTTGGGGATCCTTTCAACCCTACGATTCAGTGTTTCTATGGACATTCACTTGTTGGGGCATTTTCCTGATGCTGTCCTTATTTGCAAAAATAAAAATTAAAAATAAATCAGGTTGGGTTAAGGGACTTTTTGTCCAATAGATCCATTTCAACTACAATTACAGTGGTACCTCGGGTTACATACGCTTCAGGTTATAGACTTGGTTAACCCAGAAATATTGCTTCAGGTTAAGAACTTTGCTTCAGGATGAGAACAGAAATCGTGCTCCGGCGGCGCGGCAGCAGCAGTGGGAGGCCCCATTAGCTAAAGTGGTGCTTCAGGTTAAGAACAGTTTCAGGTTAAGCACAGACCTCCGGAATGAATTAAGTACTTAACCCAAGGTACCACTGTACTTCCCTCCTTTGGTATCCTAGTAAATGGGCCCTGCCTATAGCCAAGAGAAGGTGCCATCCTCATCTCTTTTGCCCAAGAAGAGCCAAATGTGGGGGATGCCATCCAGACCTGACAATTTATCAGTGGTTATTTTGTCTGCTAGGCCTAGAACATCATTCTTCCTGGTACTGGTTCCTCCTTGAACTTGAACTAGTTCCTTTTCAAAATGAACTTTCCCAGCACCGAGCATAACAGGAGGCAGAGAAACAGCTCTGCCCAGGTCTCTGTGGCGCAATCGGTTAGCGCGTCTGGCTGTTAACCAGAAGGTTGGTGGTTCGAGCCCACCCAGGGACGGCTGCAGGAAATCCACCTGCAATGAGGAGCCAGAGTGGTGAATTGCTAATCTGTTGCCCTCTGCACACATGAGGGATTAAGCCCACCCTCAGTATCTCTAGGAGTTTAACGCAATATCCAGGCAGCCCTTTTGTTGGGGTTCGATTTCCGGTCAGGGAATTCTTTTGTCAGATGGAAAGAGGGTCATTCCAGATGAATTTCTGCTGAACCCCTTCCCCTGAAGCCTCATTTATTTTGGTCCCACAGTTGCAATGCCAGTCATGGACTACCTTGGAAGGTGGCCGATTCTCCTTTGTTGCAGGTTTTTTGAAGCAAGGTTGGAGGGCCACCTGTCAGGGGTTCTTTAGCTGTACTTCCTGCATTGAAGAGAATTGGGCTAGGTCAGTGGTGGCCAAACTTGGTCCTCTAGCTGTTTTAGGACTACAGTGCCCATCATCCCTGACCACTGTCCTGTTACCTAGGGATGATGGGAGTTGTAGTCCCAAAACAGCTGGAGGGCCAAGTTTGGCCACCACCGGACTAGGGGATCCTAGGGGATCCTTTAAACTCTATGATTCTATGTTTCTATGGACATTCATCTTGATTTGTTTGTGGAGAGCTTAGATGGCATTGTTTCAAGCAAGTGGCTATTCTACCCTTGTCAGGGCATTTTCCTTATTTGCAAAATAATAAAAATAAAAATAGAAAAATCCAGGTTGGGTTAAGGGGCTTTTTGTCCAATAGATCCATTTCAACTCCAATTGCTCACCCTGAATTTGCTATCCTGGCAAATTGGCCCTGCCTATGGCCAAGAGAAGGTGCAATATTCCTCTTTTTGCCCAAGAAGAGTCAAATGTGGGGGATGCCATCCAGACAATTTATCAGTGGTTATTTTGTCTGCTAGACCTAGAAAAGGCTTCCTCAACCTCGGCCCTCCAGATGTTTTGAGACTACAGTTCCCATCATCCCTGACCACTGGTCTTGCTAGCTAGGGATCATGGGAGTTGTAGGCCAAAAACATCTAGAGGAGTTCACAGGGTTGCTTGTGAGGATTAAATATGGAGGAGGAAGATGCACACCATCTTGTCTTCCTTGGGGAAAGAAGGTGGATATTAAAAGTAAGAAATAACTAAATAAATATTAGAATTTAGAATTTAGCAGTCTCACTGCTGTGGCCCAGGTCTAATTAATGCATGGATGGGTTACGACCATAGAATAAGCTGTCCTGCCAGGCTTAGCTCACCTTGGGAGGAACTAGGTAACCAAGCTTTTGTTTCCCTTCAGGCTACCTGATGAACTCAGCAGGGTAAGCTGAAGAAGAGGGTAAGCTGGGTGCTCCCCCTTAGCTGCATGGCTCTTACAAGCCATTCTTGTGTTACTATACCAATAATTTAGGAACTTTTACCACTTTCTAAGGGACACGGGTGGCATTGTGGGTTAAACCACAGAGCCTAGGACTTGCCGATCAGAAGGTCAGTGTTTCGAATCCCCGCGACGGGGTGAGCTCCCGTTGCTCAGTCCCTGCTCCTGCCAACCTAGCAGTTCGAAAGCACGTCAAAGTGCAAGTAGATAAATAGGTACCGCTCCGGCGGGAAGGTAAACGGCGTTTCCTTGCACAGCTCTGCTTCGCCAGAAGAGGCTTATGCATGCTGGCCACATGACCTGGAAACTTACGCCGGCTCCCGCGGCCAATAAAGCAAGATGACCCCAGAGTCGGTCATGACTGGACCTAATGGTCAGGGGTCCCTTTACCTTTACCACTTTCTAAAACAGGTTTTGCTGCCTGTGTGACTTTTCAAACTGCTGCATTACTGGCACCAAAGATACCTCCCTGGGGCTTTAAATGCCAATAGTAACACCCTGAATTGGGTCCATACTCAATTGACAGCCAGTGCTGATCTCTGAGATCCCTCCTGTGCCCCAAACCCTGTGATTGTTACCTGAGGCTCTTCTTCAGGTGTTCCCTCCATGAGAGATCTAGAGGGTGCCAACATGAGAACAGGCCTTTTTTTGGTGTTGGCCTCCCCAGTTGTGAAATGGCCCCCCTCTCCACCACCAAGGTATGTCTGGCACCCTCTATTTTGAAAGTTTTCAGGCATTTGGATCTTATTTTAACTGGGCGGGATCCGTAAGACTTACCTTTTATCTCCCGTATGTAGTCCCCCCCCCTCCCAGCTTTTACTGGTCATGTTTCTTTCAATTGGTTTTAATGAAAGTTGCTTTGGGTCACTTTTGTGAGGAAAGCAAATCATCATCATCATCATCATCATCATCCGGAAGGTATGAGGTCAGAAAGGGCTACCTTAAAAGGTCTGCCAGGATTCTCCTTCCGAGGGATGGGGATTATGGTCTGGTAGCTGACTGGTAGCTGCCTACAACTTTGCTAACCTATTTATAGGAGTCCCATCAAAATAAGTCTAAATCATTGATATTTAAAAGGGGGAAAAAACCTTTTAATGGAGTTTATATTTCCTTGGATACATATTTTAAATCTATTTAATCAGTATGCTGATTGTTAAATTCCACTTTGACCGTTTTAATATTTATGTAAAAATTATGCTTAAATTCTGGTTTTACTGTGCTGGCTGTTTAGCCGCAGTAAGAAACATTCATTCGTAAGTGAACGCTTGAGATCTGGTTACAGATAGGTAGCCGTGTTGGTCTGCCATAGTCAAAACAAAAAAAATTCCTAAAGTTGGTCTTTAAGGTGCTACTGGAAGGATTTTTTTTTTGTTTTGCTTGAGATCTGGGAATTCCTGTCCACATACCGATTCTCCCGTGTTCCCTTCCTTTCAACGAAGGACCAATGACTGAAGTTTGGCGCCCACCAGGTACCTGAATGAAAGGAAACGGAGCTTCTCCCTCATGAGGCTGAGATGATGGAGAGACGCTCTTAACGGGGGAAGGAATGGAACCTCGAGGGGCTCGTTAACCGCTTCCCCCTCTCGGTGCTCCAAGGGTTAAAGGCAATGACGTCATTCCTCGCCTCCCTCCCCCGCCCAGGAATTCCCAAGTGGGAGGAGGCTTCCTTATCTCTTCGCGGGAAATCGGCCACGTGGGGTTCCTCAGCCGAGAGGAAGAGCCAAAGGGCAGCATTGGAGGTGACAGGGCGTGGGGGCATTTGGGTGAGGAGGAAGAGAGGAAGGAAAGGGCAACGCCTTTGCTTTTTTTGGTGTGTGTGGGGGGGGACAGGGCGCCCACCCAGCTGCTTTCTCTTTTTTAATAAACATATTTATTTGGGTTTATCAAATTAAAATTTTACAGTAACATACCAGCACACGATACAAAGGTCCGTATAGTTCAAGCTATGGTTTTCCCAGTAGTGATGTATGGAAGTGAGAGCTGGACCATAAAGAAGGCTGATCACCAAAGAATTGATGCTTTTGAATTATGGTTCTGGAGGAGACTCTTGAGAGTCCCATGGACTGCAAGAAGATCAAACCTCTCCATTCTTAAGGGAATCAGCCCTGAGTGCTCACTGGAAGGTCAGATCCTGAAGCTGAGGCTCCAATACTTTGGCCCCCTCATGAGAAGAGAAGACTCCCTGGAAAAGACCCTGATGTTGGGAAAGATGGAGGGCACAAGGAGAAGGGGAGGACAGAGGACGAGATGGTTGGACAGTGTTCTCGAAGCTACCAGCATGAGTTTGACCAAACTGCGGGAGGCAGTGGAAGACAGGAGTGCCTGGCATGCTCTGGTCCATAGGGTCACGAAGAGTCGGACACGAGTAAACAACCAAACAACAACAACATCAGCATACAATATAGAAACAAGATTCCACAGAATCTCCTGGACTTTCCTCCTCCCGTTTGTGGGTCCTATTGTTAACCCTTCACTCCTGCATCTTTTGTAATAATCCAAATCTTTTGCATCTCCGTTGTGTCCAAAATTCAACATTAAATTACAAGTTTTATTCCAATCCCACTACCCAGCTGCTTTCTCAGTGCAAGACAAGGGCTGCTTTCCTTATTCCAGTTGCCTGGCTTCTCCTGCAGTATTCTCTTTGGCGCACCCCTTGGGCTCCAATTCAGTCGCTGTGAGATTTTTGGGGAGGCGAGGGGGAAGCTTTGCTTCTTAGAGGAGGGAGGGAAGAACTTCTATGTTAGGGATGAAAAGAGGCTCTTTCCTCCTCCTCCAAGCAAGGAAGGCTCCGCTCTCTTCACTGCTGTAATTTTTTTTCTCCTTTCCAAAGCCGGAGGAGAGCAGGTTGATCTACCAGGAGGTAAAGTAATCTAAACGTATCTAGATGCAAAATAGAAAACAATATACGATATCTTTATTGTCATTGTCCCATGCAGAACAATGAAATTGAACAAGTTTACATCATGCCCAATAGTGTGGTGGTAACTTCAGAAGGAATTATTTCATGATTGTCACAGACAAACACAAACACACACCCTCCCCAGCCACACATCCCTCACCATAGCTGTCAACTTTTCCCTTTTCTTGCAAGGAATCCTATTCGGAATAAGGGGATTTCCCTTTAAAAAAGGGAAACGTTGACAGCTATGTCCCTGACCTAGCCACAAAATTGGGCCTGTGGTTTTGTGATTGAGTCCTTTGACAGGTCTCTCCCTCTCTTCCCCCTAGCTCTGTTCGTTCACAGGGTTTACAAGCTGTTCGAAGGTGGAACAGAGACTCCCTCATTTGAGGTTTTATGGCCATCTGTCATGGATGCTTCAGCTGAGATTTCTGCATTGCAGGGGGTTGGACTAGATGACTCCCGGGGTCCCTTTGCAACTCTACAATTCTATGATTCTGTGGATGCTGCTTTTCAAAAGTTCGAAGACAAGGATAAGAGCACCTTTTTTCTTTTTGACCGCCCACTCAGCTCTCTAAGGGTTAAATGAGCTGAGCTCTGTTTCATAGAGTGGCAGGAAATGGTCTAATGGGGGGGGGGAGGAATAGAGGAGGGCGCTTCCTTTTTGTCTTCCAACAAGAGAGAGGCTGGCAGACAGACTGAGCGGTTGCTCTGCGAGGTGGGTGCGCGTACAGGGCGGGGAAACACCGTTATTATTATTATTATTATTATTATTATTATTATTATTATTATTATTGATATTAATTAGACAACATATTATAATTGTTGTTATTTATTAATACCCCGCCTTTTCCCCTGAGGTACTGAGGTACTGAGGTGCAACACTGGAAGAGGGGTAGGAACCAAGAATTGAGTGGGGGGGGAGAGGCAGGAGAGAGAGAGAAAGACCCTCACCCCAATTTCCCCTGGGAATTGCATGTAGGACAGGCACCCCCAAACTCGTCCCTCCAGCTGTTTTGGGACTACCAACTCACCCCTAGCTAAGAGGACCAGGGTCAGGGATGCATAGCTGTCAACTTTCAGATTTGAAAATAAGGGATCAGCAGCCTCGAAAATAAGGGATCAGCAGCCTCGAAAATAAGGGATCAGCAGCCTCGAAAATAAGGGATCAGCAGCCTCACCTGTCCCAGGGACAGTCTACAGGATATCTAACAATCCAGGATAGCAGCAGGAAACGGCACTGGGATAAGGGAACTTCCCGCAAAAAAAGGGAAGGTTGACAGGTATGCAGGGATGATGGGAATTGTAGTCCCAAAACAGCTGGAGGGCCAAGTTTGGGGCTGCCTGGTGTAGGGCTTCTGTCGGCAGGGTTTGTTTATTTAGTTTGCTGTTTCATTGCATTTGCACCGCTCCTTCCCTGCCCTTCCTCAAAGTGGCTTCCCTGGTTCTCTCTCTCCCCCAACTCCCCATTTCAGCCTCACAACAACCCTGTGAGGTGGGTTAGGCTGCAAGAAGGCGGCAGAAGGCCCAGTGAGAGCTTCATGGCTGAACGGGGGATTCCAGCCATGGCCTCCCAGTCCAACAGCCTCTAACCACTTCGCCACCACTGGCTCTTGGAGGTGGACCAAAGAGGGTCTCCTTTGAACACCCGGTTGGGGTTCAAACCCCCTCCCCACCCAGGACATGGGGAGGGGGAGCTGCAGAAGATAAAAGAGACTCAGTCCTGGTGCGAGGGGAGAGCTCTATTTAAAAGAGAGAGAAGGAAATGACACCTCCCCCCAGCCTTAAGAACGCAAGTTTATCTGACTGCAAATTATTATTGTTCTTGTTGTTGATTTCAGTATTATATGCCTTCCCTTCACCCTGAGGTCCCAGGGTGGATTACAACAACAAAAACCATTCAAAACAAAACCCTAGAAATAACCTGGGTCCTGAAAATATACGGAGAGAAGATAATGTCCCAACCAGAGAAGAATGGCAGGTTAAGTTGATGGATAATGCTGAAATGGCAAAAATGACCGGAAGAATCAGAAAGACCAAAACTCTTATAAAGAATGGGGGAAATTTATAATTTATTTTAAAAACCATTGCAAACTGTTAAAATTGTTAGTAGAGTTGGAATGACACTTGTAGTTTAATGGCGAATTTTGGATTTAATGGAGATGTAAAAGATTGGGATTGTTATAAAAGATGCAAGAGGAAATGGCTAATGATAGGACCCACAAAGGGAAGGAGGGAAATCCAGGAGATTCTTTGGAATCTTGTTTTTATGGTATATATTGGATATGTGATTGTAAAACTGTAATTTGAAATACCAAAGAAATAGCATTTTTTTAAAAAAGAAAATATATGCCAGGATGAAGAGGCATGTCATCAGCATTCCCCGAAAGCTGCATAATGAAGGTGCCAGACGCACTTCTGGGGGGGAGGGGTTCCACAGCTTAGGGGCTGCCACAGAGAAGGCCCTCTCTGGAGCCAAAACCACTTCCACCCCCTTGTGCTTCTGATGGTGGTGGCTCCCAAGCTGCTGCTGCTGCCCAGCTTAGAGTGTGCTATGTAGCCTCTTTGGGTATGAGCTTGCCCTGAGAAAGAATAGATTACCTACCCTCTTTTTAGGCCAGATAATAGTTACTTAGAGAGAGTTATAAAGGGCTCAATCAAAGAATCAGTGGTATACATAGAACAGCATAAAAGTTAACATCCTTCCACAATGGTTAATTGCCCTCTGTTTATAACTTTTTATGGTTTTTATTGAACAGTTTTATGTTTTACTGATGTAAACCACTTTGATATATTGTTGGTTATATAATGGTATATAAATATATTTTATAAATAACCAAACAATACATAATTGTCAATAATGTTAAATTGCATTTTAACCTGTATTTTTTCACCTTTTCTTTTTTTCTTATTATATTTTTACTGAAATTTTATTGAAGTTAGCCGCCCTGAGCCTGGCTCTGGCCAGGGAGGGCGGGGTATAAATAAACTTATTTATTAATATTATTATTATTAATTCATAGATTAAAGTTAGCAAAAATCGAAAGCAAGTATATGTAACTAAATTACCGTATTTTTCGCTCTATAGGACACACATAACCAGAAGACGCACCTAGTTTTTGGAGGAGGAAAACAAGAAAAAAAATATTCTGAATCCCAGAAGCCAGAACAGCAAGAGGGATTGCTGCGCAGCGAAAGCAGCAATCCCTCTTGCTGTTCTGGCTTCTGGGATAGCTGCGCAGCCTGCATTCGCTCCATAAGGCGCACACACATTTCCCCTTACTTTTTAGGGGGGGGGGAGTGATTCATAGAGCAAAAAATACGGTATATAGTAAGGATACCTGCCTAATTTCCCAAAGCACAGCTGCTGCCTCACCAAAAGAGTGACTTGTAAAATTGATGCTGTCAAGCAGGCGTGAAGGGGCAGGGAGATTCTGGGTCACAGTGTACTGATTCTCTGTTACCTGGTTTTATCTCCTAATTTCCCAAAGCACAGCTGCTGCCTCACCAAAAGAGTGACTTGTAAAAGTGAAATTTCTGGACATTGATGCTGTCAAGCAGGCGTGAAGGGGCAGGGAGATTCTGGGTCACAGTGTACTGATTCTCTGTTACCTGGTTTTATCTCCTTTTTATCTCCTTTTTTTAAATCCAAGCTCGTGCCAGCTAGTACAACTTAAGACAGCCAATTCCACAAGTTCATGATGTATAGTACTGTATATGACAAAAACCCCTTTAAAGCATGGGGTGTGTAAAGCTCAAAAACAAAGTCCAGAGAATCTGTTCATCTATCATATCATGAGGGTTACTGGACCCTGGTTGAAAGGACAGCTAAAACATTTCTGAATCAGCATGTATAAGAATAATAATAATAATAATAATAATAATAATAATAATAATAATAATTTATTATTTGTACCCCGCCCATCTGGCTGGGTTTCCCCAGCCACTCTGGGCGGCTTCCATAAAAACCAGAAATACACTAAAATATCAGTGGTATTTAGTGGTGAATATTGAAATGCAAGAACTCAGTGGAAATATAGAGTTCAGGAATATATTATTTCTGATTAGAGAATATTTCTTTCTTTCTTTCAGAGGGTGGTGTACTTGGTGCATTTCACCAAGGTGGGTGAGATCTCCAAAATTCAGAGCAGAGATCTCTTCACAAGGAAGTCATGCCAGAAGACAATGAGAATGTGGGCTCTGTAGGTAAGAATGTCTTTTTCCCCTTGGATGGTATTGAAAATGAAGTCCTTAAATCACACCAGTGGGCAAGCGAATGGTGACCAAACAGGTCCCACAGAAGGCAGTGATAGCCACCAGCTTAGATGGCTTTAAAAGAGGATTGAGCAAATTCATGGAGGAGAAGACTATCAATGGCCAGTAGCCATGATGGCTATGCTCTGCCTTCAAATTTGGAGGCGGCGTGTGGCGCTGTGGGTTAAACCACAGAGCCTAGGGCTTGCCGATCAGAAGATTGGCGGTTCAAATCCCCGCGACGGGGTGAGCTCCCGTTGTTCGGTCCCTGCTCCTGCCAACCTAGCAGTTCAAAAGCACGTCAAATTGCAAGTAGATAAATAGGTACCGCTCTGGCGGGAAGGTAAATGGCGTTTCCCTTTCGCTGCTCAGGTTTGCCAGAAGCGGCTTAGTCCTGCTGGTCACAGGACCCAGAAGCTGTACGCCAGCTCCCTCAGCCAGTAAAGTGAGATGAGCGCCGCAACCCCAGAATCGGTCACAACTGGACCTAATGGTCAGGGGTCCCTTTACCTTTACCTTTAGTGCTTCTGAAAACCACTTCTGGAAACTGCAGGAGGAGAGGGTTCTCATTTGCTTGCAGGTTCCCAACAGCCATCAGGTTGGCCACTGTGAGAACAGGACTCTGGACTAGATGGGCCACTGGCCTCATCCAGCAGATCTCTTTCTATATCCTTGTGGCCCAGAGGCTAAAACCCTTTAATAAAGTTTTATTTTAAATGTATCAGCAGTGGACCAGTGAATGTAGCTCATGTTATGAAAAGACAATATTATGACAAATCTGAAGAATCATGAATTGTGCAGGCTGTTTACGTTAGCCTGTTGCAAGGATTTTAAAAGCTACCAGTGACCAACTCAAATAGCGTCCAAGAATTGACAGATGCAGCAATTGGAGAAAAAGAAAGTGAGGTTTATTGCTGAGCGATAATTGACCCAGTGGAATCCTTTCCAAATACTGGGCCTTGAGACCTATTGCCCAGGGGCTTTTATACCTGAGTACATACATCACAGATCATGACATAATGGGATACAATTGCGAACGGCAGCAAAATAAGCTAATGAGTGCATACAAGCCTTGCTCTTGACCGTACAAAGAGTTCTCTCCCAACTTCTGCTTTTTAGTTTGAACACCAGTCCGACCTTTCCCCTAGATTTATTGCAAGAAATAGAAACTTAGGGCAAAGAGGAACTTTGGCTGTTGAGCTCCTACAGACCATCTGCTATAAGGGACATTCTGCTGTTTCCTGTTTCGCTGTACAGACTGTCTGGACAAGGGGGGGAAATGTGCCAGCACATCAGATTTATCGCTTCCCTTGTTCGGTGAGATAGAGAGAGAACAAGGAGGTACTGGGACAAAGTTCATCTAAGACTTTGCAGATTTAAGCAATTTGCTAAGCTAAGCAGAAGCTTTCACGATTCAAACATGGATTATAAAATCATTATAAAAATATCTGGTTATATATGAATATATTGAAAACTGATAACTGATTATATGGATAACTGATTATATGAAAAGCATAAGGGTAAAATTCCTCCAGGTCCTGCTTCAAGCCAGATTTAATATGTTTCCCTCGATGATAGTGAGAGGAAGATATTTAGCTCTCCCAGAATCAGAGTGTCTCTGCAAATGTAGTAAACAGGAACCTGATACTTTGGAGCATATTTTCTTGTGATTTTGGCATTTATGCCAGAAGACAATTATTAGAGGCCTTGCAACTCAATAGGCTACCAGCGGTTCAGGACCTGCCTTCGGACAGGAATGATCAAATTACTTGAATAGTGGCTGAATTTTTGAGTGCTGTCCATGTAGAAAAACTGGGTCATTATAAAGAGAATTGGTGGTTCTTAATTGATCGGGGATTCGGCAGTGCTGTACTGCGTTATTTATGCAAATTGATTTTCTCTGGAGTTAAAGATCTGACCGGGACAAACCTTGTTATGTTGAGCTCGTATTTTGCATAATTTGTATACGGTGTCTGTTTGATAATGTGTGGTTTGTTATGCCTAATAAAGGATAACTATTTGAGAGAGAAATCAAAAGTACATCATATGTAAATAAAACTTGGAGAGTGTAAAATCTAAACAGCTTTTAAATAAGTAACCCTAAAATGGTTATTGCATGACAGGATTCAAATAAGCAAGATTACACTTAAGTGAGTCTATGAGTGTGTGTTTTTGTTGCAAGCAGGAGAACCAATCAAAATTAATTCCAATTCCAATCAGTGAGAGACTGACTATCCAGCTGCTCTCTCTCAAGGCAGAACTACACTGCTCAGGTTCCCTTCAGCATTATGCAGGCAGAAACAAATGCAGTGCTGGCACTTTTTTCTGGGAGCAAAAGGCAGAAAAGAACTGTTGACATGTGAGGGGAGGCAGCTGTCTCTTTGGAAAGGGAGAGAAATATGTCCCACATACAATGAGGAATGGAATGCCTTGATCATGCAGGCTCAGTGCAGTGCGGTGTTTCTGTTACAGAATATAGTATTTTTGACCTGTAATAGCCGCTTTGACATATCTGTCCTTTTCCTTATTAGTTACTGTAGACATTCCTCACCTAATTTGCTAGTCATTCAGGCATTTCCCCTGTGGCTCTTTCCACTCAAAGGCCCTTTCAGACTTATAAATATGGGACTTCCCAACTTGCTCTAGTTATCTCCCGCTTGGACTACTGCAATGAGCTCTACGTGGGGCTACCTTTGAAGGTGACTTGGAAACTGCAATTAATCCAGAATGCGGCAGCTGGACTGGTGACTGGGAGTGGCTGCCGAGACCATATAACGCCAGTCCTGAAAGATCTTCAATGGCTCCCAGTACGTTTCCAAGCACAATTCAAAGTGTTGGTGCTGACCTTTAAAGTCCTAAACGGCCTCGGTCCTGTATACCCCCATCGCTCAGCCCGGACACTGAGGTCCAGCACCAAGGGCCTTCTGGCATTTCCCTCGCTGCAAGAAGTGAGGTTACAGGGAACCAGGCAGAGGGCCTTCTCAGTAGTGGCGCCTGCCCTGTGGAACGCCCTCCCAGCAGATGTCAAGGCAATAAACAACTATTTTACTTTTAAAAGACAACTGAAGGTGGCCGTGTTTAGGGAAGTTTTAAATGTCTGGTGCTGTATTGTTTTTAATATTCGGTTGGAAGCCGCCCAGAGTGGCTGGGGAAACCCACCCAGATGGGCATGGTATAAATAATAACAATAACATTATTATTATTATTATTATTATTATTATTATTATTATTATTATTATTATTGCTACTTGAGCCCTCTTCTCTGTGATTCTTCACTGGTGCAAGCTACATTTGGTACACTGGGCGGTTCTGGGAGGAGTCACTAGCCCAGACATCAGCATAACATTCAGGGACTCTTGAGGTCATTGGTGGCTAAATCTTGTTGGAGCCCTGGACACATTCAGAATTATGAGAATGTGTTGTGAGCTCTAGTCACAAAAATGTCCCTGTGGGAGTGTGGCATAGCGTAAAATTGCTCTTTTGGCATGGCATAACACAAAATGTCTGCTGCATCTAAAAGAGCAGAATAAGAGGTAGGATCATAGAACTGTGGTAATATGGAAAACTTTATTTATTTTTTAAAGGTTTGAACCTGATAAACAGGGCAGCAGGTTCCAGCAATCTCCTTTCCCAAACATTGCTAAGTCCCATCTGCCGTGTTGCCTGTTGGTGGTGAGGTGTTGTAGATTACAGCTAGAAAATAAATAAAACAGAATTCAGAATTATTCCTGAAGTCAAGTATTCCATGAATATACAGTCACACTCGCATATAAACAGATGTCTTTATTGCTGACTGGTAATCATACTCCTTCATTAGTTAGTTTGTTTATCCTATTCTTCAGCCAGAAGAAAGACTCTCAGGGTGGGCATACAGATGGCTAAAAGAAGTGAGTCAGTCCCTGCCTCAGATTTGCAGTTTGAAAAGGTAAAAGGGAAATGGATTAGGAGGGAGGAAAAAATACGCAAATGAATGTCTAAGTTCTTTTTTTAAAAAAATGGAACACAGAACAGAACAGCTCTGCAGGGAGAAACCAGAGTAATTATTAGGAAACACTGTTATAGACAAGTGATTTTCTGGACCAAAATTCTTCCATTCTGTTCTGTAACATCTTGTAGGTCATTGCCTCAGAACCTCAGTGTCTGAGAAATTCAGTTGAATTTACTCAGCTGAATAACTGAATAACATCCCCCCCCCCTTTCCTTTCTTCTTCCCAAGCAGGTGATGAGAAGGATAATGAAATTCATGATGAGCCATCTTTGGATTCGTTGAAAACAATCAAGCATGAAGTGGGGAAGAATACATTTGGAAACCAAAGGACATCAAAAAGGCAGGACAGAAAGCGGTCAAAGAATTGGAGGAAGAAATACTCTGCTTCTCCATATTCAGAACACCCTCAACTTCCACCAGATACTGAAAGAGTGAAAAAGTGTCCAGTGTGCGGGAAAATGTTCAAAGACAAATCAACACTAAATAATCATCGCAGAACCCACACAGGGGAGAAACCCTATAAATGCATGCAATGTGGGAAGGGCTTCAGTGTGAGTGGTAACCTTACAATCCATCAAAGAACCCATACAGGAGAGAAACCATTTAAATGTATGGAATGTGGAAAGAGCTTCAGTGTCAGCTGTAACCTTACTAAACATCAAAGAACCCACACAGGAGAGAAGCCATATAAATGTACGGAGTGTGGAAAGTGCTTTAGTGATAGCGGAAGTCTCACTTCACATGAAAGGATCCACAGGGGGGAAAAACCTTATAAATGTATGGAATGTGGAAAAGGCTTCTGTGTGAGCAACAGCCTTATTGCACATCAAATAATCCACACTGGGGAGAAACCATATAAATGTATGGAGTGTGGAAAGTGCTTCAGCCAATGTGCAAACCTAAATACACATCAGAGAACCCACACAGGTGAGAAACCATATAAATGTAGGGAGTGTGGAAAGTGCTTCACCCAGAGCGTAAATCTAAAAACACATGAAAGAACTCACACAGGAGACAAACCATATAAATGCTTACTGTGTGGAAAGTGCTTCCATGGCAGTGGAAGCCTTACTAAACATAAAAAAATGCACACTATGGAGAAACCATATAAATGCATGGAATGTGGAAAAGGCTTCAGTGTGAGTGGTAGCCTTACTCTACATCAAAGAATCCACACTGGGGAGAAACCATATAAATGTATGGAGTGTGGAAAGTGCTTCAGCCAAAGTGCAAACCTTAAAACACATCAAACAACCCATACAGGAGAGAAACCTTATAAATGTGTGGAGTGTGGGAAGAGCTTCATTAATAGTGAAAAGCTTAGTTCACATCAAAGAACCCACACAGGGGAGAAGCCATTTAAATGCATGGAGTGTGGAAAATGTTTCAGCCAGAGTGCACACGTTAATACACATCAAAGAACTCACACAGGGGAGAAACCATATAAATGCTTAAAGTGTGGGAAATGCTTCCATGATAGTGGAAACCTTACTAAACATCAAAGAACCCACACAGGGGAGAAACCTTATACATGCATGATATGTGGAAAGAGCTTTAGTGTGAGCAGCACCCTTACTTCACATCAGAGAACTCACACAGGAGAGAAACCATATAAATGCTTAGTGTGTGGGAAAAGCTTCAGTCAGAGTGGAAGTGTTACTACCCATCAAAGAACCCACACAAAGAAACAGCTATATAAATGCATGGAGTTTGAACCAAGCTTCAATCTTGATTGAAAGCTTTCTTGGCAGCAAAAAATGTGAGAATAATATAAATGTCTAAGAAAGCCTTTCCCACCCTGGCTTCCCACAGAAGTTGTATCCCAACTCTAATATGACCCATGATCCATAAAGATCTTAGCATGGATCAAAAGAAATTGCATAAGAGAGACTATAAATCCCCGGGTAGTGGAAAGAGCACAGCAAAATGGTTATGAAATATTCAAAAAACACAGGGAAGAAATAATAAATGTATAAATTAAGAAAGATTTAGATAGCGTGGCTTCTTATTTTATGCAGGCAGGAGTGAAATTATTTAAATATATGCACTCTGAGAGCAGACTTGCTACGCAAGAAAGAATCCACACAGGGAGGAAGCCATATGAATGTATGGCATATGAAATGAGTTTCACAGGGGACATCAGAGAATCCACATAAGGAAGAAACATCTGGGATGCATGTGATGCAGAATCGATACAAATCTTCTTAGACTTCAGAGAACCTACACAGATGAGAACCCACTGGCATGCTTCTGTGACAAATTATTTGATATTTTAGGATTTATTAAGATTATGTTTTTCTCTGTTTCCTGCAAATACAGTAGGTATTCTTCACTCATGCTTCTGGGGATTACCCCTTCCACCAGTGTGCCTACACTAGAATTTGCTCTTTGGATTACAGTTTTTATTTGTGCAGTAAGAAAGGTTGTCTATTGGGAACACACATTGCATGGTAAATGTCTTTGGAAAATGTCCCTGCACCCACATCCAAGGTTAATGGGGTGGATTAGAAAGAGAGGATATGAATAGTAGGAAATAATCAGTTGGTTGTAAAGTTGGACAGTGTAGATTAAATTAGAAGAAGATTTGAGTGGGCAAGATTTGAGAAAGGAAGCAGTGAGACTAATAATGCGTTGCAGTAATTAATGAGGGAAGGAAATGTGTGACCAGTCTGTATTTGAGAGAGGGGACCAAGTTTATAAAAGCTCCAGTTATTAGATGGTGTAGAAGTAGTCGAAATATATATGGTGGCTGATTTTCCATCTTTCGTAGTTTTCTTATACTTGATCTACTTCTTAGGTGCATTTCTGAGACCCACTGCACACTTTCCAACACTGGTTGAGAGTCACCTAATCCATCCCAGCAGCAGAAGTCATGTGTAATGGGGGTGGCCCCACCCAAGCCCCCAAAATTGGCTGAAGCGGCTGTTCAGGAGAAACCCCAAAGTAGAGCATAGGGGGAGAGTGGGGTGTTGCAACCAGCCAGCTGGAATGTTTGTGCAGATGAAACATTTGTAATGGTGCGTCACGGAACTCCATCCTTTGCAAATTGCAATTCCTGTCGAAGTTACTTTAGAGTTTAGAGGTTGTTGGTGATTTGTGTTTGGTCCATTTTTAATGTGGCGGTTGAGATGTAATAAAGAAAATAGGATCAGTTGCACCTGAAAACTTCACTACTAATGTTTATGCTTTAAATACACAATAAAAGATTCAAGTGGTGAATTGTGAAACTTTGAACGAGTATTTTTTTTTTGAAAATGAGATCAGTGTGGTAATGGATAGCCAGAGTCTTGAGAAATTTCAGAAGCTAACCCAATTTCTCAACACTGGCCTTTCTGATTTCAGGTTCCCATCACTTTATTCTTCTGTGTAAATGCTGACCTCTTTGCATGTGGAATGCAGAGTGGTAATGGTGGCAATTGGTAGCATATACCACATTGGAAGATGAGCAAGGGAACAAACCTTTGATGATGCCGCTGACATTACTAGGTCCTGAGATAATGATGCCTGAGTGATCACAAAGCTACCTTAATAAAAGAGGTCTATCCTTTCTAATGAAGCGACGCGGGTAGTGTTGTGGCCTAAGCCACTGAGCCTAGGGCTTGCCAATCAGAAGGTCGGCGGTTCGAATCCCCACACAGGGTGAGCTCCTGTTGCTTGGTCCCAGCTCCTGCCAACCTAGCAGTTCGAAAGCACGTCAAAGTGCAAGTAGATAAATAGGTACCGCTCTGGCGGGAAAGTAAACAGCGTTTCCGTGCGCTGCTCTGGTTCGCCAGAAGTGGCTTAGTCATGCTGGCCACATGACCTGGAAGCTGTACGCTGGCTCCCTTGGCCAATAAAGCGAGATGAGAGTCGGTCACAACTGGACCTAATAGTCAGGGGTCCCTTTACATTTACCTTATTTGAAAGGATTGGGCAGACTCTCAGGAAAGGCAATCAGATAAGGCATTTTCAGATAACCTGACAGACAGGAAAATCAACATTCAAATTTCTGTTGTAGACCATCTTTTCTGTGATGTAGGTATGATGTTTGTGGGGGGTGGTCTTGGGTTACACCCCTTCTGTGATGTATGTATGATGTATGGAGGAGTGGTCTTGAGCTCCAGGGCAGGGAATTTAAAATGTCTATATAAGAGCGAGGACACAAGGAGAAGGGGACAACAGAGATGGTTGGATAGTGTTCTAGAAGCTACCAGCATGAGTTTGACCAAACTGTGGGAGGCAATGGAAGACAGGAGTGCCTGGCATGCTCTGGTCCATGGCATCACGAAGAGTCAGACACGTTTGTTCTGGGTCCTCCTTTCCTGCGTGTGAGGGGAGCACTCTGCTGCAACAGATCAATAGAGATCAAGCTTACTAGCTGCTTTGCTTCTCAATATTCTCTGGTTGGCCTCTGTTATTTTCTCCTACCAATAGGGAACCCACGTAAGGACTCTATACAGGCTCTTGGATACCCCATAAGGGGGAAAAGGGCAGATTTTGTTTACAACAGAATCACAGAATTGTAGAGTTGGGAGGGGCTCCCCAAGGGTCATCTAGTCCAACCCCGCACAATGCAGGAATCGCAGCTAAAGCATCTATGTCAGATGGCCATCCAACCAACTCTCAGGCAGGAGTGTCCACCAACTCCAGAGGGAGATTTTCCCACTGTCAAACAGCTCTTACGTTGACCTTTTTCCTGTGCCAACCTTCTGGCCCTAATTTTTGCTGGCTGCCTCCTCCTGTAGTTTGCTCTGGGGGCTGAGGGATGATAGCAGACCTCCCATTCCCCATCCTGACTGTTAAAACCGCTCAGAATTGTGAAGGTTTGCAGAATGCGACGTGGGAGTGGAGAGAGAGAGAGAGAGAGAGAGAGAGAGAGAGAGAGAGAGAGAGAGAGAGAGAGAGAGAGAGAGAGAGAGAGAGAGAGAGAGAGAGAGAGAGAGAGAGAGAGAGAGAGAGAGAGAGAGAGAGAGAGAGAGAGAGAGAGAGTACTGTCCGGCGCTCCAAAGGTTAAACCAATTGAGTTGAGATTCCTAGAGAGGCAGGGGGGGGGGAGTGCTGGGGAAAGAAATTGAAGTGGGCAAGGCAATAGTAAAGCAAGCTCCTTTTTATGTTCCAGGAAAGGGACTGAACCTCCTGAGATCAAAGAGGTAAAGCCTCAGCGTTGGGTGAAAGATGCTTGCATCCTGTATGCCTCCCCCTGGCAACTGCTGCAGCCCAGCTGGTGTCAAATGCATGGCTCTGCTTTCCTTTGCACCACATCAGAGAGGCTGAAGGGGGGGGGGTCGTGTCCCCTGGGCCCCCCAGGACCTCCAGAAACGCGGCCCAGGCTTGCGCCCCCCCCCCCGAAGGCCGCTTGGGTGCTGCAAACGCAGCAGAAACAACCCGAGAGGCGGCAGGGAGGGGGCACCCCAAATTGCAAGGAAGGGGGCAACCCCGCCACAGTTTTGCTCTCTGCAGCAAGGGGAGGGAGGTACTGGGGGGGGGGGCTGATGTGTCCAAATCCAAAGTGGGCCCCAAATACAATGGCACCTCGGGTTACAGACGCTTCAGGTTACAGACGCTTCAGGTTACAGACTCCACTAACCCAGAAATATTACCTCGGGTTAAGAACTTTGCTTCAGGATGAGAACAGAAATTGTGAATTTAAAGAATATTTAAAGAAATACTACAAAATTAATGAATGTTAGAAAGACGTTGGGTCATAAAATAAGGGGTTAATAGCGGCAAGGGTAAATTTAAAGAAACAAAATAATATTAAAATTAAGCCAAAAGTATGGGAAGAATTTGCTGAAAATTTCCTCAGAAATTAGAATACAGAAAGGGGAGGTATGAGGAAGTCGGGAAAGTAAGTTATAAGAAAGAAAAATTAGAATTTATATATGCTTTATGTTCGTGTTTTCTTTTCTACATTGTCTTATTACTTTGTTTTTCCTTTGTTTGTGTTTTGTATGAATTGGTGAAAATCTGAATAAAAATTTATTTTAAAAAAAAGAGAGAACAGAAATTGTGCAGCGGCAGCGGGAGGCCCCATTAGCTAAAGTGGTGCTTCAGGTTAAGAACAGTTTCAGGTTAAGAACGGAACTCAAGAACGAATTAAGTTCTTAACCCGAGGTACCACTGTAACTGCATTCTTTCCATTGCAAGAACCTCTTGAATGCTTCACCCCCCATTGCCAACCGCAAGATTAGCTCAGTCCTCCCTGAGGGAGCTGAGGAGACCTGCAGGCTGAGAATGATGCAAAGCTCAGCTCAGGGACTGGGTGGGTGGGTGCTCTCATGGACTGTCTTCAGTGAGCGAAGGTGGCAAAAAGCAAGCGGGGTGGACGTGCTCCCTTCCAACTCTATGATTCTGTGGGTAATAATAATAATAATAATAATAATAATAATAATAATAATAATTTATTCTTTATACCCCGCCCATCTGGCTGGGCTTCCCCAGCAATAGCTGTCAACGTTTCCCTTTTTTTTTTATATAAATATTTATTAGAATTTTTAGAAAAAAGAATACAATAGTAATAAACATTATTGCTTTGTTTTAACATAATTTCATGATATCCTTGAACTTCCTCACGTCTCCCGCTCCCATTTACATCTTTAATAATTTTTTGTCAAGCAAATTATCATCTTATTTCCAAATCTGTAACCACTTGCTTAAATACCATAAAATAATTCTCCTACAAATTGTTTCTCTTAATCTCTCTTATCATCAATTCTTAATCTATTTTGGTGATGGCCAATTATTTATAACCAAGCATCCTTCTTAACATTCCACTAAATCACAATATTTCTGCAGGTAAATCTTGAATTTCTTCCAATCTTCTTCAATCCTTTCTTCTCCCAGGTCTCGGATTCTGCCAGTCATCTCCGCCAGTTGCATATAGTCCATCAGTTGCATCTGCCATTCTTCCAGTGTGGGTAGATCTTGAGTTTTCCAGTTCTTAGCGAGTAGTATCCTTGCTGCTGTTGTTGCGTACATGAAAAATGTTCTATCTTTCTTTAACACCTTCTGGTCGACAATGCCCAGAAGAAAGGCCTCTGGTTTCTTAGTAAAGGTATACTTAAATACCTTTTTCAGCTCATTATATATCGTTTCCCTTTTTTAAAGAGAAATTCCGAATAGGAGTCTATATTCCAAATAGGATTCCTCGCAAGAAAAGGGAAAAGTTGACAGCTATGAACCTTCCCTCCCCCCTCTAAAGCTCTGCAGGTTGTTTGGGTACCAACTAAAAAAAAGGACTTCCTTCATTTAGCTTTCAAGTCTGTTTCTTTTTCAATTTCCACCTTGATGTCATTTGCGCAAGGTAAAAACCAGAGGCAACTTAACCAGAGCGCTTAGTGCTTCATTCGATTCAGTCAGTTTATTACAGCATTTAACCCTGTAAGCTCAATAATAATAATAATAATAATAATAATAATAATAATAAAAAATTAAGCTGTAAGGGGTCAACTGGATACCTTTGTTTTGGATTTTTTGTTATTATTTTTAAATGTAAAAATAATTTATTTATTATTATTATTATTATTATTATTTGTATATTTACTATTTTAAAATATAAAATAATGGATATTCTAACGCATACCACAATACAGGAACTGCTCCCAAACATTCATCATGAAAAGTAAGTACTGTGATGGTTCTGCTGTGTTTCGCAGTGCACAGCTGCTGCAGATGTTGTGGCTTTTTGAGCTTTGGCTTGTGCAAAGTGACTGGGAGGTTTTGAGCTTTGTCATTCTGCATGGGTTGTGATCCTCACCACAATAGATCACAAGTATTTTTTATTTTTGCTTCTTGAGTCATACTTAAACCAGTTGTAAAATGTATAAAATGTATCCTTGTGAGGGGCACCATGGATACGCCCAATGAGTCCTAGGAACGGTAGTGTCTCCCTTCCCACCGAATTTAACAAACTACTACCCCCAAGATACCTTGGGGAAAGCCATGTGCTTTGAATGTGTTTTAAATGTATGGTGTGGAGGTGACATGTTGCTTTGTTTTGAGTGTGTGTCTGAAAGGATTTGCCTCTTTCATTTTTTGGCACCACAAAATATTAAGGTGAACCAGCTGAGAAGGGTGTATGGTCTTCAAGGTCTCTCTCATGCACAATTAAAATAATAATATTTGCAGGGAGGCTTATTGTTATTGCTTGTTACTGTGGTATGCATTTCTGTTCTTTTATGTCGTAAATCACCCTTTGATCAAGGGTAGTATAGAAATGTAAGAAATATTAATAATCAAATAAAAACTAGACGCAAATCTCCAGTTATAGCACCCTTTCATTCTTTGCTGGGAACCATAGTAATATTTTTTTTATGTCCATGGGCGTTTATTTCTTAATAGAGAATTTTCTTTATTTTTCAGGGGCTATAATCCTTTGAGGAGGCAGCTGTGCATTTCACCAAAGTGGAGTGAGATCTCCTCGATCCAAGCTAAAGAGCTCTTCAAGAAAGCCATGCCAGAGAATTGTGGGAATATGGCCACTCTGGGTAAGGATTCCTTTTCCTTGGTTGATACATGTTTATGTTGGGAAAGATGGAGGGCACAAGGAGAAGGGGACGACAGAGGACGAGATGGTTGGACAGTGTTGGCGAAGCTACCAGCATGAGTTTGACCAAACTGCGGGAGGCAGTGGAAGACAAGAGTGCCTTGCGTGCTCTGGTCCAGGGGGTCACAAAGAGTCGAACACGACTAAACGACTAAACAACATTATATTTCTGTCCCACCTTTCCTCCAGGTGTACGTAGCTCTCCTCCCTATTTTATCCTCACAGCAACCCTGTGATGTAGGTTATGCTTAGAGGCAGCTACTGGCCCAAGATCACCCACTGTCGGTCCTTTTTGTGATATTTCTCAGGGCTCTGTAGGGATGCCAGTGTGGGAATGGGAGGCTGGGCCATGTGCTCTGGACATGCCTTCCCTGCTACACTGTGTTAGACATGGCCTTGACTGTTGTCCCCCCCCCACTTCCACTTCTCCTGAGGGAGAAATGATGCTTGCAATGTTAGTCATGGATGCGAGTGTAATGCTATATCTTCCTGCTGCAGCCTTCCCCCCCCCCCCCCAAACAGTAGATGAGGTGGTAAACCTCAGGCTCTAGGAACTAGGTGGAATTTAATCCTCCCATTCACACACCCATTGCAAAAAGAAAAGACAAATATCAATGCATGTTGAAAGCTAGCTATCAGGGAGCAAGTCTTACCAAGCTGTGTCCCTGACATGCTGGCTTTGTGTGTGTGAACAGATTCGTTGCTTTCTTTTATTTTCATTCTTGTGTGCCTTCCATAACGCGAGCGCTGGTCCTGCAGCCTGAAATCACACACTGAAATCACACACTGCCCAGGCCTCTTACAGGAACGAATTCCATAGTTGAATTACGTCTCATGTGAAGAAGAACTTCCTCTTGCCATCCTGAATCTTCCAACATTCAGCTTCCTGGGCTGACCCAGAGTTATAGTATTATGATAAGGGGAGAAAATCTCTCTTAATCTCTATCTCCATCATGCATTATGTTATTTGCATCATATACCTGCTTTATTTGCCATTTTTCCTGCCTATAAAGCTTGGTTCATTGTCACATTTCCTCTCAGGAGAGTTGCACCACCCTCTCAGTCGCTTTCAAGGTCCTTTATAAATATACAGAGTGCATATATTGCTGGGGTTCTCATACACACAAACACCCTTATTATATTAAGTTGCAGAAATTGAGGTCACAGCTGTATCACAGAAGAAGAAGGAAAAACCTCATCCACCATTTTTACACCTACTGAAATCAAGTAGGAAATGGACCAAAAGGAACTCAGGTTATTTTCTGAGACAGTAGCATATTCAAAAGGTGATACAGGTTTCAGGAAGGGGAGATTTTGGAGTTTTTAAAAATAGTCGCTGGTAATTGTTCTTGTTGAAATCCTTGGTTACTGTATTAATCTCTTTTTGGGATTTCCACCCCCCAAGCAGGTGATGAGCAAGACAGCGTGAATTATAGGACCCCACCAGAAACAACCCAAGCTGAAGCCGGAACAGAGATATTTGGAAATCAAATGGAACAAAAGAGGCTTAAGGGAAACCATTCAAAGAATGTGAAGATGCCCAGTGCTTCTCAGGATGCTGGCATCCACAAACCTCTGGCCACACAGGATCAGAAAGGAAAGAGAAGCGAAGATATTCTATTAGAGGAGGAAATGTTAAAAAATGAACCACTATTAAATGGACACTGCAGAAAACAAACAGGAGAGAAACCGTATAGATGTATGGAATGTGGAAAAAGCTTCAGCGTAAGCAGTAGTCTTGCTACACATCAAAGAACCCACACAGGCGAGAAACCATATACATGCCTGGAGTGTGGGAAAAGTTTCATTGACAGTGGAAGTCTTTGTGCACATGCAAGAACCCACACAGGAGAGAAACCATATAAATGCTTGGAATGTGGTAAATGCTTCAGTGTAAGTGGAAGTCTAGCTTCACATCAAAGGACCCATACAGGGGAGAAACCATATACATGCCTGGAATGTGGGAAAAGCTTCAGTGTGAGCGGTAGCCTTGCTTCACATCAAAGAATTCACACCGGGGAGAAGCCATATAAATGCATGGAGTGTGGAAAGAGCTTCACTGTAAGCAGTAGCCTTACTTTACATTTAAGGACCCACACAGGGGAGAAACCATATGTATGCATGGAGTGTGGGAAAAGCTTTAACAAAAGTGGAAACCTTAATACACACCGACAAACTCACATGGGCGAAAAGCCATATAAATGTTTGGAATGTGGAAAGACCTTCAGTCAACATCAACACCTCACTTCACACGTAAGAACCCACACAGGGGAAAAACCATATAAATGTATGGAGTGTGGAATGAGCTTCAGTGATGGTGGAAGTCTTACTGCTCACAAAAGAACCCACACCGGAGAGAAACCTTATAAATGCTTGGTATGTGAAAAGACTTTCAGTCAGTGCGGAAACCTTACTGCACATCAGAGAATCCACACAGGAGAGAAACCGTATCAATGTATGGAATGTGGGAAAAGTTTCAGTGTGAGTGGAAGCCTTTCTGCACATCAAAGAACCCACACAGGAGAGCAACCATATAAATGTGTGGAGTGTGGAAGGAGCTTCAGCGTGAGCAGTAGTCTAACTTTACATCAAAGAACTCACACAGGCGAGAAACCCTATAAATGTAAGGAGTGTGGGAAGAGGTTTAGCAAAAGCAGAAACCTTAAAATACATCAGAAAACCCACACAACGAAGAAACCTGCCTGAGGTCTGTTCCTCAGACTTTCAGACTAAACAAGCTAGGCCTTAGCAATTGTGTGGGCATAGCTGGTACAGAAGTAGGATTCATAACACATAGCCCTTCATGGCCTAGGACCCTCGTATCTACAGGACCACCTCTCCCAGTATGCCCCACGGAGGACCTTAAGGTCCATAAATAGCAACATCCTAGAGGTCCTGGGCCCTAAGGAAGTCAGATTAGCCTCAACCAGAGCCAAAGCCCTCTCAACACTGGCTCTGGCCTGGTGGAATGCTCTGCCTCATGAGACCAGGGCCCTGCAGGATCTGATTTCTTTCCGCAGGACCTGTAAGACAGTTGTTCTGCCTGGCCTTCGGCTTGGAATAAATTTGATTCCCTCCCCCTCTTCTTTTTTCCTTTCTCCTCCTGTGATGGAACTCCTATTTGGGGACTTCCCTGGCTTTCTTCTGGCCCATTTGGACCAGTCTGGAAAGTTAGCCTTGGTGGAGACTTGACGTTTTCATCCCCCAAAAAGTTTTTGATTTGAGTTTCCATTGAAATGAGGCTGTATTTTAATGTTTTAATGTATTTTAATCTTGTTTTTAAGTTGTATTTCAATCAATTTGTTTTTATGTCGGGTGTTAGCCGCCCTGAGCACGGTCTTGGCTGGGGAGGGCGGGGTATAAATAAAATTTATTATTATTATTATTGTTATACATACTGATGCACAGGGAGAGGGGGCACCAAAGGCAACCAAGGCCCCAAAATAACTAGGACTGCCCAAAGACCTGTGATGAGCTGTTATCGCAACAAAGGCCCAGGAGAGACAGGTATTTTTGCTCCTTATGAGCCCTCCTTGTTACTTGCTAGGTGGCTGGGAGGGGGAGTATCAGTCATTGCTGAGGGCCACCAAAAAGGCCTGGAGGGCCACATGCTCTAGGTGATTCAGCTAGGTAGACATGCAAATAGATTAGTCCCACTGGGTTTTCTGCCTTCTTAGCTCCGTGAAGAAAGGTTAGACTCTACAAGAGAAAATCTGGTGAAACAAGTCAAGTCCTTTGTTCAAATAATTGCCCTCACTGGTCTCATCAGCATCTTGAAGAGTTAGTGTAATGATTCTAGGGGTTGCTCATGCGTAAATCGGCGCCACACCTGGCTGGGTCCCTTTCTATCTGGACAGCCACTCACCTGTGGCTGTCTCAATCGCTGGCAGAATCCGTCAGTGGGCGTTTCTTGAACTTCTTCCAGCAAAGAAGCTCTTTGACGCCTAGTCTCCACCTACTCTCCCTGCGCGGAAGTGGGTGTGGGCAGCGGAGGACCCGTGCTCTCCCCGCTGGTCTCCGGCGAGGAGTCCTGGAGCCACCTCGCCGATTCCCCCATCTGCCCCCCTTTCTCCACTGGTGCTACGCTGAATTCCTTCCCCAGCAGATGGGCTGCTTCTCTCCCTCCTGGGACGCTCTGCTGAACCCCTCTGGAGCCCTCCCTCTCCCTCTGGCTCCGATGGCAGTTCCCTGACAGGTAGTAAGATATGTGTTGGCGTAGTGACAACTGAAGATGCTTCCAGGAAGGGATAAGCACCTCACCACCCACCCCTCACCTGATTGCATGCCAAGTCAACACAAGGGGAGCTTGTTTTGGTGTGTGATGCTGGAAGCTGGAGACTGACTCTGGAAACCTAATGGGAAGGCAAGATCTGAGTGTTGGTGCTGTGAGCCACCGCATCCTTTCTTAAGGCTGTATATATGAGCAAATAAAACCATATATCCTAAAGATAACCATTGTATTTATTCCAAGGAATCGGGAGGATGGGTAAGCATTGGGATGCCTGGATGCTCTTGTAGCTCAGATATCTGAGGGTGGAGGGCAACAAAAAATTCTCTGTGTAGTTTTACAACATTTCATTTCATTCATTATATGTGGAGAACAAAAGCTGCTGTTCCGTTATTGTAAAAGAATAAATGAAAGGTTGCAAAAACACAGAGAAAACAAAATTGAGAAGAGAGGGGAACATTACTTAGAGAAATATTTGCCTATTGGCAAAATTCAATGCATTTCTGGGTAATTTTATGCCAGAGGTTATTATGGCATATTATGCCAGTGGTAACTAGCAGAAATTTGGGGTCATTGCACAGGTGACAGTTTGTGAGAACGTTCTAGAAGGACTACCCTCAGACATAGTCAGACCAATTGAGTTTTTGACATAGCCCTCCCTCTTCAGCTAACAAATAATCAAGGGCTTCCAACTGTTTTGCAGTATTGCCCCTCTCATCTGGGCCATTTGTGTGGCTTTGAGATCTTCTCATCAACACAAAGAAGCCTTTCTCTTCTGATCTTTCATATTTGTAAGAGTTGAAAATCCCTGTTCACAACAATATGTGATTGTCCTCACAGAATCACAGTTGGAAGGACCCCAAGGGTCATCTAGCCCAACCCCCTTGAAATATACTCAGAGTCGGGAGTGGATTTCATGCTCTTTATTCAGCTCATAGTGGTGAGGAGGGAATGAAAGTCCCCTCGAAGTATCTGCTTTATATACATTATTTACACAATGGGCTGCACGTGATTGGCTAATTCTGTAATTCTCCTGTAGGCCAATCAGGTTGTGGATTCACTTCTATCTGGAGTTGGATTGGGTGGCTCCTGCCGACCAATCATACTGCTGCATTGTTCTAGGACCAATCAGACTGCTGCATTTTGGATCCTATTGTTCTAGGACCAATCAGACTGCTGCAGTTTGGATCCTATTCAACTCAGTACATAACACCCCTGCAATGCAGAAATCTCAGCTAAAGCATCCATGACAGATGGGCGTCCAACCTCTGCTTAAAAACCTCCAAGGAAGGAGAGTCCACAACCTCTCAAGGGAGACCATTCCAAGGTCAAACGGCTCTTTCCACCAGAAAATTCTGCCTGATTTTTAGTTGGAATTTCCTTTCTTGTGACTTTGAGTCCTACCCTCCAGTGCAGGAGAAAACAAGCTTGTTCCCCCTTCCATGTGAAAGCCCTTGAGATATTTGAAGGTGGCTATCATATCTCTTCTCCATGCTAAGCATACCCAGCTCCTTCAACTGTTCCTCATAAGGCTTGGTTTCCAGACCCTTGATCATCTTCGTTGTCCTCCTTTGCACACATTCCAGCTTGTCAACATCCTTCATAAATTGTGGTGCCCAGAACTGGATATAGGAAGATCTCCGAGGTTCCTTCCAGCTCTATGATTTTATGCCTTTGGATGAGGTTAGCTTTCCCTCCCTCCAAAACACACGTTTCCAGATCCGGCCCCCGGGCCTTAATTTGCCTATCCATGCTAGAGAATGAGAGTCTAGTCCTCCAAGGGTTAAACCCACAGAGACCTGGTTCCTAGAGAGGCAGGAAATGTCATAACGGGGACGATAATATCGGATGCACTTATATGGTTGTTGTTATTACATTATTGTTATGATTGTTATTCCCGGAAGGGAAAGAGGCTTCCTGGGATTCCTTCGTGCGGAAAGGAGAGCTTTGTGCGCGTAACGGGCCCGGCAGGAAGGTAAAGGCTGCCCCGCTTGCGAGGAAGGGAGGCCGAGGCCCTGCTATTTCGGGGAAGGGAAGACCTTCGTCTCCATAGGGAGGAGGAAGGCGGTGGAAAAGATTCAGAAAAGGGCAATAAAAAACGAGCAAGGGCGGGGAACGACTCCCCCACCCTGCAAGGAGCAAAGCTTACAGCTTTCGGGACTCCTTAGTTTAAAGAAAAATATTGCTATTGTTATTATATTTATTTCTATCCTGACCTTTTCCAACATTGGGGAGGCGAGGAGTGGAATATCCATTAAAAGGCAATTAAGCACTAATTAAAATTACAGCTAAATAGAGAGGTGAGTAAGAAGTGACATGTTAAGAAAATTCTGCATGGCAGGGAGAAAGTGGCTAGAAAAAGGCTTTCCACCCCCCACCAAACCACTTTTCTCCCCCCACCAAACCACTTTCCATTGAAGCAGATTCACGTGCAAACTGCAGAACGTTGAATGTTTATTATTACAGCCAAATACAGCATACTAAAACCAAATTTCTGCATAGTCCTTTACAAAAACAATAGAAACAATCAAGGTGGAATTTAACAATCAATCTACTAAGTAAGTAGACTTTAAATGTGTATCCAAGGAAATAAGAACTCCATTTTAAGAATGTAAAGAATAAGAAAAATTAACTGTAAGCTGTAATGTTTTATAAGTGTTTGTGCAGCTGTGCAATCTTTTGCTTACTTTGACTTGCTGTTGCACAAACTGTGGGACACTCCTACAGGAGGCAGCGATAGCCATGAACCTTAATGGCTTCAAAAGAGGATCAGATAAGTTCATGGAGGGAGAGGGCTGTCAAGGCTACTAGCCACGATGGCTATGTTCTGTCTCCACAGTTGGAGGGAGCAATGCTTCTGAAAACCAGTTTCTGGAGAGTGCTCTTGTACTCAAATCCAGCTTCTGTATTTCCCAGAAGTGGCATCTGGGTGGCCACTGTCAATCAGTCAATCAATTTTTATTGTATATAACCAAAGGCCTTTACAATGGACAACAGAGAATAAAAGGAATCTTTCATCTAACTTTTTTGTGGAAAAAGTTCAGAGTAGAGCAAGGCACAAGTAAGGGATTTGTGTGTTGAAACCAACCAGGCTCCTGTTTTCTAAAGCTACTGTCAAAAGGCAGACTAAATTGTTTTATTTATTTATTTATTGAATTTAATTTATATCTTCCCCCTTCTTGCTGAAGGAGCCCAGGGTGGCAAATACGTCAACATTTCAAAAACAAAACTGGAAAACAGTTAAAGCGTTCTGAAGACAATTGCAATAAGAAACTTCTAAAAGCAGTTACAGTTAAAAACATGACTAAAAACATTTATTTCATCCAGTGTGCTCGAAATTGCCCGGAACAGTAGGCCTCACACAACAAAGGCCTGAGTAAACAGGAAAGTTTTCAAATTCCTCCTGAAAGTTAATAGTGATTGAGAGAGGTGCACTTCACTAGGGAGGTCATTCCACAGCTTGGGAACCACTGCTGGAAAGGCCCTGTCACAGGGCAGCACCAACAGGGCAGCCCTTGGTTGCAGCAGCACCAGCAAAGCCTCTCCTGCCAGTTGTAAGATCTGAGATGACTGGAAAGGCACTCTTTTAAGTACTTCGAGTCCTGAGCCATTTAGGGTTCTATGTGCTGGTACTGACACCTTGAATGGGGTCCAGTAGCTCAAGTGCAGTGCTTTCAGGATTGGTATCACAAGATCCCATTGGCTGCCCACTCACCAACCTAGCAGCCACATTCTGCACTTTCTGCAGCCTCCAGACCCTTCTTTCCAGTTATTTACAGGGTCCAAAAATATGGGTCAGCTCAGAAGCGTTAAAGCCATGAAACCGGAATGAGTTTCCCAAAGGATGAAACTGTTCTCGTCACCTTTCCTTCTCTACCCCGCCCGCAAATGGGGACATGAATGGCACAATTTCACTGCTGCCCCTAGGCCCAGACTCTCTTTCCTCACTTTTGTCTCCGCCACAGGCAGAACAATGGCATCAGGGGTGCAGTCTGGGCCATAACTTCCTTGTGGCACAGCGGAAGGAGCTGCCATGCACTCATCTCAGGTAGGAGAGGGGTCCTTGTGGAGAGAGGTTGGGGACACCTTGGGGGTGTTAGATCTTCAAGGAATGTGCCTCTTTAGCTTTTGTTCTTAGGAGATGTCAAGCTGACCAAGTAAGGCTATGAACTCTGCAGTATCCCTTGCATGATGCCTTGAGTCCTGCAGGAAAAAGAATAAGAAGTGCACACAAACCCACCCGGTTAGTCCTTCCCCTTTCAAACTGGGAGCCCTGTTTAATACACAGATATTTTTGCATACATGGGGAGTACATTTCTGAGCATAGGCCATTATGGTGTGTTGTTCTTTTTCCCAGCAGTTGGTGTCCTTTGAAGCAGTGGCTGTGTATTTCAGCAAGGGGGAGTGGGATCTCCTGGGTCCAAGCCAAAGAGCTCTCTACAAGGAAGTCATGCTGGAGAATTATGAGAGTGTGGCCTCTCCAGGTAAGGATGTTTATTCATTTGTTGAGAGAAAAAAAATAAAGCCCCACTGTCATGGTCAGACCACTTCCTGGTGAAGTTTGGGCTTCCAATTCCAATTTCCGCTAGGAATGAGGGACCAGTTAGGATGGTCTGCCCCGAGAGACCTATGGAGTGCAATGGATTCCTGAATGCTTGGGGGGATTTTTTCAGTGGTTAGAGCTGGTGACTAGCCATGGAATGGCATAATGCAGAGGAGCATTGGTATAATCACTTCTGAGCAGCCTTTCCGATGCTGTGGATATGTCTGGCTAACTGGTATACTGAGGAGCTACGTGTCATGAAACTAGCCAAATGATGGCGACAACACAAATGGCAAAAGTCCCACTGCGGTTATGAGCTAGAGAACACAACAGTGTCTGCCGTGTGGCAGTGAAACTGTGAAGAGGACATACTTCGCTGCTTCCATTGCATCCTTCAGAAATTGCCTAATAACGCCCAACTCTTTTTCTTTGTAACATCCTAGCTGGGAGTGGCTGAAGGCCCTAGTCTGGAGTCTGGATACAGTGGTGGACTGGATTTGAACTAATAATAATAATAATTTATTATATATACCCCGCCCATCAGGCTGAGTTTCCCCAGCCACTCTGGGCGGCTTCCAATCAAGTGTTAAAAACAATACAGCATTAAATATTAAAAACTTCCCTAAAGAGGACTGCCTTCAGATGTCTTCTAAAAGTCAGATAGTTGTTTATTTCCTTGACATCTGATGGGAGGGCGTTCCACAGGGCAGGTGCCACTACCGAGAAGGCCCTGTGCCTGGTTCCCTGTAACTTGGCTTCTCGCAGTGAGGGAACTGCCAAAAGGCCCTCGGAGCTGGACCTCAGTGTCTGGGCTGAACGATGGGGGTGGAGACACTCCTTCAGGTATACAGGACCGAGGCCGTTTAGGGCTCTAAAGGTCAGCACCAACACTTTGAATACCTCAGCTCATATATTTGGAAGGAAATTAATGAATGAGAGAATGCCTGAATATTTTGTCTCTTTCTTTGAAAGAAATTCCCAAACCAGACCTCATCTCCCGGCTGGAAGGAGGTGAAGAGCCATTTGTCTGGATCTGTGAGGAAGGAGAGAGTTTGGCAGGTATGTGCTTCAGTTTGTGGTGGGACCTGGTCTTGTCTGGGTATTCAGGCAGATTCCTTGATGATCTTGCTTTTTAAACATGTCAGGTGTAATCAGTCTTGATGTCTAACGAAATCCTTGATTTTGGCTTTGAAGTCCTAACAACATTGGCTTTTTTCCTGTGTTTTTCTTCCTCCAAGGAGGTGATCAGTACAACAGCGAAAACTATAGTCAGCCAGCAGGAACGTGCAAGCAGAAAGCAGGAAAGGAGATGCTTGGAAATCCATCAGGACAAAAGAGACCTGAGGGAAATCAATCAAAGAATGGAAGGAAAGAATCCTCTACTTTTCTGGGTGCTGATGACCTTGAACTTCTGAACCCAGAATATCACCAAAGAAAGCAACTAAAAAAGTGTCCCGTCTTTGGGGAAATGATCAAAGATAAACCAGTACTAAACAGATACCACAGAACCCCCACAGGGGTGAAACTATACGATTGCATGAAGTGTGGGAAGAGCTTTAGAGATAGGGGAACTCTCACTAGACACTGCAAAACCCACACAGGGGAGAAACCATACAAGTGCATGGAGTGTGGAAAGAGCTTTAGAGATAGAGGTAGTCTTACTGAACACAAAAGAACTCACACAGGGGAGAGACCATATAAATGCTTGGAATGTGGGAAAAGCTTCAGTGCGAATGGAAACCTTAAAGCACATAAAAGAATCCACACGGGGGAGAAACCATATAAGTGCATGGAGTGTGGAAAGAGCTTCAGAAACAGTGGAACGCTTAGTGAGCATGAAAGAACTCACACAGGGGAGAAACCATATAAATGCTTGGTATGTGGGAAAAGCTTCAGCGTGAGTGGAAGCCTTAAAACACATGAAAGAAAGCACACAGGGGAGAAACCATATATATGTATGGAATGTGGAAAGAGCTTCCGTGACAGTGGGAATCTTGTCATACATGCAAGAACCCACACAGGAATGAGACCGTATAAGTGCGAAGAGTGTGGAAAAAGTTTTAGTGTGAATGGAAGTCTTACTAAACATAAAAGAATCCACACAGGCGAGAAACCATATAAATGTATGGCCTGTGGAAAGAGCTTCCGTGATGGTGGAACTCTTAGAAAACATGAAAGAACCCACATGAATGTATAGACTAGAAAAAGTTCGGCACTGGTGGAGGCCTTTATATACTTTAAGGGGGATTCCCCATCTAAGAGAAAAACCATATAAATGCAGAGTTTGTGGAAATACTTCTGTTCGGAGAAGCCTTGCTTCACATCAGAGAACCCCCGTAGGGAAACCATAAAAATGCATGCCGCATTGAAAGAACGTGAGAACAAATGTTTGATACACATTTTTTTAAAAAATACATGGGAGAAAGTTATCTAAGTTACATTTCTCACACCTGTGTTAGGAGCTAGGTTGTCATCTGAAGTGATAGATATTCTCTTGACAGAATGGACGCATCTGGTGAGGCTACTGGTCCAGTGTTAATTTATATAGTCCCATAGTATTTTTATAAGCCGTTTAATTTACACACACACACACACACACACACACACACACACACACACACTCTAATATAAACAGTAAAAAGCATTGAAGAGTCCTTCAGATCTTCCTAATCTCTTTCATTCTTCAAGTAAAATATGGCCTGGCCACATTTTGAATCCATGGCAAAAACTCACAAATTCAGTGTTTGCAAACCTTTCCCGCTCACTCCATTTGCTTGCTGAACTTCAGGTTGGCAGCTAGATTTCTCTTCTGCAGCTTTTTGGAGCCCAGCTGACCTTCCTCCCTCTCTTTCAGAGAGTTTGAAGCTTTTTTTTTTTGTGATTTCCCTCTGAACCTATCCTTTTGGATATGGGGCTTCAGGAATAATTTTGATCAGACTTAATTTTTTGTAGTTTTTAGCATGAAATAAGAAGAGTGTCTCTGTGTGTATACATATATAATTTGCCCTCCCCATCTAAGCTCTTTGGATCCTAGATTCACCTCTTAAATCTCCAAAAATCTACAGAACCCTTCAAACGTCTGCTTACATAGGCAGTTAAAAAATTCATGTCTTAATGTTTTTTAAAAAGCGACTGAATAGTGGAAATGTAGCAGGGCCACTGACCGATTTGACCTGTTGGGAGTAATTTAGTAAATCATTACTAGTTTGTATACATATGGCTTCTAATAGACATTTTATTCAATGCTTCAAAATTTCCTTCTATTTCAGTATAATTATTATGCTCTTCATATTTTGTGTCCTGTGTAATTCTTGTATCCTATTTTTTCCCTTGCATTCGCAGTTTCCCAGGATTCCTTTTTTGTGCAACGTGCATATTACTGTTTTTGATAATATTATTATGTAGATGTGCTTCATAAACTGAAATTCACTTATTTCCTGCTATTGTAGTTTAAATACATTATTCAAGCTGATTTCAGCTTCTGGTCAGAAACCTTCCTGTGGACTGGGGCAGATTAAGGACCTGACTGTCAGATGTCACCAAGCCTAATGGTGTTTCTGCTGACCACATGCTACACCTGAACTTGTGTATGGGAAGTGATATTTTGAGATCTTTGGCCCAGAGTTGTGACATGCCATGCCATAGGAAGTTGCACTGTACATCTATACTGGTGTATTAGGGTGTGTTGAAATTTTCAACTTTCCAATTCAAAAAATGAGGGATGCTAAAAAGTTGTAACCTGACTTGAGAATTAAAAAGATATTTTGGTTAAATTGATATAATTTGCTTGGTAAGCAAAATGTGTGTAAAATTGCATAGAAATCATTAAAAATGATTACTAAGTACTTGCTATTATTATTATTATTATTATTTAGCTTTGCCTGACATTTTCAGAAAGTAAAAATAAAATTCTTTGGGTTTCCAACAGCAGTTTATGTGCTTCTTTACCAAACATAGACTCACCAAGCTAAATGTTGTCCAATCACAAAAAGAACAGCAGGCTTGAATTCCTTACAGCCAAAAAACATTTTTAAAAGACCCATCACTGAAGAACTGTGCAAAAATTTATTGAGACCATGCAGTGATGGCAAAAACTTAACATAATAGATCCAAAGGGCAAAATCTAAGACGGGATTTTTGTGGGGGTCAAGATTGAATATATTTATGTAGTATTGTAAGAGACAGAGATTTCTTTCCTTTATTTGTTACGGGTTTAACATGTTTTTTTTGGGGGGGGGGAGAAGGAAACTTAATAATTATTACATCATATACTCATTTATAATTCTGGGTTCAGTTACCCTGAGTTGGAAAGCATAACTCCATCTGTTTGCATAAGATTTCCCATATGATGTATGCATAAGATTTCCTATATGCTTTGTGGCTGAACTGCTCCCTGGTTTGACGGATGCATAAATTTGATGTATAAATGCATCAAAAGCAACCACAACCCTTCAAAATTTGCTTCCCCCTGGAATGAAGAACGACACGCGCAGGGCGCCGCTTTGCGAACAGGGAGGAGCTGAGAGATGCAGCCCTGCGAGGGTTAAACAAACCGAGCTGTGGTTCCTAGAGAGGCAGGAAGTTTTGAAACTGGGGGAAGACCGTCGCCGAAGCACCTCCATTTGGATTTGGAGGAAAGAGGCTCGTCGTCGGGATTCCCAGGCGAGGAGCGGCGGGCAGGAGACGAAAGAGGCGACGAGGTGCCACGCGGCGGGCGGCGGTGGGAGACCCGGAGCTTGCATTTGGGGGGAAGGCTGGGGAGGGGAGTCGTCTTAATGTTTGAGGCTGATGCGCCCAAATCCAGCAGCAAAAGGAGGCGCCCCCCCAACAGCTGCATAGAATCATAGAATCCTAGAGTTGGAAGAGACCACAAGGGCCATCGAGTCCAACCCCCTGCCAAGCAGGAAACACCATCAGAGCACTCCTGACATATGGTTGTCAAGCCTCTGCTTAAAGACCTCCAAAGAAGGAGACTCCACCACACTCCTTGGCAGCAAATTCCACTGTCAAACAGCTCTTACTGTCAGGAAGTTCTTCCTAATGTTTAGGTGGAATCTTCTTTCCTGCAGTTTGGATCCATTGCTCCGTGTCCGCTTCTCTGGAGCAGCAGAAAACAACCTTTCTCCCTCCTCTATGTGACATCCTTTTATATATTTGAACATGGCTATCATATCACCCCTTAACCTCCTCTTCTCCAGGCTAAACATGCCCAGCTCCCTTAGCCGTTCCTCATAAGGCATCGTTTCCAGGCCTTTGACCATTTTGGTTGCCCTCCTCTGGACACGTTCCAGTTTGTCAGTGTCCTTCTTGAACTGTGGTGCCCAGAACTGGACACAGTACTCCAGGTGAGGTCTGACCAGAGCAGAATACAGTGGCACTATTACTTCCCTTGATCTAGATGCTATACTCCTATTGATGCAGCCCAGAATTGCATTGGCTTTTTTAGCTGCCGCGTCACACTGTTGGCTCATGTCAAGTTTGTGGTCAACCAAGCTGCACTTTGAAGCCTCTCTTCCCCCTTGTTCTGGGCGACCGTGGTCTTTACACACGCGCGGGAAGGGAAAGGCCCTTGGGTGGTGGTGGGTCACCCCACCTCCAATTTTCCCTCTGTCACCCCACCTCCAGCCCCCAAGCATAATCAGATTGGGGGGGTATAAGTATTTTTTATTGCTATTATTAAATGTTGATGCTCACAACCCCAGATACATGTTGTGAATAGTTTCAAATTAGGTACCTATTCCCTCCCCACTCTGCCTGTGCTTTTGTGTAAATATACAGCTTCTTATGTTCCTTTGCACGTGGGGAAATTTTCAATGTTTCCCTCTGGGCTTGAGGGAGTGGGAAGGTTTTGAAGAAACAGGAGTGGATAGAATACGACATCAGTATATTTTGATTGATTGAGGGTGTGTGTGTGTGAGAGAGAGAGAGAGAGTGACAAGAGAGCCCCAGGCAGGAAAATGTGGAATAAATTTAAAGGAGGGTGAAGTGAAATTCATTTTAATTATGTGAAAAGCCGTGAAACCAAAAGGTGAAAGTTTTGCTCTCACCGTTCAGCTGAAATGTGAATAATTCCACTCCTCAGTTGCCCCCAGATTGAGACTTTCCTTCCAGCCATGTCCCAGAGATGGCCTGGTTTACCCCTTCTTTCTCTCCCTCTCCCCCCATGACAGAGCAATGGCATAAGAGGTCCAATCTGGATCATCGCTTGCTGTAGCTGGAGTGGAAACTTCTGCCATGGACTCATCTCTGGTAAGAGGCAGGCTTCTTGTGGAGACAGGCAGGGCACAGCCTGGGTGTCTCCCTCCGTTGGGCTGTGAGGTTCGCAGGAAACGTGTGCTGCCCCTTCTCTGTTGCTGCCACAAAATGTCTAGGTGACCCAACTTAAGCTATGAACTCTACGATGTCTCTTGCGTGATGTATACAGTCTTGCAGAAAAAAATGAAAGCTTTCCTAGCTGGATTTTGCAAAGCTCTCTGCCATCGGTGTCCACTTTGCATTACGTTTTGTACAACATCTCAGGATGTACAGTGGTACCTTGGTTCTCAAACTTAATCCGTTCCAGAAGTCCGTTCCAAAACCAAAGCGTTCCAAAACCAAGGCGCACTTTCCCACGGAAAGTAATGCAAAACGGATTAATCTGTTCCAGACTTTTAAAAACAACCCCTAAAACAGCAATTTAACATGAATTTTACTATCTAACAAGATCATTGATCCATAAAATAATAATAATAATAATAATAATAATAATAATAATAATAATAATAATACTCCGCCCTCCTCAGCCAAGGCCGGGCTCAGATGAAAGCACTAATCAATGTACTGTACTATAAAATAAATAAGATTGTAGATGATAACATTTAAATCATTTTTTTCCCTTACCTGCACTGTTGATAGTCATTGTTTTGATGGGGGGCTTTTATTTCCACAGTCACACAATCAATCAATCAATCAATAGCTGAACTAGGTTCCACACAGTCACAAAAACAAATTAACCAAAAAAGCCTCAAAAACAAAACGCAAAATATATAGCAAAAACAAAAGCACCAAATTTAATCCATTCCGGAAGTCTGTTTCACTTCTGAAATGTTCTAAAACCAAGGCGCAGCTTCTGATTGGTGCAGGCACCTTGGAAACAATAGCTGATAGCCACATCGGGCGTTTGGCTTCCGAAAAACGTTCACAACCCAAAACACATACTTCTGGGTTTTCGGCGTTTGAGAACCAAGGTACCACTGTATGTAGAACGTGATTAATAAATAACATTATTAATAATAGCAAGAGCAATAAAGCTACCAGGTTAGCCCTTTTATTTTCACGCTGGGAGCCCTGTCAGATATACGTTTATTCTTTTATCTACACAAGAGTTCATTTCTGAGTAGAGAATCTATCTTTTCCTTTCAGCGGCTGGTGTCCTTTGAGGAGGTGGCCGTGTATTTCAGCAAGGGGGAGTGGGATCTCCTGGGCCCCTGCCAGAGAGCTCTCTACAAGGAAGTGATGCTGGAAAATTACGCAAATGTCATGTTTCTGGGTAAGGGTGTCTTGTCCCTTGGTTGACAAGTGCTGTTGCTAATGCATCTTACATAGATTTGGATCTAAGATAAATACTGTTACAGACTGAGTTAACTCTGAGGCACACAGCAGCGGAACAGAACAGACCTGCTGCTCTAACTGTTAGGACGGTTCATAACTGTACCAACTGCCATAACTGCCTCAGGCGCATGATGTCACGGAGCTCTAAAGACCTTGTGAGCATTAACCCTTTCCTTAGCCTTTGGGATGCTTTCATTTCATTTTGGGATGCTTTGGGGGCTTCCCAGAGGCAGTTCGTAGGCCACGGAGGGAATGCTGGACACCGTGTTGAGAGGTGCCCAATATTTGAAGTTTCTGCTACTGCTACATTATCAGTGAACTGGACTTAATGAACACTGGGTGCTTGGTGGATCCCGCTGAGCTCAGTTGCCCCTGTCATACTCAACAAGAAGGGGATGCAACGGATTCATCCCCTACTACATTTGAGAGGGGGGTCAGAGCAGTGGGTGAATTTGAAATGCCTAAATATTTTGTGGTTATTAGACTGCCTTGTTTCTTTGAAAGGAATTCCCAAATCAGACCTCTGGCTAGAGAAAGGGGAAGATCCGCTTCTGAGGGACTGTGAGGAAGCAGAGAGATTGACTCTGTGATCATAGAATCATAGAATCATAGAGTTGGAAGAGACCACAAGGGCCATCGAGTCCAACCCCCTGCCAAGCAGGAAACACCATCAGAGCACTCCTGATATATGGCTGTCAAGCCTCTGCTTAAAGACCTCCAAAGAAGGAGACTCCACCACACTCCTTGGCAGCAAATTCCACTGTCAAACAGCTCTTACTGTCAGGAAGTTCTTCCTAATGTTTAGGTGGAATCTTCTTTCCTGCAGTTTGGAACCATTGCTCCGTGTCCGCTTCTCTGGAGCAGCAGAAAACAACCTTTCTCCCTCCTCTATGTGACATCCTTTTATATATTTGAACATGGCTATCATATCACCCCTTAACCTCCGCTTCTCCAGGCTAAACATGCCCAGCTCCCTTAGCCGTTCCTCATAGGGCATAGTTTCCAGGCCTTTGACCATTTTGGTTGCCCTCCTCTGGACACGTTCCAGTTTGTCAGTGTCCTTCTTGAACTGTGGTGCCCAGAACTGGACACAGTACTCCAGGTGAGGTCTGACCAGAGCAGAATACAGTGGCACTATTACTTCCCTTGATCTAGATGCTATACTCCTATTGATGCAGCCCAGAATTGCATTGGCTTTTTTAGCTGCCGCGTCACACTGTTGGCTCATGTCAAGTTTGTGGTCAACCAAGACTCCTAGATCCTTTTCACATGTACCACATGTAACTGATGGGTCAGTTCTTGACTGGGTGTTCAGGGCATTCCTTAATTCTGTGTTTAAACTCCTGGTAGACATAACTTGTGGCTTCTTCCTTCCCACTGATGTAGATTTGACACTAAGTCTCCCTTAATTAAAACTAGGGAACCATTGGCTCTCTAGATCAGGCATAGGCAAACTCGGCCCTCCAGATGTTTTGGGACTACAACTCCCATCATCCCTGACCACTGGTCCTGTTAGCTAGGAATGATGGGAGTTGTAGTCCCAAAACATCTGGAGGGCCAGGTTTGCCTATGTCTGCTCTAGATGTTGCAGAACTACAACTCCCATCAGCCCCAGCAAGTATGTCCAGTGGCTTGGGCCTGATGAAGCAAGACTTCTTTTATGTTCTGCTCACCTTCCTTATGGGACAGTCTGATTCCCCTCCCTCTTTCAGTGTTTGGGTTCCATTTCCCCACTAGATCTCGGATTCCAGGGTTGAGTATTTGACACACACACAACCTTGTCAGAGCAGCTAGCAAAAGCAGAGAACTGTTTTGCAAACAAAGGCACATCCCTTCACACCCTACCTTAAAACAGAGATGAAGACCCTCTGGCACACAGGCCTAATTAGGCCAGCAAGGCCTCCCCATATGGCACACTGGTCGGCTTGGGTTAAACCATGCCCACCTTCCGTGCACCTGACAGTCAGCTGGTGAGTGGCACCTCCAAAGTGCTGTGAGTAGGGGTTATTGTGATTTCAAGTGATTGACAGGTGAATGGCCTCATCCACCTGTCAAAGTTGGCCCATTGGGAGTAGGAGAGGTAAGTATTGGGGACCACTTCCCTATCCCTTCAGTGATAACCATTTTTATTTGCTCGTCTCATTCCCCATTTGCTGCACCGGAGTATCTCCTACTTTTTTTTAAAAAAAACTACGGCCCATTTAATAGAATCCATAGAACAGTTATCTTTTTTTCAGTTTAGTGTGTCCCTTCGCCTAGCCTTCTTGCAGTTTCATACCCCCCCCCCACTTTACATAACCTTGTGGAACCCCATTTCATTGTTATATCAGAGGAGGGGGCGTAATCCACACATGCACACACTTCTGTGTCTTGTTTAATCAATGGGAAATAAATAAGAAAGGCATTAATGCTGTTGAGTAACAGATTCAAAAGGTGACATAGGTTTCGGCAGGGTGTGCAGAGAGGGGAGGGGACAACCTAGGAAATCAGAAAAAAGAAAAGGGTAAGTGGGCTTGATCACTCATGATGCTTTTAGCATTGAAGTCCTAACAGGAAATATGTGTTTTCCTTTTATCTCCAAATAGCTAATCAGTGGAACAAGAGTTACAGTGAGCCACTGGAAACAGGCCAGGATAAAGCAGGAGAAGAGATGTTTGGACATCAAAGGAGGGGAAATAGGCTAGAAGGATACCGATCGAAGAATGGGAGGAAGAATTTTTCTATTTCTCAAGGTGCAGATGACCATGAAGTCTCAAACCCAGAAGACCACAAAAGAAATCAACTGAAAAAGGGGATAGTGTATGGGGAAATATGCAAAGATAAATCTGTATTAAATAGACATTTCAGAACCCGCACAGGGCAGATCCTATATAAATGCACAGAATGTGGGAAGAGCTTCAACAAGAGAGGAAACTCCATTGTACATCAAAGAACCCACACAGGGGAAAAACCTTTTAAATGCATGGAGTGTGGGAAAAACCTCAGTGATAGGAGAAGTCTCATTGTACATCAAAGAATCCACACAGGGGAGAAACCGTATGAATGCCTGGAGTGTGGAAAGAGCTTCAGTGATAGAAGAAGTCTTTTTGTACATCAGAGAACCCACACAGGGGAGAAACCATATAAGTGCATGGAGTGTGGAAAGAGCTTCACTGTGCATCGTAGCCTTACTTCACATCAAAGAACCCACACAGGGGAGAAACCATATCAGTGTATGGAGTGTGGACACAGTTTTATTGACAGAGGGTATCTTGCTAGGCATCAAAGAAGACACACAGGAGAGAAACCATATAAATGTATGGAATGTGGAAAGGGCTTCATTGAAAGGGGACATCTTGCAAGGCATCAAAGAAATCACACAGGAGAGAAACCATATCAGTGCATGGAGTGTGGAAAAAGCTTCAGTGATTCACGAGCTTGTTCTAAACATCAAAGAACCCACACAGGGGAGAAGCCATATCACTGCAAGGAGTGTGGAAAAAGCTTCACTCATAATGGAAGCCTTAATGTACATTTGAGAACACACACAGGGGAGAAACCATATGAATGTGTGGTATGTAGAAAAACCTTCACTCAGAGAGATCACCTTATTTCACATCAGAGAACCCACACAGGAGAGAAACCCTATAAATGCTTGGTGTGTGGAAATACCTTCACTCAGAGGAGTAACCTTATTTCACATCAAAGAACACACACAGGGGAGAAACCATATCAATGCATGGAGTGTGGAAAGAGCTTTAGTGATAGGAGAAGTCTTACTGTACATCAAAACACCCATACAGGGCAGAAACCACATGAATGCACGGAGTGTGAAAAGAGCTTCAGTGATAGGAGAAGCCTTATTGTACATCAAAAAACTCACACAGGGGAAAAACCATATAAATGTATGGAGTGTGGAAAAGGTTTTTGTGAAAGAGTGTATCTTGTTAGACATGAAAGAAGGCACACAGGAGAGAAGCCGTATGAATGCTTGGTGTGCACAAAGACCTTCACACAGAAAGGTCACCTTATTTCACACCAGAGAACCCACACAGGAGAGAAACCCTATAAATGTTTGGTGTGTGGAAAGGCCTTCACTCAGAGAAGTAACCTTATTTCACATCAAAGAATACACATAAGTGAGAAACCATAAAAATGCATGGAATGTCAGAACTCCAGCAAAAACAGAAACCTTACTATAATTCACAGAACCCACATAAGGAGGGAGAAACTTGTCCTAGTGCCATTTTCTTACCTGAGCTAGCACTCAGTCAGGATCAGCGGTATAGCTGGTATAAAAGCAGAATCCATAGCACTGATTCCGGAAAGACGCTGATGCCATGGAAGACCAGTTAGTACCAAGAACTGGAAGAGAACCTGAAACTACGCCCAAAGTTCCCAATAGCATTGAAGGAGTTGGACATTTTAAAAAATATAAATAAATAAATCTTGTATACAGTTCAATTTGGGAATTTGGAGTTGTATCCATCACTGCTCATGCAATGGGATCTCGCCTTCCTCTCCCCAACTGCTCCTAACCATCTACTGTGAAAGGTCCCTCAATCCTTTGGAGCAAATCTTGAGAGAGCCCGGGGCAGAGATGTGAAGTCTCAGAAAAGAACTTAGAAATCGGGGGGACATGACATAGGGGTTTTTCCCTTATTTTTTTCTGGTTTCCCCCAATATTTTGGAAACAAATGTTGGGGTGGGGGGGAGTGTGGATTCTAGAGTTTATTCAGGCCTTCACATCTCTAGCCTGGGAGTGGGGTTGCAGGGGAAGGGAGACGGGAGTTCTGTTGCTTAAGTGGAACAGCAGCCTTGGGTTGTTAATTTGCTTCCTGGAGTGAAAGTCGTAGCTCAGTGGAATAGCACCTTGCAAGCAGAAGGACACAGGTTCAATCCCTGACATCTCAAGGGAGAGCCAGAAGAGACTCCTGCCTGAAATCCCGTAAAACAGCTGTCAGTCAGTTTAGACAATACTGAGCTAGATGGACCAACGGTCTGACTCTGTATAAGACAGCTTCCTATGTTCCTAACTGTATCTGGAGGTAGACATGTCAAGAGGTGTTAAAATGATGAAGTAAAGTGGATTGCAGGCAAAGGCGATTTTTTTTTGTTTGTGGATTAGTTTAAAAGACAGCTTAGGGATACAGAGATTCCATGCTGCAGGTGGAATTCAAGCCTTGCACTTGAAGAAATGGGAGATCTACTAGAGAGATGTGGGCTAGCTAAGTGTATTTATCCAGTGTGGTGTAGTGGTTAAGAGTGGTTGTCTCGTAATCTGGTGAACCGGGTTCGCTCCTCCGCTCCTTCACATGCAGCTGCTGGGTGACCTTGGGCCAGTCACACTTCTCTGAAGTCTCTCAGCCCCACTCACCTCACAGAGTGTTTGTTGTGGGGGAGGAAGGGAAAGGAGAATGTGAGCCGCTTTGAGACTCCTTCGGGTAGTGATAAAGCGGGATATCAAATCCAAACTCCTCCTCTTCTATTTTCAGTACCCTTTTGCTCCTTTGAGATAGTTTTGTATTCACGTAACAATTTAGATGTCAAAACCTCTTTCTGAAGACGAGTCTACTTTTTTTCGTTTTTTAAAGCAAATGCTTAAACGTGGTCCATGAAGCCTAGCAGTTTCCTTGCCGGCTGTTTTGTTCACCCCATGCTTAAAAGTTAAACCCCACCCTATGTAAAGGGTGTCCTCAAGAAGACCCAGGGGAGCTTAGGCTGTTTGGTGGAGAGGCATCACAGAACATTAAAGACTTCTACCTGGCAGCAGTGGAAAGGTCAAACAGATAAACGACTATCTGATTTTTAGAAGACATCTGAAGGCAGCCCTGTTTAGGGAAGTTTTTAATGTTTTATATTTAATCACTTTTTTATTTTGTGGGAAACCCAGCCAGATGGGTGGGGCATAATTAATAAATTACTATATTATAACCTTGCAGGGTTTCGAAGTACACAAGGGACCCCCTTTGGCTTCAGACTAGACCGGATTGGAAAGCTTTCTTACAGCTACACTTCCACTCTTATTAATAATAATAATAATTATTTATACCCTGCCCTCCCCAGCCAAGGCCGGGCTCAGGGCGGCTAACAAGCAATAATAAAAACAAGTTGAATGAATACAACTTAAAAACAAGATTAAAATACAACATTAAAATATTAAAAATGCAGCCTCATCACAGGAGGAGAAAGGAAAAAGAAATGAGGAGGAGGGAATCAATTTGGCTTCAAGCCAAAGGCCAGGCGGAACAGCTCTGTCTTACAGGCCCTGCGGAAAGAAATCAGATCCCTGCAGGACCCTGGTTTCATGAGGCAGAGCGTTCCACCAGGCTGGAGCCAGTGTTAAAAAGGCCCTGGCTCTGGTTGAGGCTAACCTAACTTCCTTAGGGCCCGGGACCACTATGGTGTTGCTATTAATGGACCTTGAGGCTCTCCGTGGGGCATACCGGGAGAGGCAGTCCCGTAGGTATGAGGGTCCTAGGCCGTGAAGGGCTTTAAAGGTCAAAACCAGCATCTTAAATCTGACCCTGTACTCCACCGGGAGCCAGTGCAGTTGGAAAAGCACTGAATGTCAGTTGGCAGGTGCAAAGTAGCTTAGGATGCTGTGGCGGTCTGTCGCTTTGTAACGGAAATATATCACCTCCCCAACACGAAAGGATTTGACAGAAAAATCCTGAATCTAGGATGAGATATTCCCATTGATGATGGAGTCCTATCACATGACGCTGCTTGTCCAGCCTTGACTATGTAACCATTCTTATGTTAAACCTTTCCCCCTAAGAACAGCCTTTTCTAAACTTACAGTAAATCTTTGAACTTAATTCATAAAACTGTGTGGTCTCTTAATTTATATCCACCCGGAAGCCAAACCTCATACTCTACCACAAAATGTTCTTGAAGAGACTGAATAAGTATATTTAACTATTTTTTATTTTAGGATGTTTAGTGAAAAGCAGCCTGGCAAAATAAAGGCATTTCTCCTGGTAGCAGCAAAAAGTTAGCAGGAAGAAAAACAAGAGGGGGACACTCTGTTTTGCCCAGATTTCACTTTGCCTCATGGTAGATGATTCAGGGTGCAGCTGGAGTGGCATGAGAGGATAACAGGAGGCTGTTCCCAAGATGTTTGGGCTGCGTGTTGCCTCAGTAGCACATGGAAATGATTTCATTATGGGAGAAAATGTACTATAGCTTGTGTTTCCTCACAGTTTCTTTCTTTCTTTTTTTTAAAGAAATATTTATTAAAGTTTTCCAAAAATATGAATACAAAAATACATGAAAAAAGAAAAGAGAAAATTAAAAATACAACACACAGAAAACAAAAAGTAAGAAAAAATTAAAAAACAAATCCGTTTTTCATAACTTTAAACTCATTTGCTTGTTTCTTTGACCTCCTCACACCTCCCCTTCTTGTATTCCCATTTACATAATCAAATCAGCAAATCCTTACCCTCTTTCATTTATCTTAACTCTATATCATCACATTTTATAACTATATATTTTCATCCATTATCAATTCATTTTTGCGTATTCTTATTAACTTTGTTGCTAATGTCACTTATTTTCAATCCAACATCATTTTAACATTCATTAATTTTACAGTGTTTCTGTAAATAGTCTTTAAATTTCTTCCAATCTTCTTCCACCAATTCTTCTCGCTGGTCTCGGATTCTGCCAGTCATTTCCGCCAATTCCATATAGTCCATCACCTTCATCTGCCACTCTTCCAGGGTGGGTAGATCTTGTGTCTTCCAATACTTCGCAATAAGTATTCTTGCTGCTGTTGTTGCATACATGAAGAAAGTTCTATCCTTCTTTGGCACCAATTGGCCGACTATGCCCAGGAGAAAGGCCTCTGGTTTCTTCAGGAAGGTATATTTAAATACCTTTTTCATTTCATTATAGATCATCTCCCAGAAACCTTAATCTTTGGGCACGTCCACCAAAGGTGAAAGAATGTACCTTCATTCTCTTTACATTTCCAACATTTGTTATCGGGCAAATGATATATTTTTGCAAGCTTGACTGGTGTCATGTACCACCTAGTGTTTCCTCACAGTTTCTGAGGTTGATGAAAATAATGAACACAAATAAGAAGCAAAGGCCTGAGGAGGCAATAAGTACAACATTCTGGGCAATCTCTGTAAAAGGAGATGGCCCCAGAATCACGCTCTAAAATGGGTGGCGAACCTTTTTTTTGGCCAGGTGTAGGTGCAAAGCAAGGCTGGTGTGAAGGGTCCAGCTCAGAAAACTTGTGGTCCGTCAAGAGAGTCTGAAGACTAGATGGGACCAGAAGGCCATATTTGGCCCCTGGAGCTGAAGTTCCCTATTCCTTTAAAAAGATGGGTCCCTCAGGCTTGGGTTTACATGAGACAAAAGGTAAACAAGTTTTGTTTCCAAAGTGGCAATATTAAATACACTCTTGAAGCACACATTTTTGGGGTGTTTTCTTTTATTGAATAAAGCACTGTAAACTCTGGGCCATTGTAATGGATTGTTTTAAAGTCATTTCTGCACCAAGCAAAGTAAATTTTAGGGCCCCAATTCCCCCCCTCCTGTCCCATATTTTGCCCTATAAGCGCCTGCCGTCGCAATATTGCTGGGTGAAGCACTTTCGTCGGAAGGTGTCTCTGGTCTTATTCTAGATAAGGTTGCAGTCTCAAATATGCAGTTAGGGCAGGGGGTAAAGGGACCCCTGACAGTTAAGTATAGTCATGAACAACTCTGGGGTTGCAGTGCTCAACTCGCTTTACAGGCCGAGGGAGCCGACGTTTGTCCACAGAGTTTTTCTGGGTCATGTGGCCAGCATGACTAAGCCGCTTCTGGCAAAACCAGAGCAGCGCACGGAAACGCCGTTTACCTTCCCGCCGGAGCGGTACCTATTTATCTACTTGCACTTTGACGTGCTTTCAAACTGCTAGGTTGGCAGGAGCAGGGACCGGGCAACGGGAGCTCACCCCGTCGCGGGGATTCAAACCGCCGACCTTCTGATCAGCAAGCCCTAGGCTCTGTGGTTTAGACCACAGCGCCACCCGCATAGGGCAGGGGGTGCTTGCTATTAAATCCAGCCTTATCTTTGGACACCAAAGTGGCTTCGTTGCATGACAGTTCAGGCTGCTTCCTCTGGGACAGAGATAGCCCAGCCAAACTCCAGTAACATTTTGTTTCGATTAATGCAGCATATTCCATATTATTTATATGGAAAAGTGGTGTTCAAATTTAAATAAATAAATGGCAGTAGATTGCCATTTCTACCAGTAGATCTTCCTGCTCCTGCTGGGGGGCGGACGTCGGACGTGGCATGACCAGCAGAATGTGTGTTTGGGGAAGTAAATACCACTGAATGCTTTTGGTAAGTGGATATAGCCAAAGTGGGCAGATAACCTTTTTTAAAATAAAATAAATGAATTCTTTAAAATTATGCATTTATTCAAAATAGTGATCAATACCTTGCCTTTTTTACCATTTCTACTAGCAAAACTAAATTACAACAATTAAAAAATGTAGTTATGAAGAAAATACGGCTGTCAAAACAGCTAAAATGCCAAAGTCAACAGTTAAGAATAAAAACCAGCAATACAGTAACACACTCTTTCCTCAGTTAAATTATTGCTAAAATGCTACACATAAACCAAATTAATGCTAGGCTAATCAGTCAAAAATCCTGGGCAATAGAAGATTCTTTACAGCAGGCGAAGGAGGAAAATGAATAGAGAGAACTTGGATGGGCTTGTTTTCTACTTACAGGGTCTTGTTTGAATGGAAATAAACATTTGAAAAGAAGCACTCCCTCTCTACCTGCGCGCCTGAGGGGATGCAGTCCATCCTGTTATCTCAGGGACCCATCACTTCCTCCCATCTCCATAGCATGGAGCTGGGAGGAATGTTTTTTAAAAAAAGGAAAATAGGTCTGCCCCAATCACAAATGAAGAAGGGGGGGGGGACAGAGAGACCAATTTTTAGAGGAAAGGGGAAATGTGTATTTTGGGGAGACGGAAAGCTAACCTACCCCAAGGCTGGAAGGAACCCCGGAGATCTTCCTATATTCAGTTCTGGGCACCACAATTTAAGAAGGATATTGACAAGCAGGAATGTTTTCTCCTGCACTGGAGGGTAGGACTCGAACCAATGGCTTCATGTTACAAGAAAGGAGATTCCTACTAAACATCAGGAAAAAAAACTTTCTGACAGTATGAGCTGTTGGACAGTGGAACGGTCTCCCTTGGGAGGAGGTGGACTCTCCTTCCTTGGAAGTTTTTAAGCAGCGGTTGGATGGCCATCTGTCATGGATGCTTTAGCTGAGATTCCGGCATTGCAGGGGGTTGGACTAGATGACCCTTGGGTCTGCTGCTGATCGATCCCTGATAGTCATCCAGCCATCCTAATGGAGGGTCCACTACTGGTTGAGGGAATCTGGTCTGTGGTCAAACAGCTAGTAACATCAATTTGTCTTATCTCCTCATATCCACACCACCCATTTAAAGTACTCTTATGCAATTTAAAATAGTCATGGCTCCCTCCCCCCCCCACACCTGGCAAAGTATCCTGGCATCCCTGTGTTAGGTGCTGAGAGTTGTTAGGCACCCCTAACAAATTGTGATTTCCAGGGTTCTTTGGACAAGTGGTTCTGTCATCATCACTCATTAGCACTGAAGGCACAGTCATTTCTGTAATAAATCTCCCCACTGATTGAGGCAGTGGCGTTGGGGAAGAGATAACCCTTTCCCCTCCTGTTTAGTTAAATCATCTCTTGAAGCTGTCAGACATACATAGGAAACATAGGCATGGCACAAGTTCCTGTCCCCTCACCCCATGTACCTGCCATACCAGCTCTGGAAAATTTTGTCCTAATAATTACCCAAGGTCAGTGGCGTAGCGTGGGGGGCCCAGGGGGGCCGGCCGCACCGGGCACAACATCTGGGAGGCGCGCGCTCGCACTCGCAGCTCTCTGCCCCTACTAAAATCCATGGGTTAGGGGGCGCAAATTACTTGCCTTGCCCCGGGTGCTGACAACCCACGCTACGCCACTGCCCAAGGTAACTTCAGACAATGGATCCAAAATTTATGGAGAGCCTCTTCCTTTACACAGTCATATAATATCATCATCATCATCATCATCAATTCCCTCCTGAACCACCACCACAAGGCAATTTACACAGGTAAAGGTAAAGGACCCCTTTACCAGTCAAAGGCGACTATAGTGGTACCTCGGGTTACAGACGCTTCAGGTTATAGATGCTTCAGGTTACAGACTCCACTAACCCAGAAATAGTACCTCAGGTTAAGAACTTTGCTTCAGGATGAGAACAGAAATTGTGCTCCGGCGGTGCAGCGGCAGCAGGAGGCCCCATTAGCTAAAGTGGTACCTCAGGTTAAGAACTGTTTCAGGTTAAGAACGGACCTCCAGAACTAATTAAGTTCTTAACCCGAGGTACTGCTCTATGGGGTTGTGGTGCTCATTTTGTTTCAGGCTGAGGGAGCCAGCATTTGTCCACAGACAGCTTTCTGGGTCATGTTACCATCATGACTAAACCACTTCTGGTACAACAGAACACTGTGATGGAAACCAGAGCACACAGAAACACCGTTTACCTTCCTGCCACAGCGGTACCTATTTATCTACTTGCACCGGCGTACTTTCGAACTGCTAGGTTGGCAGGAGCTGGGACATAGCAATGGGAGCTCATGCCATTGCGGGGATTCAAACCGCCAACCTCTTGATCAGCAAGCCCAAGAGGCTCAGTGGTTTAGATCACAGCGCCACAAGTGTCCTGCCACATTAGATAGTTAATAAAGGATGCTGTGGCAACCTCACATCATTTGTCATTCTAGGGTGGCCATAGGGGCTGAGCTCCAGTATCCTACAGGCGTAGCTGCACTGCTAACTGGAATGGGGGGGGCACAGTGTGGGGGCGGGAAAGAGCATTTAAATTTGGAGCAGATCCACACCACACATTTAAAGCACATTGCTTACTCCAATCATGAGAACGGTAGTTTGTTAAGGATGCTTGTAGCTCTGCGAGGGGGGGAAATCCCAGAATGCTTGATGGGGAAGTCTTCTGCTTTAAATGTGTGTTGTAAGTAAACAAACAAACAAACCCCTGTGTGTTGGATATGCTTTAAAGCTATAGTGTGAATCTGCCCTTTGTCACAGGGAATCGAAAACGGAACCACTCACTGTTTCTTTCAAGATAAAGAAGAAACTAGGAGATTTCATCACCACTCTCCCATGGCTCATCTGCCCAAGTAATCTCCCTTTCACAATACATTTCCTTAAGCACAATTAAGCTTTGGCCACTCTCTGAACGTTTCTACGGTTTGACTTCCTTGTCGGTCCTGTGGCGTCAAGTGAAGTTGTAGCCTCGACAGAAACTTTCCCAGCAGTCTGAGCATCCAAGTTGTTTCTGTGTCGTCTCTCGTGGCTCATACATGCTGAGTTCAGTTTAAAGCTTTTGCCACAGTCCGAGCACTTAAAAGGTTTCTCTCCCGTGTGGATTCTCTGATGTGAAATGAGATGTGCTTTCTGGCTAAAGCCATGGCCACAGACGGAGCATTTGTATGGTTTGTCCTTCGTGTGGATCCTCTTGTGTACAATAAGGTGAGACATCTGGCTGAAACCTTTCGGGCAGTCTGGACATTTATACGGCCTTTCTCCTGTGTGGATTCTTTCATGTTTAATAAGGCTGGAGCTCAGACCAAAGCTTTTCCCACAATGCAAACATTTATGCAATTTCTCTCCTGTGTGGGTTTTCTGGTGCCTCCTGAGGTCAGGCCCCCGACGAAAGCTCTTCTCACAACTTGAACATTTGTAAGGTTTGATTCCTGTGTGGATTCCCCGGTGTGAAGCAAGGTGGGAGCTCCGATGGAAAGCTTTCCCACAGTCCAAGCATTCATATGGTTTCTCTCTGCGGTGAGTTCTCCTATGTATATTAAGGTGGGAACGCTGGCTGAAGATTTTTCCACAGTCCAAACACTGATACGGCTTCATTCCCGTGTGGGTTCTCTTATGCTTAAGAAGCAGTATACTCTGACTAAAAACTTTCCCACATTTGGGGCATGCTTTTTGCCTCCTGTCCTTGCAGATCTCCTTCTGGGCAGTGGTTTGACCAATGTCCCCACCGTCATCCTGAGGAGGAATTGGTTTCTCCTGGCTGGTCTTTTGTGCAGCTTTCTGCTGCCTTTCTGATCTGTGCTGATGACAAGTTGCATCTTTCCTATCGTGACCCTGGAGCATTTTTTCTTTGCACATTCTGAAAGAGGTGTCTTCTTTAGAATTTCCAGGGACTTGATTTTTCCTCAGAACTTCTCCTCTAGAAAGTCCAGTTTCCTTAGAATTTCTGGGGACTCGATTTTTCCTCAGAACATCTCTCCTAGAACTCCCAATTTCCTTAGCATTTCTCAGCACTAGATTATTCTTTGGGATCTCTCCCCTAGAATGCCTAATTTCCTTAGGATTTCCAGGAAATAGATTCTCTCTTAGAACATCTCCCCTAGAACACTCAATTTCCTTAGAATTTTCTGGCACTGGATTCGCCCTCAGAACATCCCCCCTAGAATTCTCAACTTCCTTAGAATTTTTCAGCACTAGATTCTTCCTTTGAATATCTCTCTTAGAATGGTCAATTTCCTTAGAATTTCCAGGGACTTGATTTTTCCTCAGAACTTCTCCTCTAGAATGTCCAGTTTCCTTAGAATTTCTGGGGACTCGATTTTTCCTCAGAACGTCTCTCCTAGAATGTCCAATTTCCTTAGAATTTCTGGGAACTTGATTTTTCCTCAGAACTTCTCCTCTGGACCATCCAGTTTCCTTAGAATTTCCAGGGACTTGATTTTTCCTCAGAACTTCTCCTCTAGAATGTCCAGTTTCCTTAGAAATTCTGGGAACTTTGTTTTTCCTCAAAACATCTCTCCTAGAATTCCCAATTTCCTTAGCATTTCTCAGCACTAGATTATTCTTTGGAATGTCTCCCCTAGAATGCCCAATTTCCTTAGGATTTTCAGGAAACAGATTCTCTCTTAGAACATCTCCCCTAGAACACTCAATTTCCTTAGAATTTTCTGGCACCAGATTCTCCCTCAGAACATCCTCCCTAGAACCCCCAATTTCCTTAGAATTTCTCAGCACTAGATTCTTCCTTTGAATATCTCTCCTAGAACCATCAATTTCCTTAGAATTTCTGAGAACTCGATTTTTCCTCAGAATTTCTGCTCTAGAACGTCCAGTTTCCTTAGAACTTCCGGGGAATTGATTTTTCCTCAGAACATCTCTCTTAGACTGCCCAATTTCCTTAGAATTTCCGGGGACTTGATTTTTCCTCCTAAGAATGTATTCCTTAGACTTTTCAACCACCTTAGGATTTCCTGGCGCTACGTTCTTCCTTGCCTTTCTTACATTGCCTTTCTTAGGATTTTCATCTCCCTTAGCATTTTCCGCTGCTGGATTCTCCTCCTCCTTTTTCTCCTGCCCATCTTGCACTGAAATAAAGAGAGGAAAGACAGGTCAGTGAATACCTGAAGGACCTGCAGCAGTTCCACATATGAACCTGCCTGGACCCTGAGACAGTCAGATGAGTGCCACTCAGAGAGGGGTCTGGAGAGTGAGGATAACAGAACAGGTCTTCTCTATAGTAGCCCCCTATGGAATGCTCTCTCCTGGCATCAACTCTGCCATAGTTTCTCTCAGCGGCTAACCTATGGAAAGCTCACAATCAGGACCTGAAAGCACTCTCCTTAGTTGCAATTCCTAGCATTCAGAATTATACAGTCACAAACGCTGGGGGCATATCCTAGCCACCACTGCCAGTAGCCATTGCCAGTGCTGGTCTGTCTTGTACTTCCTTTTCTCTCACCTGTTCTGGTGACTTCATGTTTATTCCCCTTCTCAGAGCCCAGAGGGTGTAGACTCAGGGAGATCAACTCATTCCCTTCCTCCACCCAGGAGTTTCGATCCGAATTGGTGAGGGAAAGAACTGGGCGCAAAAGTGAAATCAGAAAGAAGAAAAACTGTGTTGTTAATTCAACTTGAAGGTTTTTTGCTGAACCACCCTAATAAAATTTAACAGCGTGCCTTTAGTTGTTATTCCTGCATCATTTCGCTTTATGACACTTTCATACGGAAATTTGGATGGATTCCTCTATTCACGTCGGATTTTATAGAGGGTCAATAACTGAAATGATTTAGAAATTTCTGGTTTGTTATTTATATGCACTGGCACTGAGAAGCTATAAGGTGTTTTTTGAACCAAAACAGTGCTGAGACTCCCAAGGTGATTTTTTTTTTAATTTAATGTAAACGAATTGGAGTAAATTTAGAAGACAAATGGTTGTGTTCAACACCACACAAGTTGCTCACACAATGGGACTTCTCTTTTCCCCACAAGTCCCCAAAATCTGCTCCAGAGAGTCCCCCAACCTTCTGGAGAAGATTTTGAGGGCACACTAGGCTTGCTGCAGGTGAGAGGAGGGGGAAGTTTGGTTGTGCAAGCAGAGTTTCATTGTGCAAGTGGAATTGACAGTGTTGGATACAAAAAAATGTATATGTTTAACATATTCCTGTATTGTCTTGCTTGTTTTGTTATACTGGCAATTGGCTACAAATAAAGAAAATCTGACTGATAGACAGTCAACATAGCCAAATCTAACCGAGCAGATTAATTTGACAATGCTAGGGGCCCGATCACATTTTTCTATGCTATAACGTTGTTAAGCCAAATCAGAGTCAAGGCGGGGCTTCCTGTCCTCGCTCTGATTTGGCTTCATAATGCCACTATGTAGCCAGAATGAATTTGTTCTTATGCTACCTGTGTGATTTCTGATTGGCTGTGGTTGCCTTCCCATGAAGCCCTTGTTTTAAAAAAGAAAAACAGCATCAAAGCTGCAGACAGACAAAGAAGCAGCTGTGTGAATAGAGAGTGAGGGGGGGGGACATTTGGAAAAGGTAAGCGTGGTCTCAAGGTATGGTCTGAAGGCACATGTAAATAAACAAACCCATGCAAACTTTCTTGAATCCCATAACACCAGGAGGGGGTCAACTGGGTTCAATGATGCACACACTCCACACTCAAAATACAGGATAAAGGAATTCTTACCCAAAGAGGTCACATTTTCATAGTTCTCCTGCATGACGTCCCTGTATAAGGCTCTCTGAGGGGGGTCCAGAAGAGCCCATTCACCCTCAGTGAAATGCACAGCTATCTCCTCGAACGACACAGGCTCCTAAAACACAAAAAACAGTCAACAAGGATGAAGGAACACAGGGCCACTTCTGCCTTGCTTGTTGACACATGGTGCTCTTCCTTCCAATGACATGTGACGCATCAAGGAAGACGGCCACCTCTGAACAGATGCAGAGGCCTTTCAGCTTGTGGTCAAGCGGAACACTATGTATCACAATCATATCATGGTTGCACCAGCTGCCGTTTCATTACTGGTCCAAGTTCAAGGCGATACTATTGATTTGTTGTTGTTGTTTAGTCTTCTCTTCTCATGAGGTGGCCAAAGTATTGGAGCCTCAGCTGCAGGATCTGTCCTTCCAGTGAGCACTCAGGGCTGATTTCCTTCAGAATGGAGAGGTTTGATCTTCTAGCAGTCCATGGGACTCTCAAGTCTCTCCTCCAGCACCATAATTTAAAAGCATCGATTTTATAAACTATTGGTTTATAAAACCTTAATGGCTCAGAACTAGGTAACTTAAGGGATCACCTTGTCCTCTATGTGCGCAGTCTGGGAGTCAATTTGGACTCTCAGCTGTCCATGGAGGTGCAGGTCAATTCTGTGTCCAGGGCAGCTGTGTACCAGCTCTATCTGGTATGCAGGCTGAGACCCTACATGTCCGCAGACCAACGGACAAGCGGAGAGGGTCAACGCCATCATGCAGCGGTACCTGAGATGCTACGCGAATCAGCAGCCTGCGACATGGGTGGACTACCTGCCGCTCGCCGAGTTCGCCTACAACAACACGAAGCACGTGTCCACGGGGGTGACACCGTTCTTCGCCAACAATGGGAGGCATCCCAGAACCTTCCCGGGATTAGAGAGAGTGGGGGAGGGGGAGCCACAGGCAGCGGACGCCTTCGCGTCGGAGTTGCAGGAGGTCCACGAACAGCTCCGAAGGCAGTTAGAACTAGCGAAACACGCATACAAGCTGCAGGCTGACAGACACAGAAGGGTTGGGGAAGACATACAGGTGGGAGACTGGGTTTGGTTAGCAGCCCAGGCAGTGCCGGCCAGATCGTTAGCGAAGAAGAAGCTCGGACATAAGCAGCTAGGGCCTTACCAAGTCGAGGCACGGATCAATCCAGTGGCCTTCCGGTTGACACTTCCGGAGGGATCCAGAATGCACCCGGTCTTTCATAGATCAGTGCTCACGCCCTACAAGGCACCTCACAGGTTTCAGGCGCCAGGGACGGCACCAGACCCGCTCAGGGAAACGCCCACAGAGGGCGTGGACTGTCACACAAGAGTGGTGCATGCTCTGGTTATCACCTGCTTCGACTACTGCAATACGCTCTATGTGGAGCTACCTTTGAAGGTGACCCGGAAACTACAATTAATCCAGAATGCGGCAGCTAGACTGGTGACTGGGAGTGGCTGCCTAGACCACATAACACCAGTCCTGAAAGACCTACATTGGCTCCCGGTACGTTTCCAAGCACAGTTCAAAGTGTTGGTGCTGACCTTTAAAGCCCCAAACAGCCTCTGTCCAGTATACCTGAAGGAGCATCTCCACCCCCAATCGTTCTGCCCAGACACTGAGGTCCAGCTCCGAGGGCCTTCTGGCAGTTCCCTCATTGCGAGAAGTGAGGTTACAGAGAACCAGGCAGAGGGCCTTCTTGGTAGTGGCACCTGCCCTGTGGAACACCCTCCCATCAGATGTCAAGGAAATAAACAACTATCTGATTTTTTAGAAGACATCTGAAGGCAGCCCTGTTTAGGGAAGTTTTTAATGTTTGATGTTTTATTGCTTTTTAATAATAATTATTAATAATGTTGTGTTGGGAGCTGCCCAGAGTTGCTGGGAAAACCCAGCCAGATGGGTGGGGTATGTATGTATGTATGTATGTATGTATGTATAAATAAATAAATAAAATTGTTGTTGTTGTTAGTCTCTCCCCTGCTGCCATTCATGGAGGTTAAGACAATCAATGGCTACTAGCCATGATTGCTATCATCTGCTTCCATGGTCAAAGGCAGTAGATTTCTGAACACCAACTGCTGGAAATTGCAGGGGAGCTATTGTGCTCAAGTCCTGCTTGGCGGCTTCCCATACTCAGCTGGTTGAGAACAAGACACAAGAGCAAACATATTTGCAAATCCCTTACCTGAACCAGCTCTATTTTTCCTCCACATCTTCTGTGAAGATGTAGAAATCTGGAGTAGAACGATGACCTTCCTTGGCACCCTGGGGAAAGAGAGGGTGATTTTTCAGATGTCTGTTGCACATCATTGTCTGTTCATTCGATTCTCTACTCAGCAATACACCCACTTCAACGGTCTCTCAAGGCAGCTTGCACAGAGAGAGGAAAATGAAGCCCATTAAAACAGCAACATGAAACAGTACAATTAAAACATCATGGGGCAGAGAGGTTAGGAACCTTTTCTGAGCAATCTTCCAAGAGCCAGAGGCAAAAGTAGGTGGAGCAATAAATGCATTTTTTTACCTTTGTACACCAATGTGGTTTCCACACACACACAACTCTCTCTTTCTTCCATCTGAGCAAACAAGAAACATTGAAGGGCACATTCCAGCCAGGCAAGAACTCCCAAGGAGGGTGCAAAGCCAGGCCAGTCAGGGGTATGGCTAGGAAAGAGTTCCAAGGGCTGGAAAGCAAAGCCTGGACAGTCATGTTTGGTCTCTGGGGCCTGAGGTTCCCTACTGCTGCCATTGGGCAGGAAGAACCTAACCAGCAGGAAATCCAGTTCATGAAATTGCAGAAACAAGTATCAAAAGAAATCCTATGGAATGGAGCTCCCCAAGCAGGTGCAGTCCCCTGTGACCATTTCCCCAGCCTTTTCCCTGAGATACTAACTTTCTATGTGCAGGGAGATTTTTTGACATTATGGAGCATTCTAGCTTGTGATTTCCCGCCACCAATACCTTTGTTTGCAACTAGCACAGTCTCTGGAAAGATGTTCCACATGCTCTTCATAGCAAATTTTAAGAATATAATCAATCCCCTCAATGAACAATAGTCAATCAAAAGCCAATGCAAAGCCATTGGCTTAACCCCTTATTCATTGACCCTTGGCAGATGCAATTTGATGTCATTTTAAAATCAATTTTCATTATGCATAATTGTTCTAAAGTGGCTGATTTTATTTTTGATTGCTCAATTTAAAGCGATCAGAATCCTGCTTGATTAAAAATAAAATGTACATTCGATAGCAATTGCTCGCACTCATCCATTCCTACCCTTATTTCTCCATCTCCCACTGTACTTTTGTCCACCGCTGATTTTCTATTGTAGGCTCCTTGAGGGCAGAGACCAGCCCACATTTATTCATCTTATTTATTTCATATAATTTATACACTGCTTGATTGTAAAAAAAAACCCCTCAACAAGTTCAAAGCAATTTACAAAAAGATAAAATTGAGGAAAAAGCCACAGCCATGCTTTAAAACACGCAAAAGTTAAAAGTAGTAAAACAGATTAGAATTACCTCAACCTTCTAAGCATCTGGGAAGACTTGCCCAAACAGAAATGTTTTAGTAAAGGTAAAGGGACCCCTGACCATTAGGTCCAGTCGTAGCCGACTCTGGGGTTGCGGCGCTCATCTCGCTTTATTGGCCAAGAGAGCCGGCGTACAGCTTCCGGGTCATGTGGCCAGCATGACTAAGCCGCTTCTGGCAAACCAGAGCAGCGCACGGAAACGCTGTTTACCTTCCCGCTGGAGCGGTACCTATTTATCTACTTGCACTTTGACGTGCTTTTGAACTGCTAGGTTGGCAGGAGCAGGGACCAAACAACGGGAGCTCATCCCATCGCGGGGATTCGAACCGCCAACCTTCTGATCGGCAAGTCCTAGGCTCTGTGGTTTAATCCACAGCACCACCCACATTTTAGCAGGTACCAAAAAGAGTACAGTTAAGGTACCTGCTTGATCTCAATAGGCAGCGAGTTCCAAAGAGCAGTTGCTGCCACACTAAACAATCAAGCTATTACAATGCAGAATGTGTATTATGAGGCACCTCTATTCGTGCCATTCCCACTAATGAAGCAGTTGAGTTGGTGCATGTGGGATAATGCAATCTCGTAGGTAGACTGACTAGGTAGGTAAGGGCTTTATATGCTAACAGTAACATCTTGAACTTGGCTCAGTAGCAAATCAGCAACCAGAGCAGATCTCTGAGCGCAAGTGACAAGGCAATCCCGTCAGCACCCTGCACTAACTGCAGCTTCTGGCTAAAGTGTGAAGAAGGCCCCACAAAGAGCCCATTGCAGTAATCCAGTCCTGAAGTAACCAATGCTGGAACTACAGTGCCAAGGCTTTCCCGCTCCAGGAATGGCCACAACTATCGAACCAGCCCCAGTAGCTTAATAATAATAATAATAATAATAATAATAATAATAATAATAATAATAATAATTTTATTTATACCTCACCCTCCCCGGCCAGAACCAGGCTCAGGGCGGCTAACACCAATAAAATTACAATAAAACATAATAGGAAAGAAAAAAGGAAAAAACAAACAGTTAATGAAAATAGGGGTTAAAATATAATTTAAAATGCAGCCTCATTTTAGTAGTAGCCCATAAATCAAAACCATAAGGAGGGGGAAACATAAGGGTCAGACTGAGTCCAAACCAAAGGCCAGGCGGAACAGCTCTGTCTTGCAGGCCCTGCGGAAAAATGTCAAGTCCCACAGGGCCCTGGTCTCTTGTGACAGAGCGTTCCACCAAGTCAGGGCCAGTACTGAAAAGGCCCTGGCCCTAGTTGAGACCAATCTAACCACCTTGGGGCTCAGGACCTCCAAAGTGTTGTTATTTGTGGACCTTAAGGTCCTCTGCGGGCATACCAGGAGAGGTGGTCCAGTAGGTACGAGGGTCCTAGGCCGCATAGGGCTTTAAAGGTCAAAACCAGCACCTTAAACCTGACCCTGTACTCCACCTGGAGCCAGTGCAGCTGGTAAAGCACTGGATGAATGTGATCCCATGGCAAGGATCCCGTGAGGAGCCTCGCTGCAGCATTCTGCACCTGCTGAAGTTTCTGGGTCACCTTCAAGGGCAGCCCCGCGTAGAGCGAGTTACAATAATCAAGCCTGGAGGTGACTGTCGCATGGAACCCTGTGGCCAGATCAGGGCAAGAAAGGTAAGGGACCAACTGCTTGATACAGCGGAGATGGAAAAATGCCACCTGTCTTGGCATTTCTAGCTGCTAACGCTACCTGAACCTCCAGTTGACAGAGCTGAATCTGGTTTGATTGTAGAAGTCTGGAAGGTGCTATATACACTGATAGCAGACTGTTGGCATACAGTGGTACGTCGGGTTAAGTACTTAATTTGTTCCGGAGGTCTGTTCTTAATCTGAAACTGTTCTTAACCTGAAGTACCACTTTAGGTAATGGGGCCTCCTGCTGCCGCCACGCCGCCGGAGCACGATTTCTGTTCTCATCCTGAAGCAAAGTTCTTAACCTGAAGCACTATTTCTGGGTTAGCAGAGTCTGTAACCTGAAGGGTATGTAACCTGAAGCGTATGTAACCCGAGGTACCACTGTATATATAGATTAGCTCTGGGACTACTAAATTTATAATCTGAGGTTTAACATCCACCCAGGAATTTAAAAAGCTGCCTCGTACCATCTCAAGACTAGATGCTCCTTCAAGCCTAGCACTGTCAAAATCTACAAGCCTTAGGCCATTTGGAAATATTCACGCTGCCTTACCAGTTAAGAAAGATGGCTCTGCATCGTTCCCCAGCTCCAGCTGCAAAATCTCTGAGGAAAGAAAGAATGGGAAAGATAATACTCCCTTCCCCATGTTTGGTCCTTACCCATGGAACTTGCAACAAAATTTTCAGGGTGGATTTCTCTTGTTTTTCAAGTTTCAGCTAGGCCTTTTTCAGGATACTCCATTCCATTCCCCCTCCCCCAACAGCCAGTCAGCGTTCAGTGGCCACTGAGCATGCTCTATTTTCACTGGGCTGTTTTGGAAGATTTCGTCTTCCCCTTAGGGCTCTTTTTCTAATGGCATCTTGACACTTCTGCAAACCTTGGGGTACCACAGATTGACACTTAGAGAATTGCTTCTTATTGCCAAAACCTTAAAGGGGGAGAGCAGGGAGACATATATGTACATAAGAGTCTGCCTAATTTTTGTATGTGCAGTCCTGGAGTGCATCTACTCAATGGGATCTCCTTCTCTCAAATCCATGTCACTTAATCCAGTCTGTTGTACATTAATGTCATTGTTCTTTACAGGCGGTGCAATACGAATGCTATTCTCAAGATGTTATATTTCTGACCTTCTGTAATCCTGAATCCTGTGACAGCCTTTCAGCAAGGCCCATTTAAAAATCTGTAAACATTCAGTTCCCTGTTTACGCAGCCATAAGTCTACAAAATGCACGATGCAGTACAAGCGTAAGCAAAATGCATCTGTGAAAAAATATTTGAGGGCTACAACTGCAAATGTCAAAAAGTATGAGCTCATGAGCAAAATCAGCAAAAATCCAAAAGTAGAGGCAGAATTACTTTGAGCCAAAAATGTGAATTTCAAGACAGAATTCCACCTGAAGATTTCAGACTCTCCAAGTGACCCTATTTTCCAGGGACAACGCTGATTTAGAGAAGCCATGCTGCTTTCTGAATGTTCCACTTTTCCTTAGGATGTCCCTATTTTCATTGGAAAAATGTTGGAGGGCAATCCTGTATAGGGAAGTTTTTTTAAATGTTTAATGTATTATTATGTTTTTATATATGTTGGAAACTGCCCAGGGTGCTGGGGCAACATAATAATATGTGTGAGGTATAAATAGTGAAATTATCATTACGGAATGGGACGTCCCTATTTTCATTGAAGAAATGTTGGAGGGTATGAGATTTCATAATCCTTTTCTTGAATTAATACCCTGTGTGGATATCAACTCTTTTAATTCAGACTCCAGCAGGCTGACCTCACCTTTAAATGCCAGTATCACCTCTTGCAATACCATCCTCTTCTCTGAAAAATGCCTTATCCTCTGTTCCAGTTCCAGAAAACCGCTTTCAAACTCTGGAAATGCCCCATTCTTCCTGATGAAGAGACAGTAAGTGAATAATCGATTCCACTTACTCTTGTTGCAAAGTTCTCCTGATTTATTGTCATCTTGTAATTAGCAACTTCCTGGAGCTGAACCCCTAAACCCCTTAAACCCTACTTTTCCTATAGTGCTTTCCCATACAATTTTGTCTCCCTGTGGCTGCTTTGATGTCAATTATTTCCTGCTTCTTTCTTCTTGAGTGATCCCAACCAATCAGAGACCCCATAAAATGTGATCCAACACTTGGGGCATACTAATTGTTTTGACAGGCAGCAGTGCTTCCTGGACTGGCTGTAGAAATATTTTTCAGTGAACCACTTTCCTCCTCATAATCCCCAAAGGATGGGACCTTTTGATAATGATAAAGGAATTTAGGGAAATGGACATCTCACCCCCTGTTCTAGTTCCACGACTATCTACAACATTGTCCAAGGCAGTTCCAAAGTAGTTTAACACATTGAAAGATCAATATTAGGCAAAACATACCTGCTTTCAGCTGTTCTGATGCTCTGCAGGAAAAAAGAGAAAGGGGAGAGAGAAGACATGAATCAGGCACCTGTATCATTCTGGTTAACCCCTTCCTGTAACTTTCCGCATAAAAATGAACATAGCTGTTTTTTTTTATTCTCTTATTTTGATTTGTATCTATCTTCTAAAAACTTCAATAAAACAAAATATTTATTTTTAAAAAATAAATATACGTGGCTTCCAGTTTTAATTAATTAAGTATGCAACAAATAGTTCATCCTCTATTCCAGTTTTAATTAAATACACAACAAATAGTTCATCCTCTATTATTTTTTTCTATAGAGAGGGAGAGAGAAAAGGGAGGGGGATGTCACCACTGAGCCAATTAATCCAATATGGCTGCAACCCTATGCTCACTTACTTGGGTGTAAGCCCCATTGAATTCAATGGTGCTTGCATCTGAGAAGACACACAAAGAATTGCACCGTTTAAAACTTTTCATTTGTCCTTGGCACAGTGTGGCATAGTGGTTAGGGTGCCTGGGAGACAAAGGCTCAATCCCCAATTGGCCATGAAGCTTGTTGGGTGAACTCAAGCCAGTTGCCATCTCTCAGCCTAAACCAAGTCGGAGGGTTGTTGTGAGGCTAAAACGAGGGGAGAACCACGTGTGCCACCTTGGAGGAAAGGCAGGATACAAATGTAATGATGATAAATAAGACAGGGATTCCCCACCTTCGCAAGTGGATTCTGGTTGCTTTCTCTGCTTTCATGAAATGTTGCTTGCTCAGAACCTTCCAAAACTCTCTCATCTCTCCTCCTAACAATGTCATTATCAAGCTTTTGCAACCTCCTCAACACGAGTTTTTCTTGGTCTTCGACAAACCTTCGCAGCTCTTCCCACTCCCGGATTATGTTCTTCCTCTCAGCTTCTGTCTCCCTCTGCAATTCACAGGGGAAAGAGCATTGTGGCGTCACACTCTCCCTATTCGGCTTGACCAGTTTGGGGCTATCAGTGTACTCACTAATACCACCTAAAGCACCTAAATATCCTCTCCAAAACCCCACAATACTGCTTGGTTTATACTTCACTGGCTTGGCCTCCACTACATTGAACACACTCCCTTAAATGTGACCCTGCTCCAATGGTTGCCAAGACTTGGACACTCTCTTCCTGGTTTTGAGTAAAGAATTCCCTGTGAGCAAGCACAACCTTAGCTGCTATAGGTTCCTCTCTTTTCCCCAATAATTTGTGGGATGGGGAGAAGAAATGCCATGCCATTTTGTGTTCCTGCCTTTTTTCTGTTTAGATGTGTTGGCCATTTTGTGTTATGCAGCCATTTTGTGACAGGCACCTCCAGCACTTTCTCAAAACCCCAAATGTGCCCACTGGCCCAGAAAGGTTGGCAACTCCTGTTCCACAGATTAGTCAAGCAAGCAAACCACCGAAAGCTTAGCCCAGTGTTATGTACTGAACCCAGCCTTATTGAGGGGAGGGGGTGATATTTTAACTTTATTTTTTTTCCCAGGATCAAAAGAAAGGGAACCCCCTTCCCCCTTTTGTTCTTCAATGAGGACTTCTGCAAAATTACATGAGGCTGGCAATGGCCAATTGGGGTTTCAAAAATCCAAAATGGCGACCATGAGCCTGACAGAGCTTTAAGAGGTCCAAAACGTCCCCCCCCCCAAAAAAAAAATCTGCTGCCACAAAGGGTAGAAATGGCCCCCTCCTAAGTGATGTTTCTTTGGCCATACTCACACCTTACTTTGAAAGCACCATGATACCACTTTAAACTGTCATGGCTTCCCACAAAGGATTCTGGGAGCCAAAGTCTTTTAAAGGCACTGAGAGTTGTTCTCATTGGGCTACAATTCTCAGAGTGGTTTAACAATCAATCCCCCTTCACAGGAAACTCTAAGAATTGGAGCTCTGTGAGGGGAAAAGTTGCTGTGCACATCACAGAGGGTTTGGGGATGTCTTCAGCTGATGCCCCTGGCCTGATTTCAGGCTTCCCTGCCCTAAACTCCAGTTCACTGAAGCTGCACATGCTCAATGGCTGCCTGAACTGTGCACACCTCAGCTTAACCGCAGCTGGACGGAAGCTGCTTTGAGGGAAAGCTCACCATACAAGAGTATTTCTCACAAAATATACCAGATACCTACAGATGGTGGCCAATGTCACATGTACTTAGCTTCAAACACCCGCAGCGGGAGTGTGCCAGAGTGAGCGGCACAGTCAGTTGGCTCAGTTTTGCTGCGTGTGGCCAATCTCTGAGCATAGCTGTCAACTTTCAGATTTGAAAATAAGGGGTCAGCAGCCTCGAAAATAAGGGATCAGCAGCCTCACCTATCCCGGGGACAGTCTACGGGATATCTAACAATCCGGGATAGCAGCAGGAAATGGCGCTGGAATAAGGGAATTTCCCACCAAAAAAGGGAAGGTTGACAAGCTATGTCTCTGAGGGGTGAGAGGTTTAAGGGCTACCACCGCATACCTCGGATCAGTTTCCTTGGAACGAAGGCCATTGGAAACTGTGGTCTCTTCGGCTATGTGCACACCACACTTTTAAAGCACATTCTCCATGCCCTTCCCCAAACAAACGACCCTAGAAACTGTAGCTTGTGAAGGCTGCTGGGAAAGGCAGCTCCATATGGGGCAAACCACAGTTCCCAGGATTCTTTGGGAGCAGATGCGTGTTTTAAGTGTATGGTGTGTATGCAGCCTTTCTGTTATATGGTTTTATTTACACACACAGGTGGAGGATATGATGGAAGGGCTCGTGACATTAGCACCACAAAAGATGTCACACACACACCCCTCCTCAAACTGCATTAGGTTTCTTGGCTCATCCCCTATTGTTCTCCTACACTCTAGCCAGGTGTGGTGCCTGAGGGAAGGCCTGTGCACTCCTCCTGAAAAGCATCCAGGCTAGCCGTTTCTATGGCAACGCACCTGTACCAGGCCAACTCTTTAATCCCCTTTAACAAAAAAATGCTGTTCAAGGCTTCCCTAAGGCCATTAACTTAACAAAGAGACTGGTTTAACACAAAGAGACTGGTTTGACCACTTCAGTGATTGTGAAGAGGGGCTCCGCATACCAGTGTTAAGCCTTCCAGGCCTCTCTATCTTCCATTATGGCTCAAGGGCACATTCCAGGCACACAAAATTAGTAGAAACAAAAAAAATTCCTTCCAGTAGCACCTTAAAGACCAACTAAGTTAGTTCTTGGTATGAGCTTTCGTGTGCATGCACACTTCTTCAGATACCTGAAGATACCTGAAGAAGTGTGCATGCACACGAAAGCTCATACCAAGAACTAACTTAGTTGGTCTTTAAGGTGCTACTGGAAGGAATTTTTTTTGTTTTGACTATGGCAGACCAACACGGCTACCTATCTGTAACTAAAATTAGTAGAGGAAGGGGCAAAACAGAGCCCTAAAGGGATGTAGAGACAGGCCTTATAGAGAGACCTGGGAGACAGCATTATTCCCCACCCACAGCACTGAGGTTTCCCCATACCTGTACTCTATTCTGAACTTAAAAATGGAAAGCGAAATGCTAGTGGACATCAAAAGAGGTTTAAAGATGCTCTCAAGGCAAATAGAAAATGTAAGCTAAACACCAACAACTGGGAAACACTGGCCTGCGAGCGCTCCAGCTGGAGAACAGCCTTTACGAAAGGTGTTATGGGCTCTGAAGAGGCACAAACTCAGGACAAAGCCATTTCTGACTATGAGGAGGAGAGGGGGTTGCGGTCTAGCCCCTCCCCCCCAAGCGCGGGGGCTGACCTTAGCCCCCGCGAGAGTTGGGGGGAATCCCTGGGCGTGCTCGCAACCCTGGCCGCCTATCGGCGGGCCGGGGGGAGGCATGGCTTAAGGTATTTTAGGCCGGGCATGCCCAGGGTCCGCCCTCTTCACTCCCGAACACGCCATCACCTTCCCCCAGGAAATTGGGTAGTCCAGTACAGGACTCCGAGGGGCGTTGTCTTGTCCGAAACCTAGCTAGGTAAGGGCCCCCGGCACGCCCCAAGCGGTGACACCCGTGGGATCCTAGTTGGCGTACTTCAACAGGGGCCCCCCACGGTTTGTGTTAACCCTTCCCGGACAGCATGCCGAGTAGTGGATAGGAGCCAATGCCTAGGGCCAATACCTTCAATTCTCTAATCAATAAAGTTGTAGCCATTTCATGCCCATTAAACTTAAACATCGTGTCCTGTGTCTTTCTTTCTGGTGGGAGGGGTTTTGACACGCAAAAGGGAGAAACGTGCTAAGAGGAAGGCATGTTTGGCAAACCCTCACCGTGATCAACTCCTGCCCGGAAACCTATGTCCCCACTGTGGAAGGACGTGTGGATCCAGAACTGGCCTCCACAGTCACTTACAGACACACCATTAAAACCATGCTCATGGAAGACAATCTTACTCGGTTATGAGTGATCGCCAAAGAAAAAGAAGACTTCAGGATCCCATCTCACATATAAAACCCCAGGCTTGGAGAAGACACAAAAATCTCATCCATAAAACACACACACAATCCCTTAATTTGAGGGTGGGGAAACCCTAAAGTGCCAAACTACAACTCCCACCAAGTCTAACAAGCCTGGCCAACAGCCAGGTGTCATGGGAGCTGTACTCTGGCAAGCTGTTAAAACTGTTTTACTTGCTCAACATCAACCCGGCACCCTCTGTTTTTCCACCACATGCTCCAAATGCCCTGGAATGACGCCATGCCAGGACAGTTGTCAATTCTGAGGGGCGCTGAACTAGGCCACAGCAGTGGCAGAAAAGTATATGGCTGTTAAGAAGTCCCCATGAAAGTAATAATCTGCCTCCCCTTTGCCCAATTTTCAGCACTTTTCAGATCACTAAAGTGCCCTCTTCATCCAAACTGGATTCAGGCAAAGGGATTAGCAAATTTCTGGGCATCATTTTAAAAATTTCCATCCTCGTCTGCTTACCAGCAAATCCTCACTTTTTCTTCGACGTTGTGCTTTGATTTCTTCTCTCTTGTCATTCACGCTGTCCTGCAGCACCTAAAGGTTCAGGGGTGGAGGGAGGGAGGCTATGATCATTTTAATTAAGGAACATTCCCACATATATCCCAATAGAAGTATAGGGTTGTTTTTTTAATTAAGTTTTGTTTATTTATTTACCAATTTGCAAGCTACACTTTCATAAGAAATGTAATAACAAGGCAGAATACAAAATATAAAAACAAAATCAACAAATACAGTGGTGCCCCGCAAGACGAACGCCTCGCAAGACGAAAAACCCGCTAGACGAAAGGGTTTTCCGTTTTGGAGGCGCTTCGCAAAACGAATTTCCCTATGGGCTTGCTTCGCAAGAAGAAAGCCCATAGGGAAATCTCCGGAGACCTCTTTTAAATGCTAGCGGTGGGGAGCAAAGCCTTCCCCCCCCCCGGCCTTCAGAAGAGGTCCAGGAAGGCCGGCGGGGGCCGAAAGGCTTTGCTCCCCACCTCCAGCATTTTAAAAGCAGTCCGGGATAGCAGGGAAGCGCTTCCCGCTATCCCGGATGGCTTTTGAAGGCAGGCGGGGGGGAGCAAAGACTTTTGCCCCCCGCCAGCCTTCAGAAGAGGTCCAGGACCTCTTCTGAAGGCGGGCGGGGGGCAAAAGTCTTTGTCCCCCCTGCCTGCCTTCCTGGGGGCTTTTAAATCGCCCCGGGAAGGCAGCGCTGCGTTTCTCCGCTCTCCCGGGAAGGCAGGCGGGGGGGAAGCAAAGACTTTCGCCCCCCGCCGGCCTTCAGAAGAGGTCGGGGGACAGACTGTCCCCGGACCTGGTCTGAAGGCGGTTTCCATAGGAACGCATTAATTGATTTTTAATGCATTCCTATGGGAAACCGTGCTTCGCAAGACGAAAAACTCGCAAGACGAAAAGACTTGCGGAACGAATTAATTTCGTCTTGCGAGGCACCACTGTATATCCACAAAAGTCATCATCATTAAAGCATCAACATAACTGATTGGATTACAAAGAAAATTTATCTTGCAAAGGGCAGCCTAAATAGGAAAGTCTTCAAGAGATATCTGAAAGAAGGGAGTAATGGTTTCCATATGAAATAACACAGATAATCCAAACTAGGGCACACATAAAGGTCTTGAACCTTCACAGTTTCCTTAAAAGCTTTTTTTTAAATTCCAAGGACCACAAACAATATATTGTGGAGCTTGTCCATGTAAACAGAAACAAGCGCTCAAACTAGCTCATTGAGCAGCTCTCAAATTCTACTAGGAAGCTGAAAATACCTTTGGATATTTGCAATGGATTCTAGAAGAATCGCCTTAGCAAATGAGAGAATATTTAGCCTCTTCTTCTTTAAAGGGTCAGTATGCCACTGACCACCAGGTGCTGTGCTGTGGGGGGAAAGGGCTATTTCTCTGTGTCCCACTAGTGGGTTTCCCGAGATCATCTATTTTTCTTCTTCTCTGGCGATCACTCGTAGCCGAGTAAGATTGTCTTCCATGAACACGGTCTTAACAGTGAGTCCATAAGTGACTGTGGAGGCCAGTTCTGGATCCGCACATTTTTCCACAGTGGGGACATAGGTTTCCAGATGGAAGTTGATCATGGTGAGGATTTGCCAAACATGCCTTCCTCGAAGAAGAAGAAGAAGAAGAAGAAGAAGAAGAAGAAGAAGAAGAAGAAGAGGAGGAGGAGGAGGAGGAAGAAGAGTTTGGATTTGATATCCCGCTTTATCACTACCCTAGGGTCTCAAAGCGGCTAACATTCTCCTTTCCCTTCCTCCCCCACAACCAACACTCTGTGAGGTGAGTGGGGCTGAGAGACTTCAGAGAAGTGTGACTTGCCCAGGGTCACCCAGCAGCTGCATGTGGAGGAGCAGGGAAGCGAACCCGGTTCCCCAGATTACGAATCTACTGCTCTTAACCACCACACCACACTGGCTCTCTTAGCATGCTTCTCGCTTTCATCCTGAGTTCGAGTGTCTTCAAAGCCCATGCCATCTTTGGTAAAGGCTGTTCTCCAATTGGAGCTCTCGCAGGCCAGTGTTTCCCATAACAAAAACTACCACAGAGATATCTAAATTTTCAAAAGCAGGGGGTCCATGAAAAACAGGAGGCCCACAGTCCTTAGCTAATTGGGAACCACTCTTCTATGGCCTCTTAAATGTGTTTGTGGGAGGGGAGTAATTGGTTTGCTTTTGTTTTATTAGGATTTTGTGTTCTCATTTTTTATTTTTATGTGGACTTTTATGTGATCTTTGGATAAAGAGCAGCATACAAATTTAATTAATAATAATACTAATATTAATAGGTAACTCCTCCTGCAACTCACTTCCTTGCTCAGCCTGGTTTCCTCTCAGCAGCGAGACTGATCCTTTCTGTCTGAAAGAGGCAGAGCGAAAGGAGATGTATCCTTTCCTTGAGAGGCAGAAAAACCATGCGCCAGCTGCGCTTTCCTCAGTCCTTTCTTCTTTGAACGGACAAAAACAAGTGTTTTAACCTTCGCCTCTGAGACATGCAAGGGTTGCATCAGCAGGAGCAGCTGGCTGAGGCTTCCCGCCTCCCTGGTCATTTGTTGACAGGCAGAATAAAACTGGAATTCTCAGGCCGCAACCACACATTTAAAGTGCATGATTCCCCCCAAAGAATCCTGGGAACTTTAGCTTGTTAAGGGTGCTGGGAATTGTAGCTCTGTTAGGGGTAAACTGCACTTCCCAGGATTCTTTTTTTTATTTATTTGTTACATTTATATCCCATCTTTTATACATTTATTATATCCCTTACATTTGTACAGTGGTACCTCGGGTTAAGTACTTAATTCATTCTGGAGGTCCGTTCTTAACCTGAAACTGTTCTTAACCTGAAGCACCACTTTAGCTAATGGGGCCTCCTGCTGCCGCCATGCGATTTCTGTTCTCATCCTGAAGCAAAGTTCTTAACCCGAGGTACTATTTCTGAGTTAGCGGAGTCTGTAACCTGAAGCATATGTAACCCGAGGTACCACTGTATAGCCATGCTGGCTAGGAATGATGGAAGTTGTAGTCCAACAGCATTGTGGGACCCAAGGCTGAGAAACGCCGGGTTAGAATGTTGGACTAGGACCTGAGAGACCAGAATTCAAATCCCCGCACAGCTCACTGGGTGATCTTGAGTCCGTCACTGCCTCTCAGCCAAAACATCCCTCACAGGGTCATCATGGGGATTAAATAGCGGGTGACAGGGGAAGAACTGTGTATGCAGCTGCTTGGGGGGAAAGTGAGATATAATAAATAGGTAGATAAATAAATAAATTTGTTGCCTGCTCATTTTAATGCTCTCTTACCCAAGTTGCATCACCTTCCATCTTGCAGGATCTCTGGGGAGAAATATGGACCAGATGCCTCCGCCTGTCCGGAAGAAAGAAGAACAGAAAAGGAATTGAAAAACAAAGCTTGGGGATTGCCAAATAATAACACAATTATCGGTGTGGTCTGCCTGCACTCCAAGCTTTCAGGCAGGGGGAAATTCCTTTCAGGCAGGGGGAAATTCCTACCCTCAGTGCAGTCTGCCACTGAAGTAAAGCCTGTACCCCTTTATATTGTTATTGATTAAACTTATTACAGTACAGTGGTGCCTCGCAAGACGAAATTAATTCGTTCCGCGAGTTGTGTCGTCTTGCGATTTTTTTCGTCTTGCGGAGCGCGGATTCGCTGGGTATTAACGGCTTTAAGAAAAAGGAAGCAAACTCGCAAGACGTTTTCGTCTTGCGAAGCAAGCCCATAGGGAAAATCGTCTTGCGAAGCAACTCAAAAAAGGACAAACCCTTTCGTCTTGCGCGTTTTTTGTCTAGCGAGGCATTCGTCTTGCGAGGTACCACTGTAGTTTTGTGGGGGTTTTTTACCGAAGTAACTCAAAGCATCTTAAAGCAACAAATAACACGTATCTTAAAAAACAGCAAAACAACATCTAAAACCTAAATGATTCCATATTAGGGCTCTGGAGTGCCAGCTTGGCCCCACAATTGTGGGTGCCCGGGGCTGTGGGTGCCATGCAGCGTGCATGGCCCTGGCACTGAAATTTGTGGGTGCTCGGCCCCTTCATGGGGAATTATGTGGGTGCTTTAGCACACAGGGCCCCAGGGAGTTGGCACCTACGGTAGGACTACCCAACGTGGTGCCTTCCATGTGTTGTCGAGCAACAACTCTCAGCAGCCCTAGCCATAAGCTTTACATGCAGAAAGAAAGAAAAAAAAAGAACCCTAATTTCAATCCTTATCAATTCTGTTTCTCCACTGGCTCTGCTGAAAGACTTAACAAGTTTTGGCTCCTCCCCACCAATCCCTCCATTCCGGCTGGCCATTGCAACAACTCCATAACTAAGACCTAGTGCCTGAGCTTGTGTTTTTCCTCTTCCCTCCCAGTCCTGCTTTTCCTTTTGTGTTGTGTCTGTTGGATTTCTAAGCCTGATGACAAGAGCTGACTTAATTTCTATCTGCAAGCTGCTGGAGCTTTTTATTATTATTTTATTATTTTATGCTTACGAGTAGGATAATTTGTTCACATGCTTCAAATAAATAAATGAAATTTAAACCCAATAAATAAATAAATAAGAGAAAGTGCTAGCTAACAATTTGATAATTATTTGTGTGATGCCTTGCAGTATGTACATATCAACATATCTACACACAAAGATAAGATGTATCTGAGGCCAAGTTTTGAGATTAATTTTACGGAGACCCTGGGCCTGAGAAGGCAGCTCCATCTGCAATCTTATGAACACTTACCTGTGAGTAAGCCCAAATGAACTGGCCTCTGAGTGAGCATGCATAGGTTTCTGCAGTGAATCCTAAAGGCTGAGTGACATGAAGCAACTTTTACAATGGATAGTACAGTAATAGTTTAATATTTGAACAGCATCCTCAACAGGGGTGGGTGGGTGGGTGGGGGGAGTATTATTAGTCGGTTTCTCTCCAGGAAAGACAGAAGGCTTGTGCCATTTAGGTTTAAAAATCAAAATTCAGTTATTGTGAAACATGTTCGCAGAACTTCCTTTTTCCTTGAAGGAGAAACCAAATCTTAACAGCAGGATTACTAAATGTTTTTATTGCTTTTGGGGTGTTTCGTAAGCCGCAGAGTCCTTCCATTTCGGATTAAGCCTCTTAAAATTAGACTGCCTCTCTTGTTCCAGCAGGCTTTCGGGGAAACTGACTTATTTTAAGGAAAGGGCTGGTGCTGTGATGTTTTTATTGCAATGATCGGTATGTCTTAATAGATCAGATAGAGAGATAGAAAGAAAGATATTCTATTAGTGCTTAACTGCTTTCAAATGCTTGTTTCCCTTCCCCCCAAAATCTTTTTAGCTCTTTCTATTTTAGCTGTAAGCCACCTTAGATTTGCCAGGGGGAAAAACATTATTATTATTATTATTATTATTGATGATGGTGATGATAAGCTGCAAGAAGGATTGGGCACATACCAGAAAGTACGTCCTATTGAACTCGGTAGGATTTACTTCTGGGTAAAAATGCAAAGGACTGCATTGCAAGCTGAACTAAACAATAGGCTGCGGTGAGCACCACGGTCTGCACATTCAGCATAACAAATCAGATCTTCAGATCTTTGCTTTTCCCCCCCTCCACACTTACCCTTCCCAGACTTTTTCAACGCCTTTCTGCCGCAGCGGGGAAATTCAGCCCCCGGATCCTTCCTCCGTGGGCTCCCTGTTGCAGATGGGGAGAAGATGCCGCCGCCGCGCCTCGCTCCTCAATTGCCCGGGTGCCGGGAAGGGGGGCTGCCGGGCGGGTGGGCGCGGATGCCGGATGCCGCTTCAAAACAAAGTTCTGGGGAAAGCCGCGTTCATCTCAGCCGAAATCAGAGACGGAGAGAGGAGCAAGCAAGCGACCAGCTCCCTCGCCTGGCGAGGATTTTAGACAGCCCTCTGCTGGCCGCAGGGAAGGCTCAGCCCAGGCCAAGATGCGCGGTCCAGATTTTAAACTGAGAAGTTGCAGCCTCTCCGCCCAAGCTACCTCGCAGGGTTGTTGTGGTTTGGAGAAGAGCTCTGTACCCCCACGCCTTGAGCTCCTTGGAGGAAAGGTGCAATAATAAATGAGCCATAATAATGAACAGTGGCGTAGCGTGGGTTGTCAGCACCCGGGGCAAGGCAAGTAATTTGCGCCCCCTAATCCGTGGATTTGCGCCCCCTAACCCTAACCCCCAGATGTTGCGCCCGGTGCGGCCGGCCCCCCTGCACCCCCCACGCTACGCCACTGATAATGCATACAATCAAATAGGTAGATTGGCTAAATAAATCGTTGGGTAGCTGCAAAGAGGTAACGTTTCTGTTGTTGTTGTTTAGTCGTGTCCGACTCTTTGTGACCCCCTGGACCAGAGCACGCCAGGCACTCCTGTCTTCCACTGCCTCCCGCAGTTTGGTCAAACTCATGCTGGTAGCTTCAAGAACAATGTCCAACCATCTCGTCCTCTTCTCCTTGTGCCCTCCATCTTTCCCAACATCAGGGTCTTTTCCAGGGAGTCTTCTCTTCTCATGAGGTGGCCAAAGTATTGGAGCCTCAGCTTCAGGATCTGTCCTTCCAGTGAGCACTCAGGGTGATTTCCTTAAGAATGGATAGGTTTGATCTTCTTGCAAGAATATTGTCTGGCAACTCCATAAACCGTTGGAGGAGGAGGTGAAACATCCATGAACTCTTGGATTTACCAAAGAACACGTCCAGACCAACACCCCGACATAAGGATAGAAGCTTCCAGAATTCCCAGGAATCTTTGTGGGAAGGGGAGCCATGACTGTCTTAAGTGACATGATATTGCTTTCAATTTATAGTGCAGGACCCAGGACAGGGATGGCTAAGAATATGTTGTTGTCCAGGGATGATGGCAGCTGGAGTTCAACAGTATTTGGAGGACAAAATGTTGGCTGCTCCTGGTACACGGACATTTTAAGAAACTGTGTGGGCTCTCCCTCAAATTCCTTCCCCCACCCACTGATCCCAGCACATCATAGTTCAGAGAAGATTGCTGCCCAATAGGAGGAGCTAGTAAAATTGAATTCAGGGCTCACCTGCGGCCAGTACTGTGTAAACCCTGCAACAAAATAAAAGATGAAAAGAACAGTTTATGGAGGCCCCACAAATCACCCAGAAATGCATTTTAAATAAAAGGACACATTCTACTCACGCTGATTCCCGGACCATCCGCGGGCCGGATTTAGGAGGCGATTGGGCCGCATCCAGCCCCCGGGCCTTAGTTTGCCTACCCATGCTCAAGACAGAAGGATGCCAGCCAAACCATGTAAGTGGGAAATTGCCAGCACAGCCACATTTGACTTCAAAAGAGGAAATTTCCTTCCGAATGAGGAGAGTGGTAAAAAGGGAGTTGAAAAGCCAAGCCAAGATGCTCAAATCTTTTCCAGAGGCTTGGAAGTTCTTTAAAACCGTGATATTAGAAGTTAAGATTGAACGTAGGCCAGGAAAAGTACTACCAGGGCTAAGAGGATGCCAGCATGGTTGATGACCAGAGTCAAGGCAGCTTTTAGAGGCAGGAAGGCTTCCTTCAGAAAATGGAAATCTTGTTCAAATGAGGAGGACAAAGCTTAAAGCAAAAGAAAGCAGATGAAAAGGGATATAAAGAATTCATTCATTTTGTCATTTGTTAAAGGAGCGTATTGATTAAAAAAAAAGTTAAAACCAACCATAGCAATTCTGCAACCACATCAAAAGCTGGAAACAGACTAGGAAGGCCATTGGAGAACAAGGTAATTGCAAGCCTGCTGGAGGAAACTAAAGAGGAGCTGAATGAATTCTTCCTGCTCCTTTGTTCATGAACATGAAAAGGAGACTGCAAGGTGATTAAGGATTAAATTGGGGTGGTTCGCACCTGCCTCCCAGTTTGGTTATTTTTACTCTTGGCTCGATGATTAGCTTGAACTGTCTGTATTCTGATGTGATTTGATTTTTGAAGGGTTTTTTGCTTTATATTAGTGGAAATTCACTGTATCATAAAAAAAGAAGTATAAATATCTGCCAACTGAGGACAGCACCTTACACAGTGCTGCCATAAGAATGCAATCCTTGTGGAACCTTCTCAGTTCTGCACCAGCAACCAGGCAGGGAGAACTCAAAGACCCTTGCCTTTGCCTCCATCCAGGCCTTGGAGCAGATTTCAGGGGGGCTGGGGAGCCTTGGAAGGTGGGGCATCAAGAGGCTGCTGTGGAAGCTTTAGGGGGTCTAGATTTAACCCACACCACTTATGTGGATCCCCAGAGTGTTGTGACACATCAAGACAATGGGAGGGTCCTGGTGTGAGCATTCTTTGCCTTGGAAGCCTGGCTACAATCAATTCTAGCTACTGAGCAGAGACACACTTTGCACAAGCTCAGAGGCGCCCTTGCTGTCGCTCATCAGTGCACACGTTCCAAGTCTGAGCAGGGCAGAAATTGAAAGCAGTTGCCAGGGAGCTCATCCACTGAAAGCCTCCCATCAAATTTAAGGTATCAGTTGGTTTGGAAAGGGCTGCGGCTCGGTGGCAGGGAAACTGCTTTGCATGCAAAAGGCCCCAGGTCCGATCCCTGCGATCACTTAGTATGGCTGGGGAAAACAGCTGCCTGAAACCCTGGAGAGCTGCTACTGCCAGTCAGTGCCTGTCAGTACTATGCTGGATGGGCCAATGGTCTGGCATTGCGTAAGGCAGCTCTGCAAATCTGCTTGAAGATATGAAGAGATTTAGAACAGGGGTAGGCAAACTAAGGGGCGCGGGTGGCGCTGTGGGTTAAACCACAGAGCCTAAGACTTGCAAATCAGAAGGTTGGTGGTTCGAATCCCCGTGACGGGGTGAGCTCCCGTTGCTCGGTCCCTGCTCCTGCCCACCTAGCAGTTCAAAAGCACATCAAAGTACAAGTAGATAAATAGGTACCACTCCGGCGGGAAAGTAAATGGCGTTTCCGTGCGCTGCTCTGGTTCGCCAGAAGTGGCTTAGTCATGCTGGCCACATGACCCGGAAGCTGGACACCGGCCCCCTCGGCCAGTAAAGCGAGATGAGCGCCCCAACCCCAGAGTCGGCAATGACTGGACCTAATGGTCAGGAGTCCCTTTACTAGGCAAACTAAGGCCTGTGGGCTGGATATGGCCCAATCGCCTTCTAAATCTGGCCCGCGGACGGTCCAGGAATCAGCGTGTTTTTACATTAGTAGAATGTGTGCTTTTATTTAAAATGCATCTCTGGGCTATTTGTGAGGCATAGGAATTCGTTCATTTTTATTTTTATTTTAAATATAGTCCTGCCCACCACAAGGTCTATGGGATAGTGGATGGGCCCACAGCTGAAAAAAGGTTCTGACCCCTGATTAGAACAAAGCTCCACACTGGCACACAAAGGGTTATGCTGATAGAGATACACAATCATGCCTAGATCGACCAGGCAATTTGAGAAGCTGATGAAGCCACTTCCTGTCCCCACCTTGCCCTTTCCTGGGGGGGGGACTGGGGGTTGCTGCTCTCAGCTTGCAGGGAGAGGTGAGCTGTAGGGGAATTTAGGAGGGAGGGGCCATTTGCAGGAAAGTTGGGAGAAAATGATAGACAATCCCAGAAGATCAAGGGCATCAGTGGCTTCAAAAAGGACATAGGAAGAGCCTTTGTACTGAGTCAGCCCAGTGCAGCTAATCTTCTTAATTTCTTTTTTAATGCAGAGAGAATAAACAGTTCGAGGAGAAGCTGAATAAATTCTTTGCTATGATTTATTCATGAACCTCAAAGGGAGGCTGCAAGGTGACTGAGGATTAAAATGGGGTGGCTTATTGTTACACGTAGCTTGGGCTGACTGTATTTTGGTATGATCCAGTTTTTTGTTCCGTAGTAGTGGAGACACGCTATATAGCAAGCAAATGGACAAATATCTGCCAGTCGAGGTCAGCACCTTATTCAGTGATGCAGAGTCAGCTGGGGCCTGAGTAGAAAGGAGCTTGTCAATGTTTAGGGAAGCTTTTAATGTTTCATGCATTACTGTATTTTAATATTTTGTTGGAAGCTGCCCAGAGTGGCTGGGGAAGCCCAGCCAGATGAGCGGGGTATAAATTAATAATAATAATAATTATCATTAATGCAAGTCTCTGGGAATTGCAGGTGTTGTGAGAGAACAGGCTGCTAAGATTGCTGGAATGATACAGCAGCTGCCTTGCATGCAGAAGGTCCCGACATTCCCTGCCTGACATCTTCCTTAAACTCCAATATCAAATATTTTTGTTTCTGCTCTGCTCAGAACATGCACCGGCCCATCTGAATTTACTCCTCTGCCAGCTGCTTTGCCTTGCTGCAGATTCCGGTCATAGTTTGGTCTGGATCCAACCCTTAAAGGAGAATGGCTGAAGCACAGGTAAAGGTAATGGGACCCCTGACCATTAGGTCCAGTCGTGGCCATCTCTGGAGTTGCGGCACTCATCTCGCTTTATTGGCCAAGGGAGCCGGCATACAGCTTCCGGGTCATGTGGCCAGCATGACTAAGCCGCTTCTGGCTAACCAGAGCAGTACACAGAAACGCCGTTTACCTTCCCGCCAGAGCGGTACCTATTTATCTACTTGCACTTTGACGTGCTTTCGAACTGCTAGGTTGGCAGGAGCTGGGACCGAGCAACGGGAGCTCACCCCATCGCGGGGATTCGAACCGCCGACCTTCTGATCGGCAAGCCCTAGGCTCTGTGGTTTAACCCACAGCGCCACCCACGTCCCAGTGAAGCACAGGTAGGGACCCACAAATACTCCCCCCTCTCATTTTGTTCCAGCAGTGGTGGCTGGTGCCCCCTGGGACAGGTAGTGCAGGAGGCAGGGAGCTGAAGAATAGCTGGTTGCACAGAGCCAAATGACAGGCAGAGCCAACTAATCCAGGTTTATCCCTGTCCTCCTCCTCCCTGATATGAAGGCAAAACTGAGAGGGAGGAAGAAGAGGAGGAGGAACAAGCAGTGCACCCTCCTGGCCTCGTTGTAAGAAGGCAGGGAGCAGCAGGTTGAGGACAAACTGAGGTAGATGGGGCAGTCCTTTCATTGCCCTAATCATGGACCAGCCTTCCCTGCTTTCTCGGTGTGTCAGTCACACAGGGTCCCCAGACGTTTCACCTTCTATTGATCCCTGTGCCACCACTTTATTTCTCGCTGCCACCACCCAGGCCCTACCTGGTACAATACGGAGTCCAGTCAGGGTTAAATTGGAACATAAACTTCTGTTTACAGTGGTGCCTCGCAAGACGAAAAGAATCCGTTCCGCGAGTCTCTTCGTCTTGCGGTTTTTTCGTCTTGCAAAGCAAGCCCATTAGCGGCTTAGTGGATTAGCGCTATTAGCGGCTTAGCGGATCAGCTGATAAGCGGCTTAGTGGGTCAGCTGTTAAGCGGCTTAGCAGATCAGCTGTTAAGCGGCTTAGCAGATCAGCTGTTAAGCGGCTTAGCGGCTTAGTGGATCAGCTGTTTAGCGGCTTAGCGGATCAGCTGTTAAGCGGCTTAGCGGATCAGCTGTTAAGCGGCTTAGCAGATCACCTGTTAAGCGGCTTAGCGGCTTGGGGAAAAGGATGGAAAAAGGAAAAAACCCCGCAGGAACTCGCAAGACATTTTCGTCTTGCGAAGCAAACCCATAGGAAATTTGTTTTGCGAAGCACCTCCAAAATGGAAAACCCTTTCGTCTAGCGGGTTTTCCATCTTGCGAGGCATTCGTCTTGCGGGGCACCACTGTATTTATTGCAGTTTGACAAGCCTGTGGATTCATAAACGGCATTGGTCAATTACAATCATGGGGTGCCTATCCAGACCTATAACTTCCACTACCTGCTCTTACTCACTAAACCACCTCTCAGATATTTACTTGTCTTCCTAGCCCCTAACTGTTCCTGACTCAGTTTATTTTGCTACACTAACTCAACCTCCCCACAGACTCTATCCCAATTCACTCCCACTCCAACCAACCTCCCAACGAACTCCCCTTTGCCCCTCCCAGAGCTGGTTTTATAGTCCCTCTGACTCCACCCCCCTGTGTTCTGATTGGGTAACTTGTTTAACTATTTCACCTCCAGTACTCTCATATGTTAATGTCACACTAGGAGTATACCGGAAATGGTAATTTATTAAAATTGTCTTATGGGCAATTTTAGACAAATCTAGCAGAGCTCTTCTTACATTCTTATGACACAGCATATGAGGACAAAGGACTGGGAGGGAGGAGGGGAAACCAAGCTCCGCTAAAAAGTCTTTCACTAGCCAAAAACCCTGCTCAGAAATGAGAACTCAAGTCTTTCCCCAGTGGACTAGCTAGTTGAGGCTATTTTAATCAAGAAAGATTTTAATGTTTCAAAATTTGCCCCCTTTCACCCCTTTTGTTACAGGATCATCCGGTTTGCCCGACAAAAGAGGGAGACATCAAAACCGAGGATCAGCAGAGTAGTGAAGACCTGCCGGTAGGCATCCTTAATCCACTCACTTAAGTAAAACGATGGAAGGAACTTATTCACCCAGTGTATCATTAATGCATGGAACTCCCCGCCACATGATGTGCCACAGGCTTGAGTGGATTTAAGAGTCCCGTTCACAGGGACATAGGAAGCTGCTATATAACAAGTCAAACCAAACTGGTCTTGCTAGCTCAGTATTTTCTACACTGAATGGGAGCAGCTGACCAGGGCTTCAGGCAATAATTTTTTACCAGCCATGCCTGGAGATCCTGGGGGTTAAACCTGGAACATTCTATAGGTTGTCTGAGTCATTTTGGAGGGGCAATGTGGGATACAAATCAGTTAAACAAACAAAAAAAGGCGAAGTAAGAATTCAACATCCTGAGAATCTCAGCTTCTTTTTATACACACTGCTAGCACTGCTGTCAAGATACGACTGAGAAGGCATGGGCAGAGACCACGTGAACAGGCAGTTCTTCTTCCTCTCTCATAATACTAGAACCCAGCACCATTCCAAAAAAACATTGGGAGATGCAGGGCAGACAAACCAAAGGGTTTCTTCACACAGTTGAACTATGGCAGTTGCTCCCACCAGAGGCAGTGAAGGCTACCAATTGAGATGGCTACCAATTGAGAAGAGGATTAGCATCTTTAAGAGAAGCTCAGACAAATTTATGAAAGATAAGGCTACCAATGGTTACTAGCTATGATGGCTGTTCTCTACCTTCACTTCTGAGGCAATATTTGTTAAGGATAACGGTTTAATTGCCTGAAATGGGAACATTTGCTTCTGTTGAATTGGTGTGTATTTTTAGCATGCGTTCTTTTTTTCCTTTGGCAGTAGCTCTCTCATGTGATTGGCTGACTGTGAGTCACATGAGAGAGGCATTCCATTCTGTTGTGACTGTTATTCAAGTAACTGTCGTTTTTAACTGGCTTTCTGCTTCTGTGTGTGTGTGAAGGGGAATGGCTGGTGAGAGAGGTTTCTCAGGATCTGCTAAGGACAGTGTGTGTTAGTGTCATCTTTCTGAAGTGAATCGGACAGAGGAGATTTCCTAAATGTTAATAGGGAGAAACCTGAGCATGATATTGTAAATATATGTTTATGATAGTAGAGGGTTATTTGCTGTTGTGCTCAGGTGCTGCTTAGAGGCCTCTTGACTGAGGCATCTTGTTTGCCACTGTGAGAACAGGGTGGTGGACTAGATGGGCCATTGGCCTGATCCAGCAGGATTATTTTTATGGCAGTCCCTAGTCATAGCTCATAGAGCTATGGATTCTCTGATCTATGGGATTTTCTCCCAGGCTCACCGCCCACGTCTTAAATCTTGCCTTCTGACAGAGAGAAATAGAAGCTGAGAGGATTAAGATTGTCCAAGAGTGGAAGGAGATGCACCAGATTCTCGATGAGCAGCAGCAGCTCCTGCTGAGGTGGCTACAGAACATGGAGGATGACATTCTCCGCAGAAAGAAGGAGGTTGTCCGAATCACCAGGGAGACTTCCCTCCTCGGTGAACTGGAAAAGGAGAAGAGGGCACAGCAGCCATTACTGGTAGGAAGAGTGGCATCTTAGAAAGTCAGTGGCAAACTGGGAATCTGTGGGCTTCTGACTGTTGCTGGACTACAACTCCCATCATGCTGCCTGGGGCTGATGGGAGCTAAAACTTAATTAAATTAATTACAGTGGTACCTTGGGTTACAGACGCTTCAGGTTACAGACGCTTCAGGTTACAGACTCCGCTAACCCAGAAATAGTACCTCGGGTTAAGAACTTTGCTTCAGGGTGAGAACAGAAATTGTGCGGCGGCGGCAGGAGGCCCCATTAGCTAAAGTAATGCTTCAGGTTAAGAACAGTTTCAGGTTAGGAACAGACCTCCAGAACAATTTAAGTTCTTAACTGGAGGTACCACTGTAAATGTATTTTCACTGATTAATCAGTTACCGTATTTTTCGCTCTATTGGACGCACCGGACCACAGGACGCACCTAATTTTTAGAGGGGGAAATCAAGGGAAAAAATATTATCCCCCCCCCCAGCCCCAAAGAGCAACGGACAGGCTGCGCACTTCCTCTTTAGCCTTGAGCAGCATCTTTAGCCTTGCACAATGGGATGGATCGTGCCCGCTGTCCACCGGGGCTGGACTAGATGACTCCTGGGGTTCCCTTCCAACCCTGCAATTCTGTGACCTCGGAAGTTGTTGGGGGTCTCCACCACTGGAGGCTTTTAAGCAGCGGTTGGGGGACCATCTGTTCTTTAGCTGTGATTCCTACATTGTGAGGGGGCTGGGCTAGATGACCCTCGGGTGGCCCTCCCAACTCTATGCAGTCCTACACTTCTGCGGCAGGAGATCCACAGCCACTTCACACAATGCCCACTCCCAATTTTCATTGGAGAGACATGTGGCTTCACTGTCTAGGTAGGTACCCCCCTACCTGCCACTCTTCCCCCACCCCACTTAAGCCGAGGGAATTCCTGCCCAGAGAAGCTCCCAGGTGAGGCAAGGGTTAAGCTCTACCACTGGTAAATGGCTTTGTATCCTCCCTCTTTCCCTTTTCTCTTCTTCTTCTATGCTAGTTCCTTCTCTTGTGTTTTGTTTAATCTGTTTTTATTGTATACTAAAATAAAAGCTGCAAAGTTTCCTTTTTTATAATATTCCCCCCCCAAACTAAAACGTTAATCTAGATAAAAACACTGATCCAGAGGAAAATAAGGGGGTGGAGAAAGGACGAAAAAAGAAAAAGAGGTAGAGATAGAGAGATTTTTAAAAAGTTGGCTTCTTTAGCCTTGTGCAGCTGGAGAGGCTGTTGGAGAGGCTGCTAGGCAAAAGAGGAAGCCCGGGCAGCGAGTGGGATGGATCGCGCTCGCTGCCCGGGCTTCCTCTTTAGCCTTGCACAGCCTCCCACGGCTGGAGAGGCGCGCACGGTTAAAGAGGAAGCCCGGGCAGCGAGCGGGATGGATCGCGCTCGCTGCCCCGGCTTCCTCTTTAGCCTTGCACAGCCTCCCACGGCGGGAGAGGCGCGCACGGTTAAAGAGGAAGCCCGGGCAGCGAGCGGGATGGATCGCGCTCGCTGCCCGGGCTTCCTCTTTAGCCTTGCACAGCCTCCCACGGCTGGAGAGGCGCGCACGGTTAAAGAGGAAGCCCGGGCAGCGAGCGGGATGGATCGCGCTCGCTGCCCCGGCTTCCTCTTTAGCCTTGCACAGCCTCCCACGGCGGGAGAGGCGCGCACGGTTAAAGAGGAAGCCCGGGCAGCGAGCGGGATGGATCGCGCTCGCTGCCCGGGCTTCCTCTTTAGCCTTGCACAGCCTCCCACGGCGGGAGAGGCGCGCACGGTTAAAGAGGAAGCCCGGGCAGCGAGCGGGATGGATCGCGCTCGCTGCCCGGGCTTCCTCTTTAGCCTTGCACAGCCTCCCACGACTGTAGAGATTGCGCAAGGCTTTTCTAGAGGAGGGAGAAGGGACTGACTGGCCGCGTCAGTCCCTTCTCCCTCCTGGGGAAAAGCCTGCAAGTGCCGCGCGAAGCTTGTGTGTGGCTCTTGGGGGCTTTTCCTGCTTGCCTCCCCCCCTGCATTCGCTCCATAGGACGCACAGACTTTTCCCTTAGTTTTTAAGACGGAAAAACTGCGTCCTATGGTGCGAAAAATACGGTACTTGATTGCTTTAAAAGTGCAGATGAAAATGGTTCTGAAGAAAAAATAAATTTGTTTTCCTTGTAGCTTTTAGTATAGTAAAAATGTTACATTGCCCAACAATGCTCCTGTTATTGATTAAAAGGATTTTTCATTGATTATAGCAGAGGTGGGGAAATGTGTTCGGATCCTGACCTCCCCTAAGGGGCCATTTCTGACGAGTGGACATGGTTATCATGACATCAGATGAAGCATTTTCTTTTGCCCGTACAGTTTGTAACCAAACCACCTGGCAAAGTTGAAGGTTAGCTGTGTCCTTACTTGCCCCACACCTGGTGTCATATGGGGTAGGTGGGTGTGGCTTGAATAAAACAGCCTCGGGGGCCAAATTAGGACCTCTTCAACTGACAATTGAATCTGCCATGAACATTTGGGCTGTAATATGCTTATTATTATTATTATTATTATTATTATTATTATTATTATTTCTAATTGTTCTAGGCTGCATACCCTCTACATTTTAAAAGCACATTCAAAGCACATTTCCCCTCTCAATGATTTCTGGCGCTGTAAGTTAACCCTGCACAGAGTTACAATTACCAGGTACACTTAACAAACTACAGTGTCTATTATTCTTTGAAAAATTAGCTTCGAATGGCCCTGCCTGCCTTGCACAACACAGCAAGAATATTCTCTGGCAACTCCATAAACTGTTCTTTTCATCTTTTCTTTATTGCAGGGTTTACACAGCACTGGCCGCAGGTGAGCTCTGAATTCAATTTTACTAGCTCCTCCTATTGGGCAGCAATCTTCTCTGAACTATGAGGTGCTGGGATCAGTGGGTGGGGGAGGAATTTGAGGGAGAGCCCACACACAGTTTCTTAAATTGTCCTTGTACCAGGAGCAGCCAACATTTTGTCCTCCAAATATTGTTGAACTCCAGCTGCCATCATCCCTGGACAACAACATATTCTTAGCCATCCCTGTCCTGGGTCCTGCACTATAAATTGAAAGCAATATCTTGTCACTTAAGATAGTCATGGCTCCCCTTCCCACAAAGATTCCTATGAATTCTAGAAGGTTCTATCCTTATGTAAGGATGTTGGACTAGACGGGCTCTTTGGCCTGATCCAAGAGTTCATGGATGTTTCGCCTCCTCCTCCTCCTCCAACAGAGACACATTCTCTCTCTGTCTCTCACTCTTAATTTCTCTCTCTCTTTCTTATGCAGAGACAATACATTCTTCCCGAAACCACAGCCAGATTTGGGGGAGCTGGAGCAGAGACTGAGCGATTTCTCCCACAAAAGGGCTGCTTTGCTGGAAGCACTGCTGGCATTCAAAGGTGAAGAAGGCTTTTTATTTGCTAGGATCTTTTGAAAAGCCACAATGACATACAGTGGTACCTCGGGTTAAGTACTTAATTCGTTCTGGAGGTCCGTTCTTAACCTGAATTTGTTCTTAACCTGAAGCACTACTTTAGCTAATGGGGCCTCCTGCTGCTGCCGTGTGTCCGGCGCCCGATTTCTGTTCTTATCCTGAAGCAAAGTACTTAACCCGAGGCACTATTTCTGGGTTTGCGGAGTCTGTAACCTGAAGCGTATGTAACCTGAAGCGTATGTAACCCGAGGTACCACTGTATAGGTAAAGTAAAAACAAAAAATGCACAGTTGTGTCTAACGTTAATCCTATGCAAAGTGGACCTATTGGAATTAATGCAGAGGACTATGGCCTCTTCTGCAATTAACTATACAGTCAAACCTCAGTTGTCAAATGTAATCTGTTCTAGAAGCCCGTTCGGCTTCCGAAATCTTCCAACAACCAAGGTGCAGCTTCCGATTGGTTGCAAGAGCTTCCTGCACTCAAACGGAAGCCGCACTGGATGTTTGGCTTCTGAAAAACATTCGAAAACCGGAGCAGTTACTTCCGGGTTTTTGGTGTTCAGGAGCCAAAACATTCCAAAACAGAGCCGTTTGGGAACAAAGGTTTGACTGTACATTTAAAGTAGTAGCATACTGTTTTAAATGAGAATGGCTTCCCTCAAATAATTTTGGGAAATGTAGTTTGTTAAGGGTGCTGAGAGATGCTGGGGTACCCCATTCTCCTCAGAGTTCCTGCAAAGAGGGATTGTTTGTTAAGCCATGCTGAGGACTCTTGTCTACTGTTTGTCTGTGACATCAGTGCCACCATGCCGCAGACGTATTGAGAGGCAGGGCTTCTCCATAAGTCTTTTAAAATTGTGCATGCATGATGATTTGGGCTCATGATGACATTGGGGAGGTTATACTTGCTTTCAATACTGTTTCAGCCTGCAAACGTTTTAGGGCGGACGTACTGAGAAGTTTCCAATCAAAGCATGTTCCCTAACTTCCTGCTGGAATCCTGTAACTTTTTACACCACACATGTTCCAGTTTATTTATTTGACCTGTTCCTGTGGTGCTGTAAACCCAGGAGTGTCGCTCCAGATGATAATATTGCGGTAATGTTGCGAAAGCATCACAGGGCTACAAGTAAAGGAGAATGACCTCTGGTTGGTCCAGTGTGACTACTGCATGAATGGGCTAATTAAGGTGTTAATTGCCAGAAAGTCCACCAGCAGTTGGAAGGGGCCCTGAGAGAGAAAGAGAAAAAGGACAAAACTGTGAAGGATGTTAATTTTTTTCTTTCTTTCGACAGGAAATCTGCATCTGGAGTTGAAGAGGAATGGAGGTACATACATACTTTAAAAATAAAATAAAATTACATACTAGAGACCATCAGTGAGGGCCAGCCCAACACATTTTGCTGCCTGAATGAAGGATGATAAGATATAAGCCTTTTTATAGCTCAATGTTTCTAATCTTAAAAGGTTTAAATTTCTTTTTATATTATTACTATTATTACTACTACTACTACTACAGTATTATTATGACAAAGCAATAATCATAAATAAATAAGAATAAAAATGTGCACCCCACAACTGAGACCATTCCATTGTACCAGTAACTATCCAAACTCCCAAAATTTCAACACCTCTTGTGATGGTTAGACCCCTTTTTGTTTTAACAGTACAAATTCTACAAACACCTTCCATATCTCCTCACAATCATTTATCCTGCATATTCCCTGTCTTACCTGAATGGCACATGTTAATTTATCGTTAATAGCTATATCCCACACCTCTTTATACCATTCTTCCATTTTATATTCTGCTTCCCCTTCCACTTCCTAGTTATAATAATTCGTGTGACTGTCAATAAATTTGTGAGCAAGTCCTTCATAGCCTGCAAACCTTCCACCCCATTATAAATGTATAATAATGCTACCTCTGCAATTTTGGTCAGCTTTAACCCAGTGATTTCCTGTTATCTTCTTAAACACCCTTTTCCAAAAAAATTGTTCATATTTACACCCCCACCACATGTGAACATAATTCCTGGTTTCCTGGCATCCCCTCCAACATAACACTGAATATTCATTGTTTATTTGATTTAATCTGACTGGTGTTAAATACCATCTACAAACTAATTTATAATAATTTTCTTTTATTCTTAAATAAATTTCATGAAGGTAGGAACACAGGAAACTGCTTTATCCTGACTCAAAACCATTGGCCCGTCTGGCTCAGTACAGTGGTACCTCGGGGTTAAGAACTTAATTCGTTCTGGAGGTCCGTTCTTAACCTGAAACTGTTCTTAACTTGAAGCACCACTTTAGCTAATGGGGCCTCCCGCTGCTGCCGTGCCGCCACTGCACAATTTCTCTTCTCATCCTGAAGCAAAGTTCTTAACCCGAGGTACCATTTGTGGGTTAGCAGAGTCTATAACCTGAAGCGTCTGTAACCTGAAGCATCTGTAACCCAAGGTACCACTGAATTGTTGACTTTGACTGGCAGTGACTTACAAGGGTCTCAGAGAGAGAGTCCCTGCCTGAACCTGGGACCTTATATGCAAAGCAGATGCTCTGCTACTTAGCTAAAACCCCTTCCCACAATGATTGAAATCATAGAATTTATCAGATTTTGCTGCATTCATAGAACAGTATCCAACTTGCTTATTTCTAGCAGGAGACGGCCAGGTGAGCAACATGGAGGATGAGAAACCTCTGATGGATCATACTGAGCAACAGGAACGGAATGATAGGACAGTGGAAGGAGCAGCGGAGAAAATGTCTCTGTGCCCTGAACCAAAGGCCCCTTCTGAGGATGAAGATGGCTCAAAAAGAGAGCAGAGGAAGTGTCTGGACAAAGGGGAAGAGGACAAATCTATTCCCTGCAAAGGAAACGACTGTGACCTTGATGGGCACAATGTTCTGCCAAGGACTCAACAGATCAAGAAGCAAAGGATGTGTGCCGAATGCGGGAAATGCTTCAGTCAGAAGTCAAACCTTATTACACATCAGAGAATCCACACCGGTGAGAAGCCGTACGAGTGTGCCGACTGCGGAAAGAGCTTCTGCCAGAGATCGGGCCTCATTTCACACCAGAGAACCCACACGGGCGAGAAGCCGCACAAATGCTTGCACTGCGAGAAGAGCTTCCGGTTCCACTCCAACCTCATCATGCACGAGAGGACCCACACGGAGGAGAAGCCGTACAAGTGCTCGCATTGCGGGAAGCGCTTCAACCAGCGGTCGAACCTCGTCAGTCACGAAGGGACCCACCGGCAAGAGAAGCCGTGCAAGTGTTCCGAGTGCGGGAAAAGCTTCCGCCGGAGCTCAGAGCTCACAGTCCACAAGATGACCCACACGGGGGAAAAGCCATACAAGTGCCTCCAATGTGGGAAAGGGTTCAGGAGGAGGGCGGACCTCATTGTGCATGAGAGAACCCACACGGGAGATAAGCCGTACGGCTGCCCCGATTGCGGGAAAAGCTTCAGCCAGAGGTCAGGCTTAATTGCACACGAGCGGACGCACACAGCAGAGAAGCTGCATGAGTGTGTGGTGTGCGACAAGGGCTTCAGCCACACCGCGCACCTTGCCGTGCATGAGAAGCCAGACCTCACCATGCATCGCACGGGCGAGAAGCCGTACGAATGCGCAGACTGCGGGAAGAGCTTCTGCCAGAGATCGAAACTCGCCGTCCACCAGAGAACCCACGTGCGTGAGAAGCCGTACAAATGCTCTCACTGCGAGAAGAGCTTCGGCTTCCGGTCCTACCTCATCGCACACGAGAGAATCCACACAGGGGAAAAGCCGTTCAAATGCTCGCGTTGTGGGAAGGGCTTCAGTCAGCGGTCGGCCCTCAAAGGTCATGAAGGGACTCACCAGGAAGAGAAGCCGTACAAGTGCTCCGAGTGCAGGAAAAGCTTCTGCCGGAGCTCAGAGCTCCTCGTCCACCTGATGACTCACACGGGGGAGAAGCCGTACAAGTGCCCTCAGTGCGGGAAGCGCTTCAGAAGGAAGCCGGAGCTCATCATCCACGAGAGGATCCACACGGGCGAGAAGCCGTACAAGTGCACAGAATGCGGGAAAAGCTTCAGCCAGATGTCGGGCCTCCTCAGTCACGGACGTACCCACCGGGAAGAGAAGCCGTACAAGTGCACAGACTGTGGGAAGGGTTTCAGGAGGAAGCCGGACCTCATCGTGCACGAGAGGACCCACACGGGGGAAAAACCGTACAAGTGCGCGGAGTGCGGGAAGGGGTTCAGGAGGAGGACGGATCTCATTGTGCATGAGAGGACCCACACAGGGGAGAAGCCGTACAAGTGCCCTCACTGCGAGAAAAGCTTCAGGCAGAAGCCAGGCCTGAACGTGCACCAGAGGACCCACCCAGAGGAAAAGCCGTAGAAATGTGTGGTTTGTGACAAGAGCTTCAGCCGTGCCTCGCACCTTTGAGATGACCCAAGTGGAAAAGCAGCCATTTAAGTGCCTGGACTGTGGGAAAAGCTTTGACTGGAAGCTGGATCTCACTTCGCACTGCCAGAACCACACAGCAGAGAAGCCGTTCGAATGTGTGGACTGTGGAAAGTCAGCCAGAGGCCAAGCCTGTGTACGCATGAGAGAGCCCACTTGGTCAAGAGGCTCTACCTGTGTGTCAAGTGCGAGAAGAGCTTCCGGAACAGCTCCAACCTGAAGTCACACCGAAGGGCCCACTCCAGAGTGAAGTCTTGCAGGTGCTTGGAGTGTGGGAAAAGCTTCCTAGGGAGTTATCAGACATCAGAGATTCCACACAGGAGAGAGCTCACGAGCAGCCCAATTATTTGGCAAACTTATTTTAAATAAATAGTGGTTTTGCACAGTGCTGGCTTTGTTCACTGTTGGCTGTTGACTGGCGTATGTGGGTGTTGGTGCATGGCATTATGGGATGCCATCATTATAAAATGGTGCCATAGCTCTAGGTTCAAGCAAGAGGGCTGAAACGAAAGGTTTGGCTGATTATTTAAAATGGAATAGGTCCACTCTCCTTGCCTCTACAGCTTCCAGTGTTCTTCTCTCACCCTCATTTCACTCCCCTTCTCAGACATTTCCTTCTTGGTTTCTCTGGACCATGGATGGGGGACCTGCAGCCCTGCATACATTGTTTTATTATTATGGAACATAATATATTTATATCACACCTTCTTCTTCAGGGAGCTCAAGCTGGCATACATGGTTCCCTCCCTCCCCCGCTCATTTAAAACCTGCATATAGTTCTAACAGATGGACTATGTGATTCATTTTTCTAATGAAACAAAGTTTTCTTCTTTTTAAATCATTTGGAACCATTCCCCCCCCTTTTACTTTTACTCCAAATGGATGGGGACTTGTTTACTGTAACAGCCAAAAGTCTGAAAGTAAGATATTCCCTTATTTGAAAGTAAAGCATTCCCTTATTTGCAAAGCTAAGTGTCTGTGATTTATTCTAATCTAAGTATTTTCATGGGCAACGTTTAAAGGCGGATGAGATGTAAAATCTCATCCAAGTTTTAATGTACTTGGAGCAATCGGCCATTGTGCTAACTCTGCTACGAGAGAATAATAATCTTTTTCCTCTTTCACCAACAGTTAGGAGACCCTGCTTAGTGCCCTCCCAGAACTGCCATTCCAAAGTAGCTTAACATCACTCCCTCTTATCAGGGAACTGAGGGAACCGCAGGGCTTTACCTACACATGGTTTTTACAGGAAGCAAAATATCAGTCTACTTGTGCATGTGATCTTGCAAAACATGTGCCTGTGTGTGTGACAGAGATCTTGCAAAATATCTGCCCTTGTGTGCCCATACACCAGGCCAGGCTCAGGTGGCGCTGTGGTCTAAACCACTGAGCCTCTTGGGTTTGCCAATCAGAAGGTCGGCAGTTCAAATCCCCGCGATGGAGTGAGCTCCCGTTGCTCTGTCCCAGCTCCTGCCAACCTAGCAGTTCAAAAGCATGCCAGTACAAGTAGATAAATAGGTACCGCTGTGGCGGGAAGGTAAACGGTGTTTCCATGCACTCTGGCACTCATCACGGTCCTCCGTGTGCCAGTAGCGGTTTAGTCATGCTGGCCACATGACCCGGAAAGCTGTCTGCAGACAAATGCCGGCTCCCTCAGCCTGAAAGCGAGATGAGCGGCACAACCCCATAGTTGGATTTGACTGGACTTAACCATCCAGGGGTCCTTTACCTTTCAACTTACACAGGACCAGATATTTTCCAAGATCTCTCTCTGTCTCTCTCACACACAAACATGGGCAGATATTTTGCAACATCATGTGTGCACACACAAGTTTAAACCATCCTGTTAAAACCTAGAAAAGAGTTTCTAGCAAGGGTTGGGAAAGATCTTAATGCCCAGCAGCTGCATTCTGAGGCTGTCTCTTTCAGGGCACCGAAAGCGAGTCCAATGTGCTAATTCCAGAAGCTGGGGCAAAGGGGAGAGAGGTTCAAGGGGGCACATTTGGGTCTCGAGCCCAAGGTTCCTGCCCCTGTCCTAGATGGACAGCAAGCTGTGTCTTTTAATAATGACAGAACGGGCAAAAGGTTAATTGTTCATACAGGCACAAGTCAGGAAAAATGATATACTTTCCCATGGTGGCGTAGCCAAAGGCAATATGGGCAGAGCAAGAAATGTAATTTTTACCGTTGCACAATAAGGGAGTTCAATTATCATCATCAAAAATTATTATTTATGTCTCCCACCTGATAAGGTTACCCCAGCTACTCTGGGCAGCAGCTTCCAATAAATTAAAACACTCTGTTTGTTCCAACCTGTTGGTCTGCCATAGTCGAAACAAAATTTTAAAATTCCTTCCTGTAGCACCTTAGAGACCAACTAAGTTTGTTATTGGTATGAGCTTTCGTGTGCATGCACACTTCTTCAGATACACTGAAACAGAAGTCACCAGTCCCTTCTATATAGTGAGAAGGTGGGGAGGGGTATTACTCAGAAGGGTGGTGGGAATGGGTGATTGGCTGATAGGTGTGGTAAACCTGTTGACAACTGTTAACGACTGCAATTGGTCTTAACAGGAAAAAGCAAGGGGTGAGATGGCTAAAAATAGCTTTATCGTGTATAATGAGATAAGAATCCATTGTCTCTATTCAGACCAGGTCTCTCCATGGTTTTAAGTTTGGTAATAAGTTGCGATTCAGCAACTTCTCTTTCCAGTCCATTTCTGAAATTCTTTTGTAATAAGACAGCTACTTTTGAGATCTTGTATAGAATGTCCTGGGAGACTGAAGTGTTCTCCTACTGGTTTCTCTGTCTTGTGATTCCTGACGTCAGATTTATGTCCATTTATCCTTTGGCGTAGGGTTTGGCCTGTTTCTCCAATATAGAGAGCTGAAGGGCACTGTTGGCATTTGATGGATTATTGGCCTGATCCAGCAGGTTCTTATTCCCTGAATAAAAAGGATGTCTGAGAGGGCCTCCTGTTTAAAAATTTATACAAAACAACCACTAGAGGGCTCTTTTCGTGTTTTCTCCTTTCCTAAAATCCAGAGTCGTTTTGTGCTGCTCCTGAAATTTCCTCTCTGTGTTGTGAAATGCAACACCGAGAGGGGCTGGGCTTCCCATGAATATGCTGCATCCGGTGAGAGAAATACAGGGAGAGGAGGGGGATTTTTTTCCAGAGGGGAAATGCACTGGAGATCAGGCAGGGAGAGCTCAGAGTCCCTTGCCCTTGCCTTCATCCAGGCCTTGGAGCAGATTTCAGGAGGGTTGGGGAGCATCGAGAGGCCACGATGGGAGATTTAAATTATTAGATGCTCTTGCTGATCTGGTTTTGACGCACAAAGGCCTCAGTGGACCCCCTCTGACGTAAAACCACAGAGCGTCGTGACACCTTCCAGGCAATGTGAGGATTCTCCACCTCCAATCCGTTACAGCTACCCAGCAGAGAAACACTTTGCACAAGCTCAGAGGCACTCTTGGCGTCGTTCATCAAGGCACACCTTCCAGGGCTGAGCAGGGGGAAACTTGAAAGCAGTTGCCAGGGAGTTCATCCCCTGAAAGCCTCTATCAAATTTAAGGCATTGTCCAGAGAATTTGTGCCTGGGGGGTATAGGAAGCCCTGAACACATATTTTTTAGATGCCCCTTTTATGATGAGACACGTAGAGAAACCATTGACCCCCTGCTGGTGAGGCTTGCTGACCTCGCGGTAAAGCAAAAATTCAATCTTCTCTTGTTAGGCAAAGACCACAAGACGACCCAGATTATCGCCAGATTCTGCACACAGATCTGCAGGCGCAGACCATCCCCTGATTCAATCTAGTTTGTTAAGAAAATTCCCAAACCTGGATCCACGGGTGACTTTGGGTCATTTCTCTAAGGTAGCCTGTTTTAAAGTTTTTATGTGTTTATATGCCTGTCACACTTTTACACTTAAAATCCATTGTTGTATATTGTTTTAAATGTTTGTTTTGCTATTGGGATTGTCGTTCCATTTGTGTTTTTCAAGCTGGTCTCTGAATGTAATAAATTTCATGTCATGTCAAGGCATTGTCTGTTTTGGGAAGGGCTGTGGATCGGTGGCAGAGAACCTGCTTTGCATGCAGAAGGTCCCAGGTTCAGTCCCTGCGATTTCATGTTCCTCTGTTGCTCCCAATACCATATACTTCTGTTTCTCCTCTGCTCAGAAAATGCACGTCTATCTCTGCCCCTTCTGAATTTGCCAGCTGCTTCACTCTGGAACCCCAACCCTGGAAGGAGAATGACTGACACAGAGGAAACACAGGTAGGGACCCGCCAAACGCCTCCTCTTTCCTTCCCAGCAGTGGTGGCTGGCGCCCCTTGGGACAGGTAGGGCGGAAGACCAGGAGCCGAACAGTAGGCGGCGCCAGAGAGCCAGTGACCAGCAGAGCCAACTTCATTCTAGTGGTTTGTCCCCATCTTCCTCCTCTCTGCTAGAGGGCAAAACTGAAGACCAGCCTCCCTTAGTTCCTAGGAGTACATCTGAGATTTTAATTTATTATATTTGTCAGACACTTTTCTGACAGAATGACTCAAAGCAGCTCACATTAATTGTTATAAACAGTGCTTTTTTCTAAAAAAAATGTTTAGGGGTACAGTGGTACCTTGGGTTAAGAACTTAATTCGTTCTGGAGGTCCGTTCTTAACCTGAAACTGTTCTTAACCTGAAGCACCACTTTAGCTAATGGGGCCTCCTGCTGCCGCCGCACCGCTGAAGCACGATTTCTGTTCTCATCCTGAAGCAAAGTTGTTAACCCGAGGTACTATTTCTGGGTTAGCGGAGTCTGTAACCTGAAGCGTCTGTAACCTGAAGTGTCAGTAACCCGAGGTACCACTGTGCTCTCATTTTGACTCAAGAAAATCACCATTTTATAGTTCAAATCGGGGAAAATAAATACAGTAAATGAACAAAAGTACAAAGATTCACAAAATGTTTAGGGGTATGTGTACCCCTGTGTCCCCCCATCCCTGAAAAAAGCACTGGTTATAAACAAACAAAGAGTACAGCTCTAGTCTATAATTAAAAGGCAGGACTAACTGATCCTGCCTCACAAGAGGGGCCACAATGCCACCTTCCAATTTATTTATTTTATTGTATTAATATCCCACCTTTTTCTCCATGGAACTCAAGGTAGCTTGCATGCGTCTCCCCTTCTCCTATAATCCCCACAACGACCCTGTGAGGTAGGTTAGGCTGAGAGTGAGTGACTGGCCCACATGGGGTTTCGAACCCTGTTCTCCCAGGCTTTAGTGTGACGCTCTAACCACTACTCCCCGGGTAAAGATAAAAGGTAGATGGCACCAAGCATACCTCCCTGGGAAGAACATACCACAGGCTGGGGGTGGGGGCTCACCCATAGCTGTCAACATTTCCCCTTTTTTAAGGGAAATTCCCTTATTCCGAATAGGATTCCTCGCAAGTAAAGAGGACAGCTGACAGCTATGGGCTCACAACTGAAAAGGCCTGTTCTTGCCACCCTCCAGACCTCTCAAGGAAGGGGGCACAAGGAGAAGTTCCTGAGAAGGTGATCACAAATCTTTTCAAAACACATCTAGAAACGTAATGTGTGAAAGCAACATGCTTGTGTATTGCAGCAGCACCAAACTTGCCTTTACACCCGCCCACACCCTGTGTGCTTAATTTCTGAAAATGAAAGATTGATTTGATTTTTCCGTTCTGCTTTTTCCAGCAACAAACCTTGCACTCAAAGCAGCTCACAATAATCACAAAAGCACCGCAGAACAGCAAAACATTGCAATCTCTGTACTATTTCAATCGCGGCAGTTTTAAGGTTTCAAAACGTGCCTCCTTTCACCCCTTTTGTTACAGGATCACCTGGTTTTCCTGACAGGAGAGGGAGATGTCAAAATCGAGGAAGAAGAAAGCTGCGAAGAGCTACAGGTATGCATCCGTTAGCCACCTGCTCAAGTGAGAAGGAAAGAAAGGAACTTCTTCACACAGTGCATCATTAATGTGTGGAACTCCCTGCCACATGGTGCGGTAACAGTTGCAGACGTAAGGAGCTTTAGCAGCGGGTTCTGACAGTGTAGAGCTCTTTGTATGTTTTCATGAGACAGGATATGAGGAAAAAGGGCTGGGAGGGAGGAGGAGAAACCAAGCTCTGCTAAAAAGTCTTTCACCAGCCATAAACCCTGCTGAGAAGTAAAAGCTAGAGTCTTTCCCCAGTGGACTATTTTAATCAGAGTGGTTTTAACGTTTCAAAAGGTGCCCGCTTTCATTCCTTTTGTTACAGGATCGTCCGGCTTGCCTGGCAAGAGAAGGAGACATTGAAATCGAGGAGCAAAAGAGAAGCGAAGATCTGCTGGTAGGTACTTGGGAACCACCCACTTGAGTAGGATAGAAAGAAATCATTAATGCATGGAACTGCCCGCCACATGGTGTGGTGATGGTCACAGGCTTAAGTGGGTTTAAGAGCAGATAACACAAGTTCATGGGGACATATGAAGCTGCCTTATAGTGAGTCTGGCTATCTGTCATGGATGCTTTAGGTGAGATTCCTGCATTGGGAGGGGGGGTTGGACTAGATGACCCTTGGGGTCCCTTCCAACTTTACAATGCTATGATTCTGTCAGTGAAACCAAATTGGTCCAGCTACAGTGACTGGCAGAATTCCCCCAAGGCTCCAAGCAAGGAGTTCTTTCCCAGCCCTTTCTGGACGTGCTGGGATTTGAACCCAGGACCTTCTGTGTGCAGAGGAGATGCTCTGCTACTGAGCTACAGCCCTTTTGGCAATTGGCAAGGTGGGCAGCCCCAGCCACCTGTCAAAATGTCCTGTGGAAGGTCAGGCTCTGAGCCACTGGCTGGATCCTGTTCCCCTACCCCTGTGCTAAACCATGGCTTATCAAACTGTGGTTTATTTAAGCATGGTTTGCTTCATCATCCAAAGCATGAATAAAAACCAGGGAGGAAGGGAAGGAGCATGAATAAAAGCATGAATAAAAACACGGCTACCTATCTGTAACTAAAAACCATTGGTTATAGTTTTCCTGCGAATCTGCAGTTCCCTGAAAACAACACACTTCCCCCAAACAGCCACTTTCCCAAACCTCAGAGCACTTTCAACAACCCATCAGGATGCTATCCCATCTTGAGGTTCCTGCCAGCTGTTGAACAGATAATAATAATAATAATAATAATAATTAATAAATAAAAATAAAATTTTATTTATATCAGGTGGCCTTGTGGTCTAAACCTAGGTCTTGCCGATCAGAAGATCAGCGGTTTGAATCCCCGCAACGGGGTGAGCTCCCGTTGCTTGGTCCCTGCTCCTGCCAACCTAGCAGTTCGAAAGCACATCAAAGTGCAAGTAGATAAATAGGTACCACTCCGGCGGGAAGGTAAACGGCGTTTCCGTGCGCTGCTCTGATTCCGCCAGAAGCGGCTTAGTCATGCTGGCCACATGACCCGGAAAAACTGTCTGTGGACAAACGTCGGCTCCCTCGGCCAGTAAAGCGCCACAACCCCAGAGTCGTCTGCAACTGGACCTAATGCTCAAGGGTCCCCTTACCTCCCCAGCTGAAGCCGGGGTCAGAGCGACTAACAACAATAAAAGTAACACAGCATTCTAAAATCAATTCATTCTAAAATCAATTCAAAATCAAATTAATGGCAACCATTGGGCTAGAGTTCTATGAGGATTACCAAAGGAGGGGGACAGCCGAAAAAGCCCTGGCTCTGGTTGAGGCCAACCTCTGTGGCCCGGGACCTCCAAGATGTTTTTGTTTGAAGACCGTAAGGTCCTCCGTGGGACATACCAGGAGAGGCGGTCCCGTAGGTACGAGGGTCCTTCCACTGGCTCCAGCAGAAGCAGAGGCAGCTGCCTTGTAGTTCACTGGTCCACCCAGCTCAGTATTGTCTACACACACTGGCAGCAGCTCTGGTTTGCCACTGTGAGAACAGGATGGTGGACTAGATGGGTCTTTGGCCTGATCCAGCATGCCTGGTCAACGCTCACAGGCCTAGGGATTCTCTGATCTGTGGGATCTCCTCCTAAGCTCACTGTCCCCCTTTCTACCATCTTCTCTTCTGGCAGAGAGAGATTGAAGTGGAGAGGATGACGATTGTCAAAGAGTGGAAGGAGATGCACCAGGTTCTTGACGAACAGCAGCAGGTCCTGCTGAGCTGGCTAAAGAACGAGGTTCTCCGAGTCCCCAGGGAAACCTCCCCCCACAGTGAAGCAGGAAGGGAAAAGGCACAGCAGTCGTTGCCGGTAGGAAGAGTGTTGCAAAAATAAGGTTGTAGTAAAAATAATGTTGCATTGCCCAACAATGCTCCTGCTGTTGATTAACAGCATACCTGAGGCCCAGTATACCTGAAGGAGCGTCCCCACCCCTATTTTTCAGCCCGGACACTGAGGTCCAACGCCAAGGGCCTTTTGGTGGTTCCCTCACTGTGAGAAGTGAGGTTACAGGGAACCAAGCAGAGGGCCTTCTCGGTAGTGGCGCCCGCCCTGTGGAACACCCTCTCATCAGATGTCAAGGAAATAAACAACTATCTGACTTTTAGGAGACATCTGAGGGCAGCCCTGTTTAGGGAAGTTTTTAATGTTTGATGTTTAATCGTGTTTTTAATATACTGTTGGGAGCCACCCAGAGTGACTAGGGAAACCCAGCCAGATGGGTGGGGTATAAATAAATAATAGTAGTAATTATTACAGCACAGCAGAGACTGTACTTTTTAAGAATCCTAAGGAAAAACCATCTTCCACAGAAACTGTTGCTTGCCTTCTATCACTGTGCCATTGAGAGCGTGCTCACTTATGGCTTATGTGTGTGGTACGGAAGCTGTACTACCCAGGACAGGATGGGGTTGTGCAGAGTTGTTAAGGCAGCAGAGAGCATTGTTGGCTGCCCACTCTCCACCTTAGAGCAGATTTATGCCACAAGGTGCCATAGGAAGGCACTGGACATAGTAAAAGATCCATCGCATCCTGGTCACTGTCTCTTTGAGCTCCTGCCGTCGGGACGGAGATACAGGACAATGAAGACAAGAACGAGCCGTCTCAAGAACAGCTTCTTCTCCAGAGCGATCTCGGCCCTGAATGGGAAACCTGGACTTTGAAAGTCATCTAATCTTCCTTGCTGTATTATATTATATTGTTTTAATTAGTGTTTTTATAGTTGTTCTGATTTTGAGTGGAGTGCCCTATCTGGGGAGATGGAGCAGCCAAGTAATTTCGTTGTCCCTAAGAGGGGGCAATGACAATAAATATTATTATTATTATTATTATTATTATTATTATTATTATTATTATTATTTGATTATAGCAGAATGAAGGAGTGGGTTCAAATCCTGACCTCCCCTAATGGGCCATTTCTGACAGGAGGACATAGTTAGCATGACACCAGGTGAAACATTTTCTTTTGCTCATACCAGCCAGGCAGCGTAAGGTGTTCAAAGTCAGGGGTGCAATTATCTGTCCCAGACCTGGTGTCATGTAAGCAAAACAGCCTCAGAGGCAAAATTAGGACCCCTCTGACTGACGGTTGAATCTGCCATGAACATGCTGGCTGTAATATGCAGCGTTTTCTTCCTTTTTGTTTCTGATCAAGTTTTAGGCTGCATGCACACAATATCTTTAAAGCACATTCAAAGCGCATTTCCCCTCAATGAATTCTGGGCAGTGCAGTTAACCCCTCAGAGGGGTACAATTGCCAGGTACACTTAACAAACTACAGTACCTGTCATTCTTTGAGAGAAAGAATTGGCTTCAAATGGCTCTGCCTGTCATGCGCAGCAGAACAAGAATCTTCTCTGAGAAACTCCATAAACTGTTCTTTTCATATTTCTTTATTGCAGGGTTTACACAGCACTGGCCACAGGTGAGCTCTGAATACAATTTTACTAGCTCCTCCTATTGGGCAGGAATCTTTTCTGAACTATGAGGTGCTGCGATCAGTGGGTGGAGGAAGCAATTTGAGGGAGAGCCCACACTCAGCTTTTTTGAGGTCAACGTGATTTCCTTCAGATGCTGTGGCACTCCAGCTCCCACCATCCCTGACAATTGGTCGTTCTGATTGTGGGCTCGTGGGAGTTGGAGTACATTGGCATCTTCCTGACTACCACCTGTACTATAAATTGAAAGCAGTATCATCACACTTTAAGCAGTAATGGCTCCCCCTACCCAAAAACTGGGAGGCGCTGTGGGTGGCGCTTTGCAGGTGTAACCTTAAGTGAAGGTGTGATCGTGTTTAAGCACCCAATAACATCAAGTGACACAGGTGGCACTGTGGGTTAAACCACAGAGCCTAGGACTTGCCAATCAGAAGGTCGGCGGTTCGAATCCCCGCGACGGGGTGAGCTCCCGTTGCTTGGTCCCAGCTCCTGCCAACCTAGCAATTTGAAAGCACATGAAAGTGCAAGTAGATAAAAGGTACCGCTCCGGCGGGAAGGTAAACGCCGTTTCCGTGGGCTGCTCTGGTTTGCCAGAAGCGGCTTAGTCATGCTGGCCACGTGACCCGGAAGCTGTACGCCGGCTCCCTCGGCCAATAAAGCGAGATGAGCGCCTCAACCCCAGAGTCGGTCACAACTGGACCTAACGGTCAGGGGTCCCTTTACCTTTAGCTTTACCTTTACCCAAAGAATCCTGGGAATTCTAGAAGCTTCTATCTTTGTCAGTGTGAATCGTTTGCCTGGATCCAACAGGGCAGTTCATTGATGTTTAGCCTTCTCTTCCTCCAAGAGCAACACCTATTCTTTCTTTCTTTTTCACAGAGATGATACATTCTTTCTGAAACCACAGCCGGATTTGGAGGAACTGGAGCAGAAGCTGAGCGATTTCTCCCACAAAAGGGCTGCTTTGCTGAAAACGCTGCTGGCATTCAAAGGTGAAGAAGGGTTTTGATTTGGTTGCACCCTGGCATGTGTTCCCCACCCCCAACAGTAAAGTTGAGCTCAAAGCAGCTCATGATAATAAGAAGGTTTTTAAAACCTAGCAAACGGCATTTTCATCCATGTAATAGCATCTTTTAAAAAACGACACATAAGTAAAGTGAAAGGAAACAGTTCACAGTTGTATCCCGTGTCAGCAAAGAAGACCCATTGGAATTAATGCAAAGGACTAAGGCCCCTTCTGCACCATATATTTAAAGCTGTATCATACCACTTGAAGTAAGCATGGCTTTCCCCAAAGATGATGATGATGATTATTATTATTATTATTATTATTTATTATTTATACCCCGCCCATCTGGCTGAGTTTCCCCAGCCACTCTGGGCGGCTTCCAATCAAGTGTTAAAAACAATACAGCATTAAATATTAAAAACTTCCCTAAACAGGGCTGCCTTCAGATGTCTTTTAAAGAGAAGATAGCTGCTTATTTCCTTCACATCTGAAGGGAGGGTGTTCCACAGGGCGGGTGCCACTACCAAGAAGGCCCTCTGTCTGCTTCCCTGTAACCTCACTTCTCGCAGGGAGGGAACCGCCAGAAGGCCCTCGGCACTGGATCTCAGATCCTTGGGAAATGTAGTTTCTAATGTTGCTAAGGGTTCTGAGAGTTGTTGGGGCACCCCTGTTTACCTCACAGAGTTACCAAAAACCCCATCAGCAAGTCTGAAGGGGTCCTGAGAGATAAAGAAACTGCAAAATGGTGCAGGCTGTTAATTGTCTAATTTCCTTCCCTAGAAAATCTGCAACTGGAGTTGAAGAAGAATGGAGGTACATGCCCACTTTTTATATATATATGGATACTAGATGCCCTCAGTTATATTTTACTGCCTGAAGGGAAGGATTATAGTATATAAGCACATTTATAGTTCAACATCTAAAATCTTGCAAAGTTTCATGAAGATAGGAACACAGGAAATTGCCTTATACTGAATCCAAACGTTAGTCCATCTAACTCAGTATTTTCGACACTGATTGGCAGTGGCTCTCCTGGGTTTCAGACAGTGAGTCTTGAAGTATAGGTGGGTTCCCATGAGGCAAGACACAGTGATCACAGCAAGAACCTTTATTGAACTACATTATCAGATAACAGGGGCAAAGCAACTGCTTATATACATTTGTGAAGGCCTGGGCCACTCCCACTCCCAACGTGATTGGCTGTCTAAACTTCCAAGCTGCAAATCATGAATCAGAGTTTAAGGGCCAATGGCAGAGGCCCAAATACAGAATTGTTCCGTGATTGGATATCATGTATCAAATCAGAACACAGGAGCTCAGAATCCTTAGTCCAGACTCAAGCTGAGGCAAACACAGACCACTGAATACATAACAAGTCTCTCTCAGCCCGACTTGGGAACGCCCTTGGGGACTGAAATTGGGACCTTGTGCATGCAAAGCAGTTGCTGTGCTGCTTAGCTATAGCCTTTTGCCATAATGACTTCAATCACAGAATCAATCAGATTTTCCTGCATAACAGTATCCAACTTGCTTTTCTCTCTAGCAGGAGAAGGGCAGGTGAGCAAAATGGAGGATGAGAAACTTCCTGAATGGGAAGCAGCTTCTGAGGGTGAACATGGCTCAAAAAGAGAGCAGAGGAAGTGTCTGGACAAAGGGGAGGCGGGGAAATCTGTTCCCTGCGAAGAAAACAACTGTGACCTTGATGGGCACAAAATTCAGCCAAGGACGCAACAGGTCAAGAAGCAGAAGATGTGTGGCGTGTGCAGGAAGAGCTTCAGCCAGAGGTCAAACCTTCTCACACACCAGAGAACCCACACGGGCGAGAAACCGTACAAGTGCGCAGATTGCGAGAAGACCTTCCGCTTCCGCTCCAACCTCATTACGCATGAGAGGATCCACACAGGGGAGAAGCCGTTCAAGTGCCTGCTTTGCGGGAAGGGCTTCAGCAACCAGTCGGGCCTCTTCAGCCACAAAGGGACTCATCGGGAAGAGAAGCTGTACAAGTGTGCTGAGTGCGGCAAGGGCTTCAGCAGGAGACCGGGCCTCATTGTCCATGAGAGAATCCACACAGGGGACAAGCCGTACAAGTGCCCCGACTGCGGGAGAAACTTCAGCCAGATTTCGGGCCTGATCGCGCACGAGCGGAGCCACACGAAGGAGAAGCCATTCAGATGCGTGGTTTGCGACGAGTGCTTCAGCCATGCCTCTCACCTTGCTCTGCACGAGATGACTCACGTGGAGCAGAAGGCATTTGAGTGCCTGGACTGCGGGGAAAGCTTTGGCCGGAAGCTGGACCTCACTGCGCACCGCTGGAACCACATGGGGGAGACATCGTACGAGTGCGCGTACTGCAGGAAGCGCTTCAGCCAGCGGCCAAGCCTGCGTGCCCACGAAAGGACCCACTTGAAGAAGCTCTACCCATGTGTTGAATGCGGGAAGAGCTTCCGGAGCAGCTCCAACCTCAAGTCCCACAATAGGACCCACGTCGGAGACAAGCCCTACAAGTGCTCAGCGTGTGGGAAAAGCTTCAAGTGGAGCTCCAACCTCATTGCCCACGAAAGGGCCCACACAGGAGCAAAGCCTTACAGGTGCTCAGACTGCGGGAAAAGCTTCAAAGGGAGCTCAGATCTTAGCAGACATCAGAGAATCCACACAGGAGAGAACTTGTGAGCAGCCCAATTATTAGGAAAATGTCTTTTAAATAAATAGTGGTTTTGCATAGTACTCTTTGTTCCCTGTTTGAGGGGGTTGTTGTTATTGTTGTTGCTGCTGCTGCTGACAGGCATATGTGAGTGTTGGTGTATGTCATTATGGGATGCCATCATTATAAAATGGTGCTGTAGCTCTAGGTTCGAGCAAGAGGGCTGAAACTAAAAGTTTGGCTGATTATTTAAAATGGATTATGTGCTGACATTGACAATGTTGTCTTCAGAATTTTACATAGGAGATAAGTATACGAATACAAACCAAGGTGCAGATTAAGTTTTGTTCCCACCCAGGGGACACAGTTTACACAAAGGGGAAAGTCGTTCCAAATTCCTGGTGGCACTTTAAATGCATTTGTTACATACAGAGAGAAGCGATTTAATTTATGCAATCTTGAAACGTTGGAATAAAGGCATTTTTTCACAATTGTGCAGCATGAATGGATTGTTTCCTTTACTTGACAGCGTTTAATACGAAGAAGAGTTTGGATTTGATATCCCGCTTTATCACTGCCCGAAGGAGTCTCAAAGCGACTAACATTCTCCTTTCCCTTCCTCCCCCACAACAAACACTCTGTGAGGTGAGTGGGGCTGAGAGACTTCAGAGAAGTGTGACTGGCCCAAGGTCACCCAGCAGCTGCATGTGGAGGAGCGGAGACGCGAACCCGGTTCCCCAGATTACGAGACTACTGCTCTTAACCACTACACCACACTGGCTAACGAAGTTACCAGGCAGCTCCAACTTTAGGGGCCCAGGCCGCTCCACCCCCCATATTGAGGGGGCCTGGTGCAACGTCAACACATGAAACTGCATTGGCCTGCAGAGCATCTCCTGATGCTTCAGGGACCGGCAGGGCCTTGCAGAAGGGTGGACTGGGCGAAATGTGTGTGACATTATGCACTGTGTGCCACCCCCCCTTCCCCCAACCTTGGGGGCAACCCAGGGCCACTGGAAGTTAGCAACCACAATTGGAACCCTGCAGGCTTGAGAGTCGATGCTGCTTATTAAACTCTTTCCCTGCGTTCTAAGGCAGCTCCAGGCAGGCTCTGCAAAAGAGGCTGAGCAGGAACTTGACAGCTTGGAGGCAGGGTTCTATCCTAGCAAGGGCAGGGAAGGAGTTGAGGTGTCGTCAGGCATTTATTTACATGCCCTGGAGTTGGTGAAATGGCAGGCGGGAGTCTAATAAAATTCTTATATCACTCGTAAGAATTAAGCTGCAGCGCTGCATTTGTGCAGGCTTGAACGCTGAATGCAGAAACGTTCCAAGCAAACACATACACAGAGATACCCAGGTTTCTAGTCCATAAGGCTGAGAGTGTTGGCTTGAAAGTAGGTTAATGAAATCTCCAGAGCCAGCTGACCTGAGCTCTGATCTTAAATTTTCAGTCACTCAGATCCCATGTAAAGAGCAGCAATAAGATGGTGTGTGATGTGTATTCTAAACCTGTGCATGCTTACTCAGAAGTAAGCCCCAACCCTTAAGTTTGATACAACCCATTCCCACGTGATTTTCCCCCAACAGACTTATGGCTGCATGAATTGTTAACTATTTGCCTGATCTGTCACAATTCAAGCAAGCAGCATCTACTCCTTTTTCTTCTTTTTAAAAGGTGGCAGCCAAGGTTGCCAACTGATAGAAAGGAAAGCATCTGGTCCCTGCTCCGGTGCCTTGAACCACAACATCTGCTTCTGAAAGCAGCCTCTGTAGCACGGCGCGTGAAGGGTTACGCTGATAGAGATCTGCAGGCACAATGCCTAGATCGGCAAGGCCATTTGAGAAGCTGATGAAGCCACTTCCTGTCCCCACCTTGCCCTTTCCTTGGGGGAAACTGGGGGTTGCTGCTCTCAGCTTGCAGGGAGAGGTGAGCTAAAGGGGAATTTAGGAGGGAGGGGCCATTTGCAGAAAAGTTGGGAGAAACTGATAGAAAATCCCAGGAGACTGAGGGCGTCAGTGGCTGCAAAAAGGACATAGGAAGCGCCTTTGTACCGAGTTAGACCAACAACAAGTCTGGTAACTGCTTCAGGATTTGGGGAGAGGGGGGTAGGTAGGAAAATCTCTCCTGGATTGGGGAGGGGAATTCAAAAGTATGGAAGAGGAAGTGTTGGATCCTGTAGTCAAAATCAGCCTTCTCATTTCTGAGATAAGTTTCAATATACTGTTGCATACTGTTGTTTAATGCATAGAGCACTCTTCATGCTTTTTAATCCGCTGCATGGCATGTGGAGGGGAATTCAACAGGTGCGACCTTCTTAATTGCCTCTTTGAGAGTGGGAAGCTCTGCCTGTTGAATTTCTTCCTGTCTGGAAATGTTGACTACATGGGGCGCTTTTCTGTTGCTGTTGTTGTTTTTCAGTTGGCAAACTCCTTGGCAGATCACAGCCGACTGCCGTTCAGACAAGGGCATCTCTGAGTAAATGCAGAGTGGCAGAAGAGACTTGTGGCAACCTCTGAAAGCTAACAACAGTGTACCCACGGGCAAAATGCAAAAAGTACTGCCTGTGACAATTGAAAAGTTTTAAGTATATGCAACTAAAGATGAAATGACACACTTAAATCTTCACAACAACTGTAATTGTTGATAATGCAGTTGTCGTAAGTATTGTTATTACCGTATTTATCGCCCTATAGGATGCACTTTTTCCCTTCCCCAAATGAAGGGGAAATCTGTGTGCGTCCTATGGGGCGAATGCAGGCTTTCGCTGAAGCTTGGAGAGCGAGAGGGGTCGGTGCGCACCGACCCCTCTCGCTCTCCAAGCTTCAGGAAGCTATCAGCAAGCCTGGGGAGACCGCGGGAGTTCCCGCAGGGCTGTCTAGGCTGCAGATAACAGCCTGCTTCCCGGAGCGCGGGGCGCGCTGAAAGCAGAGCGCACAGCACTTCGGGCAAACATCCACAGCCTAGGGAGCCCTGTGGGAGTTCCCGCAGGGCTCCCTAGGCTGCCAATAGCATCCTCCTGCACGGAGCGCATACATCGGGCATACATTGGGCAGCCCACAAGCTTGGGGGAGAAGTGCGCTTCTCCCCAGTGCCAGCCCCACAAGCTCGGGGGACAGCGGGGAGGCGCAGCGCCGCCATCCCGCTGTTCCCCGACCTGGTTTGGATTCCCCGACCTGGTTTGGGGGGGGGGGATAAAGGAAATTCCCCCCCTTTATTTCCCCCCCAAAAAACTAGGTGCATCCTATGGGCCAGTGCGTCCTATGGGGCGAAAAATACGGTAACTTTGGAAGTGGGACAGAAAACCACTGGGTTGTTGCTAGCTAAGTCTACAAGTTCACTATATATTTAAAGCCGTATCGTCCCACTTTAAACAGTCATGGCTTCCACCAAAGAATCCTGGGAACTGTAGTATAACTGCAAAGTGTTATACGTAGAGCTGCCGCTGAAGATGGTTTGGAAACTTCAGTTGGTGCAGAATTGAGCGGCCAGGTTGCTCACCAGAATCAGTTAGTTTCCAGGCCCAATTCAAAGGGCTGGTTTTGACCTATAAAGCCTTAAATGGCTCAGGACCGCAACACCTCAAGGACTGCCTCTTCCCATATGGACCTACCTGGACCCTGAGATCTTCCCATATGGACCTACCTGGACCCTGACGCCTTCATTATACACTTTTAGGTGCCAGGCAAAAACATTTCTTTTTAACCAGGCCTTTGGTTGACCTGATCAACATCCTATACCCTTTTAAAATGTGACTTTTTTGGTGGTGGGGGCGGGTATTATTGGGTTATTTTTATTTTATATACTGTGATCTTTTTTGTGACCTGCCTTGAGACCTCCGGGTATAGGGTAGTATATAAATTCAATAAATAAATAATAGTTTCTTAAGAGTGCTGAGAGTGGTTAGGAAAGTCCCCTTTCCAGAGTGCTTTAACAATCAATCCATCATCCCAGGGAGCTCTGTAAATTGGAGTTCTGTGAACGCAATAGGGGCCTCCTAACATCTCAGCACTATGAAAGAACTTCATTTCCCAAGATTCTTTGCAGGAAGCCATGGCTATTTAAAGTGACATGATACTGCTTTAAATGTATAGTATAGATGTGGACTTAAGTTATATTCGGAGTAAAGGTAAAAGGACCCCTGACCATTAGGTCCAGTCGCGGACAATTGGCCGAGGGAGCCGCCGTACAGCTTCCGGGTCATGTGACCAGCAGGACTAAGCCGCTTCTGGCGAACCAGAGCAGTGCACGGAAACACCGTTTATCTTCCTGCCGGAGCGATACCTATTTATCTACTTATACTTTGACGTGCTTTCGAACTGCTAGGTTGGCAGGAACAGAGACTGAGCAACGGGAGCTCACCCCATCGCGGGGATTCGAACTGCCGACCTTCTGATCAGCAAGTCCTAGACTCTGTGGTTTAACCCACAGCACCACCCGCGTCCCTTACTATATTCGGAGTAGGCCCTTTGAAATGAATAAACCTAAGTTTGTCCTTTTGGGTAATGTCAATGGGTCTACTCTTGGGTCAATGGGTCAATGGATCTACTCCACTGACAGACTTGCGCTCTTTTTGTGTCCAGATCCTCGGTCTAATCTGTCGGTGCTTCACCTTGCTAAAGGAAATGGCTGAAGGGGAGAGGATAGCCAATCTGAAAACAGATGAACAGGATCCGGCAGGCCCCAGGTTATGGGATGGCATGGAGGAAGGCACAAGCGAAGGCCCACCAGTTAAAAATTTGGTTGGCGCAGCCAAGTTGGTTTTGACGGAGGAAGCGTCGCAGCGGGTTAAGCAGGAACCGAGCGAGGGTGTGCTCCAGCAATGTTGGGAAGGCCAATGGCAGGCCTTCCTGAAGGCTGTGCGTTCCCCTTGCTTGGGAGGGATCAAACTGCAGGTGCCCCGGCCTGCACCAAGGGAAGACATCAATGAATGTCAGGTCACTTCTGAGGGAGTGGCCAAAGCGGGCCAGCGGCCCCGAGGAGAAAGCGGCGATGAGATCCTGGACTCCTCTGGAGAACAAGTCAAAATAGAGGTTCTGGACAAGGCCCCCGTTGACTTGGAGGTACGACGCTGGCATTTCAGGCAGTTCCGCTATGAGAAAGCCAAGGGCCCCCGAGAAGTCTTGAGCCGACTCCAGGAGCTTTGTCGCCGGTGGCTGAAGCCAGAGAGACACACCAAGGAGCAGATCCTGGAGCTGGTGGTTCTGGAGCAGTTCCTGGCCGTCCTGCCCCAGGAAATACAGGGTCAAGTCAGGGAGCAGGACCCAGAGACCTGCAGCCAGGTGGTGGCCCTCGTGGAGGATTTCCTGACGAGGCAGGAAATCCAAGATGCCAGGAGTTGGGATCAGCAGGTAAGGTCTGTACGCTGCCAACAGCATCTTGAGAGCACCATTTGTTGGCTACACCGGCTTAGATGTTTTGTGTACAATCTAGCAGTAGACACGTTTTGTTAAATAAAAGTGGATCAATGGGACTCCCGTGGCTGTTTCAGGTGCTGAGGCCTTCTGGAGAAACAGCTCCGAATTCCTGTGAGCCAAGCCAGGTTCCTCCCAACTTTTGGAAAGGGCAACTCTTCAGAGTGGCTGGTCAGGTAGAGGACAAAATTGCAGACTTGACAGGTAAGGAATCTCTGTGCATTGAATATACTTGATGGTTTTCAACCCCTGGGGAATTTCCCCCTTCAGGAATTTCCTTGGTTCTTAAGCCCAGCTCTTGGTCAGGCGGTCTGCCTGCATCAGTTCAGACCATGTGCCAGACAAAATAAAAAAAGAGGAAGCGGCTTCCTTTTTAAAAATGTGTTTTCATTTATTTACAATATTTCTTTATTTATTAGATTCCATTTCTGAATCTGTTCCCCCCAAAATTTACGCGTTACAGTAAAAGCATTAACCATTAAAACAGTTTAAAACAATTCCATACATAAAAACAATTTTTAAGGCTACCGGGGGGGGGGGGGAATACCCCAAAACTTAAACGTAACATACCTCATAATTTAATTACTACAGTGGTACCTCGGGTTACATGCTTAATTCGTTCTGGAGGTCCATTCTTAACCTGAAACTGTTCTTAACCTGAAGCACCACTTTAGCTAATGGGGCCTCCCGCTGCTGCCGCGCCGCAGCTGCGCGATTTCTGTTCTCATCCTGAAGCAAAGTTCTTAACCTGAGGTACTTTTTCTGGGTTAGCAGAGTCTGTAACCTGAAGCGTCTGTAACCTGAGGTACCACTTTAATACCTAAAGACATTTTCTTGTAGAGGTACCTTTGCAGTTGCTCAGTGCCTTCAACTTGAGCTGTATAAACATTTATAAGACAGACCTTCTCAGTTCACCTCTTCTGAAACAATGTACAAATCAAAACATAAAAAGGTAGGGGTAAAGGTACCCCAGACCGTTAGGTTCAGTTGTAGGCGACTCTGGGGTGCAGTGCTCATCTCACTCTATAGGCCAAGTGAGCCTGTGTTTGTCTGCAGACAGCTTCCAGGTCATGTGGCCAGCATGACTAAGCCGCTTCTGGCGAACCAGAGCAGAGCACGGAAACACCGTTTACCTTCCCGCCGGAGCGGTACCTATTTATCTACTTGCACTTTGACATGCTTTCGAACAGCTAGGTTGGCAGAAGCAGGGACCGAGCAACGGGAGCTCACCCCGTCACGGGGATTCGAACCGCCGACCTTCTGATTGGCAAGCACTAGGCTCTGTGGTTTAACCCACAGCGCCGTACATGTCTAATTAGAGACATTGTGGTTATCAATGCTGTCCAGTAAACATCACTGTACTATATTAATTAAGGCAATACCTACTTATGTTCCAAACATTATTCTTTGAAAACATTATATTTAGATCATTCCTTTCTGGTAATGTCTTTTTTTTTTTTTTTACTGTGATCAATGATTTTCCCCCATCTTGTCACAAAACTATCACACCTCTGTTCCCTTCCCTCCCCCCGCCCTTAACTCTAATCTAATGAGTCAGTTTAGCTATTGTAGCTGTGTAAAAATGGGCACAATATGGGAATTGTTCATTTGTCCATTGTTTACTGCTGCAGGTGACCGGCAGGTGCATGAGAAGGAGGGGGTTGGCCTTCAAAAGGAACGTTCTGAGCAAGTGGAACCAAACGATGCAACCTTGAGAAGAGAAAAAGGTTTCAAGATGTACAGGAAGGGAATAACATTTGGGAGTCAGCAGGAAGTGGAAAGAGAACCAAAGAGAACTGTTTCCTGTCTGGAGGATAACGAGGATGGGGAAGAAAACAGGGTCCAGCCTCATGACAGGCAAACAACCTGTGTGGATCCCAAGAGAAGCTTCAGGCCCACTCTTAACCATCAGAGAATCCCCACTGGAGAGAAACCCTATAAATGCTCTTTCTGTGGGAATAGCTTCACTCGGACGTGGGACCTCCTGGTACACACGAGGATCCACACCGGAGAGGCCCCATATAAGTGCTCCTACTGTGGGAAAAGCTTCAGCCGCGGTTCACTCTTCAGGGAACATGTGAGAACCCACACGGGTGAGAGGCCCTACAAGTGTTCGCACTGCGGGAAGAGCTTCAACCGGAAACGCTACCTTATCACTCATGAGAGAATCCACACGGGGGAGAACCCGCCTCTGTGCCTTTATTGTGGGAAAAGCTTCTCTCAGAGGGGCAGCCTCATTGCCCACGAGCGGAGCCACACGGGGGAAATCCCGTACAAATGCAGTCACTGCGACAAAAGTTTCTCCCAGAAGTCCAAGCTCGTCATACATGAGAGAACCCACACGGGAGAGACTCCCTTCAAGTGCCCTGAGTGTGGGAAAAGCTTCAGCCAAAAGGGAAACCTTAGGACACACATGAGAATCCACACCGGAGAGAAGCCTTTCAAATGCCTGCTTTGCATGAAAAGCTTCTCTCAGAGGGCCAAACTCCTTGTACACGAAAAAATGCATTCCGAAGCATTTGGTACAACGGAGGGGACTACGTAGGTTTTGTAGGAGAATTGAGGTTAAGACAAATTTGTGAGAGGATAAACTGCATGACTCTGAACGGCAGTGGTTGGGGAATGATTTCGGGGAGCTTGCTTTGTCCTGCTTTGGGGCTTCTCATTGGGGCATCTGCTTGGCCATTGTGAGGAACAAGATTCTCACAAAGATGGGCCTTTGCTCTGATCCTGCAGAATTCTTCTTGAGTCTTTTTTGAGCTGGGAAACAAGAAACTTCCCCCATGTAAATCTCACCTCCTCCTCCTCCTGGGTGGCAATAGGTAGAAGTGTTTGCTGGGTGTTTTCTGAAGTACAGATCCCATCGTCCCTGGCCATTGACTGTGCTGGGTGTTGCTGATGGGAGCTGGCATCCCAACAACACATCGAAGCTCCTCGCCCAATCTCCTTGATCCCCAGCCCCATATCTGTTGAACCAAACTGGACTTGTTGGGAGTATATTGTTCTCCAGGCTTGGTTTGGTCAGAATCGAGTGTACACTTCCAGAGTTGACACTGGCTGCCCCAAAGCATCCTGGGAACTGTCCTTTTAGGACATTGACAGCTTCCATGAACCCCCTCACAGAACTACCACGCCCATAGTTTTCTGCCAAGAGGGACTGAGTGTTTAAACTACTCAGGGGATTGTAGGTCTGCGAACGGGAGGGAATACCCACACTACACAATATGACATTTTGCGGCAGGCGCCACGTATTCCCTCATTTTCTGCTTCCAGACTGGCTTGTTTCTGGATTCAGAGCAGGGCTGAGAGCGACGCATGTCTAGTTTGGCCACTTATGGGTATAGTAGTGTGGTATGGCTTGTGGGTGTGAGGGGCTGGTAGTCCTCCAGATGATATTTGGACTTCCAGGGCTGGCTCGCCCGGGGTATTCTGCCGCCGAGGCAAAACAGCGGTGCTGCTGCACCCTCAACGAGTCCTGCCCCACACACCTGCTGAGGGGGACTCCCTGTGTCCCCCACAGATTACACTGCCAACTCCAGTGCTGCCATTCCCCCCCCCCCCCCCGCTACAAGACAAAGGGAAGAAAATGGAGACTGAAAAGGCAGTGGCGGAGGGAGCACAATGGAGTACGCCACAACAGTGGCAGATCAGGAGAATGGTTCACTCCTCGTGGGCCTGGATCTGCTGCCTCACCCCTGAGCCTCCCAACCTGAGTCAACTGCCGCCCTGAGACTCATGGATGGGGCAGCCCTCCCATCTGCCCCTAGGCAGCATAACCTGCAGTTAGGCATTATGGAAACTAGGAGCCACAGCTGGAGGGCTGCAGATTCCCCGTCCCTGGCATAACGATACTTCCGTATAACAGGCATAACAAACACTGCTTTTCCCCCAGTCCAGACACCTCAAACTAATAGCTTCTATTTCCATTAACCTGACCACTGGTATAGCAGTGGCGTAGCGTGGGTTGTCAGCACCCGGGGCAAGGCAAGTAATTTGCGCCCCCTAACCCATGGATTTGCGCCCCCTAACCCTAACCCCCAGATGTTGCGCCCAATGCGGCTGGCCCCCCCTGCACCCCCCACACTACGCCGCTGTGGTATAGTGTTAAGTCATCTCCCATCCTCCTTGATCATTGGCCATGGTGGCTGCAGGGGCTGATGGGAGTTGGAGTGCCAGCACCATCTGGGGGGGCCAAAAGATTCCGCAGACCCTGATCTAAAGTGATTTGGGCTCTGGAAATGTCAAAGTAAAGCTTCTGCTTCTTAGTGTTCTGCCTCGGTTCTTCATCCATGAGATCCAAGGAAGCTGAACACAGAAAGATTTGGGGCATGTAAACGAAAGTACTTGGTCACACACCATTGGCAAGGGCCGTGTTACCTCATAAATTGGCACTCGGGTGGTGCACAGCGAAGAGTTTAAAGCAAAGTTGTTCAACGAATCACATTCATCAAATAAATGTGCATAGAAGAAAAAGAAGTGTTCTAAAGGGAGGAAAGACAATATTTGTTCTGAGATTATTCATATATATGAGGCATTTCAGGAATGCCTCTCGAAAGATGGCGCTTGCTGTCTTCAATTTTTATATGCATGCATTGAGCATAATAAAAGCATTTATCTAAACTGGCCTTACTATTAGCTCAGCATTTCTTTTAGGCTTCCAGTCCAATAGACTTTTCTCCCCATTGCTGGCTTCTGCTTCTTAGGGAAAACCCAACGCTCCACCATCCAATGTTGTAATGTTGTCAGTTGATTGACACCTGCCAAAAGTCCTTTGCACAGTTCTTCCCAACATCCAGTTGGGTTCTGGGCAGAGGGGCAGAGCTGGGCAACGGAGCTTTGCAAAACCCCTTTAGGTCATTCCCAGCTACCCACCCTTTTGCCTGCTCCATGGTAGACATCCGCTGTAGGACAGCTGGGTGCGGCTCCAAAGACCCGGCAGGCTAAACAAGGAAACCTGGGCGGCTGGATTAGACCTGATGTCCAGATGTTCCCCAACCCCTAGTTGCTGGATGCGTCCAAAATAATGCTCCACACACAGAGTAGCGGAGGGGAAAATGCTGTATTTTTATTATGAAAACAAACCCCTTACCAATAGGATCAATGACAATTTTTAAAGCTCCCTGCTGGAGGTTACCTTTCCCAGTACGTTTCCAAGCACAATTCAAAGTGTTGGTGCTGACCTTTAAAGCCCTAAACAGCCTCGGTCCTGTATACCTGAAGGAGCATCTCCACCCCCATCGTTCAGCCCAGACACTGAGATCAAGTGCCGATGGCCTTCTGGCGGTTCCCTCATTGCGAAAAGTGAGGTTACAGGGAACCAAAGGGCCTTCTCAGTAGTGGCACCCACCCTGTGGAATGCCTTCCCTTCAGATGTGAAGGAAATAAGCAGCTATCTTATCTTTAAAAGACATCTGAAGGCAGCCCTGTTTAGGGAAGTTTTTAATATTTAATGCTGTATTGTTTTAACACTCAATTGGAAGCCACCCAGAGTGGCTGGAGAAACTCAGCCAGATGGGTGGGGTATAAATAAATTATTATTATTATTATTATTATTATTATTATTATTATTATTATTATTATTATTATTAGATTTGTGGCATGAATAAAGCCCTGGTCAGGTCTACTTCGGGGCTGTGAGGTGCCCACAAAGGGATAAAATGTATAAAAACCCTTCTGGAGCACACCTTGCCATGGTTTTTCTTCTAAGAGCAAATACGCAGGTAACTCTGGAAACTCGCAAGCTGGGCTTCCAGGTGGAAGCTCTCCCTTGTCTGGCTGCAACTGGGCAAAGGTGGCTTCCTAGGCTCTCCACCTGCTGCTCTGAACACTCATTCAACACACCCCTGACCCTCCCTGCTCCACACCCTCCTTGAGTGTTTATGCCTGGCTGGAATGTGTCCTCGAACTCACACGATGTTGCTTGCTTCCCAGGAAGGAGGCTAGAGTGGGTGTAAGTCTTAAAATCACAGAATTGTAGAGTTGGAAGGGATCGAGTCCAACCTCCTGCGATGCAGGAATATGCAGCTGTCCCTGACGGGGCTTGAACCTGCAACCTTGGCATTATCAGCACCTCGCTCTAACCAGCTGTAGAAACTAGCCTAGTCCTCCCTACTTTTGCCTCTGGCCCCACTCAACCCTGGCCCGTTACTTCCTGATAAATTTGCTCAGAAGGGAATTCAGCCCTTCAGCCGTAGAAAATCCCCGCCCTCTTGGGGTACAGCATCAACCAATCAGCAGAGGTACACTGCCTTGGAATATGGGTGCTCCACTTTCTGAAGCTTTTTTCTGCTTTGGACTCTTTCTGCCAATCAATTCCTTTGCACGGTACTGGAATCTAGGGCAGGGGTCAGCAAACTTTTTCAGCAGGGGGCCGGTCCACTGTCCTTCAGACCTTGTGGAGGGCCAGACTATATTTTGAAAAAAATATATATGAATGAATTCCTACGCCCCACAAATAAACCAGAGATGTATTTTAAATAAAAGCACACATTCTACTCATGTAAAAACACCAGGCAGGCCACACAAATAACCCAGAGATGCATTTTAAATAAAAGGACACATTCTACTCATATAAAAACACGCTGATTCCCGGACCGTTCGCAGGCCGGATTTAGAAGGTGATTGGGCCTTAGTGTGCCTACGCATGGGGCTTAGAAAGGGAATACTAGAAAACTGCAATGTGGAGCTTGCCCAGATATCGATTCCATAAAAACAGTTATGTTAATCCACCAATGCAAGAAAAACAAAGAGGCAAACAAATTTTATTGCAATGTGAGCAAACTTTTGAGAGTTAAGCTTCATAACACCGAGGTTTTTTTCCTTTCTTTGTTGTGCCCTTTCCCAATTAAGTAAAATGTTGCTCATTTTTAAAGCATCTTCCTGGGATTTTATTATTCCCTCCCCCCATTTGGTGCCCATTCCCTCCTTGCAGCCATTGGCTGAGCCCCTGTGAGGTCACAGAGGGGGACTGACCAGCTACAGAACGTTGGCAATAATCAAACTTCTGCTGAGATGATGAACAGGATGTTGGCTGGGCTGCAAGAAAATTCTAGGGAACAGGAATGGTGTGAAGCTCTGGGGGGGAAGTGAGTTTTGGAGGCTGTGAAGGCAAAGCACAGAGGCCAGTCTAATCTGTTCAGCGTGTCAGTCTTCTTCAACCAGGCACCTTCGAGATCTTTTGGATTACAGCTGGGGCTGATGAGAGATGGACAGCATCAAGCTGGTGAATGTTGTGACGCATTAATCACATGGAACCCTCTCATGGTCTGCATAGGTTGTTTTTGTAATTATTTGGTACGTATAACTACAATCGGAAAACACTGGATTCTAGAAGGTGGTTCTTTAAAAAACCCAAACCATTTCCCACTTTTGAAGCTGTGCTCTGGCTTTTAATTTTTTTTATCAAAAACGAAAATCATTTTGAATGCAACACAAACAAATGGTCTGCACCAGTTGCACCATGGAGGCAGCCTAGAGAATAATTGTGTGGGGTGCCTAAAGATTCCAAGGGTGCCCTCGACTACGGTAATGCCTTGCAGAAAACATAGCAGCTGGCTTGCAGAAGAATAAGGTGGTACCTTGGTTCCTGAACGGCTTTGTTCCCGAACAAATTGGCTCTCCGGTTTGCAAAAGTTTTTCGGAAGCCGAACATCCAATGTGGCTTCCGCTTGAGTGCAGGAAGCTCCTGCAGCCAATTGGAAACTGTGCCTTGGTTTTCGAACGGTTTCAGTAGTCGAACGGACTCCTGGAATGGATTAAGTTCAAGAACCAAAGTATCACTGTATCCCCTACCCAAAGCCTTCTGATGCTGAATCATGACCCTCAGGGCCATAAACTACGACTGTCAACTTTTGAAGCAGCCTCTTGGTGTAGCTTTAAGACATGCTGTTCTGCAGCAAAGTCCACAGGACCACCGAGTTTAACTACAGGGCATGTGCCCATCTCCACCCACTTAAACCCTGGTTAGACCTGGGCTCCTCCAGCCAATCTGTTTCTTCAGCATTCATTCCGATTTGCTTGCAGAACGCTTACACGGAGGTCAGACTACGTCTGGCCTTTACTGAGCACTGGTTCTGCAGATGAATGCCCTACCTGGAGAGGCCGGGAATCAAACCTGAGACCTTCTGCATGTAAAAGCAGATGCTCTACCTCTGAGTTTTGGTCTGTTAAAGACTAAGTGAGATCCCAGTCCCTCTAAATGAGAGCTGCTTCAACAAAGGACGCTGCCTCATTCTGTGGCAGACCACTGGTCCATCGAACTTAGCATTGCTGATGCTAATTGGAGATGTCAGAAATTGAACCCACCCTCTGCCACTGAGATGCAGCCCTTCCCATATAGCCCAGAACACTTTTCATAGGATTGTACGAGTCAGAAGGGACCACATGGGTCATCTAGTCCAACCTCCGGCAATGCAGGAACCCTATGCCCAACATGTAACTCAAACCTACAACCTTGAGATTAAGAGTCTCACGCCACACAACCTGCCATTTCATGAGTTATGAGTGATAGTTCTGTCCCAGCGTCATTCAGTCACAGCATTTACAGAACCTCTTCTCAATCCTACGCGTCCGCTGCCTGTTTCTATCACAGATGGGAATTCTAAGGGTTTCCTCCTTTCTTTCCTTTTTCCCGGACAAAGAATGTTTTCGAGCTCTGCACGGAGCTTCCTGCCCAACTCCTAAGCTTCCACGGGGCTCCCCTCTTGCCCAGATTCACTAAGGTTTAGGAAAATCAGATACCCCAAGGTGGCTTTTCCTACGCTGTTTATTTTTATGTGGCTCTTCCTGTGCGAGGTGAGGCCCGCCCTCTGGCTGAAGCGCTTCCCGCACTCGGCGCACTTGTAGGGCTTCTCCCCCGTGTGGATCCTCACGTGGGTCATAAGGTTACCCTTCTGGCTGAATGTTTTCCCGCAGTCCGAGCACTTGTACGGGTTCTCCCCCGAGTGGATTCTCTTGTGAGCAATGAGGTTCCACTTCCGATTGAAGCTCCTCCCGCAGTCTGAGCATTTGTAGGGGGTCTCCCCTCGGTGGATTCTCCGGTGCCCCGCCAGGTACCGCTTTTGGTTGAAACTCTTCCCACACTCGGAGCATTTATATCGCCTGTCCCCCGCGTGGCTCCTCTCGTGCGGGACGAGGAGGCCTGGGCTCGGAGGAAAGGCCGAGGACTTGAACGGTTTCTCATCCCCGGCAACCGCTTCCCGCTTAAGGGCGCCTTGGCTCGGCCGGAAGCTTCCATTGGTGTCGCTGTGCGGTTTCGCCTCCACGCAATCCTGGGCTTTGGGTTCCTTCCTGCGGCAGCCGCCTTCCCAGCAGGCTACAGCTCCACCCGTTCTACTTTCGGGGTCCTGTTTGCCTGCCAGCGCCTTCTGACCCAACAACACAGTTCCCTCCTCGTAATTCTGGAAGACCAAGCCGATTCTCATTGATGCATCATGCGGCTCCACCTGGTCAGAGCCTTCCTGGTGATGAAGGTTATCTCCCACCTGCTCGTCAGCTGCGGAGATAAGAAGAGTTTATTATACAGAGGCAAAATGCCCAGGACTGCAATACCTCAAGGACCACCTCTTCCCATAGGAACCGTCCCGGAGCCTGTGATCATCAATTGAGGCCCTTATTCGTGTGCCTCCTCCACGAGAGGTCCGGAGGGTGGCAACATAAGAAGGGGCCATCTCTGTGGTGGCTCCCTGTTTGTGGTGTGCTTTCCCTAGGGAGGTTCACCTGGTGCCTTCATTATGCATATTTAGGCACCAGGTAAAAACGTTCCTCTTCAGCCAGGCCTTTGCCTGATTGACATCTGATGCCCTTTTAAATGTGTTATGGGAGCGGGGATTACATACCTGCATACCTACATAATTTTATTACGGTCAAAGACCAGCTCAAAAAGCACAACTGGGACAGCTTTCACAAGAATAAAAAAGACATTTAAAACATTGTACAACAACAGCTTAAAGATTAAAATCTGAGGTAAACGCAGGGATTATTGGCTTGTTTTTGTTGTTATTTTTATTATGTAACTTTTATATATATCGTAATTTTACATTGTGAAACACCCTGAGATCTACAGATGAAGGGATGTCTACTACTACTAATAATAATACACTTCTTTTGCCACTGGCACCACCCACCCCTGGCTTGCGGGTCTCAGGAGAGAGTTCAACCCCCCAGGCTGGAAAAGTTTTCCCACCCCCTGATCAAACAGACCCTCCATGTTCACCATTACTGAGTTGGTTTTCCTCCTTGCTCTGATCCTGCTTGGCTATTCTGCAGAGCTGCCTGTTCCAAGTGTCGGACAGGATCTGGTCCACTTCGGAGGAACTCACAGCCACCTCCGCAAAAGGTGCTGGCAGCTGAAAGAGAGCAGGGAGGCGGGTAGACAGACATTAAGAACGTACATAAAAACCTCAGAACGCAGCTAGATACCAGGTCAGTGGCCCATCTAAGCCCAGCATCCTGTTCTCACAGTGGCTCACTAGATGCCTGTGGGAAACCAGCAAGCAGGATTCAAACACAAGAGCCCTCTGCCTCTCCTCCTTACAACCGGTGGTATATGAATAATAATGAAGTGATATTTAGAATTGTCACACCGTTGCTCCTTCAGCTGCACTGGTGTTTGCGCACACAATTGAGGCCACATTTGGGAAAGCAACTATTTTACGTGTGGCGCCTTCACCACCACAGCCATTATTTGCCTGACCACCACCTCTCCCTTGTGGCCATCAGGCTGTTAATAAATGAGATGGGGAACTAGATGTTGATGCTAACTCACACTTTGCCTGTTACGTGTGAGTGTTACTATAATACAGTGGTACCTCGGGTTACATATGCTTCAGGTTACAGATGCTTCAGGTTACAGACTCTGCTAACCCAGAAATAGTACCTCGGGTTAAGAACTTTGCTTCAGGATGAGAACAGAAATTGTGCTCTGGCGGCGCAGCAGCAGCAGGAGGCCCCATTAGCTAAAGTAGTGCTTCAGATTAAGAACAGTTTCAGGTTAAGAACGGACCTCCGTAACGAATTAAGTACTTAACCCGAGGTACCACTGTAGTAATAATGGCAATACTAGAAGAGGGCCTTTTCTGCAGTGGCTCCCCGCTTGTGGAATGCTCTCCCCAGGGAGGCTCGCCTGGTGCCTTCCTTACATATCTTTAGGTGGCAGCAGGGGTGCCAACTTGAATAAAATATTGGTAGGGGGTGCCAGGTAAGCCCTGCTCCGCATAATCAATCGCAAGACATGGCGCGCACACATGATTTGAGTGGCAATGCCCATCAACTTGGGGGGGGGGGCCGGACCCCTGAAATATTTTACGGGGGAGCCAAAAAGACCTTGGCTCCTAGAGGTTGGCTTCAATGGACACCAGAGAAAAACATTTATCTCTCACCAGGCCTTTGGCTTTTAGCTATCTATGGCCTTTATGCATGGTATTGCTTAAAATGCTGTAAGCTGCTTTGAGTTTCTACAGCAAAAAAGCAACTGATCAATTTAATAAATAATAAGATAAATCAAAATCAAGATCTGCCAAAAAAGCTGGAAAACATCTTCATGTCTGCGAGAACAGCCGCGAGAGTTCTAATAGCACAAGGATGGAAGACTGAAGAAACCCCCAACTAAAGAATCATGGCAAGAAAAAATTATGGACTATGCAGAACTGGCAAAATTGACATATAAGCTACGGGTCAAGGATAACTGTGACTTTAAAGATGAATGGGCAACCCTTTTCAAAGTATTCAAAGACGCAACAAAGCGAACTGGACTCCTTGGCTGGCTTTGAATAAACATTCACAAACTTTTCTATTGATGATAAATCGGCTAAAAAGTTTGAGGATCTATACAACTGTGTAACATGCAGAAAACAGCATTCTTAGAGAAACCAAAGACTGGAACTGAGGGAAGCCGGTGGGTGGGGGTGGGTGGGCTTTGTGTGGGAGGGAAAAAATAAGGATGATATGTTTCTGGATAATATGTTTTGTTTTAATTTTGAATAAAAAAGTTTTAAAAAAACAAAACAAAAAGAACAAAATCAAGCAATACACAAAGTGGGTCGCCTCCAAACCCAACCCACACTTCTCCTTTCGATTTGCCCACCATTACCTGTTGCCCGCATCTCTTGCCGTTTTGCTGCCCCATCAGGAAGCCTTCTGCCAGGGTCACTGCCTGGGCACAGCTCTCCGGCTCGCTCTCCCGGACCCAGCTCTGCATCTCCAGGGGCAAGATGATCAGGAACTGCTCCAGGATCAGCAGCTCCAGGATCTGCTCCTTGGTGTGCCTCTCCGGTTTCAGCCACTGGCAGCACAGCTCCCGGAGCCTTTGGCAAACCTCGCGGGGCCCTTTGGCCTCCTGGTAGCAGAAGTGGCGGAAGCGCTGGCGCCGTGTCTCCGGCCGCAGGGCCCCCTCGCTCGCGGCCTCCTCCTTCACCTTCACGAAGGAGTCCAGGCTTCGGTAGACCTTCTGGGCTTCCCCACCGAGGCCCGGCACAGCCTGGGTCACCCATCCACCCTTCGGCCGCTGCGCGGCATTGGTGACACCTTGGAATGAGGCCTGGATCTCCTTGGCCTCCTCCCCAGAGACGGGATGAGGCTGCGATCTGGGGTCTGGGGCCTGCACACTCTGCAAGAACTGCTGCCACTGGGTCTCCCAGTGCTGCTGCTGCAGCCCCTCCTCTGGCTCCCGCTTAATCTGTGGTGGGAGATCCTTGCTCACTGAGGTCCCGATGCTCCCCACATGGACCACTTGTGGGACTCTCTTTCCTTCCCCCCGCATCCCCTGCCACAATTTGGAGCCGGCCGTGTCCTGCTCCTCCATTTTCAGAGGTTAGCTGCGTCCCCCTGCTTCTCTTTCTAACTATTCCAGTCTCCCGCTTCCAATGCGGGACAGCCTCCGATGTCTTAACCCTCTAGAGTTAAGGGGCTTCTCTTGGAGTCACAATCAAGGGTCTCCCGTCCAGTTCTCAGGTAGGAATATGGGCTTGTCCTAAACAGGAAGAGAGAGAAAGGCAGGGGGTGTGAGAGAGAGGGAGTATAAGAATGGTAAATAGTGAGCCCAACAGGGGAGTGAGAGCTGCAGAGCAAAAGAACATAAGAAGTGGATTTGTAAAGACTTTGTTTTTCTGGCTAAAGTGTTTGTAAAAGCTGAAAATCAAAAATTAATATTAAAAAAGGAAGAAGAGTCCTGCTCTGGTTTACAACGCATTAAAACACCACATAAACCAATCCAGAGCAGGCATAGGCAAACTCTGGCCCTCCAGATGTTTGGGACTACAATTCCCATCATCCCTGACCACTGATCCTGTTAGCTAGGGGTAATGGGAACTGTAGTCCCAAACATCTGGAGGGCTGGAGTTTGCCTATGTCTGATCCAGAGTAAAACAAATTCAAGCTTCAAGGGAAGTATTTCAGATCCTTCTCTAAATGACATTCTGTTCTGCCCATATTTATTTACCAACTTAATTTATAGATCTGCCCCACAGCAGTTGTTCTCCAGGAAGCCAGGGTTTGTTGTGATTAGAGCAGTGTTTCCCAAACTTAGGTTTCCAGCTGCTTTCGAACTACAGTTCCCATCATCCCTGACCACTGGTCTTGCCAATTAGGGATGATGGGAGTTGTAGTCCAAAACAGCTGGAGACCAAAATTTGGGAGACGCTGGGTTAGAGTGTCAGAAAAGGACCTGGGAGATCAGTGTTCAAATCCCCACTCAGTCATGAAGCTCACTGGGTGACCTTGGGCCAGTCGCAGCCTCTTTACCTACCTAGTTGTGAGGATCAACTGAGGGTGTGTGTGTGAACCATGTACTCCTTGGATAAAAAGGTGGGATATAAATGAAATAAACAAGATCTTCTCCATAAGAAAGATGGGGGCGGGCAGCCAGATGGAGATGTCAGTCGTCAGCCTGGCACCCAGAGATCTCCACATGGTCATGACTGGACCTACGCCAGTAGCAAACCGCGGGCTAATTTCTAACACTGCTCACAACGCCTGCAGGTTTCAAGCAAGACCCTCTCCTCCATGAATTTGTCTAATCATCTGTTGAAGCCCTCCAAGTGTCACTGTCTCCTAGACCCCAGCTCCCTATCCCACTGGTTTTCAAGGGGGGCAAAATCTCACCTTTGCAGGTTTCCACCATCAAAAAAAGTAAGATAATGGCCACTGGGCCCATCACCTCCTGGCAAATAGAAGTGGAAGAAATGGAGGCAGTGAGAGATTTTACTTACTTGGGTTCCATTTTCACTGCAGATGGGGACAGCAGCCATGAAATTAAAAGATGCCTGCTTCTTGGGAGAAAAGCAATGACAGACCTAGACAGCATCTTAAAAGCAGAGACATCACCTTGCCAACAAACGTCCGTATAGTTAAAGCTATGGTTTTCCCAGTAGTGATGTATGGAAGTAAGAGCCGGACCATAAAGAAGGCTGATCGCTGAAGAATTGATGCTTTTGAATTATGGTGCTGGAGGAGACTCTTGAGAGTCCCATGGACTGCAAGAAGATCAAACCGATCCATTCTGAAGGAAATCAGCCCTGAGTGCTCACTGGAAGGACAGATCCTGAAGCTGAGGCTCCAATACTTTGGCCACCTCCTGAGAAGAGAAGACTCCCTGGAAAAGACCCTGATGCTGGGAAAGATGGAGGGCACAAGGAGAAGGGGACGGCAGAGTACGAGATGGTTGGACAGTGTTCTCAAAGCTACCAGCATGAGTTTGACCAAACTGCGGGAGGCAGTGGAAGACAGGAGTGCCTGGCGTGCACAGGGGGTCACGAAGAGTCGGACAGGACTAAACAACAACAACAACCCTTACTAGCAAGAAGCCACAGATTTGGAGGTCAGACCCCAGAGAAATTGAAGTGTCAGGGTTTTGTGTTCCTCCCCACCCTGTATTGTTGCATCTCTCAGCAGGCTGTTCTCCTCTCCCCCCCTCTCCCCTTGCAAAAGTGGCTTTGCCCTTTGGCAGCCCAGGGTTCCCTTTACAGCAGCTGCTGCTGTTCCTTTGTGCCCCCCTGGAAATTATTTCTCAGCTTTCAGTGCCCACCGCCCCCCACTTCTTGCACTCACCTCTCCTTGGCTGGCTTAGCAAAGCTCTCTGCACTGTGCATGGCCCATGAATAAGGGCAGTTCTGATCCAGACTCACTCTCAGCAGCCTGAGAAATATATACTTATAGTTTATTTCATTTTTTAAAAAAGCCAGTTTCCCACCAGGGCTCTCTTAGAAAGTGGGGGGTTTTTTTTGGGGGGGGGAGGAAGTGGCTTCGCAATTCCTGATACTTCCCTTCTGACATTGCCAGGCGCTGCTAGGAATCGTGGTTGCACTCGGTAGATTTAACCTTTTCCAAACAGGCCTGGGCTGCTTTTCTGTGAGCTTTCTCGGGCAAGAACAGGGCTGGGGAATCCTGCGGGTCGTCAGATGTTGCTTGGACTACACCTCCCAGAATTCCTGGCCATTAGGCCATTCCTGCTGGAGGCTGATGGGAGTTGTAGTTCATTAACACCTGGAGGGTCACAGGAAAGAGCTGTTCTTGGGCTTCTATCCCTCCCTGCATCTGTATCGGATTCAAAATTGTTTTTGGAGCTGAAAGCGTTTTTTACATATACATTTTTAATCATTGTAATGGCTTGGAAATAAAATTGTGCCATTGTTTTTATTGCTGATGCCAAACTGCGGGAGGCTGTGGAAGACAGGAGTGCCTGGCGTGCTCTGGTCCATGGGGTCACGAAGAGTCGGACATGACTAAACGTCTAAACAACAACAACAACAACATTATTTACAGTGGTACCTCGGATTAAGAACTTAATTCGTTCCGGAGGTCCATTCTTAGGGCCTCCCGCTGCTGCGCTCCTGGAGCACGATTTCTGTTCTCATCCTGAAGCAAAGTTCTTGACCCGAGGTACTATTTCTGGGTTAGCGGAGTCTGTAACCTGAAGCGTATGTAACCCAAGATACCACTGTATTATTATTTAGATTTCCCAACTTCATTTGGATGAATTTAAACCTGCTGCCACCCTGCAAAAGGAGTGTGTCCAAACTCCTGAGAAGACTATTCTGACAGAGCTACAATTCTCAAGGTTTCCTGTGAAGAGATATTGTTACACCACTCTGAGAGTTGTAGTTCTGTGATGGGACTAGGACATCTCATGACAATTCCCAGCATCCTTAACAGCTCCCAGGATTATTTGGGGGGAAGACATGGCTATTCCAAGTGACATCACAGTGCTTTAAACGTATGGTGTGAATGTGGCCTGTATCTTCTCTGCTACCCAGCATCTTAAATCATGACTCAAGTCATCAACTTTGCCTTCCCAAAATGAGAGTACTTACACACCACATTTCCTTCTGTGTGGGATCATTCTTGTGGGGTGAGGCTCTGGCTTTGCTGAATCCATTCCCTTTGTCCTATCCCCCCATGCTGCCGGAGTTTGGGCAGGTGGTTGGGAAAGACGGGGTCTTTTTGAGCGTGGCACCATTCGCTGTGGAATGCCCTCCCAAGAGAAACAGATGTAGCTATGCCACTGCTCACTGTCCATCACACAGGCTTTTGCAGAACATTTGGGGGATGGTCGATAGCATTCACTGCTTATGCTCACCGATATGGAGGGGTTGACTGATGCATAGTTATTTCTGTAAGATTAGTTTCTTTTAAAAGCTTTAATTGTTGAAAATTACTACTTTTAGTTGCCTTGATTTCCACACTCTCCACCCACAAGGAAATGCATTTCTTGATATATCCTAAATATATAAAATAAAAATTTACTGACGCTTTCAAGGCACAAGCTGCGCAACCAATATTATAACCTTTTTCCAGTCCAGTGTGGATTATTTTTTTTGGAGAGGGGGGAAGAATTTTTATTTGCTTTTACAAATTCATTCACATTCAAAATCACAGATAATAAAAAATGCACAAGATTCTTCCGAATCTCAAGACCTCCCCACTCCCCTCTGTGGGTTCTTTAATTAACTTTTTCAATTGTATACTATAAGTCCTCCTAATTTTCAGCCCTCCATTGTATCCAAAGTCTATATAACATTACAAGAGTTATTTAAGACCTGCCAAAGTGTTCAAGTGTTTACAGTTGTCTGTCAAGTATAGTATAATTTTCTCCCATTCTTTGCTGAAGTTTTCATCTTCCTGGTTTCTGATTTTCCCCGTCATTTTTGCCATCTCTGCATAAGCCAATATTTTGCTCTGCCAGTCCACTCTGGTAGGACCTTGCTTTCTTTCCAACCTCGGGCAAGCAGCATTCTTGCTGCTGTTGTAGCATACATAAACAGTGTTCTCAGTATCTCTGCACCCACAATTCCTAACAAAAAGGCTTCTGGGTTTTTTTAAACAAACGTTATTTTAAACTTTTTTTCAGTTCATTGTATATCATTTCCCAGAATTCCTTTATTACTTTACAGTTCCACCACATATGGTAAAAGGTGCCTAACTTTTCTTTACATTTCTAGCAAATATTTGAGCTTGTCCTATACATTGCTGCTAATTTACTTGGAGTTAAATACCAGTGGTACATCATTTTCATATAGTTTTCTTTTAATGTATAATACACTGTAAATTTCAAATCCTTTCTACGTAGTTTTTCCCATGTTGAAAGCTGTGTGTTGTATCCAAAATCCCTTGCCCATTGTATCATAACCAGTTTAACTTTTTCATCTTTAGTAAACCATTCCAATAACAATTTATACATTTTAGAGAGTAATTTCACATTATTCTCCAACAAAACTCTCTCAGACTTCGATATTTCATTAGAAAATCCCTTTCTTTTATCTGTTTTAAAAACATCTCTTTAGCTGGTGATACTGTTACCAATCCGTTAAAAGATCTCTTATATCCTCAATTTTTTCAATTTCAACTGGTGCTCTTCTTCTACTAATAATTCCTTATATGTTGCCCAACCCTTTCTCATATTCAATTTTTTCACATAAATCGCTTCTAGCGGGGAGAGCCACCATAGTGTTTTCTGCTCCAAGAGATTTTTGTATTTTTCTTATACAACATATAGTGACTTTCTTACTAAGTGGTTCAGGAAATCTCTGTGTACTTTGACTTTTTCATACCATAAATATGAATGCAACCAAATCTATTATCGTGACCCTCCAAATCTAAAATATCTGTATTTTGTAGTTGTATCCATTCTCGGGGCCAGCAAAGGCAGGACACCTCATAATATAACCTTAAATCTGGCAGGGAAAAGCCACCTCTATCCTTAGAATCTATTAATGATTTGTGTTTTATTCTTGGCTTCTTCCCCTGCCAGATAAATTTTGAAATATCTACTGTACTGTGTGGATTTTATCGTGTGCACAAAGGTCTGTCTTCCGAACGAATGTTTTCCCACACAGGGCGCACCTGTATGGCTTCTCCCTCATGTGTATTATCTCGTGTTTTACAAGTTTGGACTTTATAGGGAAGCTTTTCCCGCATTGCAGGCACTCGTACGGCTTCTCCCCTCTGTGCTTCCTCACGTGGTTGTTAAGGTAACGCTTTTTGTCGAAGCTCTTCCCGCAGTCTGAGCACTTGTACGGTGTCTCCAGTGTGTGCAGCCTGACGTGTTCCTGGAAAACTGAACAATTGTCAAAGTTTTTGCCGCAGTGAGAGCACGTGTACAGAGATTCTCCTGTGTGGATTCTCATGTGCTGCATAGAGCCTGAACTGCAACTGAAGTTTTTCCCACCGTTAGAGTAATTATATATGTTCCACAATCCTGTGTGGGTTCTCTCATGAGCAAGAAGGCCCTGCGTCTTAATGAAACTGTTTCCACAATAGAATGACAGGTACGGCTTCTCTCTGATGTGAATGCTCTGCTGTACCATAAGGTCTGAGCTCCGTTCAAAGTCTCTTCGACAGTCAGATGATGCTTTTTGTACCTCACTACACTCTATTATTTGTGAGTCAGCGGATTCTCTCTCCTCTCTGCTAACTTCTGCATAGAGAGTGGATTTTTCCACCAGACCACTCTCATAGCTTCTTTCTTCATCATTCAACAACCCTGGCTGATTCTCAAACGTTATTCGCTTTTGATGGTCATGGAAATCCTCCTCTCTTCCCAAACAGGCATTGTTTGCTTCTCCTTGCACAGAACCTTCCTGGTGGAGGGTATTTGTCTCATTCTCCAATACCTGCTCATTACCTGTAGGAATAAAAAAATCCCAGAGAATCTTATCTGTTCTGGAGTGATTATTCCAAACAGAAAATCAACAGAGTTTAGTATCAGAGCTGTTGCAGGCAGAATATGTGAGAATATTCTCTTTCCCTCCTCATAATACGAGAATTAAAGTCTTCCACTGAAATTGTGTAGTCGTAGCTTCAGCACAGACAATAGAAAGCACTTCTAATTAAATTTTAAAATTACTAGACAAGGCAATGGGCTGCTGTCTTAGTTTATGAGAGTCTTCTGTTTTTTTTAAGGATTAGAGAAATTCATGGAAAACAGGTCGGTCATGTTGTACTGGATCTCTCTAGTCAAATATTGTCCAGCTCTGAATATCAGATGCTAGAGTAAAAAAAAAACACAAAAAAACCCCCAGAAAATAGAGGGCTGAGGCCTATAAGCCCAGCTTGAGGAAAGGTTACAGCTTTTAGGACTTTTTAGTTTAGAAGAAAGAGGAGTAAGGGAAGGGATGTGATTGTGATATGGAGAAAGTGAACAGAGACATTTTCCACCTTATCTCATAATACTAGAACCTAGAGACATCCAATGAAATTGAACAAGGGCTTGTGGCAGTGAGGGGTTTAAGTGACAAGGGAAGCGTCGTGGTGAGGGAGAAGTGTGGACAGGGGTGCCAACTTTAATAAAATATTGGGGGGGTCAGGTAAACCCCACCCCACATAATAGATGCAGTGCACTTACTCCATTTGAGGCGGGGGACTCCCCTCAAATTCGCCTTAAGGGTGAATTCAACCTGTCAGAAGTTGCAGCGCCTGCTGTGGCTGTTGGGACCAATGTGGGATAATGATAATAATGATGATGGCAGAAAAGTGAATATTTGCCAGAGAGGGGGGAAAAGGAGTGAGAGGAGAAACTGCCTCATGAAAACCTGAGCATGGTGAATCCTTACTCGGCAATCTCGTCACTTCACTCTGCCTGTCCGTGGCTTCTCTGAAGACCTGCCCAGCCCAGGTGTCCTGTGGCAGAAGCTGGCCCATCTCAGAAGGATCCGCAGCCATCACCGCAAAAGGCACAGGTACCTGAAACAGCAGTGAGGAAGATCATGAACGGAAGAGGCCATATGGCTTCTGCTAGCCTGAAGTGGATAACAAGTACAGTGGTACCTTGGGTTAAGAACTTAATTCGTTCTGGAGGTCCGTTCTTAACCTGAAACTGTTCTTAACCTGAGGTACCACTTTAGCTAATGGGGACTCCCACTGCTGCTGCGCTGCAATTTCTGTTCTCATCCTGAAGCAAAGTTCTTAACCCGAGGTACTATTTCTGGGTTAGCGGAGTCTGTAACCTGAAGCGTCTGTAACCCGATGTACCACTGTAATGGTCCGAAGGAACCCGACATGACGTACACTTTCTGGCCACCAAGATCTGGGCTAGAGCAAATCCCTCCAAATACATTAATTTCCATTGGTTACTTAGCACCCAGACACTTGAAATAACAAATTACCATATTGGCTCAAATATAAGCCGCACCTTCAAATATGCAGCATCTTTAAAATTCAGCGACTTAGAGGAGGCTTGGAAGCAGTGGACGGGACGCACCACGTTGCCCCCGGGTTGCTCTTTGGGGGGGGGGGAGCTGGGCCACTTTGCCAGCAGCCTCTGCCCCTACCCCCCTTCATTCCAACGGCTCAGGGGAGGCTTGGGAGCGGCGGGCGGGCAGGGTGCCGTTGTCCTGCGCTCCTGGGCTGCTTCGGGGGGGGGGGGGGGGAGAGAGACTGCGCCACTTTTCTGGGAGCGAAAGGTCGCAAATATAAGCCGCACTTGACTTTTCACGATCATAATTTGTGGGGAAAGTGCTTATATTCGGGCCAATATCATATCATAGACACCATACGCCAGCAGGTGAAAAACTGGATGTGTCCAGCAGTCTGGATACTTATCTCCCCCTCCCACCCCACAGGCGAAATTTGACAGGCCTGCCCACCTGTCAAGCTCTAACAACCAGGTGATCGTTATTTGCAAACACTCACCATTAGCTGACCACAGGCCCAATGGAGTCCTGGAAGGTCTAAATCAGGCACCCCCAAACTCGGCCCTCCAGATGTTTTGGGACTACAATTCCCATCCCTGTCCACTGGTCCTGTTAGCTAGAGATGATGGGAGTTGTAGTCCCAAAAATATCTGGAGGACCAAGTTGGGGGGTGCCTGGTCTAAATGAACTGGCCAGAGAGGGCTTCCCCACTGCTGCTGTACATCTTCAGAATTTCTCACCTTCTGTTCCGGACCCTCCATCGCATCCTGCCCCATGAGGAATCCCTCTGCCAGGGCCACTGCCTGGGCGCAGGTCTCCGGCTTTCGCTCCCTGACCCAGCTCTGCATGTCTCCCGGCAGGATGCTCAGGAGCTGCTCCAAGATCAGCAGCTCCAGAATCTCATCCTTTGTGTGCCTCTCTATTTTCAGCCACTGGCCACAAAGCTCTCGGAGTCGGCCATAAACGCCTCTCGGACCCTCCGCCTCCCGATAGCGGAGTTGCCTGAAGTGCTGCCGCTGCTTCTCCCTCGCAATGGCCTCCCCTTCCAAGATGGCCGCCTTCACCTTCCTGTAGTCTCCCTTGTCCTGGGCACTGAGGCCGCTGAAGGCCTGCTCAGGCTCTCCGCTGAGAGCCGGCAGGAGGAGGGCCACCCACTTGTCCCGAGGCCACTGGCAGGCCGAGGCTACTTGCTCAAAGGAGGCCAGGAAGGCCTTAGCATCCTCCCATGGGGAGGGCTCCTCAGATATCTGTAGGTTCCTGCATCCTGAGTTGGGAGCCTGCAGCATCGTCAGAAACTCCTGCAACTGGGCTTCCCAGCGTTCCAGCGCCCCTTCTTCCGGCTCACGTTTTATATAATGGGAAGGTGTCCCAATAAGGAACTGCCCTGTGCCCCTGTGATGTGGGGCTTTTGCTGCACCTTCCATTTCTTCCCATGCTTTGGAGCCTGTCACGTTCCGCATGTCCATTTTGAGAACCGGACTGCCCCTTCCTCCTCCTCCTCTCGCTTTCTCTCCCGTCTCTTGTCAAAAATGGAGGCAGTCCAAGACCCTCAAGGGGGTCTGCAAAATCAGTAGAAGTGGTTTATTTCTAAGCGACGGCCAGAAATTCTCAAGCCAAGCCAGCGAGGGAGGCTCCTCCTCCTAACAGCAAGAAACAAAAAATAAGTGAGAGGAAACAGTGCTGGTTTTATTTTTTGCTTGTTACTTTGTCAGTGTTGTCAATATGGTTTTATAGATTATGACTGCTGTAGTACTTTGTGAATCCTGTAAGACTTTTGCTGGCATTGTGCTGTTTTCTTCGGGTGGTGGTGGTGGTGTTAATTGTGTTTTATATATTGTAATTGTTTTACTGATTATTTGTAATTCTTTTGCTGGTGGTTTGTTATTCATTCTATATGGCACGTATTTGTGATATTCTGTTGTGTTATTGTTACTTATCTATCCATGGGATAGCTCAGCGTGAGGCTCTTAAATCTCAGGGTTGTGGGTTCAAACTCCACACTGGGCAAAAAAGATTCGGGTTGGGCTAGATGACCCTCGTGGTGCCTTCCAACTCTGATTCTATTGTTCGTAAGCTGCTTTGTGATTCATTTGAATGAAAAGTGGAATAGAATTATAACAAATCAAATCAATTGAAGAGGTGGAGAACCTGGCTATAGCACTGAGACTGACCTGAATGTGGCCCAGGATTAGACAAATTCATGGAGGTAAAGGCTGGAAATCAGCCCTGATTGCTCACTGGAAGGACAGATCCTGAAGCTGAGGCTCCTATACTTTGGCCACCTCATGAGAAGAGAAGACTCCCTGGAAAAGACCCTGATGTTGGGAAAGATGGAGGGCACAAGGAGAAGAGGACGAGATGGTTGGACAGTGTTCTCAAAGCTACTAACATGAGTTTGTCCAAACTGCGGGAGGCAGTGGAAGACAGGAGTGCCTGGCGTGCTCTGGTCCAGGGGGTCACGAAGAGTCGGACACAACTAAACAACAACAACAAAGGCTACTGGTGGCTACAAGCTATGAGGACCATTCTCTGCCTCTGTGCCCAGAGGCAAGAATGCTGGGGAGAGTGGCTCATGAAGGCTTTCCAAGACGCATCTGACTGGCCGCAGGGTCCTGCACTAGATGGGCACTGCTCTGATCCAGAAGGGCTACTCTTGTGTTCCATAGAACCTCCGAGAAGCGGACACGGAGCAATGGATCCAAACTACAAGAAAGAAGATTCCACCTCAACATTAGGAAGAACTTCCTGACAGTAAGAGCTGTTCGACAGTGGAATTTGCTGCCAAGGAGTGTGGTGGAGGCTCCTTCTTTGGAGGTCTTTAAGCAGAGGCTTGACAACCATATGTCAGGAGTGCTCTGATGGTGTTTCCTGCTTGGCAGGGGGTTGGACTCGATGGCCCTTGTGGTCTCTTCCAACTCTATGATTCTGTGATTCTATGATTCTAAGTCCAGAAGCAAGCTACCTTTGAGATCCTGATGAGGAACAGCTTAGCTTTTAAAGGTGAACTGGCTTTTAGCTTACTCTGCCCACCTTCAGCTCAGCGTCCACGTTCATTATTATTATTATTATTATTTGAAGCAGGGTTTCTCCTACTTTATCTGCAATTTCTTTTTTTTTCTCTGCAGCACTCTGGAACTAATAATGACAATAATAGTAATAATAATAATAATACAACTCACCTCTCCCTATAAGCTAAGCAGTGCACCACCAATTTGCCTGAGCAGCACCTGCTGCAGTTCCACAGTTCTTTGACAAAGAAGGAAGGAGGAGGAAATTTCAAAAGTCAGATTCCCACCAGGAAGAGGAGGGAAGAAAGGGCACCAGAAATGACGTCACCCAGCACGTTTCGTCCATAACAAAGAAAAAGGATTCCTTCTTCCTTTCCTCGCCTCCCCCACAATTTCCTTTCTAGGGCTCAGACCAGAACTCGATAGGTTTAACCCATTGGGTGCATCTCTCAACTTAAAAAAAAAAATGCCCCTCTGTGATTTGCTACAGAACTGGATTATGTTTTGCTATGAAAAGCTGTGCCCAGGGCTACATACATACCATGCATTTAAGACACATTTAAAGCACATTCAACACACACACCCAATCCTCGGAACTGTAGTTTACCCCTTTATGGAGCTACAATTCCCAGCACCCTTAGCAAACTACAGTTCCCATGATTCTTTGGGGGGTTGACCTAGGAAGCTGGGGCAGGAGATGGGTGAAAGAGGAGCTTTCAAACAGAGGGAACCAAATTATCCTCCAGCTACTCTGCACTAGAGCCCTCTGCTGGTCCAGCTCAGGGAAAGGCCCTCTCATTACTGCATGATGACCTCTTGTTTATTTATTTCCTAGATCCATAAATTTGCAAGGGACCACGAGGGTCATCTAGTCCAACCCTCTGAAATGCAGGAATCTTTAACCCAATATGGGCCTCAAACCCATGGCCCAGAGATAAAGTCTCATGGTCTACCGACTGAGCTATCCCTGTTGGTTCTCCCACATCTTAAAACCACATTAAAAACCATACATTTAAAGCACTTTAAATAGCCTAGTCTTCACCCGCAAAGAATTCCGGGAACTGTAGTTTTCTTCAGGGTTCTGAATTCACCTCAGAGAATTATAATTCCCAGAGCAGTTTAACAACCAAACTGTCTCCCCAGGGAACTCTGGAAATTGTAGCTCTGTGAGGGGAATAGGGGGTCTCCTAACAAACTCTCAGTGTCTTTAGCAAACAACAGTTCCCAGTATTTTTTTGACTCTTTAGAGTGGCAACATAGTGCTTTAAATGTGTAGTGTGGAGCCAGATAGCATGGACCAGAGATCTCTCATCCTTCAGGATAACTTCAGAAAGGGGACTTGCCGTCAAAGTGGCAAGATTGCGAATTAAAACTATACTGTCAGACCCTGAGAAAAAATGCTGGAATTATCCATTTCCCCCAACCTATTATTTATTATGGATTTATTCATCACCTTACATATACATAAGGCAACTTCCATTAAAAAACCACGATTCAAACCTATTTCATTTTTTTAAAAAACAGCTCAGGAACAGTGTATTTGTTTCTTTATTAAAAATGACACGTCACTTAATTGTTGAAACCTCTAAGTGATTTACATGGAACATAAAATGCAATTAGCAGCCAAAGTCAGTAGTCAAAAACAAGATGACATAAAAAAACCACCAACCCACCACACCCAAGCATTTATTTATTTTTTAAACCAGGAGTTAAAAATACATGGTTGGCATTCACTTTCCCTCAGAGCAGACCTATTAAAATGAATAAATATGACTAAGTTAGTTCCATTAACTTCAGTAGTTGAATACCACCACATTTGCTGCCACAGGAGGCAGTGATGGACAACAAAATGGATGGCTTTAAAAGTTGGGACAAATTGACAAGGCTATCAGACAGCGCTTGTGCTCAGATCCTGCTTGGTTTCCCACAGGCATCTGGGTGGCCACTGAGAGAACAGGATGCTAGACTAAGATTGGCCACTCTGGCCTCATCCAGAAGGCTCTTCTTATGTTCTTAGCAGCTGAAGGGCCACCTATTAGCGCGTGCGCACACACACACACACACACACACACACTCACTCCTGGCCTTAGTAAGTGATGGCTCCCCTGCCACTGGATTTCCCCAATCAATGCTACTTCAGGATGTATGCTGCGCGAGGTGCACTTATGGATAATTGTTCTTATAGACACAAATTCATTTCCCGGGGGTCATGATAACTGCATGCCGCCTCCAGCATCAGAGGCCACATGCCTCTGGTTGACACTAGTTGCCGGGAAGCAACAATTGGAAGAGGGCTGATGGGCTTCCCAGTGGCATCCGCTTGGGAAACAGGATGCTCCAGTAGTGGGAAGAAGGCCCAGAGCCTGGGGAGTGGTGGTGGGACAGCGATGAGCGGTCAGAGGGAGAAGACTGGAAAGAGAGGGTGTCAGAAGCTGAGAAAGCAACAGGGCTTAGTGAGCTGGGAGAGGCAGAGGCAGAGAGCAGTCCAGAATCAGGGACAGAGGCCGATGCAGGAGGGTGGGATGAGGGAAGCCGAGAAGTAGAGAAGGGTCAGGCTGGGGAAGTGTCTCAGGTTTCTCCCCTTCCTGCTGCAATGAGCTCCCTTTTCCCCTAGTTTCCCAGAACCAAAAGAGCGGAGGAGAGAGTGGTGATGAACAGACTTAGTCTTCAATTGCTTGGGGAAAACCCTGGAGAAGAGGGGATTTGGCAGCTATGGGGAGGCAGGAACCTTCAATCTCAGCAACGTCTTCATGGGAGCAAGACCTACCAGGGATGCGTTGCTGTGTTCATTAGGCCTGACACCCTGCCAAGTTGGTGCAGATCATGTTTTTGCTATTAAAGAGTTAATGGCAACTTGCACGGTGTGATTGCCTGCTGGCCCGCTCCTGACACTACGTTCTCATGAGAAAGGATAGATTGAGGTTGGTGGGACAGTGCCCCATTCGCCCTGACGGACTAGTCTCCACTGGCACCAACCCTCGGAAATAGGAGCGTCTAGACCAGCTAGCTAGCAAAGAGGCTTAGTAGGCTTCTTGGGGCAGAGCACTTCGCAGTTGTCATGGTCTGAATCCCAGCACTGCACCACTTCACTTCCTAGAGGGGCTCAGAGTAATGTCTCCATCCACATCCGGGAAAATCCATACAGGAGGAGACGATCGTGCAGAGACCCAAGCGACTGCTGAAGGTCCAGGACCACCAGAGTCCGGGACGTTTGTTCCATGCTTCTACCTCGCATGGATTCTCACGTGGGCCTTCAGTTTCGAACTCTGGTTGAAGCATTTCCCGCACTCGCCGCACCTGTACGGCTTCAGGCCCTTGTGTATCCGGACGTGGGAGACGAGGCTGCCCTTGACGTTGAAGGTTTTCCCACAGTCTGAGCACTGGAAGGGCTTCTCCCCCGTGTGGATCCTCTGGTGTCTGACGAGGTCGGAGTTCATGCCGAAGGACTTCCCGCAGTCCGAGCACTCAAAGGGCTTCTCCCCCGTGTGGACCCGGTGGTGGCGGATGAGGTCGTAGTTCATCCGGAAGAACTTGCCGCAGTACGAGCATCCGTACGGCTTCTCTCCCCGGTGGATTCGGTAGTGCCGGAAAAGCCCGTACTTAGTGCTGAAGGATTTGCCGCAGTCCAAGCAACCGTACGGCTTCTCCCCCGTGTGGGTCTTGTGATGTCGGATGAGCTTGTCCTTTGTGCGGAAGGCCTTCCCACACTCCACACATTTGAAGGGTTTCTCTTCTGCTTCGGTCCTCTCGCCCGCCTTGGAGTTAGAAGTCCGTCTGTATTCAGTCCGGGTCACAGGCCTCTCCCCAGTAAGAAGTCCACTCAGTCCTTGGTAAAGGCCCACACTAGGAATGAGCTGATCCATCTTCTGCCTCGCGCAGCTTGCTTGTTGTTGCCTCCATGGCCCACACAGACCCTCATTCGATCCCGCCTGCTTGCAGGGCTTGAGCCCATTGGCTGTCTCTCTCTCCTCCAGGATCCCGTGCGGTTCTTGCTCAGAGCTTTCTTGCCCATGATCCTCTTTCTGCATCACATACTGCTTACCTGAAGGAAGAAGGAGAAAGATGAAATATAAGAACATCAACACCTTAAGTATCAAGTATTGTACCAGGCAGAGGGCCTTCTCGGTAGTGGCGCCCGCCCCGTGGAACGCCCTCCCATCAGATGTTAAGGAAATAAACAACTACAGTGGTACCTCTAGATGCAAACGGGATCCGTTCCGGAGCCCCATTCACATCCTGAAGCGAACATAACACGCGACTGCGGGTCACGTTTCGTCACTTCCCCGTCATTTTGAGCGACTGCGCATGCACGAGCAACGAAACCCGGAAGTAGCCTGAAGCATATTCATCCTGAGGTATGACTGTATCTGACTTTTAGAAGACATCTGAAAGCAGCCCTGTTTAAGGAAGTTTTTAACGTTTGATCTTTTAGCGTGTTTTTAATATTCTGCTGGGAGCCACCCAGAGTGACTGGGGAAACCCAGCCAGATGGGTGGGGTATAAATCATCATCATCTTCATCATCATCACCTCTTCCCATACAAAACAACCTGGACCCTGAGCTTGTCAACTGAGGCCCTTCTTTATGTCCCCGCTCCCAGAGAAGTTTGGAGGGTGGCAACAAGAAAATGGACCTTTTCCGTGGTAGCTCCCCAACTATAGAATGCTTTACAGTTATCATGAAGTAACCCCTGTTTAGTGAAGTTTTTAATGTTTGATGTTTGATTCGGTTTTTAATTTGTTGGGAGCCACCAGATGGGCTGGGTATTATTATTATTATTATTATTATTATTATACTTACCCGCTGAGCTGGCATTTCCTCCACACTCATGTTTCACCACGTTCCAGATCTGCCTGCCTGCATCTCCCAAAGTAGTTGCCTCATCTGGGACATTCACAATCACCTTCTGAAAGAGACCCGGGCCCTGAAACAGCAGGGGTCATGTTGTTCAATGATTTGTGTTATTCACAGCATTTAGACACACTTTGTGTAGACCAGAGTTCTTCAAGCTTAGGTCGCCAGAAGTTGCTAGAATACAAATCCCATCATCCCTCGTTGTTGGCTAAGATGGCTGTGGATGATGAGATTTGTAGTCCAAACAACGTCCGAGGCCCACGTTTTGGAGAACACTGCGATAACTGGGCAAGATGTATCAACTGTTTGACACAACATAAGGTAGCTTCCTTTGGTTCTTGATCTCGCTACCAGCTATGGATAGTTCAGGATTCCCAGGATGCAAACAGCCTCCTATAAGGATACTTGGTTTAAATGTCTGAAGTTGTTTTAACAGACAATGCAAACATAATGTATATGCTGTGGGAGTGTCAGCATGCCTTTGGAGACAAATCCTGCATCATATAAATTCAATGACAGGAGAAAACTCTCCCCCAGTTGATTATTTTTTACTTGATTGAGGGGGAAATATCTGCAAAACAACAGTCTTTTAACAAACCAACCAACAAAAGCAACCTTTGTGATGGCAGCCAGAGCAGTCTGGGCTTGAAAGTGTAAAGATTATCAGGTTCCAATTATATGGGAATGCCTATAGAAATGTCTTAAATTTGCAAAAATGCACAAATCAATTGATTTGATTCATAAGAGGAGCGGTATATTTTACAACACGTCTGTTGAGAGATGGGCGTTTTTTGTGAATCACGGCAACACAAATTTTGGAAACGCAGTGGTACCTCTGGTTGCGAACGGGATCCGTTCCAGAGGCCCGTTCGCAACATGAAAAGAACACAACCCGCAGCGGCGCCTCTGCGCATGCACGGTTTGCAGTTTGCTACTTCTGCGCATGCGCGTGACGTCATATTGCGCACTTGCGCAAGCGGCGAAACCCGGAAATACACCCTTTCCGGTACTTCCGGGTTGTCGAGGGGCGTCACCTGAAAGAACATCATAGCAGGAGGTATGACTGCCTTAGACTGGAAACTTTGTTGACTTTGATTTGTGCATATTTTGAAGTACAAATTATTATTATCATTATTATAAAAGAAAGGAAACAGCTTCACCTGCTCTTCCCAACTCCCTGCCTCCCCCTGAGCCGGCAAGAAATTCTCCGCTAGGGCCACCGCCTGGGCACAGGTTTCAGGAGCCTGATCCTTCACCCGACTCTGGATCCCTCGAGGCAGGACATCCAGGAACTGCTCCAAGACCAGCAAGTCCAGGATCTCCTCTTTGGTACGTCTCTCTGGCTTCAACCACTGGCGGCAAAGCTCCCAGAGCCGGCTGCAGGCCTGGCGGGGGCTTTCAGCCTGGTGGCAGTGAGATTGCCTAAAGCGTTGCCGGTGGCCCTCGGTGCTGAGGGCCTCCTTCTCCTCCTTTACTTTGGTGTAGGGGCCCTTTTCTCTCAGATCGAGCTTGACGCGGACCTGGCGACTCGGCCCGTTGAGGATCGGAAGGAGGTCCCCTTCTTTTGGAGGCTGGCTGGCTGCAGTGATGGCCTCAAAAGGGGCTAGGGTAGTCCTCAGGTCCACCCAGGGAGCCAGTTCCGCCAGCTGCGAGCTCCCTGCCTCAGAGTGGGGTGACTCCATCGCCTTGAGGAAGGCCTGCCACTGGGCCTCCCAGACCTGCTGCAGGCCCTCGCACCCCGCAGGTCCCGCCTGAGCAGAAGGGTGGGGCTTTTTCTTCAGTCCCTTGGATCCCATCTCAGACTTTGGACCCGCTGGGTCCTTCCTCTCTGTTTTCACACCCAGCTTCAATTCCTGATCCAGCACCGCCTGGAAGCGGAGATCTGGGGCCGGCAGCTCCCCCTCCCTCCCTTCCGCCATTTGGGAACTGGAGCTCTGGCAGTTGGGAAGGGTAGATGGAATTCGAACTCAGAGCAGCACTTCCGCCCTAATGCAGAAGAGGAATCCAGCCAATCAGATTAGTGCACCCGGCTACTGCGGTATGACAAGGAGAGTTCAGAGGGATACAGGGCAGAGCTATCTCCGCAACGGCGCTTGGGAGCTACCCTTGGCCGCAGATGGGAAATCCAAGCGCTTTCTGCCGGGGGAAAAAAAAGAGCAATCTGTTAAGTTGTTTCAAACTGTTTTTAATATTTTTAAAAAAAATTATTTAATCATTTTTTCAATACAAACAACAATCGCAAAAGATACATACAACAAAAACCATAATAACACTAATAACACAATTTGACAATTCAGATTTGAATACTGATATACCTATGACTGGGCTTCGGGTGGCACTGTGGGTTAAACCACAGAGCCTAGGACTTGGTGATCAGAAGGTCAGCGGTTTGAATCCCCGCGACGGGGTGAGCTCCCGTTGCTCGGTCCCTGCTCCTGCCAACCTAGCAGTTCAAAAGCATGTCAAAGTTCAAGTAGATAAATAGGTATCGCTCCAGCGGGAAGGTAAATGGCATTTCCGTGAGCTGCTCTGCTTCGCAAGAAGCGGCTTAGTCATGCTGGCCACATGACCCGGAAGCTGTATGCCTGTTCCCTCGGCCAGTAAAGCAAGATGAGTGCCGCAATCCCAGAGTCAGTCACGAATGGACCTAATGGTCCGGAGTCCCTTTACCTTTACTATACCTATGACTACACCTTTTTAACAATATTTCCCCACCTCTCCTCCCCCTACTTCCCACCACTGTTTTTTAATATTGTTGCTGTAACCCATCCTGGACCTTAGAATGAAGGACAGATAATAATAATAATAATAATAATAATAATAATAATAATAATAATAATAATAATAATAATAATAGTGCAGAATGATTCCCAGCAAAGTAACAGAAGTGGGGATCTCTGGAAAACACATTTTTGGTGAAAACTCTCTGGAATCTAGCTGTTTAAAACCGCCTTATCTTAACAGCAAGCCGAGAAGGTAGGATAAGCTGAGAGATGGTGACTTACCCCAGGCAGGCTTCGGAAGTGAAGGGGAAACTGGATGCCAGTTTTGAGTCCAGTGCTTAGCCACAACCCACCAGAACTGGTAAGGCAAGCAGGTGAAAGTAATGCAAATGCAAATAAAAATCATATATACAATAATGAACATAAGAACCTGCTGGATCAGGCCAAAGATCCATCTATTCATAAAACTGTAGAGTTGGAAGGGAACTTAAAAATGGAAAGCATAATGCTGGTGGTCAACAAAAGAGGTTTAAAGATTCTCTCAAGGCAAATCAAAAAATATGCAGTATAAACACTGACAACTGGGAAACATTGGCCTGCGAGTGCTCCAGTTGGAGAACAGCCTCTACCAAAGGTGTCATTTGACGCAAGGGAGAAACGTGCTAGGAGGAAGGCACGTTTGGCAAATCCACACCCTGATCAACTCCTGCCCGGAAACCAATGTCCCCACTGTAGAAGGACGTGGGGATCCAGAATTGGCCTCCCCAGTCACTTACGGACTCACTGTTAAGACTGCGTTCATGGAAGACAATCTTACTCGGCTACGAGTGATCGCCAAAGAAATCCAACATCCTATTCTCACAGCGGTCAATGCAAAGCCTGAAAGCAGGACTGGTGCGCCAGAGCACAAGTCTCCTCACTTGCGATTCTCAGCAGCTGAATTTCAGTCATCCCGCCTCCGACTGTGGAGGTTGGAAACAGCAGTCATGGCTAGTAGCAATAGATAGCCTTATCCTCCACGAATTTACCTAACCCTTTTTAAAAGCCATCCAAGTTGGTGGTTATCATTACAGCTTGTGGGAGGGAGTTCCACAGTTTAACGATGAGCTGTGTAAACGAGTCCTTCCTTTTGCCCGTTCCGAAACCTCCAACATTCCGCTTCATTAGATGCCCCTGACTTCTAGTGTTACGAGTGAGAAGAACCGCTCCCAGCCACAATTTTTCTGCAAAATGCCTAATTTTACACACCTCTGTCATGCCTGCTTCAGACAAGGCACCTCTCCCAGCCCTAACAGGGGATTGAATCTGGGACCTCCTGCTTTCAAAAGTTTTTCTTCTTCTTAAAGCATTTAAAAGAAATACATTGAATTTTCCATAAGGCTCAGCATCGCCATCTAGTGTCACACTGTATATTGCATTTAAAACACACTTAAAATGTTTTATTTGTGGCTGTATAGCTGAGCCCATAATCACCGACCTGGTGCCCTCCAGATCATACAACTGCAGAGTGGGAAGGGACCCTGAGAGTCATCTAGTCCAACCCCCTGTAATGCAGGAATAAACTCAGCTAAAGCATCCATGACAGATGGCCATCCAACCTCTGCTTTAAAACCTCCAAGAAAGGGGAGTCCACCATCTTCTAAAGGGAGTACATTACAATACTGAGCGGGAGGGTAAATGCTTCAGCTGACAGGACAGTTTGCAACGTTAAAGTAATTATTATTATTATTATTATTATTATTATTATTATTATTATTATACCCCGCCCTCCCCAGTCAGAGCCGGGCTCAGGGTGGCTAACACCAGTAAAATTACAGTAAAAACATAATAGGGGCAAAAAAACCAATTTAAAATACAGGTTAAAATGCAATTTAAAATGCAGCCTCATTTTAAAAGTAGCCCATAGATCAAAACCATAAGGGGGGGGGGAAACATACGGGTCAGACTGAGTCCAAACCAAAGGCCAGGCGGAACAGCTCTGTCTTGCAGGCCCTGCAGAAAATGACAAGTCCCGCAGGGCCCTAGTCTCTTGTGATAGAGCGTTCCACCAAGTCGGGGCCAGTGCTGAAAAGGCCCTGGCCCTAGTTGAGACCAATCTAATCACCTTGCGACTTGGGACCTCCGAAATGTTGTCATTTGTGGACCTTAAGGTCCTCCGCGGGGCATACCAGGAGAGGCGGTCCCGTAGGGATGTGGGTCCTAGGCTGCATAGGGCAATAAGTAGCAATTAATCATCGAGATCCTACTTTCCAATGGTTTTTTTTAAAGATATGAACACACACAACCTCCCAAGGGAGGCCGTTCCTCTGTCAAGGGACTGATGGAAGTTGTAGCCCAAAACGCCTGGAGCGGAAGACAGCAGGCTGGCGAAGGCAGGGGCTGGAGGGACAAGTCATTTGACTTCTACATAGAATCACAGTTGAAAGGGACCCTGAGGATCATCTAGTCCAACCCCGGCAATGCAAGAATATGCATATGGCAGGTTACAACCAGAGCCAGTCTCCCCAGTTTCCTATCCCTTAGGCGGAGGGTCTGCAAAGGTCCCCCTCTCTGTTCTTTCACCCTCCAACCTCTTTGCATCCCCACGCTCCCCCCCCCCCAATATAAAAGCTGGATGGATATATATATATATCCGACATCATTTCTCTTTTTGCACCTTCGGCTCACCCCTGCTTGGATTTCAGCAGCCTCCAACTCCCGCCTGCATCCAGAGAGCCATTTCGCTTTCCGGATAGAGGGGACGGAAAAGGCACGAGCTCCCCCCACCGCACCCCCGACCTCTCTATGGTAGCGACATCCCACCTACTCCCCCCTCCCCAAATTTCCCCCCTCCCCTTCCTCTCTAGGAACCCCGATCTCGACTGCTGGATTTAACCATTACAGGACCAAACACAAGAAGCTCCTTCTCTGGGGGGGTCAGAGCCCAGGTGGTTCTTTTCCTGCCTGCTTCAGGGATGCGTTTTGGCCATAGCTGTCAACTTTCCCCTTTTCTTGAGAGGAATCCTATTCGGAATAAGGGAATTTCCCTTAAAGAAAGGGAAACGTTGACATCTATGGCTTTGGCGCATGGGCTTGCTTTCGTTTGCATTTCACAACAGAGCATCTATACTGCTTGTATAGTTTGGTGCCTCCTCCAAAAGCGGGTTAGGTCTTGAGAGAGAGAGAGAGAGAGAGAGAGAGAGAGAGAGATCGCTGCCAATTGCTGCAGTGAATCACAGAATCTTAAGAGTTGGAAGGGATCCCCCAAGGGTCATCCAGTCCAGCCCCTTGGACTGCAGGAAGCTCGGCTAAAGCATCCATGACAGATGGCCATCCAACCTCTGTTTAAAAACTTCCAAGGAAGGAGAGTCCACCACCATCTGAGGGAGATGGTTCCACTGTCTAACAGCTCTTACTGTCAGAAAGTTCTTCCTGATGTTTAGTTGGAATCTCCTTTTTTATAACTTGAAGTCATTGGTCCTACCCTCCAGAGCAGCAGAAAACAAGCTTGTTCCCTCTTCCATGTGATAGCGCTTGGGATATTTGAAAATGGCTATCATATCTCCTCTCAGTCTCCTCTTTTCCAGAAGAGTTTGGATTTGATATCCCGCTTTATCACTACCCTAAGGCAGTGTTTTTCAACCTTTTTGGGCAAAGGCACACTTGTTTCATGAAAAAAAATCACGAGGCACACCACCATTAGAAAATGTTTAATATTTTTTTCTTTAATGGCAAACAAAAACGTTGCGGACCGTTCTCTGCTCAGCGGGGATCGATCCGCTGATCCCCGCTGAGCCGGCGGATGAGAGCTCCGTCTCCGCACTGTGTGCGGAGAGGGAGATGTCAGAGCCCCGCTGCTCTCTATGGGGAATCGGATGAGAGCAGACCGCCTGTCCGCTCTCAGCCGATCCCATCCGATCCCATCCAATCTGATCCCCACCCAGGACGGATGGAAAATAGGGTGGACATAGTCCGGCGCCCGCCTAGTAGGTGAAAATGTGACATTTTTTTAAAAAAAATCTTTCGGATTTTTCAATTTTTCCCATGGCACACCAGGCAACATCTCGCGGCACACTAGTGTGCCGCGGAACAGTGGTTGAAAAACACTGCCCTAAGGAGTCTCAAAGCGGCTCACATTCTCCTTTCCCTTCCTCCCCCACAACAAACACTCTGTGAGGTGAATGGGGCTGAGAGACTTCAGAGAAGTGTGACTGGCCCAAGGTCACCCAGCAGCTGCATGTGGAGGAGCGGAGGCAAGAACCCGGTTCCCCAGATTACGAGTCCATTGCTCTTAACCACTACACCACACTGCTAAACATACTCAGTTCCTTCAATCGTTTCTCATAAGGCTGTTTCCAGACCCTTGATCATCTTGGTTGCCCTCCTCTGCACACATTCCAGCTTGTCAACAACCTTCTTAAATTGTGGTGCCCAGAATTGGACACAGTATTCCAGGTATGTTTTGATCAAGGCAGAATCATTTGTATTTTAATTTGTATTAAAGTCTGCTTCTCTGCACCTCTGTGATCTGTGCACGTCATGATGCAGGATTTAGACTGCTAACTTTGTACAGTGGGACCTCGGTTTAAGAACAGTCCTGTTTGGGGCGATTTGGTTTATGAACTCCGCAAAACCGGAAGTAGTCTAAGAACCTTTCGGTCTAAGAACGGAATCCGAAAGGTGGAAGGGCACCGGCAGCGGGAGGCCTCATTAGGGAAAGCGTGCCTCGGTTTAAAAACGGTTTCAGTTTAAGAATGGACTTCCGGAACAGATTAAGCTCGTAAACCGAGGTACCACTGTATTTAAAAAGTCAAGATTACAGGGCTGCGCTAATAAGGCCTCCACCTGCCCTGTAAATTCAAATCCGTATCATACCACTTTAAACAGGCATGGCTTCCCCCAAAGAATCCTGGGAAATGTAGTTTGTTAAGGATGCTGAGTTTGGAGAGCCTGGCTCACCTCTTACAGCTACAATTCCTAGAATTCCCTGGGAAGAGGAATTGACTGTTATGGCACATTGGGAATTGTAGCTCTGTGAGGGGAGCAGGGTGTCTCTTGACAACTCTCAGCACCCTCAGCAAACTACAGTTCCCAGGATTCCTCAGGGGAAGCCATGATCGTTTAAAGTGGCATGGTGGTGCTTTAAATGTATAGCGTAGGTGGAGCCTAGGACATGGGGAAAGCTCACAAACAGTGGCGTAGCGTGAGGGTGCAGGGGGGGTCGGCCGCACCGAGCGCAACATCTGGGGGGGGCGCACTCGCAGCTCTCTGCCCCTACTAAAATCCACGGGTTAGGGGGCACAAATTACTTGCCTTGCCCCGGGTGCTGACAACCCATGCTACGCCACTGCTCACCAAATCCGTCATAGTGTCTCTCCTATCCTGACCTACCTCACAGGGTTGTTGTAAGCTTCTCAGAAGAAAGGACGGGGTAAATATGTTTGTGTTTGTACCTGTAGGCATTTGCCTGGTCTTTAGCTTGAACAAGAAACATTTCATGCATTTATACAAAGACTTAATATTACCCTCTTGGCATCTGACCATTCAGGAGCTTTAAGCGCAGTGGGACGCAGGTGGCGCTGTGGGTAAAACCTCAGCGCCTAGGACTTGCTGATCGCATGGTTGGCGGTTCAAATCCCCGCGGCGGGGTGCGCTCCCATTGCTTGGTCCCAGCGCCTGCCAACCTAGCAGTTCGAAAGCATCCCCGGGTGCAAGTAGATAAATAGGGACCGCTTACTAGCAAGAAGGTGAACGCCGTTTCCGTGTGCTGCGCTGGGCTCACCAGAGCAGCTTCGTCACGCTAGCCACGTGACCCGGAAGTGTCTGCGGACAGCGCTGGCTCCTGGCCTATAGAGTGAGATGAGCGCACAACCCTAGAGTCTGGCAAGACTGGCCCGTACGGGCAGGGGTACCTTTACCTTTACCTAAGCCCAGTGTGAGGCTCTTGTTAGGCTCCAACTCACCTCAGATTCATCCTTGCTGTTCAGCAGCAACTGGAGGGCCAAAGGAAGACAATGGTTCTGCCAACTCCAGGTTCAGATGCCATAGACCTCAGAGTATCAGCTGTCTGCCAGGGATTGCTGGCAGCCTGGTTCACACATTCCTTTAAACCACAATTAAACTAAACTATGGTTTAAACAACAGGAGCTTTGCTCCTCCCCCATCCCAGCTGCCACCACGGAAACAAACCATGGTTCTGGCTCGCTGTATGTTTCCCTCAAGCAAACCATGAGTGGTAAGCCAAGAAGAAGGGCGCCTGCAGCCATCCTCCTTATTGTGCATTCTTGATTATTTCTGCTCATGATGGTATTGGGCGGTTAAACACGATCAGACCTTCACTTAAGCTTACACCTGCAAAGGTTTAGGGGTAGACATACTGCTGCATATGGAATACCATATTTACACGAATTTAATGTGACGAAGCTAATGCGCACCTCAATTTTCAAATCTTTGAAACCCAAAAAGTATTTGCTGGCGAATGTAAATGCTCCATCAAACCCTAATTTTCGCGACGTATTTTGGCCAAAAAAGGGTGCTCATTACATTCGGGTAAATACAGTAGGTACAGATTCTTGCTGAAATCCTGTAATAATAATAATTTTTTGCAATATGTTCTGATTTATTTTCAGACCCCATTTTTTATTTTTTGCAAGTGCCCATCCAGACAGCATTAATGCACTAACACTGCGGAAGTATCCCAGAACAACTTATACTATGGAGTGATCCAAGATAATCTCACCGCTAATATGTCAATGGTCACATCCACAACCATGACTTTAAAACCCCCTTACACTATTTTCAACAGTCATGGCTTCCCTTTTGGAATCCTGGGACCTGTAGTTTAAGGGTGCTGGGGCTTGTGGCTATGTGAGGTGTCTCCTACCAGCTCTCAATCACACTTAACAAACTACAGAGGATGGACCAAGGCTCCCATCAGCCCCAGCCAGCATGGCCAATGGTCAGGGATGATGGGAATTGTAGTCCGAAAACATCTGGAGGGTCACAGGTTCCCCAGCCCATGCCAGAAATTTAAGCTATATTCTCCATAGTCAGTGAAACTGTCGTTCCTCCTCCTCCTCTCTGTTTTCCCTTCGGTTCTTCAAAGTGGCTGAAGGGTTGTTTGTTTTTTCCAAGTTTTTTACATGTCTACTCAGAGGTAAAGACCGCTCAGCGAAATGGAATGTTTTTCCAGATACATGTGTACTTTTCATGTCGGCGACACACTTTTGAGACATGCATCAATTTGTGATATGGTAATTCAGCTTTACTAGCAAATCTGAGGTTAAACTAACCCTTTTCCAGCCCTGGGAGGAATGCGGGGAGTGTTTGTGCGACATACTTACACACTGCAGCCAAAACACCAATGTGTCGCGACACACTGTTTGGAAAGCCCTGGTGTATAGGATTGCAGCCTGATCTCTAGAATGACCCTTGATATAAATAAAAAAGGAAGTAATCTTTTAATGGTGTTACAGGACACATTATACCCAATTATTCAATGTAACGTCTTTCCTGTTTCAGCTATGCAGTGAGGTTGCATCCAATTTCTTTTTCCCTAAACCGAACTACCGTAAATTGTGTCAACGCACACACAATCCACACAAATGACAGATTAAAACAGGTAAGGTTTTGGACGTTACCGAAAATTGAACCACCCCAACTACCTGTGAAAGTGAGTAAAAACAAAGCTATTTCAGAAGGCAGCCTTATAATATAAAAAGCATTTTTTTCCCCAAATATGTAGCCTCAGGGCTTCCTCGCCATAGCACAGGGGTTCTAGCTTGAATAAAACATGGGGGAGGCAGATAAGCCCTGCCCTACATAATCGATATAGGGCAGGGCTTATCTGCCTCCCCCATGTTTTATTCAAGCTAGAACCCCTGTGCTATGGCGAGGAAGCCCTGAGGCTACATATTTGGAAGAAAAAAAAAAAGCGATCCCCTTCATGGATCACTGCCTTGCCGTGGCGAAGGGGCTTGAAGAACTCAGAGAAGCTATGAACTATGCCGAGCAGGGCACCCAAGATGAACAGGTCATAGTGGAGAGTTTTGACCAAACGTGATCCACCTGGAGGAGGAACCGGCAAGCCACTCTAGTATCCCTGCCAAGAAAACTCCATGGACAAAGACAACAGGCATATAAAAGATATGACGCTGGAAGATGAGCCCCTCAGGTCAGAAGGCATCCAACATGCTACTGGGGAAGAGCGGAGGGCAAGTACAAGTAGATCCAGAGCTGATGAAGCGGCTGGGCCAAAGCCGAAAGGACGCTCAGTTGCGGATATGCCTGGAAGCGAAAGGAAAGTCCAATGCTGTAAAGAAAAATATTGCATAGGAACCTGGAATGTAAGAACCATGAACCTGGGTAAGTTGGAGGTGGTCAAAAATGAGATGGCAAGAATAAATATTGACATCCTGGGCATCAGTGAACTAAAATGGACGGGAATGGGTGAATTCAGTTCGGATGACCATCATATCTACTACTGTGGGCAAGAAACCCGTAAAAGAAATGGAGTGGCCCTCATAGTCAACAAAAGAGTGGCGAAAGCTGTACTGGGATGCAATCTCAAAAATGATAGAATGATCTCGATACGAATCCAAGGCAGACCTTTTAACATCACAGTAATCCAAGTTTAGGCACCAACTACTTGCGCTGAAGAAACTGAAATTGACCAATTCTATGAAGACTTACAAGACCTTATAGAAGTGACACCAAAGAAGGATGTTCTTCTCATTATAGGGGGTTGGAATGCTAAAGTAGGGAGTCAAGAGATAAAAGGAACAACTGGCAAGTTTGGCCTTGGAGATCAAAACGAAGCAGGGCAAAGGCTAATAGAGTTCTGTCAAGAGAACAAGCTGGTCATCACAAACACACTTTTCCAACAACACAAGAGACGACTCTACACATGGACATCACCAGATGGGCAGCATCGAAATCAGATTGATTATATTCTCTGCAGCCAAAGATGGAGAAGCTCTATACAGTCAGCAAAAACAAGACCTGGAGCTGACTGTGGCTCAGATCATCAGCTTCTTATAGCAAAATTCAAGCTTAAACTGAAGAAAGTAGGAAAAACCACTGGGCCGGTAAGATACAATCTAAGTCAAATCCCTTATGAATACACAGTGGAAGTGAGGAACAGGTTTAAGGATTTAGATTTGGTGGACAGAATGCCTGAAGAACTATGGATGGAGGCTCGTAACATTATACAGGAGGCAGCAACGAAAACCATCCCAATGAAAAGGAAATGCAAGAAAGCAAAGTGGCTGTCCAATGAGGCCTTACAAATAGCGGGGGAGAGAAGGCAAGCAAAATGCGAGGGAGATGGTGAAAGATACAGGAAATTGAATGCAGATTTCCAAAGAATAGCAAGGAGAGACAAGAAGACCTTCTTAAACGAGCAGTGCAAAGAAATAGAGGAAAGCAATAGAATGGGAAGAACCAGAGATCTGTTCAAGAAAATTGGAGATATGAAAGGAACATTTCGTACAAAGATTTCCATAATAAAGGACAAAAGTGGAAAGGACCTAACAGAAGCAGAAGACATCAAGAAGAGGTGGCAAGAATACACAGAAGAATTATACCAGAAAGAAATGGATGTCTCGTATACCCCAGGTAGTGTGGTTGCTGACCTTGAGCCAGACATCCTGGAAAGTGAAGTCAAATGGGCCTTAGAAAGCACTGCAAATAACAAGGCCAGTGGAAGTGATGGTATTCCAGCTGAACTATTTAAAATTTTAAAAGATGATGCTGTTAAGGTGCTACACTCAATATGCCAGCAAGTTTGGAAAACTCAGCAGTGGCCAGAAGATTGGAGAAGATCAGTCTACATCCCAATCCCAAAGAAGGGCAGTGCCAAAGAATGCTCCAACTACCGCACAATTGCACTCATTTCACACGCTAGCAAGGTTATGCTTAGAATTCTACAAGGAAGGCTCAAGCAGTATGTGGACCGAGAACTCCCAGAAGTGCAAGCTGGATTTAGAAGAGGCAGAGGAACCAGAGACCAAATTGCAAACATGTGCTGGATTATGGAGAAAGCTAGAGAGTTCCAGAAAGACATCTACTTCTGCTTCATTGACTATGCAAAAGCCTTTGACTGTGTCGACCACGGCAAACTATGGCAAGTTCTTAAAGAAATGGGAGTGCCTGATCACCTCATCTGTCTCCTGAGAAATCTCTATGTGGGACAAGAAGCTACAGTTAGAACTGGATATGGAACAACTGATTGGTTCAAAATTGGGAAAGGAGTACGACAAGGCTGTATTTTGTCTCCCTGCTTATTTAACTTATATGCAGAATTCATCATGCGAAAGGCTGGGCTGGATGAATCCCTAGCCGGAATTAAGATTGCCGGAAGAAATATCAACAACCTCAGATATGCAGATGACACAACCTTGATGGCAGAAAGTGAGGAGGAATTAAAGAACCTTTTAATGAGGGTGAAAGAGGAGAGCGCAAAATATGGTCTGAAGCTCAACATCAAAAAAACGAAGATCATGGCCACTGGTCCCATCACCTCCTGGCAAATAGAAGGGGAAGAAATGGAGGTAGTGAGAGATTTTACTTTCTTGGGCTCAATGATCACTGCAGATGGTGACAGCAGCCACGAAATTAAAAGACGCCTGCTTCTTGGGAGAAGGGCAATGACAGGCCTAGACAGCATCTTGAGAAGTAGAGACATCACCTTGCCAACAAAGGTTCGTATAGTTAAAGCTATGGTTTTCCCAGTAGTGATGTATGGAAGTGAGAGCTGGACCATAAAGAAGGCTGATCGCCGAAGAATTGATGCTTTTGAATTATGGTGCTGGAGGAGACTCTTGAGAGTCCCATGGACTGCAAGAAGATCAAACCTCTCCATACTGAAGGAAATCAACCCTGAGTGCTCACTGGAAGGACAGATTGTGAAGCTGAGGCTCCAGTACTTTGGCCACCTCATGAGAAGAGAAGACTCCCTGGAGAAGACCCTGATGTTGGGAAAGATGGAGGGCACAAGGAGAAGGGGACGGCAGAGGACGAGATGGTTGGATAGTGTTTTCGAGGTTACCAGCATGAGTTTGACCAAACTGCGGGAGGCAGTGGAGGCCTGGCGTTCTCTGGTCCATGGGGTCACGAAGAGTCGGACACGACTAAACGACTAAACAACAACAACACATAATCGATCACATGATGTGGTGTGCACACACCATTTCAATGGCGATGCCCATCAACTTTGGGGGGACCCGGCGCCCTGAAATATTTTATGGAGTGGGGGGGTGAAGACACCTTGGCCCCTAGAAATTGGCTCCTATGCCACAGCAATATCAGGAATACCTTAGAAGTCGTCTTTAAACCACCAGTTTGTCATTTCTAACAAGACAGACAATACTTGAGATGTTTAGCAAAATATCTAAATTAAGTCCAAATGGAATCACTGCTGACGCAACAGCTTCAAACCGTAACTTCCCCTGACCTGAGTAACAGCAGTCCTCAGGTTGTTTTCTTCCTGCTCCCCTCAGGGCAAGGTGGTTCTCCATTAGCCCCTGTGGTGGCGTTCAGGTGAGGGAGCAGATTGAAAGAATTATGATCTCATCTACCACAGAAAAGATACTTGTTCACTAACAAATAAATTAAAAAATCCCTCATGATCTCTTTCCACAATCAGAGCATTTAAAAGTCCTCCCTTCTAATGAATATTATCTGATGCGATATCCTCATTCTTCCTCTGGGTTATTTCCTCTATAAAGGACGATACGCAAATGCTTGTCACAACATGGCGATTTCATAGGAGTTCTCCTCAGCGTGGACTCTCTTATGCTGGCTAAAAGCAGGAGGGTCCATGAAACTTTCCCCACACACCAAGCAAGTCTGTGGCTTCTCCTCCTGTGTGTGTGTTTGCATGTGCTTGACAAGAGTTTTTCTGTGAGCGAAGCTCTTCCCGCATTCCGAGCACTTATGAATCCGCTCTCCCGTGTGGATCTGCTGGTGTTGGAGGAGGCGAGAGCTGACGCCAAAGCTTTTCCCGCAATCTGCACATTTGTAGGGTTTCTCCCTCGTGTGGGTTAGCTGATGTCGGATGAGGCAAGAGCTAAGGTTGAAACATTTCCCACAATCCGCACACTTGTACGGCTTCTCTCCCGTGTGGATTCTCTCATGTACAACAAGGCTCCCCTTCTGACTGAACGTTTTCCCGCACTCCGCGCATCTGTAGGGCTTCTCTCCCGTGTGGGTCCTCTGGTGCCGAACAAGGTCGTGTTGTATAATGAAGGATTTCCCGCACAGCGAACACTCGTAGGGTTTCTCCCCCGAGTGGAACTGTATGTGCGACATGAAGTTTCCGATCCAGCGGAATCTTTTGCCACAGTCCGAGCATTCGTACGGTTTTTCTCGTGTGTGAAGTCGCTGGTGCTCGATGAGTTTAGAGTTCACGCTGAAGGATCTCCCGCAGTCCAAGCACTTGCACGGCTTCTCTTTCGTGTGGGTTTTCTCGTGGGCTACGAGGTTCCCTTTGAGGGAGAACTTTTTCCCGCATGCTGAGCATTTGTAGGGCTTCTCGCCCGTGTGGCTTCTCACGTGCGTCACTAGGTTGCACTTCTTGCTAAAGCTTTTGCCGCACTCGGAGCATTTGTACTGCGTCTCCCCCGTGTGGGTTCTGTAATGCCTGATAAAGTCAGCGTTCATACTAAAGGATCTCCCGCACTCCAGGCATGTGTACGGTTTCTCCCCTGTATGGTTTCGGCGATGTCTGACGAGATCGGCGTTTTTACAGAAGGACTTCCCGCAGTCCGAGCACTTATAGGGCTTGTCCTCGGTGTGGAGTCTCTGATGAATGACAAGGTTCCCTTTCTGAGAAAAGCTCTTCCCGCAGACCGCACAGGCAAACGGTTTCTCTCCAGTGTGCATTCTCAGGTGAGCAACCAGGTGGCTCTTCGTTCCACAGCTCTTCCCACAGTCCGAGCATTCGTACATTTTGTCTCCTGTGTGGGTTCTGTAATGCCTAACGAAGTCGGAGTTCATGCTGAACGACTTCCCGCAATCGGCGCATTTGTACGGCTTCTCTCCGGTGTGGTTTCGGTGGTGCCTGGTGAGGTCAGCGTTCTTACAGAAAGACTTCCCACATTCCGAGCATTTGTACGGTTTCTCTTCCATGTGGATCCTCTCGTGGACCGCAAGGTGCCCTTTCTGAGAGAAGCTCTTACCACACGCTGAGCATCCGTACGGTTTCTCCCCCGTGTGGGTTCTCTGATGACTAATAAGGTGAGAATTCATGCTGAAAGACTTTCCGCAGTCTGGACACTTATGTGGTTTCCCTTCCATGTGGGTGCGTGTAGACCTTGGAGAGTCCATCTCGCATTTGGCCAAAGCCACTTGCTTGTCATTTTCCTCAATCTCCTCCTTGGCTGCGATGGCATCTAAATCTTTGAAGTTTTTTGCACACAGAATGGGCTCATCCATGTCTGTTTCTGGACGCCTTTGCCTTCTGCCTTCACTCCATGCTGAGGGACCCTCTCTTTCGTAGATGCCCCACGTTTGTTTCCTTAGCCAAGGGCTTTTGTGCACATGATCCTGGCCATCTTCTCTGCTCAGAGTTTCCTTATAGAAGAAAGAAAAATTCCTGAGTGAGTCCTAAATCTGGAGGTTGCAAAACCGAAGGTCCTCCAGATGTTGCTAACTATATCTCCTGTCACCCCTGATCATTGGCAATGCTGATAAGGTCTGTTGGTAAAGCATGAGACTCTTAACCTCAGGGTCATGGATTCAAGACACACGCTGGGCAAAAGATTCCTGCATTGCAGAGGCTGGACCTATGTGGTCCCTTCCAACTCTACAATTCTATGATGTTATGATGGGAGTTGAAGGCCAAATCCACACCATACATGCCACTCCTAACAGCTGTGGCCTCTCTCAAAGAATCATGGGAACTGTTCTCTCCTCATGGTGAGGCGAGCTGTTAGAGGAGACCCTCTATTCCCCCCACAGAACTACAATTTCCCGAGCAGTTAAAACTATCAATCTTCCTTCCCAGAGAACTTGGGAAATTGCATTGGGAGGTAAAGGTAAAGGGACCCCTGACCATTAGGTTCAGTCGTGGCCGACTCTGGGGTTGCGGCGCTCATCTCGCTTTACTGGTCGAGGGAGCCGGCGTACAACTTCCGGGTCATGTGGCCAGCATGACTAAGCGGCTTCTGGCGAACCAGAGCAGCACATGGAAACTCCGTTTACCTTCCCCGCTGAAAGGTATTTATCTACCTATTTATCTACTTGCACTTTGACGTGCTTTCGAACTGCTAGGTTGGCAGGAGCAGGGACCAAGCAACGGGAGCTCACCCCATCACGGGGATTCGAACGGCCGACCTTCTGATTGGCAAGTCCTAGGCTCAGTGGTTTAACCTACAGCGCCACCTGCATCCCACTCTGGGAGGTATTTCCAAGTTACTGTAATATGCGTAGGACCATCTTGGATGGCTTTAAAAGAGGATTAGGTAAATTCAGGAAGGATAAAGCTATCAGTAGCTACTCACCCTGATGGCTAGGCTTTGCCTCTAGCCCAGGGGTTAGCAACCTTATTCAGCCGTGGGCTGGTCCACCATCCCTCAGACCTTGTGGTGGGCCAGACTATATTTTGAAAAGAAAAAAAAAGAATTCCTATGCCCCACAAATAACCCAGAGATGCATTTTAAATAAAAGCACACATTCTACTCATGTAAAAACATGCTGATTCCTGGACCATCGTGGGCCGGATTTAGAAGGCGATTGGGCCGCATCTGGCCCCCAGGCCTTAGGTTGCCTGCCCCTGCTCTAGCCAAAGACACAATGCCAATTGCTTCACAAGTGCTGTTGTGTGAGTGGCAGTTGCCCCCCAGAGCTTCAGGCAGGGGACATTCCCAGCCCCACCTGGGATTGCCCCTGGTGCCTTCTGAATGCAAAGGAAATGTTCTTTCTCTGCTTTTTGAGCTAGCACCCTTCCCCTCCAGATGCTTTGGACTGCAATTCCTATCAGCCCCAGTCAGTGATCAGGGATGATGGGAGTTGTAGTACCAGCTCTACTAAAGAGGTGCCTGGTGAGACCGGAGGAAGATCGCTATGCCTGACAACAAACCCCTATTGGATTCTTTTGCCCCATCTTTTTATGCCTGCCAAACAGCTGTATCATGCTTATGATATTTTATTCTCTTGTTAGCTGTTTTAAATGTGCATTTTATATCTGACTTCACTTAGCATTGGTTTTTTCTTTTTAATTTTTTTTTGTTAATTTTGTTTCTGTTAAATGTATTCTGTAGTTAACCTCCTTTGCAATGTTTTATTCTGAAATCTTTAAGATAATATTTTAGTTCTGTTAATTATGTTGCTTTGGCTGTACACTCTATATTTGACTTTCTTCAGAAATGTTTGATTCTGGATTATTTTACTGACATTTTAATATGCTGTAAACTGCTTTGAGATTTTTCTTAAAAATATAAAGCAGTATAGAAATGAAGCAAACAAACAAACAAACAACATACGGGCATGAGGATGGTGCCTGACATCTCCACCACCTGGGGATCATTGGATCGGGACTGTTTTCACCCAACACTGTGAAATTCTATCAGTTATATTTTATCTGCACCATCAGAATGACTTTCTGGAACCCAGTTGCTTTTTTCTGTGCAGCCTGAGCAGGAGCAGTCAGCCTTAAGAAAAAGAGGTCGGAATAGGCCAATACAGTGGACACTTGGGTTGCGGATCCGTGAGGGAGGCACGTTCGCAACCCGCAGCATTCGCAACCCACAGCGCTGCGTCTGTGCATGAGCAGGTTGCAATTCAGCACTTCTGCGCATGCGCAAAGCGCAATTTAGCGCTTCTGCGCATGGGCGGCCGCCAAAACCCAGAAGTAACCCGTTCTGGTACTTCCGGGTTTTGGCGCGTCCATAATCCGAAAAAACGCAACCTGAAGCGTCTGTAACCCGAGGTCTGACTGTATCTCTGTGGCCTGTCCCTGGATCAAATGGCTTTTCTTCTTGAAGTTCTCAAAGCTCTTAACCTAGCCTGTCATCGGAACTAGCCAGATGTTTATCTGAGAACCAGTCACAGCCAGTTCATCATTTGAGAAATAAAATTTTAGAGGCTTCTTGCCCCCAAAAGGGCAACTAGAACATTCCATTTTGGCAACTGCAACCTTGGTTTAAGGAGCCATTTGGCACCTAGTTTCTAACCCTGATAAGGAGCACAGGACCACAGGTCCACGTAGCTCAGGACAATGACTGGCAAGGTCGCTCCAGGGTTTCAGGCAACCCTACCAGGATGTGCCCCCGGGGCTTGAACCAGGACCTTCTGCATGCAAAGCAGATGCTCTGCCCCTGGCTTACAAAAGAAAGAGGGGAGAGAGGCGCCTATTCCCTAGCCATAGGAAACCAGAATGCAGCTCTTTCGCCTCCTGAATTTGTCCCCTCCAGGCACCCTTCCCCTCTTGCTCTGCATTGCCGAAACATGCTCCTGCAGGGCAACTCACCTCGTCCTCCTCCTGCAGCCATTCAAAAGTGCCCTCCCCTGGACCAAGGAGGCGGGTCAGGAACAGGCCCTTTCCCCATCTGCCTTGCCTAGCATTCCCGGGCCCCTCTAGGAACAAGCATCTCTCTCACTTTAACGCCTTCTGGAATTCTGCATGGGAAAAAGCTCACGGCTGCTGGTGCTGTCACTCTGTGCCCTGTGCTAGATTGTCTATGGCTTCTTGCCCAAAAAAACAAGCAAAATTCAGAAGTGCTGGTTTTGTTTTGCTGTAGTTGAGATTCCTGCATTGCAGGGGGCTGGACTAGATGACCCTTAGGACCCCTTCCAACTTTACAATTCTATAATTCTATGACCCTCTGGGCTGCATGAGCAGTTTCTCGCCTGTGTATACAACTCGGCAGCCAAAAATGGCTTAAACTCTTGCATCACAAGCAAAAGGGGAAATTCTAGGTTTTTTTAAAAAAGCTTTTGTGGACCTAAGGCACCTAATTAAGATTCACTGCATTTATTTGTTAGATAGATAGATAGATAGATAGATAGATAGATAGATAGATAGATGATAGATGATAGATAGATAGATATTGAATTTATATACCATTCTACACCTGGGGGTCTTAGGGTGGTTTACAGAATAGATAGATGACAGACAGACAGATAATAGACCCTTCCTACGCGGGTGGCGCTGTGGGTTAAACCACAGTGCCTAGGACTTGCCAATCAGAAGGTCGGCAGTTCGAATCCCCGCGACAGGGTGAGCTCCCGTTGCTCGGTCCCTGCTCCTGCCAACCTAGCAGTTCGAAAGCACGTCAAAGTGCAAGTAGATAAATAGGTATCGCTCCGGCGGGAAGATAAACGGCGTTTCCATGCGCTGCTCTGGTTCGCCAGAAGCGGCTTAGTCATACTAAGCACATGACTAAGCTGTACGCCGGCTCCCTTGGCCAATAAAGTGAGATGAGCGTCGCAACCCCAGAGTTAGTCACGACTGGACCTCATGGTCAGGGGTCCCTTTACCTTTTTACAACAAGCCTGAAGTGGCATAAATGGTTCATGCTCTGTCCCAACTTTATCCACTCAACAACCCTGTGAGGTAGGCCAGGCTGAGACTCTGCATCTGGACCGAGGTCGCCCACTGATCTTCATGGTGTAGTGGGGTTTTGAATACATACATATCTCCAAGGGTTCCAATATTACAGAGTCTCTGTGGGTGGGGCTGTGGGGAGATAATCCTGGATTGACCAGGTCTGCCAATGTTGCAAAATGTTATGAAATGACTTTACTTAAAAATATTTAAAAATGGATCAGCATCATAAACACACTTCAATGTGTCACTACTTTAGTGTGGCCATCATTTAAAGCTGCAAATTCAAACATGTTATTATTTTTTCACAACAATTCTTAGAAGTTCATACTTAATGAATCTGATAAAATATCAGAATAGTAAGAGATATGTAGCATTAGAGCATAAGAAGTTGCCTTACTCAGAGTCAAGACTATTCCGTTCAATATTAGCTTGACAGGCAGCAATCTTTCTCAATGGCGGCCTCATTCATGTGAAACTCTCAACTTTCCTGATTTTAAAAAAGGTCATGGGAGATTCTTCCTTTTTCTCCAAGGCTACTATGAATGATTTTTGCTGGTTTTAGATGTTTTGCCTCCACAGGTTTTCAACTTTTTATATTATTGAAGCCTACTATCATCATCATCATGAGCTGTCTTGGAAGGCAGGAGATAAATAACCATATTTATCAGATACATATAAATAAATAAAGGACACAAGAAAATGAGATGGCACGGCAGTCCCCAAAAACACAGGCAAGAATTCGGGGGGAGGGGATATGAGTCCAGAGTGCTGCTGGGTCCAACCCAAAACCTCTCGAATCCTGCATCCTGCTTCTCACCACAGCCAACCAGACTCCTCCACAAAGTCCTCTGCATTCAACTGTCAGAGGCACTAATTCTTCTGAATGCAAAGTGCTAGAAACTGCAGGAGAGAAGGCCCTTGTGCTCAGGCAGGTCCTGCTTCCTGGTTTCCCACAGTCATATTGTTGGCCACCATGAGAACAGGACGCCCATCTGGCTGGGCTTCGCCAGCCACTCTGGGCGGCTTCCAACAAAATATTAAAATACAGTACAGTGGTACCTCGCAAGACGAAAATAATCCGTTCCGCGAGTCTCTTCGTCTAGCAGTTTTTTCGTCTTGCGAAGCAACCCTATTAGCGGCTTAGCGGATTAGCGGTTTAGCGGCTTAGTGGCTATTAAAGGCTTAGTGGCTTAGCGGCTAAAAGGCTATTAAAGGCTTAGCGGCTTAGAAAAAGGGGGGAAAGCAAAAAAAATCGCAAGACGTTTTCATCTTGCGAAGCAAGCCCATAGGGAAATTCGTCTTGCGAAGCGCATCAAAAAACGGAAAACCCTTTCGTCTAGCGGGTTTTTCGTCTTGCGAGGCATTCGTCTTGCGGAGCACCACTGTAATCCATCAAACATTAAAAGCTTCCCTAAACAGGGCTGCCTTCAGATGTCTTCCAAAAGTCTGGTCGTTGTTCTCTTTGACATCTGGTGGGAAGGCGTTCCACAGGGCAGGTGCCACTACCGAGAAGGCCCTCTGCCTGGTTCCCTGTAACGTGGCTTCTCGCAGAGAGGGAACCGCCAGAAGGCTCTCAGAGCTGGACCTCAGTGTCCAGGCAGAACAATGGGGGTGGAGACGCTCCTTCAGGTATACTGGACCGAGGCAGTTTAGGGCTTTAAAGGTCAGCACCGACACTTTGAATTGTGCTCTGAAACGTACTGGGAGCCAATGTAGATCTTTCAAGACCGGTGTTATGTGGTCTCAGCAGCCGCACCCAGTCAGCAGTCTAGCTGCTGCATTCTGGATTAGTTGTAGTTTCTGGGTCACCTTCAAAGGTAGCCCCACGTAGAGCGCATTGCAGTAGTCCAAGCGGGAGATAAGTAGAGCATGCACCACTCTGGTGAGACAGTCCATGGGCAGATAGGGTCTTAGTCTGCATATCAAATGGAGCTGGTAGACAGCTGCCCTGGACACAGAATTGACCTGCACCTCCATGGACAGCTGTGAGTCCAGAATGACTCCCAGGCTGTGCACCTGGTCCTTCATAAACAATATGAACAATAAACTGTAAAAAAATAATTCTGAAATGAAACAAAGCCTACAGTAAGATGGAGAATAATGTTTATTTTTGCATACTTCCACTTTATATTTATTTTTTATTATTGTATATATAGTATGTATTTTTCCATTTGTTGCAGGAGCCTTCTTTGTGGAACCTGGTTCAGCTGCACCATATGGCCCGTGGTAAATCCAGCAGTGAAAAATTTCTGTAACGCCTCCCTAACCTTGATGCCCTAAGCATGGCTTTATTTTGCTTAATGGTTAATCCAGCCCTGGTTGGGGTGAGGACCAGCCCTAACTTCCCCTCAGCGGGTTTTGCACTTCCTTTTTCTCCTTTCCCTCTTCTTTCTGGGAGGAGCCCTTTTTCTTTATAAATGTTTGTTCATATATTTCCTTACCACCTCTTTACACCAGCCTTGGACACTCAAAATGTGTTTTTCCCTACTCCTGTGATTGCAATCTGTTTTGACTGTTTTTCAGCATTTTAAATTGTTGTAACCTACCCTTGGTCCTGCTGGTGAAGAGCAAGTAATAAATGACCGGTAATAATAGTATTACGATATTCACTAACTTTCCAGACCAGTCAGAATCGATGGTGCCAATTTCGTCTTCCACGCTTTAGCAATTATTCTTTTTGCTGCTTTCAGCAAATACGAAACCAGAGCCAGATCCATCTCCACTACTAACCCTTGTAAATAGATCAATAATAATATTTTTGGATCATTTGGTAATAAATACCCGGTCATTCTAAGATAACATTTTGGACAGTAAAGCAATAAGTTTGAATTACCAATTAACTCCAAAATATACGTAAACAACCTGCATGTTGACCACCATATCTTCAACATATATCCTGTGCAGTATGTGTGTGTATGAGAAAGTCAATAAAGAATCAGATACTCTTGATATTGCATACTGTATTGATATATATATGTATATTCCTTCCAATCTACAGATATAATTTGTGGTGGTCTCCTAGCCCAGATCCATTTGTAGCCTTCCAAAGCTAGTTCCTGCTGAATAACTCTCATTTTCACACAAATATTTCAGTTTTAAGGTCTATATTTTCATCATTATAGAACATAGAGTTGTACCTTGGATCTCAAACGCCTTGGTACTCGGACGTTTTGGCTCCCGAATGCCACAAAGCCGGAAGTGAGTCTTCCGGTTTGCGAACATTCTTTGGAACCCAAACATCCAACGGGGCTTTTGATTGGCTGAAGGAAGTTCCTGCAGCCAATCAGAAGCCGCGCTTTGGTTTCTGAATGATTTGGAAGTCAAACGGTCTTCTGGAATGGATTCCGTTCGACTTCCAAGGTACGACTGTATTTTCTTATGATTATGCTCTGTATTTCAATTACCTCCCTTTGGAGTACACAACTCCTTAATTGACCCTTGCTTATTAAGTGCTTCCTGAAGGATCTTATTGCTCTTAGAAAATTAACTGTGCCATATAAGCTACTTTGAGGCTGATGAGAGATTGAAACTTTCCCCCATTAGGAACACTGCTTTGCTCTGTGTGCATTCACTTGTGAGGAATACAACTATAGCAATCATGGACCAACCCAACGCCTGCTCCAGGGGATTTCTATGGCTTCTTCGCTGAATGGGCTGCCATATGTTTGAAAAGGTTCGTTTTACGAGTGAAACACTGACTGCAGTCCAGGCACTTGTATGGTTTTTCTCCGGTGTGAGTCAACTGGTGCCGAATAAGTTTTGAGCGTATACCAAAACATTTCCCGCATTCAGAACACAGAAACGGTTTCTCCCCTGTGTGCATTTGCTGGTGGCGGATCACAAGGTAACTGAGGCTAAAACATTTGCCGCAATCGGTACATTTATAGGGTTTCTCCCCTGTGTGGATCCTCACATGGACAATGAGGTCTCCTTTCTGGCTAAAGCTTTTCCCGCACTCAGAGCACTTGTACGGTTTCTCTCCTGTGTGCATTCTCTGATGTTTAGTAAGCTCGGAGTTTGTATTAAAGGCCTTATCGCAGTCTGAACACTGATAGGGCTTTTCTCCGCTGTGATTTCTCATATGGATAATGAGATTTTGCTTGTAATTGTAGCTTCTGCCACAGTGCAAGCATCCATAGGGTTTCTCATACGTCTGCGATTGCTCCCCTGAATGGATGACTATATGTTTGAGAAGGCCATCTTTCCGACTAAAGCTTTTCTTACAGTCTGAGCATTCATATGGTTTCTCACCCGTGTGGGTTCTCTGATGTCTAAGGAGATCAGAGTTCATAACAAAGGATTTCCCACAATCCAAACATTCATATGGTTTCTTCTCTGAGTGGAACTGTAGGTGTGCTGTGAGTCTCCCTTTTCAGATGAAGCTTTTGCCGCAGTCCGGACATTTATATGGAGCCTCTCCTGCATGGAGTCTCTGATGTGCAATAAGTTTGTAGTTTGCTTGGAACGATTTGCCGCATTCCAAGCATTTGTATGGTTTCTCTTCTGTGTGGATTCTCTCGTGAAGAGCAAGGTTTCCTTTCCGAGTAAATTTCTGCCCACAGCCTGAGCATTCGTATGGCTTCTCCCCAGTGTGGATTCTCCTATGTGCGGCTAAATGTGATTCCTGCCTGAACCTCTTGCCACAGTTCCAGCAGTCGTAAGGTTTGTTTTCTGAGTGGGTTCTGTAATGTTTAAAGACTTCCGAGTTTGTAGAGAAAGATTTCTCGCACTCTGAGCATTTGTACGGTTTCTCCCCGGTATGGGTCCTGGCATGTGCAACCAGGTTACATTTCTTATTGAAGCTTTTGCCGCACTCTGAGCATTCATGTTGCTTCTCTCCCGTGTGGGTTCTGAAATGTATAATAAAGTCAGAATTCATGCTGAAGCTTCTCCCGCACACGGAGCACTGATACGGTTTCTCCCCTGTATGATTGCGCTGGTGTCGAAGGAGGTCGGCGTTCTTACAGAAGGATTTCCCACAATGCAAACACTTGTACGGCTTCTCTTCTGCATGGATTCTCTCATGCATAGCAAGATTTCCTTTCTGAGAGAAGCTTTTCCCACACACGGTGCATTCATAGGGTTTCTCCCCTGTGTGGGTTCTATAATGTCTAATAAGGTTAGCATTCCTACAGAAGGTTTTCCCACAGTCTGAGCACTTATAAGGCCTCTCTTCTGCAATGGAAGAGCTGTTCTCACATTCTGTTGAGGTTACTTGTCCCTCATTCTTCCCTTTTGCCTCCTCGGTTGAGATTTCATCCAGGTCTTTGCTGCTTTCTGAACATCTAATCGTCTTATTTAATATCCCGCCCGGATTTCCCACCCGTTGTCTCAAAACAGCTTCCACCTTCACAACGCACTGGGTATCTTGCTCTTTGGCTATCTGCACTGCTGCCTGGAGTGGCTCCCTCAGCTCAGAGCTCTTCAGCTCTGGGTTCTTGTTAGCTTCCTCATTCATAGACTCCATATCTGAAGGAAAGAGAAATTCAACTGTGAGTCGACACCCTACATCCAGAGGTCATGAAACAATTGCCAAAGAGCGAGAGAGACTGAATACGCACCATACATTTAAAGTACATTTTCCTCTCCAAAAAATCCTGGGAACTTCAGTTTGCCTCTCACAGAGCTACAATTCCTAGCAGCCTTAATGAATTACAGTTCCTGGGATTCTTTGGGGTGTGTAGGACCCTGTGCTTTAAAAGATGTGTACGCAGCCTTGGCCTAGCAACCATGAAGCCTGAGGCAAGGTAAGACAGTCAAGCTACTCTGAAGGGACTATTGCTGAGTGGTATTTATTATTTATTTGTTTTTAATTACAGTGGTACCTCGGGTTACAGACGCTTCAGGTTACAGACTCCGCTAACTCAGAAGTAGTACCTCGGGTTAAGAACTTTACTTCAGGATGAGAACAGAAATTGCGCGGCGGCAGCGGGAGGCCCCATTAGCTAAAGTGGTACCTCAGGTTAAGAACAGTTTCAGGTTAAGAACGGACCTCCGGAATGAATTAAGTTCTTAACCCAAGGTACCACTGTACTTTTTAAACCAGCTTTCAGGGATAAAACACCACTGTCATAGAAATTCACAATACTATTAAGTATTATTATACATATTATATCCACACTAAGGGAGCTGCAGTGGCTGTCCATCAGCTACCAGGCCACATTCAAGGTCTTTTGTGACACACACATAAAAGCCCTGAATAATTTGGAGGCCTAAAAGACTGCCTACTCCTGAAGAGACCCTGTCTCTTCAGGAGAGCACATCAACGATCTGAGGAAATTTTAACTCATGACACTGCGCCCTACAGAGTATCACACGGCAGTGAGCCAAAAACGTTCATTTTCTGACTTTGCCCCTGCACTGTGGAAGACCCTTCCCCCACCACACATGAAGCATAATTCTGACACTTTATTATTTTTTATATTTTGCTGGAAGCCACCCAGAGTGGCTGGGGAAACCAAGCCAGATGGGATGATGTTGATGATAATAATAATAATAATAATAATAATAATAATAATAATAATAATAGGAATGTGTAATTTAGAGGAAAATATGGGTGATTACCAGAGAAGCTGAAGGAAGTCCAAAAAGAGATAATTTGTGAAAATGTGGATAAAATTGTATAATTGTGCTGAAAATTAATTAAAAAATTATTAAAATAATAATAATAACAACAACAACAACTATTAGCAACTTCTGCCACTTCGTTTATTGAGACAATTTATATAAGACTTCATATGTATTTGGAATCTTGCAAATACATATCTTTTTGCCCTGACTTTCCTTGACCCATATGATCAGTCCCTACCATTCCTCTTTCAGTATTGTTGATTTGCTGTTCTCATAAAGCTATTTTATTGTTTTTGTGTTATTTTATTATGCCAGTTAGGGCCTTCTTATTTTTAAAGTTAAGTGATCCATCTAGTCTAGCATCCTGTTCTCACAGTGATCACCAGATGTGATTCCCAACAAGGCAAATTGGGAATCACATCTGGTGATCACTGTGCAGAGGCAAATTGCTTCCTACTGTGGCTAGTTGGGACATGTTTGCACAGCTATTTGTATATCTATTTGATAGATTGATTGTTTGTTTGTGTGTGAGTGAGTGAGTGAGAGAGAGAGAGAGAGAGAAAGAAGGAGCAAGGGAGGTTTCTAGCTGGAAGTAACTGAAAGTGAGATTGCAGCCTTGGAGCATGATTCTGCCACAGCTGTTCCTTTTGGAAGTTCCTTGTAGGCATAACACTTTAGTATGATTCTGCTTGTATATCTTTAAATAAACCCAATGGTATTAAGACACCTGAAGGCTACAGACACATTTAAATCACACAGCTTTCCCCCAAGAATCACAGAAACTAATTTCCCCATCACAGAGCTACAATTCCCAACACCCTTCACAAACTACAATTCCCAGACTTCTTTGGAGGGAGCCGTGTGCTTTAAAGGTGCTTTAAATGTATGATGTCTATGCAGCCTGTCTTCAGGGCTCTCTAAGGGGCATTTATTGCATATGGCTGTGTATACACTAAACAGGAGAGACATGTTCTTTCCTTCCCAAGAATTCTGGGCATTGCAGTTTCCACCCCACAGAGTTACAATTATCAGCAACCCTTAACAAACTACAGTGCCCAGAATTCACTGAGGGAAAGACGGTGCTTTAAAGGTGTAGCATTCACACAGCCCTAGTCTCTTGAACAGCATCTCTTAACAGCTATAAATATTGTGGCATCAGAAAATATTTGAGAAACAGCTGTGGATTCTCCCCATTCCCTTACCTGCACAGACTGCAGTTTGGTCAGGGGACATGAGATCGTCCTCACAGCAAGAGTCTGTCCACCCTCACCAGCCTCAGACCTCAAGAAAACCTGGCTCCTTTTTCATGGTTCTCCATTTAAACCTCTTTCATGTTGGGTCTTAACCTGCTGAGTTGAAGAATTTATTTTATTTTTTTGCTTTATTAAATTTATACCCCCATCCCTCTTCCCAAAGGAGCCCAGGGCAGCAAACAAGTGATACACACACCAAAACAAAAATCCAATTCAGTGGCAGACTGGGAAAGATATTCAGTAGGTGCTGAAAAGACAACAAAGGCGACACCTTTATAATAATCAAACAGCAGGTGCCACAACACTAAAGGCCCAATGCCTTCAGTATTCCTCCTCTTTTATTGCTGCATTTATATCCCACCTTTTCCCAAGAAGTTCAAGGGAAAAGTTCAGATGCCACATTCCCCCCTTTCAAGCTCAAGGACCTTGCTTACCAAGCGTCCTTGATAGCTTGATCTTCATCATATTCCTGAGGTAAAGCTCTGTATAGGGCCATGATATGAGGTAGAGTTTCTTTCGAAATCATCTTGCTAATTGTACTTCTAAAACGTGAGATGATACATGGCACCATACATAAAACCATTATTACTACCGTCAAGAAAAACAAGCAAGACAATAATATCCCTTTGAGTCCCGCAACATTAGGTAACCAATTGGTGAGCCATCCCATATCCCATCCTTCCATGTTTGTACTGGGACATGTGCTATATTCTCCATCTTTGTAGCCAACACACGGATTGCCTCACCATTATCAGAAATGTTAAAGCAACAGGCATTCCCTGTCAAGTTCAAGACTCCACATAGGCCTCCCTGCCTGGCAAGTACATAATCCATTCCCATTTTCAGCTGCAAAATGGCGGCTCTACTTTCATCCAACTGTTGTGCAATAAGTCTCAAACTCTGGGCCGTTGCATTGGTTACAAGTTCCACTACTGCTTGCAATCGAATTATTCTGTTTAGATTATAAATAGGATCCCGTGCCCCTTGTATGAGCTCACCAGGATTCCAGGAGGCAGGATCATAATAGGCTATAATGCGCTCTGGCGGCCAATCATCAGTACCGCTCCAACTTTGGGTACTTCCTCCTGCTATACGAGAAATATCAGCATTCCTTCGTGTTCGCTTAGCTGAACTAGTGGGCATAATCCACATTGGTGGTAATACCCATCCCAAGAAACAAGTCCCACTCCATTTGGAAGGGAGTTTCTTGTATGCCCATTCTCCACATATCCACCACAACCATCGGGTCTGAGGTTTTTGGTACGTGGAGTGCATAAGGCGAAATATCAAAAGGGGTAGAGAGTTCACAGTGCAGTATGTTAGATTGCCTTTTTCTGTCACAGTTATGTTCCACACCACTTTCCATGCATGAATAAAAGGAGGTGCACAGGGCAAGGTATTCCGAGTTCGATACGTAGTACCGTTTGCCCAGGTTTGACTATTCTTAATATAATCCCAAGTATAGTGGCAATGAGAAGAGCCTATCATGGTAGGATCAGCTGCATCTGATGATTTATGCACACAGATTTCCCCTTGCACAGGTATAACTCGTATTGGTTTAGTTGAGTTCCAACCGGGGAAATTCTGTACTTCTGTTTGGTGTGGCATTTCGCTTACCATACCAATGGCACTTAATGGTATTGGTAATAAGGGCATACCTCCCTCTGAATCATCTGGCCCAAGAGAGCAAACAAGGCAATTAGTCCTATTTGCAACATTGGCTACCATCTCAGCTAAGCCTACCCACATATTGTGGTCATGGCGGAATCCATATTTAGCAAATTTGGTCAGATTCATGGACCCTTCCCCTTCCCAAGGGATCAGGATTAATAATAAAATCATGTTGATGTCTAGCATATGCATTCCTTCCACAAAAGATTACCTTATTGTGATAGCAAATAATTATTAGTCCCAATATAATTCCCCCAGTGACAGAAATGGGGAACCACCAAGACCAAAACATATATCCCAAGGATCCCCAATGTGTAATATCTCTGATAATTGTTCCACAAGGGGGCAGTCAATCAATTGTATAAGAGAATCTTCCCGTTCACAATTGCTGGTTTAGACGCTCCTCAAGCTTCAGGCGTGCGCAGGTCAGCCAGCTTCCAGGTTGTGGCTGCAGCAGGCCGGTCGTCTAATGTTGCCCGTGACCTAACCCGTTCCCGGTAGGGCTAGATACAGGGGTTTTTGGAGAGAGTCAGTTTTAAAGGATTAGAGGGGTCACCTTTGCACGTCCAACTGCCTCCGGACTTCTTCAAACAAGAGTGATGAATCCAGGGGGTCACCTCAGCTACCTTCACCGCTGTTAGAATAGAGAGCAGGACGGTGTAAGGTCCACGCCACTTAGGTGCAAGTGGATCACGTTTCCACTCTTTCACCCATATGCTATGCCAGCCTGGAGCTGATGAATCGGCTTGGCAATGCTGCACGGCGTGTGCTTGAGGGCCCACCTGTTAAGATAAAAAACAAACAAACACGGGAGAGAGACAAAAACACGGGAGAGATTGCACTTGTCCCTGTGTCACATGGTCTCCTATTTGTTTGAGGTCAGTTGGAATATCCTGAACAAAGGAGGGCGGCCTCCCATACAGGAGCTCAAAAGGTGACAACTTAAGTCTTTTTGTGGGTGCGCACCGAACACGAAACAGTGTTATGGGTAACACGTCTACCCTCCTGAGACTTTAGACCACGGGTGTCAAGCACAAGGCCCGCAGGCCAAATCCGGCCCGCCAGACCTCGTCATGTGGCCCGTGTAGCCAGCAATTCCTGGTGTCCGTAAGGGCCGCCCCCGCTTCCCCCGCAAGCCCTTTTATCAATGACAAAGGCAGGAACGCTCCTTCCGCGCCTGTCCGGCTCTGCAAAAGGCAACCCTTTCACACGCTTGATTTGCAACCCAACCCAGCCGCGCGGTGCCCTTTCGGGTTTCTCCCTCTCCTCCTCGCCAAGCCCCGAATTGAGCCCGCCCTCCGCTGTCAAGGCCTGTCTGGCTCGCAGTACCTATTGCGGCGCTTGCTTCTGTGAAATGCGGACTGCTTTCCGGCTCTCCGCCCTCACTTTGCCCGCTTGGACGGAGCAAAGCACACAACACCGGCTGTGCCATCGCGGGGTCCGCGCGTGTAAGAGCCGCCGCTGCACACAAAGCTAGGGATCCTTCTCTCTCTTCCTCCCTCGGTTCACCTTTGGCCCTGATCGGAGAGGCCTGATCCCGGGCCATCGCTCGCTCTTCCCTCTTACACGGGTGACTCACCCGCCCCCGCCTCCTCCTCCTCTCCTCCCAGAAAGGCAGGCTGGATGCGGGACGGTCCCTGCACCTTTAAAGTCCTGCACATTTTCTGCAGTGCGTACAAACACCGAGGTCTAGCTGCAAAGTTAGCAAGCCTAGGCCCTTGTTAAGGTGGGCTTGAGGAGGGTTGGCTCGGAAAGCCGCTCGGGTCGCTCTGTGCGCGCCCCCCTCCAAGCAACCCACGTGCAACGGGTGCTGGCTGAGCAAGGTCGCTACTGTAAAAAATAAATAAAGAGAGCACGAAAGCAAAACCCGCGCACCAGGGGAAGCTTGGCCGGAGGAAGCCGAGCAGCGTCGGCGTCGGCGCCTTGCTCTGCTGGAGAGATGGCAGCCGAAGTTGTGTCACCTGCTGCTGCTGCTGGCCCGTGCCACCTTAAGGGCCGGTTGTTGGTGCTGTGGAGTGGGAGGTTGTCAGCAAGCACATGGGGATATTAAAGCAGCCTGTGCTTTTCCTTTGCAGGCTTGGCACAGCCCGGCCTGGTCCCTGGGGTGCAGGGCCGTAAGAGATGGAGGCAGGCTGGGCCCTCTCCCTCCTGGGTGAAGCACCTGCCGGAAGCCTCGTGGCAATCATCCCCCCCCCCGGGGGCACACACAACAGACACTGGGGCCAACGGAGCGTGGTGGGTTAGGGTGGCAAATGCCTCTCTGAGCTCCGCAGAAAAGCTGAACTTGCACCAGAGCCGCCTCTGACCCACATAATGGGCTATTGCCAGCTTGTATTTTAGGGAGCTGGTTTCTTGTTTTCAGCCTTGCAGCAGCAGTACCCGACTGCACACACTTAATGTGATCTCACAACAATCCTAGGAGGTAGGCCATGGTTATTCCCATTGTAGAAGAGAGGAGAAACGGAGTGATATAATGCCAGCAGTAGTATAAATATGTCCCCATACATGCACCATACAAATAAAGAGTGGACACATAGTCCTACAGATACAACCGGCCCTTTGAGGGTGACCAAACTGTTGATGCGGCCCCCGATGAATTTGAGTTTGACACCCCTGCTTTAGACATATTAGTGGGCTTCTGGCATGCCCTGCAGATGCCTTGCACAAGCGTCTGGCGGTAGGTAGTAAGCCTGGCCAGGTGAATTGCATTGTTTGGATCCCAATTAGGATCTTCCAAGGGAAAGTTGTCCTGGAGATGATGGTCAATATTATAAATATTTCCCACTCTGGCCTGCTCACGCAAATATATCTGTGCCTTTTCAATTATGTCTCTCCTTTCCTCAGTGGTGAAAAGAGTATTCAGGAGCTGGCGACAATCTGTCCAAATAGGACTATTACTATTGAGGTCACCAAGTCCATCATAGCCTGAGGTTTTTCTGCGAAAGATGGGGTGTTTTCCAATTCATCAGATCTGTAGTTGTGAATGGAATACATTGCAGGGTCGAAGTTCGAGGTGGCCGTGGTCCAGGTTGCCCATTAACCAGCACAGGCTCCTCAAGTGCATCAAATACTCTTCTAAGAGGGGCTACTACGTGACCTTTTTCTTCACTTTGCTCTAGGGGCCTCAAATCATAAGGGATGGTATCTGTTCCAAGGCGTTCTTTTAGCAGCTTTATACGCCTGGCTGTATTGCTTGCTGACCGATCAAGGTCTCCCTGTAACTTCTGTAATATTTCTCTGGGACTTGGATGTACAGGGGTTTGGGGTGGGCAATCAGTTGTTCCACTAAAGGAGACTGTAGATGGAGGTCTATTAGGAGTCACAGGTGGAATAACCACTTCTGCTTGGGCTTTATTATAGGACTCCAATGCCTCCTGAAGATATTTATCATAATCTATCAAGGAATCAAGCTCTGTGACTCCACCCCCATTATTCGTTCCACTTTCTTGCCTTGGGGTTACAACTGGTGGAGGGTTTGAATTAGGCTCCCTTCGATGTGGAGCATAGGGGGGAGGTGGAAGCACCTCTTCCTCTGGTCCCTCAAAAATGGGTTTAAGTTTATTTGGCAAGATTCCTTTCCTAGCTTCGGCTTTTACAGCCAATAATTTGCATCGTTGGACTTTGCATTCCCTTATCCATGGAGGATTTTTTTTATTTAATGTGCTCAGCCAGGAATCTATATATGAAAATTGTTCTGGGCACCCTCCAGTTTCTTTGGTGATGTTAGACCAAAGTTTGCTTACTAAATTTATATCAAAGGTTCCCTGGGATGGCCATCCAGTAATTTGTTTTGGCCATTCTAGTTCACATAACGTTCTCAAGCGCTCTGGCGTCATTTTGACTCGATATGCCCCTGAGAAGGCTTTCTTAAAATTATTTAACATACATTCAAGAGGTGTATTTTCCCCCTTTGAACCCCCAACTCCCATTGTATGGCCCTGTGAAGTATCCACTCAGTCACTCACACACACGCCTTACTGGGAAACGAAGTAGTACTCACTCCACACTTAGGTCAGCTACACATTGTACTTTCTCACACATGCAATGCGCTAGATACTTCAACCACACTCTACCTCCCAATCTTCCCTTTTCCCTACACCAGATCACCATCTGATGTACCCAGCCACCTAGCGTACTCAGTTCCCCTTTACTGAGACGCAGAAGTTTGATCAGGACTTCTCTTCCTCCCAATTAATTGGAGGGCCAAAACCCCTTAGTGCACTTACCCTTAGCTGGTTGCCTGTTTATTTCTCTGGTCCCCCCCGGTCCGTCGCCGTCAGTGGGCAGGGTATCAGACAGACGAGACTTCTGCATTCCCCCTGGAAAAATTTACCAGTGCGCGCTGGGAAGCAGTTTAGAGATCCTCTCTCTTGTACCCTGTCCAATAGGGCGAAGGGGCTGAGTTGAAGAATTTATTTTATTTTTTTTGCTTTATTAAATTTATACCCCCATCCCTCTTCCCAAAGGAGCCCAGGGCAGCAAACAAGTGATACACACACCAAAACAAAAATCCAATTCAGTGGCAGACTGGGAAAGATATTCAGTAGGTGCTGAAAAGACAACAAAGGCGACACCTTTATAATAATCAAACAGCAGGTGCCACAACACTAAAGGCCCAATGCCTTCAGTATTCCTCCTCTTTTATTGCTGCATTTATATCCCACCTTTTCCCAAGAAGTTCAAGGGGATAATTTACCTGTGAGATAATTTAGGCTGAGAGATTGTGACTGAGCCCAAGCTCACCCAGTGAGTATCATGGCTGAGTGGTCTTCGTCCAAGCAGCTCTCCATCAACTGCATCACCCCAACAGGAGTGGACTTCCAGATAAGACGACGGCATCTGGAGGAGGCCCTTCCTTGGGAAGAAGTGTTTCTCGTTAAACCACCCTGAGAATTTTAGCTCTGTGGGAGGAATAGGAGGTACTCTAACCCTGCCCCCCCCCCCGGCACCTTTAACAAAATGCAGTTCCAATGATCTTTTGAGGGACGCCATGACTGTTTAACGGGATGCGGGTTAAACCACAGAGCCTAGGACTTGCTGATCAGAAGGTTGGTAGTTCGAATCCCCGCGATAGTGTAGCACCCTGCTTGTGGTTAACGCTTAGCTGGAATGAAATATTCAACGCAGCAACAGAGAAATTAAAATAATAATTTATTTGTCAGACAAATAAATGAGAGGCTCAGTGGTATATGGTTACCAAGCTCTGGCCTGCCTCCTGCCATTATGGCCAGCACTTATATTCCCTTAATCCAGCCCCCTTTGCTCCTCCTTGGGCTGCCTCTGTTCAATCAGCCTGGTTGGATTTCCTATTGGCTGATTGCTATAACTAATCACAAAAAGATACACCCATATCCTCCTGTCCTTATAAGGGAGACAAAGAGCTATATATAAATGACAAATAAGTAATAATATATCTTACATGGAATCTTAATTACCAGCTCACCTCTTGCCCTCCTTGCCCTATTGCCTTCTAAAACAAATGGTTAATCTTAAATTTTTATCTTGAACAGATGTCAGAGACCTTGGGTTCATATTCTCATGCATCATCAATGAAATATCTCCTTTTGGAGGTCTTTAAACAAAGGCCTGACAACCATTTGTCATGAGTGCTCGCTGGCGTTTTCCTGTCTTGCAGGGGAGCTGGGCTCGTTTTGCCCCTCTGGTCTCACAGCAATATGACTCTATGAAATAAGAATTTAGCATTTCTTTCTTTCTAGATCCTTTGCATAATTACATTTAAGCCAGCATATTTCATACATAACATATATAGCTTTTTAGAAGGATAAATCTCCTCAAAGTAAAAGGAAGGAACAGTTTACAGCCTCAAAATAAAAAGTGAAGAAAAAAGTCTCTTCCCCTGTTTACACTCCCCCCCTTCTCCAGCCAGTTGTTTTCAAAACAATTTGCTCTTGGCCTTTTACCCTGTGGCTCAAGTTTAAGAAAGGCCCATGGTATCATTTTACTATTTGCCCATTCCTAATTGTGTTTTCTCAGCCTGCAAGGGCAGTGTATGTAATTCCCCCTTTTTATGACTTTGAGAATTGTTTTTCCTGCTATAAATCAGGGGGGGGGGGCCTTGTTCAGGAGGAAAACATTGCCAAGGTTCCTCTGCCTGGCATGAAACATTTGAAAATCTAAGCCCATTTAATTTAGGAACCTGATCAAGATATAAGCCAATATAAGTCTTGATTAAAAATGCAGTCTATATTCAGATGCCACAATAGGGTGAGCTCCCGTTACTCGGTTCCTGCTCCTGCCAACTTAGCAGTTCGAAAGCACATCAAAAGTGCAAGTAGATAAATAGGTACCACTCTGGCGGGAAGGTAAACAGCGTTTCCGTGCGCTCCTCTGGTTTGCCAGAAGCCGCTTAGTCATGCTGGCCACATGACCCGGAAGCTGTACGCCGGCTCCCTCGGCCAGTAAAGTGAGATGAGCGCCGCAACTCCAGAGTCGGCCACAACTGGACCTAATTGTCAGGGGTCCCTTTACCTTTATCTCATGACTGTTTAAAGTGGTATCCTACCAATATAAATGTATAGTGTAGGTGGGGCCTGAGTGACCGTCACGGTCTCTCATTCTGGCCTTCCTCTAAGGGTTGTTGTGAGGATAAAACAAGAGGGGGGGCTATTGCGTTGTTGTTTTCATTTTTAGTATGTATTTTGTGGTTTTTATCTTGATTTTATTCTGTGAACCGCCCTGAGACCCCTGGGTATAGGGCGGTATATAAATTCAATAAATAAATAAAAATAAATGAACACTCCACCACTAGTTCCTTGGAGGAAAAGGCCAAATATAAATGAGGGGGAAAATGCAATCCAAAATATACCCCCTACCTCTAAATGTAAGCATCTTAACAGGGCAATCCTAGATAACGGTAAACAGAGAAAGTTTTTGTTACAGATAGGTAGCCGTGTTGGTCTGCCATAGTCAAAACAAAAAAAATTCCTTCCAGTAGCACCTTAAAGACCAACTAAGTTAGTTCTTGGTATGAGCTTTCGTGTGCATGCATCTGAAGAAGTGTGCATGCACACGAAAGCTCATACCAAGAACTAACTTAGTTGGTCTTTAAGGTGCTACTGGAAGGAATTTTTTTTGTTTAGAGAAAGTTTTTGTAATAGATAAAGATATAATGCTGTGAAAAGGTATGAGTAAAAACAAACACTGTGGAAGTGGGGGTGGGAAGTCAGTTTATGAAATAATGTAATTATTGATATGAAGACAATTGTGAAACTGCTTGAAATTTTTTATATATTGCAAAAAAACCCAAAACAAAACAGGGCAGTCCTATACGTGTCCACGCAGAAGGAAGCCCCATTGAGTTCAGCAGCACCTACTCCTGGACTTTCAAACAATGGATATCAAGACCCTGGATTTCTTTTCCTTTCTTTTTAAGCTGCCTGGGAACCGAAGTAAATGTAATGTACTCACTTGCAGGACTTGGACTGCAGAAGAATAGGAAGGAGGAAAACCCACTGCCAGCACCTGTGTTCCAGAAGATCACCCACCTTCACTCCCTTTCTAAGTTTGTCCCCTCTGGGCACCCTTCCCCCTTCCCTTCCCTTCCCCTCTGCTTTCCCTAAATAGACTCCTGCTGTGCAACTCACCTCTTCCTGCAGCTGTTCAAAATTTGCCTGGACCAAGGAGGCGGGGCCAGGAAGAGGCTCTTTTCCCATCCCGCATTCCAAAGCCTCTCTAGGAACAAGCATCCATCACTTTAACTCTTTTCAGGGTCTCAAAGGCCCCATCTGCACTATACATTTAAAGCAGCATTATTCCACTTTTAATCAGTCATGGCTTCCCCCAGACAATCCAAGTTTTTGTCAAGGGTGCTGAGAGACCTCTCTATACCTCTCACCAAGCTATCACAGTGGGATTTGGTTTAGGAGTTTTTGTTGGCGGTCAAGATTTAATTTAGGAGATGATTTATTTTTGCTGTGCTTGGTATTTTTATTGCTTTGCATTTTTTATTGTTACACCTAATTTGGAATTACACAAGGATTCATTTTACTGTACATTTATTGATACATTTTCATTTATTATGTACGGCTTCTTAAATTTTGTTATGTTTTTGTGACTGCGAGTGTGAATTGTGTTATTTTTTCCCTGACGCTGCAAGCTAGCGAGCGAAAAATTGAGCATTTTGTTGATGTTGCAAGAAAGGTGGCATACAAATAAAGAATTAAGTACGACAAATGGCAACTGCTGAAATTATTCAGTGTCAACCCAGTGTACAGCTGATTCCCATGTTAGGGATCATTAGGAAAGATTTTGAAAATAAAACTGCTAGCATCACAACACCATCATACAAATCTGTGGTGTGACTGCATTTGGCGTACTGCGTACAGTTCTGGTTGCCTCACCGAAGAAAGGCTATAGCAGAGGTGGACATGGTTTAGAAAATGACAATCAAAAGGGCCAAGAGGCCAGAGCAAAATGTGCAACAATTTCTGCTTCTTCGTTTAGAAAAAAGGCATGGCGTGGAGAAATCTCATCACACTGAAAACTGGGGGCATCCAATAAAGCAGAAGGGAAGGCGATTCCAGACAGACAAAGGGAAACACTTCTTCACAAAGCACATAGTTAAACTATGGAACTCACTGCCACAGGAGGCAGTGATGAAGGCCAATCCCTTTTCTGAATCAGAGGTCCCCCAAACCTTCCCCACTCCGTAAATTTCTGATGGAACCAGCGCTGACCCCGCTGTTAAAACATTTCAAGACGAGGGGTGACAATATAGGATAGATCCACTCACAAAAACATCTGGCACATTATTACAGAAATGTGTTCTACAAAGCCATAACGAAGCCTACTTTTTTTAAAAAAAAAAAGATTAAAGCATGTCTGCATGCACTTTATTAAAGGGTTTTAATTAATACTGTTTGGCTGCAATCCTCTACCCACTTCCTTGAGAGTAAGCCCCATTGTGCCCAGCGGTACTCACTTCTCAGTAGACATGTCTAGGACAGCAGTTTCAATGTGTATATTATTTCCTTTATCAAGGATCAGGAACCCACCAGATATTGATAGACATCTACAGTTCCCATCATCTCTGGTTAATGGATGAGACAGATGGGAGTTGGAGGCCAACCAATATCTGAAGAGCTATAGGTTTCCAATCCCTGCACCATATAAACCACCAGCAGAACTCCATTAGGACTCAAAGGTGGGAGGCAAATTATATTACTTGATTTTATCTTTAACCAAGGAAATATATGCATACACGTTTATACGCCTGTGTACATGGAGCACTAATAATTATTATTATTATTATTATTTTATTATTTGTACATCGCCCATCTGACTGGGTTGCCCCATCCACTCTGGGCAGTTTCCAACAGAATATAAAAACACAGTAAAACCTCAAACAGTAAATGCATCCCCTATATAAGGCTGCCTTCAGGTGCCTTCTGAATGTCATATAGCTGTGTATTTCATTGACATCTGATGGGAGGGCGTTCCACAGTCACTACAAAAAAGGCCCTTTGCCTGGTTCCCTGTAACTTTACTTCTCACAGAGAGGGAACCACCAGAAGACCCTCCATGCTGGACCTCAGTTTACAGGCTGGATGATGGGGATGGAATATTCCTTCAGGTATACAGGGCAGAAGCTGCTTAGGACTTTGAAGGTCAACACCAACACTTTAAATTGTGCTCAGAAACTTACTGGGAGCTTAGATCCTTTGGGACCAGTGCTATATGGCCCCGGTGGCTGCTCCCAGTCACCAGTCTAGCTGCCACATTCTGGATTACTTGTAGTTTCTGAGTCACTTTCAAAGGTAGCCCCACGTACAGCACATTACAGTAGTCCAAGCAGAAGATAATTGAAGCACATACCACTTTGGCAAGACAGTTGGCGGGCAGGTAGGGTCTCAGTCAGGGTACCAGATTGAGCTGGTAGACAGCTGCCCTGAACACAGAATTAACCTGTGCCTCCATGAGCAGCTGTGAGACCAAATGACCCCCAGGCTGCGCACCTGGTACTTTAGGGGCAGAGTTACCCCATTCAGGACCAGGGAGTCTGTCACATCTGCCTGCTCCCTGGCCCCCAGAAACAGTACTTCTATCTCGTTGGGATTCAGCCTCAACCCATCAACCACCATCCCTCCTCCAGACACTCACGCAGGACATTCACCACCCTCACTGGTTCCGATTTCACACTTCCTAACGGCCTTCTTGAGTCTAAGCATCTCCTACAGTATAATTTCTCTAATATGCAGTAAAAGATCATGCACATTTCAACAGAGTATCTTCTCCCAATAGGAAGATTCCTCCAAGGCTGTCTCTGTGTGGATTCTTCTGTGCTTAATAAGAACAAGGAGATCAGTGAAACTTTCCCCACATTCTGGGCACTCCTGCGGTTTCTCCCCTGCATGCATTCCCATATGTTCGACTAGATTATTTTTGTGAGGGAAACTTTTCCCACAGTCTGGGCATTTGTGGAGCTTCTCTGACGTGTGGCTTCTCACATGTACCACAAGGTTTCTCTTGCGAGTGAAACTCTGCCCACATTCCAAGCATTTATACGGTTTCTCTCCTGAGTGGATTTGCTGGTGCTGAACGAGGTGATAACTTATCCCAAAACTTTTCCCACAGTCTGAGCAGTTATATGGTTTTTCTTCTTGGTGGCTGGCAGCGTGTTTGACAAGGTTCCTTTTGTGAGTAAAGCACTGTCTGCAGTCTGGGCACTGATAGGGTTTCTCCCCTGTGTGGATTTGCTGGTGTCTAATCAGGCAAGAGCTCAGACTAAAACATTTCCCACAAACGGTGCATTTGTACGGCTTCTCCCCCGTGTGAGTCCTCTTGTGGGCAACCAGACCTCCCCTCTGGGCGAAGCTTTTCCCACAATCGGAGCACTTGTACGGCTTCTCCCCCGTGTGCATTCTCCGATGTTTGGTAAGTTCAGAGTTTGTGTTGAAGGTTTTACCGCAGTCTGTACATTTAAATCTCTTTTCTCCAGTGTGAGTTCTCCTATGCACAATGAGGTTCTGTTTGTAATTGTAACTCCTGCCGCAGTGCAAGCATTCGTATGGCTTTTCCTGAATGTGCAGTTCTGTCCCAGAATGGATTACCAGGTGTTTGAGCAGGCCGTCTTTCCGACTAAAGCTTTTATCGCAATCTGAGCACTTGTACGGTTTCTCTCCTGTGTGAGTTCTCTGATGTCTAAGGAGATCAGAGTTCATAATGAAGGATTTCCCACAAATGGAGCATTCATACGGTTTCTTCCCAGAATGGAAGTGCATGTGGGCAAGGAGGCTCCCTTTCCGGCTGAAGCTTTTACCGCAGTCTGAGCAATCATAGGGCGTCTCCCCGGTGTGAAGCCTCTGATGCTCTATGAGCTTAGATTTTGCACGGAAAGATTTCTCACAGTCCAAGCATTTATACAGCTTCTCTTCCATGTGGGTCCTCTGATGAAGAATAAGGTTCCCTTTCTGGGCAAAGCTTTGCCGACAGTCTGGACATTTGTAGGGCTTCTCCCCAGTGTGGATTCTCAGGTGTGCCACGAGGTGGGCTTCCTGACTAAAGGTTTTGCCACAGTCCCAGCAGTCATATGGTTTGTTTCCTGGGTGAGTTCTCTGATGTCTGAACATTTCAGAGTGTGTCCTGAAGAATTTCCCACACTCTGGGCATTTGAATGGCTTTTCCCCTGTGTGTATTCTGTGATGTCTAATAAGGTCTGCATTCACACTGAAGGACTTCTCGCAATCCAAGCATTTGTATGGTTTCTCCCCAGTATGGCTTCTCTCATGAACCACAAGGTTCCCCTTCTGAGCAAAGCTTTTCCCACAGTCCAAACACTTAAAAGGTTTCTCCCCAGTATGGATTCTCACATGCGTCACTAGCTTAAATTTCTTATCAAAAGTCTTGCCACAGTCTGGGCATTTATGTGGTTTCCCTCCTGTGTGGGTTCTGTGATGTTTACGAAAGTCAGAGTTCAGAGCGAAGGATCTCCCACAGTCTAAACATTTATATGGTTCCTCCCCTGTCTGAGCTTGGGGATGTCCTAGTTCAGTGTTGTTGGGGCAGGATTTATTGCATTCTGAGCACATAAACATTTTGTCTTCTGTGTGGATTCTCTCATTAGTAGAGAGGTCTCCGTTCTGAGAGAAGCTCTTCCCACAGATGGTGCATCTAAGTGGGTTTCCCCCTGTGTGCATCTTCATATGCGCAAGCAACTGGCTTTTTGTTTCACAGCTCTTCCCACAGTCCGAGCATTGAAATGTTTTGTCTCCTGTGTGGGTTCCACAATGCTTGATAAAGCCAGCATCCATACCAAAGGAGTCCCCAAAGTCCAAAGATGTGTATATTTCCTTGCTTGCAGTATGATCCCATTGATTTTCAGAGGTCATACGAGAGGAGTTTCCGCCGTCTGAGCATCCATACAATTTCACTGCCGTAAGGTTCCTCCCACAAGTAATAAAGTTTGCATTCTTCTCTTCTTCTAAAATTACTAGTTCCTTGTCTTTTTCCATCTCTCCCTGGGCCGAGATTTCGCTTTGGTCCTTGAAGTTTTCCTCACCCAGGGTGTACTCATCCACTCCCAACCCCATGGGCTTCCTCTGTTGGCTTGACAATCCATGTTGCTGTTCAGAGGCTTCTGCCTTGGCATGGCACTGAGACATGTTCTCGTCCAGTGGTTTCACCAATATCTCAATCTGTTTCTGTTGTTCAGACATTTCTACCTTGAGATTATTCTCCATTATCTGGTGGAAGGAAGAGAGAAGACAGTGTGAATCATGCCTGAAACATGGTGGTTGATGATAATGTTAACCAAGCTACAAAAGAAAGCATGTAATGAATCAAATACGGACGCGGGTGGCGCTGTGGGTTAAAGCCTCAGCGCCTAGGACTTGCCGATCAAAAGGTCATCCCTGCCGCGGGGTGCGCTCCCGCTGCTCGGTCCCAGCGCCTGCCAACCTAGCAGTTCGAAAGCACCTCCGGGTGCAAGTAGATAAATAGGGACCGCTTACCAGCGGGAAGGTAAACGGTGTTTCCGTGTGCGGCTCTGGCTCGCCAGAGCAGCGATGTCACGCTGGCCACGTGACCCGGAAGTGTCTCCGGACAGCGCTGGCCCCTGGCCTCTTAAGTGAGATGGGCGCACAACCCCAGAGTCTGTCAAGACTGGCCCGTACGGGCAGGGGTACCTTTACCTTTACCTTTACCTTTAATGAATCAAATATGAGACTCTGTCCCTTGCTCACTTAACTTGTCCGCCAACCATCCTCACCAAAGCCACTCTCTCCTTTCACTCCTCACCAAAGCAACAAATTAATACAATGCAATATAAATAGTATATTATATTGTACAAAAAATAGAAGGTAAGCACAAGATTCACAATCATAATAAAAAAGAAAGGAAATCCTATCATTATAGCTCTTTGGTTACTACGATGCACAATCCTGATTATAAGGTTAGTAATTAGACTCCTATTTTGCTCTTCTCTCTCAGCTGTGCCAAGGGAGCTAGATATGGGAGCCCTGAAGCTGGATTTTATAAGTTCCAAGTTTTAAAAGCTGCCAAATATGGGGAGATTACTGCACATTCGTCTGATTTGTGTGTGAAATAAAAACATTCGGTAAAAATCACTTATTTAGCTCTCTCTAATCTCCTCTTGTTTAATGGGATTCACATCTGAAGGATGTGGCACATACTCCCAAGTTAGTCTGTACATAATGCAGTCATAGCCAGGCTTATGTCAAAACATGCTGGGAAGAGAAATTCTTCATATTTAATCCTATATATCAGTGATATATAATGTCAAGCCATTAAAATCGGTGCCCTAAATAAATCAATTGTTTTCAACTCTAACTAACGTTACCTATCACCCATGTATAAATATTCTGGATTACGATGTTTTGATGCTGTTTTTCAATGCTGTGTAAAACAAAAACAAATGCCCTTAAATAGTTCAAACCCACAATTGTTCAACAGGGGGGAGCCTCCTTTCTCTGACTTCCTACCCCACCCCCCACCCCCAAAAGCCAAAGACACTTCACCTGCCGAAATTCCTTCTTCTGTACAACTATTAAAGATGCCAGAACCCTGTTCTCCTTAGCATTTGGCCACCCTGATTGTAATAAAGGGTGCCAATAATCTGCACCGATCTCATTCACTAGAGAGCTCAGTTGGTTACAGCGTGGTGCTGATGACACGGAAGTTGCAGGCTCGATCCCCACAAGGGACAGCTGTATATTCCTGCATTGCAGGGGGCTGGACTAGATGATCCTCAAGGGTCCCTTCCAACTCTACGAATTCTATGGTTCTATCTGTGTTTACTTGGAAGTCAAGCCCCCACCGAGTTGTGGGATTGATCCTGAATAAATACGCGAGACTGCAAGATTATACACCTTCACATGGAAATGCACCCTACTTAATAAAGTGGGCTTACTTCTCAGTAAAATGCACAGGGGATTGTTCCCTCCCACCGAAAACAACAGGCATACTTGCTTTGAAATGAAGCCCGCTGGGTTGAAGTGGGATTACTCTTCGGTAAAATGCGCAGGGACTTGCTCTGCCTGACACCCCACCCCGCAAGCGGCATTATCCAGCCGTGTACATAAAGGCGACGCTGCTCTGCTACGGGAGAGCCGCAGGGACCTTTGGGCTCCTGCGACTTACCTCTCCCGCAGCCACGGGGTGGAAAAGGGACGGGCGCAGACAAAAGGTGCTTCCCCTTTAAACAGCAGAGGAGGACGAGAAAGAGACCAGGCCGCTCTAGGAACAGATGATCGGTCGATTTAACTCGTAGGAGGCGGGTTCAGTTCAGTTCTGCGTGCGGCTCCTTGGCTGCCTGTGAGCTGAGCTGAATTTTAAAGCTGGGGTTTCTCGTTTGCTCGTCTGTTCATTATTCTGTGACTGTAGCTGCCCTTTAATTTTTGTATGGCTTCTAAGCTGGGTCACAGATGCGTGCATTATTATTTTAAAAAGTAAATAAAAACAGAGAGTCATAGAACTGTAGAGTCGAGGGTCATCTAGTCCTACCCCCTGAAATGCTGGAGTCTCAACTCCAAGCATCCATGGCAGATGGCCAGCCAAAAAAAACCTCTTCCCAGCAGAACTAGAAGAAAAGCCTCCTTGAGATTTCCCACCATTCCCTGTTTATTTACAAGCCAGATGGACAATAAAGACTTGTTTGTTTCAAGCTGCGTTTCCTAATAACTGCCGTCTTGAGGGGCTGGGAGCTGGGGGCACTGTCCTACAGTGGTTCCGCTCCTTCCTCCTGGGCCGTGTTCAGAAAGTGGTGGTGGGGGATGAGTGTTCAGACCCCTGGGCTCCCACTTGTGGGGTGCCTCAGGGTTCTGTCCTCTCCCCCATGCTTTTCAACATCTACATGCAGCCACTGGGAGAGATCATCAGGAGGTTTGGGCTGGGTGTTCATCAGTATGCAGATGATACCCAGCTCTACCTCTCTTTTAAATCAGAACCAGTGAGGGCAGTGAAGGTCCTGTGTGAGTGTCTGGAGGCGGTTGGAGGATGGATGGCGGCTAACAGATTGAGGTTGAATCCTGACAAGACAGAAGTACTGTTTCTGGGGGACAGGAGGCGGGCAGGTGTGGAGGATTCCCTGGTTCTGAATGGGGTAACTGTGCCCCTGAAGGACCAGGTGCGCAGCCTGGGAGTCATTTTGGACTCACAGCTGTCCATGGAGGCACAGGTCAAATCTGTGTCCAGGGCAGCTGTTTACCAGCTCCATCTGGTACGTAGGCTGAGACCCTATCTGCCTGCGGACTGTCTCGCCAGAGTGGTGCATGCTCTGGTTATCTCCCGCTTGGACTACTGCAATGCACTCTACGTGGGGCTACCTTTGAAGGTGACTCGGAAACTACAACTAATCCAGAATGCGGCAGCTAGACTGGTGACTGGGAGCGGCCGCCGAGACCATATAACACTGGTCTTGAAAGACCTACATTGGCTCCCAGTATGTTTCCGAGCACAATTCAAAGTGTTGGTGCTGACCTTTAAAGCCCTAAACGGCCTCGGTCCAGTATACCTGAAGGAGCGTCTCCACCCCCATCATTCTGCCCGGACGCTGAGGTCCAGCACCGAGGGCCTTCTGGCGGTTCCCTCATTGCGAGAAGCAAAGCTACAGGGAACCAGGCAGAGGGCCTTCTCGGTAGTGGCGCCCACCCTGTGGAACGCCCTTCCAGCAGATGTCAAAGCAATAAACAACTACCTGACATTCAGAAGACATCTTAAGGCAGCCCTGTTCAGGGAAGTTTTTAACGTGTGATTTTACTGTATTTTTGGTTTTTATGGAAGCCGCCGAGAGTGGCTGGGGAGGCCCAGCCAGATGGGCGGGGTATAAATAATAAATTATTATTATTATTATTATTATTATTATTATTATTAGCAATTAAGAGAATTGCAGCTTATATTTAATAAATAAATAAATGTATTTCTAAATACAACTAGCCTTAGTGTCTATTCTACCTTTTTCTGTGTTTATGGTTTGCCCCTTCGCCCTGGAATCAGTTCACACAAAGGGTGAGCTATAAATATTTTTAATAATAAACAAATCACTACTGAGGTGCCCTCACAATTGTGAAGACCGAATGTTGGGTGGTTTCTTTCATTTGAAGGATTTTTATCCAGACTCTCAACCGTTACCATGACATTTGAAAGGGACTACAGGACTCAGACATAACCTGGTTGAGTTGGTATCAAGCAGGTTTCTTTATTAGACAGGAGGATATTAAGCAGCAAGCTCTGCACGATCTCACACCACTTGAGCTGTTGTTTCTTATCTCTGAGGGCAAGTAGGGGGGGCTTGGTGTCTTGTATTTATATTTTACTTCTTTGGGTTGACATGGGCTCTGCAGAGGGCCTGAAATGAATGTGGAAGTTAGATCGGAATATTTTGATTGAAGAAAAATTGCTGGAATCCTACATGGTTAAAGTTGCAATTTAAATCAGTATCATCTACTATGAGAGAACAAGCATTAAAAATAGCATAAAGATTATATAAGACCCTTATAAGAATGTTTCAAATGAAGATATTTGAGACAATGTTAGAGATGTAAGGAATCAGGTTCATTCCAATTTCTGTGGTGGATAGTGGAAAAGTGTCCCAGTTTTGGACTCTGGTCTTTGCAGGAATTACTAAAATGACTGGACAGCAATTACTGAAACCTCCAGAATTAGCCTTGCAAAACCTTTTTGGAAACAATAGGTTGTCATTTCAAACCTCTAATTTGTTATCTTCTTGCAGCTAGTTGTTGGTCAATATTGGAAGGACCTCTGAGGCTGTCTGGGGCAAGCCACTGTCCACCTACCCTACAGCTGATGTCATACAGGTAAGGGTGGGGCTTGACCCAAACCTGCCTGGTGAAGCTCCCAAAGCACCTGAGGACCAGCTGGTGGAGCCTTTGAAGTGTTGTGCAGAGCAGAAACCCAGCACTATGCAGGATGGCTTTCCCCTCTTATCAGCTGATACAAAGGGAGAAGGATGTTGCTCAATGCTGGGCTTGGTTGCATGAGAGAGCTTTCTGCAGGGAGAATCTATATACACTGGTAGAATACCTAATATTTGATTTGCAGTGTCTCATTCACATGGTTGCCTTCGGATGTTGCAGTCAACAAGTGACTCCATGTGCCCATGTGAATATATGAGCATACAAGCAAATTTTTATTGTGTTAGTATTTGGAAGATCTGGCGGGCTTCATTAGGCATTAATTACCGTATTTTTTGCTCTATAACACGCACCCGACCATAACACGCACATAGTTTTTAGAGGAGGAAAACAAGACCAAAAATATTCTAAACGAAACAGTGGATGTATGATTTTTGTGGTTCATGCTGTGGCCACAGACATGTGATCTGACGGTGAGTTTGGGCTAGCCCAATGCAAAAATCCTGAGGATCCATGTGGATCCATGCTTTGTAACCACGTTTTTGCATCACTGCGGCCCCAGGCAACAGTGGGTGCATGATTTTTTTGGTGCAAGCTGTAGCCATGGACATGCTATGTGATCTGATGGTGAATTTGGGGTGACCCAGTGCAAAAATCCTGAGGATCCATGTGGATCCGTGCTTTGTAACCAGGCTCTATGTCCCTCTCTTCTCCCCACTCAGCGGCTCTTCTCCCGCTTTGCTGTTTCAAAGTGAGCAAAGCGAGCCATGGAGGAGGGAAGGAAGGGGAACCATGGATCCTCTGCTCACGACTGCAGCAGATCCCCCTGCCATCTGTAAGCATTCGCTCCATAACACGCACAGACATTTCCCCTTACTTTCTAGGAGGAAAAAAGTGAGTGTTATGGAGCAAAAAATACGGTACTTTCTGCTACACTGTAGTCTATGTAGTCTATAGAGTCACATTTCCTGCTCTGACCTCACTCTTGCGCTACAGCTACTAGCTGCAGTTGGACAAACATTTACCAGTATGTGCTTTCTGAAATTGGCTGGAGCATCTGGGGAAATTGACTGTTTGTAAAATTGACTGGGCCATTTTGGCCAAACAATTTAACATCCTTTGCATCCTGTGGGAGGTGCAGAGAGCGGCTGCATTTAGGATGAGAGCAAACAGCAGTTGGGGATGGGCTAAAACATTTAACCTGTTCATTGTTTCAGGGCTGGAACACAAATAAGTTTCTGCAGCAAGGCTCCATCCTCTAATCTGCATAGTTATGGCACTGCTGGTGAAATAGGGATAATACCATGGCAGCAATAAGGCAGCAGAAGTTGCAGCAAAGAATCAAAAGAACTCATGAATCACCCATTAAATATTCACATGAATTTATTATAATTCATATATCACTACCAATGGAAAAAAGGATACTGAGTCAGACCAGGCATCCATTTAGCTCAGTATTGTCAACACTGACTGATTCAGACATATTCCCAACCCTGCCTAGAGATGCCAGGGTGTCATGAACCATTTGGATACAGAGGAATGGTGGAAAGAACCAGCTGGGGACCCTCCAAGGAAAAAAAGCTCAGAGGGAATAGTGATGGGACAACAATGTGTGGTAAGAGAGAGAAGATTGGGTAGGTGTTGGGAGCCAAAGGGGTAACAGGGCTTAGTGAGCTGGCGGAGTTTGTGGCAGAGAGAAGTCCAGAATCAGAAGCAGAAGTTGAAGCAAGAGAGGAGGCAGACCAAGAGGCAGAGTTGAGTCAGGCTGGGGAAGAGTCAGGGGTGCCTCTGTTAGGATGTGTCTGTTATGTACTGAAGTTCTCACCCTGGACCAGCAGGGGGACACTGTAAATAGTTATGCAAATGAAGGATCGAAAGTGACGTTCAGTGATTGGATAGTTTTAGAAAGTTGTTACAGTAACGTGGTACTGGAGCTCTATATAAGCAGGCTGACTGAACCCTTCAGTTCAGTTCTGTTCCAGCTTACAAATAAAGAGCTGCTTTGGAAGAATCGCTGTGTCGTCTGATATGTTCACCCACAACTTAACAGCGTCCAAGGGAACGGGGGCAATTGGCAGGCCCCCAGCTGGCTCCAGCCCACTGGCCGGCAGCCGGGTGAACTCCGGTCCTTGGAACAGCATGTAACTGCGACTCAAGCTTCAGAAACCCTCAGAAGCTGAGCACGCAAGCCAGCAGAGATAAGAACTCTTCGCAACAGAAGGGCAGATTAGAGGCTGTGTAAAGCATATTTACAGGCATTTTATTCAGCATCAAGACAAAGGAAAAACATGTCTGCTCCCCTTCGTGTCCAAGCAAACAGCTTAAGCAAAACCTATACACAAAATGGAAGTTCCCAGCAAGCTGTGCTGGAGTGTAAACAGGCATGTGACACACAACAGCCTGTTCTTCTTAGGGTGGAACGGAATATCTTAACAGTCTCACCCTCCTGCTGTGACCATCTGTCCTGCCCTGCCCCCCTTGTCTCCCAGAACCAGAAGAGGCATGAAAAGGTTGGTAACGTACAGACTCAGTCTCCAATTGCTTGGATAAAAACCCTGGAGAGGAGGGAACTTAGGCAGCTGTCGGGGACTGGGCAGAGGAGGAGTGGTGGAGACCGCGTCCCCATCCTGACCCTTCCACGGAGGAGGAAGAGGAAGACAGTACAGATTTACAACAAGGGTTTGAGGAAGGTAGCAGCTCAGAGGCAGATGAGGGGGAAAGCGGGGAAATCATGGGATAGCTGGAACAACACCCAGCTGACATGTTGTCATTAGAAAGCATTCCAGACTCTTCATCTCCCAGAACCCGGCGAGCCTTGAAAGTAGGAGAGCAAAGAGCTCAAAGGCAGAGGGTACTTAGTGGCACCCGTAGAGGAAACAATGAGAATGACAAATGAGAACGTGGGAGAGACTTGGGGGGGGGGGCAGATTTGCTCAGGACAACGCCATTATCACAGAGGCTGGGTTCTATAGCCTCTCTCTGTAAGGATTGAAATAAAAAAGGACGTTAAGAAACTTTCCCTTGTCTTTATACTTTCCTGGGCAACAGGCCAGGAGCTGCTGACAGCATCCTTACAGCAGCTGTGGGGAGGTGGGGACCTTCAATCTCAGCAAGTACTTCATGGAGGCTAGACCAACCAGAGATGAATTCATGTGCCCACTGGGCCTGACACTCCTGTGCAGATCATGTTTTTGCTAATAAAGAGTTAACTCCAACTTGCACAGTGTGATTTACTGCTGGCTCAAATAATAACAACAACAACAACAACAACAACAACAACAACAACAACAACAATAATAATAATAAATTTTATTTATATCCCGCCCTCCCCAGCCGAAGCCGGGCTCAGGGCGGCTAACAACAATAAAACAGTACAAAAGTACAGCACAAACAACACTCTAAAATCATTAATTATAAAATTAATTAAATTCAAGCCACTGGCCACCATTGGGCCAGAGCTCCGCGAAGATTGCCGAAGGAGGGAGTGAGGCTGTGCCCTGGCCAAAGGCCTGGCGGAACAACTCTGTCTTGCAGGCCCTGCGGAAAGATGTCAAGTCCCGCAGGGCCCTAGTCTCTTGTGACAGAGTGTTCCACCAGGTTGGAGCCGCAGCCGAAAAAGCCCTGGCTCTAGTTGAGGCCAGCCTAACTTCTCTGTGGCCTGGGACCTTCAAGATGTTTTTATTTGAAGACCATAAGTTTCTCTGTGGGGCATACCAGGAGAGGCACAGGGACTGAACCTGGAACCTTCTGTGTGCAAAAGAGATGCTCTGCCAGTGAGTTGTGCCCCTTCTATGCAAAGCACTTTACAGAGCAATGTAAGCAGGGTATATGCATATGTGTCATGGGCAGGGCAGGGGGGGAAAGGAAAGATATGTGCCCCGAGGAGCTTACAAACTAAACATTGAGAATGTAGGACAGAAGAGAAGAAAGGGGATCAGGAAAGCAGGAAAAGTGTAGCAAGGGATACATGAAGGAAAGTTGCTGCACTTTCATGTCAGCGGCAAATGAAAAACACACTAGTATCACATCAAAGGGAGAATAATTTCTCTCCATCTACTTTCTTCACATCATGCACAAGTTTATAAACCTTTACCATATTCCCCACTTACTGGACTCCCCCCACCCACCGTGCCCTAAACTGCCACCTTGCCAAAGGCTATGGGGGAAAAGCAGTCTATAAATGTAAGAAGATGAATAAATAAAGAAGAATGAAAAGGCCTCAGTAAAAGGCAATTTCCCATGCTCAAAGTTCATTTCACTGACTTTAAACATTAGCCCAGGGCCAGGCCACAGCAATTTCCATCAATACTTTAGAATAATTTTCGAGTTTACTTAATACACAATGTGGATAACACTTTTTTTTTTTTAAAAAAAGGATCCAAGTGCATCCCAAAGGATGAATATTGCTCAAAGAGCCAAACAAAAAACCTTAAAATTATTAAAATATTTCCATGCACCACAGAATTAAAGGCTTGTCCCAGCCCACCTTTGTCTATCTGACCAATTTATTCAGAGCATAAGAAGTGTCATCTGAGTAAATGCCTTTCTGGTCCAGTCCTTTGACCAGAGTGTGATGTTGCCATACAGGTTGAACATTCCCATTCTGACCCCCCTCAGGCCCACTTTCAAGGCCTGCTGCGAATGGGATTCCTTAATGGATTCTCAACTGTTTAGTAGGCTCAAAGCCCGCCTTACGTATTTTTAATTTGTGTCCCTTCCATGTGGATTCTTTGATGTTTAAAAAGGGTCGATCTGAGGCTGAATTCTTTCCCACAACCTGGGCATTTATATGGTTTCTCTCCTGTGTGATTTCTCTGGTGTCTCACAAGGTGGTGGTTGTAAATAAAGCCTTTCCCACACAGTGAACACCAATATGGTTTCTCTCCAGTGTGGATTCTCTCGTGTGCTTTAAGTTGTGAAGGTCTGTTGAAGCTTTTCCCACACTCTAAGCATTTATACGGTTCCTCCCCTTTGTGGGTTCTCTCATGATTATGAAGACTTGACGTCTGATTGAAGCTCTTCCCACACTCGGAGCATTTATATGGCTTCTCACCGGTGTGGATTCTCAAGTGGACGACAAGATTCGATTTCAGGCAGAAGCTTTTCCCACAGTCCGAGCATTTAAAGGGCTTCTCTCCAGTGTGGATTCTCTGGTGTCTGCCGAGGCTCGCTTTCTCACCAAAACCTTTCCCACAATCAGAGCATTTATATGGTTTCTCTTCCACATGCATCCCCTCATCTGCAAGGTGGGTTTGGTGGTGCTTAATAAAGTAAGATATTTGCCTGAAGCTTTTCCCACAGTTTGGGCATTTATATGGCTTCTCTCCCGTGTGGGTTCTCTCGTGTTCTTTAAGGTTCCCAGCCTGGCTGAACCTTTTCCCGCAATCTGAGCATTTATAAGGTTTCTCTCCTGTGTGGGTCCTCTGATGGGCAATGAGATTGGAGCTTGTGCTGAAGGATCTCTCACAGCCCAAGCATTTGTACGGCTTCTCTCCCGTATGGAACCTGTGGTGGGTTGTGAGCTCAGATATTTTTCTGAAGCTCCTCCCACAGTCTAGGCAGGCATATGGTCTTTCTCCTGTGTGAGTCTTCTCGTGCTCTTTCAGGGACCCTAAACGGCTGAAGCATTTCCCGCAATCAGGGCATTTGTAGGGTTTCTCCCCGGTGTGGATTCTCACATGCAAAACAAGACTGCCTTTGTGGCTGAAGCTTTTCCCACAATCGGAGCATGCATATGGCTTTTCTCCTGTGTGGATCCTCGCGTGAGCAATAAGGTTTCCTTTCTGATCAAAACTTTTGCCGCAATCCAAGCACTTGTATGGTTTCTCTCCTGTGTGGATTCTGTGATGTCTCACAAGTTTGAAGTGTGCGTTGAAGGATTTCCCACAGTATAAGCACTGGTATATCTTCTCTTCTAGGGTTCTGCCTGAGCTGTTCCCCAATTCAGTCAGTGTCTCTTGCCCCTGACCTTCACGGCTTCCTTCGCGGTCTCCGATTTCACTTTGCGAAGATTTACCTCTGATCTTCTCCAAGCAGTTTTCCTGTTGCCTCCACGGTCCTTGGGGACTTTCAACAGCTTCTGGAGGTTCAGAAACATTTCCTTCAGGGATTCTCTCGGGTGCACAGAGTTCCCCTTGTTCAGAGGCTTGCCATGGATGATCTATACTCTCAATTGCGCTCCCCTCACCTGAAGGGAGAAGAAAGAGACTACTAAGTGAACACACTTTGTATACAGTCTAGCCACTGGTCTAGGTTAGATTACTCCAATGTGTTCTATGTGCTTTTAAAGACAGTTTGTGAATTATTTGTGGTCGCAGCCAGTACAGTCATACCTCGGGTTACAGGCGCTTCAGTTTGCGTTTTTTCGGGTTATGGACCTGCCGAAACGGATTACTTCCAGGTTTCTGTGCATGCACAGACATGCCGCTGCAGGTTGCGAACACTGTGGGTTGCAAACGTGCACCCCGCATGGATCACGTTCGCAACTTGAGCATCCACTGTATGCTAGCTGGTGATCAGCAGAAGGAATGGAATGTGACCTTGTAATATCCAGACAAGCACTGCAAAGACTGAACAATGGAAGATAGTAATGAACTCTCCCAGCACACTGGGTCTGAAACAACAATGCATATGAAGGTCTACACAAGTGAAATGGATTTTATAATTATACAATGTAACAGAGGCACTTTTTTTTAAGGGGGGGATGTCATCAGCTGCAAGAATGAACTAACAACAAGTGAAGTGAAGGATCAGTTGGACACTAAATAAAAGATGATGTGGATACAGGAGGAAATGATTGACATATGTTTGCAACAGGAGCAGGAAACCTGATATTTTAAGAAATTGTATTAAATTAAAGCAATTTGGTTTGATTTGTAATAATTTGGAAACCGGATAAAAAAATAAAAAATAATTTGAAAAATAAAGACAGTTTGGAAACTACAGCTAGTGCTGCCAGATCAATGACAGGGACCTGAAGGACTGAACGTATTGCACAGATTCTGGCCCGACTGGCTTTCCCATAGTTTCTGGGTTCAATTCAAAGTGCTGGTTTTGAACTATAAAGCCATAAACCCCTCCCAATATGAACCAGCCTGTATCAGAGACCCTTCTCTGTGAGCTCTAGCCATGGAGCTACCAATTGCCACCATGAGACCATCAGAGGGCCAGGAAGCAGCAGGTTTGAAGAGCCTGTGTGGTGTTGGTGTTAGTGGTTATAGTGTTGGACTAGGACCTTGGAGACCAGGGTTTAAATCCTTACTTCGCCATGTAGCTCACTGGGTGAACCTGGCTCAGACTCTGCCTCTCTCAGCCTAAGCTCTACCTCACGGGGTTGTCATGGGGATTAACTGAAGAAAGGGAGAACCACCTTAAGCTTGGAGGGAAAGGTGGGATATGCAATGCCTGGTTCATGTCTGTTAAGAACCCGCTCTGAACAGCATATTTTCTTTCTACGCTATTATAATCGCTATTTGCAATGGGTTTCAATGCTGTTAGGTTTCTGGCTGAAAAGCAGGATAAAATTGCAATTAAATATAGATAAATAAGTTGTTTCCCTAGCTATGCAGCTGTTTTGCCACTAGGGGGCATATAGATTTAAACATACAAACCCTGAAGAATTGAAGGGATTTCCTGAGAAAGGGAGCTGTTCTTTCAAGACCAGCTACAGGCTTAAGTTTCAACAGATGTCAGGCAGGGACTTAGCCTGTGCACCACCACCCAGCTCTAGCTCAGAGAGGAGATATGCACCAGCCAGATTATCCTCTGTACACCAATAGTCCAGAGATGTTCAGGTGTTTCCTGATGGCCCCTAGAAAAGCTCCCAAATCAGCACTCAGACAAAGCAAGAAGACTCTGCTACCTATGGACTTAAAGCTGTCTACACACCATGCATTTAATGCGCGTTACTGCCCCCTGGGAGATGTAGTTTGTTATGGGTGCTGGAAATTGTAGCCCTGAGAGGGGTAGACTAAGGTTCCCAGGATTCTTTGCTGGGAGCCTATCTGCTTTAAACTCATGGTGTATATGCAGCCCAACTTTCGCTCTCTTCGTTGCCTAGTTCATTGGTTCATGAGTGTCCTAACTCAGTTATTGCTGATTTATCTGCTGCTGCTACAATTAGTAATGATTATTATTATTTTTTTAATAAATTTTTTTATGGATTTTCCAAACACATAATAAAAGACATACACATTACAAAACAAAAACATACCCAACATTAAACATATACCGACTTCCCCATACCTCCCTTTCGCTGCATCCTTTTTCCAAAGTTCTTTAGCAACCCTTTAATCAGTTTATCTACTGTTTCCCTTTCATTGAATTTCCTTAAACTTAATAATTACCGCTGTATTTCTCTACTTCTTACCCCTTGACATCTCAACACTCCTCTATTTTACAACAGTTTTTAAGATATAATTTAAACTTCTTCCAGTCCTCTTCCACTGTCTCTTTCCCCTGGTCTTGGATTCTGCTGGTCATTTCTGCTAGTCCCATGAAGTCTGTCACCTTTGTCTGCCATTCTTCCAGAGTAGGTAGTTCTTGCATCTTCCAATACTTTGCCAGAAGAATTCTTGCTGCTGTGGTAGCGTACATAAAAAAAGTCCTATCCTTCTTTGGCACCAGTTGGCCAACCATGCCCAGGAGAAAAGCCTCAGGTTTCTTAGGAAAAGTCCATTTAAGGACCTTCTTAATTTCATTATAGATCATTTCCCAGAAGGCTTTAATCTTTGGGCAGGTCCACCAAAGGTGGTAGAAGGTACCTTCCGTCTCATTACATTTCCAACATTTATTATTGGGCAAATGGTAAATTTTTGCAAGCTTGACTGGGGTCATGTACCACCTGTAAATCATTTTCATTATGTTCTCTTTTAGGGCATTACATGCTGTGAATTTAACACCAGTGGTCCATAACTGTTCCCAGTCAGCAAACATAATGTCATGACCGATATCCTGTGCCCATTTAATCATAGCTGATTTCACCGTTTCATCTTGTGTATTCCATTTCAACAGCAAGTTATACATTCTAGACAAATTCTTAGTATTGGGTTCTAACAGTTCTGTTTCTAACTTTGACCTCTCCTTCTGAAATCCTATTTTCCTGTCCTGCTTAAATGTCTCATTTATCTGACGGTAATGTAGCCAATCTCGAACTTTGAACTTTAGTTTCTCATAACTCTGAAGTTTAAGCTTCTCACCATCTTGTTCTAGGATTTCACAATATTTTGGCCAATTAGTATCCATATTAAGTTTTTTCACCGCCTTAGCTTCCATTGGTGACAACCACCTGGGAGTTTTACTTTCCAGCAAATCTTTATATCGAATCCAAACATTGTATAGTGCTTTCCTAACAATATGGTTTTTAAAACTTTTATACACCTTTACCTTGTCATACCATAAATATGCATGCCAACTGAAGTTATTGTCATATCCTTCCAAATCCAAAATGTCTGTATCTTCAAGAAGCAGCCAATGTTTCAACCAGCAAAAAGCTGCTGATTCATAATAGAGTCTTAAGTCCGGCAGGGCAAAGCCCCCTCTATCTTTTGCATCAGTTAAAATCTTAAATTTTATTCTGGGCTTTTTGCCCTGCCAGACAAATTTGGATATGTCTTTCTGCCACTTCTTGAAGCAGTCCATCTTGTCTAAGATCTGTAACGTCTGAAACAAAAATAACATTCTCGGCAATACATTCATCTTAATAACAGCAATTCGGCCTAACAAGGAAAGTCTCAATCTTGACCATATTTCTAAATCTTTCTTTACTTCTGTCCAACACTTTTCATAATTGTCTTTAAATAAATTCACATTCTTAGATGTTAAGTTCACCCCCAGATATTTCACTTTTTTTGTTATTTCCAACCCTGTTTCACTCTGAAATCTCTCTCTTTCTTCCATTGTTAAGTTTTTTTCCAGCACTTTCGTTTTCTGTTTATTCAGTTTAAATCCTGCTACTTGACCAAATGTCTCAATTAGTTCTAATACTCTTTTGGTACTAGTATCTGGCTGTTGCAAAGTTAACACTAGGTCATCTGCAAATGCCCTTAACTTGTAATTTTTGACTCCGACCTGAATACCTTTAACCAACTGGTCCCTTCTGATCATGTTTAACAAAACCTCCAGGACTGATATAAAAAGCAAAGGGGATATTGGGCATCCCTGTCGTGTCCCTTTTTCTATTGGTATTTCTTCCGTAACCACATTGTTTACTATTAACTTAGCTTTTTGTTTAGAATATATTGCACCTATACCGTTTTCAAAACCTTGGCCTACCCCCATCCCTTGGAGATTCTTCTTCATAAAACTCCAGCAAATGTTGTCAAAGGCTTTCTCCGCGTCCACAAAAATCAAAACAGCTTTCCTATTAATGTCCACCTCTAATAACTCCAAAATGTCTATAATGTTCCTCACATTTTCTGACATCTGTCTCCCAGGAAGAAAGCCTGTCTGGTCCTTGTGAATCTCCCCTAACAGCACTCTTTTAAATCTTTTTGCCAGAATGTCTGCAAAAATTTTGTAATCCACGTTCAGTAAAGATATAGGGCGGTAGTTCTTGACCTGGTTCTTTTCAGTCTCTGTTTTAGTAATGATTATTCAGTGATTTGTTCTACAGTGGTACCTCTGGTTACGTACTTAATTCTTTCTGGAGGTCCGTTCTTAACCTGAGGTACCACTTTAGCTAATGGGGCCTCCCGCTGCCGCTGTACAATTTCTGTTCTCATCCTGAGGTAAAGTTCTTAACCCAAGGTACTACTTCCAGGTTAGCGGAGTCTGTAACCTGAAGCATTTGTAATCCAAGGTACCACTGTAGTGTATCTTTTTTTAATGGACTCGCTTTTTAATGGATTTTATGAGCTCTTATTTACTTGCTTTTCCTGTTAGCAGGGGCGTAGCAAGCGGGGTGCGGTGGGTGTGGCCCGCCCCAGGTGTCCCCACTGAGGGGGGTGACAAAATGGTGGGCGGCACTCACCGCGGGGCCTGGAGTGTGCCCGAGCCACACGTCTCTCCTGGGAGTGACGTGGTGGCTTGGGGCCCTGCGCTGCCTGAAATGGCAGCGTGCGGCTTGTGTCTGCCAGGTGGACTCCATGGGCAGCTCAGCGCAGTGCCCCCCCGGACGGGTCGCCGTGGCGCTCCTGTGGGCAGATTGACCCACCGCTCTGTGCCCTGTGCAAGGGTGCCATATAAATCATGTAAATAAATGAGAGAGGTGGAGCCACATCTGACACCAGGATGCGCTGGCCAAGTTTAAAGACTTATTTGGCTCCATGACTGCTCACAAGTCAGAGAAAACAAGATTACAGCATAGTAACTAAGGGACTAAGTTTATAATTCAGGGAACACCGGTTCAGATAAATCCATGCCCCAGATCTGTAAAATGGGGATAACAACACTGATTTATTTAATACATTTCCTCCAAGGAGCGCAAGGTGACAAACATAGTTCTCCTCACCCATTTTATCCTTCACAACCCTGTGAGGTAGGTGGGGCTGAGCGTAAGTGACTGACCCAGGTTTACGGCTGAGTAGGGATTTGAACCTTCGTTCCCCAACACTCTAACCCAGGGCTTCCCAGACTTGGGTCTCTAGCTGTTTTTGAAATACAACTCCCATCACCACTAACCCGCTGCACCAGTGGACAGGGATGATGGGAATTGTAGTCTAAAAAGAGCTGAAGACCCGAGTTTGAGGAAACCCTGCCCTATATGATTGCTTAATCCTTGGACAGTGCCTGGAAACTTTTAGGTGAAATAAATGTCACAAGAACTGCAACTATTAAGAAGATGCAATAAAAATTTCCTGAAGGGCCAAAGGTTTCAAAACCATCAGTTCCCTAATTTAAGTGGCAACTGTGGGATTTCTCTCTTACCTTGCTCCTCTTCCATTTGGCCAAAGTTCAAGAGCTTGCCCTCGTTTTTAAGCGCTGCAGGGTCTAAGAGACCATCCTCTTCTCCAGCGTGGGTTTTCCGTGTATGTTCCTGTAGACTCATCCCTGAGGTCTGCCCGTTCCCACAGGTTGTAGGCCTCAAGGAAACTTTGCCCTGGACCTTTTGGGGAAAGCACACAAGCTCACGACCTCCTTCATCAGGGTGGGGGAAAGGAGCAGGGCAGGGACATCTCCTCTATGATCTTATACACAGTGCTGTCACCTGGTGAGTGGCAAGACAGAAGACGGCATTACTAATGAGATTATATGGCACTACCTGTGCTATCAATATCTATCAGGGCCAGGTGATACAGTTGTACCTTGGTACGCAAATGATTTGGCTCCCAAACACGGCAAACCTGAAAGTGAGTGTTCCGGTTTGCAAATGTTCTTTGGAACCTGAAAGTTCAACACTGCTTACGCATATTCAAATTGAGTGCAGGAAGCTCCTGCAGCCAATCAGAAGCCACGCTTTGGTTTCCGAACATTTTCAGAAGTCAAACAGACTTCCGGAACGGATTCCGTTTGAGAACCAAGGTATGACTCTATATTGATATATTGTCTAAAACCAGTTTGAAGTCCATATTGTGGTTTTGGTTTCATAATTTTTGGCCTGGCAATATATTGTGAATCACGATGTGTGTGATTGTGTGCTATGCAAAGATCACAACATGGGGAAACCGTGAAGCCAGCCAATGCCTCTCCATAGCTCCATCCTTATTTCAGACATTGCAATATCACAATGTTTAGCCAGTGATATATCACAATGTTGAAAGCCAGTTATCACCCAACACTAACACCTACTAGCCAGGATGGCTCTTCTCTGCCTCCACTGTTGAAGGTTGCAAATGCTTCTGAATACTGTTAGAAGTGGGTCTTGAGACCCTCAAATTAATATCTGAACAAAATTGATGAAGCAGCGAAGATTTATTGATTACAAAACGTTCCTGCAAGAGCGGGGGTCCAAAGTAGGCACACCCAGTTTTGGCAAAGCATGAGCTTATATTCCCTATACCCAAAGCACAGGTTCCCTCCCTTGTCTCCCCATTGGCTGGGTACTACAGGGTTTAAAGCCTATCACGACTGCCTAATGACCCTACTAACATTCCCACCCATGTTTAAATCTCCCATTACTCTTCATCTCGATGCCCACCCCCCATATTTACCTGATTCCTATGCATTTACCTATTGATGCAAGCGACAGAGCCACATCCTGACCACTAGTTGTCTCAGTTACAGGTGTGAGCAAGTTCTATACTGTACCTGCTGAAGCCTACGAATAAACCATATTCCAGCTGCAAGCTGCCTTATTTACAAGCATCCTAACCAGCGGCAGAGCTAGCCGCTTGGACACCCAGAGCGGCGCACATGCTGTGCACCTGGGGGTGGGGCGATCCAGCCGGGGGGGCCGAATGGCGTGGCGGCGATCTTCCCGGGGGGGTTTTGTTACAGTCAAAACATATACCGTCATGTGAAAGACAACAATCCCCTGACAGCAATCACGGAGCAGGAATTCTAACAGTCTCCCCATTGGCTGGGTACTGTTGGTTTCTGCTTCCTCACTGAGCAGCGAATGCAGTCACAAGACATTGTTTTGCATTCCACAGTCAGAGTTACTGTTGGGTTCCCACGGGAATGGGAGACTGGATGTGACGTACACTGGTTTCCTGTTTTTCAGTGTTCTCTCGGTTTCTTTGTTAGAGACGGGAGTTGCTTCTCTGCTCTCACAGAGGCAGGATGTATGTTTGTATGCTCTCAGCATAGCCTGTAAATAAACTTCATCATGTAGCACATTACCTGCTTATCCTTTTGCTGCGTGACTACGCTCTGCTTGGGCTCAAGATAAGACGAGCCTGTATCAACTCCAGATGGGCAGGAGCTGATCAAAATCTCACAGGTACTACAAGGTTTACAGTCTATCCCGACTGCCTAATTACCCTACTAACATTCCCACCCATGTTTAAATCTCCCATTACAGTGATACCTCAGGTTACAGATGCTTCAGGTTACAGACTCCGCTAACCCAGACATAGTACCTCGGGTTAAGAACTTTGCTTCAGGATGAGAACAAACATTGCGCAGCACAGTGCAGTGGCAGCAGGAGGCCCCATTAGCCAAAGTGGTACCTCAGGTTAAGAACAGTTTCAGGTTAAGAACAGGCCTCCAAAACGAATTAAGTTCTTAACCTGAGGTACCACTGTATTCTTGATCTCGACACCCACCCCCCATATTTACCTGATTCCTATGCATTTACCTATTGATGCAAGCGACAGAGCAACATCCTGACCACTAGTTGTCCCAGTTACAGGTGTAAACCAGTTCTATACCTGCTGAAGCCTACAAATAAACCATATTCCAGCCACAAGCTGCTTTATTTACAAGCATCCTAACCAGTGTCAGAGCTAGCCACTCGGGCACCCAGAGCGGCACACATGCAGTGCACCCGGGGGTGGGGCGATCAGCCGGGGGGCCGCTTGGCGCAGCGGTGATCCGTCCAGGGGGGATTTTGTTACACACACACCCTCTGGGATGACACCTGGGGCAGACCACTTCCCCTCTTCGCCCCTAATCCTAACCATAAGCTGTTCTAATGATGAGTATGAGCAAGTCTGGGCTATCTGTAGTTGCAGCATTGTGGCTTATGTGATAAAGCAACATTCTAATTTCTCACAAATTCCAGTTGCTGGAAGCCACAGGATGGAATCATAGGCTTGTTCTCGGCTCCTACTTGCCAGTTTCCCCACAAATGCATCAGGTCACTAGTGTGAGAACAGGATGCAGGACTAGATAGGCCACTGGCCTCATCCAGCAGTCTCCTCTTATTTTCTTAATGGGACACGGAAGGAAACAGTGACCCTCTGGCTATTCTTATACTCCAAATGCTTACCAGCCATGCCTGACACCGTCTCCTGTGCTGGCTAGGGATGAACGGAGCCGAGGGAAAACTCTGGACAGCCGCAGGTTTCCCACAACCGCCTTAAAAGACTTGCCCTCCTGCCGCTGCTTGCAATTCAGATTGTAAACACAGCTTGGCCAGCTTCTGGGCTGGTCTGCCTAGCTGCCCCTTTAACAACAATCACTTGCTTTATACAGGAGCAGACAATCATGTTTAATCTCCAAACTCCAAACAGTAACAGGGACAGGTGGCTATAAAATTTAATAATGGTTTTATATAAATATATCCACAGGGACAGGTGGTTCGTTCTTGCTAGCTGGCAATGCGGAGGAGGAATTATAAAAGACACTGCTGCCTTAAGTAATTTTTGCTTTTTGGGGGGTGGGGGGAGAGAAAGACCTTGAGTTACACTCCCCCCTCACATTTTCTACCGTGGGCTCCCTTCCAGCCAGCAACTGCCAGCATTCCTGTGGACTCCATTTTCCCATTGTTCAAAGACTCCTTGGCAACTCACCTATTTTTTCTCCCTGCAGGAATGCAAGAGCCAGCTCTCCTCCCATCTCCCTAACAAAGAGAGAGAGACAGAGAGTAAGAAAGATCAGGAAGAGACAGGAAGGAGACTCTTTCCTCCCCCCCCCCCTTCTCACATTCTTTTGTCTGTCTAGGAGAAAGTACTTTATCTATTTAACTCTTAGGTATTTGGACTGATTTTGTTTCTAACGAAAGGCACAATTGCACATGCTCTCCAGCTTTTAATATATGAGAGTTAAATTTAAATAAGGCCATCCTATATAAGCATACCCTCCAACATTTCTCTGAAGAAAAAAATATTTTTATTATTGCTTTTTTTTCTAAAAAAATGTTTAGGGGTACAGTGGTACCTTGTGATAAGAACTTAATTCGTTCTGGAGGTCTGTTCTTAACCGGAAACTGTTCTTAACCTGAGGTATCACTTTAGCTAATGGGGCCTCCCACTGCCGCCATGCGATTTCGGTTCTCATCCTGAGGTAAAGTTCTTAACCCGAAGTACTATTTCTGGGTTACCAGAGTCTGTAACCTGAAGCATCTGTAACCCGACGTACCACTGTACTAACATTTTGACTCAAGAAAATTACCATTTCAAATGAGGGGGAAATAAATACAGTAAATGAACAAAAGTACAAAGATTCACAAAATGTTTAGGGGTATGTGTACCCCTAGAAAAAAAGCACTGATTATTATTATTATTATTATTATTATTATTATTATTATTATTACTACTACTACTACTATCCTGCCCATCTGAATGGGTTGCCCCAGCCGCTTCTGGGCAGCTTTCAACCTATAAAAACATAATAAATCATTAAGCATTAAACAGTTTCCCCATCTAAGGCTGCCTTCAGATGTCTAAAGGGTGGATAGTTACTGTATTTTTCCATGTATAAAACACCCCATGTATAAGATGCCCCCTATTTTGGGAGACTCCAGTTTAAGAAAATGGGGGGAGATTGTATTTGTGAATAATATGATCCACAATTTTGAACATAATTTTTTAATAAAAAAACCTAGTCTTATACATGGAAAAGTACGGTACTTATCTCCTTGACATGGGAGTGACATAACACCATACCCTTTTAACATTTCTCCAATGAAAATAGGGGCGTCCTAAGGAAAAGTGGGACATTCCGGGCTCAAATCAGAAACCAGGATGACTTCTGTAAATCCCGGAATGTCCCTGGAAAATAGGGACACTTGGAGGGTCTGTAGAACTAGGGCCACCCTTACAATATCCCCTCTTTCTCCATGAGCATTACTATTTGACACCCCCTCTCTTTCGGCTACGTCTGCACCACACATTTACACATCTTATTTATTAATTGCATTTATATCCCACCTTTTGTCTCCAAGGAAGAACCTCCGCCTCCACAACAACCCTGCGAAGTAGGTTAGGCCAAGAGGCAGTGACTAGCTTAACTCATGGTTGAGTGAGAATTTGAACCCTGATCTCCCAGGTCTGACTCTAGCCCCAACACCACACTCCAGCCACTACACATTTAAAGCACTGCTGTACTACTTTCAACAATGATGGCTTCCCTAGAGAATCCTGGGAGCAGTAATTTGTTGAGTGTGCAGATAGGAGAAAGCTCCACTTGAGGTCTGGTGCACAGCCAAGTCTCTTTTATCACCCACCAGCCACAGCGAGGGACACCTGAGAATTCTCTAACAAGCAATTGCTCAAGCAAAAAAGGTTGTACGGGAATCTTAGGTCCCCTCACCCCCTCCAACATTCCTGATGAAAATAGGGATATTTCTCACCCCCCTGCAACTGACCCTCCTCAACCCCCCAAATTTATCTAATCTTATTTTTTGGTAGGTTTACAAAAAGAAAAACACACACCAAGAAATAGTTTTTTGAAAAGGGCAAGATTAGATGCGGGTGCACATAGCATTTTGGTTAAAAATCAAGACTCCTCGCATTCCACTCTGCTCCCCTTTTCTTCCTGCCCTGGGTGTCGCTGCCCTATGCCTGCACCTCAAAGCCCTTTTTATAGGGTTGTGAGATTAAGAAATAAAGGAAAAATTACAAGCAAGGGTGTGCCTCAAACTCAGTTTGGAAAGTCCCCATGAGCTGCGTACACAGGATAAAGAAATCCAAGGGGCGTAGGCCCATATCTGATAATAGATGAAGTGGTTAGTGTAGAGTGGACAATGTATTAGAAATGTGTTGAACTCTGATAAGTATATTGTAAGCCAAGCCTCTGAGAGAGGGGCGGCAGCTGTAGGGATAAAACTGCTGCGCTTATGCCTGATCGAGGCTCTTCGTATCTACGGGTACGGAGAGTCCGCCTTTGCAAACGCGACTAATAAAAGGGTTAACCTTATATTGAAGTCCTTTGTCTGTTTGTTTCCACGAACGACTTCTCACAGGGTTTATACACAAAGAAATCATATAAATTCTATCAGAAGCTCCTAAGCATCTGCATAGCTGGCAGAAACCCATTGGATACAACTCTGCACCTTGATGTGTCAGGGCCTCTTGCTTCTTATTCAAGTTCTGAAGCCTACATAGATTGAAAAACTTAAAACCTACATACCAAAGGGGAGTGGTAGCCTGATTTATGCTACATAGACAAGGGGCGCAGTTGCGTAGCGTGGGAGGTGAGGGGGGACCGGCCGCACCGGGCGCAACATCTGGGGGGCGCGTGCTCGCACTCACAGCTCTCTGCCCCTACTAAAATCCACGGATTAGGTGGCGCAAATTACTTGCCTTGCCCCGGGTGCTGACAACCCACACTACGCCACTGAAGGGGTGAATTGCTCTTGACTCAGCTGGACTTCTAAAGGCTTACTCCCAAATACGCCCTTATCTCCCATGCCTCCAGCGACTATGGCGACTATGGCGTTGTGGCACTCATCTTGCTTTCAGGACGAGGGAGCCAGCATTTGTCCACAGACAGCTTTCTGGGTCACGTGGCCAGCATGACTAAACCGCTTTTGGCACAACAGAACACCGTGACGGAAACCAGAGCGCACACAAATGCCATTTGCATATGGCTTCGTAAAATCATTAAACTCACCCCTTCATTATGCTAGTCATAAAGCATCATTTCAGGGACAGGAACCAATTAGCAGTTCACATCTTTTGACATGTGAAGTTCATTCCCTTTGCTGCAACCCTATTTTACACCATCAGCTACACCAAAGTGCTTAATCTGCAATTCCCTTTGAAGCTTCTACAGCATGATTTGTGGCATTCTCCATCACTCGAGGTCTCCAAATGTCTTCTGATCTGTAACACAGCTTGCTTCCTACCTTCATATATGGCCTCCTTTTCTTTCCGTCTAGCAGTATCTCTTCAAGACAACTTAACTAAAAGGTTTTAACCATTTCGATGCCTGCACTCACCCTTCTGGTACTCAACTGAGCATCATATGATGCTAACCTCACCCCTAACTCTTTACCCCTCCTTTTCTCTTGCCCCCACACATCCATTTTCAACTATATTAACCATTCAAAAAGCAGCCAACTCACAGGACTTGGGGAAATCCACTTTCTTTTGCAAAATTTGATTCAGCAAAAATGAATGAAAAAAACCAAAGCACTACAAGACTTTTCAACCACTTCTGCCAATCTGGGAAGAGATTGGCATCACCCATTCCCATCACATTGGGGGTTATGAGTCCAGAGACTCCTCAAACTCCTTTAGGACTTGAAATATGAAATCAATATGCTCATCTATTCCTTGCTGTTATCCAGAAACACTGCTTCCAGCCCCAGACTGCGAGTGCCCAGTGCGCTGCACCATGACTTCATGATGTTGTGACGTGACGTCGTATCAACCTTATGATGTCATGGTGGCGCTGCGGCAGCAACTGGGTCCAGGCTTGCGCCTCTGTCACGGGACCTCTGTTTTATTCTTTGTAAAATACACAATTTAATACATATACCAACAGGCAGAGGGCCTTCTCGGTAGTGGCGCCCACCCTGTGGCACACCCTTGCATCAGATGTCAAGGAAATAAACAACTATCTAACTTTTAGAAGACATCTGAAGGCAGCCCTGTTTAGGGAAGTTTTTAATATTCTGTTGGGAGCCACCCAGAGTGGCTGGGGAAACCCAAGCAGATGGGCAGGGTATAAATATAAATAATAATAATTATAATGATTATTATTATTATCCCCCTGTTTTTGGCATCTGCCTCAAGAGACAGTGCAGTGAACCACTGGAGAATCACAGCACCTGCTTTGGCTGCAGAGACTGGTACTGCTGCCTCCTGTGTTGTTTTTGCTGCGTTAGCAGCACCAAAGTGACCTCCCTGTGGGCAAGCCTGGGCAGTTTCTATGGAGGTCCTGAGGAGATTTCACCCCTCCCATATCCAAGAATCTCCTGATGAGTCTGCTGATTCTCCAGAGAGAAAGAGGCGTGTTCTGCTCTCTACTATTCTGCTCCAGCACCAAAGAGTCAGTCAGTCAGTCAGTCAGTCAGTCAGTCAGTGTGTCCGAAAGAGAGACTGAGTGTTAGAGATCGTGTCTAGAGATAAGGTTGCTGCTAAGAGCAGCTGCAGACACTCAGTGTAGCATTCTTTATGCTTAGAGAACTCATTAAGCTCTGTATATAGTTGTATAGTAGTTGTAGATAGAATAAAGAAGATATTCTACAGAGCTGCTCTCCAAGTCATTTATATACTCTGCTAGACTCTGCTATACTCTGCTGTGCAATGACTGTCTTCTTGTGGAAGTGAATCCGGTGCTCACAACTCTAAGCTGTGAGTCCACAGCACTTTGACCTGTTCCTGTGCAGAAGGTGGTCTCTGGAAGTGCTACCCAGCTCGCCTAGCCCAGTCGGGGCTGAAGTGCATGAGTCCAGTTGGTGGTACTGGCTCAAGGGCGATGCTGACAGGTCCTAGGCTGCCCAGATGATAACACCCCTGTCTCAGCCTCACTGATATGGTCCAAAGGAAAGCAGAGCAATACATCTGGCACCAGCTTGGTTGCCGGAGTTGCCGAAAGGAGGCGTACATGATGCCATCCAACTGTCTAAGCATAGGTAATTAAAAGGAGGATTTATTGCAAAAACAAACAAATACCGTATTTTTCGCTCTATAGGGCGCACCTGACCACAAGGCGCGCCTAGTTTTTAGAGGAGGAAAACGCGAAAAAAGATATTCTGAATCAAATGTTGTACTAAACTATTTAAAGCCGCAAAGTGGGCAGCTCCTGTCTGCTTTGCTGCTTTAAAGCGAGCCTCAGAGGAGGGTAGGAAGGGGAACCATGGCTTGTCTAAGTCCAGTTAATAATGCTGAGCCTGACTTTATATGCATCTCAAAGCCCTTGACATATATACATTATAATGACAAGCCGAGATAGGCCTCCTGCAGAGGAGGAGGGGAGGAGAAGAGAGGGAGCCATCATAGCTCAATGGGGAGAGCATGGAGAAGATCCCAAGTTCAGTCCTTGAAAGCTTCTCCGGGTAGGGCTGAGGGTGTGTCTCCTGAAACCCTGGTGAACCTCTGTGTTATGTAGTGTAGTTTCACCCTGGGCCAACAGGGGGATACTGTATATAGTTTTCACTCAGGTCTGTAGATAGTTTTCACTCAGGTCCGCGGCAGTTATTTTAGGCGGGAACTCTGGACTGTTGTTGTTACAATGTTGACAGCCGGCTGCCTATAAAAGCGGGCCGGCTGAGCTGTTTGCAGTCAGTTCTATTCCAGCTTACAAAATAAAGAGCTACTTGAAGAAATCGCTGTGCCGGCTGCTATGTCAACCCACAACTTAACACTGGTGATGAAGGTGGGATGGATGGACATCAGAGCACAGCCAGATGCGGCCAGCCTCTGAACTGAGCTGAATCACTGAGCTGAATCACAGAGCGAAATCACTGAGCGAAATCACTGGGCAGAACCAATTCAGAGCTGACTGTTCTGGCTAGAGCACTGTATTCCATCCATCGCCCTTCACGCCGGCATCGGAATCATGGCTTCACTTGTGCCTCTACTGCCGTTTGCGCCAGCCTCTGAATCATGGGACTCCTACCTCGCTCGGTTCGACTGCTACCTCCAAGCCAACGAGCTGACAGCAGTATCAATGGATCGGAAGCGGGGCCTATTCCTCAGCCTCTGTGGGCCTGAGGTGTTTGAGACGGCCCGAGCATTGGTTGCGCCTGAAGCAGTCCAGGCAACACCATGGGACACGATCCAAGAGAAGCTCCGCAACCACTACGCACCAAAGCCGTCCAAGATTGCTGCCCGCCATGCGTTCTACCACCGGAACCAGGCAGAGGGGGAGTCAATCAACAACCACACCACCGCCCTGCGACAGGCTGCAATGCACTGTGAGTACCGAGACTTAGACGATGCCCTGATGGATCGAATTGTCTGTGGGGTCCGGGACATCCATCTGCAACGGCGTCTCCTAGCCAAGCCAGACCTCACGCTACAGAAAGCCATTGAGGAGGCTGTGGCCTCAGAAGCTGCTGAACGCTCCGCCCAGGAGATCCGCAAGTCCAGCAGCCCGCGTCTTGCTAGGGAGCCAGTTCCGGTGCATCATGAAGAGGCCAGCAGTGATGAGGCATCCTCCAGTGAAGACGATGACGTGCACCAGACAAAGCGGGAGCGCAGGAAGTTCCAACAGAAGTCCAAGGGCCAACCGGAATGTGCCGGCTGCGGAGGCAACCATTCCCGTGCCAAGTGTCGATTCAGAGACGCCATCTGTAGGAAGTGTTCCAGAAGGGGCCACATCGCTAAGGTCTGCCGATCAGCTCCGTCTGACACCCTCCCTTCATCGACTCGCAAGTCCAAGTCTTCACTCCAGTCTGCCAAGGAAAGTTGTTTCACTCTCACCAACTGCCGCTGCCCATCTGGAACCACGATTGGCCAAACTGACTCGCCTACGCGACGCAAGCTGAACGTCACGGTGCTCATTGAAGGAGCTCCATGTGACATGGAGATCGACACCGGGTCTGCCCTGTCCATCGTGTCATGGAGCACCATCAAAAGACTGGTACCCAGAGTGTCCAAAAGGCAACTTGACTCTCACCGCGTACACCTGAGAGACTACCAGGGAAACGACATTCCCGTGGTAGGCGTTGGCCAGTTCCGGATCGCCTTCAAGGATTTTTCGGGCCTGCTCCGGTTGGTGGTGGTCGAAGGTCAGCGGCCAAGCCTCCTAGGGCTAGACTGGTTTGATGCCCTCGGCCTGGAAGTCACCGGCATCAACTGCATCTCTAACGCAGAGACTGAGGGTCTGGTCAAAGACTTTGCCGAGGTTTTTGACGGCACCTTGGGGCAATATACAGGTACGCCCATCTCCTTTAGCCTTGATCCACAAGTCGCCCCCATCAAGCTAAAGCCACGCCGGGTTCCCTTTGCTCTCAAGGCTAAGGTGGACGAACAACTGGACAAACTGATCGCCCAAGGAGTTTTGGAGCCGGTTGACCACGCCAAGTGGGAAACCCCCATCGTCACGCCTGTCAAGCCAGATGGGTCGGTGAGAATCTGCGCTGACTACAAGTGCACGATCAACAAGGCACTTCAGCAGCACGCTTATCCGGTTCCTGTTGTCCAATACCTGCTGCATTCCCTGGGTGAGGGTAAGGTCTTCGCTAAGCTGGACCTTGCCCAAGCCTATCAACAACTGCCAGTTGATGATGCCACTGCTGAAGCCCAGACGATCGTCACCCACCGGGGGGCATTCCGTTGCCGCCGGGTGCAGTTCGGGGTGAGTGTGGCTCCTGGCATCTTCCAAAGCCTTATGGAGCGTCTCCTGCAAGGGCTTCCGGGCGTGGTACCATATTTTGATGACGTTTTGGTGTCTGCAGACTCACACCAGCAGCTGTTCGAGCGCCTCCGTGCCGTGCTGACCAGGTTCCAAGAGGCCGGGCTCAAGGTAAAGAGGGAGAAGTGCCAGATCGCCGTTCCACAGGTAGAGTTCCTGGGCTATCTTATCGATGCCTCCGGCCTTCACCCAACCACATCCAAGATCCGCGCTATCCAGCAGGCCCCCACCCCAAAGAACAAAACGGAGTTGCAGGCATTCCTGGGGCTGCTGAACTTTTATAACATGTTCCTGCCCCACAAAGCCACAGTGGCTGAGCCTCTTCACCGACTCCTTAGCACTAAGACGCCTTGGGCCTGGGGTCATCGGGAGACGGCGGCCTTCAACACGGTCAAGGCTCTCCTTTCTTCAGACAGTGTGCTGGTACAGTACAGTGAATCCAGGCCGCTGGTCCTTGCCTGCGACGCCTCACCTTTTGGCATCGGTGCTGTCCTTAGTCACCGTTTTCCAGATGGAAGAGAAGCACCGCTCGCCTACTTTTCCAGGACACTATCTCCGACGGAACGGAATTACAGCCAGGTTGACAAGGAGGCACTGGCACTTGTGGCTGGAGTGAAGAGGTTCCATGAATACCTCTATGGCAGGACTTTTGACCTCATCATTGACCACAAGCCACTCCTGGGCCTCCTCGCCGGTGATCGTCCAACTCCACCGGTCCTCTCGCCACGCATGCTGCAATGGACTGTTTTCCTGGCTGCCTACCACTACCGGCTCATCCATCGCCCAGGGAAATCGATGGGCCATGCCGACGCCCTCAGCCGTTGCCCTCTTCCAGCATTTGTGGAAGACCCGGCTCCAGCTTCATCGCTCCTTCTGATTGAGGATCTTCCGGCAGCGCCTGTATCGGCTGCCACTGTGGCCTCCGCGTCTGCCCAGGATCGCACCATCAGCCGGGCGCTCAACTGGGTGTGGAGGGGGTGGCCACAAGGGCCTTTTGCATCGGAGTTCCAGCCCTTCGCAACCAGACAACATGAACTCTCAGCTCATCGCGGCTGTCTGCTGTGGGGAGACCGCGTCGTGATTCCCCAGGGACTCCGTCAGCGCGTCCTGGAGGCTTTGCACGTTGGCCACCCGGGAATTGTCAAAATGAAGGCGTTGGCTCGGTGTTACGTCTGGTGGCCTAACATGGACGATGCCATCACTGCCTGGGTGTCCGCCTGTCAAGCGTGCCAAGAATCGAGGCCTGCACCACCGGCAGCTAAGGGACACACCTGGGAGACGCCAAAGACACCCTGGTCGAGGGTGCACATCGATCTGGCTGGCCCCTTTCACGGCCGGACCTTTATGGTAGTGGTGGACGCCTATTCCAAATGGCTGGAGGTCGCCCTGATGCCCTCCACCACTACCGAAGCTGTCATCCGGGTGCTGCGAGGCCTGTTTGCAACGCATGGGTGTCCTGATGTCCTTGTCTCTGACAATGGACCGCAGTTCACGTCAGGCACGTTTGAGCGGTATCTTTTGGGCCTGGGCATCCGCCATGCCCTAACGGCACCCTTTCATCCATCCAGCAACGGGCAAGCGGAGAGAATGGTGCGCTCGGCAAAAGAGGCACTGGCGCGCCTGGACCGGGGAGATTGGCATGAGCGGGTTGCCGAATACTTGTTCGTGCAACACATCACCCCTCATGCGGCCACAGGGAGGAGTCCTGCTGAACTGCTTATGGGCCGCCGCCTCAGGTCACCACTCGACCGGCTTCACCCGGACTTTGCCGTGGCTGAACCCCCAGGCTGTGCCAACGCGCCACGGTCATTTGTCCCAGGAAACCAGGTCTTTGCCCGGAACTATGTGGGGGACATTCCTTGGGTGCCAGCCACAGTAGTGGGAGTCACTGGACCTCGCTCGTACCAGGTGGCACTCGAAGATGGACGCTTGTGGCGACGGCACATAGACCAGCTTAGGCGCAGGGTTGGGGACTTGGACACTACCGAGGTGCCCCCAACTGCGCTTGCGGCTCCAGAAGAGACACGTACAGATGGCGAGGCCCCACCTACACCTCCCTCGCAAACTGCCAGCGTGGAGCCAAACCAAGCCGCTTCAGAACAGACTCAGACCACTCCACTTGCGGAGGCTCCACCCACAGCAGCGGATCCAGGGGAGTTGGTTCCAACACCACCTAGGGTCGCACCACAGCCTCAGCGAGAACTGTGTGGCCCTCCGGACTTGGCTACCAGTCCCCGGCGGTCTGGCAGAGTTTCCAAGCGCCCAACTTATTTAAAGGACTATGTTGTTGGACATGTATCACTGTTGGTCTAAGTATGGGAAATGTAACCGATATACTTTTGTGCCTAATTGAACCATTACGCGTAGTGCTGTATATAAGGAAACCATTACGATTGTAACTAACGCCTTATCTCGGTGGGGAGGGGTGTTATGTAGTGTAGTTTCACCCTGGGCCAACAGGGGGATACTGTATATAGTTTTCACTCAGGTCTGTATATAGTTTTCACTCAGGTCCACGGCAGTTATTTTAGGCGGGAACTCTGGGCTGTTGTTGTTACAATGTTGACAGCCGGTTGCCTATAAAAGCAGGCTGGCTGAGCTGTTTGCAGTCAGTTCTATTCCAGCTTACAAAATAAAGAGCTACTTGAAGAAATCGCTGTGCCGGCTGCTATGTCAACCCACAACTTAACACTCTGCCTATCAGTGAAGGCAAAACTGAGCTAAATGGGCTCAGGGGTCCTGACGTGGTACAGGGAAGGTCCCTCTGTTCCTGTTTAAATTAGCCCTTTCTTCAGAACCATGAGGACTACAATCTTAGTTTGTTTTTAAAGGGAACAGCTATGACCTCAGTGGCTTTGCATGCAGAACACCACACATTCAATCCCCGGCTTCTCCAGGTTTGAAACTCTGGCAAACTGCTGCCAGTCAGTGTTGACATTACTAAGCTCGATGGAGTAGTGGGTCCGACTCCTTATAAGGCAGCTTCCTAGGTTCCCATTTATGCTTCAGATCTGAGTGTGAGGCTTGCTGTCACGTTTAGTGTCAACCGGGTGATTCTTTGCACATCTGGAAGATGACTGTGTCACCTCCCATCACCCTCTTGAAGGTGCTTTTACAGATCAGGGAAAAGGGCAGGCAGCCACAGCATCTGTAGACTGTAGCATCCTGAATTAAGGGAGGGTGGGATTCCCGTTGCAGCCAAAGGATTGTTTGAGGCCACCACGAAAGAGCTGATCTTAAGCTTGAAACCAGGACTTGCTCTTTCACCATGTTGCTTCTCCAGTTGGCAATGCCATCCATGTAACCTGTGTGAATATCAAGCGTGGGTTGTGTCCAGGAACCTGGGAGGATTTCTTTCACGTGTGTGCATGTTTTCGTCTTTAAATAAACAGCCCATACAAGTTTCCAGCTCTTATGGCCATCGAGATTAGCCTGGCCGTCTCAGTGGAAATCTGCGGAGGCTGAGGTGGACTTTCCAGTGGTCAAAGTGTGGCTGTGTCTTCCTGCCCGGCATCTATTTCCTGCCCTCTTTCCTCCCTGCACCCTGCTTCAAAGCAAGCCACGGAGGAGGGAAGGAAGCAGAGCCAAGGATCCTCTGCTCACAACTGCAGCAGATTCCCTCCACTTTGAAGCAGGAAAGTGGGAGAGGAGCTGCTTACACGAGTGTAAGCTGCTCCCCTCCCACTTTGCTGCTTCAAAGGGAGCCCGGGAGGAGAGAATCCGCTGCAGCCGGGAGCAGTGGAGGATCCATGGTCCCCTTCCTTCCCTCCTCCGTGGTTGCTTTGAAGCAGGAAAGTCGGAGAGGAGCTGCTTACACGTCTCCAACATATTGGGGGAGAAATTCCCCAAGAAGGAAGGACATCCTGGAATAGTTTTGGAATTAATATTTAGTGCTTACTGAAGACCAGGGGACCTACGCAATTTTACTCGCCAATAAATAACCTTAATATTCTTTGACATTTTGGATGTACATATCTGAAGCCTAAAGGCTGGAAGATTTGGATTACAACATAGTGAAGAACAGTCCATTTGGATTTATATTTTGGATTTATACTTTGGATTACAAATATAAAGTTGGACTAACTCTCATTTGTCACCACCTTTTATAAAAACTATTGAAGAGAAGTATACTTCTTTTATATTAACTTTATATTAACAGTTTGTGCCGGTTCGTCTTGGGGAACTGTCCTGTTTGATATAGGACATGTAATTTAAATCTGGTTGGGAGATAAGGGGCCTGGGAGTGAAAATACCGGTAGTCATCTTTTGTTTTTTACAGGTTTTACTGGGTATTTTATGCTTTTTCCTTTGTCTGTTCTCTTTTGGCTCTGTTTTGCAAGGATTTTACAGTTTTACTAACTTAAGTTCCATTGGTAGGAGGGGAGGGAACGATCAAATGGTAAAGTGAAAATTTACGGTTCAGCTTGGGAGTGGGAAAATACTTTCACTTCTGGGATGAACTACGAAACGCAGGTGTGACCTTGAACAGATCAAAATAAAATTATTTAGTGGCGGGAAAACTTTCTGGGTCAGAAATGGCAGGTAAACAGGATGCAGGAGCCATAACAAGGAAATCTGCAATGGACAGGAGACGGGCAAGCGTACAAGAAGAGACAGAAAAGCAGGGAAAACAGAATACCACTGACCTTCCTACACAACAACTTATGGAATTTAGACAGGAGATGGTGCAGTCAGTGAAAAGTTTTGCTGAACAAGTGCATTTGGATACGAAAAAATCGAATAAATTATTGACAGAACAATTTGGAAAATTAGGTGAGAAGGTTAACAAATTAGAAACTAAAGTTGATAAGCTAGAAAAAAAACTAGTGAGGAGTTAGGACGTTTGAAGGAAGAACAGAAAGCTGTTACAGTGGTGCCCCGCAAGATGAATGCCTCGCAAGACGGAAAACTCGCTAGACGAAAGAGTTTTCCGTTTTGGAGGTGCTTCGGAAAATGAATTTCCTATGGGAAAATGTCTTGCGAGTTCCTGCGGGTTTTTCCCCCCTTTCCCCCCCTTTTTCTAAGCCGCTAAGCCGCTTATCTGCCAAGCCGATAAGCCGCTAAAAGCCGCTAATAGCACTAATCCGCTAATCTGTCAATGGGCTTGCTTCGCAAGATGAAAAAACCGCTAGAGGAAGAGACTCGCAGAACAGATTCTTTACGTCTTGCGAGGCACCACTGTATAGGGATGGTGAGAGGTCTACAAGAGAAACAAAATGATTTGGAAGATAAAAGCCTCCTCTTGCAGTTGAGATAAAGGGGGGAAAACAGTGAGAATAAGAGGCCTACCAGAATCAGAACAGAACTTAGAAACATATGTTACAAAGACAATTGCAGAATGGGTGGGGGAGAGGCAAGAGTGGGTGGCAGAAATGACGGAGAGCTGTTTTCGGATACGCACGATAGAAAGTCGGCAGAGAAAGCAGCCAGGAGATGTCCTATTAACATTTGTAACAACAACAAAAAAACGAAGGATGCAAAACTTCAGAAAAGTTTTGTGGACAATCTTGTGGTTGCTGGACAGAAGGTCAATATTTTTCAGGAGATTCCATTTAAATTGAGACTCAGAAGACAAAAATACCGGTTCTTGACAACAGCGCTGAGAAAAGCAGACATTAAATATAAATGGGAATACCCAGAGGGGATGTCATTTACATTTATGAAAAAGAGATATAGGTTGACAACAGAATACCAGGCCAAATATTTTTTTGAAAAACATAGGAGAGACCTAAACTCTGGACATGAAGACCCAGTAGCAGAACAAAGAGCTGCTTTGGAGCGGCTATCACTGGAAGGAGGAACAGGTGGAAAAACAGATATTGTAAGTGACTCTGACAATGGCCAATCTTAAAATATTAAGTTGGAATGTTAATGGTTTGAATAACAAAACTAAACATAACAGGATTCAACATGTAATTTTAAAACAAAAGTTGGATATAATTTGTTTTCAGGAAGCACATATTGCAAGATAGCATAAAAGAATATTAATTAATAAAAAATTAGGATTGGATTTCATCTCAGCAGATAATGCAAAAAAGAGAGGAGTAGTTTGTTATATTAATCCTGCACTAGAACCCAAATTGATTCAAAGAGATGAGAAAGGCAGGATCTTAATAATACAAATAAAAATCCAAGGAGAGAAGGTGATGTTGGTGGGAATTTATGCCCCCAATGAGAAAAAAATCATATATTTTTTAAAATTGGAAACTGAATTACTTGAATTTGCAGATCAAAAAATGATTCTAATGAGGGTGTGGGAGAGATACAAAGACTTAATAGAACAAAAAACACCCCAGTGGGTATCACCAATTGAAGCTTTGTTACTCAAACCGCTTGGCAAAAAAAGGAAGTGGCCTACATATAGAGAATTGTTGATGGATCAAGAAGGAAAATGGAAGCTAAAAGACTATGAGGAAATTAAAGACCATTTTCAGAGTTGGTTACACTACAGACAATTACATGAGATGTACAAGGAAGATAATAAGAAGGGGTTTAGTTATACAATTTATATATTTCAATAGGAAGTTATCGAAGAAGGGAAGCTGCTAAAGAAAGCATATAGTATTTTGCTAGAATGGGAAACAAAAGATGAGGAAGTCAAATCAGTTATGATCAAATGGGCACAGGATATAGGACATAATATACAATAATATACAATTTGAGGAAAAACTTGGGGAAAACTGTGGAAAGTAAGCTTGAAATCTCTCTTGAAATAAAATTATATGAAAATGATGTATATATGGTATATTACACCAGTACAGATTACAAAGATGTATAAAACCGAGTCAAATATATGTTGGAAATGTAAAGAAAAAGAAGGGGCTTTTTATCATATATGTGGTGGGAATGTAGAGAAATTAAAAAAATTTGGGAAATGATATATAATGAATTGAAAAAAAAAGTTTAAAATGACATTTGTTTAAAAAAAAGAAGCATTTTTGTTAGGGATTGCAGGACGAGACCTGCCAAGAAAAACAAATAATTCATTTATGTATGCTACAAAAGCGGCAAGAGTCTTGATAGCAGAAGGATGGAAGAATGAGGAAATCCCAACGAAAAAACAGTGGCAAGAAAAACTGATGAGCTATGCAGAGTTGGCTAAATTGACATACAAATTGTGGGACAAGGACAACTATGACTTTAAGGAAGAATGGGAGCTTTTTACAAATTATCTAAAAAGACAACAAAATGAAGACTCCTTGGCAGGTTTTGAATAAACATACACAAATTTATTGGTTGATAACATGTTAGATAGATAATGTAAGGATATGTACAACTTTATAACATGCAGAGAATAATATGTGCTGAGAAATCAAAGAGTTAGTGTTTTAAAGTAGATTTGTTTGTTTAATTGCTATGTGTGTTGTCTTCGGTTTTTTCTTTTTCTTTTCGTTTGTATTTTGTTATGTTTTGTTTCTCAATGTTTTTGTGTTTTCTGTAGTGAAGAACTTAATAAAAAGATATTTAAAAAAAAGAGAGAGAAATCAGAGAGAGGAGCTGAGGGAAGTCCTTGGTGGTGGGGGAGGGAAGGATGGAAGGAAGGGAGGGAGGGAGGAGGGAAACGGGAAAAATTAATGTAAGCGACTATATGGTTTGATAATTTGTTATGTGGAAACTGCTAATATATATATATATTTTAAAGGAAGAGCCAAAGTCTGCAGCTGCCGGTTCTCCCCTGCATGACAAACATCTATGCCTCTCAGTTCCTGGCTGCTTTCTGCAGTTGGCTGCAAACCTTCGCTTGGAGCTGGCTCATTCCTGACACTACCCCGCCCCAAAAGAACACTTCCTATTACTGGCTGGGCTAGTGGAGGGTGGCTGCACTGTGGACCTCTTGCCGGTGCTGTTTCTCCTCTGAGTGGCAGCCAGGCTAAAGAAAGCAGTTCTGAAGTGGGCCAGTGACGTCTGCGTGGTCTGCTCAGGGCAGCAGCAGCATCGTCCAAACCAGCCAAATACAGGCCCAATTAACACTCAAATTGGGGGGACAAGGCGCACATGCGGGGTGCATGTGTGGAAGGAGGTGGACAACTGGATGCGGGAAGGGGAGTTAAGGGGGGGGGAAAGAGGCAAAAGTTATTTTTCTGAGGAGCCAGTCAGAGCACACTGGGCTTCTCTCTCTCTCTCTTTCCCTAAACCAGCCCTTTCTCTCTCTGCGCTGGCCTTTTCTCTCTCTCTTCCTAAACTAGCTCCTCTCTCTGAGGAGCCAGTCGGAGCAAGCTGCCTGGGCTTCTCTCTCTCTCTCTCTCTCTCTCTCTCTCTCTCTCTCTCGCCTGGCCTTTCTGTCTGCGTACACCTCCCCTCCTTCTTCTCCCCACTCCCGCCTCATGCCTGCCCGCTTCTCCTTCTCCTTTGTTGTGCATGTGCATCTTTCATGCCTGACTTTGGAGCCATCAACTTTCTGGCTGGTGAGAAGCATGCTGTTCTCTTTTGGGTTGCCATGGAAAGGAGCTGGGCCCACAATCGACGGGTTAGATATGACTGTCCTAGATGAGCTACCTTCCCATGTTCGCCTTTTGAGATTTGAGTCGTTTGTTTTTGAAGCTAGCTAGCTTGTTGGGAGTCTCGGGGGAGATACCCATGCAGTGAAAGTTGCTTACGGTACCAGTCACCACACAGAAGCTGAAAAACATTCTGATGGTTTACTGCTGCTGAAGATAAAGATCAGTAAAACAGTTATGGACGTAGAAATATATTCATAGGGTTTTGCAGATACAAATATGTAGTGATACATACCAGTACTTAGTATCTCCGTTGCTCTTACATTCAGCAATTCAAGACGAAACAGCAGACACTTCTGAGCTGACATACATTGATCACTTTATACAGCCAGGGCCCTGAGCTGTTACCATAGTAACTGACTTGACTGTTCTTGTGCCTCTGATTCTTATCCACAGAGTGATTTATGCCCATGAAGGAAATTAACCCCTTCCCATGTCCAGTTACTCCAACATAGCTCAGGTTTGAAAACACCTATCTTTTGCGGTTCGGGTAACAGTTGGATCATACCACTGAGTTCCTCGCATGTCTGACCTGTATTGCTATATAATCTGGGTAAACAAAGATCAAACTTCAACCTCTGATCAGTTTCCTTGATTTCTTGCAGTAAGTTTTCCTGCTTGAGAAAGAACTAAAACATTGATTGTTAGAGAATTTTCGGATGTAGAGATGTAAAATTTCTGGGAATTTTGAAGCCATGAGAAACAAACGTCCCCGTTCCTCGCCCCGCTTTTTTCTGAAAAAAATGGAAATTTTGGGGGGAAAATTCAGTGTGGAGTAGTTTTACAAATCGCATGAAACACAGGGTAGATAAAAATACAATGGTACCTCTGGTTGCGAACGGGATCTGTTCCGTAGGCCCACTTGCAACATGAAAAGAACGCAACCCGCAGCGCCGTGTCTGTGCATGTGCGGGTTGTGACTCGCCGCTTCTGCGCATGCGCGTGACGTCATTTTGTGTGTCTGCGCATGCATGAGCGGCAAAACCCGGAAGTAACCCTTTCCGGTACTTCCAGGTCGCCGCGGGATGTAACCTGAAAGAATGTAACATGAAGCTGAGGTAACATGAGGTATCACTGCATTATGCCTTCAATAAAACAGGTAACCACCCCCTTTCCCTCAAAAGCAACAAAAAAAGGAAGAAACCATCAACATAAAAAATAATCAGATTTGCCCCTTAGCACCAACAGCAAATAAAGTTAAAGTCCATCTCAATATTTAAGCTCCATAGAAGGTCTATCCTTTGAGTAGTGTTTTTTTTAAACAACAACAACAACAAATCCAGAAGACACAACATATACATGCAGTTTATTCTATCTCATTTTCTGAACTACTGCTATCATTTTCAATTTCTTCTTGCTCTTCCTCTTTGTCATTTTCCCTCAAGAACTTATAAAAAATGGCTTTTGGGGAAAAGGGGGCGAGGGGGGGACCTGTTTCCCCCCCATTCCCCCCCCCCAGGCCTTTCCATCTCTACTTGAGGAGAGCCAGGGCAAAGCATAAGGTAATTTTTTTGCATGCCAGGCTCAGAAGTAACCAACATCCAGTTATAGTAATACCTCAGCTTACAGACACTTCAGGTTGCGTTTTTTCAGGTTATGGACCTGCCAAAACCAGGAAGTACCGGAACAGGTTACTTCCGGGTTTCGGGGGCTGCGCATGCGCAGAAGAGCCAAATCGCAGCCCGCGCGTGCGCAGACGTGCCGCTGCGGGTTGTGAATGTGCATCCCACACGGATCACGTTTGCATCCTGAGCATCCCCTGTACTGAATAGTATGTTGCACTAAGACTCAAAGTCTGAAAGGAAAAGGAGTGTGTGTGTGTTTTTAATTGAATTTGCTATTATATATGATAAACTGCATGATGGTAAGAGAGTTTTCTAAACAGTTTACAAAAATATACAACAGAATATTAAACTGATTGATAAAACACAGTTAAAAGCAGGTATTTAAAAGTCAGCAGCGGTTAAAAAGAAGTAAATCGCATGCAGCTTCTACGTGTTCAGATGGGCTGGCCCTAACGAAAATGTTTTGAGCAGTTGCCAGAAAGAGTACACTGAGAGCACCTGCCTGGTGTCAGTCTGCAGGGAGCTCCAAAGTGTGTGTGCAAAAAATGAAAAAATGGGGGGCGGGGCGGGTGTTTTTTCCTTTTTTTTCCTTTTCTAAAGGAAAAAATGAGGGGTGAAATAGTGTGTGGAATATTCAAACTATATCAAACTATTTTTTTTCAATTTTTCCAGAAAATCAGCTTTGGGGGAAAATGGAAATAACCTGGTTTCCCCCCACCCCCAATTTCTCTGGGGTTTTTCCCAGGCCTTGCCTTCTCTAGCTGGGTGTCACTCATTGTTGCTGGTGCGTAAAGGGACTCGGCTGTGAATGGACCCCAATCTCTGAGTGGTTATAGATCCTAGGTTTTCCAGGAACATACCTAGAATGAGGGGGCAGTGGACACTGTGGTTTCTTTATGATCTATGGTTTTTGGTGGAGGAGCTCACAGTATGAACACCCCAGAAAGTCTTGCTTCTCCTATAGTCAAAGCCCTGGCATCAAACACATCATCATTATTATTGTAGAATAGTGGGTAGACATGGCAGACGACACAGCAATTTCTCCAGGCAGCTCTTTATTTTGTAAGCTGGAACAGAAAACTGAACAGCAAACAGCTCAGCCGGCCTGCTTTTATAGGCAGCCAGCTATCAACATTGTAGCAACAACAACCCAGAGTTTCCCGCCTAAAATAACTGACGTGGACCTGAGTGAAAACTATCTACAGTATCCCCCTGCTGGCCCAGGGTGAGAACTTCAGTACATAACACCCCTCCCCACCGAGATAGGGCGTTAGTTACAATCGTAATGGTTTCCTTATATACAACACTACACGTAATGGTTCAATTAGGCACAAAAGCATATCGGTTACATTTCCCATACTTAGACCAACAGTGATACATGTCCAACAACATAGTCCTTTAAATAAGTCGGGCGCTTGGAAACTCTGCCAGACCGCCGGGGACTGGTAGCCAAGTCTGGGGGGGCCACACAATTATTGCTGAGGCTGTGGTGCGACCCTGGGTGGCGTTGAAACCAAATCCCCTGGATCCGCTGCTGTGGGTGGAGCCTCCGCAAGTGGAGTGGTCTGAGTCTGTGGTAAGTCTGGCAGACCCTCTGAAGCGGCTTGGTTCGGCCCCATGCTGGCAGTTTGCAAGGGAGGTGTAGGTGGAGCCTCGCCATCTGTAAGTGTCTCTTCTGGAGCCACAAGCGCAGTTGGGGGCACCACGGTAGTGTCCAAGTCCCCAACCCTGCGCCTAAGCTGGTCTATGTACCGGCGCCACAAGCGTCCATCTTCGAGTGCCACCTGGTACGAGCGAGGTCCAGTGACTCCCACTACTGTGGCTGGCACCCAAGGAAAGTCCCCCACATAGTTCCGGGCAAAGACCTGGTTTCCTGGAACAAATGACTGTGGCGCGTTGGCACAGCCTGGGGGTTCGGCCACGGCAAAGTCCGGGTGCAGTCGGTCAAGCGGTGACCTGAGGCGGCGGCCCATAAGCAGTTCAGCAGGACTCCACCCTGTGGCCGCATGAGGGGTGATGTGTTGCACGAACAAGTATTCGGTGACCCGCTCATGCCAGTCTCCCCGGTCCAGGCGCGCCAGTGCCTCTTTTGCCGAGCGCACCATTCTCTCCGCTTGCCCGTTGCTGGATGGATAAAAGGGTGCCGTTAGGGCATGGCGGATGCCCAGGCCCAAAAGATACCGCTCAAAAGTGCCTGACGTGAACTGCGGTCCGTTGTCGGAGATAAGGACATCAGGACACCCATGCATCGCAAACAGGCCTCGCAGCACCCGGATGACGGCCTCGGTAGTGGTGGAGGGCATCAGGGCCACCTCCAGCCATTTGGAATAGGCATCCACCACTACCATAAAGGTCCGGCCGTGAAAGGGGCCAGCCAGATCGATGTGCACCCTTGACCAGGGTGTCTTTGGCGTCTCCCAGGTGTGTCCCTTAGCTGCCGGTGGTGCAGGCATCGATTCTTGGCACGCTTGACAGGCGGACACCCTGTGATGGCATCGTCCATGTTAGGCCACCAGACGTAACACCGAGCCAACGCCTTCATTTTGACAATTCCCGGGTGGCCAATGTGCAGAGCCTCCAGGACGCGTTGACGGAGTCTTTAGGGAATTACGACGTGGTCTCCCCACAGCAGACAGTCGCGATGAGCTGAGAGTTCATGTTGTCTGGTTGCAAAGGGCTGGAACTCCGATGCAAAAGGCCCTTGCGGCCACCCCCTCCACACCCAGTTGAGCACACGGCTGATGGTGCGATCCTGGACAGATGCGGAAGCCACAGTGGCAGCCGATACAAGTGCTGCTGGAAGATCCTCAATCAGGAGGAGCGATGAAGCTGGAGCCGGGTCTTCCACAAACGCTGGAAGAGGGCAACGGCTGAGGGCGTCGGCATGGCCCATCGATTTCCCCGGGCGATGGATGAGCCGGTAGTGGTAGGCAGCCAGGAAAACAGTCAATCGCAGCATGCGCGGTGAGAGGACCGGTGGAGTTGGACGATCACCGGCGAGGAGGCCCAGGAGCGGCTTGTGGTCAGTGATGAGGTCAAAAGTCCTGCCATAGAGGTATTCATGGAACCTCTTCACTCCAGCCATAAGTGCCAGTGCCTCCTTGTCAACCTGGCTGTAATTCCGTTCCGTTGGATATAGTGTCCTGGAAAAGTAGGCGAGCGGTGCTTCTCTTCCGTCTGGAAAACGGTGACTAAGGACAGCGCCGATGCCAAAAGGTGAGGCGTCACAGGCAAGGACCAGCGGCCTGGCTTCACTGTACTGTACCAGCACACTGTCCGATGAAAGGAGAGCCTTGACCGTGTTGAAGGCCGCCGTCTCCCGATGACTCCAGGACCAAGGCGTCTTTGTGCTGAGGAGTCGGTGAAGAGGCTCAGCCACCATGGCTTTGTGGGGCAGGAACATGTTATAAAAGTTCAGCAGCCCCAGGAACGCTTGCAACTCCGTCTTGTTCTTTGGTATGGGGGCCTGCTGGATAGCGCGGATCTTGGATGTGGTCGGGTGAAGGCCAGAGGCATCGATAAGATAGCCCAGGAACTCTACCTGTGGAACGGCGATCTGGCACTTCTCCCTCTTTACCTTGAGCCCGGCCTCTTGGAACCTGGTCAGCACGGCACGGAGGCGCTCGAACAGCTGCTGGTGTGAGTCTGCGGACACCAAGACGTCATCAAAATATGGTACCATGCCCGGAAGCCCTTGCAGGAGACGCTCCATAAGGCTTTGGAAGATGCCAGGAGCCACACTCACCCCGAACTGCAACCGGCGGCAACGGAATGCCCCTCGGTGGGTGACGATCGTCTGGGCTTCAGCAGTGGCATCATCGACGGGCAGTTGTTGATAGGCTTGGGCAAGGTCCAGCTTAGCGAAGACCTTACCCTCACCCAGGGAATGCAGCAGGTGTTGGACAACAGGAACCAGATAAGCGTGCTGCTGAAGTGCCTTGTTGATCGTGCACTTGTAGTCGGCGCAGATTCTCACTGACCCGTCTGGCTTGACAGGCGTGACGATGGGGGTTTCCCACTTGGCGTGGTCAACCGGCTCCAAAACTCCTTGGGCGATCAGCTTGTCCAGTTGTTCATCCACCTTAGCCTTGAGAACAAAGGGAACCCGGCGTGGCTTTAGCTTGATGCGGGCGACTTGTGGATCAAGGCTAAAGGAGATTGGCGTACCTGTATATTGCCCCAAAGTGCCATCAAAAACCTCGGCAGTCTTTGACCAGACCCTCAGTCTCTGTGTTAGAGATGCAGTTGATGCCGGTGACTTCCAGGCCGAGGGCATCAAACCAGTCTAGCCCTAGGAGGCTTGGCCGCTGACCTTCGACCACCACCAGTCGGAGCAGGCCCGAAAAATCCTTGAAGGCAATCCAGAACCGGCCAACGCCTACCACGGGAATGTCGTTTCCCTGTTAGTCTCTCAGGTGTACGCGGTGAGAGTCAAGTTGCCTTTTGGACACTCTGGGTACCAGTCTTTTGATGGTGCTCCAAGACACGATGGACAGGGGAGACTCGGTGTCAATCTCCATGTCACATGGAGCTCCTTCAATGAGCACCGTGAGGTTCAGCTTGCGTCGCGTAGGCGAGTTGGTCTGGCCAATCGTGGTTCCAGACGGGCAGCGGCAGTTGGTGAGAGCGAAACAGCTTTTCTTGGCAGACTGGAGTGAAGACTTGGACTTGCGAGTCGGTGAAGGGGGGGTGTCAGATGGAGCTGATCGGCAGACCTTAGCAATGTGGCCCCTTCTGGAACACTTTCTACAGATGGCATCTCTGAATCGACACTTGGCACGGGAATGGTTGCCTCCGCAGCCGGCACATTTCGGTAGGCCCTTGGACTTCTGTTGGAACTTCCTGCGCTCCCGCTTTGTCTGGTGCACGTCGTCGTCTTCACTGGAGGATGCCTCATCACTGCTGGCCTCTTCATGATGCACTGGAACTGGCTTCCTAGCAAGACACGGGCTGCTGGACTTGCGGATCTCCTGGGCGGAGCGTTCAGCAGCTTCTGAGGCCACAGCCTCTTCAATGGCTTTCTGTAGCGTGAGGTCTGGCTTGGCGAGGAGACGCCGTTGCAGATGGATGTCCCGGACCCCGCAGACGATTCGATCCATCAGGGCATCGTCTAAGTCTCAGAACTCACAGTGCATGGCAGCCTGTCTGAAGGCAGTGGTGTAGTTGCTGATTGACTCCCCCTCTGCCTGGTTCCGGTGGTAAAACGCATGGCGGGCAGCAATCTTGGACGGCTTTGGAGCGTAGTGGTTGCGGAGCTTCTCTTGGATCGTGTCCCACGGTGTTGCCTGGACTGCTTCAGGCGCAAACAATGCTCGGGCCATCTCAAACACCTCAGGCCCACAGAGGCTGAGGAATAGGCCCGCTTCCGATCCTTTGATACTGCTGTCAGCTCGTTGGCTTGGAGGTAGCAGTCAAACCGAGCGAGGTAGGAGTCCCATGATTCAGAGGCTGGCGCAAATGGCGGTAGAGGCACAAGTGAAGCCATGATTCCGATGCCGGAGAGAAGGGCGATGGATGGAACACAGCGCTCTCGCCAGAACGGTCAGCTCTGAATTGGTTCTGTCCAGTGATTTCGCTCAGTGATTTCGCTCTGTGATTCAGCTCAGTTCAGAGGATGGCTGCATCTGGCTGTGCTCTGATGTCCATCGATCCCATCCTCGTCGCCAGTGTAGAAGAGTGGGTGGACATGGCAGACGACACAGCGATTTCTCCAGGCAGCTCTTTATTTTGTAAGCTGGAACAGAAAACTGAACAGCAAATAGCTCCGCCAGCCTGCTTTTATAGGCAGCCAGCTATCAACATTGTAGCAACAACAACCCAGGGTTTCCCGCCTAAAATAACTGACGTGGACCTGAGTGAAAACTATCTACAGTATCCCCCTGCTGGCCCAGGGTGAGAACTTCCGAACATAACACTTATTATTATTATTATTATTATTATTATTAGAATTTATATACCGCCCTATACCTGGAGGTCTCAGGGCGGCTCTCAGAACAAAATCAAAACCACAAAATATATACTGTATTTTTGCTCTATAGGATGCATAGATCTCAATATCAGGCTTCTGCCTGCTTCTAGCCCAGCTGTCACACTCAGCTCTGGCCTTTGTCTTTTGCACCATCAACCAGGTAAGGGAGCAGTTTGCAATCTAGCACAGAGCCATTTCCTTTGTTACCTTAAAGGCCCATGTTTAGAGGGCCATTACCTCACCAGGATTAAAAAGCAGAGACATCACCTTGCCAACAAAGGTCCGTATAGTTAAAGCCATGGTTTCCCCGGTAGTGATGTATGGAAGTGAGAGCTGGACCATAAAGAAGGCTGATCGCCGAAGAATTGATGCTTTTGAATTATCGTGCTAGAGGAGACTCTTTCGTGCCCTTCTCCTTGTGCTCTCCATCTTTCCCAACATCAGGGTCTTTTCCAGGAACTCTTCTCTTCTCATGAGAAGACCTTTACTTTTACTACGATCACTTTTACAGTCATACCTCGGGTTGAATGTGCTTCAAGATGAGTGTGTTCGAGTTGCGTTCCGCGGTAACCTGGAAGTAACGAAGCGCATTACTTCCGGGTTTCGCCACTTGCGCATGCGCAGACGCTCAAAATGACGTCATGCGCAGAAGCGCCGAAACCTGGCCCGCGCACGCGCAGACACAGGTTACGTTTGCTTCTAGATGCGAACGGGGCTCTGAAACGGATCCCGTTCACATCTACAGGTACCACTGTACTATGTTATAAAATCCTCAAGGGCTTACGATCACAGATCCTCTGAAGAGCCCTCTCCCTTCCTGCTGTTTCTAGCTGGTATAATAATAATAATAATAATAATAATAATAATAATAATAATAATAATATTCAGAAGCATCACTGCCTCCAACAGCAGAGGCAGAGCATAACCACCATGGCTGGTAGCCAATGATAGCCTTTTACCTCAGTGAATTTGTCTAATATTTTAAAGCTCTCCAAGTTGGGGGCCATCCCTCAATACACTGTGGTGAAGAAGTACTTTAACAACGTAACATTAATGTTAAAAATCAACAAAAATGAAAAGATGCAGATAATAACCCAGAGTTCAGATCATAACAATCTCCAGCAACACCAGCAAAGGAACTGGATAATTACAGTAATATATTTGAATAGATGCTGAAATGTCATCCCTCTTGAAGTCTGCCTGAGCTCAGAGGGAATTCTATAAGAAGACCACCACCACCATAAAGTGGGAAGATAGGAATTGGTGGCAAATCTGACAAACCTTGCCTTCTTTTGTAACATTCCTATATTTTCTATGGAGCTCCCGATATTATCACCATACTCCCAGTTTTATAACACTTCTCATCATTTTCTATCAAGAATTTTCCCAGCCTAAAAATGTGTGTTTGGGATATTGAGGTGGGTGGGTGGGTTTCAGTTTATTGCTGAGTCAGTCCACCCTAGCCCAATATGAACCATCACCCCACACAGTTACTTCCACCAATGGCTTTCTATTATCCTGGCAGCACTTGTGTTCTGCTTTGAAATAAATCTGGAATATGGCTTATTTCATATTTGCCACATGCTGTTTTATTGGGTTTCAAAAACAAACAAACACCCATGTGTTTGTGTACTTGCGCATAAATAAAATATTAAAAGAGCATGGTTTCCACATGGTTTCGATTTCTGTACCTGTTCAGCAGATGTCCCTAGATCGCGGTCCCTTTCAGCACTCCAATTCTATGATTCTGTCATCTCCTCCTCCTTGGGCTCCGGAAGTTTGACCTCTTCGCCGTCCCGTAGTTGGCGCTGGGCGGCACTACAATTCCCAACATGCTCCGGGCGAAGGCAGACCGGCGTGCCTGGGAACGTCGCCAAGTCCTTTACATATTATGTATTTCGAGATGCAAGATGGGAGGGTCTTTTTAATTCCTGCTAGCTAGACGAGAAGTCGGGTTTTTTTTCCCCTCCGTAAAGGCGCGAGTTTGCAAGACGCTGTCGGGCTAGAAACCTGGTGAAATCGCGAGCCTGGGAATCTCCTCCGGAGGCGATCAAGTAAGACTTTTTGGGGGTCATTTTTTTTTTTTAGGCGGGCTGCGGGGAAACGGCTGGGGAGACTTAACAATGCAAGACTCGAGCGGCTTGGTTTCATGGAGCGTTTGCCCCCTCTTTATTTTGCGCAGCCTTTATTTAAAATAAAATAAAATAAAATACGATTTTAAAAAATAAAAATAGATTTAACAGGGCGCTACCCCTCCCGGAAAAATGCAAGATCGCCAGTAGTTTTGAGATGCGAGGAAGGAGGGAGGGAGGTTGGGCCAAACGGGCTTTAGCATCCCATCGATTTGAACGCGAAAACGATTTGAAGGCGCTCAGATCTTTGCCGCTGGAACCGACAAGCCTTTTTCTTTTTTCCGTGGCTGAATCGGTCCCCTTGTTTCTTTGTGTGTGTGTGTCTGTCTCTCGGAGAAGGCGCGAGCAGCGCGGGAGGGCGGGTAAAAATAGGATTTTATTTTGCTTTGGTTTTTTTTCCTTTGCGGAAAAACCCCCAGAGGATTTTCCTTTGCGGAAAGAAAGGCGCTCACTTGCCGTACTAATTCGTTTCTCGCGATTTCCCTTTTAGAAACGAGCTACGCTAAAGGAGTAGAAAACGTTCCCAGGAGCTTTGGGAGCACATAAAATGGCGCGCGCGGGGTGCGGATTTTTTTTTTTTTTTAGGTAGGAAGGAAACTGCCACCCACGTGACACTGCCGTGCGAAGGCTGACCTAATTTTCTGGAACCTTCCCTATGCTGTAATTCATATTTGCTGTAAGCCGCCCTGGGACTATCTGGCGAAGGGCAGGTAATAGACATTATTATTACTACTACAACTCGTATTGGTAGTGATCATCATATTAAACACTTGAATAGGAACTTGAAGGCTGTTCTTTGCAAGCTTGCATCTGAGGGGCATCAACACCATGCTCTCTAACCAACTGAGGTTCCTTCTAAATATCAGGAGCTTGAGAACCAAGATGTTGGACTAGGTGAGCCAGGGCTCTTAAGACTTACTTCTGAGTAAACAAGTAAAAGGTGGCAATGCATAGCCATAGTTAAATTGGCAATCTTAAGCATACCCACAGGAGAATATTAAACATACTATATTTATATCCCGCTTTTACCCGCACCCCGGGACTCGAGGAGACATAACACAAATTAAAACGGCACAGATAAAATACAGAAAGCTAAAAACTCGTAAAAGATCATCAGTATACAATAATTAGGGACACAGGTGGCGCTGTGGGTTAAAGCCTCAGCGCCTAGGACTTGCTGATCGAAAGGTCGGCGGTTCGAATCCCTGCGGCGGGGTGCGCTCCCGCTGCTCGGTCCCAGCGCCTGCCAACCTAGCAGTTCGAAAGCACCTCCGGGTGCAAGTAGATAAATAGGGACCGCTTACCAGCGGGAAGGTAAACGGCGTTTCCGTGTGCGGCTCTGGCTCGCCAGAGCAGCGATGTCACACTGGCCACGTGACCCGGAAGTGTCTCCGGACAGCGCTGGCCCCTGGCCTCTTAAGTGAGATGGGCGCACAACCCCAGAGTCTGTCAAGACTGGCCCGTACGGGCAGGGGTACCTTTACCTTTACCTATACAATAATTGCACAGATAAAAGGAAAAAGCGAAAAACTCATAAAAGATCATTGGTATACAGTGGGACACAGGTGGCGCTGTGGGTTAAACCACAGAGCCTAGGGCTTGCTGATCAGAAGGTCGGCGGTTCGAATCCCCGCAATGGGGTGAGCTCCCATTGCTCGGTCCCAGCGAACGGGATCCATTCTGGAGCCCCGTTCACATCCAAAAGCGAACGCAACCTGCATCTGTGGGTCGTGATTCACCGCCTCCGCGCATGACGTCATTTTTCGCATGTGCGAGCGGCAAAACCCGGAAGTAACACGTTCTGTTACTTCCGGGTCGCCGCGGAGCGCGACCCGAAAGCACTCAACCTGAAGCACATTTAACCCGAGGTATGACTGTACAATGGGACGTGGGTGGCGCTGTGGGTTAAACCACAGAGCCTAGGCCTTGCCGATCAGGAGGTCGGCGGTTCGAATCCCCACAACGGGGTGAGCTGCCATGGCTCGGTCCCAGCTCCTGCCCACCTAGCAGTTCGAAAGCACATCAAAGTGCAAGTAGATAAATAGGTATCGCTCCGGCGAGAAGGTTAACGGTGTTTCCATGCGCTGCTCTGGTTCGCCAGAAGCGGCTTAGTCATGCTGGCCACATGACTCGGAAGCTGTACGCTGGCTCCCTCAGCCAATAAAGCGAGATGAGCGCCGCAACCCCAGAGTCGGTCACGACTGAACCTAATGGTCAGGGGTCCCTTTACCTTATATAATACTTGCACAGATTTTTTAAAAAGCTAAAAACTCGTAAAAGATCATAGGTAAAAAGTAACTACAGTCATAGGTAAAGGGTAAAGGGGACCCCTGACCATTAGGTGCAGTCGTGACCGACTCGGGTTGCAGCGCTCATCTCGCTTTATTGGCCGAGGGAGCCGGCGTACAGCTTCCGAGTCATGTGGCCTACAGTCATACCTCGGGATACACTTCAGAATAAGTATTTCTGGGTTGCGCTCCGCAGCGACCCGGAAGTAACGGAGCGCGTTACTTCCGGGTTTTGCTGCTCATGCATGCGCAGACGGTCAAAATGACGTCATGCGCGGAAGTGGCGGGCGAAATGCGCCGTCGAGTCTTATGTTCCGTTTGGTATGCGAACGGGGTTCCAGAACAGATCCCGTTCGCATCCCGAGGTACCACTGTAAATCACGATCTTTTACGAGTTTTACCTTTTTGTCTTTTATCTGTGCCGTTTTAATTTGGGCTAAGTCTTTTATGGAATCAAAAGAGTACAGTAGACGATCAGGTTGCGAACGTGATCCGTACGGGATGCACGCTCGCAACCCGCAGCGTTCGCAACCCGCGCATACCGGGTTGCGATCCGGTGATTCTGCGCATGCGCAAAGCGCGATTTTGCGATTTGGCGCATGTGCAAAGCGCAATTTTGCAATTTGGCGCATGTGCAAAGCGCAATTTTGCGATTCGGCGCATGCATGACTGCCAAAACCCGGAAGTAACCCATTCCGGTACTTCCGGGTTTCGGGAGTCCGCAGCCCAAAAAAACGCAACCTGAAGCGGACCCAACATGAGGTATGGCTTTATTAATAACGAATCTAGCAACATAAAGATACTAAAAACAGCACAGCACTATTAAAAGCCCTTTCCTTAAAAAGACAGTTCATTCCAAACGGCTTGTTGGAATAAAACAGTCCTCGCCTGCGGGCGGAAGGACAAAAAGGAGGGAGCCAGTCTACCTTCTCGAAGAAGGGCGCTCCAAAGTCTGAAAGCATCCTGTGTCCCCACAAAGTGTGCCGTTAAGCAGAGCTCACCCGTTCATGAGACGAGGTGAAGTGCCCACCCCAGGCAGCGCGTGTGTTGCCAAGGGGGAGGTGTTCCAGTGCGCAGCATTGCGCTCCCCCCCCCCTGAGCGACACAGATGAGTGCTCTGGCTCCTGCCAAATTCAGTGAGAGCTGGGATGCAGTGGTGGGGCAAGCGAAGGAGATGGCAATTCCCGTTTCACCACAAGTGGCAAAATGGATCTGGCCGCCCCTGTCTGTAAGGGTGGTGGAACTGGGAGAAGGGCGTCCTGAGTTTCCACAGGTTTATAAGGGAGAATACGGTCTTTTAGATAGTCTCGGTCTGGCACACCAGATACACTCCCCCCAGGGGTGCAGAAAAAGCCCGCTGTGCCCAACACGGCTGGGTGTGAGAATGCTGCCTCCGCAGCATATTCGCATGGCACTGCACAGCTGAGGATAGGGGTGGAAGTAGTACCGTGACTCTCCTTCTTCTTTCCGCCTCTCGGGTCAGATCTGGATCTGACCCAGGACCGGAGCTGCTGCGGGTGGGTGCGAGTTGCGTGCTGGAGCTAGGCCCAGTGAGGGAGCCTGCGGTGCGCGTCTGGATTTGCCCCCTCTAAAAAATGTGCCCAGGGCTGCGCAGCCCTCCCCCCCAATGCTATGCCGCTGCATTTTGTGTGCATTTTTTTTTTTAGGGAATATAGTTAAGCATGTGCTATAAAAGGCAAGTTTAGTACTTTTGAATTAACTGGTTGTTGTTTAAGCAATGTGGTTAGCATTGAACTGCCTGGAAAATTGAAGGTTTTTCTAAATCAAAGGCTATTCAGTGGTAGAGTAGACACTTTGCATGTAGAAACTCCAAAATTCAATCCCCATCAAGCTCTATATAATTTTTTCCCCCTCCTGATGTTTCATTGGAGCATTTGTTTTCAGTGTTAAATTTACTTTAAATGTTTTTTTAAAACATTTGTAGCTTGCAGTTCAACCCCCCTGAGGATTTGGTAGCTTTGATGAAAGCTTGTTGTGTTCTGTATGCGGATAGCTAGAGGCTCATAAGGCTTCAGAACATAATTGTGCCTTGATTAGTGAGCGGCCATTTTGCAACTGACTTGGTGAGCGGCCATTTTGTGACTGGCTGACTCAGAGCAAGTTGCTTTCTGGCAAGCTCCTACCTTTGGGCTCTTGGCAAGGAATGCAAGAGATAACTCTGATTAAGGAAAAAGAAAACTAGGTGGGGAGAAACATTGCTGCCTTTTGTGGACTTTTGTAATCCCTCTTATCTCAAGTATTCAGCTGTACGCCAGGCTGATTAATAGGCAGAGCACACTGGAATTTAATTTGTTTTTCCTATCCTCTTACGAATCAGGTTTAAGTTATCATTTTGTTTTTTCAGTGTTTGGCACAATCTTGGCTCTTGTTTCAGGGATAGCAGATCCTTTCTTCAAATATTTTGGGATCTGGACGGTTAATAAATACCTTGAAAAGCTGCTTGCTTTTATAGAGTAAGCATTTCCTGACTGGCCTTTGAAGCTGATCTTCATTCCTCATGTACTGATGTAGCATCTCCAGAAGTTGTTTCAAGTTTGTGGTTCAAACCACTCAGCTACAACAGGGATGGGCAGGCTCTAGACCCATTGATGTGGGGTCAACCCCCCCCCCCACATTCACATAATTGCCTAAAATGGGGAGTTGCCTGTATTGGCTCATCTGATGGAAGTGGAATCTTCCTCGTGTGAGACAGTCCCAGAGGGTTTCCTTGCTGTATTGTTTGGTGGCTTTCTCAGAGCATTTGGATCAGGCAGATATTTTTGTCATGTTTGGGCTGTGATTCCCAGACATCTTGATTACTGGTGTTGGTTTTGTGTACAGTGGTACCCCCGGTTACGAACGGAATCCATAACTGAGGTGCCTGTTCTGCGCATGTGCAAGTGGCAAACACATCCGGTTTTGCCACATTCACAACCCAAAGTTTATGTTACCCGAAGGTAACGTAACCCGAGGGTCCACTATAGTTTTTTCTCTGTGTGTCTATATGCTGCTCTTTCTTCTCTTGGGTGGCTTTTTCCAGGAGTAGACGGGTTGGTTCGTGGACTTCGCCTGGGGCGCAGTGGCTGCATCACGTATGGTAGCCAAGTGAGGGACAGGCAAACAAACATACCAACCGACAAACAAGACACATAAAGGAATCAATACATGACACAGACGGGGTGGGACCAGAGAGGGTGGCGGGAGCAAATTACACACGCACAAAATAACAACAATAACAATAATTTATACCCTGGCCATCTGGCTGGGTTTCCCTAGCCACTCTGGGCGGCTCCCAGCAGAATACAGTCATACCTCGGGTTACAGGCGCTTCAGGTTGCGGTTTTTTTGGTTATGGACCCACCAAAACCCGGAAGTACCAGAACGGGTTACGGCGGTTGCGTATGCGCAGAAGCACAAAAGTGCCGAATTGCAACCCGCACTTGCGCAGACGCGGCGCTGCGGGTTGCGAACATGCATCCCGCACGTTCGCAACCTGAGCGTCCACTGCATTAATAATAATTAAAAAATGATAAAACACTATATAGATATATGGGGGAAAGGGGGGTGCACGTATGCATGTGTAAAAAAGTTAAAATAATTTTTTTAAAAAATAATTTTTTTTAGAGGACCTGGACCTCTATTGGGGCTGGGCAGTGGGGTCAAGGACATGATTTTTACCCAAATCAGCTGTCACGGGTTGGGCCTCAGCTGGTTTGGGGGCCAAGGAGCCTGTCGGTGGTTGCTACTCTTGCACTTCATTGAGGGGAGAGATGCCAAGTGGGCTGATTAGCTGGTGCACAGCTTTCTTGACCTGCGAACCCAGCCCTCTTGGGTTTCGAAAAAAGAAAGGGGAAACGGGGAAAGGAAATTGGGGTGGGGGGAGAGGAAAACCAAAGAAAACAATAGACTGAGGGGAATAAGACTCACGCGAACAGCATGTGGCTCATCCCTGCCTATAGATCCAGCCTTCCCGGCAGGGCAGCCGCCACCAACCTTTCTGGCCACAAGTGGGGGGGAGGGAAAGAAGGGAAGAAAGAAAAGGATGTATAAAACTGGTCCGTTGACACACGGTCCTCCGGCGGGGCAACTGCCACAGACCATTCCACACACACCCTTCTGCAAGGCATACCAGGCCAGAGGGCAGTGTGTTTCAGGGTCAAAGAGAATATGGGTGTGGGACAGAGGTCTTTCCCACTGTCCAGCCTCATGGGAGTCGGAACCCCAACCTGTTGTGTGACTTCACACCCCTAGCGTTTGTGGGTGCTCGTAAGTTCCATTTGTACCAAGGGATGGATTGGGTTTCACCCCTTTTACCCCTCGTTTGATTTGTGGTTTTTGGTGCGGTTTTACACCTGGGGTGTTGGGTGGTACGGGAAAATCTGGTGACTTCTCTTCAGTCTTTCGCAAGGTAAAAAGAATTAAGTTCCAGCTTTCAGGCTAGTTCTTTCACAAATATATAAGGATATATAGAGACATGGGTGGTGCTGTGGTCTAAAGCACTGAGTCTCTGGGGTGAGCTCCCATTGTTCTATCCCAGTTCCTGCCAACCTAGAAGTTTGAAAATACCCCAGTGCAAGTAGATAAATATGCACCGCTGTGGTGGGAAGGTAAACAACGTTTCCATGAGCTCTGGCTTCCGTCACGGTGTTCCCTTGTGCCAGAAGCGGTTTAGTCATGCTGGCCATATGACCCGGAAATTTGTCTACAGACCAATGCCAGCTCCCTTGGCCTGAAAGTGAGATGAGTGCTGCAAACCCATAGTTGGATTTGACTGCACTTAACCATCCAGGGATCCTTAACTGTTATCTTTTTACATAGTGATACAGAGGGATCAGGGATGACTCGCACCCCGGCCATCACCTCTTTAATCTTATACCCTGGAGCAGGAGCTATAGAAGTATAATCAGCTGTACCAACAGGCTAAAAAATAGCTTCTATCCGTGGGCTGTTAGGCTGTTGAATGGAAAGTAACATAGCGCAAACTGACTTGTGAGGTGGTGTGTTGTGCAACAAGCACACAGAGTGCAATGAGATTGAGTGTTTGTGGGAGGGGGGAGGCTCGTTTAATTTCATTGTACAGTGGTGCCTCGCAAGACGAAAAGAATCCGTTCCGCGAGTCTCTTCGTCTTGCAGTTTTTTCGTCTTGCAAAGCAAGCCCATTAGCGGATTAGCGCTATTAGCGGCTTAGCAGGCTTAGTGGATCAGCTGATAAGCGGCTTAGCGGATCAGCTGCTTAGCGGCTTAGTAGATCAGCGGCTTAGCAGCTTGGGGAAAAGGGGGGGGAAGCCCGCAGGAACTCGCAAGACATTTTCGTCTTGCGAAGCAAGCCCATAGGAAATTCGTTTTGTGAAGCACCTCCAAAACGGAAAACCCTTTCGGCTAGCGGGTTTTCCGTCTTGCGAGGCATTCATCTTGCGGGGCACCACTGTACAGTCATAAGGTAAAGGGACCCCTGACCATTAGTTCCAGTCGTTACCGATTCTGGGGTTGCGGCGCTCATCTCGCTTTATTGGCCAAGGGTGCTGGCGTACAGCTTCCGGGTCGTGTGGCCAGCATGACTAAACCGCTTCTGGCGAACCAGAGCAGTGCACGGAAATGGCGTTTACGTTCCCACTGGAGCGGTACCTATTGCTCTACTTGCACTTTGACGTGCTTTTGAATTGCTAGGCTGACAGGAGCAGGGACCGAGCAACGGGAGCTCAACCCGTCGCGGGAATTTGAACTGCCGACCTTCTGATCAGCAAGTCCTAGGCCCACAACGCCACCCGCTTCCCATTGTACAGTCATACCTCAGGTTAAATGTGCTTCAGGTTGAGCGCTTTCAGGTTGCGCTCCGCGACGACCTGGAAGTAACGGAACGCGTTCCGTTACTTCTGGTTTTTGCCGCTCGCACATGCACAAAATGATGTCACGCGCGGAAGCAGCGAATCATGGCCCACAGACGTGTGTTGCTTTCGCTTCTGGGTGTGAACAGAGCTCCGGAACGGATCCCATTCATATCCAGAGGTACTACTGTACACAGGTTGTACATTGACAATAAAGGTATTATTACTAGAGGTTCCCTGTTGCCCTAACTCTTAAGACTCCAGAACTGACACACATTAATCACACAGATAGAGCTTGAGTTCTGTGCCGTTACCACCGCAACTGGCTCGTTTGACCTAGCACCAATGATTACCTCACCCATCAGGTGATTTATGCTTATGCTGCTGTAGCTCCAAGGGTAACAGTGTTGTTGGGAGCTGCGGCACCACCAACACCAAAGTACAGAAACTGCAAGAGCTGCTTAAGAAATTGGAGCAAAAGAATGAGCTGCTCTCCATTTGCAGTGCTGATGGAGCTCTGAGTCGCAGCTCCTTGGCAGCATCCCCAGCAGTGCAGGGGCGGGCACCTGTGTGCCCCTAGCTGTGCCTTTAGGTGCAGCTGTCACCTTTGGTGATTACTCATAGCCGAGTAAGATTGTCTTCCACGTCCTTCTACAGTGGGGACATGAGTTTCCGGGCTAGAGTTGGTCTTCTTTTTTAAAAAAAAATTTTTTTATTAAATTTCCAATTAACAAACCAATCATATCACATTAAGTCCAAATTATACCAATACATAATAAACTCCAAATATTTAACCGAATTTTAAATTTTTGTTGGGGGTACCCATGCTTCGAGTTCAGAAAGGGTCCAATCATCTCATATTTCTGCTGCTTTGATGTTCACAAGTCCCATCTTTCCATCTCTTTATTGTTACCCTTTATAAATCCCGTCATCCAATCTTCTTGTTGTTATCATTTCTTCTTAGTAACCTTTGAGTTATCTCCACAAGTGAGTTGAAGCAAACATTATTATAGTCCTGTGTGGGTTTTCACGCTGATCCAAAAGTCCTATTCAAACAGCAGGCACCATTTCGACAGTTCCCATAAATTACAGTCTAAGCGTCTGCTCATTAGCTTTCCCAGACCAGTTGCTCCATAAACCAGCCTTTCCAGGGGAGTTGTAGCCAATTCAGCCGTGGAATTCAGATATGCTAACAAAACTGTAGCACCTCTCCCCCTTTGACTCCTCCCCGCTGTCCCCTGAGCTTGTGGGGCTGGCCAATGTCTGCCCGGCGCTAGGGGCGCTCTGCTTCAGGGCGCCCCGGGTGGCAGGCTGCTATCCGCAGCATGGGGAGCCCTGCGGGGAACTCCTGCAGGGCTCCCCACACTGCGGATGTCTGTCCTCCGGAGAGCGCCCCGTGCTCCGCGCTGCAGGCTGCCGCCCGCAAGCCCTGGGAGCGCAAGGCTTGCGGATACCTGCGTGAAGCACGTGGGCGTCCTCCAAAGGGCGCTGCCGGCTGCCGCTCGCAAGCCGGGCGCGCAAGGCTTGAGGACACCTGCGCGAAGCACGGGGCGTCCTCCAAAGGGCGCCCCGTGCTCCGCGCTGCAGGCTGCCGCCCGCAAGCCGTGCGCGCCCTGAGGGAGTTCCCCCAGGCACGCAAGGCTTGTGGATAGCTTCCTGGAGCCTGGAGCACCGGCGCCTCTCGCTCTCCAGGCTTCAGCGAAAGCCTGCATTCGCCCCATAGGACGCACACACATTTCCCCTTCATTTTTGGAGGGGAAAAAGTGTGTCCTATAGGGTGAAAAATACGGTACCTCACGTGAGCCGGAGAGATGGTATTGTCGGCTGCCTTCCAAAGCGCCCCTAGCGGGCCCCCCTTCCAGGCTGGAGTTGGTCATGGTGAGGGTTTGCTAAGTGTGCCTTTCTCTTAGCTTGTTTCTCCCTTTTGTCCTTAATTCAAGTAACTGACACCTTTGCTAAAAGGCTCTTCTACAATTGAAGCGCTCGCAGGCCAGTGTTTCCAAGTTGTTGGTCTTTATACTACATTTTTAAAGATTGGCCTTGAAATAGTCTTTAAACCTCTTGTTTTTGTCACCAGCATTTCGCTTTCCATTTTTGAGTTGGGAATAGAGTAGCTTTGGAAGACGATAATCAGGCATCCACACGACATGACCAGTCGAACAAAGCTGATGTGGAAGAATCATTGCTTCAACACTGGTGATTATCCCAGTACAGTGGTACCTCTGGATGTGAACGGGATCTGTTCCGGGGCCTCGTTCGCATCCTGAAGTGAACGCAACCTGTATGCGCGGGTTGCGATTCACCGCTTCCGCATGTGCGTGATGTCATTTTGAGCACATGCACGAGCGCCAAAACCTGGAAGTAACGCGCTCCGTTATTTCCGGGTCGCCGGGGAGTGAAACCCAAAAATGCTTAACCTGAAGCTACTTCAACCCGAGATATGACTGTACACTGGCATTAGTTCGCCTGTCTTCCAAAGTGATGTGTAAAATTTTTCGGCGACACCATTGATGGAATCTTTTCATGAGTTGGAGATGGTGTTTATAACCGGTCCATGTTTCACAAGCATACAGTACAGTGGGTACAGTGGTACCTCGGTTCTTAAACAAAATCCATTCCAGAAGCCCGTTCGGCTTCCGAAAAGTTTGAAAACTGAGGCGCGGCTTCCCATTTGTTGCAAGAGCTTCTTGCACTCAGTGAAAGCCATGTCGCAAGTTCAGGTTCAAAAAACATTTGAAAATGGAAGCATTTACTTCTGGGTTTTTGGTGTTTGGGAACCGAAATTTACAACAATGGAGCTGCTTGGGAACCAAGGTTCCGCTGTAGTACAGTGGTACCCTGGTTCTCAAGCTTAACCTGTTCCGGAAGTCTGTTCCAAAACCAAAGCGTTCCAAAACCAAGGTGCACTTCCCCATATAAAGTAATGCAAAATGGATTAATCCATTACAGACAATTAAAAACAACCCCTAAAATAGCAATTTAACATGAATTTTGCTATCTGACGAGACCATTGATCCATAAAATGAAAGCAGTAGACCAAACTTCAATCTGCTACCCAGTATAAAAAACTGTGAGTGATTTCCCCATTGCCGTTGGAGGGATAAGTGAGCGGGGTGTGTGAAGGGGGAGTTCAAATGGGGGGGAAGGAAACGGAGACAGAAGTTCTCTGAGGAGCCAGTTGGCTTCTCTCCCCGCCCCCCAGACCAGCCTTTTTGGATCCCTCCCCCTCCCCCCCTTCTTCAGGGCTGGCCGTCCCGTGCCCTGTGAGGGGATACCGCGGCATTCACTTCTGGGGCCGAGTCCCTTGGCGTTGTTTTGGGGCCCGGAGTGGCGGCCGCGGGCGACATCAGGTACCGGAGGAGGGGGTGGTTGCTGCAGTGGCAAGGCCTTTCCTCGCTCAGCACCAGCCACTGACGACACCTAGAAGTGGAGAAGGGGGTCGTAGATGCTGCAGCCGCGGTGCGGCAAAGGGACCCAGTGCCAGGGAGCAGCAGCTTGGCACAGCCTTTTTTTGCTAAGCTCCGGCCGCGGCAGGGGAATCTGTCAGCGGAGAAAGGGGTTGTGGATGCTGCAGTCCCGGCGGCGGCAGAGGGACCCAGCACCAGGGTGTGGCAGCTTGGCATGGGCTTCCCTCACTCAGCGCCGGCCACAGCAGCGGAGAAAGGGGTTGTGGCTGCTGCAGCCATAGTGGCCCCCTTCTCTGCTTCCGGATTTTCTGCTGCGGCTGGCGTTGGGAAGGCCATGCTGAGCAGACAAGGGATGTTACTGCCTTTCCCCGGCGTTGGGTCCCTCTGCTGCCACCGTGGCTGCAGCATCCACAACCCCCTTCTCTGCTTCCGGGCGTCACCAGTGGCCGATGCAGCCAGCGCTGAGTAAGGGAAGCCCAGGTTGGGCGGCAAGCAAGCAGGCAATGGAAGTGTGGCAATCAAAACCGAAGTGCACCCCCCGAACGGAGTACCTTTGGATTCCAAAAATCACTCATTTCCGGGTTTGAAGTGTTAGGGTTCCAAGTAGTTCGTGAACTAAGCTGTTCAAAAACCGAGGTACCACTGTTTTGTAAAAAAATGCTTTGTAAAAGGCATTTTGATTTCCCTGTGAATGTCCTGGTTCTCAAACACTCTACACTTCAGTTGGGAGAAAGCTGCACTCACAGAGCTCAAGCGATGCTGGGTTTCTGCGGTCGAGCGGTGAAAATCATGTCCACTGTCCCCCTGGAACAGGGGTCAGCAAACCTTTTCAGGAGGGGGCCAGTCCACTGTACCTCAGACCTTGTGGGGGGCCAGACCCATCGCCTCCCGAAAGCATCCCCCCTCCTGAAAGCCTCCCCGCCTATGCCACTCACGCCGCTGATGCTGCCTCGTCTTTGGCAGCGTTGGCATCCTCTGTCTTGGCGGGGCACAGAGCCCATGCCGCTGGCCTGGGTGGTGGAGGCAACCTCCACGCTTCAGCGGCTTTCTTCCTGCTTGGCCACCTTAGCAGGAAGGAAGAGGTGGTACCCAGATGCCACTGGTCTGGGTGGCAGAAGCAGCCTCCGCGCCGCTTCCGCTTCCTTCCTGCTTGGCCACCTCAGCGGGAAGGAAGGGGTGCGCACCGACCCCTCTCGTGTTCCAGGCTTCAGGAAGCTATCTGCAACCCTGCGGAGCCTGGTGGGAACTCCCGCCGGCTTCACAGGCTTGCGGAGAGCTGCCCGAAGCCCAGGGAGCGCGGCGCTGTGCACCCCAGGCTTCGGGCAACTGTCTGCAAGCCTGCCGAGCCCGGCAGGAGTTCCCGCCAGGCTCCTCAGGCTTGCGGACAGCTGCCTGCAGCCCGAAGCCTGGGGAGCGCAGAGCTGCGCGCCCTGGGCTTCGGGCAACTATCCACAAGCCTTCGGAGCCCAGCAGGACTCCCAAGAGTTCCCGCCGGGCTCCCAAGGCTTGCGGATAGCAGCCTGCTGTCCCCGAAGCCGAAACAGCAAGATGGGGCGCTGCGCAGCCCTCCGTCTTGCTGTTCCAGGCAAGGAACAGTAAGACAGAGCAAGACAGAACAGCAAGACGCTCTGCGGAGGCTACAAAGGATGTCCCCAAAGCCTCAAGCCTTTGGAGTGCAGCTGCGCTCCAAAGGCTTCAGGGATCTTTGAGGCTGGTGGTGGGGGAAAGCAGCGCTTCCCCCCACCGCCAGCCCCACAAGCTTGGGGGGCAGCGGCAGGGCCTGCTCTTGAACGCACCTTGTTTTTGAGGGGAGAACAAGAAAAAAAACATTTTTTTTCCTATTCTCCCCCTCCTATGGTCTGGTGCGTCCAATAGAGCGAAAAATACGGTAGCTCCTTTTCATGCCCAGCTATTCCAGGATGTTGGATGTGCGTGCCACAAAAGCTCAGTGGTTAAACTCTCCACAGGAAACAGCTGTTTAGCAGGGTTGTTTTTATTAAGACCAACAAACTATTTATAGATCTTACAAGTCATATTCTCTCTCTGAGCCCAGACCAGGTTCCTTGCTTCAAAGTCCTTGCCGTGACAGAGTCCACAAGTCCTGATATCAGCTGCTTTCAAAGCTGCTTTCCTGCAACTCTTTACAAAGTCTTCAGTTTTCCTCACTACTCCATACTCTGTGCTATCCCATACGGAATGCTGTAACTTGAGCTCCTTATCTACATTCCAGTTCTGCCCGCAATACTGATAAGACAGTCACAAGAAGCATGCAGCTACATTGTTGGGAATGATTCATCTGATTACTTTTTTTAATCCCACTACATTTCCCCCATTACATTTTTTCTTTTTTCTTTACTTCCCCCCTTTTATGCCCACTTGTGCTCTAAACATCTTGGAACGTTAAAGCAAGAGGGATGTGTTCCATGAGGAAACACTTTGGATTTTCCTGACAGGTTTTTTCTGGAAAGTACAGATAGTGAGTGAGTGTCTCATCTTGACAGGAATCCTGTTCCACAGAACAGGCCACCCTTTCCCAGACTTCGACTGTGAAATAGATTTACCTCACACAATTCACAAACATCACTTCATTTTTTTAATTAAAAGGGGGGTTGTGGGCTTGTTTTTAAGAAAGGAACTAGGACTATTTCCAAGTGTTTTGTTTTTTGCTGATAACTGACAGGGAAATGTAGAATAAACAGATTTCCAAATGTTTCCCGTTGTGTTCATACGTGTCACTCAAAATTTGTTACCTAGGGGCATTTGGATTTCAAACCTTTTCAGGTTATGGTGTGCTAGCAGGCTTGGAAATAAATAGTTGTTGGAGATCTTGAAGTTGCAGTAACTTCCATCTCAAAATGGAAATGGTGGCATTGAGGCCTGTTTTTCCTAACTGACTTGCTTTCCTCAGCTCTGGTTCTCCATGACGCTCTTTCATTCTTGGCCAACAGTTGGCCCAACAGGAATAGTGTTTTGGGTAAAGCTTTTAATAGGATAGAGGTAAATTAGTGGAGGTGTACTACAAAAGGTATTGTGGTTTGGTGAGGGGGATAGCACCCTTTGTTGTTAGTGCAGAAGGAAATCTTGTGGCTGGGGTGGAATATTTTTGAAGAACCAGCTAAACTCCAAAGCAATACATCAATAAACGTGGAGTCCCTGCAGTGGCAAAACAAGCCTCCCTCAGATTCTCCCCATCTCACAGCACTGAGGCTGTTTTTTTAAATCAGTGACCCATTTCTTTGCCTTTTCCCTGGCAATGTAGAATGCCCTTACCTCTGTTGTATGTGAAACAGCAGCTATCAGTTGCTTCAGATTACAGTAGCACCTCCGGTTATGAACAGGATCCATTCTGGAGGCCTGGCCGCATCCCGAAAACTTCGTAACCGGAGGTGCCCTTCTGTGTGCATGCACGGCACAATTGAGCACTTCTGCGCACACACGCGCAGCGAAACCCGGAAGTATACACTTCCAGGTTTGCCATGTTCGCAACCCAAGGATTATGTTACCCGAAGGTAACGTAACCTGAGGGTCTCCTGTTCTTGCAAAGACATATCTTTTTGCTTAGGCTTTCCCCGGCATATTACTGTATTTCTCTCTTCATCCTGCATTTATTTGTTTCTAGAATGCTGTTTTTATGATTCTGGTTTTTTTGTACTTGTGTTTTAGGATTCTTTTTAATAAAAAAAATACTAGGTGGGCTTATAAATGTGTTTCAGATAAATAAAGTAAATTATTGAATCTGCTTTCAAAGCCGCTGAGGGTGCAAACATTCAGCAGCTGTGAAGGTTTCAGCCACTAGATGAAAAAGAAATGTGTAAAAAGCATCAGAGCAGAGCCAGTGAATAAGAGAAAACAAAATGGCTGCTCTTGTCTTCCTACAATTGCCAGTGAAAGCCAAGAGCAAACAAAGAGGAATTGTGCAAGGGAAGCTTTTTCCTGGTGTGACGAATTGTTCTTTGCCTGTTTAAAAGGCAATAAAACTTCTCAGCCAAACAGAGACAGAGGGTTTAAAACTATTGCCTCCTACACATTACAGGAAGTCATCCATATTGCACATATAAGACAAGATGCAATCTATAAGTTTGCTAAATACCATTATATGTTAAATTTAACCTTACTCCAGCACAGTCCTAATTTCTGTGAAAGCTTTGTACAAACTTCTATTTTTAGCGGTTTTGTCCATATGTCTGCAAACACTTATTCAGTAGCACAGTACACCAGTTCAATTTCACTTTGCTGAATCATATACGCGTTTAAACTTAATGTCAATATGTTTTGTTCTCTTGTGCATCTCTGCAAAGCTAATACATGCCTAATTGTACACTTTTATAGCATTTTGCACTTGCATGCCTATGTCAGGTAACAGGCTTTTAAAGCAAGTTACCTCATGACACGCAGGGGACAGACTTATGCACTTGAGTGCTACAGATTTATGCCAGATTCTGCTTCTTGCTAAACCAATCTATGATTGATTACACATGATCACTATGCTTGATGTGGACTTTTTGTCACTAAGATCAGAACCCCAATCTGCATCAGTGAAAACTTTCAGCTCATCAGAACCTTGTGCTGAGACTTTTAAATTGCGGTCGACTGTGCTGTTCGTGTATCTGATTTTTTTTTTTTTTTTTTTACTGCACACCAGTCTTTTTCAGTAGGGCAATCTTCTAAATATTCCTACTGCCCTGCTTATATCAGTTCTTGAAATATTACTCGAAATGCACAGTGAACTAATTGTGCATCTGTACCTTTCAGGCTGTTGAAAAGCTTTGCTTTCAACATTTTTCTGAAAATCAGTTACCATAGGAGTTTTAACAATTTACAATATGCCACGCCCAGTGCTTCTAACGATGGATCTTGCCTTTTAATTCAGACAAAAGCTTTCATTGCTTTCATCTTTACTTTTTCAGATTCAGCATTCTGATCGGCTTGTGAATAAAAACACAATGTCATCTACATGAAACAAAACCAGATGCCTGCAGCTGTACTATGGGAGGGGGAAACTATTTCTGCCAACTTGGGGAGAATTAATCCTTTTTTCATGTTCCTTAGCAGGGAGGTGTACTTCAACAACATCCAGACAACACCATAAAATGTGCTGCTGAAATAAATAATAAAAATTAAAATGCCTTTTTCCTTCATGCAGGGAGGAATTCCACTTAACTTCCAGAAACTCGGCCCCATCCCCTCTGGCCTCTTCTTTAGATGATGGTTTTGAAGAACAGATGAATTGTTGATTGCCGTGGAAGTTGCTATTGAAATATTGGCAGGACCAACCTTTTAATATCGCTTCGCAGGTGGGGCAGGCAACCCAAGACAAGGACAATATCTCAAGCTATCAGCAGGCACATAGCTGTGAGATTTGGGTTTCCTAAAAGCAAAGAGCAGATATGGAGAAAGCTTCGGACGGCTCGGGCAAAGTCCCCCAAATTGTACAGGTTATGTATTTTAAAGGGCCCCAAAGGCCTGTTTCTCAGCCGTCTGGAACTGGGCTGCCCCAGCAACAGGAAGCTCAGTGGCAAGAATTCCTGAATGCACTGCAGCCGCCTCATGCGGGAAGGGCAAATTCGTTGCCCATGGAGCAGGTGCCATGGGACGACGCCAGGACATTCCTCTCCGCCTTTGAGCAAGTTGCCGAAGCCTGCCGGTGGCCGCGAGAAGAGTGGGTGGGCCGCCTCCTGCCGGCGCTGAGAGGCGGTGTGGAGCAGTTCTTTTGCCAGCTGGATCCCAGGGACAGGACTGACTTCCTGAAGGTGAAGATCGCCCTCCTTCGAGCAGACGCCATCCGCAGGGAGTCTAAGCGCCAGCACTTCCGACAGTGCCGCTACCAGGAGATGGAAGGGCCGCGAAGAATTTACAACCAGCTGAAAGAACTCTGTCGCCAGTGGCTGAAGCCGGACAAGTACACGAAGGATCAGATCCTGGAGATGATAATCCAGGAGCAGCTTCTGGCCATGTTGCCACCTGAAGTCCAGAGCTGGGTGAAGGAGTGTGGGCCGGAAGACTGTATTGAGATGGTGGCTCTGGCAGAGGATTTCCTGATGGGGCGCCGCTCTGCCAGGGCATGGGTCAGGCAGGTGAGAGATGCGTATTTAATACTCCTTGAGTGCCCAGCGGGTGGGGAGTGTCCAGAAGAAAATGGCCTGTGCTGTGCTACTATACATTTACCACTTGTTAACTCCCTGCCTGTCAATTTACAGATTTTTTTTCAAGGTGACTTACAGGCAACATCGCGTAACAAAATAAGCCAATACCCCCAACCCAAGTCATCAGAAGCCTCCCAGTATGGCTGTTTGTGGTAGATGGTTGTGTGGGAGTGAGGAGACAGACCAGCTAAAGCAGGCTTGGTGCTCCAGTGCCTGCATATATGTTTCAGACAAATTTTTAAACCTGTAATCAGAGCTTGCATAAAAGAAATCTTTGGTTTGATTTTGATTTGTCTTGTATTAAGCAACTTGGAGGGAAATGGCTTCCTCCAGATCACTGGTCTTTGGCTTGGCTCTCTCTCACTCTCCTTGCACCTACCTTACACTGCAGTGGGAAGTAGATAGCACTGTTTTGGGGGGAGGGGGAGCAGCCAATATGGCCGATAGCCAGGGGTGATAGGAGTGTAGCATCGGGAGGGCCGCGGGTTCCCATGATGTTCCGACTTTTTGAGCTGGCAATACATTGCGACTCGTCGGCTGCCACCAGCACAGCGCACCTCACCCTAGGGAATCGCAATGTATTGCCAGATCAAAGTGGCCTTGATCAGCTGAGAGACAGGTGGTTTAAGGAAGCCTTATTCACAGCTGATGAAGCCCCCTGCCTCTGGCTCATGCAAGCTGAAGGCATGGGGCAGCTTGTTTAAACTGCTCTGCTGAGGGGCACATGCGCAGCTGCCTGCACCTCAGCAGAACAGTTTAATGCCCCCCCCCCCGGCTTGATCATGATGGAATAACGCCTGCCCGGGAGCATTGCTAGCCTCCCAGACACTCCGGGGCGATTAATCCGGTGGTCACTCTCTGGCTGGAACCCAGGAATTTTTCCTCAGTCCAGAGAGAGCGATGAATAAGCGACTTCTCCCTTCTGAGAGAAGCACGCTAACTTCCTCCTGGCAATGAATCAGAAGAAAGAGAGCAGTTCGTAGACTTTAAGCTACTTTATTAAAACTACATACACAAGCACACACATGACTGCACGCCTTGAGCAGCCCAGCTTCTGAGTCTCCAACTCAACACTGCTTCAGTCCAGAAGCGGAAGGACTAACTGTAGCTCCACCCCAGTTACACTCAGGACTGCCTGAGAACTGGCTCAGACCTCCTTTCTCACAGTCAGCTACATCACCTGATGTAAACAACCTTGTTGCCCTTGCTGCTTCCTGGCAGCTTGTGGGAACTGAAATCCCAACAGATCAGCTATGGGGTGGGCAGGTGGCTACCCGCCCCTCAGTTTTTCAAGCCCCTGTACCGCTCTAGCTCCCTCAAGCAGGAGTGGTATAGGGTAGGATTAGGCAGTTTCAGACATCACGATATATCAGTACCTCACAATGATACATCACAATGTTGAAAACCACCTATTGCTCAGCCGTAATGGAGAACCTGTAACCCACCAGATGTTGGACTCCAGCTCCCATCAGCCAGTATGGTACTGGGCTGGGGGTGATGGGAGTTCGTAGTCCAGCAACATTTGTAGACCCTCGCAGGTTTCGCCATCCCTGTGGCAACACTTGTCTGGAGGACTAAGAAAGTAGAACCAGTGAAGTCAGTTGGCTCTACTGATACTATCCTCCTAAATTAAGTGGCAGAAGAACAAGGTCTTGCCTATGAGACTTATCCAGATCTTACTGCTGTTGGCCAACAATGTCCAAACTAAAAAAATAATGGAGGTGGAGGGAGGTGGCAGCAGAAAAGCTTAAGAATGTGCTCCTTGGATAATTGAGCTTGGTGGGATACAGTGCTACATTTTAATATTGATACTGACAGGAACTGGATGATAGTGAGGGTCCTCTTGTGGGAGCATGCTCCCCTTTCTCCCTTGCAGGATGGAGAAGCTGTTCTTATTTATTATTTAGTTCATGAAATTTATATGCCGCTCAGTTTTAGAGGACAGCCTCAAAGCTGTTTACAAACAGATCATCGTTAAGAAAAAAACAATAATTTCTCTCATCAACTTTCTAAGTATATCCTTCCAGTAGCACCTTAAAGACCAACTAAGTTAGTTCTTGGTATGAGCTTTCGTGTGCATGCACACTTCTTCAGATTTCGTGTGCATTCACACTTCTTCAGTGTGTATCTGAAGAAGTGTGCATGCACACAAAAGCTCATACCAAGAACTAACTTAGTTGGTCTTTAAGGTGCTACTGGAAGGAAATTTTTTTGTTTTGACTATGGCAGACCAACACGGCTACCTATCTGTAAGTATATCCTGTCATCTGTGCACTGGTGATGCCCCAGACTTGTCTTGCTGTAGTCAATGTTTAGTAAACAAAAGCTACCGTTCTTTTGGAAAGAATCAAGACGGTATTTAATATTTCCTGTTCATTCCTTTTTGCAGTAATAACAGTAAGCCGTAATAGCCTGGTGGTGGTGGTAAAAGAGCCCCACTAATTAAAATGGGGTTTTTATTAGTCTTTGGTGCACTGGTTAATAATTTGCAGATTTAAAACGTACAGTCCAGGTTAACTGACTTCAGGTTGAATCCAGACTCAAGTCATGCTTGAAGTAGACCCGCTGACTGCAGTAGTCACCTTCCCTGTTGATTTCAGTGGGTCTACTTGTGAGGATGAGCGAATCGGGCACCAGCCCTTTGTGCCTGCATTGGAGTAGACAAGGCAGCCACATAAATTAAAATGTTTTCAGTTTTGACCAGAAAGAAATGGAGGCGAGAGGACACCACTGTGGTGCCGTTTATCCGTAGCCTTCCAATGATTCATCTTTGTTGCTTTGATCAGGTGCCAGCCACAAGCTCCCGGGAGGCAGAGGTGGCTCTGCCAGATGCCGCTCAAAGACAGCTCTACGCGGGGGTCAGCCCGAATGTCATGTCTGCAATGGGTAAGGACTTGGAGATGCTCTTCCTTTTCTGGCAGCGTGGAATAGAATGTCCTAAATAATCCACCCCAATATGTTTCAGTTTGGAATAAATGGTAATCCTTGAAACTATAGCAACTGCATTGTGCTTCAGCTTTATTTATTTTAATACTCATCACTCCACACTTGTAGTAGTAGGAACTGTGATACTTTATTGAGCTCTCCTGTTGTCTTTCTCTCTGCTGCCTGCAACCTGGGTGTGGGGGGTTTGTATATTACGGCTGTAAAGTTTTACTAGCAATGAAAACGAAAAATATTGCTCAGAAACGGTAATAGAAAAGAACACAACCCTGTGGGCTGCACCACTCGAGTTACATTTTCATTGCCTGTTTCTTGCCTTCTTCCACATGTTATAGGCTGAAGGAAACCTTCACCCCACAGGCTCCCCATTGCAGATGTTCAGCACTCAGTGGGGGGGCACAGGGACATGATAGAGGGGGGGCAAAAGGTCTCATCCCTGTTCTCCCCTCTATGTGTGAGGGGCACCACACCTGAAAAAGATAGGTGAATGAAGGGATAGAGGAAACCATTCCACCTGAAGGCCAAGTTTATCAAATGCTTTAGAATAGGATGAGATTTATATAGAAATTTGTCCACACTACCCAGATGGCAGGAAGAAAATATGAGTTGATCTAACAATATTAATGCATGGTTTTTGTTGTGGAATGGGTGAGGGCAGTGAGAATACTGGGAAAACCATTGTTCCTCTTCCCATTATTATACCAGTTAGTTGTTGGGAATCAGAAGTGCAGCACTCAAGCCCTGTGGGAGAGGCTGTATTGATCATGTCTTGTTTGGGTGATTCCCATTGAGGCACCTGGTTGGCCACTGTGAGAGACAGGAGACTGGTCCGGATGGGCCTTGGATTTGCTTAAGCCAAGCTGTTCTTAATTCTTCTTTGTTTTTGACACCTTCCCCCGCTCCTGTGTTTTGCAGCCAATGAAATGGCATCCATGAGGAACTCTGCTATGGCAGTACCTCCTGTATTAACTCCTGATGGACAGGGAATGACTGGTGTTGGGCCAACTGAGGTATGTGAAAGTTTGATAATGGTTTCATTCAAGGCCTTTTTTTTTGGCAGGAACTCTCAGGAGCAGAGTTCTGGAACCTTTTTCCCCCTCGAAAAAAATCCATCTTATTACAGTCGTACCTTTGTTCTCAAACAGAATGCGTTTTGGGAGTCCGTTCAGCTCCTGGAACCATTCAAAAACCAAAGCACGGCTTCCGATTGGCTGCAGGAGCGTCCTGCAGCTAATCGGAAGTTGTGCCAGACATTCGGCTTCAGAAAAACATTCAAAAAATGGAACACTCCCTAGTTTTGATCATTCGGGAGCCGAGGCGTTCGGCTTCCAAGGTACAACTGTATTATTATTATTTAATCTTGATTGGCTGGCTCTCCACTCAGCCAATTGCAAGTGGGCAAGGGCCCACCAGGGCCTAGCAGTCCTCTTTTTCACCACATGCATTTTCCTGAAGCAGTCCTAGTTTGTTTCCGCTGCCAGCTGACAATTGCTAAGGCTCCAATTTTGCACGGTAGCCTGCGATCCAGAACTCCCAGATCAGGTGAGCGTGGTGGTGAAACAGCCTGAAATAGAACAGCCACGCTGCATCAGCTGGATTTCTCGACCAGGAACGACAGACACGTTAGACCTCACAACATTACAGCTTTTCATTTCCACGGTCCGGGTGCTATGCACCTTCAAGGAATCTCCACTCGACTGGTGGATCAAATTCTTCTGTGGTGTACACATGGTGAACCACTTCAATCTTCCACAAAGGTGTGCCTCCACCTCAGAATCTAGCACAAAAGATTCTTGAACCTCTGCTCTGGAACAGCTAGTCACCATCTCTGCGCTGAAGCTCTGCATCTCTGGCCTTGCTTCATGTCGCAAATGCCGCAAACTGTCCGGGCTTTTGGAATCTCGCCCAAACTTCTCACAGGACAAACTTTCCACAGCTTCGACCACAGCAGCGCCACCTGCTGGTTGCAGTGATGGTTGGGATGACGTCACAGTCAGTTCCCCTTGTCCTCCTTCCATTCTGGAGAGTCCTCCCCCCGAACAGGAAACAATGCAACTTCCCTCCAAACACGACTGGAGGAAAAACGCCCGCCCGGGAGCTTCCCAGACACTCTGGGGCCATTCTCCAGTGGTCACTCTCTGGCTGGAATTCTCCCTCAGTCCAGAGAGACTGTTAATAAGCGACTCCTCCCTTGTGAGAGAAGCACACTCACTTTCTCTTGGCACCGCATTACAGAAGAAAGAGAACAGTCCGTAGTCGACTGCTACTTTATTAAGACTGTACAAATCATGTCTGCTCGCCTGAGCAGTACAGCATAAGAGTCTACGACTCGACTCTGCTTCTATCCAGAAGCAGAAGACCAACTCCCAGTAACTCCACCCGGTTACACAGAGAACACTGAGAACTGGCTGAGACTTCCTGTCTCACACTCAGGGACATCACATGATGTCAGCAATATAGCTGCTTGCTCGCAGCTGGTGGGAACTGAAATCCCAACACTTTTGGCCTCAGGAAACAATGCCTCCCAGATCATGTGGGCATCTGAGACAGCAAAGTCCAGCCGGCATCTTCAATAGTCCGTCGCCATCTTGGAACGTCCAAGTGTGTCGCAGATGAAATTCCTGCCGAGCGCACAGTCTGGCTGTTGGCATCAGACACAGCATCAAACTGCTTTTGCAGCTTTAGGAACAAAACCACTGCTCCTCCACATTCCCAAACACACACAGGGAATGCATCAGAAAATTCTATCTTCTCAAAGTTCATGCCTGCTACTTCAACGCAGCACCGGGGAAATTTCCCGCTCCACCATACCTGATGTTTCACATCCAGCTATTGTTTTGGCACAGCTTGCCGCTACGCAAATCTGCTTCATAAGCATCGGTGTATTTCCTCCCTTCGTAGCACATAAATCAGGGCTACATTCTCGGCAAAGACCTGCCACATCAGGCATCTAACTCAGGGACTTGGGATTCTACCCTTCCAAAAGGTTCATTTCGCAGCTTAGTCCAAGCGAAACAACCTTTACTGTCCTTATCAGACGGCTACAAATCAAGCCTTCTTCGTGCGAGAGCTGCTTTGGCAGCTGCACAAAACATTCCAGCCTGCCTACATTACTTTTGTTTTCAGGCACAGGCTTTTTTACTCACTGTCTGTCTCCGAAGAGGCTTGCTTCATGCTGCCGGTTCCAGGAGACCCCAACTGGGACATAAACAGCCTTCCTCTGCTGGCACTGGGTCTGTGGCCCCGATCCCTGGGCCCATAACCGTTGTCAGGAGTTCAGCCTACACTTGAGTAGGACCCTGGAAGAGACACATGCCCGACTGGCATGTTCCCCTCTCTCCTGGTCTTTCGGGAGCTTCAAAAGCTTTCTTCAGCCTGAACATCACAGCGACCTATGGCAACCGACACCGGCACACTTAGGGATCTGCAGAGTTAGCACATCTGACAGACCTCAGCAACTCAGCATTTTGGCTAATCTACTTTTATTTACATATAAACACATGCAGCACTGCAACATGGCTCCCTCTATCTCTAGCATCAGACAGCAAAGAGAAAAAGAACAAAGGACAATAGTCCCACTTCACGGAACACAGTAACACAAACATCCAGTTTCTGTCACTTCCCACTCTATGGAGTCAAAAGAAATACCGTCATGTGAAAGACAATAATCCTATGACTGCAAGCATGTAGCAGGAATTCTAACACCCCACCCGCCGAGAAAACCACTGGTTTCATTGGCTAGAGGCAGAGCTGTAGTCTTCATTTGAGGCTGGAGGTCACTGCAGAGATCTGGCAACTCAAGGCAAAGGGCTTTTTTCCTTGGTGGCTTCTGAGATACAGACTCTACTCCCAGGGAAGTTTTTCTGGCGCTTGCGTTGTTACTGTTTTTTAAGGCACCAGGTTAAGACGCTTTTAATTTCTCAGGCATTTTAAAACAAAATTACTTTGTAGATCTAGTGGGAAAGGAACCAACATTTTCTAACACTGCAGCTGTCTTGTCCATTCTGCCGTCTGGTAAAAAAGCCAAACTCCAAGTATAAGTGGCAATACACTTCCCTTTGGTGTTTTCTGTTAGTATTGCAGGAGTTTGGAAGAGAAGTTTTTTCACGCTTTCAGTGCTTTCGTGTTTTGTGTGCCACTGATGGCCCATTGCCAACTAATAAATATGTACTTCTTGAGACTGGGCCTGAGGCCTGCGGGAGATCTGAGAAAGTTTGCTTTCCTGTTTCAGGAGCCTGAGGATGTGAAGAATGTGCTACCTCTCCAGAATCCTCTGCACTTAGCAGCAATGCAGGAGAACGGCAGTAACGCCAGTGTTTCTGGTGAGTCTCTAATCCAGGGGTCCTCAAACTTTTAAACGGAGCCCAATCACCGTCCCTTATACACTGTTGGGGGCCGGACTATAGTTTGGAAAAAATATGAACGAATTCCTATGCACACCACAATTTTTTTTTGTAGTCCCAAAAAACAAACAAACCAGGAAAAACAATACAATATTTAAAATGAAGAATGATTTTAATCAACATCTCTTGCCCACCTCTCCGCCCTTCTGCTTGGGCCAGCCAGGCACCTCTGCACCGGCGGTCGGGGCACGAGAAAGAGGCGAAACACCACCAGGAACCTGAGGTTTAAGGTGTTTTCTCGCAGGAAAGATAACTGGGGGGCGGCGGCATGTGTGTTAGGAATAAGGTGTTGGAACTGTGGGATGGAAAGCCAACTGGACAGGGCCCAGCTGGAGCGTCTGCCTTCTCAGCCTTGCCGCTGCGGAGATCCATCAGTCCTCCTCCAATGTGTGCCTGCGACTCATGCTTCTGTGCCTGAGCACATATTACTCAGCAGAGTAAACACACAACAGATCTGGCTCGAGGCGTGGATACTAGGCTACATTTATTGTACATAAATCAGGACATGGTTCTGGTTCAGGTTCACTAATTGGGGCCGTCCTTCATGAAAGAGTGAAAGGACCAGCCCTGCCCCCTCTCCAGGGAGGGGGGGGAATCTCATGACCATCTATTCTACGGCCCCGGCCGCCTCCCAAAAAGGGTGCTGGAGACACTCAGCACCAGGCTCCATGATACCCAGGCACCCCACCCCCGTCTCAATGGAACTTACGAGGCATCTCCTCAGGCAGACATTTTTGGGTTTCGGGGGCCTCAGCTCCGCCATGATCAAGGTTCCTGCTCTGTATCTCTCCGCGCGCGGCGGCAATGGCAACAGCAACCTCAGCAGCAGCGCTGTGAAGAGAGCAGTGGCAATTAACCCTTCTCTGCCCGACAAGTACTGCTGCCACTGCCGCCTTATTGAGGCCAGCGGCCCTCATTTTGTCTCTGTGAGGTAAAGACCTGGAGCAGGGAGAAAGCGGGCGCTTCTCCAGCGGTCGGCCTCGTCTCCCTGCCAGGTCCCACCCGTCTCTTCTCCCCTCAGCGAGCAAGGAAGCCGGAGCCAGGAAGCCCAGGTCGGCAGGCGGCCCTGGTGCTACTTCGTCCCACAGGAGCGCTTAAGGACCTGGTCTCAAGCCGGCTTCCTTGGGAGTAAGCACCACTCTGAGCAAAACGGCAGGCCGGGTTTAGGAACCTCGCGGGCCGGATCTGGCCCTTGGGCTGTAGTTTGAGGACCCCTGCTCTCCTCTTTTGGGGTATGGTGTGATCTGCAGAGTGGGTTAAGGGTCTGGTTAAGGGTTATAGGCCTTCAGGCATTCATGAATTAACTAGGGCTCTGTCCTCAGGACTGAAATTTGCACTCCACCTCAGCCCAAAGAGATGAAAGTGGCAGAGTCGTCAATTATACTGCTTTATTAGAAGAAAGCGTAGACTTACAATACAGCATGCAGAGCCTTGTTGCCTTTACAGACTTGTGATTGACACCAGAAAAGCAAGCATACGCCATGACATGTCTACAAAACTTGGCATTCAAATACTCTTGCACAACACAATAAAAAAATGTTATTCAACGAACGGAATACTGGAACGCCTCCATGCACTGACATCTGCATGCAGAGCCAGCAATTGTAAAAGTCAGTGTTTGCTGCGAAATGAAGGGTCCAATCTTGTTACAAATTTTCACTGCCCCCAGTGGGAACTGACGACAAGTCAAGCCCCAAGTCCATGTGAGGTATAGAAACAGGCACAGGTATAGGTGCAGCCAGAAAATGAGCTTCAGGACCACCAGGTGCCAGGCATGTTTTGCAACAGGCAACCAGCCTTTTGCGAGGAAGTGAAGATGTCTGGTTGCCAGGCTGGCAACTTACATCTCCTTCTGGCTGGCTGGCTCTGCTGCGATGCCACAATGGTCAGCTGATCTATGGGGCAGCGCTGCACCAAGTGAATGCCTCTTGGTGCTGTGCGAGCCAACTGATTCATGCAGCAGCGCAGCAGCAGAAAGATGCAGCGCGAGTCCCTGGGCTGGCTCTGAGGGTGTGGGGGGAGAAATGCCTCCTCACCCAGCACCCAAGTTTGATTGCTGCGGGTCGGGGAAAGTGCCACTTCCCCCACTGCAGCACGAATCACCTGTGAAAAGGACAAAATGGCAAATAGATTTTCTGTTTTTGTACCCGTAACCCAAGTTCCAGCAGCCATGTGGTGAATAGCTTTTCTATCCTAGTTTCTAACACTGCCCAGGACCATCCGCGGTACAGTCATACCTCAGGAAAAATGTGCTTCAGGTTGAGCGTTTTCAGGTTACGCTCTGCGGCAACCCGGAAGTAATGGAGCGCATTACTTCCGGGTTTTGCCGCATGCGCAGACACTCAAAATGACGTCACGTGCATGCGCGGAAGTGGCAAAATGTGACCCGCACAGACACGCAGTCACGTGTTACTTTCTACTCAGGATGCGAACGGGGCTCCGGAGCGGAACCCGTTCGCATCCAGAGGTACCACCATAGTTGTACCTTGGAAGTTTGAATGGAATCTGTTCCGAAAGTCCATTCAACTTACAAAACGTTTGGAAAGCAAAGCGCGGCTTTGGGAAATAGTTCGGAAACCGGAACACTCACCTCCGGTTTTCAATTTAGGAGTCGAAACAAACGATTTCCAAGGCATTTGGCAACCAAGGTTCAACTGTATATTTTAAAATTTAATTTTTATTAAGTTTCCAAATTTTAACAAATTGATCCAAATTATTAAATTTTATACAATTTATATACAAACTCCGGCTAGCCCTAATCCCAGCAGGGGATTACTCTCTTTTCCACTCCTGGTGCAGACCAGAGGAATGAATGAATGAATGAATATATATATATATATATATATTTACAGAGCATAAATAATTGACTCCCCTCTCTCCCTCGATATCAGATAACATCATAATGCCAGCACATGGTTCTTTCATTTTGCAGGAGCACCCCATAATTAATGCCAATATTCTAAATTCTTGATGAACCCTGCACAAATCATGTTGCCGACAGGCTCATTAATGGTGGAGACACAAACTCCCAGGTCGCGCCTGCTCTGCCTTTCAGTTTGGCAGACGTGGGCATAAGCAGCACAGCGGGATGCAGTGAACTCCCCTGAACCCCCTGAGGGTGGAGTATTGCCAGGAATTTTACCTCATAAGTCCTGGCTTTCCCCTGCTTGAACCTCTCCTTCGCCCCGGAGGGCAGAGGAGAGCTAGCGCCATGAATCATGGGTGTGGTCAGAAACCCTACGTTTTCTTGTAATGAAGCATGAGAACGGATCACACTGGCGTTTTTGACATCCTTTGGTATCAAACCAGTTCCACAGGCCCTCCTTTTGAGCTGTGGATCAGGACAAAGCACAAAATCACTTTTATCTCCATATTGAGTAAACCACAAGCTCATCACTGCTGTGTCACAGAAAAACCTAGAGGTTCAGTTTGGGCGTGGTCTTGTTATCCGTTTCTTGAATTCTCAAGTTCTGAAAGCAGAAGTCAGTGAATGCCATGCAGATGAGTTAGAAAAGCCCAAGCGCTCCTGATTCCATATGCTGATTTTCTTTACGTGTTCTCTTTCTCTCTCTCTTTCTCTTTCTCTTTCTCTTTCTCTTTCTCTCTCTCTCTCCTTATCCAAGAGGGCCTGTTTCCCGCACCTGAGATGAACGCTCTACCTCAACATCAGGAATCCATTTTCCCCCAGCAAATGGACTATGGGGCCACTATTCTGGGCAGTCTCTTGAGTAAGTGAGAAAGAACTATAGAATGGGAAATGAAGATAAGTCAATGCAACAGGGCTAACGGGCACTGTAGTCCCATGATAGTTTTCCCCTTCCTGAGGAATCATTCAGTTCTGCTTTAGCTGTGCTTGACTGTTCCCAGCAAAGCAACAAAGGCAGCAGGATTTAACCCTCCCTCGTTCATCTCCTCAGAGAAGTGAATCAAACAACTACTTGCAAGACTGCATGTTCCCCATGTCTGTTCTAAAAGGCTATAGGGCGGCAGGCTAGGAACACCTCCCTAGATTCTGGAAGGTCAACACGTGTCTGAGTAGACATTACCCTGTTGGATGTGCCATTGTTGTGGGAATTCTGGAAAAAAACTTTCAGTTGGAAAATTTCCCTCTCCACTAAACTCAACGCACATCTGATTTAGCAAGTTTATTTGACTATTTAAAGGGGGGAGGTATGTTAATTGACATGCTAATTTTACATGTTGTATACATCTGAAACATTTTCCCAATTGCTAAAAATAGCAACGTACGAGTACCAAGGCGTTTGACAACCAAGGCGCGACTGTATATTTTCTCATCTTCTGTCCAGGTGATAGACTTCGGACCAAGATCAAAATGGAGAATTCTGATGATGATTTGGAGACGGAATTCAGCTTTGAGGGCTTACCAGATGAACCTGCAGAGGGTGATTCGAATACCGAGGTTTCTGACCCGAGTCCTGAGGGGAAAGAAGATGAGCAGACGGGGAAAGGCAGTAAACGGAAGAGGAAATGTGTGAGGAGGAAAGGCAGATATTACCCCAGGGAGAAAAAGCACATTTGTCCTGAGTGTGGGCACATGGCCTATTACCTTTCGGATATGGTTAGACACATAAAAACCCACTTGACGAAAGGGGCCTACAAGTGCCTAGAGTGTGGGATGACCTACAAAGAGAAATCATCTCTGGAGGCTCACCAGCAAGACCACATGGCCCAAGGTGATGCCAGCAGCAGCCAAGGTTATGGGGCAGCGACCTCAAGTGCCCCGATGCATAAAGAGCACACGTGCCCCACGTGTGGACAGGTCGAAGCTACACCAGAGTGTCTCTTTGAGCATATGATAGCCCACCTGGAGGCAAGGCCTTTCAAGTGTCCAGAATGTGAAAAAACCTTCCGGTATAAGTCGCATCTTGCTCTTCACCAGGAGATGCTACACTCTCAGCAAAAAAATGTTACGGATTACCGCAGGATGCCCAGAGGTAGGTCTCTTATTTCAATCTGAGGCTTCCTGTGCCTGTTTTGATGTTGCTTAATCCTGTAAGTATTCTGCTGCTGCTTTTCCTCTGCATTTTCATTGCTTTACAGCAGAGCTTTCCGAACGGTGTTGTGACACATTTGTTGGCTACAGTGCGTAGGTATGTCGTGAATGCTACCTGCACTCCTCCCAGGGGGCTGGAAAGGGGTTAGTTGAACCTCTAGTTTGCTAGTAAAACTAAATTACTGTGCATGCTAAAACTACGTCACTAGCATGAAAAGTTTGGAAAGCGCTGTTCTACAGCAAAAGCGGGGAAGCTTTGTAACAGGGGCTGAAGTATCTCTGAGGGAAGCCTGTCAGACGGAGCGTGTCAGCACCCTTTTTCTGCCACCCTTTCCCCTCTCTTTTCCTCCTTGCCCAGCAGATTCCCAGGGTGGGGGCAGATTGCGCTTTCCAGAGACACAAGCTGATTGCCTGCAAAAGGGCTTTTGAAACAGCTATGAGGGCCGAAGTTTCTCACCATGTGATACAGAAAGTTGGGCTGCTAGCGGGGCCGACTTTCTAGTGTAGTTCATGCTTTGGCCTTGTGTGTGTGGTGCTCCCTGTGGTTATACAGTCTTCCGTGTTGTGATACCGTTTGTCTCCTCGCCGCCACCTCCGTTCACATCTTCCAGGGGTAAGAGGTCCCCTCTCTCTCTTTTTGCAGCCGCCCCTGGGCCGAGCACGGCTGAAAACTCTCCTCTGCTGCTGCAGCCCCTGTCTAGTGCTTTGACGAGTGCCGAGACCTATGGCGCTAGCTCCCCTTCAAAGCTGCTGTTGAGCCAATCCGAAGGAGAAGGAGTGCCTCTTTCTCGCTATGGGACAAAAACAGTGAAGGTGGTGCTGACCAAGTTTGCCAAACTCTGCAACGGGAGGAAGCACACCTGCCCTGAATGTGGGTTTGTCTCTGATAGCTTAGCGGGCATCATTCAACACAGGAGAGTCCACACGGAGGAGGTGCCCCATAAATGCAACAAATGTGGGAAATGCTTCAAGTCATCGTCATACCTCGATAAACACTGCAGCAGAAATACATGCCAGCAAAATAGCCTTGTTCCAGATGCCCCTCTCGAAGACGGCCAGGTGTCATACGAAGGTGAGCATAATAATTTGGTTGGTCCCCAATAATGTGCAGAATATAGGCATCCCCCCACTTGCTGTTATGTCCCTTGGCTCCACACATGTATTTGAAATTGCGTAAAGTGGGGAGGGTGCTCTTGAGAGAGGCTGTCCATCCATCCCACCTGCCTGCCTCCCTGCCTCCAGGGATTGGCAAGTTGAGCTTGGGGGTTCGTGGCAGGGTGGGTAGCTATGCTGCTGTGGGGCTTCTCGGGGCTCTGTTAGTCTCGGTTGTTTCTGGAGACAGTTTTCTTTTTATCTAGTCTCTCCCTCCACCCCCTTTGCCTACTTGTGGGGCGATGAGGGAGAGCAGAGGGACTCAGATCCTGCCTAAGGAATAAAATTGGCACGTGCAAGCGAGGAAGGGGTGGGCCAAGGCACGAAGCACCCCCAAAGCGACAGCTCTGCAGGCCAGGAAGAAGAAAGTGAAGGAGGGGGTGTGAGTGGGGGTGGCAAGACACTTGGAACGGCTGTGCAAGCTGTCGTCGTCCCCCCCCCCCACTCTCCAGCGTTCTCCTCTTTTTGTGCTGTTTTGGTGCCTTTTTCTGGTTTAAATCCTCGGTTAATGATACGTGCCTAGATAAGTGGAATGTGTTTATGTGGTGTGGTGTGGTCTGAGGTCAGTTTCACAAGAGCAGACAGAACTGCAAGCCTTCATGGAAGCATCGTTGCATGTGCACTTTCTGCTTTAGTATAAGGTAAAGGTAAAGGTACCCCTGCCCGTACGGGCCAGTCTTGCCAGACTCTGGGGTTTGTGCGCCCATCTCACTCAAGAGGCCAGGGGCCAGCGCTGTCCGAAGACACTTCCGGGTCACGTGGCCAGCGTGACATCGCTGCTCTGGCGAGCCAGAGCCGCACACGGAAACGCCGTTTACCTTCCCGCTAGAAAGTGGTCCCTATTTATCTACTTGCACCCGGAGGTGCTTTCGAACTGCTAGGTTGGCAGGCGCTGGGACCGAACAACGGGAGCGCACCCCGCCGCGGGGATTCGAACCGCCGACCTTTCGATCGGCAAGCCCTAGGCGCTGAGGCTTTAACCCACAGCGCCACCCGCGTCCCTCTGCTTTAGTATACTTGCGAGCAAAATATCCGTTGTGTGGGGAGAGATCCCATATACAGTGGTACCTTGGCTCTCGAACTTAATCTGTTCTTGAAGTCTGTTCAGTTCCTAAAACGTTTGAAAACCAAGGCGAGGCTTCCGATTGACTGCAGTCAAGCAGAAGTCGTGTTGGACATTCGGCTTCCAAAAAGCGGCCGAAAACCAGAACAAGTTTTATCAAAATGTCAGTACGTTGTAAAAATGCGCGCCAAGCTTGCAGGGGCTTTCCTTCCCCAGCCAATCAGGCAGTCCACTTCTATGCAAAAAGTAAAAAAAGAAACTTAATATAAAAAACCACTGCGCGCCCCCCCCCCCATTATATCAGGGATGGGTGGAATTAACTTACACTTAGCAGGGAAGGTTTGAAAGCAACTTTAGGACTTCTAGAAAAGCACCGTGCAAATTGCGTCTCACCACAGCCGGGAGGGGCTTCCTTTTTTCATCCCGTCTCACACTGAATGGTTTCCAAATCAGTCCAAATTGTTCCAAATTTAAATCTTCTGTTTAAATTTCGGCTTTTTATGTCCTGAAGAGTCTGCCACTCAATCCACTCTGAGCCAGAAGCTTCACTTTGCGGAGATAGCAGTGGATCCCAGCACTCACACCTCAATCCCGTCTTTTCTTCTCCACTCCTTACAGAGCAATCCGGGAGATGGGAGAGATCACCCAGAGTGCAGCCAGATCACATGCACCCAAAATAAACCCTTTTGGGGTTTTTTGAGGTCCACAGCGCCTTTGTGTGGCCTCATATCCCCCCGCAAAGCTCAGATCTTTCCTGGAGGGCTAGATCTGTGCTCCATGGTGATCTGTGACAAACCGGAAGTCCTTTTCCTTGTCTGTCTCTTGCCCACCCCCCGGATTTTTGCTGGAAGTTGTCGTGCCTTGAGCAGAGCTGATATCCCAATGTTGTTCCAACAATTTCTCCCTCAGTCAGTCCCATACAGTGGTACCTTGGTTCTCAAACAGCTTAGTTGTTGAATAAAACTGCTGCTGAACGGTGAAAACCCAGGAGTAGGTGTTCCAGTTTTTGAATGTTTTTTAGAAGCCGAACATCTGATGCAGCTTCCACTTGAGTGCAGGAAGCTCCCTGCACCTTGGTTTTCAAACAGTTTTGGGAGTCAAACAGACTTCTGGAATGGATTAAGTTCCAGAACCAAGGTAACCACTGTACTCTGTTTTTATCATTTTAACATTACTGGGCTACAAAATTCACTCTATCTGTGTAGCTGGTTTTTAGCCGTTTTTTTTCCAGCTCCGGGAGGAGAGTGATCTGGCATTTTGCCAGTGTACTTGGCAAGCTTCCAGATTCCGTTCATTCCCCCTTTACACCAAAAATAAACTAGCCTTCCAGGTTACATACTCACGGTGTGATAAATTGCATAGTCCAATTAACTCAAATTCCGCATGCCTTCCAAATGCCATTGTTGCAAAGTGGTATTCAACGCAATCCAATTAGATTTCTCCCATGCTTAGTCCTGTGCTTCTTTGTTATGCATCTTTAACAATAGCTGCATAAGTTACTCGATCTCCATCAATATCCTTTTCCACCATTTTCCTCCCAACATAAGAAAAGTGGTCTATTATCCTGCCAGTGCATTTGGCAAGCTTCCAGGCTTCCTTCATTCCTCTATTTCACAGAAGATAAGAAGGCTTTCGGTTCCATACTCCACTGTGATAATTAGCAGTCACCCCCCTTTTTTGTTCACACAGTTCTATTTTATATTGTATTCCAGATCTGCATCTCTGCAATCCAGTTCCTTATTTTTAACTTGCTTATTAAAAATTGCTTTATCTTTCTAGAGAAGGTTGCCAAATCATAAATATAAAAGGAAAAAGCTTTATTTCAAGAAACCAAAGGCTCCCCCACACCATCTTTTACACCGAATAAAGTCTTCTTTCAAGTTCAAAGCTTAGCAACCTTGCAGCTGCTTCTGTTATGCAGTTTATTATCTCAACATTTCCGGCATGTGCCTGTACATTAGTCCCAATTAAACTAATTAACAGGAGAACCTCTGCTTCTTAATGGCGACGTAGGAGGGTTATTGGCAGATGAAGCACTTTTGCGCTCAGTGTCTCTGCCTCTTGCATTCCATGTTGAAGTGAGAGCCAGATACCAAAACACCTGCGACTGAAGCTCCTCCCCCCCCTCCCTGAGGGGAACTTGCAAGGATAATTACCCTTGATCATCCTTGGTTTTTCCTTTGTCGACAATCTCCTGCAGTCCTGGGAGCTGTCTCCATTAAGGCACTGGAACCAGAAGCCTTGTGACCTTGATCTCTGATTGTGCAGGAGAGCTGAGGGCATTCCCTTTCTGCCTGCTCCCCAGGTAGCCTTTTGAAGTGCTAAACAAACTGCAAAGATGCTCATTCACCCTTGATCATTCTTGGTTGTTCCTTTGTCTACAATCTCCCGCTGTCATGGGAGCTGTCTACATTAAGGCAATGGAACCAGAAGCCGTGTGACCTTGATCTCTGGTTGTGCAGGAGAGCTGAGGGCATTCACTTTCTGCCTGCTCCCCAGGTAGCCTTTTGAAGTGCTAAATGAACTGCAAAGATGCTCCTGCACACATTTAAATAGATGCTTCTCTCACAGGCAGGGTTGAGAGGGGGCAGGAAACATATTGTAGTTTGTAAATAGAGTAATCTTGCTGGAGAAGCTGTTTCTTCTGATCACACAGAAGATACTCACTTTGGAGAAAAGGAACTACTATGTGGAAAACACCATTTAAAGCAGAACTTTCCAAACTGTCACAATGTTGGCTGCAGTGTGTAGGTGTGTTGCACAAATGCTCCCTGAGCTCCTCCCAGGGCTGGAAAGGGGTTAGTTTAGCCTCCAGTTTGCTAGTAAAACTGAATTAGTGTGTCACAAAATGATGTACAGTGGTGCCTCGCAAGACGAAATTAATTCGTTCCGCAAGTCTCTTCGTCTTGCGAGTTTTTCGTCTTGCGATGCACGGTTTTCCATAGGAATGCATTGAAAATCAATTAATGCGTTCCTATGGAAACCGCCTTCCCCCGACCTCTTCTGGCGGGCGGCATTTTAAAATCGCCCGGGACAGCGGAGGACTTCTCCGCTGTCCGGGGCGATTTAAAAGCCCCTGTGAAGGCAGGCAGGGGGGACAAAGACTTTTGCCCCCTGCCTGCCTTCAGAAGAGGTCCAGGACAGGCTTCGCGGACCTCTCCGCAAGCAGCGGGAGCGCTCCTTGCGGAGAGTTGCCAGCGCGCCCAGGCTTTCCCGCCCCGCCGCCGGGCTTCGGGACATCGTTCCGATGCCGGGCGGCGGGGGGAGGCTTTCTCGCCCTACCGCCCAGCTTCGGGACATCGTTCCGATGCCGGGCGGCGGGGGAGGCTTTCCCGCCCCGCCGCCGGGTTTCGGGACATCGTTCTGATGCCGGGCGGCGGGGGAGGCTTTCCCGCCCCGCCGCGGGCTTCGGGACATCGTTCCGATGCCGGGCGGCGGGGGGAGGCTTTCTCGCCCCGCCACCCGGCATCGGGACGATGCCCCGAAGCCGGGCGGCGGGGGGAGGCTTTGCCGCCCCACCACCCAGCTTCGGGACATCGTTCCGATGCCGGGCGGCGGGGGGAGGCTTTCCCGCCCCGCCGTCGGGCTTCGGGACATCGTTCCGATGCCGGGCGGCGGGGGGAGGCTTTGCCGCCCCGCCACCCGGCATCGGGACGATGCCCTGAAGCCGGGCGGCGGGGGGAGGCGTTCCTGCCCCGCCGCCCGGCATTGGGACGATGCCCCGATGCCGGGTGGCGGGGGAGGCTTCAAAAGCCGTCCGGGGGCTTTTAAATCGCCCCGGACAGTCCCGGGGCGATTTAAAAGCCCCCGGTTAGGCAGGCAGGGGGGCAAAGACTTTTGCCCCCCGCCCGCCTTGGGAAGAGGTCCTGGACCTCTTCCGAAGGCGGGCGGGGGGCAAAAGTCTTTGCTCCCCCCTGCCTACCTTTCCGGGAGAGCGGAAAAGGCCTTCCCGCTCTCCCGGAAAGGCAGGCAGGGGGGAGCAAAGACTCTTGCCCCCCGCCTTCGGAAGAGGTCCAGGACCTCTTCCCAAGGCGGGCGGGGGGCAAAAGTCTTTGCCCCCCCTGCCTGCCTTCAAAAGCCGTCCGGGATAGCGGGAAGCGCTTCCCTCCTATCCCTGACCGCTTTTAAAATGCTGGCGGTGGGGAGCAAAGCCTTTCGCCCCCGCCGGCCTTCCTGGACCTCTTCTGAAGTCCGGAGGGGGGGGGAAAGGCTTTGCTCCCCACCGCCAGCATTTAAAAAAAGGTCCCCGAGATTTCCCTATGGGCTTTCGTCTTGCGATGCAAGCCCATAGGGAAAATCGTCTAGCGAAGCGTCGCAAAAACCGAAAAACCTTTTCGTCTTGCGAGGCATTCGTCTTGCGGGGCACCACTGTATATGTATGTCTAAAAAGTATGTCATCAACATGAAACGTTTTGACAGCTCTGCTTTAAACTGATGCATATTCTATTAAATGGAATCTTTTTGAAATACAATAGTACCTCTGTTTTTGAATGTAAAACCATTTGAGTTCTGAAACGTTCAGAAACTGAAAACTCAATATGGAAAACTCAGTACTGAAGCTGCGTGGCATGTTTAACTTCTGAGGCCCGTATGAAAACCAAGATGTTCGTCAACAGAGATGTTGGAAAACCGAGGTACCACTGTAGAAGAAAGGATATAATTGTATGATATTTTATGTGCAAGGGATGCAAGTATGACCTATCAACGTTTTATAATTCAAACTACAATTGGGTCGGAGGGGGGACTTTTATATTTCTACAGCATACTTGCCTTTATATACACCTATACCATGTCGTCTCTGATGGGTTGTTGTAACCCATCCTTGTAGGGGCACATTTCTCTAACGCCTTAATCAGACCGATATGCCCTGTCTTGTATTTATTTGCCTTTCCTGCAGGTGTTGAGGACCCTCTGCCCACAATTAAAACGGAGGAAGAAGAGTTTGAGATATCCCCAGAAGGTCTTACATTGAGTCACGAACCTGCTTTGAGCGAACACCCAGGAGAGGGCAGTTTGTCCGCGTTAGCTGCAATGACAAGTTCAGCTAACTTTCAGAAAAAGCAACACACTTGCCCACAATGTGGGTACAAGGCTAGGAGTTTAACAGACCTTGTTTCCCATATGAGGAAACATACTGGAGAAAAGCCCTACATGTGCTCTCGGTGTGGAAAAACCTTTGCATGGAAAACGAGCCTTAGGAAACACACATTATATATTTCCTGCTCAGCAAAGAAGCCTGTTCCTGACACCTCTGTTTCCAATACCCCTTTGGTTCCCCAGATTCCTGTGGCGGAATGTGACGTAACACTTGGCGGTGAGTGCTCTTCTACGGTGAATCATTAGATATTAGAGGATTGGGCAGATTCTTTTCCTAACAGTTGCTGGGAATACAGCTTTGAGGTTATACTTCTTTCTTTTTTGGCAACCGATCTGTGTATAAATTTTATGAAATAAACCAAATCAGATAAATAAGAGAACAAGCCCCTGCCCCAAGGAGCAGAATATTTTACTATTCTAAGTAAGCTCATTTTTTTGCCTCATACTGGTTTGCTAAGTATCTTGCCTCTGCCACAAACTCGTTAAGCAGCCCTTTTAGGCAAGACACAGTTTGTGTGTGTCCTTGTCCTTTCTCTGCTTCCCATCAGCAACATGGGAATATTGATCACCTCGCCTTGTAGGGTGTCGTGAGGCCTGTACCAGGATCATGTTTTTGAGCACTTTCCTGTACACCAGAGGTTCCCAAACTTATTTGGCCTACTGCCCCCTTTTCAGGAAAATAATAATAATAGGCACCCCCCCCCCCGTTACATCAGTAAGCATCATTATACAACAGATGAAATAGGTATGAACAGTTTTTCAAAACTGGACAAGGAGGTGAACTAGGCCCCGTGATTAAAAAAACCCATGGGGTGGACTGGAGTGAAGCCTGTCATCTCAGTCCATTACGCCCCATGGGCAGAGTTGGCACTGTAGCCCACCTGCCGTTGGACAAATAAGCAGCCAAGCTATGATCCGCTTTCTGGGCCTTCTTTATGTTTCCACTGCCACCTTGTTTTTATCCAACAGCCCCAATTGTACCCAAGCCTACTCCCTTCCCCCACCCTGGATGATTCCAGAGTCCCCCACAGTGTGGTATTGCCCACTTTGGGAAACACTGATTTACACCCTTCTTTACAAATGGATTTTTAAAAGCAGATTAATATTTTAGGTGCAATCAAAAGTGCTATTACGTTGAAAACTTTTGATTGATTGATTGATTGATTGGTGTCTGCGTACACTCCAACACCTAAATGGGATTAAGCTCTCTAGTTTACTTCCATGGGGCAGGGAGAAAAGGACCCATACAGTCAAACCTTGGTTTTTGAACAGAATTTGTTCCGGAAGTCTGTTTGACTTCCGAAACGTTCAGAAACCAAGGCGTGGCTTCCGGTTGCGCAGGCACAACAATAGCGATATCGGAAGCCGCATCAGATGTTCAGCCAAACAACCAGAGTATGAAACCATGTTTTCGAAGCTGGAGTTCTAAACTCTGCTTACACTGACAGTGGTTTTATGTTGCACCCCAAAGCCACAACCCTAGCTCATTCCTGGTTTGTTTTCATGCCTCACCCCAGAGGCTTGCCTGGCTACAGCAGTGTGAGGCAAGAGCAGGTAGAAAACAAAAGCAGCCGTTTGCCGAAAGATGCTCCAGTTTCTTCGCTTGTCCATGGGACTGTCCTTCACAAAAACCATGGAGAGTGTAGCATGTTTGTAGCTCTTGGCTTTCAAAATAAGGGGGCCAGGGGTTATATAGCCTCTCTCCCGACCCTTGCGGCAACAGCCCTATATCTCAATTATCTCTGTATCCTGACAGATGAGGAGGAGTTAATTAACATCCTGGCGAAGAAAGGTCAGAAAAAAGGAGTGAAAGTGCAGGAACTCCCCAGAAAACCTTCGGGTGGCGGATCTCAGGCTCAAGGTCAGCAAAAATCGACTCACAACAGAGAAACCAGGGCTGCCAAGAGGAGCAAGTATCTATGGATGGAAAAGAACATCCAGTGTCCTGAATGTGGACACAAATCCTACTATATCTCCGACCTGCTGAGACACCAGAAAACCCATGGAGGCGAGAAGCCCTACAAGTGCCCTGAATGCTGGAGAGCTTTCTCTGACCCTTCTGCCTGCAGCAAACACTACAAGACAGTCCACCAGCCTGACACTCGTTCTGGTGGCAGGAAGAATCCCGTCAACAGAGCACGGGGCCTTCAGAAGGAGAAGAAGCACACGTGCGGCAAATGTGGGCATGAAACCTACAAATTATCAACCCATCTTATCCATATGAAAAGCCACGTGGGTGACGGACCTTTTCCCTGCGACAAGTGCGGGCTAAACTTCACTTACAAGTCGAATCTTTCTCGGCACAAAAAGTCCCACGAGGAAGATCTCTCCAATGCCATAAAGAGCTCTCTCTCTGTACACCAGCAAGTTGCTACAGGTGAGCGCCGTATGATTTGAATCAGGAAGGGTTTTTAAAAATTAATTTAAAAAACACAAACTGCTAATTATCTCTGTTTATGTTTTAGTGGGCTTAACAGAAGAAAGTACCCTAAGAAAAAGGAATCTCATAAAATCTGTTCCCATCCCATCCCCTGCCCACCCATATTATAATTCATTCCGCGAGTCTTTTCGTCTTGCGATGTTTTTTGTCTTGCGAAGCACGGTCCGTCGCAGCTGCGCCTCTTCAAGCGGCTTTAGGAAAAAAGCGAACAAACTCGCAAGACGTTTTCGTCTTGCAAAGCAAGCCCATAGGGAAATTCGTCTTGCGAAGCGACGCAAAAACCGAAAAACCCTTTCGTCTTGCGCGTTTTTCGTTTTGCGAGGCATTCGTCTTGCGGGGCACCACTGTATTTTGTTTTGCAAAAATTATTTGAAGTTCAGATTTTAATTTGGGGGCACTGTTTTTTTTTAATCATCTCTGTACTTCCCCCACCCTTTTTGAAATTTTTGTTTAGACTGTCCCCTAACTGCATCCATCATTTTTGCCAACTCAGTGTAATCAAATAATATTTCTTGCTCTTTTTTTGTTGGTACTGTTTCAGTTTTCCAGTTTTTTGTAGTTAGTATTCTTGTTGCGGATGTTGCGTAAAGGAACATTATCTTATTTTCATTTGCGATATCTGAATCTACTATGCCCAATAGAAATGCTGCTTCTTTTTCTACAAAAGTTTGTTTAAATATTCTTTTCAACTCATATGCTGTGTCCCAGAAGCTCTTAATTTTATTACAGTTCCACCACATATGAAGTAGCGTCCACTCTGATTGATTACACCCCCAGCACATTTTGTTTTATACATTTTGGTTATTTTAGGTGTTATATACCACATATAAAAACATCTTGAGAAAGTTTTCCTTTATCGAGTCGCAAATAATTGAATATTTTTGCCTAGGTCCATTGCCCAAATTATTCCCTCCTTTCTTTCCTCTGCACTTCATTATTATCCCACCTTTTACATTTGCTCATTGCAAAGGCTGTAACAACACTCATGACTCCATACTGGTATCTTCACCCCTACAATCGCCTTGGAGCAGTCCTGATGTGCCCAGACCATTTGACCATTTTAGGTCTCAAATGTCCAATGTTACCCTGGCAACTACAGTGAGGGAAGAGCATTATAAAATCCTCTTCCTGGGTCTCAGATCGCTTTGAGGATAGTTGATTTACACTCTGGTGGTAAAACATCTTGCCGTTTGCACCACTTTCAGGTTGGGTCAGGCGGTTGTTGTTTTTATTTTTGTTATATATTTTGTGGTTTTATATTTTGATTTTGTTCTGTGAACCGCCCTGAGACCTCTGGGTGTAGGGTGGCATAAAATTCAATAAATAAAATAGATAAGGAGAGATGGAATGCAGCGTAGGAGAGTTCCACAAAGGCAGAACACACGAAAATCACACCTACTACATTCTAAAAGGTTAAATGAAATTAAACTGAAGCACTGAAACATCATTAAAGTAATGAAAATATACACCTGGGGTCTCTTAATTCTTATATGAAAAGGATGGAGGGACTGCTGTCATCAAGGCCATGCTCTTCCTTATGTCCCCATTTGCTGACGCTCAGTGCAACAGGGCTATAATTGACAAGCATTGATGCCTGGGAGAGCTCTTTCCTCCTCCTCCTCCTCCACCGCTCCCCTTCTTCCCTTGAAATGGGCTGGTCTCATGCCTGGATTGTTTCTCCCTCTGTCCCTGCAGGCAACATGGTGACAGTGGAACTGAAACCTCTGAAAGTGCCGGTACTGAGCCACATGGACGATGCCAAGCTGGCTGAGCTCCGGGGACGATGGGGCCTTTGTAAACAGGAGAGGGGAGAACAAGCAGAAGGGCCTGTTGCCTCCGCCGAGGGTGCTTCCACTGCCGAGGGTGATTCCGTTGAGGGTGCTTCCACTGCCGAGGGTGATTCCGCCGAGGGTGCCTCCACTGAGGATGCAAAGAGTGACCCGGTCAAGGACGCTGAGGCTGAGGCTGCGGAACTTGAGCTAGCAGAGATTAAAGCAAAAGTCCGTGCGAGGCTGGAAAGGTTTGCGTATTCCAAAGGCGGGGAGACAAATCCCTGCCCGCCAGAGCCAGACACCAGCCAGACTGCCCCGGTGGAAGAGAAGCCACCGCCTCCTGAAAGTTCTGCAAGCGAGAAATCCTCTGAGGGTGAGCCCGCCGCCTTAGCTGACCAACAGAGTACCGACACAGGGGACGGGCCCCATGAGTGCGAGGATTGTGGGGAGCGCTTCATGGGGATGGACAAGCTGCTCTGCCACCGGGCCACGCACACGGAGGCAAAACCGTACCTCTGCTCCATGTGCGGGCAGGATTTCATTCGGAAAGATTCCTTGGAAGCCCACGAGAAGACTCACGGCTTTGAGTGCAGCAAGCGCTTTGAGGAAGCCTCATAGGGCAGGATTGGTTATCAAGGATGATGCTGAATTGTTAGCTGAGGAGAGGAGATGGGAAATAGCGGCACAACTGCAAAGGAAAGACTTAGGACCCATCTCCAGCCCAGTTCAGACAGTTATATAGACTTACCCTGAGTTGTCCCACTGACTGTTGCAGCAGGTTTGGGGCAGTGGCCTTCCAGATGTTGAGGGATTTCCCAAACCCCTTGCCATTGACCATGTCAGCTGCATGGACTGATGAGAAATGGAGTTTAGCAACACCTGGAGGGCCACACAGGTCCCCCACTTGTGAACTATCCTGTCTTAAAGAAGGCTTAACTCGGAAGCAAGTTCCGCTGGGAGCTGGTCTCCTCCATTGGTAAGTGTGTACTTAGGGTACAGCCCTGTGCATGGTTCATGTTGTACTGCACTGGGCTTATCTCTTGGTCAGGAAGTCTTGGTCACACCGTCACAAGCATTGAAGTCTGTTTTGCAGTTGTTACTCTTTCAAAGTCTGAAAAGGCAGTGGCACAGGAAACGGAAGGTGTCAACAGCTTTATACAGCAACCCCACCCCTTTGCGGAACAGGCGTGGTGGTGATTGAGCATTCAAAGGAGACCACTAACTTTTTACTGGCCCCTGCTCCTCTGCCTTCAATGTCTTGTTGATATTCTCAGGTTACAGATCTGACCTCTTCCATGCTGCTGGGTTGTTGTTGTTTTTTGGCACATGGTGATGGCTTAACGGCCCAAGATCAAGCCAGGCTGGGTATGTTTTGACCAGTTTGCAACCTGAACTCAGACTTCTGCCCTTGTAATGTAATATACCTCCATCTCTTCCTACCGCTTTCAGAGTTTTCGAATCTTGCCTCATGGCTTTTTATCATTATCTTTTAATTAATTTTTAAAATTAGGCAAGAGCCCTGGCTAGTTTGGATACTATAATTCAGTAGACTTTAGACATGAAAACATAAGCGTCCCTTTAGCTTAGCATTCTGTTTCCTGCACCAACCCACTGTTTTCAGAAAGCCCTTAAGCAGGGCAATTTCCCTGCTAGCATCTGTTATCCAGAGGTTTCCTGAGGTTCTATTTCACTTGCCTTGCTGACAGTCCTGAATAAATATTGAGTGGTGGTTGGGAAATAAGTGATGATTGGGAAGGGAAAGTTTTGTATAATTTTGTTTGTCTTGGTGCTGTTGGGAAGCAAAAGTGCACTGGAGATGAGAAAGTAACAACCTTAGAAGTATAACTTACCTGAGAAAAGTAATATCTATTCTAGAATGCAAAGTAAAAGTTGTAAAAAATTTTAGAGCTGTGGCGTCATGTTGTTTGTATAAATTTGTGGCAGCTACAGAGGAGTTTGTGGACATGAATTCTCACAATCAATAAAGAATTTTTCAATTTTAAAGCCTTACAGAATCTTCCCCCCACTGTCAATGTTGGAATATTTTGGGAGCTTACCTTTAGAGTCATAAAAATGGGGGAGGGGAAACCAATGCACAAAAACTGCAAGAGAGTTAAAGCCAGGTACTTTATGGTTCTCATTGATTCATTTTCCAGATATATTAATGTATTCAATCTCAAGCAGAAATCAGAAGTGTTTCCTAGGTTCAAGGAATTCTGTGCTTGGTTACAAAATGTGCATGATAAACAGGTGAAATGTTTGTTTACAGATTGGGGGGGGGGAGAATTCACTTCTCAGCAGTTTGAAGCTTTCCTAAGGAATTCAACATGACCTTTCAAGTCCACGGTCTCCTTTGATGAATGGACTTTGTGAAAGGGTAAATCAAACATTGTGTCAAGGCTTGAAAACCTTGCTGCATGATGCCAATCTTCCAGAGAGTTATTGGGCAGAAGCACTCAGCTGTTTTGTTTATACTTATAATCGCAGATTGTCATCACCGATTGGTTGTACCCCCTATGAAAAGGTGTTTGGCAAGAAACCATACATCAAGCACATGAAAATTTTTGGTTCTGACATGTGGGTTCACACACCACAAAGCTCCCAAGTTAGGCAAACGTGGCTTGCACGGTATCTTTCTAGGATATCAAAAAGGTTCTTACAGAGTAATGATGACTGACACTAACACACTTAGACTCACTAGACGTGTTGAGTACAATGCCTAGTGGGAGAATGTGGGAATTTTCCAATGTTATTCTGATGACAGTGAAGAGACTGAGGATGAACAGCAGCAAAACCCCACACTCACTGATGAAGGTTCTGGTTCTGAAACTGAAACTGACTCCGATGGTTCAGAGGATTTCAAGTGTGCTAAGGTCTCTCTGCGGCCCTCTGAAGGCTCTGATCGAGAATTGGAGGAACCACTGTTCACTATAGGCCACTTTTCTCCTAAGAAAGAAGAGGAAAGCGTTGAAGACTTACGTCTGATTCACAGGTCTGAAAGAGCCACAAGAGGTAAACCTCCAGAGAGATTTGCTGATGAATTTGCTATAGTAGCTAAAGCTGTAACTGCTGTTAATAGCTCCAAGAAGGTATTTGAACCTTCAAACTTCCAAGAGATCCAGGCTTTGGACTTGAAAGATGCTGAGCCATGGTTAACTTGCCATGAAGGCTGAGCTTGATTCCTTAGAGAGGAACAAAACATGGGAGCTTGTTCCAACAGTTTCCTGTTTACTGGTTTTCTGTTTCTTTGTACCAGTTGCCTCTCTGCTTTCACAGAGAGAGGATGTATATTTTCTTTTCTGTCTGCGTAGTTAGAAATAAAACACTTAGTGCGTAGCTCATATTTCTCATCTCCCGCTGCTGCTTGGATACTCTGCGTAATGGGAACGTGCCTGAAGTCTCATCAAAGGCTCAGGTCGTTAATCACTGTCGGAGGACTCGACCCGAGAAGTAGCTCGGTTGAACGCAAGTTCCAACAGTTTAACGGTTTTCTCTTAAGAGTTTCCAGGCCTTGATCTCTGCAAAGCCACCTCTCCCCTCTCAATCTTCTCAGCATGGGAGATGGGCACAGAGCAAACACAGTTCACAGTCACTGTAGGAACTGCGGAGGAGTAAAGAACGGTTCCCACAGAAATGTCCTCAAGTAGGAATAGACATCCAGCACTTAGATGCTTCTGGAGTCTTTAGGAACTTCTGGAAACGAGTGAACACACTCACCCCAACACAGTAGGTGGGAGCGGTTGCAGCTGTAGATCAGCAACAGTTGGGATTCCACGTTTCCTATCTCCTAGGAGGTGAAAGCATCCAAATTGATTATATCAGTGCAGATATTGCATGAGAGAAGATGGTCTTTCAGATAGATGAAGCTGAATTTTTGAAAGTCTCAGAATATGTGCCTACCTAGGAGGAAGGAGTTTATTTCATGGGGACAAATCACCCTATGTAGGAGATAAGTCAACAGGTGCAAGATCAGCCAAGCCAGTTGCTATGGCAATAGCCCAGTGTCATTTACAGAATAAGGTTACCAGATTTTCTTCAATGAATCTGGGGGCACTTTTCAACTTCATACTAAATAGATGGATTTTGTCAGGGGACTGAGCTGTAAATCTGGGAACTGTCCCCGGGAAACGGGGACGTCTGGTAACCTTATTATAGAAGTGATTAGGATATGACAGTTCATCAGTAGGTGAAAGTGCAGTCCATGCTACATCTTGAATTGCTGGAATAACAAATTATTTCTACTTGTGTCTGTATCTGCAAAGTCTACAAGCTTTATATATCAACAGCTGGAAGAGTATTACTGAAGCCTGAGCTTCCGCGGCAGTAAACTATTTTGAACCTTAAGCTGCTTCTGTTGGTGACTGGAACTGGGGGCAACTTCTATGTGGGCATCTTACCTCAGATTCCCAACTGGTTATGGGTCCAGTTCTCCAGCTACCAGAGCCCAGTTATCAGCTACCAGAGGTCAGAAGGCAGTAAATCTGGATAACTCAAGCAGAGGAGACTAGTTGAAGCAATAAATTTTCCTTGACATATTCCAGGGAGGCGGATTCTGGTGCAGTCTCACAGCCGGGCTGCTGTTGGAACAGTTGTTGGAAGGAATTATTCCTGTTGGAGCTTCATGGTGTAGATGCATAACTTTCTATTTGTATCTGTATCTACAAAGCTTACAAACTGTGTGTATATATAAACATCTGGAACTTTATTACTGAAGCCTAATCTACAGGAGTAAACCATTTTGGATCTCAACTGGAGCTGGGGGCAACTTCTGCTGTGTGGGTATCTCAGGTGGCCCCTGGATGTTATCCTGAGGGAAATGTAACCCTTGAAGAAGAAGAGTTTGGATTTGATATCCCGCTTTATCACTACCCTAGGGAGTCTCAAAGTGGCTAACATTCTCCTTTCCCTTCCTCCCCCACAACAAACACTCTGTGAGGTGAGTGGGGCTGTGAAACTTCAAAGAAGTGTGACTGGCCCAAGGTCACCCAGCAGCTGCATGTGGAGTAGCAGAGATGCAAACCCAGTTCCCCAGATTATGAGTCTATCGCTCCTAACCACTATACCACACTGGCTCTGAGCAGCAAAGCTTCCCCACGCCTGTACCTACCTGTCCCTGGAGATGCCAGAGATTGAAACTGGGACCTGATGCCTGCAAGGCATATGTCCTGCCATTTCGGTGTGCTTCATCTCTGACCCATAGATGAAATTAGACTCACAAGGCCACCCCCCAAGCCATGCGCATACAGTGGTATCTCGCAAGACGAATGCCTTGGAAGACAAAAAACTCGCAAGACGAAAGAGTTTTTCGTTTTTTGAGTTGCTTCGCAAGATGAATTTCCCTATGGGCTTGCTTTGCAAGACGAAACGTCTTGCGAGTTTGTTTCCGTTTTCTTAAAACCGTTAATACCAGGGTGCATCCGTGCTTCGCAAGACGAAAAATCTGCAAGACGAAGAAACTCGCAGAACGAATTAATTTCGTCTTGCGAGGTACCACTGTATGCCCCATGGCTGATGGCTGCCAGTAGTTTCTGAGTTCAATTTAAGGTGCTCACAGTAGTCTCTAAAGCCATCAGAAAGTCCGCCACCTCCTCCTGGGTTTTATGACCGGCAGTGGAGCCACTCTTGGTGGTTCTGCATCCCTCAGAAGTTAAGGAAGGGTGGGGTGGCAGTCCGGGAGAGGGTAATCTCGTAAGTAGTGGAATTCCCTGCCAGTAGAGACAAGTCAGACACTTTCACTATACAGCTGTTGGTAAGTGCTGAGATGTGCCTCTACCTGCCGTGGACTTGTTGGATGCAGATGAATGGTGGGAGGAACCAGCTGGGTGGAACCCTTTGTGGTGGGACGACGACGAGAGGTCAGAGGGAGAAGACTGGGAAGAGAAGGGGTCGGAAGCTGAAGAGGTAACAGGACTTTGTGAGCTGGGAGAGAGTGGCAGAGAGGAGTCCAGAATTGAATAGAAGCTGAGGTGGTGGAGGAGGCAGGGAGGCGTCCGGCTGGTGTCACCCTGTCCGGCTGGAACAAGCTGCCCTGCCACCCATGTCTCTCCGAACCAGGAGGAGATGAAAAGGCTGGAGGAGAGGTTGGCTACACAACCTCTTGATTGGTAAAAGCCCTAGAAAGGAGGGGACCTAGATGGCTATGCAGAGGCGAGGATTTTCAGTCTCGGCAACTGATTTTTATGGAGTAACACCACTGGGAATATGCTACTCTGTTCATTAGGCCTAACACTCAACCACGTTTGTCATGTTTTTGCTAATAAAGAGTTCAACTTTGAACTGCGTGATTACTGACCAGCACGCTCCTGAGATGTGGGTTTTAAGGACCCACCCTAATTACATGAAGGGATGTTGGTGTAATTTAAATATTCCTGATTGCTCTTCTGTGTTACACTGTTGGTTACACCAACAGAGTTTTTTTCAGCCAGAACTCAGTTCTGGCACCTCCCAGATGGGCACCATTGCCATTATAAGAGAACAAGGGACGTCTTCATGGTGAGTTCTGGCATCTCTGTTTCTATAAAAATAGCACTAACGCGTGTGATCTTACAATGTTATGGAGATTCAACATAATGCCGAAATTCACAGAGGTAATTTTTTAAATAAAAGGTGCACCCCCTCCAACCCAATCCAGTAAGGACTCAGTGGTCGTAGCATTTTGACCGAGAGAGAAAACCTTGGCAACTGCCTGGGAGCAGTTGGAGAAGCAAGGCAGAGGAAGATAGAGATATAAAAACGTGTCGGTATAAAAACCATGTCCTCTGCTGGATGGATCAACTCGAGTTTCACACTGCAAAGCCATTATGAAATGTTCCTGTGGACAGATCTGTGAGCTGTTCATAGAATTTTAGCTAGCTAGACTACAATCTGGAGGAGTGATGGGAAAGAGTGTGTCTGGATCGCCAGAGAAGCACCCCTCATTGCAACATTTTGTTGCAGAGCCCACTCACTAGTTGTAACGATGTGTTTCAACATTTAAAACCCAGTTGCTGCCCAGCGGGATTTAAAGATCAAGGTGAAGATGTATTGCATGATCAGTGACCACAGTTGCAAGTGAAGGCCAGGAATCAGGCAGCCTGGATGACCTGGTGAGGAAAAGCGAGGTCCCCTGGCGATGGGGAAAGCCAGTGATTACCTCTCATGGAGCCTCTGAGCAAAACCGCATCAGCAACATCTAGAAGCAAGTTGGGAAACCTGTTTCTCTCAGATAAATATCTGGCCATGTCCCTACCCATGCTCTTGACTCATGTCACAACAAATAACTCTTCTATCAACCAGCACCACCCGTTGAGAAGGGCGTGTGAACATTTGCAAAAACTGCTGAAGTATACCAAATCTCCATAACAATAGCAGCCACCCCCATGTAAGACATCTGAAGGCAGCCCTGTTTAGGGAAGTTTTTAGTGTTTTAAATATTCTGTTGGGAGCCACCCAGGGTATAAATAATAAATTATTATTATTATTATTATTTATTTATTAAGTTGACAGCTCGTTAGGCTGGGGCTAATGGGATTTGGCTTCTGGTAACATAACAGGCTGGAACGTGGGTGGTGCTGTGGGTTAAACCACAGAGCCTAGGACTTGCTGATCAGGTGAGCTCCCGTTGCTCGGTCCCTGCTCCTGCCAACCTAGCAGTTCGAAAGCACGTCAAAGTGCAAGTAGATAAATAGGAACCGCTCTGGCGGGAAGGTAAACGGAGTTTCTGTGCGCTGCTCTGGTTCGCCAGAAGCAGCTTAGGCATGCTGGCCACATGACCTGGAACTGTCTGTGGGCAAATGCCGGTCTGTCACGACTGGACCTAATGGTCAGGGGTACCTTTACCTTTACCTCACAGGCTAATACTCTTCCTCTTTTAATATGTAACCAATTTCATTGTCTTTGTCCATGGAGTTTTCTTGGCAGGGATACTGGAGTGGCTTGCCGGTTCCTGCTCCAGATGGATCACGTTTGGTCAAAACTCTCCACTATGACCTGTCCATCTTGGGTGGCCCTGCACGGCATAGCTCATAGTTTCTCTGAGTTATTCAAGCCCCTTCGCCATGGCAAGGCAGTGATCCATGAAGGGGAACACTGGTTGGACAGTGTTCTCGAAGCTACAAACATGAGCCTGACCAAACTGTGGGAGGCAGTGGAAGACAGGAGTGCCTGGCGTGCTCTGGTCCATGGGGTTACGAAGAGTCGGACATGACTAAACAACAACAACAACAATTGCATTATTGTCATGATACTTTTGCAAATGCAAGGCCAGATGGTCCTCTGAATGTCAGAGTGGTGCCAGCACAATCAAAGGCACCCTACTCAATCCTAGATAGCGTTAGAAGCCAGGCCAGTAATGTTTATTTATTTATATTTTATATATACATATATAAATCTTAGGCAGCTCTTGTTTTATTTTGTTTTCAAAACCACTCCAAGTTGCGTAGAAAATAGTGTAAAAACCAGGAACAATTAAAAAACCTTTAAGTGAAAACATACACATGCACTCTCGCACAATAATATTAGTAAATTGTCAAAAACAGGGAAGAAGAAAGAGGTAGGAGAAACCGATCAATCGTGAAGCAGCCTTTAGAATGTTTTCCTATGAAATGGCGTGGTATTGCTGTTGAAGTGTGTGACTTCAGGATTTCAACAGTGTTGCTGTGTGTGAGAGAGAGGTGGGGGGAGAGAGAGAGACTGCAGCCTTCATGAATTAAAAGTTGTCATCTGCTGGAGAAAGGGCAGTATGATGAGCAGTGTTTGTGAAAACAGGTGCTTACGAGAACCCCAGTAATAATAATAATTGATCTTCCTAGAATTGTAGACTTGGAAGGGATACAAAGGGTCACTTAATCCAACCCCCTGCACTGCAGGAATCTCAGCTGAAGCATCCATGACAGATGGCCCTCCAACCTCTGCTTAAAAACCTCCAAGGAAGGAGAGTCCACCACTTCCCGAGGGAGGCCTTTCCACTGTCAAACAGCTCTTTCTGCCACAAAGTTCTTCCTGGTGTTTAGTCGGAATCTCCTTTCTTGTGAAGCCACTGGTTCTGGTCCTTCCCTCCAGAGCAGGAAAAAGCAAAGGGCTGTCATGTGGAAGATGGAGCATGCTTGCTTTCTCCTGCTCCAGAGGGTAAGACCCAAACAAATGGCTTCAAGTTACAAGAAAGAGGTTCCAATTAAAGATCAGGAAGAACTTTCTGGCAGTAAGAGCTGATTGACAGTGGAACGGACTCCCTTGGGAGGTGGTGGACTCTCCTTCCTTGGAGAGTCATGTATGATTCAGTTGAGATTCCTGCATTGCAGGAAGTTGGACTAAGTGACCCTTTGTATTACTTCCAAGTCTACAATTCTAAGATTCTATCATTAATAGCTTCTCCCAAAAGGGGCGTGGCCAGCAAGAGAATTCCCAGTTGGCCCTGCCCACCTCTTCTAGTACCCAATGAGGCGGCTCTTGTCTGAGGATATCCAGAATTCAGGAACCAGCGCCAGGCTCACAGCTCTTGAGCTATTGCTCCAAATAGCTCTGAAAACATAGGCATTATTTGCAGCTTACAAAAAGGTCTGTGTCTGTCAAAACACACACACACACACAAAATACACAAGTGGCCAGCGCATCTTTGAGAGCCACATTAATTCTCAGAGTATTAACAAGGCCTTTTCCCCCAGATGGGTTTTCTCATGTCTGTTCAGTATGGCTCTCTGGGTGAAGCTTTCCCCGCAGGCGTGGCACCCGTATGGCTTCTCTCCCGTGTGGATCCTCTGGTGCCTGAGCAGCACCTCTTTCTGGTTGAAGCTCTTCCCGCACTCGGGACACTCGTACGGCTTCTCCCCTGTGTGGATCTTCTGGTGCCTTACCAGCGAGTCCCTCCGGCAGAACTTCTTCTCGCACTCGGGACACTCGTACGGCTTCTTCCCCGTGTGGATCTTCTCGTGCCGGATCAGGCTCTCCCTCTGGCTGAAGCACTTCCCGCACTGAGGGCACTCATGAGGCTTCTCCCCTGTGTGCGTCCCTCGGTGCCGGACGAACCCTTCTCGCCCGTTGAAGCTCTGCCCGCACTCGGAGCACTGGTACACTTTGGGCCTTGCGTGGATCCTCTGGTGTTTGGCCAGGTAATTCTTCTTCTGGAAACGCTTCCCGCATGCGAGGCACTCGTAAGGCATGGCTGCGGAGTGGACACTCTGGTTTGCAACTGATTTGCATCGGTACCATTTCCCACCCTTCGAGTACAGAAATTTATTCACCCTTGCATGTCTCGAGGTTTCCTTCACTGCCCCGTGACTTTCTGCCACCTCGTTTAATTCACCCCATCCCTCCGCCGGCTTTCTCCCCCATCGCTCGTCAGATTCGCATCTTTGTTCATGAATCTCGGCCACCAGAGAAGCCTTCCCTTGGGATATTTCCAATGACATGCTGTATATTTCATCCGGCTCTCTGCCTCCTTGCGGAGGACTCTCCTCCTTGATTTGAAGTTCTTCATCATCTGCAGAGAGAGATAACGCAGACAATAATTCTGTTCAAACTGACAGTCCTTAAAAAATCCTTTTTGCTAGGAATAATGGGGATGGAGATCCTGAGAAAGCTGACTAATTTATTTATGTACGTGACAACAGCAGCTAGAACCTCATACACACAGGGGTGGAAAGAGGAAGGATTACCAACGAAGAAGGACTGGCTTACGAAACTGATGGACTATGCTGAAATGGCTAAATTAACTGCCAGATTAGGAGGACATAATGATGAAGTGTTTAAGGAGGATAGGATTATCTATCAGAGTGTCACCCATACATAATCTCTGGCAGGATTTGAAATACAGTGGTGCCAGGACCAAACAGGCTTTCTCCCAGGGAGACATATGTCAGACAATGTGAGGAACATTATAGACATTTTGGAGTTGCTAGAAGTGGACATTAACAGGAAGGCTGTTCTAATTTTTGTGGACGTGGAGAAAGCCTTTGATAATATTTGCTGGAGCTTTATGAAGAAGAATCTCCAAGGGATGGGGGTAGGCCAAGGTTTTCAAAACGGTATAGGTGCAATATATTCTAAACAAAAAGCAAAGTTAATTGTAAACAATGTGGTAACGGAGGAAATACCAATAGAAAAAGGTACACGACAGGGATGCCCAATATCCCCTTTGCTTTTTATATCAGTCCTGGAGGTTTTGTTGAACATGATTAGAAGGGACCAGTTGGTTAAAGGAATTCAGGTCGGAGCCAAACACTATAAGCTAAGGGCATTTGCAGATGACCTAGTATTAACTTTACAACAGCCAGACACTAGTACTAAAAGAGTATTAGAACTAATTGAGATATTTGGTCAAGTTGCAGGATTTAAATTGAACAAACAGAAAACGAAAGTGTTGGAAAAAAACTTAACAATGGATGAAAGAGAGAGATTTCAGAGTGAAACAGGTTTGGAAATAACGAAAAAAGTGAAATACCTGGGGGTGAATTTAACATCTAAGAATGCGAACTTATTTAAGGACAATTATGAAAAGTGTTGGACAGAAGTAAAGAAAGATCTAGAAATATGGTCTAGGTTGAGACTTTCCTTGTTAGGCCGAATTGCTGTCATTAAGATGAATGTATTGCCTAGAATGTTATTCTTATTTCAGACGTTACAGATTTTGGACAAGATGGACTGTTTCAAGAAGTGGCAGAAAGACATATCTAAATTTGTCTGGCAGGGCAAAAAGCCCAGAATAAAATTTAAGACTTTAACTGACGCAAAAGATAGAGGGGGCTTTGCCCTGCCGGACTTAAGACTCTATTATGAATCGGCAGCTTTTTGCTGGTTGAAACACTGGCTACTTCTTGAAGATACAGACATTTTGGATTTGGAAGGGTATGATAATAACTTCGGTTGGCATGCATATTTATGGTACGACAAGGTGAAGGTGTATAATAGTTTTAAAAACCATATTGTCAGGAAAGCATTATACAATGTTTGGATTCGATATAAAGATTTGTTGGAGAGTAAAACTCCCAGGTGGTTGTCACCAATGGAAGCTAAGGCGGTGAAAAAACTTAATATGGACTCTAATTGGCCAAAATACTGTGAAATCTTAGAACATGATGGTGAGAAGGTTAAACTTCAGAGTTATGAGAAATTAAAGTCCAAAGTCCGAGATTGGTTGCATTACCATCAGATAAATGAGACATTTAAGCAGGACAGGAAAATAGGATTTCAGAAGGAGAGGTCAAAATTAGAAACAGAATTGTTAGAACCCAATACAAAAAATTTGTCAAGGATGTATAACTTGCTGTTGAAATGGAATACACAGGACGAAATGGTGAAATCAGCTATGATTAAATGGGCACAAGATATCGGTCATGACATTATGTTTGCTGACTGGGAGCAGTTATGGACCACTGGTGTTAAATTTACGGCATGTAATGCCTTAAAAGAAAACATAATGAAAATGATCTACAGGTGGTACATGACCCCAGTCAAGCTTGCAAAAATTTATCATTTGCCCAATAATAAATGTTGGAAATGCAATGAGACTGAAGGTACCTTTTATCACCTTTGGTGGACCTGCCCGAAGATTAAAGCCTACTGGGAAATGATCTATAATGAAATTAAGAAAGTCCTTAAGTGGACTTTTCCTAAAAAACCTGAGGCTTTTCTCTTGGGCATGGTTGGCCAATTGGTGCCAAAGAAGGACAGGACCTTTTTTATGTACACTACCACAGCAGCAAGAATTCTTCTGGCAAAGTATTGGAAGACACAAGAACTACCTACTCTGGAAGAATGGCAGACAAAGGTGACGGACTTTATGGGACTAGCAGAGATGACTGGCAGAATCCGCGACCAGGGGAAAGAGACAGTGGAAGAGGACTGGAAGAAATTTAAAATGTATCTTAAAAATTGTAAAATTGAGGAGTGTTAAGATGTCAAGGGGTAAGAAGCAGAGAATTACAGCTGTAACTAATAAATTTAAGGAAATTTAATGAAAGGGAACTAATAGAAAAATTGACTAAAGGGTTGCTAAAGAATTGTAAAATAAGGATGCAGCGAAAGGGAGCTATGGGGAAGTCGGAGGAAAGAAGGTACATGAAAATAAGATTATGAAATTATACATGTTTAAATGTTTTGTATGTTTTTGTTTTGTGTTTTGTTTGTTTTTTATTTATTATGTGTTTGAAAAATGAATAAAAATTATTTTTTTTTAAAAATCAAAATAAACTCAGATAAAACAAAAAAAAAGAAAAGAAATACAGTGGTGCCTCGCAAGACGAAATTAATTCGTTCCGCAAGTCTTTTCGTCTTGCGAGTTTTTCGTCTTGCGAAGCACGGTTTCCCATAGGAATGCATTAAAAATCAATTAATGCGTTCCTATGGAAACTGCCTTCAGACCAGGTCCGGGGACAGTCTGTCCCCCGACCTCTTCTGAAGGCTGGCGGGGGCGAAAGCCTTTGCTTCCCCCCCCCCCCCGCCTGCCTTCCCGGGACAGCGGAGACTTTTCCGCTGTCCCGGGGCGATCTTAAAATGCTGGCGGGCGGCAGCGAAGGCTTCGCTGCCGTCCCCCAGCATTTTAAAAGCCCCCGGGACAGCGGAGGACTTCTCTGCTGTCCGGGGCGATCTTAAAATGCTGGCGGGCGGCAGCGCTGCCGCATTTTAAAATCGCCCCGGGACAGCAGAGGAATTCTCCGCTGTCCCGTGGCGATTTAAAAACCCCCGGGAAGGCAGGCAGGGGGGACAAAGACTTTTGCCCCCCGCCAGCCTTCAGAAGAGGTCCTGGACCTCTTCTGAAGGCGCGCGGGGGGCAAAAGTCTTTGCTGCCCCCCGCCTGCCTTCAAAAGCCATCCAGGATAGCGGGAAGCGCTTCCCTGCTATCCCGGACTGCTTTTAAAATGCTGGCGGTGGGGAGCAAAGCCTTTTGGCCCCTGCCGGCCTTCCTGGACCTCTTCTGAAGGCCGGAGGGGGGGGGAGGCTTTGCTCCCCACCGCTAGCATTTAAAAGAGGTCCCCGGAGATTTCCCTATGGGCTTTCTTCTTGCGAAGCAAGCCCATAGGGAAATTCGTCTTGCGAAGCGCCTCCAAAATGGAAAACCCTTTCGTCTAGCGGGTTTTTCGTCTTGCGAGGCGTTCGTCTTGCAGGGCACCACTGTATAAGCAGTGGATTAATGAAAGACCTAGAATTTAGATAGTAAAAACGTGTGTTGTAAACATCTCAGAAAATGGAGTCAAAATAAGCATCAGGAAAGGGTGGGTGGGAAGTGAATTGGAAACTTTATGGGGGGGTTATGTACAATATTTTTGAATATTTTTGGAGATTTAATAAAAAATATATATAAAAAAGAATCAAGAATTCCTGTCATTACCAACGTTCAGAGCGTGAGTGCCATTCGTTATGCAGCTAAAATTCCACCATCCACACACAAGGGAGCAGAGACAGTAGGCTCGTGCATGATGTCACAGGTAACCTGTTTTTCCAAGCATGGTGTGCAGAAATCCCAACGATCAGCTGACTCTCTGCTTGCAAACTGTTGTGAACAGGGCTTTTCAGATGTCCCCAATCAGCTTATTGGCAATGGAGGCAACTCCTCTTTCCCCCCAGTTTGCATCATGAGCTAGTATGGCATAATGCTGGACTAGGACTTGGGAGACCAGGGTTTGAATCGCTACTCAGCCATGAAGCTCACTGGGTGACCTTGGGCTGGCCAACATCTCTTAGTCTAAGCTACCTCACAGGGTTGTCATAAGAATTAAATGAGAAAGTGGGAGGAAGCTGCTCAGAGTACGGGGGGGGGGGGGGTTGCCTATACATATAGTAAATGTAAGTTTAGGATCCTTGCAAATAGTAAACCAGCACAACAGACAAAGGAGGTTTTTTCCTCTTTGATGTACTAGATTTCTTCCTGCAGGGTGGTGCTGGCTCATTCATTTTATACAGGGCAGTTTTTAGTGGTTTGATGTTTTATCGTGCTTCTACTATTCTGCTAGGAGCCGGCCAGAGTGGCTGGGGAAACACAGCCAGATGTGTGGAATTATTATTATTATTATTATTACATGGGACCTTTAAAAAATGACATTTCCCCACTCAGTCTGAAGTGGTACAGTCTGTTCAACTACCTTGGAATTCTCCCACCTCATTCTGACATGTGGATTGGCCAAAGAAGCCATGTGGGTGTGGTCAACCGTGTGGAACACCCAATCAGCACCCAGGACAAGAAAAGCAGGAAGTGTCACATGGAAAAACAGGCACTATGAAAGCAATCCCAGGGTGTGTGATGCATCCCTCTGTAACCACCCATCCCAACTAAGCCCCGCCCTGCCTTTAATACTCCTCCCCTTTACCTGAGATGCTTTCTGCAAATACCTCGCCATCCTCAGAGTCCTGGATGAAACCCATGTCTCCTTTTTCGATTTGGGATACAGCCTCTGGTTTGGGAATCACAAACCCTCCTTAGAATAGGGAGAGAAACAGAGAGAAAAGGAACACTGAGAGAAATAGTCATTGACTGAATGTTTGGCGGGGCAAAGAATATTTGTGGATTCCAACCTAAAAAGTTTCAAAATAAGCTGGTTTATGAAACTGATAGGACTCTGATGAAATGGTGAAATTAACTGCTGGACCAAGAGGACATAATGACGAAGTGTTTAAAGAAGAATGGAGGCCATTGATGGATTATCTATCAAAATATCACCTATTTTTTTTTGTATATGATGATAAATGGTTTGGAATATTTTTTGAGATTCAACAAAATACAGTTTTAAAATAAGCACAGAACACTTTCTACTTAGCTTGCTGGTTGGGGATTAAGCAGAAGCAGTCGCAGAATGAGATCCTCAGTCAGCCAAACCCTGTTCTCTATTTCATTCATCCTCCAGTTTTCCTCCCTCACAAACAGCCACCCAGCATTCCATGACCAATGAACATGGTCAATCTTCATTAGATTGGCTTTGGGGGGGGGTCTCTTCTGAGGGGCTCCCCCACCCACAAAGAAGTTTCGTGCTTTGCAAATCTTGGGGCGTTACCCCAAGTTTACCGATGCTTCTCTCTTCTGCATGGATGGGGCTGTTTCAGTTGCATTAGGATCCCAACTCAAACAATGAGCTTGCCTTTAGGATATAGGATGAGGGCAGGGAGGAGGGTGCATCAGAGTCATAGCTGTCAACTTTCAGATTTGAAAATAAGGGATCAACAGCCTCGAAAATAAGGGATCAGCAGCCTCACCTGTCCGAGGGCCAGTCTACAGGATATCTAACAATCCAGGATAGCCACAGGAAGCAGCAGGAAACAGCACTGGAATAAGGGAATTTCCCGCAAAAAAGGGAAGGTTGACAACTATGGTCAGAGTCTGCCAACCCAAGCCCAGGTTCCAACAGCCTTGCGGGGCTCAAGACAACACCCTGTTCTTTTCATGGAGGGATCGTTTTATTGATTGCTGTGGAAACTGCTTTGTGACCAACTATGGTAAAAATCGGTCCATAAAGAATTGGAAATAAATAAAACGTGTTTGTTCTCCCCCCCACCTTCTTTTTCATTATTATATTTTGATGCATTAAAAAAATAAACAAACTCATATTCTCTCTTCTGCCACGTTCCATTAATACAGGGTGAGGACTTCCTTACCTAGAGAGCTGATGTCCTCAGAGTCCTCCTGCATGACTTCCCAATGCATGGTTCCTTGACTGGTGTTCAGCACTGCCCACTCAGCACTGCCCAAAGCCACAGTCACCTCGTTTAAATTCACACTTCCCTGGAACGATAAAAGTATCCCCTTCATTCCTGCATTGTCCTGGGTTGGACCAGATGACCCTTAGTGTCCCTTCCAACTCTACCACTCTATGATTCTAATAGCTGTATAGTTTTGTAGACTGGCCCTTTCCTCCTCTCCACTATCTCTCACCACTGTCAACACTGTAGGCTCATTGAGGTAGAGGCCCACCTGGTTTGCCTTGTTCTGCCTCAAATTAGATCATGGCTGCAAAACGTCAAGCTCTGGGGCCAAATGCAGCTCCCAGGACATTATCTGGCCCTCGGATGTTTCCCCTCACCAGCCCTGCTTCATGCCTTCCTCAAGTGTTTTTGGTTTCTTGGAATGTGCCCTTGAACTTTAGCTTGCCTGGATGAAAAACGGTGTGGGGTGTGTGTGTACGTGCGCGCGCATGCACATAAGCATGTGTGAACGTACAGAAATAGTCCTACTCTCCAAATGGTAAAATTCACACTTGTTACTCCATTCACTTTTGCCTCTGGCCCTACTGCTGTGTGGCTCCTGAAAAGTTGCCCAGAAGGAAATGTCGCCCTCTGGTCAAAACTTATTTCCCACCCCAGAACCTCACATACCTCAGAAAGCTCAGTGTTGACTATTTCTTGTTCTTCAGGAGGAAGCACCGGACTGGGATGACTTGGCGACATTATTCCGCTGGCTGTAAACGAGGGGAATGTTTCAGATACCATAATAGTGATCGAGTCAATTTCTTAACCACCCTTCCTGATAAGGTCCTGGGCAGGTTGTAGCGATTTAAAACCCACTAGGAAAATGAATTTCAACAGGGCTTTTTTGGGCTGAAACTCACCGGAACGTTAATTGCCATTATAAGAGAACGGGGGAAGCGTTCATGGTGAGTTCCAGCACCTATTTTTCTAGAAAATCAGCACTGAGTTTAAAATAAATTACAGTCAGAAGCTATATAATGAAGGAGCCAGAAGCAGCTCTGAGAGTAAGGAGTTCCACAATCTTGGGGATGCCAGAGAAGGCTCGCTCTTGGGCTACCCCACCCTGAACTTCTGGGGTGAGCAGAACTACCAAGAGGGCCCCCTCTGCTTATCTTAACATCCGGGGGGGTCTGTAGGGAAAGAGGTTGTGACGTTTGCCTCCTAGGTGGGTCATAAGGAAAGGGTTAAAATGAGTGTGATGTGATTGGCCAGTGAGAATGCAAGGGGGAAGTAAAAGTTAGAGTGGGAAGTTTTGAGAGGCGTTGAGGTTTGGGAGTTGAAGAAGGAAGAGGGAGGATTAGGTGTGGGTTGGTCGAGTTGTACTGTGAGAGAGTGAGAGGAATTGTTGGGTGGAGTCAGATAGATAGTTGGGGATAATCAGTTTGAAGTTGTTCGGAACTAAGATTAAGAAACTGACAAGAAAAATTAACTGAAACCGTAAGCTTGTTCCTGCATTTAAAAATAAACTTAATTATTTGTTAATGTTAACAACTGTCTGGACTCCGTGTGTCCCCGTGAGAAACGGGGTGGTGGCAGCAAAGAAAGCTATCGCAGTGGTGGCACAGGGTCAATAGACCGTCAAACGTCCAGGGGTCCTGTGTGATCGCCACAGAGGTCATCTCAGATATTTGAGGCCTAAGTCATGTAGGACTTTAAACACTAATGTGACATGTGAGCAAGCTCCTTGAAACAAACTGGCAACCAGTGCATCTGTTTTACAAGGCAGGATGCCACACAATACCCAGGGCTTGGAAGAAACAACTATGTCAGCCCCAGACATTTTGTTCCTTGGAGAGGAGGCCACATGGTAACTAGCTCCTCTCTGCTGCACTTCGAGCCCAGAAATAACCAGCACGGATGTCATAAGAGTGCCAAATGGAACCCCAGGCACATTTGTTTGTCCCCTAAAATAGCCTTCTCCAACCTGGTGGGCCTCCAGAAGTTGCTGGACTCTAACTCCCATCATCCGCAGCCAGCAATGGCCAGCAGTGAGGGATAATGGGACTTGTAGTCCTTCAATATTTGGGGGAAGCCACGACTGTCTTTCAGCCATTGCTAGTTTTCTCATTGCGAGACCCTCTGAAAAGCCGCGGAGGGATCCCAGGAATCCAGTTTGAATAAATGCTGCGCTAGCCCAATGAATCCTCACCCAGCAAACAGAGGTCTTTTTCTGCTTTCTCATCAGCCTCTATGTAGATTTGCCTCCGAGGTGCCCCCCTGGCTTCTGAGGGGCTCGTGGGCACTTCCTCCGCCGGCATCTGAAAAAGAACAACAAAGATCCCACTCAGGATGGGGAAGACGCAGGAGGGCTTGAGAGGAGGGCAGGAGGTGGACAAAGCAAATAACTGAAGGGGGCAGGGGGAAGCAGGGGAGCTTCTTACAAAAGGGGTGGGGGTCAAATGAGAAAAGCGCCTGGGCATTTTGTGTCACCTCTATTGTCTGCTTGGTGCATATTTAAGGCCTTCCTTGTTCAACCATCCTTTCAAGTGCAGATTTTTACCCCAGCCTATATCCATATTGGATTTGAAATAGGTTTTTTTATTCCTGCTGCTGGAAGATGATGGAAGAGTGTGCCTTGGTAGGTGAAGTCAAACTGATGGAGCAGTTTCCACCTACTGCAGTGTGGAATTGTTCTTAATTGCTTTCGCACGTGGAATTGTTCTAAAATTATTTTTACCGTTGAGGTATTTTTTGGGAAAGCAATTCATAAATGGCATTAAAAAAGGAGCAAAAGATGAGCTTGCCAAAGCCTCTATGACACACTGGGTAATAGATATACTGCAGGACATAATATAGATTTTACTCTCTGGGGAAACCTTTGGAAAAGCGATTTGAATTTCACAGCATGTTATTCTTTGAAGGAGAACTACTTGCAAATGATTTACAGATGGTATTTAACTCTGAGTAGGCTAGTTAAGATGTATAAGACTGAATCAAGTGCTGGAGATGCAAGGAGGTTGATTGAGAGAAAGTTCTTTCATATGTGGTGGACTTGTAAAATGGTAAAAGAGAGTTGGGAAATAATCCAAAATGAATTGAAAAAAAATGTTTAAAAGTACTTTTCCCCAAAAATAACAGAGTCCTTTTTGTTGGGGATAATTCAGACAGAAATCCCCAGGTGTCAAAAAAGACTGCGGCCCATGTTTTGTTAGCTCAAAAACTGAAAACGAGCTAGGTCCCAACCAAAGAAGAATGGCAACTTAAGTTGACAGATTATGTGCAGCTTGCAGACTTAGCATATAGAATAAATAAGAGAACAAGACGAACATACATTTAGAGAAGATTGGAAAAGGTTTATTGAATATATGGGGGGAAATTGTGTTCACTTGAAAATTTTGGCAGCATTAAGATAAATTCAACAGTGTAAATAAGCTGTGATGGATGTAATAATGCAATACTGAATGGTTTAGTTTATATAAAATATGCAGGGATTTAGGGTATGCGAAATGAACCACGGAAAGAGAAGAAGGGAAGTCGTTGATAATTTAAGGATGTTTAAATGAGTATTCAAAATTGCAAAACAGAAAATTTAATAAAAAATTATAGAGAGATAGATAGAGAGATAGATACATGATAGATACATGCTAGATAGATAAATAGATAGATGATAGACAGACAAATGCCAGCTTTCACAAATGCCAAAAACTTTCTCTGTTCTTTTTAGTTGAAAGCTGGGAATTATGGTTTGTTTTGGAGGGTGGAAGTGGCTGTTCTCCTCCCTGCTACTTCCCCCTCTCCTGTCATGGATGCCCCATGTGCTGGCTCAAGGTATTTTGCTGCCAGAGGTGAAAGACTAGAAGAGACTTTTGTATGCAAAAGGAGGCCGGACTAACCGTTGAATTTTAGCTGAACACTAGCAATTGAATGTTACTGAAGCAGGAAAAGTTGTGAGAAGACCCTGCTATTCCCCTCACGCAGCTACAATTTCCAGGAGACTTTAACAGTCAGGCTCTCTTCCCATGGAATGCTGGGAATTGTGGCTCCATGAGGGGAATAGGGTCAGCAACCTCAACAAACAGTTCCCAAGGTTCACTGGGGGAAGAAGCCATGACGGCTTCAAGTGGTACAAGACTGCTTTAAAAGTACAGGGCAGATGGGTCCTCATTCAATTATTTTAAAACCCAGGAGCCGTCCAAGTAGCCCATGGGTGGGGAGCCTCCGGTCCTTCAGCTGCCATTGGATGATGGCCAGGAACGATGGGAGTTGCACTTCAGAAGCATCTAGAAGGCTAACAGTTTCCCATTTAATCCACACGTGAATTGAAATTGGGAAAGACGTGGAAGGGAAATTTTGGTCGACTTTAGGAAAAACATTTAAAATGTTTAAGAAAAAAATAATGAGGTATAAATATTGTTGGTGGAAATTTGGTTAAGTTAAAATTGACCTTTTTTTAAATGGCTAAATTAAACGAAAATAAGGTTTGTAAAGATAAATTGAGGAAATGGAAGAAAGAAGAAAAATAAAATAATAACATGTTAGAATAAATTAAATTAAGTTAAAATGGAGAAGTAAATTAAGGATTTGCTGAGTCAATAATTTAAATTGGAATACAAGAAGGGGAGGTGTGAGGAGGTCTGAGAAACAAGTTAAAAGAAAATAAGTATTTGAACTTTCAGGTGTTTTTAATTGTTTTATTTTTAAGTTTTGGATTTTTGTATTTTTTGCTTTTTGTTTGTTTATTTTTGTCTTTGTTGTTATATGCGTTGTTCTTTTTTGAAAATGCTAATAAATATTCATTTAAAAAATAATAATAATCCACACGTGAATTAAATGGCAACATGCATTAAAACCTCACCTGCCATTTCCAAGCCTTGGCCCCTTGGGGACTCATCAGGAACTCCTCTGCCGCCATCTGGGTGCTGGTCTCCGGGTCCCAGGCCCTGACCCGACTCTGCATTTCCTGGGGCAAGATGGCCAGGAACTGCTCCAGGATCACCAGCTCCAGGATCTGCTCCTTGCTGCGCCTCTCCGGCTTCAGCCACTGGCAGCACAGCTCCTGGAGCTGCCCATAGACCCTTCCTGGGTCCTCGACTTCTTGGTAGCGGAACTGCCGGAAGTGCTGCCGCAGCGCCTCCATTCTGCTGGCTTCCCCTCGCAAGATGGCCGCCTTCACCTTCCTGTAGTCCTCCCTCTCGGCAGCTTCTAGGCCGCGAAAGGCCTGCTGGGCTTCTCCGCTGAGAGCCGGCAGGAGACGCGCCGCCCACTCTTCTCGAGGCCACTGGCAGGCTTCAGCCACTTGCTCAAAGGAAGCCAGAAAGGCCTTGGCATCGTCCCACGGCCCCAGCTTTGACCGTGGTGGGCTTCCCCATCCTAGGCGATGGGAGTCCAGGGCCTTCAGGAACTCCTGGCACCGGGTTGCCCATTCCTGGGGCAGCCCATCCTCAAGCTGCTGCTTGCCATTTTGCAGCGCTGCCTGGCCCGGTAACTCCTTCAGGCATGCCATCGTGACGCCATGCGGTGGGGCTTGACCTGCGGGTTCTAACCTCTCCTCCATCTTGGATCCTTGGCGTCCTCTCTCTGCTTCAGGGTGGGGGAGATTGGGACGAATATCCCACACTCGTAACGTCAAATTTTTGTTTCGGGTCTGCGGCTATACAGACAGGTTCAGTTCAAGGAGGAGACCCTACAGCATTTTGCCGAGACTTTCTCTGCCGCTATCCCCTGGGTGTCTTTCTGAATGGCAAGTGGGACGGATCCCTGCAGAGAAGAAAAAGAACAAAACACCAAAAGGCATAATGAAGGAGCCATTTTGGCAAATTGTGGCACTATAAAATTTAAAACTCCACAATTGCCATAGTGGTTGAACTATCAATCCCTCTTTCCAGGGAACTCCAAGAATTGTAGGTCTGTGAGGGTAACTGGGGTCTCTCTGAACCGCTCCCAGCACCTTCAACAAACTACAGCTCCCATGATTCCCTGGGAGGGAAGCCATGGCAGTTTAAAGTGATTATCATAGTGCTTTGAATGTATAGTGCCATTTACAACATGCGCTGGAGTCCCAGAAGCTGGGGAAAGAGAAGCCTGCTCAGTCTCAGACTCAAATCCCCCCTCCCTGATGTTGATGGGACTACAACTCCCATCAATTTACATTGGTTATTCCAAGCACCTTTTCCCACAAACAGTGCCTGTTTTTTGCCTTGCTCCCATCTCCTACAACCGGCATATGGCCCTCCGAAGGCTGCCTGGAAGGGAATGCGGCCCTCGGGCTGGGAAAAGGTTCCCCGCCCCTGCTGTACACGCTTCCCCTGGGAGTTGCAGTGGTTAGAGTGTCCGACTAGGGAGATCAGGGTTCGAATCCCCACTCAGTCATGAAGCTCACTGGGCCAATCTCTCTTCCTAACCCACCTCACAAGGTTGCTGTGGGGATGAAATGAAGAGGGAAGAAGGAAGGAAAAGGTGGGACAGAAATGCTGGTGTGGCCTTTTGAACCGCAGAGAGAAGAGCCCCCACTTCAAGGATGATTTGGGGGTAACAGCTTCTAGATCAGAAGACGGGGTTCCCACAGCAGACCTGGCCAGCCACTCTGCGCATGTTGTTGTTTCCAGACCTGCAAATCGACCATTGCCACAAGCTCAAAAGGTGCGGGCTTGCAGCGGGGGCTTCCTACCCACCCACCCCCGAACCTAGTTGGAAGCCCAACTTTCCCAGTCGCTCCGCACGCAGCCCGGACAAGGAACACATTTTTGCAACTCTTCCTTTCTCTGATGTGCACCAGCTCCCACCACATTTCGGCCAAATCTGCCCCTTTAAAACTCACCTTTCTCTCGCAGCCATTCAAAAGCAGGCATCCGACCCTCTCAACAAAGCAGGAAAGAGAAGGGGAGGGAGAAAGAGAGAGAATTATTACACCACTTCCAGTTCCACCCCCCTTCTCAAATTTCCCAGTTCCTCCAGGAATCTGAGTTTAACCCTTTCCAGCAATACTTTCTCTCTCCCTCCATCACTCTGGGACGACAGGAGGAGGTTGCAATCCGGATCAGGCCAAACCTTAGCGGGGGTGGTTGGCGTTTGCAAGCTTTACTTTCCCGGGAAAGCTGCATTTAAGGCCGGATCGGACTGCCACGCTTTTTAAGGAGGAAGGTGGCAAGAGGCAGGGAAGAGGCTGCAACACACACGCGCTTCTTGCTCTATTTCCGGTCCCCTTTTGAACGGAGGGAGAGGGGGAAATCGCGTTCCCGCCGCCGTTTCAGATGAAGCTGATCAAATGTCTGTGTCTTGTTGATGAAATTGCAAGATGGGAAGGTGCCTTCATCCATTGGGCCCATCCAGCCCACTATTGCATGCACTGACTGGCAGCAGAGGTTGGTTCTCCAGAATTTCCCGCGAGAGAGTCTCCTTGACCTCCCTCTCCTGGAGATGCCAGGAACAGAAACTGAGACCTTCTGCATGCAAAACAGATGCTCTGACCACTGAACAACACAGCCCCAACGCAAATAGCAATTTGCATTTGATGATGTGGTCTACAGAAGCTTCTGCTCTTAAAAATATTATTATTATTATTATTATTATTATTATTATTATTATTATTATTATTAAGCTGTTACACCTTAAAGGTGCCACAAGACCCTTTGCTGTCTGCTCTTGCTTCATCAGAGACTGGTAAGGTCTGGAATAGCCCTCAGATGTTTTTGCAATTTTAGGCTTGCAGGCAAGGGAAGTCAAGTTAAGAGTTCCCTGCAGTTCCACCAGTATTTTCTTATTTACAGTGGTACCTCAGATTACGTACGCTTCAGGTTACAGGCTCTGCTAACCCAGAAATACTACCTCGGGTTAAGAACTTTGCTTCAGGATGAGAACAGAAATCGTGCTCTGGAGGCGGCGTGGCAGCGGGAGGCCCCATTAGCTAAAGTGGTGCTTCAGGTTAAGAACAGTTTCAGGTTAAGAACAGGCCTCTGGAACTAATTAAGTACTTAACCTGAGGTACCACTGTATTTTGTAAATTTTATACACTGCTTGATTGTAAAACAAACAAGCAAACCTCTAAGTGGTTTTCAAAAAAATAAAAAATAAAAAAAATCCCAATAAGAACACCAATAATTTAAGACTTTGAGTAAGTTAAAATAACAATACACTAAAAACAGATTAAAGCTTTCTAAATATTTTGGTAGGCTTGCCTAACAAATCTGTTTTTATCAGGCACTGAAGGGAGCACAGTGAAGACACCTGCTTGGTCTCAACAGGCAGGGAATGCCAAAGTGTAGATGAACAGGTATTTTGTGGCACCTGGAAGTGTCCGTTCCGCCGATTGAAGTGGTAAGAGTGGGTGTATATTGGGTAAGGTGATCTTCTAGGTTAACCAGTCCCAAGGTAAGGGCTTTATATATTCAACTAAGCCCAGTAGCAAATTCCCAACCAGTGCAGATCAGCAGGTGCTATATGCTGACATGGCCTCGCTTCTGTCAGCAATTGTGCACTAACTGCAGCTTCTGGATCGAGTGCAGCGGAAGCCCTGCATGGAGTGCATTGCTGTAATCCAGTCTTAAATTGCTTGTAGATAACTCCCTCTGCATAGGTGGAATCTTAGTCTCGGTGGCAAAATGCATCTCTCGAACCCTCTCCGTGTGGCCCCTCCCTGGTCTTGCTGCCCTTCGCAAGTGTCCTTGAACTCTGATAATGCTTGTCTTAGAATGATAGAATTGTAGAGTTTGAAGGGGACCTGAGGGTCATCTAGTCCAACCCTCTGCAATTCAGGAGGGGATCTTACCTACCTTACAGAAGTAAAATTTACTTTTGTTGCTCTGCCCAGTTCAGCTCCTGGCCTTGCCCACCCTCCGCAGCATGTGCCCCTGGAAAGTTGCCCCGGAGGGAATGACAAGGGTTTCTTTTCTACTCTCGCTGCGTGTGCAGAGCTAATCCAAGATATTTTGCTGCCTAAAGTGGAGCAGCAATGGCATCCCGTTCCCCAAGTCCCAGGACTGCTTCATGCCAGGGTTGTTGTGTGAGGCAAAAGGACAGGAGGGTCGCTCCCTCTGTTCTAAGACTCTTCTGAGGCTCCCATGTTCACTTTGTAATAATTTTTAATTGAGGTATTTATCAAAGTGATACAGAACAGTGCCAAAAACAAAAATTAAACAATGAAGAACAGTCCAACCAGATTGGATCAGCATGGGAACCAAAAGTAACTGGCGCGAAAAGCTATACCAAACATTATATAAATTAATCACAACTTTTTTTCGGAGGGAAGGAAGCCGCATTGGGGGGAAACCAGTCAAGTCAATAAGGAAAGGCATTGCCATTCAAAAACTATATTTCAAATGACCAGCAGAACGGATGGAAGAGATTGCTGCAATTGTTCAATACTGACATGTGAGATGAAGTCCCAACATAGAGCGGCAAAATGGTCTGGCTTTAGCTTTTCCAACCTAATGTGCCAAATGATTTTTCCCCTCTCCCCTGAAGCACAACATTTTGCCACCAAAACACACATTTTGCCACCAAATTGAGATAGTAATATTGGCTAATGTTTTCCCAGCCCAGCATTGGCCTGTGGCCCACAGAGAGTTGTAACCACAGCCAGGAACTGCTCCAGGACCAGCAGCTCCAGGACTAGCTCCTTAGTGTTCCTCTCAGCCTTCAGCCACCCATGGAACAGCTCCTGGAGCCAACCGTAAGCCGCTCTGGGCCCCTCGGCCTCCCGGTAGCAGAAATGTCTGTAGTGCCAGCACCGGCTCTCCCTCCTCTTGGTGTCCCTCTGCAAGATGGCCGCCTTCACCTTCCCACAGTCCTCTCTGTCCCCGACTTCCAGCCTGACAAAGGCCTACTCAGCTTCGCCCTGGAGGGCTGGCATGAGTGGTGTCGCCCACTCCTGCTTGGGCTACCAGTAGGCTTCAGCCGCTTGCTTGAAGGACGCCAGGAAGGCCTTTATTCTGGGCTCTTCCAGGAACTATGCCATTGCCCGGTGTGACAGAGGCGACTCCACCGTCCTCAGGCACTCCTACCTCTGCGTTTCCCAGGGCTGAAGCAGACCCTTGCATGGCTCCTGTTTGACCAGCTGCATTCTTAGAAGCACTTCTCCAATACTCCCAGCCTAATACTCCCAGCCTGGAGGACATGAGGGTCTTGCCTATGGCCCAGACATCCATCCCGTCGAAGCTTTCACACCTCAATTTTCATCCTCACCAGATCCTGCAGTAATAGTGTCTTGCGCCTTCAGAAAAACAAGAAAAAAACAAACCGTTCTTGACTCCTTTTTTATTCTACGCGTTTGCATAATTTCTTTTCTCTTCAGGTGGTCCTGGTAAGAATTCTGTAACCGAGGCCCCATCTGCGCTGTACATCAAAAGCAGAATCGCACCACTTTAAACAGTCATGGCTTCCCCCAAAGGATCCTGGGAACTGTAGCTCAAGTGTGCTGAGAATTGTTAGCAGAGCCTTCCCCATTCACTGCTAGAGCTACAGTTCCCAGTTCCCCAGGAAGAAAGACAGACTTTTAAGCCACTCTGGAAACTGCAGCCCTGTGAGGGGGGTAGGGGTCTCCTAACAATCCTCACCAGCCTTACAAAACTACAGTTCCCAAAATTTTGTGGGGTTTAAAGTGGCACATTGTGCTTTAAATGCATAGCCTAGAAAGCCGTAGATGGGGCCTGAGAAGCAGTGCCTATGCTTACTTACCCCCTCCCAATAAATTTTCCTTTTGTGTCATGTCTTCTCATTGATATTTGTAAGCTGTTGAGGAAACCTTTCCCTCCCTTTTTTATTCTTATTTAAAGTTTATTGCTTTATCAGCCTGTAGTTCAAGTTATTTCATCATGCGCATGCGGCGAAATCCGGAAGTAACCCTTTCCGGTACTTCCAGGTCGCCGCGGGACACAACCTGAAAAGACGTAACCTGAACCAAACATAACAAGAGGTATGATTGTTATTAGATATTTTCAATAAAAAATTCACAAAGTTAAATTGAATGGTTTAATATAGCCGAGTTTCCATCCAATACAAACTAAATATTACATCAAATAATCAGGTATCCGACAAGCTAAGGAGACTGTTTTTCACTTGATTCAAATTTAGTTTCCAGAAGTTAAGTGTATCATACAGCTGTTGCCACTGCTGTTTTCCAAAGGTTCGATGTGTGCTGTGACTGACCACTACTTTTCTGTTTGATCAATTTTGCAATGCATCATCTTTGTCTTTACAGCATCAATAACAAATGCTTCAACATTATCAGCTCCAACCTGAAGTTCCTGCTGCATAGTGTCAAATGATATTTCCTTGTTTTCCACAGCCATTCCCATAAAGGTGAGCGGTCGCATTTTTGCCATGTTCTGTTCCTGCAATAAACCAAGAGAGTTTACCTCTTTGCTCAACTCCAGATTCTTTTCTTATCCCTCTGCTCCTAATATAAGGAATTTCACAGAGGAAGAGAAAAAGGCAGTCTCTACAGCCGGTAATCGTCTGAAAGCAACAAAGACTTTTCTGTGGGCGCAATGTGGCATCAATTTGTTTCTTGGCAAGTCTGGTGACAACCTTGCATCTCACAAAGGCGTTTTATGAAAGTAACAATATGTTTTTTCTGTCTCTGCATTATATACCCCTTGCATTGAATGTTAGGGTGGAAATCTGTTGACTACCGGAAATATTGTAAGGACTGTATAGTAGCTCTAGTCCCTTTGGGGAACACGCCCCCCCCCCCATAACACTAAGGGAGGCTTCACTGTTTTGCATGCTTCCTCTCTGCAATCCTTGGTGGGCCTCTCTAGGAAACAACCTTCTCTGGGTTTAACTCTTTGAAGCTTTGCATAAAAACAAACAAACCACACACCTTTTTGTTGTATAGTGGGAAAGATGGGCAACAGACACAGCTCTTTTAAGCAACAGCCCTTTATTACAGCAGTTAGCACTGCTCTAAGTCTCTCTGAACAACAGTGAAGCTGGCTGCCTTATATAATGCTCAATAACTTGTAACATACAAGACTATAAAGAAGGCTGATCTCCAAAGAATTGATGCTTTTGAATTATGGTGCTGGAGGAGACTCTTGAGAGTCCCATGGACTGCAAGAAGATCAAACCCATCCATTCTTAAGGAAATCAGCCCTGAGTGCTCACTGGAAGGACAGATCCTGAAGCTGAGACTCCAATACTTTGGCCACCTCAGGTGAAGAGAAGACTCCCTGGAAAAGACCCTGATGTTGGGAAAGATGGAGGGCACAAGGAGAAGGGGACGGCAGAGCACGAGATGGTTGGACGGTGTTCTCGAGGCTACCAGCATGAGTTTGACCAAGCTGTGGGAGGCAGTGGAAGACAGGAGTGCCTGGTGTGCTCTGGGTCATGGGGTCATGAAGAGTCAGACACGACTAAACAACAAACTTGTAACGGTAACAAATTCCAACTACAGTGGTGCCTCGCAAGACAAAATTAATTCGTTCTGCAAGTTTCTTTGTCTTGAGGATTTTTCGTCTTGCAAAGCACGGATGCACCCTGGTATTAACGGTTTTAAGAAAACGGAAACAAACTCACAAGACGTTCCGTCTTGCGAAGCAAGCCCATAGGGAAAATCGTCTTGCGAAGCAACTCAAAAAACCAAAAACCCTTTCGTCTTGCACGTTTTTCGTCTTGCGAGGCATTTGTCTTGCGAGGTACCACTGTAACTACCCAGTTGGTGTAAACAACTCTCAATCCTTCATTTGCATACTGGTGGCCCAGAGTGAGAACTGCAGCCAGTCTGAATACATAACAAACGCTCCTGGTGAAAGCAATGAAGAGACATCATATCATCATAGAGTGGGAAGGGAACCCCAAGGGTCATCTTGTCCAACCCCCTGCAATGCAGGAATCTAGTGAAAGCATCCATGACAGAGGGCCATCCAACCTCTGCTTAAAAACCTTCAAGGAAGGAGAGTCTACAACTTACCGTCAGAAAGTTCTTCCTGATGTTTAGTCGGAATCTCCTTAATTATAACTTGAAGCCATTGGTTTGAGCCTTCCCTCCACAGCAGGAGAAAACATGCTTGCTCTATCTTCCATGTGATAGAATGCAGGGCTTATGTGCCAGCCAACTCTTATTTCTAAATAAAGGTCTTTCAAAATACATCAAAATACATTCAGAGTTTCATTTGACAAGTATTTTTTTAAAGAAACGAATCACTGCTGAGCTGCCTCTGCAGTTGTCAGGCCTTGGGAGGCTGCACTGCAGCTCAGCAGTGATTTGTGATGCCCAAAAGGACATGGTGGCTGAGGGAAGAGAGGCAGACATAAGTGAGAGAAAGGAGTGGGAAAGCCCCTAAGACATGGAGGCTGAGGTGGATCAGGGCCAGCTAGAGAAACTGCATCTGGCTTCAGCATTGTTCTCTACTATTTTAGACACATGGTTTATATATTTAGATATGTGTGTGATATAAATAAAAAAACCCCTGCTTTTTTCCCTTATGGGGTACCCAAGAGCCCATATAGAGTCCTTTTGTAGGTTCTCTATCATAGGAGAATCTATACAATCTATTTCAGAGAAACAGACCAGACAAGAAAAGAGGAGGAGTGGCGTTGTATGTCAGGGATGTGTATACCTGTGAAGAGATCCAAGATTTAGAACCTCAAAGCCAAAGTGAGAGCATTTGGGTCAAAATTGAGGGAGGGAAGAATAACAGAGACCTCATTGTGGGAGTTTACTATAGATCCCCAAGCCAAACCGAGGACATAGATGATGCCTTCCTGGAACAGATGGCCAAGCATGCAAAAGGAAGGGAGATAGTAGTAATGGGGACTTCAATTACCCGGATATTTGTTGGATGTCAAACTCAGCCAAGAGCATTAGGTCAAACAGATTCCTCACTGGCCTTGCAGACAACTTCATTGTCCAGAATGTGGAAGAAGCAATAAGAGGAACAGCCGTTTTAGATCTGGTCCTAACCAATGTTGATGACCTGGTTAGTGGGGTAGAAGTGGAAGGATCATTAGGCGCGAGTGATCATGCTCTTCTGAAGTTTACTATACAGCGGAAAGGAGCAGCGAAGCATACTAGGACTCAATTTCTTTAAGAAAGCCGACTTCATAAAACTTAGGGAAGTGCTGGGTGAGATCCCATGGACAGTAATACTAAAAGGAAAGGGAGTTCATGATGGCTGGGAGTTTGTTAAGAGGGAGATAGTAAAAGCACAACTTCAGGCAATACCAATGAGACGGAAACATGGAAGGTGCCTAAAGAAGCCAGGGTGGCTATCTAAAGAACTTTTAACAGAGTTAAGATTTTAAAAGGATGTGTACAAAAAATGGAAAAGGAGGGAAACCACCAAAGAGGAATTCAAACAAATAGCCAGCACGTGTAGACACAAAGTCAGAAAAGCTAAAGCACAGAATGAACTCAGGCTTGCTAGAGAGGTTAAAAGCAACAAAAGAGGACCACCCCAGCCATTTTAAATTGCCCGCCCTGGAGTCCAAGAGCACCCCCAGAAACATCTTACATACATCACATACATACATCACTTAACTGGGTTACCTGGTGAGCCTTGCTATTCTTTTGTAATGATAATACTTAATTCCTGAGCCAGGTCACAGGCTCACCCTATTCACACCTTAAATGTGCCCTTAAGGCACATTTGTGAGAACAGAGACAATGGGAAGGTTTTTGCATTTCCTTCAACCTTGTTGAGAAATATTTGCGGTGACTGAAAGAGTAAAAATGGCTTTAGGACTTTTCCTGTGGGTTTTAGACATGTGGTTTATATATTTATATATTTGTTTGCTTGGTACATTTATGAACATTTATTATATACATATAAGACCTAAACATTATTATATGTGGATTTATGAATATTTATTCTATATTTGAGACTTTAGAATTCTTATAACGATAGTGCTTTATAGAAGGTGGTTGTTTTACTGATTTGATAATTATTCTATAATTGTGATGTTTTATTATGTTATTAGGGACACGGGTGGCGCTGTGGGTTAAACCACAGAGCCTAGGACTTGCTGATCAGAAGGTTGGTGGTTCAAATCCCTGCGACGGGGTGAGCTCCTGTTGCTCGGTCCCTGCTCCTGCCAACCTAGCAGTTTGAAAGCACGTCAAAGTGCAAGTAGATAAATAGGTATTGCTCCGGCGGGAAGGTAAACGGCATTTCAGTGCACTGCTCTAGTTCGCCAGAAGCGGCTTAGTCATGCTGGCCACATGATCCGGAAGCTGTATGCCAGCTCCCTTGGCCAGTAAAGCGAGATGAGTGCCGCAACCCCAGAGTCGGCCATGACTGGACCTAATGGTCAGGGGTCCCTTAACCTTATTATGTTATTGCTTGTGAGTCACTTTGTGACTCGTGTGAGTGAAAAGTGGCATAGGTATACAATACATAAAATGAATGAAAATGGCTGAGGGGAAAGAGGCAATTATTAGTGGGAAGGAGGGAAGAACCCCAAGAAGAGGCAGCTCAGGAGAAGCAGAGGCATAGCTAACCAGAGACATGAAAGGGAAAACAGGGTTGGCTTCTTCCTGTCTACCTGAGTTGCCAACTTCTACTTCTCTCCAGGCTCCCAGGCTCTGACGTACATACGTAGCTGTCAAAATAGTCGCGACTGATTCTGTCACTGAGAATCCCAGCTCCTCCAATAAACATCTAAGGATCCCCAGAATTTGGAAAGCTGGGCAAGGTGTTTGCTTCAGGATCAATCAATCAACAATATCTGGAAGAAAGACTCTCAGGGAAATGTGACTTGTGACCCTCAGTAATTTTCAGCCATCTCAAAAGGGGCCTGCGGGTTTAAAATTTGATAACCCCAGCTTTAAAACTATATCAGCAGCAACAAAAAAGCAGTGCAGCTGGGTTGGTGTGTGTGTGTGTGTGTGTGTGTGTGTGTCAATTTGCCAAAATCTTTGGGGAATAAACAGAGCGACTTTCAAAGAGCACCACAGATCCTGGGGGCCAAAACAGAAAAGTTCCTGCATGTAGCTGAGACCAGTCTGACTTATAGAAGTTGAAAAGGTCTCACTTGTTGTTTTGTAGAGATTGATTTGGCAGAGTTTCATATGGGCATCCTAACTAAGACCTAGAACGTTTTAAGGCTTAACTAGTAAAAACTGGCATCTTGGATTGCAAACCTAAGCATGTGTTTACTGAAAAATAAGTCACATTAAGATCAGTGGGGCTTAAGAATTAGCTTTTAAGTACAAGAGGTTAAGTAAAAAAAGTCACTCCACTGATTTTGAAACTTCAAAGCCATTTTTAATAGACAAAAAAGTAATTCAACAATTCCTTCTTGCCCCCCAGCTGCCACATTTTAACAGGGCACACAACTTTGCATATCTCTCTATTGACTCTTCTGGGTGTGTAACAAGGTCTAAGTGCCTAATTGGTTAGAGCAGGGCTAGCCAAAGTGGAGGCTTCCACTTTTTGTTGAACTACAACTTCCATCATCCCTGCCCATTGGGCCATATCGGTTGGCTGTGGCTGATGAGAGTTGGAGTCCCACACTATTTGAATTATGCCAGGCTGATTATGCATAGATTCAAATGTCAATTACAGTACCATATGCATCTTGCTCACAATTAAATTGGAGGATTTCAGCCTTGTGCAGTTGAAATCCGTCCAGCTGAAATTGAACAAATGAATTGCATGTGAAGAGAAGAGCTTTGTCTTGGTTACCAGGCTCTGGGACCCATGGGATCCCCAAGCTTCCTCACTGGGTCGGTAAGCAAGCTGGAGAGCTTAAACTTGCCCTTCCTTGGAAGGTAAGGATGGTCTCACGGGGGCAGTTTCAAGAGGGTGGTTTGCATATGCGTGTTTTTGTATACATGCACCATTCCCAGAATGTATCCCTTGCATAAGATGCAATCATACAGCATTAAGCTTCTTTTTACATCAGAACAAGCAACATTCTCCCTTGCTCTTTGGTGATTCACATGACTGTTCCTCTGGATTTGTGCATCAACAGTTCCAGGAAAGTTCTACAAAACCTTCTTCAAGGAAACAACCAGGAAGAAAGAGAAAATGGGCAAAAAGCAGTGTGTCTTCATACAGAAGTACGGATCGGGCTTTACAGATTACAAGCCACCACAAACACCCAAGCAACCCATCACTCTCACCATTGCAACAAGTGAAGTCAGATTCAGGTAGAGGGGAAACGACAGAGTGGTGTTGGGGAAACAAGTGGTGCTCTCTATCTCTCCTGCACCCATCAGATTTTACAGTCAGAGGTTTTTCTTCACTCAAAGCATCCATAGGCTTTCTTTCCTGTGTGGATTCTCTGATGGCCAATGAAACACTCTCTAAAGCAGGAGTAGGGAGCCACCAGGCCACGGGCCAATTTAGGCCCATCAGACCTCTCTAATTTGGCTCACAGGGCCATTTTGGCACAGCCATACCCATAGGCCCTACACCCGATACCATGCATGATATCAGGTCAGACACTGGGGCAGGAAAAATGTGGCCATGCCGAAAGGGGGTCACAGGCATCACCAAAGATAGTCAGTGCTTGCACAGCCCTGTACCTTTGCCTGCATGGTCCAATTTCAAACTAAATCAAGTTTAGTTTAGAACAATTCCTTGTATGAGTCTCCCGGTGTGTTCTCAACCCGGTTTTCCAATGAAAGCTTCTACCACACACTGTACATGTGAACGTTTTCTCCCCACTATGGATCCACAAATGTTTGAACACACAGTTTCTCCAATGAAACTTTTCCCCACACTGTGGGCATCCATAAGGCATCTCCTATATGGAGCCTATGATGATCTTCAAGGCGGACCTTGTTCATTAAGCTTTTGCCACACGAGGGACATTGATAGGGTGCCTTCTCTGTAGGAGGAGTTTCCTGGATTACAAATCCTGGTGTGCTGGGACACACATTCCCAGGCTGGGAAGAGTACGACAATTTTTGCACCCACACGTGCGCCACAGTTTCCTTTTGGGACTTGTGGCCTTCTAAGAGCTTGATGGGCTCCTTTTGTGTCTTCACCGTCTTCTTTCTCTGCTGCCCTTCAGGTTCCCATTCTGGTTCTTGAGCCAGGTTCATCTTACTTTGAGGAAATTCTGCTATCCTCCCATTAGATACACCCTCTCTCTCATTCCTTTCCTGCTGAGGAGTCTCCACCCTGAACTTACTTAGCCCCTCATTTCCTACAGGGATAGAGAGAAAGTTGAATTAACCCACACAATCTTTAATCAACCAATCAGTTTGATTAATTCTTCAACACAGAGAATGAAACTTACATAGAGGTGTTGCACTGGGTGGGGCAAATCCATTATTATAACTTCCTAGCAGGTAGATTGCTGTTGCTTACCAGGAGGGAGAGGGGAAAGGTCAGTGTGGTGCAAAGGCACTGGCAGAAGCACTGGTCTGGCTCACTCTGCTGGTGTGTTTGCACCGTGCCAACCTCCTCACCCATCTATCGCCTGGTAAGCAGCAGTAACCCACCTGCTGGGAAGCTGGCATAGCAACTCTGTCCCACCTACCGAGCCACTTCTGAAAGGGCATAATACGGGGGGGGATTTTCTGTTCCGTGTACTGTTTCATAAAATTAAAGAGTAACTTAACGAATGTATATAATACAAGGAAAACTGGGCAACTGGATTGGCCTCAGTAGTGGTCAAATCTGAAATCAAAGTTGCAATTAAGTCCCCAGCAGCTGTTCCGAGGAAGCACTGTTTTGCCCTCGGCTCCAGTTGCTGGACTCCCCGCCCCCTGCAAAAAAAACCCCAACAAAGCAGGTTTCCACAATATTGTCTGCTCATATCTGCAGCCTCAAAGTCATCTCTGACCTTTGGTGAGAGATGCCCTGGCAAGCAGTTGCTTCTTGCCTCTGGGTTCCATCTTGGTCTTGTGGATTCTCTGGTGGCCAGCAAGGGCGTGTATCCCACAGAAGGTTTTCTTGCACTCAAAGCACTGGTAAAGTCTTTCCTGCCTGTTTTGAGCAAGGTTTGAGGAGCAAGTTCTGGACCCGCGACGGAGTTTTTTCTCTTGTGGTGGATCTGCGATTCCTTCTGCAAACTCCTGGATCATACCGTGCAGAGTCGGCGCTCCCTGCTTCATCCCTCGGTCACTCATTTGAGGCCACATCACTCCAGGACTCAGGGAAACACCGGGACTCAAGGGGACAGTGTCCTGAGGTTCTCCTGATCGTATCACAGATGGGCCTTGTCGCTCAGGGCTTCCTTGCTGAGAATTTTCAGTTTCCTTCCTGTTCATGCTCCTGCCTGTCGTGAAGGTGAGAAAACACAGGGGGGATCATTGCTATTTTATACAAGAGCCAATTCTGAATTGTAAAGAGAACTGAGCTTGGAAGCAGGAGGGCCAGAGTTCATTCTTAACTCTCTGGCACAGACTTACTGCCTGGTCTTGGGCAAACCCTGAACACCCGGCCTCAATATCTGCTGTCCAGAGAAAATATGCCAGCGATAATCAGTTGCTCAGGTCCTGCTCATGGGAGTCCCATGGGCATCTGCTTGGCCGCTGCCAGAAAAATATACTGGACTAAAAGGTTCTTAGGCCTAATCTAGCAGAACTGTTCTTGTATTTAGTAGTGATGGTAATGTCAATATCAGCCGCAGTGTTGCATCTGGGTATCAGTTGCTGGGAATCATATGAGGTGGTTTGCTCTTCTCCTGGTCCTGCTTGTAGGTTTCCAAGGGACATAGCGGGAGAAATAAGGTGCTGGACTGGGGTGCAGGATTTGATCATGCAGGGCTCTCTTTCTTACATTCTTCTCCTGTAATATGGGAATAATAGGGACCACTAACTCCCTAACAAGATTACTAGAAGTACAAACACAGCCAATATCTCCATCTCAGTCTCTGCTCTCTCTAACTAATAAAGGATCTCAAGAAGCAGGGGGATGGGAAAGGACCTTCTCTGTGTTTTAGACGCTGAATTGCTGCTGCAAGTCAGAGCAGGTAGTATTGGATTAGATGGGGCAAGACACTGATGTGGTTTCAGGCTGTTGCCTATGTACTCATCACCACCAGGATGTAACCATGGAGTCTCTGTGATAACCCTTACCCGAGAGAGTCTTACCTGGGAATGTATCTTTATGCTCAGAGTTTGGGACAAATACTACTTTTTCTTGTCCAACCAGGCTGGGGAAGACCACTGGTCCTCCTACAGGTTGGAGACACAATTGATGAATGGGGAGAAAAGAGGAGTTTGTCTCACAACTGGGAGAAATATGGATGCCAGACAGATCCAATGCTTTTGGGGCGTGACAGCAGTGTACATATGCTTGAGACATTTACCTGAGAAAGCAACGGTCTCATCCTCCTCCACCAAAACTTTCCAGTACACAGGGCTCTGAATGGGATTGAGCACAGCCTTCTCTGTTGTATCCGACAAGGCAGTTGCACCCTTCAAATCAACTGTCCCCTGAAACTACAAGAGGGTTTCCTGCTCTGAATACAGAACTGTAGACAGGTCACATTCATGCCATACATTTAAAGCTAATTCATTCCCTCCAAAGAAACCTGGATGCAATGTTGTTTGTTCTGGGTGCTGGGAACTGTAACTGTATGAGGAATAAGCAGCAGTTCCAAGGATTCCTTGGCAGGTGCTTTTAAATGTATGGTGTCAGGAATGTGTCCCCCGCCCCGAGCACAGCAGAAGAGTCGGCCTCAGAAACTGAACTAAAGGAACAAGGGGCTGACTGCAGATGAGAGCTGTTTGTCAGTGTTTAGAGAGGACAGCCCAGCCTCACTCCTTCCCAAGGAAGAAGCTGTTAGCTCCCAAGGAGAGGAAGAGTTGGAAGTCAACCAGAGCATTGCCAGGCAACCATCAGATAAGCCAAAGTCTGAGTCTGTGTCTTCTGGGAGTGGGGAGGAGACAGGCCAGCCGTCCAGTCCCCGTACTAGAAGATGGGAGAAGCTCAGAGAACAACGGAAGGGAAGGAGAAGAATGGCTCGATTTTGGGGTTCTTCCTGTTGGGGAAGGGACAATGAGACAGACTGAGCAACTACTGTTAATGAGAGCAGGCGGGAAGACCGGGCTCTGGATATGTTTCTTCTTGTAAATAAACTTACATAAAACTGATGGGGACTTGTTGCTGCTTATTAGGCTGCTTGATTGCCAGAGATCATTATATATGGCATGGATGTGACCTGGAAAATACCTTCTTAGCCAACCAGTCTAATTTCCTGCTTGATGCAGGAGATTCAGAGCTAGAGTTCTCCAGATTCGGTTTGAAGATCTCCAGCAATTCTTACTATCAAAATGTTTCTCCTCATGTCCAACCAAAATCTCCCTTCCTGCCACTTAAATCCCTTAAATCTAGCCCCTTAGGTCCCTCACTATCACATATGCATCTGCTTCCTATAGAAACTAAGGTTTTTAGTGAAGTGGCACCAGTACTTTAAAACACAGTTTGGAGAAACAAACTGTTGCTTGTCCGGTTGTTAGCAGGACAACCGATGGTTTGTTGAACAACCCAGTAGTGGAGCTTCATGCTCCAGCACCAGGGGGTGGAGAGCAGGCAGGGGTGTGGCTGGTGTGCGTCCCAGGGGCGTGGCGCCCAGCGCAGGTGGGGAGCAGCGTGATGCGCAGCCGTGCTCCCCCCACCCCCCTCTGCCTCCGCCAGTGGAACAACCTATGGGTTAGTGCAGCATTGGCAAACCTCAGCTTCATTAGGCTGGACAGGCCTCCATGGTCATTTTGGGCAAATCAGTCAGGAATAGGAAAAACTAAAATGAAAAAGATGGCGCCTTCTGAATTTGGCAGCAAGGTGACAGAAAAAAGCTGCCCAATTCAAAAAAACACAGACTTTTTGATGCAAAGAAAGATTCAAGAGCCCGCAGGAGGAGGGGAGACATCAGGACAGCTAACGCATGAACCCACCTCATCCAAGACACCTTCTGCCAGCTCTGATCCATCAGGGCAATGCAAGGGAGCAGAGACACTTTGGGATGCTGTTCTGCTGGCTATAAGAGACAACAGGTTATGTTTTCAGAAGCAACATTTGTATTGTCATTTATTTCAGTCATTTCCATGATCCATCCCTTCTCAAAACATAATCAAAGAGGCTTACAAGTATCAGAGAGTTTGGACACACACAGGAGGAGATCCACTTGTGGTAGCCACAGATCACAACAGCCATTCCACTAGTTCTTAGCTGTTCTTAGCGGAGCACAACAGCCAAATCCAATGGGCTGCTTGGACCGGCAGAGTTGTTGTGTTAGCACTACCTATTTTGCCCTCTTCTGCACAACAAAAAGAGCTTGCTCAGCAACAACAAAAAATCCAGACCACCTGCCAACTCCCTGCCCCATTACCAATCTCCACCCCCTCACATTTCACCCCAAACTCCTCCCTCCCCTCCCAGTTTGCCCAGTCCCAAGATTCACCCAATTGCTGCTCATGTTTCTCCCCTTCACCCCCCCCTTCTGTCTGCACACTTCCTTCTATCAGCAGTGGCAGCTGTTGGGGTCAAAGGGGGGGATGAGGGGTGGGCATAGAAAGGCCTGCCTCGGCCACCTGCCTGCCCCACTGCTTGGCCGGCCTATGGCGAGTCACTTAACCCTTACATAGAAGTGTGGCACCACCATCACCCTGCTGCTTTGCTTCCTTGCAGGTCTCTCTCTCGGCGGAGTGGGCCGCCATCTCCTCTGCTCTCAAGAAACTCTGGGTCATCTTCTGCAACGGCTCCTGAAACAGCAAGGAAAATTGCATCCCATAAAGTGAATTGAAACAGAAACATTAGGGATGGAGGCCATACTCAATTTCTGAACTCCCGTTTCCTTGGGGACACCGCGATGGAAGTGGTTTAATGTTGAGGGGAGTGCAGAAGATCCCAAGCTAAGTCCCCGTTTTAGTTTTGTTCTTTAAAAGGATCAGGTAGCGGGAAACAGCTGCTGCTGGCCAGAGCAGGAGACAATGGCCTGACTCACTTGAAGTGAGCTGTACAGTGGTACCTCAGGTTAAGTACTTAATTCGTTCCGGAGGTCCATTCTTAACCTGAAACTGTTCTTAACCTGAAGCACCACTTTAGCTAATGGGGCCTCCAGCTGCCTCCGCGCTGCCAGAGTCTGATTTCTGTTCTCATCCAGAAGCAATGTTCTTAACCTGAAGCACTATTTCTGGGTTAGCGGAGTCTGTAACCTGAAGCATATGTAACCCGAGGTACCACTGTATATCACTTTTGAAACTTTATTTATTTACTTTATTGTTTCCTTCCTTCAATTTAAATCCTGCCCTTTCTCCAGAGGAGGAAACATATCAAGAGAAAACTATTTCAAAACCATCCTAAAACAGTTAAAACATTTGTGGCACAATGTGTACCTGGCTATTAACCAGAAGGCTGGTGATTCAGGCCCACCCAGGGACAGCTTTGGGCAAGATTCCTGCTTTACAGGGGGTTGGACTAGATGGCCCTTGGGGTCTCTTATACAACTCTACAATTCTATGCTTCTACGATTTCAAAACAGTGATCTCAGCTGTGCTGGGAACAGTGGTTTTCACCCACCAAATTCCTGGGTAAACAGGAATGCTTTCAACATTTCACCTGAATGAAGGGCACAGACATACCGTACTTCACAAGAATGGAGGGCATTCCACAAACAGGAGACCCTATCATAGGCTTTCTCTGCACCAACTAAACAGCACCAACTTTGCAGCCCCCAGTGGTGGTACCACCAAAATGGCCTTGAGCCACACTTTTGACTTATTTTGTTTAATTTATAGCCTCCCCTGCCCCACAAAAGAAGTCAGCATTCAGTCCTCTTCTATGATTAGATTGAAGACTTATACAAACTCACAACATGTGAACAATCTGTATATAAATGCAGACTTGCCATGGACAAATTCAATGATGTTTGGAATTCATTCTTACAGCTACTGTAATAGGTTAAGAATTTGTGAGGTACAATAACCTTGCAAAATATACAGTTTTGGGTTTTTCCCCCTCCTCCCTTTTATTTTCCCTTCTACACAGGTTCTGTTTCTCTTTTTCGCTTTCTCTCTTTTATTTATGTCTCACCATGTTTAGTGCACATATAATTATGTACTTTTTGAACTTTCAATAAAAATGTTTAATTATCATTATTTTTAAATGCGTTTTGCATTCCCATGAGGTTTCTCCATTCCTATTGTGCCTCAATGAAGCTTGTGGAGACTAGTGATTCATGGACCAGTTTGGGAACCTCTGCTGTAGATCAAGCCTATATTAATGGCACAAGAGCAAGGCAGGCCTCTTTTCTCAGCAGTTGGCAACCCACATCACCCCTCTGCGCAGGCTTCAAACAAACAGGCCATTAAGTTTTCACATCATGCAAATCTCACCTCCAGTCTCCACATCTTGGCCTCCTGATGGTTCCTCAGGAGGTCTTCTGCCAGGGCCACTGCCTGGGCACAGGCTTTTGGGCTACATTTCTCCATCCTCTTCTGGGTTTCCTGGGGCAGGATGGCCAGGAACTGCTCCAGGACCACCAGATCCAGGATCTGCTCCTTTGTGCGTTTCTCTGGCTTCAACCACTGACGACAAAGCTCACGGAGCTGGCCATACGCCCTCTGCAGGTCTTCCACCTCCTGGAAGCGGAACTGCCTGAAGCACTGGCGATGGACCTCCATTTTGATCGCATCCCCTTGCAAGATGGCAGCCTTCACTTTCCCATAGTCCTCTCTGTCGCCAGCAGCCAGCTTTCTAAAGGCTCTTGCTGCTTCTCCGCCAAGGGCCGGCACAAGCCGGGCTGCCCACTCTTCTCTCGGCCATTGACAAGCTTCGGCAACTTTCTCAAAGGAGACCAGGAACCCTTCAGGATCATCTTCCGACAGTATGGGCTCTGTCAATCCTGGATTCTCCAGAGTCCGCTTTGGGGGCTGGAGGTCCTTCAGGAATTCTTCAGATTGGCTCACCCTCTGCTGTGGTGGCCACTCCTGGGTTTGCCGGTTAACATTTCGTGGTGGTGCCCCTCTTGGAAACTCTTCAAAGTGGGCAATGTCTGGACCTTTTCCCAGGTCTTCACAGCTTATCTCCATTTTTGACCCTCAGTTTCCTCCCCTTATTCTGTTGGCAAAATCCTATCAGTTACAACAGGTAGTTTTATGCGCATTTCTGAGGCCTTGAGCCTTTTCTTGAGAAAATTCCCCAAGAGTGTATTCTTGGGTGGTGGGGATACTCCCTACAGGAAACAGATAAGAGTAGAAAATAAGTACAGTGGTACCTCGGGTTAAGAACTTAATTTGTTCTGGAGGTCTGTTCTTAACCTGAAACTGTTCTTAACCTGAAGCACCACTTTAGCTAATGGGGCCTCCTGCTGCCACCGCACCGCCAGAGCACAATTTCTGTTCTCATCCTGAAGCAAAGTTCTTAACCCGAGGTACTATTTCTGGGTTAGCGGAGTCTGTAACCTGAAGCATCTGTAACCCAAGGTACCACTGTATCTGTTTAGTTACATGATACATACTTGAGGGAGAAGCCAACTTTTGTTCTTTATTTCTACCAACTCCCCCCCCCCAAAAAAAATAATAATTAAGAAACAGCTTGGACAGTGTCTTGCCAAAGGCAAGGGGCTCCTTTCTCTGGGATACAGAAACAATACAAGACACAAGTGATGATAACGCTAAGGTTGCAGGTTCAATCCCTGTATGGGACAGCTGCATATTTCTGCATTGCAGGGGGTTGGATAATAATAATAATAATAATAATAATAATAATAATAATAATAATAATTTTTTATTTATACCCCGGCCTTCCCGGTTCAGAAAACCGGGCTCAGTGCAGCTAACAACAAATTTAAAACACTTAATTGTAGAAGAAGCATAAAATACAATATAAAAACATGAATAACAATAAATCAATTTGGGGAAAATCCATCTAATAAGCATTAGTCACCAGATGATCATCAGGATCCCTTCCAACTCTATAGTTCTAAGAAGTCTCAAGATTTATTAAACAGCAGGCAGATCATAAATAAGAATATACCATACCAAGCAAGCAATGTCTCCTTTCAGCTGCTGGTAGCCCCCACCGTAGCCTCGAATCCCAGGGGCCTTATAGGTTTTTCAAGGCTTGTTTGCTGAATTACTCCACCACCACTCCCAAGAGAGTGAGAGAGTGCTAAATTGCTCACACCTGGGGTGGACCACATGATCTGGGCTGCAGCTGCCAAGAAAAGCCTAACACCACTCCAAAGTCATTAATAATGGGATGGGATACTCCCAACATAATATCTCTTGCAGGTGTTAAAAAACTGGCAGGTGGACAAATTACACAATCTAGCAAAATCATGCTAACTGCCAGCTTAGGAGAGCGGTGAAGGACCATATAGATGTTTCCCAAGCAGATGGATATTTTTTATAAAACACAACTTTCCTCCCAAGGCACTTTGAGATAACCTGTTTATTGCAGGGTTGATTAGATGGCATCAGCTATTTAATGAACATACATTCATTGTTTGCACTGAGGAGAGATGCTGCTGCATCAGAACAAGCACATTTTCTTGCCACTTTCCTTATTGAAAAAAGCCTGGTCTTTCAGAAAATCAGGTTTGTTGTTAAAGACACCCCCCCCCAAAAAAAAACCCCTTAGACTGACTACCCTCAGTCAACAGAGCATAGGGCAAATCCACAACATACATTTAAAGCAAATTCAATGCTTTATGGTAGTGGCACCCACCCTGTGGAACACCCTCCCATCAGATGTCAAGGAGATAAATAGCTTAACAGACCAGTATAGGGAGGTCTTTAATGTTTGATGCTAAGCTTTTATATTTGTTGGAAGCTGCCGAGAGTGGCTGAGACAACCCACTCAGATGGGTGGAATACAAACAACAAAACAACAACAACAACAACAACAACAACAACAGGTACTACTATTGCACAGGGCTTGCCTCAAAGATTCCTAGAAATGGGAGTTTCACCCTCATAGAGCTACAACTCCCAGCACCCTTAAACAACTTGTCCCATAATTCATTGGGGTAAGTCATGTGCTTTGAAAGTATAATGTGCATCTGCCATCAGTATTATTTTTTTCAGGTGTGAGGAAAGACTGGCTCATTTTGTTGATTGGGGACAATATATTCCACACAGGAAATAAGGATTCAGATGGAGATTGTTCTTCAGTCTTCAGACCTTAGATGTCCAGGGACTTTTTTCTCCATAGAGCTCAATCTGTCATACATAATTCTCTTCTTTCTCATTTAATCTCCATAACAACACTGTGAGGTAGGTTAAGCTGAGAGAAACAGGGACTGGCTCATGGCTGAGTGGGGATTTGAACTCTAATCCCCCAGGTCCTAGTCTGATCCTTTTAACAACTACACTGTAGAATAGTGGGTAGACATGGCAGACGACACAGCGGTTTCTCCAAAGCAGCTCTTTATTTTGTAAGCTGGAACAGAAAACTGAACAGCAAACAGCTCATCCGGCCTGCTTTTATAGGCAGCCGGCTGTCAACATTGTATCAACAACAACCCAGGGTTTCCCGCCTAAAATAACTGACGTGGACCTGAGTGAAAACTACCTACAGTATCCCCCTGCTGGCCCAGGGTGAGAATTTCAGTACATAACATACACCACACGGGCTAAGCTTTGAGGCTTTCTTTTTTTAAAATAAGTTCGACACGAAAGGAAAAGCGAAGAAAGAGGAAAATAAGTAGATTCTGGCACCCCTTTTCACATAATGTTACATTATTCTTACAATGGCCAAGTGGGGCAATTTGTGGAAGGGGCGAGCTGAAATGGCAGTTGATCCCAGCCAAACTGATGGGAGGGGTTGCTGGTGGAAATTGTTCTGGGGGGAGGAGCCAAAACACCAGATGGGGGATAGATGGGAGGGGCCTCACTGCTTCTGTCCCTCAAAGATTCCTGGGAACTCTGGTTTGTTAAGAGTGCTGGGCGTTTTTAGGGAACTCCCTATTCCCTTTACAGGGACGCAGGTGGCGCTGTGGGTTAAACCACTGAGCCTAGGGCTTGCCAATCAGAAAGTTGGCGGTGAGCTCCCAGTATTTTCTGTTTTGTAAATATGAGTGGAATGTGTTCGCTCTGTATAGGATTGGGAACAAGATTAATTAAAAAAAATTATTTGAGCATTAACTCTGGTCAATATCCAAGATGAATTGTCTGGTGTCTACGTAAATTCTCCTTAACCCCAAAGCTTCTGCCACACTCCGGGCATTCATATGGTTTCTCCCCGGTATGAATTCTCTGGTGCCGAATCAACTTATCTTTCCGATAGAACTTTTTTCCACACTTGGGGCATTCATGCACTTTCTCGCCCGTATGGATCTTCTGGTGTCTCAAAAGGTTTGTTCTCTGATTAAAGCTTTTCCCACACTCGAGACATTCAAAGGGACTCTCCCTGGTGTGGATTTTCTGATGTCTAAGAAATGTAGATCTTGTAGGGAAGCTTTCCCCACATTCAGAGCAGTCGTACAATTTCTTCCCAGCTTGGATTCCCTGGTGTGCCAGAAGGCGTGTTTTTTGCTGGATGCTCTCCCCTGATGTGGGAGAGTGAGAGTGTTTCTCTCCAGCATGTTTCATGACACGTCCTAATCGGTAGTTGCGCTTTTGGCCGTACTTGGAGACCGAGAGCTTCTTGGGCCTCAAGTGTACCAAGGAGATTTCATTAGCAGCAGCTGTAAGACCTTCTGGGTACTTGCTGACTTCATCCTCCTGCTCTGCTGGCTTCCTCCCCTGGTGCCTGTTGGACTCAGATCTTTCCTCATCAATAGTTGCTGTCACCGGCATGTTCCATCGAGAAATTTCTGTTAATGTGTTATGCACCTCGTCCTTCTGAGAGTTCTCCACCTTGATCACACTCCTCTTCTTGACACCTGAAGGGATAGAGAGAGGAATTTTTCCATGATCTGGTCACCTCCTATTTACAGTCCTGCAACTACCTTCTTGTTGGCTTGCCCCAACCCATCCCTCCTTTTCCAGTTGATTCAGGATATCTCTGCTACATTCATCTCTCTCCTGTCTAATTATATTTTCACCATCATCCTTAAGAAGACCCCTGAGGTTGGAGCAGGCCCAAGGAAGCTACTGAGAGTGGCTGTGGAGAACACACAACACCAGTCCTGAAAGACCTACATTGACTCTCAGTACATTTTCGAGCACAATTCAAAGTGTTGGTGCTGACCTTTAAAGCCCTAAATGGCCTCGGCCCAGTATACCTGAAGGAGCGTCTCCACCCACATCGTTCAGCCAATACGCTGAGGTACAGCGTTGAGGGCCTTCTGGCGGTTCCCTCATTGCGAGAAATGAGGTTACAGGGAACCAGGCAGAGGGCTTTCTCGATAGTGGCGCCCGCCCTGTGAAACACCCTCCCATCAGATGTCAAGGAAATAAACAACTATCTGACTTTTAGAATACATCTGAAGGCAGCCCTGTTTAGGGAAGTTTTTAATGTTTGATGCCAGTCAGAGTGGCTGGCAAAACCCAGCCAGATGGGCAGGGTATAAATAATTTATCATCATCAACATCATCTTCTCATAATGACCAACCAGATGCCTGTTATGAGTGGTAGTTGAGCTACAAAGTGGAAAACTGAATTCTGCAGAAACACAGCTGCTACTGTCCTTTCTTTGAGTCTTCTCCGTTCCCCTGCTCCCTGTTGAGAGTTTTCCATCTTGAGCTGATGTCTCTTCTTATCACCTGACGAGGTAGAGAGGGGAACCTGGTCCACACTCTGATCATATTTTCTCCAGTTACTAGATTTGTATAGCCTTCATCTCACTGGCTTTCCCTTCTTTCCTCAAGCTGATTCAGATTGTTTCTGCTAAACTCCATATTTATTTATTGTCCCCATTATTTTAGTACCCCTCTCCATACATCCAGGGCCCCATGTATATGTCACACTGAAGCGTGAAAAGCAAAAAATTCTGCAGCAAGGACAGTAACCAAAATTGCCTTAAATTTTGGTGGAACCTGGACAGAGAAGGAAAAACCAAGGCAATGTACCTATTTTTGCTTGTGGCACAGAACCATTGACCTGCCACTTCCCCCCTCTTCCCCTCCATGTGGGAGCCTGCAAGGTGGTTCAAATTTTAATTTTGAGGATGGTTATGGTTCTTTGTTAAGCATTGAATGGCTTGGGACCAGTTTACTTGCCTTATCCCTTATATATGTAAGGAATTCAGTCCTTATATATCCCATTGAGCACTTTGATCAGTGGAACTGGCCTTGCTAACAGGTGTCACATAATACTCATTCTGCATTTGTACAAAGTCAGCTTTTTATTGTAGCAGCACCTACATTTTGGAGCTCGCTGCCTACTGACATCAGGCAGGTGCCTTCGCTGTACGCTTTTCAGTGCCTGCTGGAATGCCACACATGGCTTCTCTGATGGTTGACCAATGATCTGAGAGCCTCCTGCAACCTCCTTTCCAGCCACTCTCCACACAATGCATTAATTGATGCTTCACGTCTTATGAATGTGACCTTTCACATGCAGGGTTTGTAATTAGCAGGGCGCCTGGCACATTTTGCACATTTGCGAGCTCCTCAAAAGGTCTGGGTGCCATTTTTTTTGCACCTGGCTAAAACCATAGCTTTAACTATACAGACCTTTGTTGGCAAGGTGATGTCTTTGCTTTTTAAGATGCAGAGACATCACCTTGCCAACAAAGGTCCGTATAGTTAAAGGTATGGTTTTCCCAGTAGTGATGTATGGAAGTGAGAGCTGGACCATAAAGAAGGCTGATCGATGAAGAATTGATGCTTTTGAATTATGGTGCTGGAGGAGACTCTTGAGAGTCCCATGGACTGCAAGAAGATCAAACCTATCCACTCTGAAGGAAATCAGCCCTGAGTGCTCACTGGAAAAGACAGATCCTGAAGCTGAGGCTCCAATACTTTGGCTACCTCATGAGAAGAGAAGACTCCCTGGAAAAGACCCTGAGGTTGGGAAAGATGGAGGGCACAAGGAGAAGGGGACGACAGAGGACGAGATGGTTGGACAGTGTTCTCGAAGCTACCAGCATGATTTTGACCAAACTGCGGGAGGCAGTGGAAGACAGGAGTGCCTGGCATGCTCTGGTCCAGGGGGTCACGAAGAGTCGGACACGACTAAACAACAACAACAACAACACTCAAGGATTACTGAAAGGTATGTCAAAGTATATGTTAAGGATAGACAATATGTTTAGGAGTTTAACAACAAAGAGTAGAGTGTTTTGAAAACTGAAGTATGGTATCAATATTTTTATTGTAAATGCCAAATTAAACACATATTAACAATTTCTGCACAAAAATGTGATATTAACAATGTGTCACTTATGTGAATTGTGTATTAGTTCATGCTTATCAAAATAAGAAATAAAAAGTGTTGCCAACCCCCCCCCCCAAATGGCGACTAGACATTTTGTTTTTGCACCCACAACTCAGGTCCCAGGAGCCAGTTTGGCTCCTAGCTTTTGTATCCCAGTTTCTAACACTGTTCACATGGTATGTATCAGTTAAACACTATCCAAGAGTGGTTTTTCACACACTAGGGGCTTCTGTGAGGTTTCACTCCAGAATTAATTCTCTATTGTCTTCAGGTTTTTTGGGGGGGGGAGGGTGTGAGCTGTTGCTGGAGATTCTCCCCTACATCACATGGTGTAAACTCGCCTTCTTTCATAGGTATTTATGATCACTGTTTCTGACATGTCATGGAATTTCCCGCCAGAAAACAAGTCTCTAAGAGTTGGAGCATATTTTGAGGGCATGTGGGGACAGAAGTCACATTGTCAGAGTGAAACTCCGCACAATTGTTGGATACAATCCATAATGTCTGTGTAATATTTCTTTAGCACAGAGCACAGGTGGGTTTGCCAACCAATTCCTAATATGACAAAGTTTGCTACTGGAACTTTTCCCAACCCAACACTGAGTTCTCAGAGTACAGCCTCGGTTATGTGGGTCGTCTGATGCTTAACGAGAGTGCATCTTTGGCTAAAGCTTTTCTCACACTTGGCACATTTGAAAGGTTTCTCGCAGAGATGTTTCCTTTGGTGGTCTACCAAACTGTCACTCCGGGAAAAGCTCCTCCCACACTGGGGACACATGTGTGGCTTCTCTCCTGTGTGGATCCTCTGATGCCTCATCAAATGGGCTCTCTGACTGAAGAACTGGCCACACTGAGGGCATTCAAATGGTCGCTCCCCAGTATGGATCCTCTCGTGCCTGATCAATGTCCCTCTATTAGAGAAACATTTCCCACACTCGGGACATTCATAGCACCTCTTTCCTGCACGAACAAGTCTCTGTAAATTCTCTCTTGGGCGGAAAGCGAGCCCACCTTCAGAGCGTTCATTCGATTTCTCTCCAGTGTGCAGTCTCTGGTGTCTCGTCAGATTTTCTCTCTGCCTGAAGCACTTCCCACAATCAGGGCACTTGAAAGGTTTCTCTCCTGTCTGGATTTTCTGGTCTTGGGAACGGAAAGCTTTCTGGCAGGTGTTTCCCTCCCACTTCAGATAGTTAGAGCGGTCTTCTCCATTATAAGCCATAAGTCCTACATTGTGGTGGTGGTACCTTGTTTGGTATTTGGAAACGAAGGAATTTTCTGCTCTGGAGTGTGGAAGGGAGGGTTCGTTATGTGCATCTTCTAAAAGCTCCCTGGAGCCATTTTCTCCCCTCACTGGTTCCTTCCCCTCACATCTCTGCTCATAAATTGCTCCAGCTCCAGGAATGGTCCGTAGAGATAACTTCATTATCGTCCCTGTCTCTCCCTGCTGTGAGGGGTTCACCTTGATCAGACATCTCTTTTCATCACCTGAAGAGACAGAGAGAATTGTTTTTTGTTTTGTTTTTAAAATCTAGGTTCTTGTCACCTTTCCTAGACTTCATGCCACCCTTCCCTCCTGCGCTTTCTCTTTCTCTTTCCTTCTCCACAGTAGGGTGTCGTTGCTAAAACTCCTCTTTATTTCCTGTATCTATAATCATATCCCACAACAACCATACCTTTACATTTAGAAGTCAATGGGCTTTAGGTGACCAGGATTTCCAGCAATTGAGGTGAGGCTTCAAGGCCCAGCATAATTCCTCGCAGACCAAAACTTGAATAGATTTTACGGTAAATACTAAAAACAGCAGAACTAATCGTGCAAAAAAGCAAGATTTCACAATGCTGTAGCACTGAACTTCAGGAGCGTCTTTCAGCACAGATGACAACAGTCCTTCTGTCGAGGGCCAATAGCAATGGGATTAATAACTGAATATTTTAATGTCAAATGCTGTGTTCTCAAATGATGTTAATGCCTCCATTGCAACAGTTAAGGATTTCTTAACCAGGAACAATGGTTCTCAGAGGCTTGATTTCTTTAACACTAATTTCTTTTATTTGAACTGACAAACCTTGTTAACAACAAAAAGAACCCGGCTTCTACAAAATGTAAAGGAAAGGAAGAAAAGAACAGGAAAGTGCACTTCTTTTTGCTTTTCATAATACTCAGTGGGAATTAAGGAAAAAACAAAAATACCTTTGTGTCACTCCCAAACCATTCCCCTTAAAGGAACACCGCACTTTCTCAACATCTTCTATGGCCACATGACACACTTCTCTTTACTTCTCAGTGAAATTATGAAAACCAAACTTCTTCAGCAAGGTAGCAGCAAATTCCTCCGAATTGCAAATAATACGTGGCTCAGGCAATTGGCAAGGGATGCGGGTGGCGCTGTGGGTTAAATTACAGAGCCTAGGGCTTGCTGATCAGAAGGTCGGTGGTTCGAATCCCCGCGATGGGGTGAGCTCCCGTTGCTCGGTCCCTGCTCTTGCCAACCTAGCAGTTTGAAAGCACGCCAGCGCAAGTAGATAAATAGGTACCGCTCTGGCGGGAAGGTAAACGGCGTTTCCGTGCGCTGCTCTAGTTTGCCAGAAGCGGCTTAGTCATGCTGGCCACATGACCTGGAAGCTGTACGCCGGCTCCCTCGGCCACTAAAGCGAGATGAGCGCCGCAACCCCAGAGTCGGCCACAACTGGACCTAACGGTCAGGGGTCCCTTTACCTTTCACAACCAATTGGCAGCATTCTCACAATAAAGCATTTTGGGCACCACAGAGGAATGCAGGAAGCTGCCTTGTGCTTGATCAGACCCCTGTCCCATCTTCCTCAGTATTTAGGGTTGCCATATTTCAAAGAGTGAAAATCCAGACACAAAAGTTGTTGAGGTTGTTGTTGTTGTTGTTTGCAAAATCTCAAAAAAAGAAGTTTTTGAGCTATTTTTCAAGAAATTCGCCAAAATCTACACTTCATGGGTTGTGTAGCAGGAACCCCGCACCCCCATCATTCAGTTTGTACAAACTTCACACACACTCACACACTACATACGCTACGCTTCTGTTATAAAGTCATAGAAAATCAACCATACATCGGATTTGCACTGTTCCACTTTTATTTTACTCCATGGAGGAAGGACTACAAAATGAGGAAGGTTTGATACAGGGCAGCCATAATCCCTTGAGCATACCAGCACATACACAGGAGCCCTGCCCAGTTGCTATGCCAACCCTGATGGTCCTAGACAGAAGACCATCAAGATCACAAAGAACTTCCATATGGGAGTGGATTCAACACTGACTGGAACAAAGGACAATAATCAGATCTTCCCTCTGGGGGCAGAAAACTGCCAACTCCCCTTTGTCTCCTGGAAGTGACTCATGGGGAGGGGGAAAGGAGGAACCAGCCAGGTGACAGGACACTCAGGTTACCACCACAACTCCTCCCTCAACCCCTCCTTTCTGTAATGTATGCATGATGTTTCTGGGGGTGGGCTTGACCTAGAGGATGGGAATTTCAAAAGTTTTTATAAGGTCTTGCACACCATTTTTCTGTGTCTTTCCTCTCACCTGCAAGTGAGGGGAGCACCCTGTTGCAACAGTTCAATAAAGGCCAAGCCTACAGGCTGCTGATTTGCTCCAATTTACTCTGGTTGGTGTCTTTACTTTTTGTCCAAGGGAGCCCTCGGATTTTTCCGGTAACAGTTGCCATACATCCGGATTTTTATAGACATTTCAGCAATATTATCTACAACGTCTCTCCAGGGTTTCAGGCAGGAATCCTTTCCCCAGCCCAGCCTGGGGAATGAAAACCTGGGACCTTCCCAAAGGCCTGATCCCTCCTCCTTCATGCCTTTCTTTGTGTGAGGGGGATATCTTAGCATTGTTCCAAACCTGAGATAATAGTTCATTTCTCCCCAACAAGCCAGTTTCGGTAAACAAGGCGGACTGTTATAATAATCTTACAAATCCTGGTTTGTTAGGGAGAATGCACCAGCATGCAACTTGGGCACAGGATGGTTCTTTCAACCAAGGTTCTTTAGTTATCATTATGGGGTCCAACACCTGTATTTTAATTTGGGGGAAAGCAGCTTTGTAAAACAGGACGGCAGGTTGGTCCTCTTAGTTTTCCATGCAAATTCCAAAAGGAGTGGCTGTATCAGTCAGTTGCAGTAGAGTCATAAAAAAGGAAGACTAGGCAGAAGGTAAACTGGGACCTGCTGGTTTGTCCATGGGCTTGCAATAGACCATATAACACCGGTCTTGAAAGACCTACATTGGCTCCCAGTATGTTTCCGAGCACAATTCAAAGTGTTGGTGCTGACCTTTAAAGCCCTAAATGCCCTCGGTCCAGTATACCTGAAGGAGCGTCTCCACCCCCATCATTCTGCCCGGATGCTGAGGTCCAGCGCCGAGGGCCTTCTGGCGGTTCCCTCACTGCGAGAAGCCAAGTTACAGGGAACCAGGCAGAGGGCCTTCTCGGTAGTGGCACCCGCCCTGTGGAACGCCCTTCCAGCAGATGTCAAAGCGATAAACAACTACCGAGAAGACATCTTCAGAAGACATCTTAAGGCAGCCCTTAAGGGAAGTTTTTAATGTGTGATATTTTACTGTATTTTTGGTTTCTATGGAAGCCGCCCAGAGGGGCTGGGGAGGCCCAGCCAGATGGGCGGGGTATAAATAATAAAAATTATTATTATTATTATTATTATTATTAACTCCCAGTTGTTCCAGAGCAACAGCCACACAATGGTCAACTGCTGGAATGTAATGGAAACCAGTCCGCTGACTTGCTCTTAAAATTAATTCACTAATGAAGCAGTGTGTGTGTTTGTGAGATCACTGGCTGGGGTTGATGGGATTTGGGGGAGCAACATCTCAAGAGTCACAGGTTCCTCCATTCCCCAGTGCAGAATATTATACACTCCGGGTGCCATAAGGGATCAAATCTGGCCTCAAGTGGGAAAAACCCAGTTGAGATCCAACCAGGCAGTACCAGGGCTTTTTTTTCAGCCTTCTAGCAGGCAAAAAAAAAAAAAAAAAAAAGGATGACAAAATGCTACAAAATGGTATTTATTGTGAACTGAACGCATTTTGGAAAAGGCCATTTCTCAAGCGCACTGAAGTATAGAAAGCAGCTGAGACCAGTTGAGACTCTGCCAATGACCACCCACAAGACCAGCTTTCCCAGTGGACAGCTTTCAACATGCTGAGCCAAGCCATGGCTTGACTCGGCAAGGCAAAAAGAGCAAAAGGACCTCCCTGGGAACCAGCACACTCATTCATTCGTGCAAACCACAGCTTGGCTTAGCATGACGTGTGACCCCAGGTCTATATAATATCTATTCAGCACAGGTGTCCTACGTGTTCTCTCTAAGACCGTCTCTCTCTGTTGAGAATCCTCTCTCTTGATGTTTCTTCCCTTCCTGTCTCCTGGAGAGAAAAGAGAGAAGAATTCTGTCCCTGTTCTAGTTCCCCTCAACAACAACAAAAAAGGCACCTCAAGCCATACAACAAGGCCAATCGATGCCAAAGAAACCTGCCCACAGTCCTCATCACAACACAAGACAACCAGGCAAAATAATAGGAAGCAAAGGTTTTGATTTATTATTTATTAAGCCTTTTGAAAAAAGCTTTTACACTTTTTCTATTGGAGGGTTTGGTATAAAGGTCAAGGTCAAGGTAAAGGGACCCCTGACCATTAGGTCCAGTCATAACAGACTCTGGGTTTGCACCGCTCATCTCGCTTTATTGGCTCATCCTTTTCTGCCAGTGGTCAATGATGTCGGTAACGTGGCACTGCCAGGTCCTGCATGACGTAGAATCATAGAATCATAGAGTTGGAAGAGACCACAAGGGCCATTGAGTCCAATTCCCTGCCAAGCAGGAAACACCATCAGAGCACTCCTGACATATGGTTGTCAAGCCTCTGCTTAAAGACCTCCAAAGAAGGAGACTCCACCACACTCCTTGGGAGCAAATTCCACTGTCGAACAGCTCTTACTGTCAGGAAGTTCTTCCTAATGTTTAGGTGGAATCTTCTTTCTTGTAGTTTGGATCCATTGCTCCGTGTCCGCTTCTCCAGAGCAGCAGAAAACAACCTTTCTCCCTCCTCCATGTGACATCCTTTTATATATTTGAACATGGCTATCATATCACCCCTTAACCTCCTCTTCGTGCAGGAACTGGCTCAGCCATTCGAAAAAGAGCCGCGTCTGCTACTCCCTGGTGGCTGTTCCCTTCCAGGAAGGCCTAGTCACCCTTCCACAGATGCCCTGCCTCTCGCCAAAACCGTAGCCAATTCCTCTCGTAGTCACGGGTCCTTGTCTCATCCGAGATCCATAGCAACTGGGAGACAGTCCAGTTGTTTGAAAATAGTCACCCCCAGTTCTCAATAAAGGCACGGATTTCCCCATCTATCCCTAAGTTGGGGAAACAGTGAACACGAACAACAACAGTTAAAGGTAAAGGACCCCCGAATGGTTAAGTCCAGTCAAAGGCAACTATGGTGTTATAGTGCTCATCTCGCTTTCAGGCCGAGGGAGCCGGCATTTGTCCACAACAGACAACTTTCCGGATCATGTAGCCAGCATGACTAAGCCGCTTCTGGCACAACAGAACACCGTGATGGAAGCCAGAGTGCATGGAAACACTGTTTACCTTCCCACCGCAGCAGTACCTATTTATCTACTTGCACTAGTGTGCTTTCGAAATGCTAGGTTGACAGGAGCTGGACAGAGGAATGGGAGCTCACCCCATTGTGGGGATTCGAACCGCCAACCTTCCAATCGGCAAGGCCAAGAGGGTCACTGGTTTAGACCACAGTGCCACCCACCCTATTTGAGTACGGCGCAATTATGTAGAAACCAGGATTTATGAGAGCGACGCAGGACGGGAGGGGAGGTGTGGTGCAGGGAAGCACAGTGGGATAAACTGTGACGCCAAAACAATACAGGTGCCAGAGGCATAAAACGGGACTCAGAGACAGTGGCAGAGCATAAACAGGAGCAAGCCGTAGAACAAATGTTAAGGGGAAATACAGGCATAGTAAGAACACGTATGAAGAAAACATTTATACCTGTGTTTGGCAAAAGACACACAGCTCTTTAATGTAAAACAGGGGTGGGAAATCTTTTTTCAGCTAGAGGGCCACACTCCCTTCTGGGCAACTTTCCAGGGACTACATGCCAGCGGTGGGCAGGGCAAGAAGCAAATGTTCAAGGTCACATTCCAGCTCAGACAAACACCACTTGCGGAGGGCATCAAACAGAGCCATTAGGATGTATGGCTTGGGGAAAGCTGGACAGAAAGGCATGACTGAGGGGCTCCCCACCCCGGCCATAGGCACTAAGGAATACCACACAGGCCACACAAAAACTTGCTCGCGCACACACACTCTCCATCCTCTGGCCAAGGAAGCAATAATGCATTTCAGCTCTGCAAAAATGCTCAAGAAGGGTGTGAAGCAAGTTATGGCCTGGGAAGAGTCTTGAGGGCCACAGTGAAAGGTCTCAAGGGCCATTTTCCACCCCCAGACCTGAACTTCCCCACTCCTACTGTAAAATGAAGTTTAGACCTCAGCAATGGAGCATGTGCATTGTAGCCAGAGGACCCCATGTTCATTTTCAGAGAGCAGATCCAGGAGAGGCCTGATGCCCATTAAGAACCATGTGGCTCTTATAAAGGCAGACAACGTCCTACGCTCTGAGATTTCATCAAGCATCATCCATACACATTCCAGCTTATTTTTGCATTCACAAATAAGAGACTTCTGTTTAAAAATAAAACTACATCACTTTTTGCAAAACTGCATGGAAACAAAAAACAAAAACAAAAAATACCTCTTCAGATTTTTAGCCAAATACTTTCTGCTGCTTCTGCTAAGCCTGAGAACATTAGAAAAATCTCTGGGGAAACCATCCTGGGAGAGGGAAGACAGAGGCAAGGATGTTCTCCTGTCCTCTAAGGGGAACCCCAGAGTTCTTCAGAGGCAGTGTGGTGTAGCAGTTAGAGCATCTGACTAAGACTGAGGAAGACCCAAGTTCAAACCCAATTCAGCCATGAGACTTGCAAGGGCGATCTTGTCCCAAACAGCACCCCTCACCCCTAACCTACCTTGTGGATTAAGAAAGGAGTGGGCGACAATCCATTTACACCACCAAGAGCACTTTGGCAGAAAGGCAGCATTAAAACACAGGAATTTTTGTGTGTTACAAGAGTTGCCATTTTGGGTTCTCTATCCCCTTACCTGAATCTTGACTTGGAAATCCTTCATTTTCCACAGGAAACTGGACAAAGATCTCCTCTTCTTTTTCATGGTGAGAGGCAGGGTCAGGTTTAGGAATCAAGAGTCCCTCTTAAGTTTGAGAGAGAGAGACAGAAAAATTTGGCTTTCTAAAAAAACAATTGACAACAAAAATGAACTATTGATAAGAAAAGCAATTTGAACTCAAAACAGTCTAACAAAAGTGCTGCCCGAGTCTTTTTAGAAACCAACAAATATTGTGGTTTGTATTGAATTGTATGTTTGGACCCGTCATGCAAAAAATCAATATATCAGGGCTTTAATGGAGCAGACACTTACCCAAAGATTCTGTATCTCTATCGTCTTCCTGCATGACTTGCCAAAACATGGTCCTCAGGCCTGGCTGGGCTGGGGTGGTCTGGTCCATGTGTGAAGTTTCCTCGAGATTCATTGGTCCCTGAGAATGAGAGAGGGACAAGATTGCTTATAGGGCGACATCAATATGCACGGACCTGGCAAGGGGTCCCTATCCAGAGGTGCGTCACAATTTAGGATTTGACAGAGAGGGAAAACATAATGATGTGTGGCTATATTCTTAGGGATGGTTTTACACTAATAAATCACTTAGAAGTCATTCTGGCAAGTAACCTGCGTATACATAAATTAAATAGTTTAAATGACTGAGAAATAGACAACCTAGGTCTTGCTCCTTAAAAGTGAACATACCTTAGCCTGACCCGACATGGCCATTTCCGGTTTTTCAGGAGGAAGCAAGTTGCTGTGATCCCTTGGACCTTGGCTTCCACTGCCTGCAAAGGACAGAAGGGAGATTATTTCATCATCATCATCATTTCATTGCCTTTCATTTATGTTTCAATGGGATTTACAAATACACCAGAAGGACAGCCCAAAAAATAGAACACAAAACAAACTGAAGACGGGTTTAAGAACGATGCAAAATGTGGAACTGGCGGAAATGACTGGCAGAATCCGAGACCAGGGAGAACAGTCGGTGGAAGAAGATTGGAAGAAATTTAAAGTTTACTTACAGAAACATTGCAAAATTAAGGAATGTTAGAAGGATGTTGGAATGAAGTTATGTGGTTTTAGCAGATATGTTATAAAGGACTAAGTAAAAATAGATTGTCAATTGGTGAGAATGTTAAGTTACATTATATTAAGATAAATTAATAGGACAAAAACAAAGAAGAAAAGGATTTGCTGAAGTAGCTAACTGAACTAGAATACAAAAAAGGGAGGTGTGAGGAGGTCAAAGAAACAAGTAAATGAAAAATAAGTTATGGAAGGTTTGATTTCTTTTTTAATTGTTTCCATTTTTCTGTTTTTTCTTCTTTTCCTGTTTTTTCTTTTTTTCTTTTATTTTTTATTGTGATGTGATGTCTTGTTTTTGTAACCTTTGAAACTTCAATAAATATTATTTTTTTAAAAAAAAAAATAAGAACGATGCAAAATGGACGCTAATAGCAGAGGGAAATTTACCCATCTGGGGCAGCTTGTTGGAACAAAAACATCTCCTGCTGTTTCCAGGCAGTGCAGACAGTGACAGGAATGCTGTTCCATAGAACAGCAGCAGCCACACTGCAAGCCCTGCTGAGCAGATTTCTGACATTTTGGGGGACTGAAGTGGAAACCCTCCTGCCGAAGGCAGTTATCGGGTGGGTGCTGGCGTTGCTTCTTTCAAACACAGGGCCTCCAAAACTTTAACTTTCCTTCTGTCAACTCTCAGGTGGCACATCCCACTTTTCTGAATTTGCAGCTCCTTCTGCAGATGCTTCTGTGGGGCAAACTCTGTGTAAGGGCCTTCATGCCAAAGTGGAAGCCTTACCCAGCAAACAGAGACCGTCGCTACTGCTTTGCTCCTCTGTTTCCTCAGCCCCCAGGGAACCCTCCTGCAGTGGCTTCTGAAAAAAAGACGATCCGATTGGTGAAGAATTTAAAGATACCCTTATCCATAGGACTTGAAGATGCTCGTAAACGTAGAAGCTGCGCTTTCTACATTTGAACTTATCTCTTCTACTCATCCACCTTGTTTGGGTATCTCTTTCATGTGTTTAAGTCAGGACTGGTGGATTGCTTTAACCCTTAACATTTGCAAAACAAAAAGGCATCTAAAAGAGATGACATTGGGCTTTTGCTGTCATTTCAAGCCTCTGAAAAGCAGGGTTGCCATCTTTTCCATCAGCCTCTGTTCCTGGGCTTAGCAGCAGTTTGATTTCACTGACACTGGCAGGCAATTGCTGCTTTTCTCCCTCTGCGCTGTGCAGTGAAGGGTTACACCTATCTCTGCATTCAAGCAGCTGCTTAAAGGCACAAAAGCAGGGCAGAGCTGGTTAGCTGACAACCCTCTGTGTGTGTGTTCCCAATAGGGCTACTAATATTTTACTAAGAGTTATCTCCTTGAATTAGACAACAGCTCTACGGCCACATTCACACTAAAGAGTGGTACCTCGGGTTACATACGCTTCAGGTTACAGACTCCGCTAACCCAGAAATATTACCTTGGGTTAAGAACTTTGCTTCAGGATGAGAACAAAAATCGTGCAGTGGCGGCGCAGCAGCAGCGGGAGGCCCCATTAACTAAAGTGGTGCTTCAGGTTAAGAACAGTTTCAGGTTAAGAACAGACCTCCAAAATGAATTAAGTTCTTAACCTGAGGTACCACTGTATGTTAAAGTGGTGTGACACTGCTTTAATCAGTCATGGCTTTTCCCAAAGAATTCTGGGAACTGTAGTATGTTAAGTATGCTGAGAGCTGTAAGGAGGCCCCTATTCCCCTCTGACCTACAATTCCCAGGGTTAACTGACTGGGAAACCACTTTGAGAATTGTAGCGGAGTGAGGGGAACAACTCTCAGCACCCTTGATGAACTACAGCTCCCATAATTATTTGGGGAAAGCCATGAGTGTTGAAAGTGGTGTCACAGTGTTTAAATGGGTGGCAATGCTGAGCACCCTGGATGATGGCAACAACCTCGTCCATATTTTATTCCCATATCCTAGACTTCCCCAACCTGCTGCTTTCCAGGTGGTTGAAAACAGAAACACCTCTCAGGCTCAGGGATCATGTGAGTTGTAGTTTGAAACATCTGGAAGGAAACTACTTGGGAAAGGTAGCATTATCCTCTTCAAGATTCTGGAAATTAAACCTCAAACCCTCACCTGCCACTCTGCAGCCTCGGCCAAGTCTTGCTGGCTGGCCACCAGGAACTCCTCTGCCAGGGCCACCGCCTGCGAACACGACTCCGGTCCTCCTGCTCGGATCCAGCTCTGCAGCTCAGGCGGGAGGCTGGCCAGGAACTGCTCCAGGACCAGCAGCTCCAGGATCTGCTCCTTGCTGCGTCTCTCTGGCTTTAGCCACTGGTGGCAGAGCTCCTGCAGCTGCAGGTGGATCCTCCGGGGGTCTTCCACCTGCTGGTAGCGGAACTTCCTGAAGTGCTGGCGCTGCACCTCCATCTTGATAGCGTCGCCTCGCAAGATGGCCGCCTTCACCTTCCCATAGTCCTTCCTGTCTCCGGCTTCCAGGGCGACGAAGGCCTGTTTGGCATCCTCGCTCAGAGCAGGCAGGAGCCGGGCTGCCCATTCTTCCCTAGGCCACTGGCAAGCTCTGGCCACTTGCTCAAAGGAGGCCAGGAAGGCCTTGGCATCGTCCCATGGGGCGGCCTCCAGTGACAATGGGTTCTCCGTTATGTGAGGAGACTGCAGTGTTGTCAGGAACTCCTGCCATTGGGCCTCCCAACACTGTTGCATCCCGTTGCAGGGCTCCTGCTTGGTCTCCAGGGATGCTCTCCATCCTGGCTGCTCCCTCACACAGTCTGATTGAGCCACACTGGAGGGCTTGTTATGCCCTCCCAGCCCTCCTTCTCGTTCTGGGCTCACAATTTGAGGCTCCATTTTCCCACCCAGTCTGCGAAGCCCTGAATCTGGAATCAGGAGGTGGAGGAGTGGGCTTGTTGGCAGACTAATCCCAGTAGAAGCCTCTTTCCCCACCACACTCAAATTTCTCTTCTCACAAGAGACTTCCTGAACTTTTGGTGGGTATTATCTCATCGCTTGATGCTGACCTTAGGGTGTATAACAAAAGACCCGATGTAAAAAAATGAATTTGCAGCAAAAAATCGACATACCAAATAAGACCAATAAGGGTCGCAGGCAGACTGCTGGTGCCTTTTCACATTGTCTGGCAAAATTTTATTTCGTTTAGAAATCAAGTTGACATAGATTATCCTCCATAAGCAGCAGTAAAAATAGGGACTTCTTAAGAAAGGTCTGTTGGTGGTTGTTTTCTTTAACTATGCCTTGTTGATGGCTTGTTGGTTTCTGACCCCACGTGGCACCTGAAAGATGAAAATATTAGACAAATTAACAAGAAGGATCCGAAACCGGTGGGACCAGAAATTTACCCAAGACTGGAGTAAATTTACGATCTATTTGAAAAGTATTTGTGATGACCAGACGACGTTTGTAGGTTTGCAAGAAGTTCTGTGAGGAGTATTATTGGAGGTATTGTAAAAATGGAGAAGGGGTGATGATATGTTAAGAGATGTAAACACAATATAAAGTTAAGAAATGCATAAGAAGTGGTTAAGACGGAGGATCATCAGTGGTGCTGATGGAAGTCCAATAAGATTATATTTGTAATAAACTGTGCGGTATGATTTATAATTTATATGTTAAAATTAATAAAAATGTATTTAAAAAAAGAAAAGAAAGATGAAAATATTTACCATTGACAAATGATGGCTGTTACAAACATCCAAGGTGATGATACTATTGGATTCATGAAATGGGCCCGAGGACCGCAGGGTTCAAACCTCTCCCCATTTTTTTATTAAAAAAACCCACACACTCATTGATTTGAGTGTTGCATCACCTTTGAATATAAATAAAACTTTTAAAAGAAGATGAGAAAGAGCAGAATTCTGGTCAAGAGGCCTCTGCTCGGGGGAACAGCCGTCGCTCAGTGTTAGAGGAATCACTTTGCAAGCAGAAATCACAGAAATCATAGAGTTGGCTCATTCTAGTCCAACCTCCTGCAATGCAGGAATATGCAGCTCTCCCATACAAGGATCGAACCTGTGACCTTGGCATTATCAGCACCGCGCTCTAACTGAGCTACCCAGGATGATCCCAGGTTCAATCCCTCAGCACCCACAGGTAGGCCTTGGAGGCGAAGTCCAGGATGCCTATGCTGTTTTGTTGGAGGCTCCACTCCAGTTTTTCAAACAAGTGCATATCCTTGCCCTTAGGTCCTGGCTAAAATTAAAAAGGGGGATAGGGCCCATTTTAATACTTTCAGATTTCAAGGACGTGCTGAATCTTAACACCGGAGCAACGCCATCTTGGAATCAGGAAATGCTACAAGTTACTGAGAATTGCGGCCTTTCTTTGGACAATTCTGAGTTCCTTAGACTTTGAGGCGGCATCTTGCCTCATGAAATCTTCCGTTTTGAAGCATTATTTTTGTTCTGGCCGCACGTCTAAGCTTGTCTGTCCAAAATTTGCCCCTTGGTATGCCAAGCTACCCATTCAGACGCCTCGCCCTCACTTATGTGACCAGCACCACTAGCAGCAAATGGAGAATTGCCTTTATGGCTCTGTGGCTCCCGTCTGTGCGCTTTGTCAGAGTTGAAGGATGCTATTGCCAGATCCCTTAAACATGGGATCCACTTGCCCATGTGGAGGCAAGTATTATTATTGTTGTTGTTGTTGTTGTTAATATGCCCCACTGCTTCCTGGTTTGCCCAATCTACACAGACATTAAGAGAAGCCTTGTTCAAAGATTTAAATCTCCCAGTTGGGAGATCAAATGGGTATTTGATTAACTTTTTATAAGGCGGCAGGTCCCCCTACACTTCTGGGAAAAGTGGCCGGTTTTGCCTTTCGAGCGGCAATTTTGAGAAGAAAAGTTTGTGGGGATGAAGTTCTTGAGGGGAGCAAACTGTCATCTCACAGAGTGTCTGCTTTTAATAATCATTTTAACTGCGTAATATATTTTATTCCGTTTCTATTCTGTATTCTGTGTTTTATCTTTTGTAACGGCTTCGGCTAAACAAACAAACATCTCCCTCCTGGCTCTTCGCCCCGATAGCCCTTATCCTCATAGAACTCTAGCCCAATGGTTGCTATTAATTTCATTCTGAATTGATTTGAGAATGTATTTTAATTAATTGACTGTGATTTTATGTAAATTGTGCTATTTTTACTGTTGTTAGCCACTCTGAGTTCAGCTTTGGCAGGGGAGGGCGGGATATAAATTATTATTATTATTATTATTATTAGCCATTCAATAACAAGGAAAGGAGTGAGCGGGTCTCCCTCTTAAAAGCACAAGAGATACCACCCCTCCAGGCTTCCTTACCCACAACCAAAAATACATTTTAACTCCAGCTGCACCTTCAGGGAAACAGGGGAAGCCTTTTCACAGCACGGAATTGTTGTTTTATAAAAGAGCATCATTTTGAAGCACCGGGTGCTCATTAACCCGCAGGCTGCTCCTAAAAGATGATCACCGGCAGGCGCAGCAGTATTTTTATTTTTTAACGATATGTTCAAATATTGTACATAAAGCCAAGCCCCCTTGTCCTCATTTGAACCCACGGCTCCCCCAGTTTCTGTTTGTTCCCTGTGTGCAAAGGAGGGATTGAAGTTGGTCTGCAGATGATGATGATGATGATGGAATGCAATTAAATGATGATGATCAAATGCAATAAAAGGGAAGGAGGCGGAGGGGAGTTTGGACAGCAAGTGAGACTCACCTTTTTAGAGGGGAGGGAAGCGCGGCTCCCCGGGATTTTCCGGCGGGGAAAGGAGAGAGGAGGGCGGCTGCGAGGTCGTCTCGTTGCCGGTCGCCTTCTTTCTCTTCCTCCTCTACCTCCTCATGGTCCAATGGCGGCGCTTGCAGAGAGGGAGCCGAGATTCCTGCACGCGAGCAATGCTGCCCCCGACTGGAAGGAGCTGCTCATGGCTCCTCCACCCACCCAAAATAATTTGAGCAATTGTTGTTGTTGTTGTTGTTTAGTCGTTTAGTCGTGTCCGACTCTTCGTGACCCCATGGACCAGAGCACGCCAGGCCCTCCTGTCTTCCACTGCCTCCCACAGTTTGGTCAGACTCATGTTTGTAGCTTCGAAGACACTATCCAACCATCTCGTCCTCTGTCGTCCCCTTCTCCTTGTGCCCTCCATCTTTCCCAACATCAGGGTCTTTTCCAGGGAGTCCTCTCTTCTCATGAGGTGGCCAAAGTATTGGAGCCTCAGCTTCATGATCTGTCCTTCCAGTGAGCACTCAGGCCTGATTTCCTTCAGAATGGATCGGTTTGTTCTTCTTGCAGTCCATGGGACTCTCAAGAGTCTCCTCCAGCACCATAATTCAAAAGCATCAATTCTTCGGCGATCTGCCTTCTTTATGGTCCAGCTCTCACTTCCATACATCACTACTGGGAAAACCATAGCTTTTACTATACGGACCTTTGTTGGCAAAGTGATGTCTCTACTTTTTAAGCAATTTTTTTTGAGCAATTAGTTCTTGTTTAATTATGATTACATTGCCCCTCTCCCCCCGCCCCGATGGATCGAACTCAAACCGGCTTGCAAAAGCAAAGATTTGAAAAATTGATATTAAACACGAATGAAAGCAACCTACAACATCCACACGAATATGTAAAAGTTGTTTTGTTTAGTAGTTGTAACCCGCTCTGAGACCTTAGGTAATGCAAAGGTGGAATAGCCATTTTGCTTTTCATAGAGTTTCCTGCATTGCAGGGGGTTGGACTAGATGACCCTTGGGGGTCCCTTCCAACTTATTTATTTGTATTTGTAGAGTGCCCTTCATCCAAGGCTCACAGGTGGTTTACAATATTTTATAGTCCACAAGAAAGGGGACCCAAAACTCGCAGGGTCATCTAGTCCAACCCCCTGCAAAACAGGAATCTCAGCTAAAGCATCCATGACAGATGGCCCTCCAACCTCTGCTTATAAACCTCCAAGGAAGGAGAGTCCGCCACCTCCTGAGGGAGACCACTCCACTGTCCAACAGCCCTTACCGTCAGAAAGTTCTTCCTGATGTTTAGTTGGAATCACCTTTCTTGCAACTTGAAGCCCCTGGTTTGGATGCCAACCTCCAGGGTTGGAGAAACAAGCTTGTTCCATCTTCCAAGCAATATCTCCTTTTCCATGCTAAACATCCCCAGCTCCCTCAACCGCTCCTCATAAGGCTTGGGTTCCAGACCCTTGATCATCTTGGTTTCCCTCCTCTGGACACGTTCCAGCTTGCCAACATGCTTCTTAAACTGTGGTACCCAGAACTGGACATAGTACTCCAGAACAGAGTGGGACAATGACTTCTGATCTGAACACTGTATCTCTGTTGATGCAGCTCAGAATAACATTAGCTTTTTTCGCTGCTGCGTCACAGTTGACTCATGTTAAGCTTGTGGTCTACCAAGACCCCTAGATTCTTTTCACATGTACTGCTAGTAAGCCAGGTGTCTCCTTGCTTATATTTGTGCCCAGTTCAACTTAGTCAGAAAGCCCAAAAGGACAACTCTCCCTTATGTTTTGGAATGTCAAGACTTCTCATCGATTAAAAAAAAAGTATTGTCATCTTTTTAAAGATATAGCTGTTGGCTTCTTAAACACTCTGCCATTTTATGCAAGAGACACTTCCTGTCATGGCCACCCCAGCACTCCTCTCTAGAAAGGAAAAAGGAACAGGGGCACAATCTATGCAGGGCCGTGAGGGCCACCTCAAAAAAATTAAATGAAGGGGCTGCCCCCCCCCCCCAGTTCTGTGGCGGCCGCATGCATGCCATGCAGTGAACTGATGCACGCTTGGGAACAAACAAGTCCCCCACATTCAACTGGTCCAGCCTCCAGAAAATGTAAGACAATATGCCCCTGCCTCCATTTCAGAACTGGAGTCTTATTTTTCTGTAATCTCACAGTGAGCCTTTACAAAACAACAGTGCTACAGTACTCAGAGATTATTAATTAATTAATTTTTATTCATTTTCAAAACCTTAACGAATGCAACAAAACGTAACTTGGGAGTGTTTCCCTCCGAGAAAATAGGAGGCTTGTCAAAGGAGAAATAAAGGTCACAAAGGTGCAAACCAGAACAAGTCAAAATGGTTTTAACGCAGTAAACAACTCCATGCCTTTGAGGTGGCCTTCTCGCAAGGTCTTCTGGAGGCATCTATAGGATGAAGAGGTGTCAAACATACACAGGAGGATAATGGATCAGAGGATTTTTAGACCACAATCTCCCCCCCCCATTCATTTGAGTGCACAATCCCTAAACCAGTGGTTTTCAACCAGTGTGCCGTGGCACCCTGGGGTGCCTTGAATGATGGTCAGGGGTGCCATGGGCAACACTGGCCTGTGCCCCTCTTTTCTTCCCTCCCTCCCTCCTCGGATGCTCTCTCATGTCTCTGCTTCCCAGGCCCCTCCCAGGAGAGGGGAGAAAGAAGGCTGAGTCTCCCCATCACCTGTAGGGCAGCTGGGGGGGGGCAGCGGACACAAGTCCCCCACTGCCATTTTGGGCAGCGCAGAGCCTGCAGGTGCCCAAGCCACTATGTCACTCCCAGGAGAGTTGCGGGGCTCAGGCGCACTGCGGGTCCCGCAGTAAGTGCTGCCCCCACAGTGTGGTGGCCAGTGCACCCGCCCCCCCAGCTATGCCTCTGGAAACACCCCAGAAGGGAGAATTAAGCATTCAATGGCAAACTTTCAGGGGCCATAAGCTTTCTGTTCACCTGTGACACAATGTCTGGCTTTAAGACGATGTGCATAAGCTGGTTAAAGTGAAGCTATGACCGTGGGCTGATGAAAACCGGGGACGGAGGGAGGATCCTTGACCCATGCTGTGGGGCTTACAGTGTCGGCAGAGCTCTTATTGCCTCCCTGCTGCTAGATGTTCTGCTTTCAACAGCAGCTGCAGATATTCCTGCAGTGGGATATTACATGTTCTCAGTCCTGCTAAGCATTTTCTTTCCCTCTGGATTCTCTGATGTGCAACAAGCCAATGTGAAAATCGGTGTGTTTTAAGTAGGCACAGAAAAATAAAATGAAGTCGGGATGAAATGCCTCAACGGAGAGGGTATTCCATAAGGACTAGAACAGTGTGTTCCTAACCATGTCAGTCTTGCTGAATTCAATGGGGTTTATGTCCAGGATAAAGTGGTGTGAGGATTGCAGCCCAAATTCTGCGATTATAGCCACAACTACAGTATTCTGCTTATGCATGATTCCTCACCACTGCATTTTCGTGGGTAAGCTTTTAGTTTCAGCATGCATTATGTATATTGATGGGCGGGGTATAAATAACAAAATTGTTGATATTATTATACGTTTATGAGTAACTGGTGCCTTGGAGTCTAATTGAAAGTGGACATGGTTGTTCTTTACTACGGGCTTTCAGAGAGCTTTTTGAGCTCAATCCCATTTTGAGGCCTAATGCTGGCTACTTCCAATGGGAATATGGCCACTGGTACAGGTATGGCAGGGGCCTGCACAGCGAACATGCTGCCCCTATTTGAACTCTCCCCACCCTCAGAGGACGCAGGCCTCGGGAGCGTCCTGTGAGTTCTCTGGTGTCTTTTCAACGTATCTCTCTGGGAAAAGCCCTTCCCACATTCGGGGCATTGGAACAGTTCCCCAGTATGGATGCTCTGGTGCCTAACTAAGTGCGTTCTCTGCCGGAAGCTTCTCCCACACTGAGAACATCCGTATGGTTTCTCTCCCGTATGGATTCTATGATGTCTTGCTAACTCTGCTCTGAAGGTGAAGTTTTTCCCGCACACGGAACACTCGTGGGGTTTCCTTCCTGAATTATTGTTCCGATGCCTATGTCTGAAGCGTTTCTCATCTTCGGGGCATTCGTGGGAGCTCTCTTCTGTGCGACTGTCCTGGTGTCCAACGAATTCCTCTCCCCCACATAAATTTTCCCCACATTTGGCAAGGCATTTTGTTTCTGCCCCCTAAGTATTCCTTGTAGTTTCTCAAGGCAACATACCGACTGGCTGTCTCTCGCTGATGTGGGGCACTCAAAAGGGTTCTCTGACTTATATTTTCTCCTGCAGGGCTTTCCACTGTCTGTGGCCACTGCTGAGGTTTCGCTAACAGAGACTGCAATAACTCCTGAGAGGCATTGTGTTTCTCTCTTCACCGGCTGCTTCTCCTGTTGCCCTTTGGAATTATTTTTCTCCTCAGGAATTCCAGGTGTAACAGCCGAAACATCCCGATGGAATTCTCCCGCTAATGCCCTGTGCATTTCTTTCGGCAAATTCTCTCCCAACTGGGATTTCTCCATCTTCATCCAGCACCTGTCTTGTTCACCTGAAGAGAAAGAGAGAGGAATTTTGTCCAGGCCCTGGTCACCTCTTTTCTAGACTCTTGCAACCTCCTCCCTCCTGGCATTCTCTGTCCTGCCAGATCTCCCTTTCTGAATCTTCTCCTCTACACTCAGCATTTTCTCTCAATTTCTAGCCATGCATCACAAGTGAGGTTCTCCTCTTCACTCAGTTCTGCTCTTGGGAGAGATGTCTTTTGTGACATCTCTAAATTAAGATGTCAAAGCCAAGTGCGCCTATTCGGGTCTGCTTGCACTAAATCAGTTTCAACTTGTTGCAGAGGAAAGTCATCTTCCACACTGAAAATGAGACCACCCCCTTCCATTCTGCCAGCCATTATCTCTCATCATGGCTTTAAAGACACCCCTGACCATTAGGTCCAGTCATGGACAACTCTGGGGTTGCGCACTCATCTCGCTCTATAGGCCGAGGGAGCCGGCGTACAGATTCCGGGTCATGTGGCCAGCATGACCAAGCAGCTTCTGGCGAACCAGAGCAGCACATGGAAACGCCGTTTACCTTCCTGCCAGAGTGGTATCTATTTATCTACTTGCATTTGACATGCTTTCGAACTGCTAGGTTGGCAGGAGCAGGGACCGAGCAATGGGAGCTCACCCCGTCGTGAGGATTTGAATCGCCGACCTTCTGATCGGCAAGCCCTAGGCTCAGTGGTTTAGACCACAGCACCACCCATGTCCCCATCATGGCTTTATGAAGGGGCAAAAACAAATTCCAGGAGTTTTGCTTTCTGAAGGAAACATGATACCTCTGGTTCCTCAGTTTCAGCGCCCTCAGAAAAAGCAATTCCTGGAGTACATTGGGGGTAAATGAGGAAAGCAACAATGTATTATAGTTTGTTCTAAAGGCTGGTATCAAAAGCCTGTAATTTTAATTAGGTCCACAATGCCAGGTAGGTCCACATTTTTTTAAGGATTGCAGTCTAAACCTGTCTACTTCTTCCTAATAGCTGAAATACTTTATGGATAAATGGTTATGTTCATAGGGGCCAGCAACAGCAGTTTCACTGGCTAAATCAGCTGTGGGTAACATTTGACCCTCCAGATGTTGCTGAACTCCAACTCCCATCATCCCTGGCTATGTTCAGCAACATCTGGAGGGTCAAAGATCCCCCACACTTGGACTAACCCCCACTCCCAAGTATTCCGTCTAACATAGAGTAGTAACTCTCTCAAATATAGCTATTTTGGCCTTTCAAAAATACGAAACCAGTTTCAACTAATCACAAAGAAGATATATTTGGGGCACTGAAGACCCTGGTCACCTGCCCCCCTTCCATACTATCAGCCATGTCTCCATATTATGGCTTCCCTGTTGAAGTGAGAAGCGGACAACTCAGAATCAGACTCTGGGAATTGTACATCAAGAGGTCAGTACAGGCCTCTGGGCTGCCAAAAGACCCACCCCAAACTCCAGTTCCCAATGCTCCTTGAGGAAAAGCAATGGCAGGCAGAATGGTTTAATCCCAAGCAGTTTGACACATGAGATATTCCACTAACTATGTCCCAGTATGCAGTTTTTAAGACTGCAGCCACTAAACGTAAAGGTAAAGGGACCCCTGATCATTAGGTCCAGTTGTGGCCGACTCTGGGGTTGCGGCGTTCATCTCGCTTTATTGGCCGAGGGAGCCGGCGTACAGATTCCGGGTCATGTGGCCAGCATGACTAAGCCACTTCTGGCGAAGCAGAGCAGTGCACGGAAACGCTGTTTGCCTTACCGATGGAGTGGTACCTATTTATCTACTTGTACTCTGACGTGCTTTCAAACTGCTAGGTTGGCAGGAGCAGGGACCGAGCAACGGGAGCTCACCCATCGTGGGGATTTGAATCTCCAACCTTCTGATCGGCAAGTCCTAGGCTCTGTGGTTTAACCCACAGCGCCACCCGCATCCCATACTGCATCCACTATTGACAAGATAAAAAATGGTTTCTGGAACTTCCTTCACTAGGAGAGCATGCCGCTGAGGAGCTGTGGGCAAAAATAGTTCATAGTGGCCACCCACTTGCTATCGAGAGTATTGAGAAAGTGGAATCTGGAGACTTCCGGGTTGACGCGATTGATTAATGGCGGATTCCCTCCGAGCTCCAGAGGGAATCGGCTCCGCTGAAGACGGGTCTTGCCGCGCCGGCGACGCGGGGACCCTCAGAAACCACAGGCGCGGATGCCTGTGGACTTGGTGACTCAGTGGGCACCTTAAGCGCCCTCCCCGACTCACGAAGAGCCTTTTTAAAGGCTACGGAGAGGGTACGGAGAGTGGCGTGGTGCTGGGAGTAGACCGCTACTTCAGTGGAGCAAAGCCGCAAGCCATGGCCGGAGAGCGTCAACTTTTTCCCCGAAATTTGGACTGGAAACAAATAACCCGTGAGTAGAAGGAAATTCGGACTTTAAAAATTTATATCCTTAATTTGGAACGACCGGGGGGATGTGCTAAAGGGAAGTCCGCACCCCCCCTACATACAAACAATCTAAAGCAAGGAGCGGAGAACTAAGGTCGAAAAAACTGTGTGTTTTCGGTGTTTGATAAGAGATATTCCATGAATTTGACAGAATAAGTTTTTTGTGCTGGAGAGAAGAGAGGAACTTTGGAAACTTTTGTGTAACCCCCCCCCCCCGGACCCGGGAGCGTCCTGCGTGTGAGTCTAGCGAAAAAGAACAAGGAGTTTGACAGCTGTCAAATGAGCTGTCAAACGGGTGGATAAAGCTAAGAATTGCATTACTTTATATCTCTCTGGACTAAAGGTGCTACATTTAACTAGAAGTGGTTGGAAACAAAGTAAAAATAAATAACAAAGTAACGGACTGTTGGAAAAGAACTATTGAGCAACTGGAATCCCCCTAGGGGGGACTAGTGACATTACAATGGCTGCAGAAGGAAAATTACTGGCAGAAATAGACAGAGCTTTCTTTCTCGTGGGAATTTTGCAAGAGCAGAGTATGGCTATGAACAAAGAACTTATGACCTTGACTTCTAAAACAAGCAATCCTGCTGATGGAACAAAGGACTTGACTGGGAAAGAATCTGCAGCTGAATCAGAAGAGAAATCTTTGGAATTGGTGGAAAAGGAAGAAGGAGGGGAGAAAGTACAGGCAGAAAATATTAAGCAGAAGCCTATGTTGTCAAGAAATGAAGAAGAAGATTTTTGGATTACAAATTTGGGAAAGATGAGAAAGATGAGAAAAGTAAAGGAGGAAGTTTCTGGATTCTATGGAATACTGGAATTTAAAAGAGCAAAGAAATATGACTGGGACTTCCTCTTCTTTTCTGAGTTTGAGTATGGGAGATCTTTGGCAGAACTTTGGCAGCAAGTACTCTCAACTATTTTGGGCGTAAGAGAAGGTGATGTGGCTGTGACAGATTTCCCGAGGACCAACAAAAAGGACTATCAACAAAACAGACAGAGAGAGACTGACAGAGACTTGAAGGCCTCGGATGTGAGGAATCCGGGCTAGGAACTGTATGGGTGGACATTTATTTGGGAAGGGGCGGAAACCGGGGTAGGGAGGGAGGGGGAGAGTAGAACTTGGAAAATTTACGACTTTTGTGTTTGGGTATTCTGACTTATATATTAATATAAAAAAGGGGAAATTTATGGTATGAGAACCTAGGTCGACCTTAGAAAAAGGATTTAATGTATATAAGAGAATGGGATAGGCAAAATTTGGCCTAATAAAAGGAATCAAGTTTAAACACAACAAGAATAGGTTAAAGGGAGGGATAAGAACTTGCTGAACTAACTATGGAAATTGGGATGTATGAGGGGGGGTGGGGGGAAGTCAGGGAAAGAGGGTTAGGAAAGTAAGGATATGAAATTATACATGTTTTGTCTTTGTCTTTTTTTTTGTGTGTGTGTCTTTATAAAATGTGAAAATCCAATAAAAATTTATAAAAAAAAAAAGAGAAAGTGGAATCTGTGGTGATAGGATCTAATGGCAGACAATATTAAAGGTGCTCTGGTGCTTAACCAATCTTTCCTGGCTTTTCCTTGTGGCATTTGTAAGGTCTCTTGTGAGTGCTCTGATGAACTTGAAACAGTTACTCCCTGCTATGGGTCCTCTGATGGCCCATCAGGTGCTGTCGCCGCCTGAAGCTCTTATCACACTCGGGACATTTGTACGGTTTCTCTCCGGTATGGATTCTCTGATGAATCTTCAAGTCCCCGCTCTGACTGAAACATTTCCTACAGTGAGAACATTTGTACGGTTTCTCTCTAGTGTGGACCCTCTGGTGTCTGCACAGGTTTTCTCCCCAGCTGAAGCTTTTCCCGCACTCAAGGCATCTGTAGGGCTTCTCTCCAGTATGAATCCTCTGGTGCCTTGTTAAACCTGCTCTGGCTTTTCCTACATGTGGAACATTCATGCTTCTTCCTTCCTGAAGGAACGTCCTGATGATTCTGCAGCCTGCATCTGAAACTTTGGCCACCCTCAAGACTTTCCTTGGGTTCTTCTTCTGTGCAAATATTCTGGTGGCCAACAGGTGCATGTTGTTCCCCTCCTGTAAGTATCTCCTGAGGTTTACAGAAGCAATGCTTTGTCTGGCTTTCTTTGCCCCACAGAGGACGTTTGCTGGGGTCCTCCCCAGGGTGACTCACAACAAGCCCTGACTTGTCGTTGTGTTTCCTCCCGAACCCAGAAAATGGAAGCTTCTCCCCCTCTATGGGCCCTGAGGAGGTCAGGATAACAACACCTGGAATAACTTCTGTGCGCTCGCTGCGTTCTCCCTCTCTCTCCACTGGCTTCTTCTGTCGCCCTTTCCCCTCACATGGCTGCTCGTGAGTTTCAGACGTCAGAGGAAAATCCCACTGAGGTACTTCTGCGCATGCCCTGTGTATGTCCTCTGGCAAAGTCTCTCCCCGCTGAGATGTTTCCCTTTTGATCCAGCATCTCTTTTGTTCACCTGAAGAGAGCAGAGAGAGGGGTTTTGTCCATGCTCTGGTCTTTTCTAGAAGCCTGCAACCTCCTTCCTCTCGTCACCGTTTGCCCTTCCGCATCATCAAAATATATCTGCTAAGCTCAAGCTTTATCTCTCTCTCTCTCTCTCTCTCTCTCTCTCTCTCTCTCTCTCAACCCCTCTTCTTACATCCCAGGCTGTCCGGATTGTTTGCTTAACCCAGGTTGGTTTGTGGCCTCTTTAAATAAAGGGAATAAATGCGGCTATTTTGTTCTATTTGTACAGAAACTGCTTCAGCTAATCCTGCACAGAAGGAATTTGGGGCACTGAGTGCTATCGGGCATGTCTCACACAATGGCTCCTGTTTTGAAGGGGCAAAAGGGGCATCTCACACTCAAGTCCTGGGAATTGTGCTATCTGAAGCAAATCAAGACTTCTGGTTTCCCAAGAGTTTTCAATACCCTCAGAAAAAGCAATTCTCAGTCATTCAAGGAAAGACCTACATTGGCTCCCAGTACGTTTCTGACCACAATTCAAAGTGTTGGTGCTGACCTTTAAAGCCCTAAACGGCCTTGGCTCAGTATACCTGAAGGAACGTCTCCACCCCCATTGTTCAGCCCGGACAATGAGATCCAGCGCCAAGGGCCTTCTGGCGGTTCCCTCATTGCGAGAAGCAAAGCTACGAGGAACAAGGCAGAGGCCTTCTTGGTAGTGGTGCCCGCCCTGATGAACGCCCTCCCTTCAGAAGTGAAGGAAATAAGCAGCTATCTTCTTTTCAAAAGACATCTGAAGGCAGCCCTGTTTAGAGAAGTTTTTAATATTAATGCTGTACTGTTTTTAACACTTGACTGGGAGCTGCCCAGAGTGGCTGGGGAAACTCAGCCAGATGGGCGGAGTACAAATAATAAATTATTATTATTATTATTATTATTATTATTATTATTATTATTATTCAGTCTCTGCTAAAAAAAGCTCCAAGGAAGGAGAGCCCGCCACCTCCCGAGGGAGACTGTTCCACTGTCAAACAGCTCTTACAGTTATTCCTAATCAAAACAAAAAAAATTCTTTCCAGTAGCACCTTAAAGACCAACTAAGTTAGTTCTTGGTATGAGCTTTCGTGTGCATGCACACTTCTTCAGATACACTGTGAGGTTGATGGACTTCCATTTCATGCGGCTCAATGTGGTGCCTTCCATAGTGTGCATGCACACGAAAGCTCATACCAAGAACTAACTTAGTTGGTCTTTAAGGTGCTACTGGAAAGAATTTTTTTTGTTTTGACTATGGCAGACCAACACGGCTACCTATCTGTAACTGTTATTCCTAATGTTTTTGTACTTATGACTTGTACTGCAGTACAGTGGTGCCCCGCAAGACGAATGCCTCGCAAGACGAAAAACCCGCAAGACGAAAGGGTTTTTCGGTTTTTGCGTCGCTTCGCTAGACGATTTTCCCTATGGGCTTGCTTCGCAAGACGAAAGCCCATAGGGAAATCTCCGGGGACCTCTTTTAAATGCTGGCGGTGGGGAGCAAAACCTTCCCCCCCCCCTCCGGACTTCAGAAGAGGTCCAGGAAGGCCGGCGGGGGCAAAAGGTTTTGCTCCCCACCGCCAGCATTTTAAAAGCGGTCCGGGATAGCAGGGAAGCGCTTCCCGCTATCCTGGATGGCTTTTGAAGGCAGGCGGGGGGAGCAAAGACTTTTGCCCCCCGCCCACCATCGGAAGAGGTCCAGGACCTCTTCTGAAGGCGGGCGGGGGGCAAAAGTCTTTGTCCCCCCCTGCCTGCCTTCCCGGGAGAGCGGGAAGGCAGCGTTGCGTTTTCAGCTCTCCCGGGAAGGCAGGCAGGGGGGAGCAAAGACTTTCGCCCCCCCGCCGGCCTTCAGAAGAGGTCGGGGGACAGACTGTCCCCGGACCTAGTCTGAAGGCGGTTTCCATAGGAACGCATTAATTGATTTTTAATGCATTCCTATGGGAAACCGTGCTTCGCAAGACGAAAAACTCGCAAGACGAAAAGACTTGCGGAACGAATTAATTTCGTCTTGCGAGGCACCACTGTACATAGAATTGGGGGAAAGGCTCTTTCTTCCTCTTTCGAATTTCAAAACTGCAAGTTGTTTACTGGACTTGAGCGACCCTTACCAAAAGACAGGACATTTCCAGTGTCCTCTGGCAGGACTTGCCAGAACATAGTCTGTTGGCCTGGCTGCTTTGGAGTCCTTTCAAACATGTGCAAAGGCACGCCTGTCTCCTTGGAATTTGGCAGTCCCTGGAAACATAAAACACCCCAACACCGCCATCAGACGCTGTTGCATAAGAAACAATGCAAATGCACAGAATGATGCTAATGTCCTTTCCCCCCATAAACCAACAAACAAACCCCAGACCCGTTAAATAAGAGTTTCAGCTCTCAATCTACAGTGGTGCCCCGCAAGACGAACGCCTCGCAAGACAAAAAAACCCGCTAGACGAAAGGGTTTTCCGTTTTGGAGGGGCTTCGCAAAACGAATTCCCCTATGGGGTTGCTTCTCAAGATGAAAAAAATCTTGCATCCCCCTGCGGGTTTTTTTCGCTTTTTTCGCCCTTTTCTTAAGCCGCTAAGCCGCTTATCAGCTGTTCCGCTGATAAGCCGCTTAACAGCTGATCGCTGGAAGCCGCTTGACAGCTGTAGCGCTAATCCGCTAAGCTGTCAATGGGCTTGCTTCGCAAGACGAAAAAACCGCTATACGAAGAGCCTCACGGAACGGATTAATTTCGTCTTGCGAGGCACCACTGTACTTGTAAAAATACAAAATTAAACACTGAGGAAAAGCTACACTCTGCACTGTGACTTAGAAAAGGATGGTGAATACATACTGGGAACATAAATAGCCGTAGTCACCTATGGAGAACAAACACCAGCTGCAGGTGGACAAGGCAAGGAAGTGTCAAAAACTGGAGTTTATTCTTGTGCTTCTTAAAATGAAACCAGCATGCTGTAAACAACTAACAACAACTGTTTTTGTGGACAGTTTGCTCAGCTGCTGCTGCTTCTTTAGCTGGGCTCTAAAATTACCGTATTTTTCGCTCTATAACACGCACCTGACCATAACACGCACATCGTTTTTAGAGGAGGAAAACAAGGGAAAAAACATTCTGAATGAAACAGTGGATGTATCATTTTTGTGCTTCATGCTGTGGCCACAGACATGTGATCTGATGGTGAATTTGGGGTGACCCAATGCAAAAATCCAGAGAATTCCTGTGGATCCATGCTTTGTAACCACATTTTTGCACCATTGCAGCCCCAGGCAAGTGGGTGCGTGATTTTTTTGGTGCAGGCTGTAGCCATGGACATGCTATGTGATCTGATGGTGAATTTAGGGTGACCCAGTGCAAAGATCCCGAGGATCCATGTGGATCCATGCTTTTTAACCATGTTTTTGCACCATTACAGCCCCAGGCAACAGTGGGTGCGTGATTTGGGGGGGCAGGCTGTAGCCATGGACATGCTATGTGATCTGATGGTGAATTTGGGGTGACCCAATGCAAAGATCCTGAGGATCCATGTGGATCTATGCTTTGTAACCACATTTTAAGTGGGGAGCGAAGGAAAAAGAAAGAGGGGACATGAGAGGGGTGTGCAGAGAAGCAGCTGGCTAAGAATGCAGGAGAGGGATTTAACGGGAGGGAGGAAAGAAAGGCAAAAGTTTCCCCTCACCCAAGCCAGCCAACTCTCTCTCTCTCCCTCTCCCCCTCTCTCTCCCTCCCCCCTCTCTCTCCCCCCCCCCTCTCTCTCCCTCTCCCCCAGCAGCACCGGAGCACAGAGAGGAATTAGAAGGAACGACACTCTGCTTTCCCCTCTGCTTGCCTGGAGGGGAGGGGCTTTCCCTGCTCTTTGTTCCGTTTGAGCAAACACAGCAACGAAACAGAGGAGGGTGGGCAGTAAGACCCTGAGGCAGAATGCAGGAAAGCAGCCGCTTCCTCTTTTCAGGTTTCCCTTCTCCATGAAGCGCGATTTGATTTTTGCCTGATTTTTCGGCTCCAGGGACCACACATTCGCTCAATAACACGCACAGACATTTCCCCTTCCTTTTTAGGAGAAAAAATCTGTGTGTTATAGAGGGAAAAATACGGTAGCCCTACTAGGGCGGAAATACCCTGAGGCAGAACAAAAGGAAAAACAGCAACTGGGGTAAAAGCGAGAATTTTACCTCCTCTACTTGCACACTGAGACCCCGGCCCCAGGAAGCATTGCTGTGGTCTCCAAAGCTCTCCTCGCTCAGGACAACTTCAGCCATCTCCCGTCCTTCAGGAGGAAGCAACAAACCGGAATTACTTGAGCTTTTGATGTCACCACCTGCAAAGGATGGAAAGGACAATTTCAGAAGGGAAACCTGGCCACCCTTCCCTTGGAGGTTTTTAGGCAGAGGATGGATAGCCACCCGTCATGGATGTTTTAGTTGAGATTCCTGCATTGCAGGGGGTTGGACTAGATGACCCCTGGGTCCCTTCCAACTGTACAAATCTATAACTGGATGCCAACAGTTCACATCATGCCTAGCCAGAGCATCCTACAGAGGATCGGTCCTCCAAATTTTAGTACTAGATCAAGTCACAATCAAAGGAAAATTGGCTAGAAAATCTGGAAAACCTGGTTGGTGGAAGAAGATTGGAAGAAATTTAAAGACTATCTGCAGAAACACTGTAAAATTAATGAAAGTTAAAATGATGTTGGATTGAAAATAAGTGGCATTAGCAACAAAGTTAATAAGAATATGCAAAAATGAATTGATAATGGATGAAAATATAGAGTTATAATATGTTAAGATATAGAGTTAAGATAAATGAAAGAGGGTAAGGATTTGCTGATTTGCTTATGTAAATGGGAATACAAAAAGGGGAGGTGTGAGGAGGTCAAGGAAACAAACTAATGAGTTTAAAGTTATAAAAAATGGATTTGTTTTTAATTCTTTTTTATTTATTCGTTTTTTGTATTTTGTATTTTTATTTTATTTTATATGTATTTTTGTATGTTTTCTTTTTTTCTTTTCTTTTCATATGTTTTTTTTCTTTGTATTTTGTAAATCTGTCTTTGTAAAATCTCAATAAATATTCTATTAAAAAAAAGAAGAAGAAAATCTGGAAAACCTGGGCCAGATATGCAGTTATTTGGTACTTTGTGGTTGCTTCGCCTGAGCATACAACAAACTATTTTGGCGAGAGGCTAGTTTTGGCACCTCTGAAGCGACCTTGTGCTGTTGTGTAGAATAGGGAAATTCAACGGGCGCAGTGTTTCATCACCCCGTGTGACAAATCTCACCTGCCAAAATCTCATCACTAGACAGCTTAAAGGCACAAGAGACTTCCGTTACACCTAGTTGTCCAAATTATACCACTCATACAAAAGGTGCAAAACTCTTAGGTCCCCATCTCTTCCTTGGAGTAACCCCTGACTGACTTCTGAGCAGACACGGTTAGGACTGCGATGTTAGTCGCTCTGGTGAATCCTTACCTAGCAAACTGATCTCCCCATCTCTGTCTTTGGAGATCCGTCCTTGAGCAACGTCCAATGGCACCTCCTCTGCATCCACGGAATCCACGCACGCATCCTGCAACGGTTCCTGAATCAGTGAGGGTGGTCATACTCGGAACAGAGCGAACTCTGTGGGGTTTACTTGGATTTACAGCCCAAACCAACACTTTTTAAAATTACAAAACAACGGTTCAGGAACTGTACCAACGATTCAGGACCTGCTCTCGGACAAGAATGATCAAATTACTTTAATAGTGGCTGAATTTTTGAGTGCTGTCCATGTAGAAAGACTGGGCCATTATAAAGAGATTTAGTGGTTCTTAGCTGATCGGTGATGTGGTAGTGTTGTATTGTATTATTTATGCAAATTGATTTTCTCTGGAGTTAAATATCTGACTAGGAAAACCTTATGTTGAGCTCTCATTTTATACAAATTGTAAACGGTGTCTGTTTGATAATGTGTGGTTTGCTATGCCTAATAAAGGATATTATTATTATTATTATTATTATTATTATTATTATTATTATTATTACTACTACTACTACTACCGTAATTACAAAACAAAAATGCTGTTCTTTTTTTCTCTGCCTGTCTTGGCAAAACCCCACAGGAATGTTCCCCAAATTTCCTGGCTGACGTTGTGAAAAGTTAATGCACTTTTTCAGAGGGGATACATATAAACACTTTGCACATGCCTAAGACACATTCTGTGTCCAGCTAAATGCATTATTCTCCCACCTGCCACTCTGCAGCCTCGGCCAAGTCTTGCTGGCTGGCCATCAGGAACTCCTCCGCCAGGGCCACCACCTGCGAACACGACTCTGGTCCTCCTGCTCGGATCCGGCTCTGCAGCTCTGGTGGGAGGCTGGCCAGGAACTGCTCCAGGACCAGCAGCTCCAGGATCTGCTCCTTGCTGCGTCTCTCCGGCTTCAGCCACCGGTGGCAGAGATCCTGCAGCTGCAGGTGGATCCTCCGGGGGTCTTCCACCTGCTGGCAGCAGAACTGACGGAAGCGTTGGCGCTCAACCTCCATCCTCAGGGCGGCCCCTCGCAAGATGGCCGCCTTCACCTTCCCATAATCCTCTCTGTCTTGGGCCTCCAGGCTCCGGAAGGCCTCGTCAGCTTCCCCGCTCAGCGCAGGCAGGAGCCGAGCTGTCCACTCTCTCCTGGGCCAGCGGCAGCCTTTGGCCACTTGCTCAAAGGAGGTCAGGAAGGTACTGGCGTCTTCCCAGGGGGCAGACTTGGGCATCTCCGGGGGGCTTCCCCCTTCTGGGTGAAGGGGCTGCAGGGTCTTCAGGAACTGCTGCCACTGGGCTTCCCATCGCTCTTGCCTCCCCTTGCCAAGTCCCCCTTTGCCGTCTTCAGACGCTCCACAGCTTGACTGCTTGGTTGTATATTCAGAATAAACTGCTCTGATAGGCTTTGTTGCTCCTTCTGACCCCCCGTTAGGTTCAGTGCCTGCATATTTTTGCTCTATCATCTTCATGCCAACTCTTGAGCTAAAAAGCTAGCGATTTTGGCAGGTTGGTTCCGGGGGGGAGGAAGATCCTTACCAGTTCTTGATATTGATGGAAACAGAGAGATGGTTAGTCCAAGGAGATCTCAGAGAGGAAGGCTCAGGTCTGATGAAATTTGCTTGGTGGCAAAAGAGCTGCAATTGGCCGAGGACCCCAGTAGTCTGAAGACCCTGGGGGTCTTCCTGAGTTGAAAGGGGCGTTTCTACCTGAGCTAAAGAAACACACAAACACACACACAATGGAGTCAAGGAAAACAAAAGCCAAAAAGTGGTTAGCAATCTGGGTGGTAGGGCACATTCAGTGTTAGAAACTGAGATATGAAAGCTAGGAGCTAAATGGCAGCTTAAAAATAGGTTATGGGCGCAACAAGGCATTTTTTTTTAATAACAAGAATACAAAGCTGAAAATGAATGAACTGCAGCAAAATATTTTGTTCATTTTTCACATTGTCCAGTCCTTCCCCTGTCGTCGTCCCCGTAATATTCTTAAGGGGGTCTCTTCAGGGAGTAGATGGAAGTGACGTGGCAGAAAAATGTCCTCCTTTCCTTCCACTCTGCAGTTTAAATATGAAATCTTAGGCGCAGTACTGCGCCCAGAGCTCAGAAACTGCTCACGCTAATGAAATTCCGTGTCATATAATGCACCTAGAACAATGGGAGTTTTGAGCACGGGGCACATTCTCTAGTAAAAGTGGGCTATCAACCCCCATATCGATAGAGAATCATAGACCAATGGTCAGGGATGATGGGAACTGTGGTTCAAAAACGTTTGGGAAACGCTGCCTTAAGGGAAGTGGTTGGCCACTGTGAGAACAGGATGCTGGACTACACGGGTTGCTGGCCTGATCCGGCAAGCTCTTCTTCTTAAGGTCTTCCTTAATGGGAGTATTAACAGCCAGTGTGCCTAACAGGCTAGATCTATGAACCAGGAAGTTCACTGCTCAACTTTTAACTCTGGAATAAAATGAAAAATGAGGTTTTCCGCAAGGTACTTTTCCTGTTTCAAAAGGGAGAGAGGGATAGAAAAGACACACACTGCTAAGGAGAGAATAGCAGCATATGTCAGCCCCAGCCAACCTGTCCCCTCCATACTACAACTCCCATTGCTCCAGGGAGCATGGTCAATGGTTAGTGATTGTGGGAGTTGTAGTCCAACAACATCTGGGCCACACACGCCATAAATTTAAAGCACTACGATATTACTTTAAACAGCTATAGCTTCCCCCAAAGAATTCTGGAAGCTGTATTCAGAGTGGTATAACAATCAATTTCTCTTCCTAAGGAACTCTCTTCTATCCTCCTCCTGTATCTCTCCACCTTCTAGTTTCCCTGCTTTCTTTCCACCCGAAAAGCCCTCTTCAGTCTTTGAAAAGTAAAATTCTCTCACAGGGAAGAAAAAGATGGTGTGTCCGTCCCTACTGACATCTCCATCACCCTACAAAATTAGAGCAACAAAGCCCTCACAATTGATCCTTCTCATTCTTCCCACCAGGCTAAGAATGACAGAGCAGCATTTGGAAATAATATAATATAGCTAAGGAAGGTTATCCCCACATTTCAGACCAAGATGAAGACTAGCAGCTTAAGAACGCTTTTAATGTATTTGGGGGATTTCATCGACATATTGCAATTTGAGGCGGCTGAGGAACAACCCTGAGGAACAATATTGCTGCTGTAATGCAGCAATATTATCCCCACATTTCCAGTTCGCAAGGAGGGGCTGAGGCCCAGACCGATTTGTAAACAACCTTGCAGTGTAGTCTGGTGTTAAATTCACATTGCAGATACAGTGGTACCTCGGGTTAAGTACTTAATTCATTCCAGAGGTCCGTACTTAACCTGAAACTGTTCTTAACCTGAAGTACCACTTTAGCTAATGGGGCCTCCTGCTGCCGTTGTGCTGCCAGAGCATGATTTCTATTCTCATCCTGAAACAAAGTTCTTAACCTGAAGCACTATTTCTGGGTTAGCAGAGTCTGTAACCTGAAGCATATGTAACCCAAGGTACCACTGTACTGGAGAGTAGAGGGCAGGGTTAAACCACAGAGCCTAGGACTTGCCAATCAGAAGGTTGGTGGTTCAAATCTCCGCGACGGGGTGAGCTCCCGTTGCTCGGTCCCTGCTCCTGTCAACCTAGCAGTACGAAAGCACATCAAAGTGCAAGTAGTTAAATAGGTACTGCTCTGACGGGAAGGTAAACGGCGTTTCTGTGCGCTGCTCTGGTTCGCCAGAAGCGGCTTAGTCATGCTGGCCACATGACCTGGAAGCTGTACGCAGGCTCCCTTGGCCAATAAAGCGAGATGAGCGCCGCAACCCCAGAGTTGGTCAAGACTGGACCTAATGGTCAGGGGTCCCTTTACCTTTACCTAATCCTGCAACCCAGTCCAGAATCCTGGGAGTTGTAGTTCACTCTCAGCACGCAGCTCCAATTCCCAGCACTAATAATAATAATAATAATAATAATAATAATAATAATAATAATTTTATTATTTATACCCTACCCATCTGGTTGGGTTTCCCCAGCCACCCTGGGCAGCTCACAGCAAATATCAGAACATACTAAAACATCAAAAATGTCCTGATACAGAGCTGCCTTCAGGTGTCTTCTAAAATTCAGATAGTGTCGTACCTTGGTTGTTGAACGGAATCCGTTCCGGAAGTCCATTCGACTTCCGAAAATGTTTGAAAACCAAGGTGCAGCTTCTGATTGGCTGCAGGAGCTTCCTGCACTCAATCAGAAGCGGCGTTGGACATTTGGGTTCCAAAAAAGGTTCACAAACCGGAACACTCACTTCCGGGTTTGCAGCATTCGGAAGCCAAAACATTCGAGCCACAAGGTGTTTAAGATCCAAGGTACGACTGTAGTTGTTTATTTCTTTAACATCTGATGGAAGTGCATTCCACAGGGAGGGCGCCACTACCGAGAAGTCCCTCTGTCCGGTTCCCTATAACTTCGATTCTCGTAGTGAGGGAACCGCCAGAAGACCCTCGGAGGAGGACCTCAGTGTCCGGCCTGAACAATGGGGGTAGAGACGCTCCTTCAGGTATGCAGGGCCAAAGCCATTTAGGTCAGCACCAACACTTCAAATTGTGTTTAGAAATGTACTGGGAACCAATGTAGGCCTTTCAGGACCTGTGTTATATGGTCTCGGCGGCCACTCCCAGTCACCAGTCTAGCTGTCGCATTCTGGATTAGTTGTAGTTTCCTGGTCACCTTCAAAGGTAGACCCACATAGAGCGCATTGCATTTTGAGAGGAGCAGCAGCAGCAGATAGCAGTTTGCAGGAACACGATAATAAAAATATGTCGTTAATATCCCACCATTGCTTATGGGGGGTGTGTGGCTAATTTGAACAACAGCAGCTTTAAATTATAGGCTTCTCCCATAATCTCGGGTCAAGGGCAGGCTGAGAGTAACTGGCAACAATATGGGGGACCTGTGTTCAAATCCCTCCACTCGGCCAGGAAGCTCACCAATCACTGCCTGCGCTCAACCTAATCTGTGTTTTTATATGGTAAACCGCCCTGTAATCCTCGGATGGAGGGAGGCATACTAATAATACTAATAATGACCTACCTCTTGGGGTTGTTGTTGTGGGGGCCAAACGAGGAGGTGGGTGGGGGACGTGCGCGCCACCTCGAGCTTCTGGGAGAGAAGAGGTGGGGCGGGACTGCAGCAAAGAAACCCTGCGACCTATTTGTTATTATTGCTTCCCATACTACATACGCGGAGAACTGAGGCGGGGCGACTTAAAGGGGGGCAGCCGGCGGCCACGTGGCACGTGGGGCTTCTGCGATTAACCGCGGGGCTTCGCACGCGCACCTTTGCACAATCCCGGAAGCGGCAAGAAGACATGTGTTTGTGTGTGTGCGTGCGCATGTGAGACAGAGAGAGAGCGCGCGTCTGTTGCAACTCACTTCTCCAATCGATCCGCTTTGCTGTTGCGCCTATGACGCTTCCCCAGACCCCAAAATCTTCCTTCCCCGCCGCCAGCCCCCCTTTTCCTCCACCCCTACCTAAAATGCTCCCTTCGCCTCTTCTTCCTCCTCCTCGGTGTTTTAATGGCGGAGCTGCAGAGGCAGAAAGAGGCTCCTCCGACCGCCCCCTGTTGAAGGACTGGGTGGCTGCAGGAGAAAAATTTCTTTAAAAAACGAAAAAACAGACGGATGTCCCTATGCATATTTGCTTATTCCCTGCATCTAAATATGCACATTTGCTTATTCGTTGCATTGCTGCAATTTATACTGTAAAGCGCCCTGTTCTCCTCGGGTGAAGGGCGTCGTTAGGGATTTAATAAACAACGACAACAAAAATAATAATTTCCCAGCTTTCTCAGGAGCTCAAGATGGCGCTCTTGGGTCTCTTACCCCGGCTTCGTTTAATCCCCACCAACAACCCCGTGAGGCAGGTTAGACACACAGAGAGTGAGTGGCTGGCCCAATGCCACCCAATGAGCTTCGTGGTCGTGTCAGAGGATTTGAACCCGGGTCTCCGAGGTCTGGCCACTGTACCACCTTGGACTAGGAGGCAAGTATTGTTGAATCCAGGCTTGTAGTGAGTGAACCTGAGCAGGATCTCGCAGTCCAGGAGTAAAGACACATTAACCTTTAGAGGACCTAGGCACTGAAAATATTGGTATGGGGGGGGTTGGACTAGATGCCCCTTGGGATTCCCTTCTAGGATAGGAGAATGTCTCCCCCGCCCCACGGTCCTCAGATTAGGTGGGGATTCATTCACTCATTCATCATTTTATTTGTATGCCACCTTTCCAGTGTTAAAACTATGCTCAAGGCAGCTTGCAATACGAAAAAAGCGTACGTAATTACAGACGTAACAGAAAAAGTCATAACAATTTCCACAAAAATCCAAAAATATGTCAAACATAAAGGTACAAAAAAAAGAATATCAATAGAATATTATCAACAGAAACAACAACTCTCTCAAGAAAACCTCAGAAAGTAATAAAAAGAGAACAGGACCTAATGGTCACAACACCAGACCCCATGAACACAGCAACATGTCGGGCCTATAACTTCGCAAAGTCTGAGGTTATGTGCTTCAACACGCCCCCTCACACCCAATATCATAATGCAAACTTCACAAAAATGCAGAAATGTAAATCAGGCAACGTTCAGAACTCAGGTTTCTGTAGACAAGCCTATCACTCAGATTTTAACAATGCAAGCTAATTGTTTTCCTGGGCTTGCCAGAGCATCTTATTGAAATGCTGAATAGACAGGTACTGAATCAATTGACTAAGGATGGGTCCCATTCCTACCAAAGATGTTTATGTATTAGCAGGGCTTGAGACATTTGCAAATGTAAAGACTGCTGGCTGTGAAGGATTGATTTTAGCAAGAACTTCCTTCTGAATGTTTGGAAGCGGCTCTTCAACTGGAGGCTAAATTGGTCTTGCTCTGTGAACTGTCCGATACACTCAAAGATGCTTGTGGTTTTGTGGGCTGGTGGCCGGCTGGGAAATTGCCTGTTTCTGTGTCACCATTTCCTCATGAAAATCAATAAAATACATTTTTTTAAAAAGGAAAGCTTGGGGTGAACAAAAGGCTAACAGGGAGACGTAAAGGAACTGGCAGTGTTACAGGTTCCATGTAATACTTGTTCGGCATTTGTAAGAAATCAATCTTTTAGAGCGGCAGAAACTCCCTGCCTGTTGTTGACATCATCCAGGTGCCTTCACAGTACTTTTCGGCTCCTGCTAAAAACATTTAGGCCTTAAACGGCTCAGGACCACAATACCTCAAGGACTGCCCTTTTCCATATGAACCTACCTGGAGCCTGCAATCATCATCTGAGGCCCTCCTTCATGTAAGCTCTGGAGGGCGGCAATACAAGAACGGGTCTTTTCTGCGATGGCTCCCCATTTGTGGAATGTTCTCCCCAGGGAGGTTCAGCTGGCACCTTCATTATACACCTTTAGACGCCAGGTAAAAACATTCTTCTTTAACCAGGCCTTTGACTGATTGACATTCAATGCCCTTTTAAAATGGGAAGACGGGATGGGAGTTAATTGGGTAGTTTTTGTTTTGTATTTTGTTATTTTATATTGTGATTTTATGTTGTAACCGTCCTGAGACCTGTGGGTATAGGGCGGTATACAAGTTTAATAAAAGCCTGCAAGCTTGAAGAAGTGTGCATGCACACAAAAGCTCATACCAAGAACTAACTTAATTGGTCTTTAAGGTGCTACTGGAAGAAAAACACCAACACCTTTATTGTCAATGTACAACAAAATTAACAAAGGAAGTGGCTTTGTGACGGGGCAAATGGGTGTGTCCATCAGCTGGTAGTTAGGACAAAATCCAGGGCTGAGTCCTGTGTGTCTGTGTGAGAGAGGGAGAGCGCTCTAGAAGCAGGCTGAAAGTAGAAGGGGGAGAGAGGGCCATGCCTGACTTCTGCTGGAATCCAAGGCTATGGGGGAAGCAAGACTTTCTTAAGAGTGTTACTGCTGTGAGCCCCTCCATCATGGGCTCAGGTTGTCTATATGTGTAAATAAACCATCTATCCTAAGGACAGCACTCTGCTGTGTCTTATCCGGAGGTTTGAGGCTAGAAAGGCCATTGTACAAAATTTACATTCATTGCTCCACCCACTTTTACCTCTGGCCCCGCCTACCACCAGTATCTCCTAAGGTCTTTTTCTTTAGGACAGGTGCATAACTTTCACTTCAATTATATATTAAATTATTTTCACATGTATGACTTCTTTTAGCTAGGCCCCGTATGCACTGAGTACTTAAAGCAGTATTATACCACTTTAAGCAGTCATGGTTTCCCCCAAAGGAACCTGGGAGCTGTAGTTCGTTAAGGATGCTGAGAGTTGCTAGGATACCCCTATTGCCCTCATGAAGCTATGATTCACAAGAGTTCCTTGGGACAAGGGATTCTTAAACCAGTCTGGGAACTGTAGCACTATGAGGGGAATAGGGGCCTCCTAAAAACTCTCAGCGCCCAGACTACAGTTTCCGTAATCCTATGGGTGAAGCTGTGACTGTCTGAAGTGACATGATACAGCTTAAATGTATGTGGCAGATGGAACCTCTGTCTCTCATTGTCACTCTTCTGCATTGTTATAACTATTATAATCATTTAATGCAAGCAAGTAACAACCAGAGACGAAGGCCCTGCCTGCAGCATACATGTAAAGCACTCTAATAATAAAAATTTATACCCCGCCCAACTGGCTGGGTTTCCCCTGCTGCTCTGGGCGGCTCCCAACAGAATATTTAAAACATGATAAAACATCAAACATTAAAAACTTCCCTAAACAGGGCTGCCTTCAGATGTCTTCTGACAGTCAGATAGTTGTTTATTTCCTTGACATCTGATGGGAGGGCATTCCACAGGGCAGGCGCCACTACCGAGAAGGCCCTCGGACTCAGCCACCATTAAAGGAGACAGTAGACACCCAGTCAGAATTCCTTTTATTATTGTACTCCTTCAGAGCTTTGCAAACAGGGATTCTGAAGAAACAGGCCTGCTCACAAAGCACCACGCGATGCATGTGCTTTCTTGTATTGCACAGGTCGCAGAGGAAATTTCCACCTGGAGGCTTGGCCTCTCCTTTTATTTACAGCGGTACCTCGGTTTTTGAATGTCTCCGTTGAGAAACATTTCAGTTTTCAAACGGCGTAAACCTGGAAAGAAATGCTTCGTTTTTTGAACACACCTCAGAAGTCAAACATGCCACGCAGTTTCCGTATTGAGTTTCAGGTTTTCAAAAGTTTCAGAACTCAAACAGTCTTCTGGAACGGATTACGTTCAAAAACTGAGGTACCACCTTATTTATTTCTCTGTGGCAATGCAACCTGCTTAAAACCTGCTTTCAGGGACGGGAGCTTGAGCCCCTGCTTCCCTCCTAACTGTGGAAAATGTGTTGCCATCTACAGAGCGGAAGAGTCTCTCAGCACCCTTCTTGGAGGCCCTGGTGTTTCGCCAGCGCTGCTCTCTGATCGAAACTCTTCCCGCCCTCCAGGTGCGAATAAGGCCTTTGCCCTCTGTGGATTCTCTGGTGCCTGATCAGCTTATCCCTCCGAGAGAAGTTCCTCCCGCACTCGGGGCATTTGAACGGCTTCTCTCCCGTGTGGGTTTTCTGGTGGCACATCAGGTGCACCCTCTGCCTGAAGCACTTTCCACACTGAGGGCATTCGTACGGCTTCTCTCCCGTGTGGATCCTCTGATGTCTCAGTAACGGCTCCCGAGAGGTGAACCCTTTCCCACACGCGGGGCACTCGTGCAGTTTCTCTCCCGTGTGAATTTTCTGGTGCTTAGTCAGCGTCTGCCTGTGTCTGAAGAACTTCCCGCACTGCGTACATTGGTATCGCCTCCCCTCTGTCTGAATCCCTTGATCCCGCTTTAACGCCTTTCTGTTCCCAAAGCTTTTCCGATCCTCGGGACATTCGTAGGGATCCGCTTGCGTGCGACTGTTCTGATACCCGGTCAAACCGTCCCCACGGCGGACGCTTTTCCTGCCCTCAGAGATCTCATGTTGCGTCTCACCTGCAGAGATTCCTGGGCGGTTATCCAAGAAACATTTCAGCTGGACGTTTTCTTCCAGTGTAGGACTTTTATAGGCGTTCTCCCTATTAGGGATCAGAAGAAGTCCCGATTTGTAGCGGGATTTTCTGACCTGCTTGGAGAAGAGCTTTCCCCCCTGTGTCTGCATGGTGTTAACAGCAGGTGGGAGAATTTGCATGACCTCTGTGTATTCATTCTTTTTCTCCATCAGCAGCTGCTTCTCCTGATGCTCTTTGGATTCCCATCGGTCCTCATAAATTTCAGGTGCCCCAGGGAAATCCCATCGGGACGTTTCTGCTAACGTCCTATGTGCTTCTGCCAGCAAAGTTTCTCCTAGTTGAGATTTCTCCATCTTGATCCAATGTCTTTTCCCATCACCTAAAGAGAAAGAAGAGAGGGTTTTTGTCTATGTTCTGGTCACCACTTGTCAAGAGAATCCTTCTTACTGCTCTCCCTTCCTGTTGCATACTCTAATTCAGTGGTTCCCAAAACTCTCCACCCCTCACCCCACAGACCACTTGAAACACGCCGGACTTGTCAGACGTGAGGGCCAACCAAAGTTGCTGAGCTTTTTTTAGGATTGAAGTTGTTGAACTTTTTTTACAATTTTATCCCAGCACATATACTGCCAGGGGGCCCGGA